>NC_083357.1:90416075-92816075 GCF_030254825.1 Meriones unguiculatus | reverse complement strand
TTTCATGTTAATATTTTATAATCTTGAACCTTATAAATCTTTAACTTCTGAGATAAAAGTTTAATACAGAGGCAGTTGCTGATTCCTGGAGTGTCTTAAGGACTGGTTTATTTAAAAAGAAGAAGGCACCAAATCATGTGGGAATATTTCAGGTAACTCAGGACTGTTTCAATCGAAAAGTTGGATAACATAAAAAGGGTAAAAAATAAATTTCAAACTTTGAGACAGCTAGGAAAATAAAAATGATAAACTGAGAAGACATGCCTCTTATCTGATCAATTTAAATAATAACTACATTTTCTAAGTTAAGAAATTAAATCATTAAACTAATTATTTTAATATAATACTATTTGATGTTGTTTATAAATATTCAAAATTATGTTAATCACATCATATTCCTCAGTTTTTCCACTCAATTTAATGTTTTAATATTTTAAATATGCATGAGGAGAAATTGGTTATTGTCAGTGTTAATGTTCTGCCATAGGTCTGTAAGCAAATATTTTTTTCGTGGTTGTTTGAGAGTAAATTAAACAAATGTAAATGTCAAAATTGTAGTATTGCTTCTAAGAACCACAGAATATTTGGCCTACATTTGCCTGAGATGACAAATAGTATAATGCCTTTAACATGAAACTACATTATAAACCATAAATCTGGTGTCTGGAGAAGTGTTTTAGCAGGTAGATAGATGCTTAAAACAAAGACTGATGGCATGAGTTCAGTCCCTAGAACTCCTATAGTGGAAGGAAAGAACTGGCTCCAGATACCAACACAAACACAAAGGAACCACATATACACATAAACACACACACAGACATCGCTGAAAATGCACTAGCAACACATTAAAAATTGCTGTATCTGTATAAATTTTCAGTTTACAGATCATGGTGTATCTTAGCACATAGGAAGTTGCAAATAGTTACGTTTATTGTGACAGGAATTATAGACTTGGCTAATTCTTGGAGCACAAGCTAGAGAGCAGCAACCTGTGTGCCTTTATGTTGATTTAGGAAAACAATGATAGTTTTATTAGCAACTTGACCAAAGTCAATATACAACATAATATTAAAATATGAATATAGGAGAAGAGTTGAAAACAAGAATGAAATCAATTTGATCAATAATTAATTATATCCTCTAAACTGACTTTTAAAGAAGAAGAAAAAAGACATGATAAATTAAATTCAACTTAGCTCTGTGATGCACAGGGAAATGCAGGGAGACTTGTGGAATAGTAGAGGAAAAAGTAGAAGGGAGGAGACAGGCACTCCACAAAAAGACCATCAGAGCCAACTAACCAGGGCCCAGGGGTCTTATGATCCTGAGGCATAGACTAAGGACCATGCATAGACTGGACATAGGCCCCCTACACAGATGGGGCCAAAGGGCATCTTATTCTTCATGTAGAGTAGGGTAGTATGTGACATGGACTCTATTGCCTGCTTTTCAATCACTTCCTCCTGGTGGGGCTGCCTCACCAAGCCACAGGGTAAGAGGATGCTCTCAGCCTTGAAGAAATTTAATGTGAAGGGATGGGTTGGTGTGGGGAGGCTCTCCTTTTCTGAGGAGCAGAAGAGGGGAGATAGAAGAAAGAAGGAGAGAGGGGGACCTTGAGGAGAGGAGAGTGAGGACTACAATTGAGTTGTAAGATGGATTAATTAATTAATAATTAAAAATAAATAAAAATCAAAGACTACCAGTGAAATCAAACTGTCAAATATGGTTAAGACATTTATAAATGTCACAAACAAATTTACATTTTGTTCAAAATTATTCTCATAGTATATGCAGCTATACATTTCGTGTAGGGTTGAGATGATTCTGAGCTGGATAGTAATCCAGTTTTTCTTAAATGCTTTAAAACCTTCCATCTTGTTATACCAATCAGAGTTATTAAAAATCTAGGCTGGAAGCTTGCAAACTGTTATTTGTACTTTAGTATCACTTATTTTCTAAGATACTTGAAGGCATAGCATGCAAAATTTAGAAGAAATCTGTGCCAGTGGTAATAAAACAACTTCTCTTCCAAGAAATGAATGAGTCATTGTCTCAGATTGTGAAGAGATATCATTTGAAAAGTGCCATTAGTATTTTTGATGCCTAAAGAAGAGTCAAGTTATTCAAAATGTCCATTCAAACTAACTACATTAAAATGTAGGAGAAAAAGGACTAAGGATTGCAAAATTGAAACAGTCTCTAAACGAGTCAAATTTAGAGATCATAAGCGACCCAGTATGCATTTTTGTTGATGTTGTTTCACTAAATTGCTTTTTACCAGTGACATGATATGTCTAAAATTTAAAAAGAAATCACAGTTTCAGAACTGTCAAGGCATGGTGATTGTTTCCATTTCTGTAGGCTTGTAGTGAGAGCAAGTGACAGATTATTCATCTCTCAACTCTTTGCTGCTTGTCAACAAAGAGAGAGTGAGAAAGAGGTATTCCTCCTTTCTACAGGAGGAGTAGAAATGTTAAGACAGGGAAGAGGAAAGGAACAGGAAGGAGAGTCAGAAATGGAAGAGAAGGAGAAGGACAGAAGAAAAAGATGAGAGAAGAGAGAAGAGAAGAGAAGAGAAGAGAAGAGAAGAGAAGAGAAGAGAAGAGAAGAGAAGAGAAGAGAAGAGAAGAGAAGAGAAGAGAAGAGAAGAGAAGAGAAGAGAAGAGAAGAGAAGAAGGGAGGGAGGGGAGGGGAGGGGAGGGGAGGGGAGGGGAGGGGAGGGAAGGGAAGGGAAGGGAAGGGAAGAGAAGAGGGGAGGATAGGAAAGGAGAGAAAAGAGAGGGCCAGAAGGAAGAGCAGGAAGAGAGAAACAAAATAAACTATTAATGACACCCATTCCTTCTAAAAATAAAACCCATAAAACAACAAAATGCTCTACCTCCCAAAAGTTTATTTAGGTATGAATTCATCAACAGATTATCTCATTGAAAATATTGGCAAACACATTATTTAGTCACCTCTGGACAATATTTCCTGATAATGGTGAAGCCTTCATGAAGTGAAACTTGAGGGATATTTCACAGGGACACTGTGAAAATGACTGTATTATTTTTACAGAGTTCAAATAGTGACAACTATTTATTAGCATTTGTCATATCTTCCTATTTGCTGTGATATGATTTACTCATACACATATTTTCTACTCCTAGTAATCTATGAGATAAATGTTGTTTTACATGCATGCAATGACTGAATAGCAGTTTAAAAGAAAAACTGAAAATACTTAGCGAGCACATATAAAGTGATTATGAGTGTACTGACAGTTAAAGATTTATACTACAAATATTAGAATGTTGAAAATAGACAAAAAGGCAGCTGTTTGCTTCATCTTCAGGCTTTTTCATATACTATTTTGTCACTGATTGCTATATTTGAGTGGCAGAAATTTAGAAAGCAGTCTGAGTTTTTCTTGGAAAGATCTCTATACAAAAACAATTTACAATCTCTGAGACAATGGGAATATGAATTAAATTCATAAACTGTGTTGTGTTGTTTTGGTATAATACTTCAAACAGCAAGTGAGCTGCCAGTGTGTCCAAAAAGCTCTCAGAATGAGTTCAAATATAAATTATTGGACATAAGACCCAAGAGAGTCAAATGCTACTGTTTCCTGTTAATAACAAGGTAAAATGTTCACAGAAGGTTAAATGACTTTCCCAAGGTTGCTCAGTGACTCATAATCAAAGTCGGAAATAGAGCCCTGGAGTCCAGTTCAGCTCTGTGACTCAGGGTAAGCTGAGTACTTAGAAACTGACAGATTGGCTATAATGCCCTGAGGTCCAGGAGGCAGAATTGTCCTTCTTAAAAATAAAAGAACATTTATCCCAGTTTTACAATATAATTACCTCAGTTTTACAATATAATCACAAATTAGAAAAATTAAATGAAAGTTTGACATTTTATTGTTTGAGAATTTTTATATGCATATAAATAGTTTTGAACAAATACACACTCATTTCTCAAGCCCTAAATCCTCCCCTACCACAATTTTCTTCCTAATTTACATGTTTACTTGTGTTTTGCTTTGTGTTTTTTTTTTTTTTAAATCACACTGAGTTCACCCAGCACTGCCAATATGAGTGTGGATATACATATATACATTTATATATGTATGTATGTATATCTTTGGATCACAGGTAGCCCTTCAACATCTGGATGCTCCTTCTGTAGAGCCATTATTTGCTCTTCTTTTATTTGTGTGATTTGTGAACATCCGTTTCTTCTATGCTGGATTTTGTCTGGTTTGATTTTGCTCAGATGCTCTGCATGAAATCACAATTGTGATAGGGTCATGTATACTGATGTGTCTTTAAAAAAATGTTTCATTGGCACCATCTACAAGTCTGGGGTTTGCAATGTTTCCTGACCCTCTTCAACAACTATCTCTGAGACTTAAAAAAAAGAGATCTGATGTATATATTCTATCATGGCTAAGCAATCTTAAGTCTCTTATTATCTATACCTTAACCAGTTGGGGGGCTGTTTACAAAAGCTTAGAAGAAGCTAGAAGCTACTCTGACTATGGTTGAGAAGTCATTATTTTATAGGTGTACTAGTAAGTCATTGGCAGTGAGCCTAATAAAATGTGCATTTACAGAATAATAGCAGTGGTTCTTCCAAAGATATTTTCTGGCACAGTTGGGTTGTAGAGGGAATTGGCAAAAAAAAAAAAAAAAGTAAAACAAAACAAAGCAAAACAACAAACTACTGGTTTTATCTCCCCTCCTATGCTTCCAGTGTAGCCAGAAAGAGAAATACTGTATTCATACTCCACTAGATACAATGATGTCTGATGTATGTTTTGTCATATTATAATATTACTTAGAATTATGATTTTATTTAGGTATCATGCCATGTAAGGACTACCTAGAATTCCTGATGTAGGTCATATAATCTATATTTTGTAGAAAGAATCTTAATTATAATTACACAACTAAGCTATAACATTTATATTCAAGCACGCATAGAAACATTAATGGAATATTCATCTCACTGCCCACCCATCAATCTGGTTTGATTCCAATGATACAAATAGGATCCAATGCAATTTTTTCACTCTAAAGTTCATGTAACTCTAAAGAGAAATAAACACACACATTAAGAAAAGAATTATTAATGCTGTCTTCCTTTTTTCATTTTATAAGCACACACACACACCACTCTTTTAACACTCTGTTTCTTATATAAAGACTGGAGATTTTTGCTTCTCTAGAGTTCTTGTTTCTGAGGAGAGCACTTTTTTCTTAGTCCTATTCATGATCTGATACAAGCAGTGATGCACTGAAATGCAGTTGCCATGACAACTTTTCCACAAACTTAAGGCATGTCCTTAGCCACATTAACAGGTAAATCCACTTTGTAGGCAAATAGTAATGTGCTCCTTACTGATGGAGATCTGGATTAATATCATTTTTTAATGACTCTTTTCACCTAAAATCATATTTAAGACAGAGAAGATTGCTTACATATTACATATTTTATGGCTATCTTATCTTCATTGTTATTCATATGCAAAATTGGGAACTGAACTCAGAACCCTGCAAATTACCACACAATTACTTGTCTGCTGTATGACAACTCTGACTTCTAAATATTTGATATTTTTGTTTCTATTGTTTCTATTTTATAGATAGATTTCAGCCCCAGGTTTGAGTATTTTTTTTATTATTTTCTGTTTTCTTTGTATTTTCTCGTTTCCTTGTATAGAAAATAGTTTTTTTCTCATATAAAATATTCTGATTATAATTTCTCTTCTTTCCCCATCCCAGTTCTACTCCACCCCCTTCAGTGTGCTTCTTTTCTCTCTCTCTCTCTCTCATTATAAATGAAGAGGCTTCTAAAATACAACCAAACATTACAAGATAAAATAAAACAAAAACATGATTTCAAAATTGGACAAGGCAACCCAACAGGATTAAAAGAGTCCCAAGAGCAGGAAAAAGAATCAGATATTTCTCATACTCAAGATTTCCATGGGTTCCCTAGCTATGGGAACAGGGGCTGTCACTGACATGTACTCAGTGGCCGGCTTTTTATCATCTCCCCCTGGGAGTTCCAGACCACAGAGGAAGATGATGCAGCTAACCTTGATGAGACCCAATAAGCTAGGATCAAATAGAAGTGGAGGAGGTCCTCCCCTATGAGGGGACTAGGGAAAGGACATAGGGGAAGAAGACGGAGGGTGGGTGGGATGGGAGGTGAAAAAGGATGGGGCTGCATTGGGGATACAAAAGGAATAAATTATAATAAATAAATATATTTAAAATAAATAATTAAAAAAAGAAAAATAAATATTCAGCTAAACTAGCCATGGTGGTGAACACCTGTAATCCCAGCAATCTGAGAGGCAGAGGCTGGCAAATCTCTGTGAGTTTGAGGCCATCCTGGTATACACAGAGAGTCCAGAACAGCGAAATCCTGTCTCAAAAAAATTACAAAAGAAATATTAAGCTAAAAGTTATAGTATATATGAAGAGACCTGAAAGAAGCACATGTAGACCCAGTGCTTATGCTTCAGCCTCCATATGCATCTTGCATAGTTGATTCACGGGAATTTGTTCTCCTGCAATGCTCTATCCCAACTGGCTCTTAATCCTTTACTGCCTCCTATTGTGAAAGGTTCCCTGGGCTCTGATGAGAAGAATTTGACAAGACATTCCAACTAGACACTCACCAAATAATGTCTGGCTGTGTTTCTTTTTTTTTTTTTTTTTTTTTTTTTTGCATCTTTTCTGATCTTCCTCTAAGAAAGCTTATGTGATGATAACTGAATAAGGCACTTATCTATGAATATAGGAGCATAACATTAGGAATCATTTTATTGATTATATATATATATATATATATATATATGTTTTTTTAACCAGTAATGCTTATTTGACCCTAGGACACTGTAATATTTAATCTCTGGTTCTTTGGTACCAAAGCAATGTTGAATAGGGGTGCCATTTTCTGTATTTGTCTTTAAGTAATTTCTGACATCTGTTGGATACTCCTGCAAGTTCTATGACTTTTTGGTCTAGCATATTCACAGGCAGGAGGGATTTTAGGTCAAAAGTTTTATGGGTGGGCTTATATTTCTCTATCAGTAGCTTGAAGAGCACCTTTCCACACCAAAGACACAGGCGAAGGCAATGTGAGCACCAGCTGGACTTTTTCATGGTCAATGAATTTTGTGGGTGTTATCCTTGGCACTGAGGCCCTGATGTCAGTTTTGGGGAAGCAACGTAATGTCTTGGTAACTATCTGGGTTGTGTATAGATTTCCATGTGACCCCCTTTGCCAACAATTCAAGAGTATGAAACTTATACCAGCTATTGGAAGTCTCATTTGATGAAAAAAGGTGGCCAGTTGAGATTATATCCTCATAGTTAGGAGACTTCATTAAGATCACCTTCATATATTTTAGGAAGTTTTCTCAATAGGCTTCCATATTATTTCTCAAATTTCCTTTAATTCCATCTGTCTCTCCCCAATTCTTTCCAGCTACCCTATATATCATGTGCACCTCAAGTTCTGCTCCCCTGCTCACCACCATCCATCCATAAATTCTTTTTCTTTCTTCAAGGATGATCCATGTGTTTCTCCTCATGACAATTCCTTTCTAACTTCTCTTGGTCTACGTATTGTAATTTGACTGTTGTTTATTAATATATAATAAACGTATTTTATATATATATATATATATATATATATGCATGTAATCAAATAACTTATCCTTCTGGGTCTGTGTTACCACACTTAGGATGACTTTCTTCTGGTTACTACATCCATTTGCCTGCAAATTTCATGAAGCCATTTTTTAAACTCCTGAGTCGTTTTCATTGTGTAAATATACCACATTTTTATGCATTTTTCTGTTGAAGGTTACTTAGGGTGTTGCCAGTTTCTGACTATTGTGAAGACAGCAGCAATGAATATGGTTAAACAAGTGTTCTTGTGGTAAGACGGATATGCCCAAGAGTGGTATGTATGGGTCTTGAAGTAACTCAATTGCCAACTTTCTGAGGAACTTGTATATTGATTTCTGTAGTTGCTATCTTGTTCTATGCCCTCACCGTATTGAGCTGTCACTTGTGTTCTTAATCTTGGCCACTATGACAGGTATAAGTGGGATTCTCAAATTAGTTTTTAATTGCATTTTCCTGATGGTAAGGAGTTTTTGAGTCTTTCTCATCCATTTGAATTTATTCTATTGAGACTTCTTTGTTTAGATCTACATACCATTTTTTCCAGTTGCATTATTTTGTTGATATCTACTTTTCTAAATCTTTATACAATTTGGATATTAGTCCTCTATCAGATGTGGCACTGGTATAGTTGATTCCCATTCTGTAGGCTGCCACTTTGACTGATTGACAGTGTCCTTTGTCTTACAGGTTTTCAGTTTTATGAGGTCCCATGTAATAATTGTTCATCTTGATTAAAAAAAAAAAACAATAGTAGAGTATTTTCTGTATTGATCCCTTTTCAGTCTTATTGTGGGAATGATGTTTCAGAATATATTTGGTGAAATTATTAATTAAATAGCAAAACTTAATTTAGTGTCCATGTATATTGATAGTGAAAACCAGTAAAACTTAGTTGTTAACAAAATGTGTGTGTGTCTGTGTGTGTGTCCATGTGTAAATGAATGTGTGTGCATGTGCATGATAGAGTAACATATCCTTAAAGCATTTGAGGTGATTCTTTTTTTAATTAAATTTTTATTTTTCATATATTATTTACAGTTTATTCATTTTGTATCTCAGCTGTAGCCCTCTCCTTCATTCCCTCTTCTTCCCACCTTCCCTCCCTCATCTCCTCCCATGTCCCTCTCCAAATCCACTGATAGGGGAGGTCCTCCTCCCCTTCCATCTGACCTGAGCTTATCAGGTCTGATTAATACTGGTTGCATTTTCTCCTCTTTGGCCTTGCAAGGCTGCTCTCCCCTCATGGGGAGGTGATCAAAGAGCCTGCCACTGATTTCACATCAGAGACAGTCCCTGTTCCCCTTACTAGGGAACCCACTTGGATACTGAGCTGCCATGGGCTACATCTGAACAGGGGTACAAGTAATAAATCCATGCATGGTCCTTGGTTGGAGTATCAGTCTCAGAAAAGACCCCTGTGTCCAGATTTTTTTTTTGTTCTGTTGCTTCTGTCCTCTCCAGGTCTTACTTCTTTCCTAAGATTCGCTGCACTCTGCCCAATATTTGGTTATGAGTCTCAGCACCTGCTTTGATACACTGCTGGGTAGAGTCTTTCAGAGGCCCTCTGTGGTAGATTCCTGTCCTGCTTCCTCTTCTCTCCTTCCTCCAATGTCTATCCTGTTTGCCTTTCTGAATGATGATTGATCGTCATACCCAGGGTCCTCCTTTTTGCTCAGCTTCTTTAAGTGTACAGATGTTAGTATGTTATATTATATGTCTAATATCCACTTATAAGTGAGGACATACCATGTGTGTCTTTCTGCTTCTGGGATACCTCACACAGGATGATCTTTTCGATTCATAGTAACTACACAAACTGATAGTTTGACTGTTGCCTTTGTTTATAAGAGTATTGTGGTTATCAAAATGTCATACAATCTAAGAACAAGGACTAGGTATTGATTTCATGCATATTCTTATAACAAGGCTCTGTGGTGAGATGTTTTTTAATCACGATATATTAAAACCTGAAAAGCAGCTAGTTCTCTGAGGCTTGAGAATTAAGAATACAAAGCTTTTATACAAACATCGTGCTTTCCTTATTGCTTAAGAGATAGAAACAAATCATTTAAGAAACTGCTTATTTCATGAAAAAAAGCATAATTAAAATTTAGAGTATACATTTAAATAAATATTAATAAACAAAACTATAGTCACGCACTTGTATTTATAAGTGATAACAGGCATCATTCATTTCATGTTAACAAAGTAAGAATTTGCTATGTAAAATGTCAGAGTAACAACTGTCAAACATGAAAACTAAAAGATGCTAAAGATATTGATGGCACTTAATAATCAAGAAAGACAACTAGCTACCATTACAACAACATTTTATGTTATGTTATTCATATCGAGGTAATTAAATGTTTCAGTGGAACTTAAATCACTGCAAAAATGTAACTTTTGGAGGCATTTTACCACTTTATTTGCTGTCATGTACCTGGGTGAGTGAAGCCTAAAAATGAGACAGGCTAAAGTATAGAGCAATAGCTTCCTTGTTCAGGGAATCAGGTAATTTGAGAGTGTTCTGAGGGTTAGACAAAGTCATATGACAGAAGCTCACTTTAGTCCAATCTATATATAATCATAAGGACAAAATCATACAAATTTATGCAGTATATAATCATGGAGACAAGTCATGCTTAGGAATATCATTCTGAGTAATAATAGGTAAGATGATGGGGAATCTAAAGAAAAACCCACTTAAACCTAGGAATGGCATTGAAAGCATATTCCCAGGACAACCCATGTCGTGGAGGAACAGAGATTACAAGATTCTTGTCTGCTAACTTAGAGTTTTCTTAAGAGGTCTCAGAAAGCTTGTCCTACATTTTGTTCGTGGACTGTGTACTGACAGAGACACATGTCAGTTAAATGTTGAACCATATATGACAATACACAGGAATGCATTTATTCATATACTCTCATGAAGATCTTCTAAAACGTGTTATTTTTTCATAGAAAAAGATGACAAAAATAGCGAATGGAATGAGGATTTGAGACTTTGCTTATTATTAATATAATGTACATGTGTAAGACACTGAGATTTCACAGACAATTTTTCACAGCTTGTTTGACAGAGACCTACGGATATTTTATGACATTTCACTGAGTACTTATTTTGTGAAATTGCTATCTTCTATACATTAATCACAGTTGTTCTTTTACTGTGTTTTCTGAAAAACTGTTTTGAAAGAATGTATGATAGATTTTTTTTCCAAATCTAATATTTGTCATTTACTCATTTTCGTTTCACATTTTTCTAGCAACAGGAAAACTGTTAATCTTACTCAAGATTTTTGGCTATGGGATCATTAGTAATTTTAAGTTTTTAATTTTTTTATTTATATGCTATTTATTACAATTTATTGACTTTGTATCCTCACTGCAGCACCCTCTCTCTTCTCCAAATCCAATACACTTAACCTCTTCTCCCCTTATGCCTTTTCTTTAGTTCCCCGGTAGGGGAAGACCTCATCCCCTTCTATCTGGCCCTAGCTTATCAAGTCTCATCAAGGCTGGCTGTATCATCTTCCTCTCTGTCCTGGCAAGGCTGCACCACCAGGGGAAGATGATCAAAGAACCAGCCACTGAGTTCATGTCAGAGGCAGCCACTGTACCCTTATTAGGAAACCCACTTGGAAACTGAGTAGCGAATAGGCTTCCTTTGAACTGGGGGTCTAGGTTCTCTCCAAGCATGGTCTTTAGTTGCAGTATCTGTCCCTGCAGGCCCCCCTGGACCAAGGTATTTTGACTCTGTTGTTCTCCTGTGAAGATCCTGACTCCTCCAAGTCTTTCTATCTCCCTCTCCTTCCATAAGGATTCTGGCACTCTGCCTAAAGTTTGGCTATAAATCTCAGTATCTTTGATACTCTGGTGGGTAGAGTTTTTTAAGGGTCCTCTGTGTAAAGCTCCAGTCCTGTTCCCTGTCTTCTCCTACTTCTGATGTCTATCCTGTGAGCCCTTCTGAATGAGGATTAAGCATCTTCCCCACAGTCCTCCTTGTTGTTTAGCTTCTTTAAGACTATAGATTTTAGTATGTTTATCCTATATTATATGGCTAATATCCACTTATAATTGAGTATGTATCATATTTGTCTTTTCTGCTTCTGGGTTACTGTTAGGCCTAGCAGGAGCCTAATTTCTAGGAAGACATATGAAGGGAACTCGGAGACTGAATTGATGCAAGTGCAAGAGGTTCATTCATGCGATTAACTGTGCAGTGCAATGCAGCTGCTCTCCAAACCAGCGAGGAACAGCCCTGCGAGACGAAAGCCTGGGGTTGTTAAAGGAAAAAGTGCGGGATGGACGGGGGTTGCAATCTTGGCAACTTAGGATTGGGTGAAGGAGCTATAGGGTGGGTGACTTTTAAAACGATTGGTTCATTTTAGATGCCCAAGTCCAGTCAGTTCTGCCCCAACAGCTGGACAGTTTCCAGGCAACTCTCATACTGTAGATCTGGAATTCCTCCTCAAAGGGGGGAGACCTTTGGCATTCCTTTGCAACAGGGTGGGTTTTGTCTCAATTCACCCGCTTCCCCTTTTGTCCATGTCCTTCTGCCTCCTGGAAAAGTACTGGGAGAACTTAGATTAACATGGCGTATAATTTTATAAAGAAAACTGTAAAGTTAACTTGTTCCATTCATTACCTCATTCAGGATGATCTTTTCTAGTTCTCACCATTTGCCTGCAAATTTAATGTTTCATTGTTTTTAATTGCTGAGTAGTTGTCCCTTGTGTAAGGTACCACCTGTGCCCAGATATATTTGGTCCTTGTGGAGCTCCTGTCCTCTCCAGGTCATAATAACTACCTCCCCCTTCTTTCATGATTCCCTGCACTCTTCCAACGGTTTGGTTGTGAGTCTAAATATCTGTTTTGATACACTGCTAGGTAGCATCTTTCAGAGGCCCTCAGTGGTAGGCTCCTGTCCTGTTACTTGTTTGCTCCTACATTCAATGTCCATCCCATTTGACTTTCTAAGTGAGTATTGATCATTGTACCCTGGGTCCTCTTTCTTGTTTATCTTCTTTAGGTGTATAGGTTTCAGCATGTTTATTCTATCTTATAGTTCTATATAAGTAAGTATATACCATGTGTGTCTTTCTGTTTTAGGGATATCTCACTCAGGATGATCATTTCTAGGTCCCACCATTTACCTAAAAATTTCATGATTTCCTCGTTTTTAATTGCTGAGTAGTATTCCATTGTGTAAAAGTAACACAATTTCTGTATCCATTCCTCCACTGAGGGACATAGGTTGTTCCCAAATTATGGCTATAACAAATAAAGCTGCTATGAACATAATCGAACATTCTCCATCCAAGATCTGAAGCTGTACTATACAGGAACAGTAATAACAATAGAATGGTACTGGCTGGTTGGTCACTGGAATCGAATCGAAGACCTAGAAATAAACCCACACACCTATGGAAACTTAATTTTTGACAAAGAAGTCAAAGCCATACAATGGAAAAAAGACAGCATCTTCAACAAATGGTGCTGGTTTAACCCGATGTCTACATGTAGAAAATGCAAATAGACCTACATTTATTAACCTGTACAAAGTTAAAGTCCTAGTGGATCAAAGACCTCAACATAAAACCAGACACACTAAATTGGTTAGAAGAAGAAGGGGGGAAGAGCCTTGAACTCATTGGCACAAGAGACAACTTCTTGAATAGAACACCAACAGCACAGTCTCTAAGAACAATAATTAATAAATGGGATCTCATGAAACTGAAAAGCTTCTGTAAAGCAAAGGACACTGTCATCAGAACAAAACAACAGCTTACAGACTGGGAAAAGATCCTCACTAACCCTATATCTGACAGAGGACTAATATCCAGAATATATAAAGAAGTTAAACACCAACAAACCAAGTAATCCAATTTTTAAAATGGGGTTCAGAGTTAAACAGAGAATTCTCAACAGAAGAATTTCCAATGTCACAGAAACACTTAAAGATCCTTAGTCATCAGGAAAATGCAAATCAAAACCATCCTGAGATTTCACCTCACACCCATCAGAATGGCTAAGATGAACTCAGTGGCTGCCTCTTTGATCACTTCCCACTGATAGGGGAGCAGCCTTACCAGGGCACAGAGGAAGACAATGCAGCCAGTATTGATAAGACCCGATAGGCTGGATTCAGAGGGAAGGGGAGGAGGATCTCCTTTATCAATGGACTTGGGAAAGGGCATGGGAAGAGATGAGGGAAGGAGTGTGAGATTGGTAGGAAATGAGGGAGGGGGCTTCAGCAGTGATATGAAGTGAATAAGATGTAATTAAAAATATAAATAACATTTTTAAAAGTCTTTAAAACACACACACAAAGCAACAACAAGAAGAGAGGATATAGAAAAAGGGGAACCCTCCTCCTTTGCTGGTAGGAATGTAACCTTATACAACCACTTTGGAAATCAATCTGGCACCCTCTCAGAAAACTAAGAATAGTTCTACCTCAGGATCCAGCTATACCATTCCTAGGCATTCAAAAGATGCCCCACCATTCAATAAGGACATTTACTCAACTATATTCATAGTAATTCTATCTTTTTACCATTAGGACAATCACTTCTTTCTCTCTAAAAACTCTTTCTTCATTCCTCACCACATAGCACGATTCCACAGTCATAGCATCTTTTAAAGAAAGTGATACTGAATGCCTGCTCTAATAGATATGTTGTAATATTTTAAGTTTTAAGAATATAAAATGAGACAACCAAAGTATTTAGATTGTGTCAACAATAACACAAGGAATATATCCAGTGCATAGTGCTTAGTTTCAAATGAAAAAAAAAAAAACAACAAAATTCTTCCACCCCATCATATACTCTGATCATCTTCAACTCTCTTATATGTAATAAATTTTATGTATATTGATAGAAATTAATAATCATGGCAACCCTAAACTGCTGTAATTATATTAATACAAATGTTCCTTATATGAATATTGTGTTTTGTTATGGCCTCACACTAATGTTTTAATAAGCTATTTGTCCAC
Organism: Meriones unguiculatus; assembly: GCF_030254825.1. NCBI lineage: Eukaryota > Metazoa > Chordata > Mammalia > Rodentia > Muridae > Meriones > Meriones unguiculatus. Next base: position 92,801,381 of record NC_083357.1, on the reverse strand, counting down.
TTACAACCTTTGACTCATCCCTATGCTACTATCATCTTTTCCCCTTCAATTTCTAGTTAAGGATAGAATTAAATAACACGGCCTTAGCAGAATTACCACATTCCTTCATACTTCAAATGGCTAAAAAGTGAAACAAAAGGACAAAGAAAAAGCAACAAAAACAATGTTCTGATATCTTAAATTGTTGTCTTCTCTTTCAGTGTGGGATGACACTAAAATCATTAAAATAGGAATAAGAATGCCTCTAACTTTCTAACAATGGATTTAGAATGTAACATTTTCTATTTGCATAGGTTTTCGGATGAACCATCTTATATAAACCTCTAAACTATCATGCTTTACTGAGTCATCAGATCAGATCAAATATACTTATTGAGACCATACAAATTCAGGCACAGTTATTAACTAAGTCTCATAACTAAATCCATGTTTTCAGCTTTGTTTTTCAATAACAGAAGAGAAGCCACCCTGTTAATTTGAATCTACCTAAACAATGGGCATTCTGAATTTATTTTACTAACTTGTTTTAAGAATACAGCTTGGCTTCTCATTTTACATATTTTTTTTTTACTACCTTCCCCCAATGCAGTGAATAAAACACAACTAACTCTTTCTGCCTCTCAGATTTTCTTATATTAAGTATTCCAAAAGTCTTACCACTATATAATGTGTCTCTTTTAACCATCCTATAAAATTACTTCTCAGTTTGCCACCTTGCTACAAAGATAACCATAAATATTTCAGGCTACACTTAGTAAGCTATTTCAGTGATAAAACTTCAAGAATCATCAAGTCTCAGAAGCTTATACCTATTTATGACAAGGTAATAGTTTTATGAAGATGGTACACTCAAATCAGAAGAGACAACAGAGATTTTTTTAAGGAATAAAAATATCTCTCTCTTTCTCTCTCTCTCTGTGTGTGTGTGTGTGTGTGTGTATTTGTGTTCATGTGTGTGCGTGTGTGTGCATGTGTATGTGGGATTATTGTCTTGATGGTTGTCACCATTTGAGTTAGCAGTAGCTGTCACATACTAACTCATACTGTTTCAGGAAATGCAGTCACTCAACCTGCTACAATATAGAACTTCTATTTGTATTCTTATCCTTCCTTGGTTCTGTAACGACACAGTTCCGTTCCTAAAGAAAGGCGGGTTTTGTTAGCAGTCATGAAGAAAATTTTATTTGTACTGATTTTAAAAGGACTTTAAGCACACATGGTTCTCCTCAGGCATTTTCTGTATCAAGGCAGTCACTAACTCTGGACCTTCCTACATTTGTATTTGCTCTTCCTGACCAGTATTCAGCAACATAATTTATATAAGTCTATCCTCAATTTAAATGTGCTGTACTTTTGAAACGGGCAAAAAAATACTAGAGACTGTCCTTAAAAATGTAAATCAACAGCTAGACCATTATTTTCTATTTCTCTAATTTTGTGTGTTTGCTTCTACAGTTTGAAAATATGTATCTACCACATTTTTAAATCAACAGCCTGCTGATTTGCACAGTAAGACACCTGTCGGATGAACTGTCATGGCACTATGTCATCAGTGCTTGCTATTCAGAATTTTTTTTAAAAGAAATGTAGGTAGTAATGTTTTGTATCATTGATAAAACATAAAAACCTTGTTGAATGTGTCACTGACTGTCTTATCACTATTTTTTAAACTCAATTTTAAGCTATGCTTCTTTTCTAGCAACTTGTGAATGACCAGTACAAGTAGAGTCTCTTTATTTGTGCACTATATCTCTCATTGCTTACCACACACAGATATCAGATACAGGGAGATTTATAAATACCAGACAATAATGGATGCATGCTATTATAGAAATACTTTTTATCTTATTTTGTTATAGATTTTTTTATTTTATTTATAAAAGTGCTTTATTTATGTATATATTTGTGTGCCATGTGCCTTCCTGATGTTTCTATATGTCAGAAGTGGGCATTCGATACTCTGGAGCTGCAGATATAGATGGTAGTCAGTACTACGTGGGTGCTAGGGACATAATCCAAGTCCTCTAAAAGCTACAAGTATTATTAATTGTTGAACTACCTTTTTGGAACAGCAAACCTACTTTTCTAATTAAAGTCAACCTCCTTGCAGCTGTATAAATCCATTAATTTGTTGAATACCTTAAGGTATGATTGACTTAATATTATCTGTTAGAGAAAAGTGACACAAATTAGCTCTTCAGTTTTTCAAATGCCACATTGTACTCATGTTACCATTAGTATAAATATTAAAATACGTTACATTTCAGTGCTGTTTTATGTGTACTAAATACATATAGTACATCTTAGTTCTATACAATTAAGTCTCGATTCGTTGCATTATTCTTTCTAATTTGATTGTGATAAATTTTGATTATTGAACTACAGTTATTTAGAATTAATGAACACAAAATTCTATTTTAACATCATGATGAGCCTGTTCATTTAGTCATGTCATCTTCTTGATAACCTTCAAAACTATCACAATTTTCGATTTTTATATTTTCTTAACTTCCTTTGGCATTACTAATATTGTTTATGTATATAATTTATATTTTGTTAATCTTATATGCTTTAACAAAAGAGATATTCCAGAATAAAAGTCATAGAAGTCAAAAGGATATTCCACTTGACTCTTACTGCAGGATATTCCTGTGGTGAGTGAGTGAAGCTTTGGGGATTTCCTCAAGAAAAAAGTTATTGCTGCAGCCTGAGCTGTCACTTTTACTGCGTCTTCAACATATTCCACCAGAGTCAGTGCTGAGGGAATTGGTGCTTTACTGCTTCAGGGATATTCTGCCTGTATTGCATCAGTAGACGAACAGAACAGTCAGTTGTAAGAATATCATGTTCAGAAGAGATATACAGATGCCTAGAAATGTAAACATTTAAACACTCAAAATTGATTTTAACTCGCAAAAAAAGAAAAAAAAATGTGAACCGTGTATAATGAAAATAAGTTATACGTATGTTGCTCTTTTGCATAAAATAGCTCGTGAAAGTAACATGTTTACAATTGTAATTTTTCTGAACTCAAATATCATCTTCTAATTTTGCTTTTCTGTATGTACATGTATGTAATAAATAGCTCAGTACTAAAACACTAGAATGGCAGCATTCTCAAGAAACAACCATTTACATTAGAATTCAGGGCTTCAATATTTCATGCATTCATTTGTCCAGATATTCTGTTTAGCAGAGAATGCTTACAAATAAAGAACAACAACATATAAAACCCATCACTCAGCATAAATCAGAATTATTAAGAAAGATAATATGAAGCAAGTGTAATGAACAATAGAGGTTGATGCTTAACATAAATCAACATGTTAACAATGAAAGCTAGAGAGATAGCTCAGTGTGTAAAAGTGCTTGCTCTACAAACATGAAGACTTGAATAGAACTTTGTGTAAAAAGCTGGGCAGCTATGTGCATGCTCATAACCTCAGAATTAGTTTACAGAGACTGTAGGATAGTGAAGGCATTCCTGGACACTAGCCAAAGAAAAAGATTATCTGCTTCGAGGCAATTAGACCAAGAGCAGCAATAGAGGAAGACAGGTGAACCCTTGCTATGGCCTCCCCGAAGGCATGCATGTCCCCCCAAAGACAGACATTTTTAACAGTGAATTTTATAAAGGTAAGTAAGTATAGCAATTATTTAAATTTTAATGGGTTTGATATGGTTGAGTGCTTTCAGAATTTACCAAGGGAAAACCTGAAACAAATGTTATACACAGCTTTTCATGAAAACATAAAACAAAAATAAAAACAAAACAGTTACTTTCCCCAAGCTGTATAAGCATACTAAACGAATGTAATAAACCTCAAAACACTAAGGAAACTGAATTGTAAGAAAATTTTACAAATTTGTCCTTGCATTATTCATATAGTAGCAAAGGTTTAAATCTCAATATAAATAAGACATATTGTTGTTCTGTGCTTTGGGATGTAATTTTACTCAGTTGTAGATTAACTTTCTTCTGAACTCCTAATGTTGGCAGATTGCTTATCTGATAAAATATGCATCAAAGCAGGTATGAGATTAAGGCATAAAACAACTCAAGCGTCAGCATATGCTTAGAGAATAGCTTTACATCTGCCCATATCAGAGGACAGCATGTATTATAGCCAGCTTGCTGTTTTGTTAAATCCACAACTTAACTCTGTATTTCATTATTTCAAATACATAAACAACAAGAAGGTTTGCTTCAATCTTATAACTAGATTAAAATCACGAAAATAGCCACTTTAGGATGAATCTATAAAGCAATAGGCCAATTTATTTTGTCTATCATAAATAATATGGGTGTTTTCTATATAATTTACCAACTAAAAACTATCTTAATTTTAACTGAAGTGTTAGATTAAAAGAAAAACAATGTAACAGTTTGTGTTTAGGCGTTCTGTTCTGAACACTTCTTTTTCATCTCATTCTGATGTCTGGGTGAGTATCTTTAATACTGGTGTGAGTAACAAGAAAACATGTAGGAAGTTCAATGTAGAGTAGAACAAGGAAAAGCCCAGAAACAAATATAAACATACACCCACAAAGAGAGAGAGGTCAAAGAGCTGTGGTGTGGTGCTATTAGCTGAACTTGGTTCTAAGAAAGGACAGCAAGTGCTCCTAACTGCTCAACCACCTCTTCAGCCCCAGGAAAAATCCATGCATTCATCTGTGTGGATGATGCAAATATATTTCCAACTTTACTCCCTATGAACTAAATTTAGTGTGTTTTTGTCTAACATAGTCATTTTATCTTAGTGTCTAGGTTTAGTAAACAACAGAGTTTCCAAGATTAAAACCAAGGGATATCTGTCTTTTAAATCAGACTCTAATTCATATAAATTTAATCCCTTCAACTGACTAGTTATATTTCTGATTATTCACAGTTTATACCACTGGAACAGCTACTCAAATCTAACCCTTGTGAGTTAGAAAAGCATGGCAGTTGAGAAGGAAAACCCATGTTTCCCATGCCTGAACTCAATTACTGATTATAAATTTTATATTCTTATGATGTTTGAATGAGGTAATACTCTGCTATTCATTATTATAACAAAATGTCAAAATCTTGGGAACCATATAAAGTAATGAATTTTATTCATATCTTAGTTTTGGAATTCTGAAAGTCCAGGGTGTTGGGCCTCTTACTTCAGAGGAGGGATGTGATCTTGGGAGAAGCACATGTGGAGTGAGAAGGGTCAGAGCTAGGAAAAGGCACACTTCTTGTTCACTGTATAGTAAGCCCTTCATGAGAGTTATCAAACCTTTAGAAAAATCAATCCTTATGGCAGCAGACATGACAACTATCATTTTACACTTCTTTATTTTTTCTTTTTTTGCCATTGATTTTTTTAAATTCTTTATTAATTACACTTTATTCACTTTGTATCCCCCCCCCCTGTGGTTCCTATCCTCCTTCCTTCCCAATCCCTCCCTTCCTCCACCCTCTGCATGCATGCCCCTCCCCAAGTCCACTGAAGGGGAGGTCTTCTTTTCCCTCCTTCTGATCCTAGTCAATTAGGTCTCATCAGGAGTGGCTGCATTGTCTTCTTCTGTGGCCTGGCAATGCTGCTTCCCCCTCAGGGGGAGGTAACTAAAGAGCAGGCCAATCAGTTCATGTCAGAGACAGTCCCTCTTCCCATTACTATGGAACCTACTTGGACACTGAACTGCCACGGGATACATCTCTGCAGCGGTCTTAGGTTATCTCCATGCATGGTCCTTGGTTGGAGTATCAGTCTCAGGAAAGACCCTTGTGCGCAGAATTTTTGGTTCTGTTGCTCTCCTGGTGGAGTTACTGCCCTCTCCAGATGTTACTGTTTCCCTCTTCCTTCATAAGATTCCCTGCACTGTGCCCAAAGGTTGCCCATAAGTGTCAGCATCTGCATTGATAGTCTGCAGGGTAGACCCTTGCAGGCTCCTGACTTGTTCCCTCTTTTCTCCTTCTTCTGATGTCCATCCTTTTGCCTTACTGGATAGGAATTGAGCATTTTAGCCAGAGTCCTCCCTCTTGATTAGTTTATATAGGTCTACAAATTTTAGTAGGTTTATGCTATATTATATGTCTATATGAGTGAGTATATACCATGTATGTCTTTCTGCTTCTGGGATAGCTCACTCAGGATGATCTTTTCCAGATCCCACCATTTACCTGCAAATTTCATGATTTCCTTGTTTTTTATTGCTGAGTAATATTCCATTGTGTAGATGTACCACAATTTCTGCATCCATTCCTCCACTAAGGGGCATCTGGGCTGTTTCCAGCTTCTGGCTACTACAAATAAGGCTGCTACAAACATGGTTGAGCAAATGTTCTTATTGTGTACTTGAGCCTCTTTGGGGTATATGCCTAGGAATGGTATGGCTGGGTATTAAGGAAGCGCTATACCTAGTTGTCTGAGAAAGAGCCATATTGACTTCCAGAGTGGTTGTACAAGTTTACATTCCCACCAGCAGTGGAGGAGGGCTCCCCTTTCTCCACAACCTCTCCAGCTTGTGCTGTCACTTGAGTTTTTGATCTTAGCCATTCTGATGGATATAAGGTGAAATATTAGGGTTGTTTTGATTTGCATTTCCCTTATGACAAAGGACTATGAACATTTCTTTATGCGTTTCTCTACCATTTGATATTCCTATATTGAGAATTCTCTGTTTAGCTGTATAATCCATTTTTAAAATATTTATTTATTTTTTATTTTAATTTAATTTTATTAATTATACTTTATTCATTTTGTATCCCCCCATAAGACCCTCCCTCCTCCCTTCCCGGTCCCATCCTCCTTTCCCCTTCTTCATGTATGCCACTCCCCAAGTCCACTGATAGAGTAGGTCCTCCTCTCCTTCCTTCTGATCTTAGCCTATCAGATAACATCAGGAGTGGCTGCATTGTCATCCTCTGTGGCCTGGTAAGGCTGCTCCCCCCTCAGGAGGAGGTGATCAAAGAACAGGCCAATCATATTATGTCAGAGGCAGTCCCTCTTCCCATTACTATGGAACTCACTTGGACACTAAACTGCCATGGGCTACATCTGTGCAGGGGTTCTAGGTTATCTCCATGCATGGTATTTGGTTGAAGTATGAGTCTCTGGGAAGACCCCTGTGCTCAAATTTTCTCGTTCTGTTGCTCTCCTTGTGGGGTTCCTGTCCTCTCCAGATCTTACTATTTCCCACTTTTTACATAAGATTCCATGCACTCTGCCCAACAGTTGGCCATAAGTGTCGGTGTCTGCTTTGATAGTCTGCAGGGCAGAGTCTTTCAGAGGCCCTGTGTGGCAGGTCTCTAGGTGGTTTCCTGTTTTCTTCTTTTTCTGATGTCCATCCTCTTTGCCTTTAGGGATAGGGATTGAGCATCTTAGTCAGGGTCCTGTCTCTTGATTAATTTCTTTAGATGTACAGATTTTAGTAGGTTTATCCTATATTACATGTTTATATGAGTGAGCATATACCGCATGTGTCTTTTTGCTTCTGGGACAGCTCACTCAGGATGATCCTTTCCAGGCCCCACCATTTACCTGAAAATGTCATAATTTCCTTATTTTTCATTGCAGTGTAATACTCCCTTGTGTAGATGTACCACAATTTCTGCATCTTTTCTTCAGTTGAGGGGCATCTGGGCTGTTTCCAGCTTCTGGCTATTACAAATAAAGCTGCTACAAACATGGTTGAGCAAATGCCCTTATTTTGTACTTGAGCCTCTTTTGGGTATATGCCTAGGAGTGGTATGGCTGGATCTTGAGGAAGCCTTATTCCTAGTTGTCTGAGAAAGCACCAGATTGATTTCCAGAGTCGTTGTATAAGTTTAAATTCCCACCAGCAGTGGAGGATGGTTCCCCTTTATCCACCACCTCTCCAGCATGTGTTGTCACTTGAGCTTTTCACTTTGGCCATTCTTATGGGTGTAAGGTGAAATCTCAGGGTCATTTTGGTTTGCATTTCCCTAATGGCAAATGATGTTGAGCATTACTTTAAGTGTTTCTCTTCCATTCAATATTCCTCTACAGAGAGTTCTCTGTTTAGTTCTGTTACCCATTTTTAATTGGATTACTTGGTTTGCTGCTTTTCAGCTTCTTTAATTCTTTTTATATACTGGATATTAGCCCTCTGTCAGATAAAGGGTTGGTGAAAATTCTTTCCCAATCTGTAGGTAGTCATTTTGTTTTGATGATGGTGTCCTTTGATTTAGAGAAGCTTTTCAGTTTCATGAGGTTATTTTTTATGTAATTAACAACTGAATTTGTAACAAAATTATGTGAGTACTGAAACTAAAATTGCTATTAAAATGTTCAAAAGCCTTTTAAAATTTGTATATCTATTTTATGTAATTCTAAAATAGATTTCGTAAAACTTAAGGTTTCTAGCAAACAGAAATGACACAAATACAATATGTACCGAATCCAACTTTAATGGGATAAACACATTTTCATTGAAATGTTAAGTTCTACTTCATAATACATAAATCGAGCATGCGTATATGTGTATATATTATTCTTAATAGACATTCAGCAATGACATGATTATATATGTAATCAACTTTTCATCATTGAAGCACCAATTAATACATTTTATGCATTATGTTTTTTCACTTTGGGTTGTTTTACTGAAGTATGTGATAAGTAGTAGAGTGTGGGTTATAATGATGCGTGTGTCTGTTTTAAACTACAATTATTTCATTTTATTTTTATTGAAATGTTACTTCATGAATGAAGTGTGATTTATGTTTGCATTCACCAATGAATTTTAGAAATTATTACCCAAAACCAATACAGATTTCTAGAAATCTACTATAATTAAAGAAAAGAAGAGAGAAGACACATTTTTACAAACATATATTTTTGACAAAGCTTTATTTGGAAGAGGCTTTACCTTTTTTATTTATATATTTTCTGCAGCCCACTGTAAATTCAAAATAACCAACATTATCAAATCATTCACACACAGAAATGTGTAGGAATCCATGCTGTACTACATGTATTGAGAGTGTATAGGAGTCAGTGCTATGGGAATATCCTCAGAGAATGAGAGATTCACATTTTTTATGCATGGAGGATGATGGGAAAAGAGTGGGAAACACTGTCTTGTTTTGCACTTTCTTCCCTCTTTCTTCAGCTTTCAATTTGACAGGCTCTGGGATGATTTTCTTTGCTGTCACACTCAAAATATCACTTTTCTATATTCTTTTTTTTCTGCATTTTATTGACTTATAAATACTAGTAGAATTCTTGCTACAGAATGCATCAAATTTATTTTGAAATTCTTTAGTCAAACAACAATGAATTTTGTTGACATGAAATAATTGTTCCTGATAAAGTTATGCAGTCATTTTATATTCATTCTGTTCTTTTTCCTCCTTGCTTATTAAAAACTGGCTTCTTATGAGATTGGAGTCTATTCTATTGTTTAAACAGAAAAATAAAGTTAACAAGAGTTCCCTATCTCTGTCAATTTCCTTTTATTTCATTTATTCCAGAATCATTTTACATTGTTTTCATTCTGTTCATTAATTTACATAATATCTAGAGCTAGTGGCATATTTTACTGCTGCATATCATATACTGAAAGTGTTATTACTATTGTATTTTGCCCATATGTGTCCTTAGAGACTGTATAAGATTGAATATATTTCTCTCTTTTCAAATTTATTTCCTAACCCAGCTTTCATTATCTAACAAAACAAATGTAATGTATTCTGCAGAGAATTCTTTGTGTATATATTATTTTCAATTATAAATGTTAAATCATATGCAATAAAAAACAATTGAAGGCACTGCTTTCAGTATATGATTAATAATAAACAACTGGATCTATTTTCTATATCACTGTAATATCAGGTATAAATATTCATGTTTTATGGGTCTGGTATTTGTTCTTTAATAGTACTCAAGCTTCAGCAAATCAACTTTCAATACAAATTTCTGTATTATTCTATCCAAAATAATGCAACTTAGAAATCTTCTTTTTAACAGTTTTCAATTATTTTCAAGCATATGAAAATACTGAAAGGCTTATTAAGAAAGTCTAGTTGGAGTATCACTCACAGAAAAGACCCTTGGGCCCAGATTTCTTGGATCTGTAGCTCTCCTTGTAGATCTCCTGTCCACTCCAGGTCTTTCTATTTCCCATTTCTTTCATAAGATTCCCTGCACTCTGCCCAAAGTTTGGCCATAAGTCTCAGCATCTGCTTTGATACACTGCTGGAGAGAGTCTTTCAGAGACCCTCTGTGGTAGGCATGTTTTCTCCCTCTTCTGATGTCCATCCTGTTTGCCTTTCTGAGTGTGGATTGATCATCACACCCATGATGCTCCTTCTTGCTTAGCTTCTTTAGGTGCACAGATTTTAGTATGATTATCTTATATTATATGTCTAATATCCACTTATAAATGAGTATCTACCATATGCATCTTTCTGCTTCTGAGATACTATGCATGGAGATAACCTAGAAACCCTGCACAGATGTAGCCCATGGCAGCTTAGTGTACAAGTTGGTTCCTTAGTGATGGGAACAGGGGCTGTCCCTAACATGAACTAAGTGGCTGGCTCTTTGGTCACCACCCCCTCTTAGGGGAGCAGCCTTACCAGGCCACAGAGGAAGACAATGCAGCTAGTCCTGGTGAGACATGATAGGCTAGGATGGAAAGGGGAGGAGAACCTCCCCTATCAGTGGACTTGGAGAGGGGCATAGGAGGAGATGAGGGAGGGAGAGCAGGATTGGAAGAGGATGAGGGAAGGGGTTAAGCTGGGATACAAAGTATATAAACTCTAATTCATAAAAAAAAATAAAATAAATTTAAAAAAGAAATTCTAGTAAAAGATTTCATTTTGTCAAATAACTGGAGGAAGCAATCCCATAATATTATGTACCGGCAAAGTAATCACAGGGTTTTTAAAAAAAATTCACAGGCTATATTGCTTCAATTTTATTAAATATTTTCCACTCTGACAAATTAGGAGAGGAATTCTTCACAGTTGTTATAAATTATTTTGCCCTTTCATTAATTACAAACAAGAGCAAACAATATGAAGAGATGTAAGCCCTTTAATTAAAAATGTTGCAGAAAAATTTTTCTTACCGTCAGCAAGGTGACATTGTGAAATAAAATACAAAATGTCACTTGGAGACATGCTCTATCGGTTTTCCTTTCTGATTGTTGTCAGCCAATTGTTGAAGTGAATTTCGCATTTATGATAGTTTATATAATACAATATGCATTGATATAATATAATATATACAGATATATGCACGTGTATATATGTACTTTCTATTATTCTGAACTACTACTTATTTTCATTCAAATTAAAGGACTTTCTAAGTTTGTTGTATTTAGCTTTTACTTATGAATACTATTATGTTTGTTTCAATATCTAGAGTTTTTCATGAAAAATAAATATAAATAATATTAAATAATTCACATGCAAACAATATTAAAAAACAGAAGAAAAATTAGCAAATTTAAATCTTATAGCAGAACTTATTTCATAGCATCTATTTTTAAAGTCCTGTGAGAGTCTAGCTTTTATGGCTTCAATCTTAGTTGTCATCTTGACTATATTCACTGTTGCCTAGAAAATTCATAAAATATCCTACTGGATATGGCTTTAACAGTGTTTCTAGAGATGATTGACATTTGGCAACAGATTGAAAGGGTGGATAAGAAACATCTTTTTGTTTTTTTTTGTTTTTTGGAAACATCTTAAAAGTGAGTAGTGCTATCTAGTGGGTTGGAAACAGGAAACAAAAGAATGGGGGAACTCACCTACTTAATTCAAGAATGTTCTTTCTCTTAAGGTTTTTTTTTTTCTCATTTATTTCTTTTATTCACTTTACATCCTTGTAGCCTCTTCCCACCCACCCCTTTCAGTCCCACAGTCTCTCCCTTTCCCCTTCCCTTTTCCTCAGAAGAAGGGAGCTCCCTTTTCCATCCACCCATGCTCATCACATTGTGCCAGGACTGAATGTGTCTCTTCCCCTGTGGCCTATCAAAGCCGTTCCTCCAGGGGAAAGTGATGTAAATGCTAACAGGTGAGTCCTTGCCTGACGCAGTCCCCACATCCATTACTAGCGAACCCACTTGAAGCCTAAGATGACCTTCTGCTACATGTTTGTGGAGAGCATATGTCCAGTTCATGCATGGTCCATGCTTGATGCTTCAGTCTTCACAAACCCCTCTGGGCCCTGGTGAGTTGGCTTCAGTGTTTTTCTTGTGGAACTCATGTCACTTCCGGGTTCTTTTCTCTTTCCCACCACTATTGCACTTAGGGCTGGAGAGATGGCTCATAGGTTATGAGCACTGACTCTTCTTCCAAAGAATGTTCTTAAGTGGTTAAAATTTTGGTTCCGCATTGACCAGAGAAAGCAGACTCCAGCTTTTTTAGCCTTTAAACATATATTCAACAGTCACTGGTAGTGACCATCCATCCTTCAACTCAGACTTGGGCTTCCGTAATTATCTGGCTAGTTATGAGACTCCCAGCTTCTTGGGGTATGCATTTACCAATTTTCCCATTCTACCACAAACAGAAAGCAGTTGTGAAATTTCCTGGTTTTCAATTATGTAAGACATCCTACTAACTCACTGTGATATACATACCCATTCTCTTGATTCTGTTCTTTGAGAAATCTGTGACTAATTGTCTAATATAATACAATATAATTAATATAATATAAAATATATAAATAAGTCAGAATATAATATAATATAATACTAATATAATACAATTGTGTTTTACAGCAAGTCCAAATATAGAAATAACATGTCAATCTTACCTATTTTTTTCCCCCAAAGCCTTGCTAGTTAAACCGTCTTAAAAGCTATTTCTGGAATTCATGGAAAAAGAAAAGGTCCTCAGACAAACCACTTTAAGACATTTTTTAATGCTAAATATTTAATCATGTAGGTATTCTTGTGGAGTCCTTGACCCCTCTGGCTTCCTCAACTGTTCCCCCAACACTTCCACGTGACTCCTGAGCTTTATCGAATGCTTGGTTGTGGGTTTCTGCATCTGCTTCCATCAGCGGCTGGGTGAACCTCTAAGAGGAGTTATGCTAGGCTCATGTGTATAAACATAGAAGAGTAACATTAATAGTCTCAGGGACTGATTCTCTTTCATAGGATGGGTCTCAAGTAGGAACTAGTCTTTGGGGGATCATTCCCTCAATCTTTGCTCTATCATTGTGTCTGCACATCTTGTGAGGAGGGTAAATTTGATGCCTCTCTTTGGATTTTGTTCCACTATCTGGGCTCCCTGGTCTAGCGTCAGTGGGATAGGATGCACCAGGTTCTGGAGCTATTTAATATGTCAGGGCAAGTTAGTACCCTTAGGGGACCTCTAACTTCTCTGAGAAAAAAGGAGGGGAGAATGTAGGGAGAGATGTACAAGGGGTGGACTGGGAGGAGAAGGAAGGCTGCAGTCATGATGTAAAGTAATAAATAAATATATAATAAAAATGGTAAATAAAATGTAAATTAGAAAAATAAAATTTTAAAATTTCAATACAAATGTTCAAGATATCAAATAATAAAAATGACTTACTTGAAATGAACAAGAAATCATACAACTTGAAAATAATAATATAAATTGATAAATATAAAACTCTTTCCTTGTAAAGAAATAAAACATGGGTACTGGGGGGAACAATAAATATTCAATAAAGCAAGCCCTCAAAACTCTTATAAACATTCTATTTTCATCCAAGGTACTTTTATTTATGAAATGTTTAATGTTTCTTCTGGAGCCCTCATTAGTTTTTCATGGATTGTAAATGTATTGTCTATCATTATTACTGGGAACCCATAATTGTGACTTAGGTTCACAAACATACAAACCACATAAAGTGAATGCTATAAGACATTTTAAGAAGGAATGGGTGAACACAGATGTTTTTCAACATGGTAATGTCTCAGAAATTTTTATTTTGAGGAAAAAAACTGTGTACTGCAATAGTACTTTACTTAATTACTATATTCTCTTAACCAGACACCTACATAATCTTCTCTTTTCAGTAGATATTTGTGTGAGTAGACTTATTCAAGAAAATGACAAAGCATTCGTCCTCAGATATGTATTGATCCATCTGTTGGGACAAATAGCTGAGGCTAAAAAAAAGTAAGGAATGAATTTTTCAATTCCACTTTTGCTTCTTTCTTGTATAGCAAAAAAAAAAAAGGGGGGAACCGTAGAGAGCTGCGGAATGCTATGCCTTAAAGATGGAGCTGGTTTCCGCCTTCCACCTTCCCGATGGTGAGTGCTCTCTGTCACGAACAACTCCACATTTGGCTAAGGCTGAGGATCTGGCTTGCTTCCATGTATGTGGACCTATCTGCATTGCCCCCGTGGCACGCCTGGGTTGGCTACCCAGAGGCTATTTAAGCTGTGGGCTGGCTTTCCCCGGGGTCCGAGGATTGTTCAATGTTCCTGAATAAACTGCATTGAAAAAAAAAAAAAAAAAAAAGAAATGGACTTTCAAATGGAAAATTAGAAAATATATTGACAAGGGCAAACTAAATTAGAATGATGGACAGAAGAATTGAAGTACTTATTCAAAATTAGTTTAGCCCTTGTCATGGAGCCTTCATTTTATAGTTCCAGCATTCTGAGGTGAAGTAAAGAGTGTCAGGTGTCTAAAACCACCTTCACCTACATAGTAAATTTGAGGTCAGCCTGAGGTATATAAGAGCCCATCTCAACCAACCAAACAAAAATAAAACAAAAGAAAATGAGTTCATTATAGGGTCCAGTCATACTTAAACATCAGGTAGTATGTGTTATCTGCATTTTGCATGTTTTATTAAATCTGTATATTAAAAATTAATAAGATAACATTTTTATTAAAAACATGAGATGTTTTTCTCTTCATGCTTTCATATATTGAGAATAAAAATGTAAATAACTATTGGCTCCTTTTGTTCTGATTCTTACTGACATTCTTTTTTGTTTTTTGAAAACTGCTTTAACTGGTTCATGTGTATAATGTACAGCAGTATATTCAGTGCTATGCACCTTCTCTAGTGTTTTCCAAAGTCCGTTCCAATAAAGGAAGTCAACAGCTGGTTCTTGGCAATTTTGTTTTTGAATTATAAAAGAAGCAGAGATACAGATGCACTGTAGTTTGGAGATACCTTTTTTTTTTTTTCAATGCAGTTTATTCAGGAACCTTGAACAATCCTCAGACCCCGGGGAAAGCCAGCCCACAGCTTAAATAGCCTCTGGGTAGCCAACCTCAGCATGCCACGGGGGCAATGCAGATAGGTCCACATACATGGAAGCAAGCCAGATCCTCGGCCTTAGCCAAATGTGGAGTTGTTCGTGACAGAGAGCACTCACCATCGGGAAGGTGGAAGGCGGAAACCAGCTCCATCTTTAAGGCATAGCATTCCGCAGCTCTCTACAGTTCCCCCTTTTTGTTTTAGACGCATCAGGCAAGAGTAGAGGTCTGATCTCTGATATTATAAATTGGGACTATGTACCGATGTTCGTTTAGGTGTCATCCACCCAAATACCATTTATAGTCAAGTTTCAAAAAGTGAAGTGGCTGCATGTGATAGCACAAACCTTTAGTACCAGCACTCAGTGAGGCAAAGACGTGTAGATCTCCATGAATTCAAGGCCAGCTTGGTCTACAATGAAAATCCAGGACAACTAGGGCTACACAGAGAAAGCCTGTTCAAAAAAAAACAAAACAAAACCAAGAAAAGTGAAAGGTAGAAAAGTTTGGTAGATTTTAAAACATAAAAATATAAAGATACACTTTATAGAGTCAATGTGAGAAAACCAAGGAAAAAAATACCACAAAATCTTTCTCCTATAAAGTCTTTATTTGGGTACACTGTCCAAGACAATGTGTGTTTGATTTTATGATATAAAAACTTCACTCCACATTCTGGAGCTTCCAAACATCAAATAATAATGCACATAATCAGTATAATTAGTTTTTTTCTTACCCATTAGTTAAAGGCTGTTCTGTGACCCTTCAACTGAGTTTTTGAGACAGGAAATAACTAACCACCTTTAATACTACAGTTTCTCATTTGATCCATATCTAGCTTGGTCCAGCAAGCCACAAGTGAGTATGTTGACTTTCACAAAGTTTTCTTTGACATTTGAAGTCAGTTTAAGGTAAAAAAAAAAAAAAAAAAAAAAAAAAGTGTTCTTTCTTTCCTAACCAATCAGTATCAGAATCATTTGCTAAAATGTTACTGTTTGATGCCTCTTAAAGAATCTGTTACTTTTCCAATTATTTTACTCAGTTTATTATGTTTTCTATTTTCCCCATTTTTTGATGAAATATCTGAAAATTTCAACTCAGAAAAAAAGATTATTTTTCCTAGGGTTTTGAGGTTAACCCATCATGGCGGAGTCATGGCTGTTGAGCATAAGATTGTTGTTCACATTTTATGTTGGGTTAAGGAGCAAGTAAGTCCATGCCCTATATCATCCACACTTCCCTTACTAGAGGACCCACTTGAAGCCCAAGTTAACTGTTGTAGGGGTCCTACATCCATTTTTTGCACAGTTCTTGGTTAATGCTTCCATCTCAGCAAGCCCCTCTGAGCCCCAAAGAAGGTAAGTTACATAAAAAATTCAAGGGAGGATACATAAAATCTCACTATAAAAATGTGCTGGAATAGACAGAGGTAGTGGCTGAAGAGAAGGAACAAGGTAGGAAAGGGAGCACAGGGAGTTCAGAGGATGGATATTAGACCTAAGGAGAGTGAGGGCAAGATGACAGAAGGCCTGTAGAATAAAAAGAGAAACTGAGGGTGGGGTATCTCTGTGGAAAGCTGGAGAGCTAAGTCTCTGCTTCAGTCAAGCAGAGACTTCTAGAAGCAGAGGCTGTAGAGAATGAAGAGGACACCCTTTAACTAGACAAGCCTCCTAACAGAGGGAGGGGAACACCATCCACACAAACTTCAACCCAAAATTTACCGTGCCTACAAGATATGCAGGCATAAAAATAAAGCAGATAGAGCAGAAATTGAGGGAATGCCCAACCAATGCCTGGCCCAACCAAAGACCCACCTCATCGAAAAGAACCAACCTCTGAGACTGTGAATGAGACTGTTGAGCTTGCAGACAAGAGCCTGTTAGAGTTGTCTTCTGAGAGGCTCTACTAAGCAGCCTCTCTTCCCAAATGCTGAGACTTACGGCTAGGCATTGACCCATGAGTAGGGAGTCTTGTGGGAAAACGTGGGTAAAGAGAAAAAGACCTGTTAGTCATTTATTTCTCTCATCTTTTCCCTTTTTTTCTTTTATTATTATTATTTTTTTATCAGTTACATTTTATTAACTCTGTATCCCATCCGTGTCCCGATCCCTCATTCCCTCCCAGTCCCTCCCTCCCTCCCTCATCTCCACCGTGCCCCTTTCCAAGTCCACTGATAGGGGGGACCTCCTCCCCATTCATCTGATCCTGTTTTATCAGGTATCTTCAAGACTGGCTGCAAAGAGCTCCTCTGTGGCCTAACAGGACTGCTCCTCCCTTCGGGGGTGGGGAGACCAAAGAGTCAGTCATTGAGTTCCTGTTAGAAATAGTCCTTGTTCCCCTCACTTTGGGAAACCAATTGGTTACTGAGCTACCACAGGCTACACCTGAGTGGAGGTTCTAGGTTATATCCATACATGGTCCTTGGTTGAATGTCAGTCTCAGAAAAGACCCTGTGCCCAGATATATTTGGTCCTTGTAGAGCTCCTATCCTTTCCCCAACAGACTAACTCCCCTTCTTTCTTATGATTCCCTGTACTCTGCCAAAGGTTTGGTCATGAGTCTTTGCTTTGAAAACTCTGCTAGTTAGAGTCTTTCAGATGCGCTCAGTAGACTCCTGTCATACGTTCAATGCACATCCCATCTGTCTTTCTAAACGAGGATTGATCATCTTACCTCATGTCCGCTCAATTGATTATCTTTTTTAGGTGTATAGATTTCATTATGTTTATCATATCGTATAGGTCTATATAAGTGAGTATATCCCGTGTTTGTCTTTCTCCTCCTGGGATATTTCACTCAGAATGATCTTTTCTAGGTCCCACCATTTGCCTGCAAATTTCATGATTTCCTCCTTTTTGATTGCTGAGTAATATTCCATTGTGTAAAAATACCACAATTTCTGTACCCATTCCTCTGTTGATGGACATCTGGGTTGTTTCCAGGTTCTAGCTATTACAAATAAAGCTGCTATAAACATGGTTGAGCAAGTATCCCTTTTGTGTACTTGAACGAACTTCGGGTATATACCTAGCAGTGGTATAGCTGGGTCTTGAGGAAGCACTATTCCTAATTGTCTTAGAAAGCGCCAGATAGCTTTCCAGAGTGGTTGTACCAGTTTACATTCCCACCAGCAGTGGAGGAGGGTTCCCCTTTCTCCACAACCTCTCCAGCATGTGTTATCGCTTGAGTTTTTCATCTTGGCCATTCTGATGGGTGTAAGGTGATATCTCAGGGTCCTTTTGATTTGCATTTCCCTGATGGCTAATGAGGATGAGCACATTGTGAAAATGGCCATACTGCCAAAAGCAATCTACAGATTCAATGCAATTCCATCAAAATACCAACTCAGTTATTCACAGACCTTGAAAAAAAGATTCTCAGCTTCATATGGAGAAACAAAAAACCTAGAATCTCCAAAACGATCCTGTACAACAACAGATCATCTGGAGGTATCTCCATTCCTGATCTCAAGCTGTACTACAGGGCAACACTAATAAAAACTGCATGGTATTGGCATAGAAACAGAAAGGAGGATCAATGGAACCGCATAGAAGACCCAGAAATAAATCCACACACCTATGAATACTCAATATTTGACAAAGAAGCCAAATCCATTCAATGGAAAAAAGACAGCATCTTCAACAAATGGTGCTGGACCAACTGGATGTCTACATGCAGAAAAATGAAAATAGATCCATATTTATCACCCTGCACAAAACTAAAGTCAAAGTGGATCAAGGACCTCAACATAAAACCAGATACCCTAAATCAATTGGAAAAAAAAAGTGGGGAACAGCCTAGAACTCATTGGCACAGGAGACAACTTCCTGAACAGAACACCAACAGCACAGGCTCTAAGAGCAACAATCAATAAATGGGAAACTGAAAAGTTTCTATAAAGCAAAGGATACCGTCATCAAAACAAAACGACTGCCTACAGATTGGGAAAGAATCTTCACTAACCCTTTATCTGACAGAGGACTAATATCCAGTATATACAAAGAACTAAAGAAACTGAAAAGCAGCAAACCAAGTAATCCAATTAAAAAATGGGGAACAGAGCTAAACAGAGACTTCTCGACAGAAGAATATCGAATGGCAGAAAAACACTTAAAG
Source organism: Meriones unguiculatus (assembly GCF_030254825.1). Taxonomy (NCBI): domain Eukaryota; kingdom Metazoa; phylum Chordata; class Mammalia; order Rodentia; family Muridae; genus Meriones; species Meriones unguiculatus. The sequence continues at coordinate 92,782,062 of NC_083357.1, read as the reverse complement.
AAATGCTCATCTTTTCCCTTTTATCTCACTGTATATCTGAAAGTGAGGACCAAACTGAATCTTATCTTACCTTGGAATCTCCTCTGCCTAACTAATTTTTTGACTTAAATCTTTCTGAAATTCTTAGAGTATAGAAATAACAAAGCTAATTATGTTTCAGAATATAATATCAATGCTTGCTAGCCCCATTCCTGAAGAATACTTCTTCCCTCATGAAATCTCACGAGCCCAGCTTCCTATGGCAGCATTTCTTCTATCATTCCAGTCTTTGAAACTCTTTTCAAAATGGTTCACATTTTACCTATGGCATAGTAGGGCTTGTTTAGCACAATTTTGCCTTCCTTAACAAATTTTTGTCTTTTTAAAATTATTACAATTTATTCACTTTGCATCCCAGCTTTAACCTCCTCATTTGTCCTCTCCCAACCCTGCCCTCTCTCCCTCTTCACCTCCCATGCCCCTACCCCAGTCCACTGATAAGGGAGGCCCTCCTCCCTTTCCCTCTGACCCTAGCATATAGGGTCTCATCAAGAATGGTTGCATTTTCTTCCTCTGTAGTCTGCCCCCCATCACGGGGAGGTGATCAAAGAGACAGCCACTGAGTTCATGTCAGAGATAGACCCTGTTCCCCTTACTAGGAAGCCCATTTGGAGACTGAGATGCCATGGGCTACATCTGTTCAGGGGTTCTAATTAATTTGTTAATTAATTTGTTAATTTGTTTTTTAAACCATCTTTGAAGGTCTGAAAATCTCAAGGCCAACTTCATCACAACATCGACTCTAACTCTGTTACCCTTCTTATATTATTATTTTTGTTAATAATAATATAACTCATTGCTGCAACAAAGGCAACTTACACCCAAAGTTATTCATTTTAGGCCACATATCACAGATTTCACGATAGCCCAAGTCCAAGGCAATCGAATTCAGCTTGTATAGGCAGCCAACTCCTATAGAGTAGGACTTCCCGCTTTAAATAACATAATCTTAAAACTCCCTTTTCAAACATGCCTTCAAGATTTTGATTTTTTTTCTTTTATTTCCTGCAAAATTTATTCAGTATATATCATGACTGAAGCCTCCTCCCTCAACTTCCCCTGTCTTACCCTCCCTCCCTCTTCATCACATCCCTGCCCCTAGTCCACTGAAAGGGGAAGTTTTCCACCATTGCGATCTGCCCATAGCTTGTTAAGTCTCATCAGGACTGCCTGGATCCTCTTCCTCTGTGGCCTGGCAAGGCTGCATCACCTGAGGCAGATGATCAAAGATTCTACATCGTACTAAGCTTAAACTTAAAAAAAAATACGAAGCAAATAAAAATACAGTATAACATGTAATATGCAGCCTCTAAACATGTCCCCAATTTGAGAAAAGTATATTCAATAACTACTTCCACCAGTATGTAGCCTGGTACTATCCTATGTATCTACTGCTCTTATATTTCTTCCATCTCTATATTATAAAGTCATTCTCTAAGTTAACTTACATAACATGAAAAAAAAAAAAAAAACCTGGCGTCATTCCCCTCTATTTTCTTATAGTTCATATACACAACAATCATGTTTTTTTTCCCCCAGTGGTACTAAGGAAAACAGCTTAAAAACATGTTTTTCTTCACTGTTTTTCTTATGTGAATTACAACCATCATTACCCACAGGGTTCTCTTAAACAGTTATCAGATATTAGTCTCTTTAAATTATTATCTTTTGATAGTTTTCTTGTCTCACACACACACACACACACACGAATCATTATCTCGCATTGCAAGGAGTTTTAGGGACAAGATTCTTTCTTTGGTTTGCCATTATCTATTCAGCTCTTTTTGTCTGATTCAGCTATAGTGGCTTGCTTAATAATTTTAAACCACTAACCATTCATCTGTCATAGTTTATGTTTTTTTTTTCTGATAGAGAACGTTCATCAAATAAACATATTACCCCCTTATTAATTTCCTTATAGAACTTCTATGGTGTTATTTTCTCCTACAGGAGACTCTTGTTTTATTCATGCTTATTTTATTTCGCAGCAATTTTTTACATTGGATACTTTTTTTTTGTATCTCTTTCTACTTGAATGTAAGTTACCTGAGAACTACTTCTTTTATCGATGGCTATTTCCTCAAATTAGAAACAATTGATTTGTAATAAAATTGAATATGTCTTTATTGAATAAATTACTGAATGTCAATGGAATATACATATTTCACAATGCATACAAGAAAATTTAAGGTCGAATATAGTTAAGATCATAGACATAATCATATTTCTATTCATTCTACCTCAGTATTGACTAATCAACTTGACACAGCCCACAGCTGAAATATTCAAGATCAAATGTTACAAGATATAATTACACTGTTCAGAGTACATTTCCTGTTTTTCTACTACTTTTAAAAATCCTTATTTTAGAATTACAGGAGAAAAGGTTGACTTCAATGACTATTTTATATTATTCTTATTAATACTATGAAAATTCCATGCAATACATTTTGATGTTATTTATATCCCTAAATATAGGATGCTTTCCTTAATATCTTCCAGATCTCCCTCCAAAGCATTCGAACTTTGCATTCTCTCCTTTAAATTTCATCAGTAAACCATAGATTACAATTTGTGTTGGTCAAAGGTTTACCTACTATGGGGCCACTATCAGAAGGTTAATCAACGTGCAAAGGACCACATTCTATTTTTTAAATTATTATTAATTACAGTTTATTCACTTTGTATCTCAGTTATAGCCCCCTCCTTCATTCCCTCCCAATCCCCACTCACCCTCCCTCATCTACTCCCTTCCCCTCTCTAAGTCAAAGAAAACTGTTGCTCCCTCCCTGATCAGCCATCTACTGTCAACAGCCCATTATCTAGTGGTAGCCGCTCATGAATACTTTCTTATTCATTCTAAAATACTGCTCAGCTTGATATATATTGCATGCCTTATACAGACAGCTACATCTTCTGTGATCTTATGAAGCCAGTAGCCTTATTATATACATAACATACATATGTGAATCATATGTATTATATATAATACATATATTCATACATGTATATGTTCTACATTTATATTCTACTGATCTTCAATAATTTATACATATTCAATGTTAGTACAAATAATAAAAAAACAAATAAAAAGAAGACATGTTACACTCTGATACTCCCCGATTTCTGTCATTTAAATCCTTTGCCCTTTCTTCCTTTCTTGTTGTCCAATGTGTCTTGGAAGGTGATTTAGCTTTTCTATTTGTAAGTGGATACTCCATGGATGTTTATTCTCTATACCTTGATCTGTTGCCATTTTTGTGTTAACCACTGTTTACTACAAAGATTTATGTTCTCAAGTCTGAGAGCAGCACCACTCTGTGGGAATAGAGGTGCAATTTAGAAAATACTTTGGTATTATGATTATTTAGAATAACAGTGGTATATTCATTCCTTGGGGCTTTCAGCTCCCCAACGTTGAGGTTTTAGTCTTATTTACAGAGCCAGATACATCTTCCTAATATAGGCCATCATTCCCATCTGAAGCAGTTGGATACTCCTATATACCCATGCCTGCAAGGGCATATCTTGTCATATTGGTCACTATGTTGTTCACAGGGTTCACCACTGGGTAAGACTCTTGGTGAAATCTCATCTTCTTGAAGCCCACATAGCTTCTTCCAGTACTATGAAAGCTAGTCAGCAGTGGATACCTTTCCTGAGCAGTACGAAGTCGACTATTTTATGCCATGTGAACAATGTGTATCGTGTCTTCAGGAACAAGGTCTAGCATCAAGTTCTGGTGAGAAACTAAGAACAATGACAATAGCCAATATTCTTTTGGTATGTTTCTGAGACCTCTCCAACTACACTGGAGACATATACCTTTCATGTTCAGGGCTTTTATTTGGCAGCCTATAATGCTATTTAGCTAATGCTGTGAGGAATATTTATCCATTTTATAAGGTTCATGTGTATGTATGTATGTATCTAAAGCTTGTATAATGCTAGGTTTCTGTATAATTTCTCATTAGCCTTTCTTGCCCACTACCTATGGGCATATGGTTTCTTAAAATGTAGGTTATGAATCTCCTTTTCAATAGTATTTGATTGATACTTCTAGAATCACCACATCTCACACTTGAATTTAATTGTGCCAAGCAGATCTCATGCCCTATGCATTTTTTAGTAGCAGCTCTGCAGTTCTACTGTCTCTGGATTATGCATGTCTTCTCACAAGGCTCCTTAATTGTAAAAGCTGTGACTCTTACATGTTTCCTATTTGTTTAATTTAAACTAATAATAATCCACACACATTTTATATATAAATAAGATTTTTCAAGAATTTCATAGAAAGGTGAATTTACAAAAGACAACGTTGAAATCACATTTAATTTCTGAGGCATCACATACCCACGAAATTCAAGGACAAACGTAAGATGCCGAATTGGGAGAATGAATTGAAAGCACTGTGTTTAGAGAAGGATCAGAGCAATATCGATCCACTTTCGAGTTGTCTTCTGTTTCAGGTAAACAATTCTCGAAATCAATGAAAATTAATTATTTTGATAAAATCAAAATACCAGATATGTGCTGGTGAATAATTAAATCTCTCTTTCTTTTTGGTATATGTATTCAGCGCAATTCACATAGTTGAAAGAGGTTGTTTTCAAGTCAGTATAAAGGATAAATAATCAATTGTGACTATCAAAATCTAAGTGCAGGAAAATAATAGAATGGTGTGAGGAGAATAATTTTTAGTCTTAGATGAGAACTACACAGTTATGGATGAAAGAGCTGTAGTTTGGATAATTGCTAGAATCAGTGACTACTTTTTGTATATGGTGGTTGGTTATTTATATGCATATGAGTATATAGTTAATAATTTAGGTCAATGTTTAATATACTGGGGTCTGCTTTCCTAAGCATGGAAAATTGAAAAATATACATAAGAAAGAAGTTCCTGGACTTACAGTGTGGTTATGAACTGACAAATTCTTCACTAGTTTAAATTGTTATGCCTGAAATTCATTATCTAATAAAATAATACTACATAATAGGATAACTTATTTATAAACAATAAAAAATACTTAAAATTAGATAATTTTAGGTTAAAATTTCTACAGGAAACTATATGAAGGTACTGAGGCAAACCAATAAGTGACAATATATAAATATAATAATGTCTCTTTATTCCAAATTATGTTAATTTTCAACTTGGAGTAGAAACATAAATATTGAATATAGCCTGAGTTACTGTTCACATGAATACTTATCTTTTTTTTTAATCTTTATCACATTTTTACACCTCATTCATTTTCAGAATCATATAAGATTAATCAAAACTCAGGCTGAATATAAAAATTTTCTCTTTTAAGGTGGTTACAATTTATTAGGTAATATGATAAGAGAAATGTGAAGGAAAATATAAGAGGTAGATATAATCAAATACAAAGAATTACTTTTCTGTAGTTATTAATTTTTTAAATAAGGAAAGTGTGATTTTAGTTTTAATAGTTTTTTTATTTTACTTTTAATTTTCATATTATTTATAGTTTATGTACTTTGTATATCAGCTGTACACCCCTCCCCCATTCCCTCCCAATCCAACCCTCTCTCTCTTTTCTCCTCCCATGCTCATCTCCAAGTCTACTGATAAAGAGAGGTTCTCTTCCCTTTAATCTGACACTAGCCTATTTGGTCTCATCAGGACTGGCTGTATTGTCTTCCTCTGTGGCCTGGTAAGGCTGCTCCACCCTCAGGGGTTGGTAATCAAAGAGCCAGGCACTGAGTTCATGTCAGAGACAGCCCCTGTTCCACTTAGTGGAGTGCCTACTTGGAGACGAAGACTATGGGCCACATCTGAGCATGGGTCTTAGGTCCTCTCCATGCATGGACCTTGGTTGGGTTATCAGTCTCTTCAGGGCTCCAAGGGTTCAGGTTTTCTTTTTGTTGTTGTTGTTGTTGTTTTGTTTTGTTTTGGGCTCTATTGATCTCCTTTTGGAGGTCCTGTCCACTCCAGGGCTTTCTATCTCCACCTTCTTTCATAAATTCTATGACGTTTTAAGAGGGGAGAAATCGTGCTAAGCACTAGCATGCTTAGTATGAAGTCATTGTTCTCAGTTCTTGGATGTAACATCAACAGTTTCGATTCCTGATGCTTTAACTTCTCTGAAATGATGAACTGTACTGTGGCAAGTTAATTGTAAATTTTTCCCTTACAGGAGGAGATGAGGGAGAGGGAGTGGGATTTGGAGGGGGAAAGAGGGGTTAAAGCTGCGATGCAAAGTGAATAAACTGTAACTAACATAAAAAATAAAAAAATAATTTAAAAAATCAGTGTTTAAAATTGTATGTTATCAGAGAAATGATAAACAACATTAAGTCAGAACAAAAGTTCATTTATTAAATGTTGATTATAAAATATAAACTTTAAAAAAATGTGTTTCAGTCTGTTTAAGACAAACAATATGTATGAGAATCAGAATAACTCTTATATTGTTTTGAAACAACCCTGCCATTCATCAGTAATAACAACAAGCTTTTAGTCTCACCATGGAATTTTAAATATTTGTTTGCTTCTTTGTTTTTATCAACCACATGGTGACATTATCTGTAAATAGGAGTTTGTAATGTAGAGTAAATTAAGTCATCTGGCCTGCAATGTTATCTCACAATATCATATACTACTTCACTAATATAAACCCATAAAAACAGAGATCTCCTAAAGCACCAAATACTGTGCCTTCCAAATTCTTTTCAGTACTCTCTATTTTTGTTGCAATAATTTTCTACTTCTATATTTCAATGAATAGCTAAAATTGTTGAGTACTCTTATAGCAAAATCATTTTGATAGTAAAAATATCAAAACCAATTAGAAATTTAGGATTCTTTACTAATTAATAGTCATTAAGCAAATTTTAATTAGCTCATAAGTATAGTCTCATCTCATCCACTGTTTCTATTTAGGTGTTTTCTTTGAATTGTTTAAATGTGCAACACATCAACTCTCATGATCATCCAATCTTTGCTAAACTAGGTATTCACCTCATTTATGTTTTTATGGATACATAAATATGTGTTGTGTGTGTGTGTGTGTGCGCGTGGTGATAGCCTGAGATTTTAATTTTTAAAGAGTACAAAAGTTTGTACAAATCTATCTCCTCCCTAGTATTCTGCGTTTTATTCTACACTAAAGGCTCTTTGCTATTCACTGAGTAGGACAGAACAACTTCAAATTCATCATGATGTTCCCTGATCAGCTGAAATGAAATCTAAAATAAAATCTCATATTGATTACTTTTATCTACTCTTAGAATAGTATATTTTAGAAATTCTGAATATGTATTTAGTTCATTTTTTCAAGTTTTTATTTTATTTTATTTTTTATTTTAATCACGGGTCATTCACTTGTATCCCAGCCTTAGCTCCTCCTCTTTCCCTCCCAATGCCACCCTCCCTCCCTCATCTCCTCCCTGCCCCCAGTTTTAAATGTACTCTTTGCTGTGTTTTCAAAAGAATTTTAACTTTTATTAAATTAAAATTGAATTGTAACATTTCTTGGTTTATTTTCTGCCCATTCTCCCTCCCCTGTGATCACCATTCTCACAAATTCATGATCTATAAAATCTGAAAATAAACACTCTAACATGGAAAGAGGAAAGCTCTTGAGACCTGAAAATAAATTACAGCCATTTATGAAAAGCTACCATATATTTAATTTTTCTTTAAATATGTACATTTGTATAAAGAAAAATTTAAAATATGCAAGTATAAATTTATTTAAAGAAAAAGTCATATTCCTTTTAAATTAACAGAGGAGTTTCTCATATTACCTATGAAACATTAAAAGGCACAGGACTTGTAATTTCAATCATATTGATTTCTTGATGCCTACATTTTAAGCCTGAATATCCAGTAAAATAACAAAGACTTTGAACTAGCATACTAACATGATAAAATGGATTATTTAATCAGTTTATTTAAAAAAATAAAGTAAATATTGATAATTTTTCCTAATTTACATCTTATGACTATATGAAATATTTTAATCTTGACTCCAGATTAGATATTCATCTTTGTTACTTTACTTTTCCTGCAGCGAGTAAGAAAGGAAGCTATGTACTGTTAAATGTTGCTCAATAATGACCATCAGCTGTTTACTAAAGTTTACATTCTGTGATTATCCTTGTAGAAAAGATGCATTTTAATCTATCACACTCTACAATTACAGTGCTTTGTGATAAATCTATTTTATAATAAAAATGATTTAAGCAAAGATAAAACAAAAATATTAACTGTTTCATAGAACTTTGTATGTGTGTGTGTGTGTGTGTGTGTGTGTTTCTGCTTAAAATTTAGTAATCATTGGAATATAAAGCCAGTATTTTCTAAAGCACAAAAGCACATTGGCTTATATTAAATACATGCACTTTATTGCTATCTGTGCCCTTCATCTCTGTACAGCATTGAGGAATAAAATTAGAATCGTGCAGATGGTTAGTGAACATTGTACCGCCAAGTTATAATTCTACCTGTTTATTTGTTGTTTCATCCTATCATTTTTGTTCTTTTGTTTTGTTTTTGTTTTGGCGACTAGATTTCTCTATCTAACCTTGGCTATGTTGGCCTCATTTGTAGACCAGTCTGGCCTTAAATTCACAGAGATCCACATGCGTCTGCCATCCTAAGTGCTGAGATCACAGGCATTTGCTACTGTACCCTGCTTTTGCTCATGTTGTTTTAATTTATATTTTAATTTATTATTATTATTATTATTATTATTATTATTATTATTATTAATTTATTCACTCTGTGAGTGAGTTGTAGCCTCCTCCCTCATCACCTCCATGTCCCACACTCCCTCTTTCTTCCTCCCCTATACCTCTTCCATAGTCCACTGATAGGGGAAGTCTTTCTTCCCTATTGTCTAACCCTAGCCTACCAAGTTCCATCACAACTGCCTGTATCCTCTTTTCCTGGGGCTGGCTAGGTCGCCCCACCAGGGAGAAGTGATCAAGGAGCAGGAAACCGAGTTCTTGTCAGTGACTGTATCTTCTCCTCTTGCTAGAGTATCCAAATAGAGACTGAGCTGTCTATGGGCTACATCTCAGCAGGGAATTATATCCTCTCTATGCATGATCTTTGGTAGATGCATCAGTCTCTGCAGTTCCTCTTCCGGTCAGCATTTTTGGCTTTGTTGGTCTCCTTGTGGATCTCCTGTCCTCTCCATGTCCTTATATATCCCCTTCTTCCATAAGACTCCCTGTTCTCTGTCCAAAGTTTGGCTCTGAGTCTCTGCAAGAGCTCAGGTTTTAAGACCAACAATCAATGAATGGGACCTCCTAAAACTGAAATGCTTCTGTAAAGCAAAAGACACTATCATCAGAACAAAACTAAAGCATACGGCCTGGGAAAAGATGTTCACCAGCCCTACATCTGTCAGAGGGCTAATATCTAGAATATATAAAGAACCGAAGAAATTAAACGCCAGCAAAACAAATAATTCAATTAAAAATGTGGTACAGAGCTAAACAGAAAATTCTCAGCACAGGAATATTGAATGGTAGAAAAAACACTTGAAATGCTCTCATGAAAGAAGAGGGAGATGAAAGACCTGGAGGGAACAAGAGCTCCAAAAAAATCTGGGCCCAGGGGTCTTTTCTGAGACTGATACTCCAACAAAGGACAGTGCATGGAGATAACCTAGAACTCCTGCATAGATGGAGCCCAAGGCAGCTCACTATCCAAGTGGGTTCCATAGTGGGCAGTGTTGAGAACAGGGGCTGGCTCATTGCCTGGCTCTTTGATCACTTCCTCCTGAGGGGGGAGCAGCCTTACTAGGCCACAGAGGAAGACAATGCAGCCAGCCCTGATGAAACCTGATAGGCTAGGGTCAAAGTCAAGGGGAGGAGGACCTCTCCTATTAATGGACTTGGGGAGGGGCATGGGAGGAGATGAGGAAGGGAAGGTGAGATTGAGAGGGAATGAGGAAGGGGGCTACAGCCAAAATACAAAGTGAATAAACTGTAATTAATAAAAAATAAATTAAATTAAAAAAATAAATGATCAGTGTCCTTAGTCACCATGGAAATGCAAATCAAAATGACTCTGAGATTCTGTCTCACACACATAAGAATGGCTAAGAACAAAAACTCAAGTGACCAGAGGTAGCCCATGGCAGTTCAGTGAACAAATGGGTTCCATAGTAATGGGAACAGGGACTGGTTGGCCTGCTCTTTGATCACCTTCCCCTGAGGGGTGAGCAGCCTTACCAGGCCACAGAAGAAGACAATGCAGCCACTCCTGATGAGACCTAGTAGACTAGGATTAGAAGGAAGGAAAAGAAGACCTCTCCTATCATTGGGCTTGGGGAGGGGCATGCTTGGAGAAGGCAGATGAAGGGCGTGTCTGGGAGGGTAGGTGGGAGAGAGCTACAGGGGGGGATACAAAGCGAATAAAGTGTAATTAATAAAAACTTTAAAAATAAAAATAAAATAATAAATAAATAAATTGTACAATGTTTTGACCAGTACATTTGGGGAGTGCATCTGCAGTGTGCTGTAATGAGCCTCAAAATACATTTTGGTAATAAGTTAGTTGAACAGATATTCTAGGGTCAGAGGGAAGGGGAGGAGGACTTCAAAAAACAAACAAACAACAACAACAAAAAACCTCTAATGAGAACACATGCTAGAGAGAGGATATGGGGAAAAGGAAACCCACTCTCCATTGCTAGTGAGAATGTAAACTTGTACAACCACTTTTACTCTCTCTTTTTTTTAAACAAAACAAAAAAATTGTTTTTATTTAATGTACAATGTTTAGTAGATCACTTCAACAGTTACAAAACCATGAACAAAGATATTGATCATGCCCACTGTTGTTTTTTTCCTTTGATATTTAAGGAGGTAGATGGCATAAGAAAGAAAAGGACAAGTCACCTTTTGGATTCATAAAGTGCCTGCACAAAATAGAAACCTTTTTGTACAAATCTTTTACTCTCTCAGAAAACTGGAAATAGTGCTACTTTTTGCTCACTTTTTATGCATTGAGAATATCATACTATGTTTACATCATTTATAATCTACGTCTTTCCTCCCTAACTCCTGATGAGTTGCCTCTACTCTCTCCCTAATTCCTGATCTCTTCTTTAATTATATATAATAATTTAGGATTAAATAACCTATTGTTGATCCCTACCTGAAGAATATCAATTTTCCTCATAACAGTTTTAGGTGATTTTTTTTTCCATTTCATTCACATTGTCTTGAATTCCCTTATTGGCACCTGCTCCCCTGCTGGGCTGACACATGTATAATTTCGGTACTTACTATGAGGCAGTAAGTGTTACAAAATATCTGTGTCAAATCAGACATATAATCACAGCACTTGGAAAGTGGAGGCATGCTAAATGAATCTGAGGCTGTCCTGGCTATATAGACTATGTCTCAAAATCAAAGTGTAGTAAACAACGCCAGAAAATCAAGCAAGAGAACAAAATGTAATATTCTATTTTGTAAATTAAACATTAAAGTGAATTAAATTCGTTAAAATGGATCATTTAATCATTATGATCCAAAGGATCAGAATTCTGTGTGTGTGTGTGTGTGTGTGTGTGTGTGTGTGTGTATAACTTTGCTCCTTTTTATTATTCAGAAAATATTTACCAGTTCAAAAATATTAAGTGCTTATTATAATTTGTACTTTGCATAGTTTGGCATACAATCTAAATTTTAAAATTGTTGATCAAAGACAAGGAAAACAACATATGATTGTGTATTTTCTACAAAATATTTAACAGAAAAGCAGAAATATTTGAATGAAGTGCTAGATTACCAATGCCAGAAAAAAAAAAAAAAAACTAACAACAAAACAAAAACAAATAATTCAAAACTCCAAGGAGCCTCTGATAGCTCAGTATCCGAGTGGGTACCCTAATAAGGGGAACAGGGAGTATTTCTGACAGGAACTCAATGGCAGGCTCTTTGACCTCCCCCCCTCTCCCCAGGGAGGAACAGTCCTGCCAGGCCACAGAGGAGGACTTTTGCATCCAGTCCTGAAGATACCTGATAAACAAGTATCAGATGTAAGGGGAGGAGGTTCTCCCTTATCAGTGGACTTGGAAAGGGGCAGGGAGGAGATGAGGGTGGGAGGGAAAGAGGGAGTGAGATACAGCAGGGATACAAAGTTAACAAACTGTAACTAATATTGAAAAAATAAAAATTAAATTAAAAAAAACTCCAAGGAAAGTTATTATATAAGTGTGTGAAAAAATATTTTCAATATAAAATAACTATAAAAATATAACTTGTATAGAATGTTTATATTGTACCTATAATTATAGGCTTTGGGAATTTATAGACATCAATACATAATGACAAGCCTTAAGACTAAGACTTGACAATGAATTATCATACATGATTGTAATTCATGACATTTTTATTAACTATGATGAATACTGCTGCAAAATTATAATTTCTCCAAACTAATTATGTAGAATACAGTTTAAACAAGGATATTTCACAGTAATTATACATAATGCTTTAGTTAATATTTGTGCCCACAGACTAAAACTATTACAGCTATGAAAACAAATCTAGTTCCAAAAATAATTTCTGATATTGACTCACAATTCTCTTTTATATTTTTCCCTTTAGATTCTTGAACATTTTCTTCATTTAAGAGTGTTTCTGCAAAAGTTAGATTTTAAAAAATCTGATTTAAAATCTTTATTAACTGGACTGCTGAATTTTTCATCTTTAGTTAAATGACATGTATTGCATTTGATGTAATAGTAGAAAACAGCTCATATGTTTAAAAAATGTATTGCTGGGTCACAGTAAACTATAATCTCATTTTAAGTAATCAAATCCATTAGTTATTGAGCAGACATCTCCCAGTGAAGTATGAAACAATGTAATGTTATTCTTTTCTGGTGTTGTGTGAGGTATATTCCAGTCTTTTCTATTTTATGGCTGAGTCCAAGCCCTTAGTGATTATTAAGGACTTTTATTTTCCTTCTCTTGAATGACATCTTGGACTCTTAATTTTCTGCTGTTATTACAAGATAATTGAGTCAAATACTATTAATGAACGTATTAATCCATACAATTTTGGTTCACAGGAGAAATCTCGTATATGTTTTGAATGAATGTAGTATATTTTTCTAGAATAGTAACTTCATACTGTGTTGAATCTTAAATAGGGATTGGGAAAATTTAACCCACAGGTTGAATTTATGTATCAGTTATTTACTCGGTGTTATGGCTATTCCACGAATGGCTATTGAATTAACCTTGAAGAATGGAAATATTTGCTTCAAAAGCTGTCAGAGCACAGGAATCCCCATCACATCCATGTTCATATCTTTTAACCCTTTGATGTTCATTAATAACAAAACAATCTTAGGCAGACCAGATGTAAAGGTATCATTCACTGTGCTTTTACATAGGAATGTTTGTACAACTCTCTAATGCTAACAAGGTTAGTGATGTATGAATATTTATTAAACAAATGTTTGGAAAGTGCATTCAGGTTTAGTTCGCTGGTTTTTCTTTTTGTTTTTTTGTTTGTTTTTTTGTTTGTTTTGTTTTGGCAAAGACGCCTTGTGGAAATGGCTTGAACAAGTTTAGGCAGAGGTAAATGTATTGTGTTATTGACTGTGCTTTCAAATAGGAATGTTTCAACTATTCCTCTAATAAAGTAAGTTCTTAGATGTACAGAAACCCCTTGAACACACACACACACACACACACACACAAACAAACAAACAAACAAAATACAATTCTCTGGATAAAGTGATGTCCCTATTCTCATTATGTTATAAAGATATCTATATAAATGATGCTTTCTATGCCTCATTTCTCACTTTAATTAGCCCTGATTGTCTTCTACTTGTCAGGTAAAGAATCCATATTCTTCATGTTTCTTTCATAAACCCTGGGGAGTGGGGAGTGATCCCAGGGTGGGACAGAATGATCGGTTGGGGCTGGGTTGCTGGTGAAGCTCTATTTGCATGGAAAGAAATTTCATGTGCCAAGCTACAAGATCACCTTGAGAATTCCGGAGGTAGGGGGTCAGAGCTACTGTGCCAAGGCATACAGGCTCAGAGCAGGGAGGGATCAGTTCTTACTCCTGCCAATCTTGAGATATAGATTTCAGAGATTTGGACATGCACCACCTTGCTCTCGTTCTATGCCAGATGCCCTGGTGGCATGGTCCATGGGCTCCACATCTCCACACCAATTTAAATAGTCATACCACTGGTTTTCATTCACACCAACAATGGATGTGTCTTCCCCTTAATCCAAATCCTTGCCAGCATGAGCTGTTACTTGTATTATTGATAGTAGCCATTCTGAGGCCTAAGGTATAATCTCAAAGTAGTTTTTTGCATTTCCCTGATGTCAAAGGATTGCAGTTCATAAAAGTAGCAAAATTACAATTATAAAGTAGTAAAAAAATAATTTTATGCTTGGGGTCATCACAACATGAAGAGCTGCATTAAAGCGTCACAGCATTAGAAAGCTTGACGAGCATTGGATTTTAACCTATATTGTCTTCAGCATTTCTTTGTTTATTTTTTGTTTGCATGACCTGTCTACTTGTTAGAGTGGTACATTAAAGTGTTGCACTGTCAGTGTGTGAGTGTCAATATGTGTTTTAAAATATAGTACATATTCTTTTAAGAATTCCTTAAAAATCTCTGTCACGATCAACTCCACATTTGGCTAAGGCCGAGGATCTGGCTTGCTTCCATGTATGTGGACCTATCTGCATTGCCCCCGTGGCACACTGGGGTTGGCTACCCAGAGGCTATTTAAGCTGTGGGCTGGCTTTCCCCGGGGTCCGAGGATTGTTCAATGTTCCTGAATGAACTGCATTGAGAAAAAAAATCTCATCTGTTCACACATCTATTCCATTTTGTCTTCCTTTTATATCACTGCTTGATCATAATTTTCTAATTCATTTGAATGAAAAGATTTAATTATCAAGATGTCATTGTGCTGCTCTGTTTTGAAGAGTGCTGACTTATTTCTCCATTTAGTTTACTGGTACCTTGCTTTAATATGACTGAAGATTGACTAGTGGCTTTGAGATGGGTGAGCAGATTCATCTTCATACTTTGAGGCAGTTCTTACTTCCAAGACAACATCATTTTCTCTTCTCTCTACAATTTTATAAATGAGGAGATCTTACTCTCTGGCTGAACAAAAGGTACACATCAATGTCTTTTGTAACATCTGACTCAAAATCATTTTTTTACTTGTAACATTTTTTAATGTACCTTATGAAATATCCCTACATTTAAACATATATATTAGGTCAGTTTAACTTTGCTTGATTTCAATCTAATTTTTGGTTGAATTTTTTATTTCACTCATGCATATTGTCATATCGTCTGCCAATAGTGATACTTTGACTTCTCCCATTCTGATTTGTATCCCCTTGATCTCCGTCTATGTTAGTCATGTATCTTTTGAAATCATCTGTCATTAATTTTAAAAACTCAGTTCTCTTTTTGTTAGTATATATTTACAAGGGCAAAAAATTTGAAAGTAATTTAGGAGAGCATAAGGTAAGTAAACCTAATTTCTTCTGACAACGGTGTACTTCATACACCTCTATTTGTTTTTTCTGTCAGTACCACATTTATGGACTGAGAGAATTATGCACGTGATTTCACAGTTTTTATATTAAATGGATAACCATAGCTAATTACAAGAAAATGTGATTGATGAAAGATTTTGTTAAATCAGTTTTGAAGTTTATACACAGTTCTACTTAACAATTTACAGTATTTGAATATTCTTTAGTTACTGGTTATGACAATTGTGTGTTTGCTTGTGTGTGTGTATATGTGTGTGTGTCACTCTCTCTGTCAGTTAGTGTCTGTGTTTAGACCAAAGGTCAAGGACAGTTGTCTTCCTCTTTCACACTTTCTTTTATATTTTGAGGCAGGCTCTCTAACTGAAGAGGAAGAATATTTTTATTTTTATTTATTTATTTATTTTTACTACACTAGCTGGCCAACAAACTCCAGGGCTCTGTCTTTCTTGACCTCCTCTAGCTATGGGATCAAGGCATCTGTTACTGCTCATGGCATTTCATGGGAGTGATGAACATCTGTACTCAACAAATCATGTTTACAAAGTAAACCCTTGACTCACTCACTATCTCTCATGCCTTTGCATATGACAATATCCTGCTTTAATTTTCTCCTTATTTACTGTGATTCCAAAATATTCAAGTTCATCTTGAGTAAATATCTGAATCAAAAGTTTTATTATTTTCATAATTCTCCCTTTTAATTTAATAAAACATCCCCTTTACAGACACATCTATGTTATTACACATATACATGAAGAACGGCATACTGTAAGAACCACAAAACAATAAGGAAAAGCATATGCTAAAGTTACATTCATAGTGTTTTGCTTATTTGTATTTGGCAATCTTGAAGAAAACATAATTTCTCCTATCTGTGTGTCTAAAATTCTGAATGTAAATTAATCTTTACCATATATCGTGTCTATCAACCTAAAAACATCTCTCTAGACCTAAAAACATTTTAACTCCTAAGCAACTAAGCTTAATTGTAAGACTATAAAATGGCTTATAGAAAGTCTCTTATTTGTTACAATAATAAGAGGGACCCACTTTGTTATAGCCATTTATAAAGCAGATTTTGGTTTTATCATTTTTGATAATTGCTCATATGGAAAAGTCTCTGGTAGACAAAAATATGACTGCCAAATGTCTCTGCCTTCTAATAGGAGTGGTTTTATATAATACTCTGTAGGTATTACCAGGACATGTGATTTCACTTTAAATAATGTAATATAACAACTATGAGACAGTGCCACTCCTATCATAATATGTTGTATTACATGCCATCGTAAATTATAATCACTGTAGAGATTCTGTGCACTGGATTAATGTACAAAGCGATTAAATTGAGTAAGTCTATGAGAGAAAGAATTTTGGTGGCCTTTTTGATGTATGGGTACTTCTGCATGTTGAATGGACACTATAAGGTCTCAGAATGGCTCTTAGGAGTTGAATATATATTTTAGATCAAATTAGCAAGAAGGCTAGGCTCTCAGTTTTCTAGATGCAAAACAATATGTTTGCTAGCTGAGTTTAGATGTAGAAGTTTTTATAGTATAGGTTTATCTACCTTAATCAACACTTTATTGCAAATTTCTTTGATCCTAATCAGGGTATGCAGTGCATTTATGAATTCTTATCTAAGCAAGAGTTCGGAGTTGTAGTGAGAATTTTCAAATTTTGGTTAAAGACCATTCATGGAGATAAACTAGAACCCCTACACAGATGTAGCCCAGGGCAGCTCAGTTTCTATTTGTATTCTCTAGTAAGGGGTACAAGACCTGTCTCTGACATGAACTAAGTGGCTGGCTCTTTGTTCACTTACCACTGGAGGGGGGGGGCAGCTTTACTAGGTCACAGAGGAAGACAATGTAGCCAGTACTGATGAGACCTGATAGACTAGAGTCAGATGGAAGGGGAGGAGGTCCTCCCATATCAATGGAATGGGGGAGGGGCATGGGAGGAGAAGAAGGAAGGATAGTTGGATGGGGAGTGGATTAAGAAGGGGATACAGCTGGGATACAAAGTGAATAAACTATAATAAATTAAAAATGGAAAAAAACAGAAATGATATAAGAAAATGTTTTCCTTTCCAAGTGTGGGAATATGGGACTGCTTAACAGCAACTGAGTATGAACTGTCTTATGCTCTAGCGCAGGCATAATTTTGACAGCAGCATATAGTTTCTGTGATTGTGTGACATTTCAAATTATGGGGACTATTTAGAGGGTATAAAAATGCTAGAGGCCCAAGAGGCTTTGTTTGATGGTTGGGTTGTGAGAATATTGAGTGGCTAAGAAACACTTAAGGAAATGTTCAAGTTCCTTAGTCATAAGAAAAACACAAATCAAAACAACTCTGACATTCCATTTCACACCAGTCAGAAAGGTTAAGATCAAATTCACAGGCAACAGTACGTGCTGGTGAGGTTTTGGAGGAAGGAGAACAACCTTCCATTTCTTGTGGGAGTGAAAACTTGCACAATCATTTTGGAAATCAGTCTGAGGCTTTCTCAGAAAATTGGGGATAGTGCTATCCCAAAACACAGCTATACATCTCTTTATGTATCCAAAAGATACCTTTGTTTTCAGTAGCTGAGTAGTATTCCATTGTGTGAGTATAGCACTTTTTTTTTTTTTTTCATCTGTTCTTAGGATGAGGGACATCTAGGTTGTTTCCAGTTTCTGGCTATTTAGAATACAGCTGATCTGAATGTACATGAACAAGTATCCTTGTGGTATCGTAGAGCATCTTTTGGGTATAGGAATGCTAAAGCTGGGCCTTGGGATAGAACTATTTCCAAACTTATGAGAAAACTCCAGATTAATTTCCACAGCTGTTGCACACGTTTGCACTCCTGCTAGCAATGGAGGAGTATTCCCCTTGCTCCACATTCTTGCCAGCATGTGCTGTCGTTTGAGTCTTTGATCTTTTCCATTCTGATGGAATGTGAGATGGCTGTGAGATTATCATTTTCATGATGAATAATGACAATGAACATTGCTTTAGGTGTTTCTCAGCCATTAAAAATTCCTGGTGCTTTGATCACCTTCTTCTGAGGGAGGATCAGTCTTACCTGGCCACAGAGGAAGACAATGCAACCAGCCCTGAAAAGACCTGATAGGCTAAGGTCAGAGGGAAGGGGAGGAGGACCTCCCCTAAGAGTGGACTTACAGACAGGAATGGGAGAAAATGAAGGAGAGAGAGTAGGACTGGGAAGGGATGAGAGAAGGGGCTACAGCTGGGATACAAAGTGAATCAAATGTAATAAGTAAATAATTAAATAAATAAATAAATAAATAAAATTCTTCTATTAGAGACAGCCCCTCTACCCCTTCCTAGGGAACCCACTTAGGAACTGAGCAGCCTATGGGCTTCTTCTGGACACGGTTTCTATATCCTTTCCATGCATGGTTCTTGGTTGGAGTATTTGTCTCTACAAGCTCCTATTGACCCAGGTTTTTTGGCTCTGTCATTCTCCTTGTGGAACTCCTGTCTCCTCCAGGTCTTTCTATTTCC
Source organism: Meriones unguiculatus (assembly GCF_030254825.1). Taxonomy (NCBI): domain Eukaryota; kingdom Metazoa; phylum Chordata; class Mammalia; order Rodentia; family Muridae; genus Meriones; species Meriones unguiculatus. The sequence continues at coordinate 92,762,951 of NC_083357.1, read as the reverse complement.
CTCTTCTTCCAAAAGGTTTCTAGCACTCTGCCCAAAGTTTGGCTATGAGTCTCAGTATCTCCTTCGATACCCAGGTGAGTCAAGTCTTTAAGAGGGTCCTCTGTGCAAGGCTCCTGTCCTGTTCCTTTTCTCTTCCTGTTTCCAATATCTACCCTGTTTGCCTTTCTTAATGAGGATTAATCATGTTCCCTAGGGTCCTCCTTTTTGTTTACTTTCTTTAGGTTTATAAATTTTAGTATGTTTATCCTATATTATATGGCAAATTTCCACTTATTAGTGAGTATAAACCATCTGTGTCTTCTGCTTCTGGATTACCTCACTCAAGATGATCTTTTCTAGATCCTACCCTTTTGCCTACATATTTTATAATTTCCTTGTTGTTAATTGCTGATTAGTATCACATTGTGTAAATATACCATAATTTCTGTAGCCATTCCTCCTTTGAGGGACATCTGGGTTTTCAGATTCTGACTATTACAAATAAAGCTATATCAACTGCTATAGTTTAGCAAGTGTTTTTATTGAATGGTAGGTTATCTTTTGGGTTATATGCCTAGGAGTGGTATAGCTGGATTTGAGGTAGCACTATTCCTAATTTTCTGAGAAAGTGCCAGACTGATTTCCAAAGTGGTTGTACAAGGTTACGTTCTCACCAGCAATTGAGGAGGGTTACCATTTCTTCACATCCTCTTCAGCATGCCTTACCCCTTGAGTATTTTTACTTAGCCATTCTGACTGGTGTGAGGTGAAATATCAGGGTTGTTTTGATTTGCATTTCCTGAATAACTAAGAACATTGAGCATTTCTTTAAATGTTTCTCTATCATCCAATATTCTTTTATTGAGAATTATCTGTTTAGCTCTGTGCCCCATTTTTTAATTGGATTACTTGTTTTTTTTTGGTGTATAACTTCTTCAGTACTTTATATGTTCCGGATATTTGCCCTCTGTCAGATGTAGTGTTGGGGAAGATTTTTCCCAGTCTATAAGCTGTCGTTTGTTCTGATGACAGTGTCCTTTGCTTTACAGAAGCTTTTCAATTTCATGAGATCCCATTTATTGTTGATCTTAGAGCCTGTGCTGTTTTTGTTCTGTTTCAGAATTTGTCTCCTGTGCCAATGAGGTCAAGGCTGTTCTCCACTTTTACTTCTAACAGGTTTAGTGTGTCTGGTTTTATGTTGAAGACTTTAATCCATTTGGACTTTTTGCAGGGTGATATATATGGGTCTACTTGCATTTTTCTACATGTAGACATCCAGTTAGACCAGCACAATTGGTTGAATATGCTATCTTTTTTCCATTATATGGTTTGGCTTCTTTGTAAAAAATTAATTTTCTGTTGTGTGTGGGATCTTAGGTTGATGTTATGTTGAAGCAGTGTTCTCCTGTACAAAAGTGTTCAAGGCTATTCCCCACTTTCCTTTCTATTAGATTTCGTGTATCTGGTTTTATGTTGAGGTCTTCATTCCAAATGCACTTGAGCGTTTTACAGGCTTCTTTATAAAAAAAAAAAAAATCAAGCGTGCATCTTTAAAGTGTGTGGCTTAATTTTTGGGTCTTTGAGTTGATTCCATTGATCAACCTGTCTATTTTTATGCCAATACCATTCAGTTTGTATTACTATTGCTCTATAATACAGCTTGAAGTCATGGATAGAGATACCTCCAGAGGTTCTTTTATTGTAAAGAATAGTTTTTCCATATGAAATTGGGTTTTTTGAGGTTTGTAAAGAATTATGTGGAATTTTGATGGGAATTGCATTGAATGTGTAGATTGATTGACATTATGTCCATTTTTACTGTTAATCCTATTGATCCATGAGCATAAGAGATCTTTACATCCTCTGATAAATTCTTCAATTTCTTTCTTCATAGACTTGAAGTTCTTGTCATACAAGTCTTTCACTTGCTTGGATAAAGTTACACTAAAATATTTTACATTACTTGTGGCTACTGTGAAGGATGTTGTTTCCCTCATTTCTTTCTCAGTCCTCACAGGCATGCAGGCACTCACATAGGGACACAGGCACACAAACAGAGGCACATGTACTGAACTATATATTTGTAATTCAATATGTCTGGTAAGAATTAGTTGAATTGTATTCTACATTCCATGCTTATATCTCAGAATGAGGTGGTTCTTTAGGGATATGCATATAAACATGTGCAGATTTCCCTCAATTCCCAAAATCATGACAGTGAATAGAAAACATGGAGAGTCAGGAATGAGATGGAAACAATGTAGCCTTCAGGGAGACTGTGGACTCTATCTTAAATCTCATATGACTTTAATGTAATTAATCAGGTAAATTACATACAGTCATATCGCTGTGATATGTTCAATAAACTTTAACACATTAAATTGATATGCATACATAACAATTGTACATATTTATGGCATACAGTATGACAGATGAATGTATATATATCATGTATGATGATTAAGTTAAAATATATTTATATATATAACATATTACATATATACATTTTAATTCTTTATTAATTACACTTTATTCACTTTGTATCACCCCTGTGGTTTCCTCCTTCCTCCCATCCCGATACCTCCCTTCCTCCACCCTCTGCATGCATGCTCCTCCCCAAGTCTACTGATAGGGGAGGTCTTCTTTTCCTTCCTTCTGATCTTAGTCAATTAGATCTCATCAGGAGTGACTGCATTGTCTTCTTCTGTGGCCTAGTTGTTTTTGTTGTTGTTTTTTGTTGTTTTAGATAAAGTCTTACTTTATAGATCTTGATGACCTGGCATTTCTATATAGCTCAGGCTAGTCTCAAACTCACAGAGAACCATCAACTGAACACTGGATGCACTGCCATGACTGATATTTTTTTCTTCCTTTGAAAGGTTTTACCATACAGTCTGGGGCATTCTACAATAGTAGACTCTGATGAATGGTATAGCAAGTTCAAATGTGAACGAACTACCAGGAGAATACTATGTCAAGTTTTTAAAGAATGTAAAATTAATACTTTTAAGTAATACTTTTAAGTTTAAAAGTTAATCTGAATTTACTAAAGTGATCTGAAGGGGAACAGACCTTGAACCTACCCATTGCTTCCTGTGTGGTGCTCATACTCTTGATTGCTGACAAACCCAAAGGTATAATAGAGATGTTGATGGGAGCCAATGTTTTTATAAAGTCCATTCTAATATCTACATTTTAAAACATTTTCTACAGAAGCATATCAATTTATTCAATGTAGAACACTCATTCTAATCAATGATGTTCCATTCTTAAATGATATTCAGTTCCTGTTGTGGCCTATATTTGGGAACAAAGGTTTTTCAAAATGAAATCTGGGCCCCAATATTTGCTGCAGGTATATTTAAAACTGTGAAATCTTATTGGTGAGTTTCTTCTTTGAAGACTGTGTTCATTGCCCACTTCTAGGTATTGGGTTGATTTGCTATATTATTTATCTGATCTCAGCCTAATAATTCCAGGTAGTTTTCTCCTTCCATTTACTTGACAGATTATTTTCTAGGGAATGACTCAATCTGTGATTTCCTTTTCCAGTTAACACAGGGCCTCTGAAAGACTCTACCTAGCAGTGTATTAACACAGATGCTGAGGCTCATAACCAAACTTTGGGCAGAGTGCAGGGAATGATATAAAAGAAAGGCGAGTTAGTAAGACATGGAAAGGACTGGAACTCTTCAAGGAGAGCAACAGAATCAAAATATCTGGGCACAGGGGTCTTTTCTGAGACTGATACTTCAACCAAGTTCCATTCATCGAGATAACCTAGAACCTCTGCTCAGTTGTAGCCCATGACAGCTCAGTATCCAAGTGGGTACTCTAGTAAGGGGAACAGAGACTGTCTCTGACATGAACTCAGTGGCTGACTCTTTGACCACTCCCCGAGGGAGGAGTTGCCTTGCCAGGCCACAGATAAGGACACTGAAGCCAGTCCTGAAGATATCTGATAAGCTAGGGTCAAATGGAAAGGAGGAGGACCTCCCCTATCAGTGGATTTGGAGAAGAGTTGGGAGAACATGAGGGAGGGAGGGTTCGATTAGAAAAGAATGAGTGAGGGAGCTACTGCTGGGATACAAGGCAAATAAAATGCAATTAATGTAAAAAATAACAATTTAATTAAAAAGATGTTTCTTGAGAAAAATAATTAGTTCTAGTCTTTCACTGTAGTTCACATTTCTTTTTTTTTTTTTTTTTTTTTTTTTTTTTCAATGCAGTTTATTCAGGAACATTGAACAATCCTCGGACCCCGGGGAAAGCCAGCCCACAGCTTAAATAGCCTCTGGGTAGCCAACCCAGGCGTGCCACGGGGGCAATGCAGATAGGTCCACATACATGGAAGCAAGCCAGATCCTCGGCCTTAGCCAAATGTGGAGTTGTTCCTGACAGAGAGCACTCACCATCGGGAAGGTGGAAGGCGGAAACCAGCTCCATCTTTAAGGCATAGCATTCCGCAGCTCTCTACAGTTCCCCCTTTTTGTTTTAGACGCATCAGGCAAGAGTAGAGGTCTGATCTCTGATATTAGAAATAAATTGGGACTTTGTACAGATGTTCATTTAGGTGTCATCCACCCAAAGAGCATCAGACCAGTCCGATACCTTTCAAAATTGGAGGAAAACATGGAGTTAGTCAATTGGCATGGAGCATGTCTCGCCCCTGGGGGCAATGGTCTCCTGAACCTACTCAGACCTCGGACACCACCACTGCTAGTTCTAGAACTGACGCAGGATGTTCCAACGAGGGGTTAAGGCTTCTCATAATATTTCCTATAAGCCCACACCTGTTTGTCTATATCCCCCATTTTTATTCATTATTAGCCAGATAGAGCCAAGTAATTGTGGTAATGATACTCGCTTTTTTTTAAACCCCAATGCTAGTAAAGTTAGGTATGCCCTGGTTACTCGCATGCCTCACTGGGTGCCTATGCCCATTGATGCCCCTCACGCTATGACTCTCCTCAGACAGAAAAGGCATCTTGGAACTACAGCCACCATTGTTACTACCATCTCATTGACGGCTGTTGGAGCTACCACCAGGGCATTAGCCATGAGTCATACTGGGCAGACTGCTCAGACCCTGAATAATCATTTAGCCAATGTAGCTCATGCCTTAGTTGTACATAAAGGAATTAATGCTCAACTAAAAGGAAGCTTGATGGTGTTCAATCAGAGGATTGACCTCTTGCAGGAGCAAATTGATACCCTATGGCAAATCGCTCAACCTGGCTGTCAATGAAAGTTCACATTTCTTTACAGGTAAGCTCAGGCCATTTAGCTGTTATGTTATAGACAGCAGGGAAAAATTTCACTAAATATTAGTGTTTTCTAGATTTATGGGAAGTATGTATTTTAGAAATCATCTTAAATAAGATTTGCTTTAGTTTAGAATTTTAGATAAGCTGAAGGTAAATTTTTGGTAGAAAAGACATTAAGTAAAAACCGGAGGTTTTGCATTAACTAATCAATTACTTACGTATTACAAGGCTTGTTGTAGAGAAGATGAATCTCATTATATTTTACATTTCCATATTATCCTGAAAATCATTCATTTTTACTGCATTTGTCCACTCATTCTGAAAGTTCAGCTTGTGAAAGCTGTCCTTATTATTATCAAAATCAGTATTGGTTGAGTTTAAACATATTAAAACCTTGATTTTATATATTGATCTTTCTCTCTATATATGATATATGAATGACATGACAAATAGCATGAAGCAAAAATAAACTCTTCTTATGAGGTCTGTTAGCTACTCTAATCTAGGGGATACATAGACAAATTTACAGGGCTTCTTGATATCATGTGCAATTAGCAAAATAAAGGCAGTAGATCTATATATTCTTAGGCAGATTTATAATACCAGGCATGTGTCTCCTCCTGTGGAGTGGCCCTTCAGTCCAACCCAAAAACAGGTGTTGACATAGACTCATCATGCAGAGATAATCATTTAAATTATTTCATGAACATAGAAAAATAAGGTAATTAGAAGTTTTTAATTTTTTTTCTTTCAGATAGGTATGAATGAGTGATTAGCTCTCTTTAGCGACATCTTAACTTTTATGAGATTAATCCAGGTCTAATCACATGTGCAGAAATTAATCCTCGTGGTCTCGGGCAGCAGCTTTCAAAACTGCTCTTTCAACAGCTGCTAAACGTTTCTCGGTAGTGAACCACAGACATTGTGCTAGTCAAGATTCTCTACAGGGAGAGAACATAAAGTAGTATAGATCTACCTGTTAGCTGTATTTATTTATGTATGTATTTATTAGGAAAATATTTATTTTAATGGCTTGTAGTCTGTAGTCAGATTTATCCAATCATGGCTGTCTACCACAGGAAGAGCTGAGGGTCTAGCAATTAATCCACAAGGCACAACGTCTCATCTGCTCTTCGGTGTATGTTAGAATCTGAGATAGGCTTTAACGCCAGTGAAAGAATGAACTTGCCACTCAGAATGAAGGCACTTAGTCAAAAAAGAAAACAATATTTCTTCTGAATGCTCTTTATATAGCTTGGTACCGGATGTCATGGCCCAGATAAAAGGTGTATCTTCATAGCAAAAGAAAAAAAAATCTGGATTAAAAGTGAGTTTTCCTATTTCAAATTATTTCATTAAAAAAACAAAAACAAAAACAAAAACAAAACAAACAAACAAACAAACAAAAAAAAAACAGCTGCTGGGGTTTTAAGTAATTCCAGATGCAGTAAAGGTTACAACCAAGGCCTGCGGAGACTGATACTCCAAACAAGGATCATGCATGGATAGGACCTAGACCCCTTGCTCAGAAGAAGCCCATTGGCCTCTCAGTTTCCAAGTGGGTTCCCTAGTAAGGGGGAACAGGAGTTGTCTCTGACTTGAACTCTGTGGCTGGCTCTTTGTTCACCTCCCCCTACGGGGGAGGGGTACAGCGTTGCCAGGCCACAGAGAATGATAAACCAGCCAGCCATGATGAGACATGATAAGCTTAGGTCAGATAGAAGAGGAAGAGGTCTTCCCTATCAGGAGAGTAGGGAAAAGGCAAAGGGGCAGAAGAGAGAGGGTGGGGCTAGAAGAAGATGAGGGAGGGAGCTGCAGTGGGGATTACAAAGTGAATAAATTGTAATAAATAAATATATAAATAAAATTAATTTTACAAAAAGATGACAACCAAAACCAGCCATTACAATGCTATACTGTTTTTATATGTATATAACTTACTAAAAATAAAAAAAAAACTTTTACAGACAATGTTTGTTTGGAAATAAACCTAAAACTTATACCACAAAAACTTTAGAAAATAATATATTAGAATAGTCCTTACTTATTTCCATAAATATTACAGTGCATTTCACAAGCATTGTAGCAATTTTTTTAAATATACTTATTTTATAGACATACAAATTAGATGGTAGTATATACTAAAAAGGCCAAAATATATAAAAAGTCCATAACTCACAAATATATTTTTAAATATTTTGTCTTACCTTTTTGTGTGTTTATATCTTAATACTTCTGATAAAAAGCCTTCCTTACGATTCCCATTTACTTATAAAATAAAATTATACCCAGAAGCACATTTAATGACTATATTCATTTCTCTCTCATGTAAGTATCAACACCTGGTGCTTAAACTTAATCCATCATAATAATTCCAAGGTTATATATTTTCTCTTGGTGGTTAATAACATATTTGAAAATAAGTGAGATTAGCATGACTAAGCATTCATTTTTAACACTTCCTTAAATTTCATTACTAATACAACAATCATGTTTTCACCATTTTATATTAAAATGCTAGGGAAGATATCCATTTAGTCATTTATATTCGGTTGTTTTTGCCAGATTTTGTTAATGAATTTTACTATTTTGTGATAATAGCATAGTGACTTTAATTAAAGATCTCAACATAAAACTAGATACACTAAACCTGATAAAAGAGAAAGTGTGGAAGAGTGTTAAATGCTTTGGCATTTAGGAGACAACTTTCTGAACAGAACACTAATGCTTCAGGTATTAACATAAAAAATTAATAAATGGTACCTCATGAAACTGAAAACTTTCTGTAGGGCTAAGAGCACAGTCAAAGGATAAAAACAGAAATCTGCAGAATGGTAAAATAGACTCAGAAATAAACCCATACACCTATGGACACCTCATTTTTGACAAAATACCAAAAGTGTTCAATGGAAAAAAGATAACATCTTCAACAAATGGTGCTGTTCTAACTGGATATGTACGTGTAGAAAAATGCAAATCACCCTGCACAAAACTAAAGTCCAAGTGGATCAAAGACCTCAACATAAAATTAAAAACACACACACACACAGTAAACTTGTTAACAGAAAAAGAAAAAGTGAGGAAGACCCATACCTCATTCATACAGGAGACAACTTCCTGAGTAGAACATCACCAGCACAGGTTCTAAGATCAAAAATCAATAAATGGGACCTCATGAAACTGAAAAGCTTCTGTAAAGGAAAGGACACTGTTATCAGAACAAAAAGACTGCCTACAGATTGGAAAAGGATCTTCACCAACCCTATATCTGACAGAGGGCTAATATCCAGAATACATAAAGAACCGAAGAAGTTAAACACCAACAAACCAAATAATCCAATTAAAAATTGTGTACAGAGGTAAACAAAGGATTCTCAATTGAGGAATACAGAATGGCAGAGAAACACTTAAAGAATGCTCAACCATCCTCAGTCATCAGGGAAATGCAAATCAAAACAACCCTGAGATTTCACCTTACACCCATCAGAATGGCTAAGATCAAAAACTCAAGTGACAACACATGCTGGAGAGGTTGTGGAGAAAGGGTAACCCTCCTCCATTACTGGTGAGAATGTAAACTTATACAACTACTTTGGAAACCAGACTGGCACAGTCTCAGAAAATTGGGAATACTGTTTCCTCAAAAAGCACTCCTAGGCATATATCCAAAATAAGCTCAAGTATACAACAAGGACATTTGCTTAACCATGTTCATAGCAGCTTTATTCATGATAGCCAAAATCTGTAAACAATCTGAACAAACATGTTCTTAATGGAGGAATGGATACAGAAATTGTGGTATATATACACAATGGAATACTACTCAGCTATGTAAAAAAAAATAGTGAAATTTGTGCAGTGGTCCTAGGTTATCTCTATGCATAGGCCTTGGTTGGAGTATTAGTCTCTAAGAAGACACCCCTGCCCAGGTATTTTAGTTCTGTGGCTCTTGTTGTGGAGCTCCTGTCCCCTACAGGTCTTTCTATTTCCCTCTTCTTTTATAAGATTTCCTCCTGCACTCTGCCCAAAGTTAGGCTATGAGTCTCCAAGTGGGTGCCCTAATAATGGGAACAGGGACTGTCTCTGACATGAACTCAGTGGCTGGCTCTTTGATAACCTCCTCTGATGGGGGAAAAGCCTTACCAGGCCAAACAGGAAGACAATGCAGCCAGTCCTGATGAGATATGATAGGCTCAGGTCAGAGGGAATGGTAGGAAGACTTTCCCTATCAGTAGACTAGGAGATGGCCATAGGTGGAGAAGAAGGAGTGAGGGTGGGATTGGGAGGAGATGAGGGAGGGGACCACAGCAGGGATATAAATTGAATAAATTGTAATAAATGATGATGATGATGATAATAATAATAACAGAATCTTCACTAGCCCCACATCTGACAGAGATTGTTATCAGTGGACTAAGAGAGGTGCATTGGGGGAGAAGAGGGAGGGAGGTTTTGATTGGGAGGAGACAAGGAAGGGCACCACAGCTATTTAAACATTTGTGGTATAGATCTAAACAGAGAATTCTTCCCAGAAGAATTTCTAATGGCCAAGAAGCACTAAAAACCATGTTCAATATCCATAGTCATCAAAGAAATTCAAAAGAAAAGGACTCTCAGATTCTATCTTACACCTGTCCAAATGGATAAGAGCAAAAGTCAAACCACAGCTCATGCTGGTGAGGATACAGAGTAAGTGGAACACTACTCCATTGCTCCTGGGTGTGTGGAGTTGTACAAATGCTTTGAAAATTAATTTGGAAGTTTGATTAAAAACTAAATGGGAGTAGTTCTGCCTCCAGATCTAGCTATACTACTCCTAAGCATATATCCAAAGGATGTTCCACCCTACCGCAGGGACACTTGCTGACCTATGTTCATAACAGCTTTATTCATAATAGCCAGAAAATGGAAAAAACCTAGGTCTCCCTAAACTGAAGAACAGATTAAGAATTTATGGTGCATTTACACAGCGGAATATTAAGTTTGCAGGGAAATAGATGGAACTAGAAAAGATCATCTTGAGTGAGATAACCCAGACTCAGAAAAGACAAGCAATGTATGTACTCACATATAAGTTGATTTTAGCAGTAAAGTTAAGGATAACCGTATTACAATCCACAGGCCCAAAGAGGATTTGTAACAAGAAGTACCCAAGTGAGGACTCTTGATTCTCCCTGAAAAGGGGGTAGAATAGATCTTGGGTGGGATGGAGGAAGGTGGCTGGATGGATGAGGGAGAGGTAATGGGAGCAGGATTGATTGAATGGAAGAAAAGGTTGGGGGAAAGAGAGAGGACAAGTTTACAAGGGAGAGACAACTTTTACTGCAGGAACCACATCTCTGGGACTTGGGGAAATTGGAAATTCTCAGGAATCAATAAGGGTAAGCCTAGCTAAGACTTCTATCAATGGTGGATATGGAGCCTGAAATAACCATCTGATGTAAGCAGGCAAGATTTTCTTTCTTTCTTTTTTAAAATTTAAGTTATTTTTTATTTTAATCACAGTTTGTTCACTTTATATCCCAGGAGTAGCCCTCTCTCTATTTCCCTCCCAATCCCACCCTTCCTCCCTCATCTCCTCTCTGCCTACTTCCAAGTCAACTGATAGGGGAGGTCCTCCTCCCCTTCCAGCTGACCCTAGCTTATCAGTTATTTTCAGGACTGGCTGCAATGTCCTTATCTGTGGCCTAGCAAGGCTGCTCCTCCCTCACAGGGGAGGGGGAGATCAATGAGCCAGTCATTGAGTTCATGTCAGAAATAATCCTTGTCCCCCTTACTAGGGAACCCACTTGGATACTGAGCTACCATGTGGTACTTCTGAGCAAGGGTTTTAGATTATATCCATGTATGGTCCTTGGTTGGGGAAACAGTGTCATAGAAGACCCCTGTGTCCTGATATATTTTGTCCTTATGGAGTTCCTGTCCTCTGGAGGTCATACTAACTCCCCTTCTTTCATATGATTCCCTGCACTCTGCCAAAGGTTTGGTTATGAGTCGCAGCATCTGCTTTGATACACTGCTAGGTAGAGTCTTTCAGGGGCCCTCTGTGGTAGGCTCCTGTCCTGTTACTTGTTTTCTCCTACTTCCAATGTCCAGCCCATTTGTCTTTCTAAGTGTGGATTGATCATCTTACCCCTGGTCCTCTTTCTTGTACAAATTTTAGTATTTTTATCCTGTCTTATAGGTCTAGTACCCACTTATAAGTGAGTATATACTGTGTGTGTCTTTCTGTTCTTTCTCAGACAATCAGGAATAGTTTCCCCAAGATGCAGCTATACCACTCCTAGGCATATATCCAAAAGATGCTCAAGTATACGACAAAGACATTTCCTCAACCATGTTTGTAGCAGTTTAACTTGTAATAGCTAGAACCTGGAAACAACCCAGATGTCCATCACAGGAGGAATGGATACAGAAATTGTGGTACTTTTATGCAATGGGATACTACTCAGCCATTAAAAACAAGGAAATCATGAATTTTGCAGGCAAATGGTGGGATCTAGAAAAGATCATCCTGAGTGAGATATCCCAGGAGAAAGATTTTTAATAGAGGGTATAGAACAACTACCTTACCACAAAACCTTCAACTCACAATTTGTTCTGCCTTCAAGATGTACAGGGGTAAAGTTGGAGCAGAAATTGAGGAAATGGCCAACCAATGACTGTTCCAGTTTAAGACCCATGCCATAAAAGGGAGTCCACCCTGATTCTATTACTGGTATTCTTCTATACATGCATATAGGAGCCTCTCATAACTATCCTAACACAGGCTTCATCCAACAACTGATAGAAACAGATGCAGAGATCCACAGCCAAACACTTGGTTGCAGCTTGAGGAATTCTGGGGAAGACGGAGAGGAAGGATTGTAGGAAGCCAGAGGAGTCATGGGCATCAAAACATAAGAAAACAAAACCAAATAACAACAAAGACAGCCTCCATAATCAACTCACCTGGGCCCATAAGAGTTCACAGACACTGAACCACAAACCAAAGTGCCTGCAAGAAAAAGACCTGGGCCTTCTGCGCACATGTAACTATTGGACTATTAGGCAGCTTAGTTTTCATGTGGGACTCCTAACAGCAAGAGCAGAGGCCGTCTCTGATTTTATTACCTGACTTTGGATAAGTTTCCCCTAACCGGGCTGACTTCTTTAGGCTTAAAAGGAGCTTTGCTTAATTTTACTGCAACTTGATATGCCCAGGCAGGCTGTTACCCATGGGAGTCCTTTCCTTTTCTGAGTAGGCAGGGATTAGTGGTGAATCGGGCAAGAGGGGTAGAGGGGCGGACTGAGAGGAGAGTAGGAGGGGAAGCTCTGATCATGATGTAAAGTAAATACAGTAGTTAATCAAACAAACAAACACATGATGCCAAACTTTACTCATGTGTGAAAATTAAAAAAATAAATAAATAAAAAGGTATGTGGTAAAGTAACTCAACTCTTCATAGTTTTAGGTTTGTTTGGACGGTAAAAAGCAGACATTACTGAATGCTAAAAAATGAAACAGTGCTTGCAGGACAAATGGTTGTGAAATAAAGTAAAAGGTTATATTTATAGTTTGAATAGTTCCTGAGGTCAAGAGCCAGTTTAAGTTTTAAACATGTTAGGCCATGATGATTTTAGCATGTGTTAAATTTGATATGATATTATACCATAATTTTGACAAGATGCACTTATTATATTTTCAAACTTTTTTCCTAGTTACAGTAAAGAGAAAATTTTAAGTTTTTAATCATTGTATTAAAGTCTTTAATTTATTTGACTACAAATTTCTTAGAGATTTAAGCATCAAATATTACAGTATAATATAAAATGTTGACCAAAGCAGTGTTTTTATTTAATACTCAGAGGAAACACTGATGTTTTCTAACATCTAACACTATGTTTTCTAAAGGTTTCAAGCATTATTAATCAAATTAGTAATCTTTGATATTTAACAGGAGGGAAGCAACTAATGAAGCCTACATTGTAAAGAGGAGGTGTTCTGGTGTGAACAGTCATTTTCAAACTCCACTCCGCCTCAAAGGTTGAGGTGCATTAATCCTATCCAAGTCTGAGGTTAGGAAATGATTTATGGGAATTGTACAAGAGAAATGTTCAACCAACATAACCATTTATTTGACAGATACTGAATTATTTCCAGACGTTTTGCCGAGAAAATCAAAACGTGGAAAACTTTAGAAAAATAAAAGACTGGAAGAAAATGAATACATTTGAGACTCAGTTTTTGCCTCTCCATATTTTTATTGTTTTTATTTTTTAAATTTGAAGAATTATATATATGTACACAATGCAAGGTGGTCATATCTACATCATAATTTTCTTCTGCAGCATAACTCTTACAATCACCCTGTAATTTATTTAATTATCTCACAAAATCCCATTTCTTTCTGTCTTTATCTAGGTCCATCCACTGCAACACCTTCCAATGGACACATTAAAAAAATAATAAATAAAGGCATGACTTTTTCCCTCTACTGTGTCAACTGCCAACAGCTCATCTTTACTCAGTGGAACTAATCCTAGCCCATCTATACCCAACATATAGCTAGCTTAATTTTGAACGGTTTGGTCCAAAAAATGAAATTCTGACCTGTTTCAGCCTTTATTTTAAATAATTCTACAATTTCACTAAGATTTAAACTTCTTTTACCTAATTTATTTAGTAGTGTAGTCACCACAACTTAGATGACTTAGTGAAAAGTATTAAGGATTTTTTTGAAACATTTGGAAACTTATCTTCACTAGGCATAAAAATTTCACAGAAAATGTTTTATAACTTGTACTACTTAAAAATGTTTAAAGGGAGACATGAAGAGCCTGAAAATAATTATATTGTGTAGATAAATAATGCTGATTATAGATGACCCATAGTTTTATAGCTTCGTATATTTTAGACATTCTGAAGATTCTATTTGATCTTCTAGGAACACATACACATCTTCTCTAGATGACATAAAATTTTCACTTCATCTAACAATAATGCTTTACTTTATTTCACGTTTAACTCTAAAGGACCTTCAATGAAGTTACATGGGCAAGAAACCTATGCATCTGTTTCTTAATCTCAGTGGGAAAAAAAGTTTAAATTGATATCATATTTGCTTATGAAGTACCAGCTGGCTTTCCATAACTAAAGCATGCTCATCAGTTAACTAAAAATTGGTTACAATTCACAACATTTTAATGAATACTTCTTATATCCATCTCTTATATTTTGCCCAAGAGTTTTGCTAGTGAGTTGGGGCAGATGGATTGCAACCAATCCTTTGAAGCATTCTTTTGAATTTTGCTCATGTTGAAAAATTTGGGCATCATAATCTCTCTTTTTTATCAATATCTAAAATTTTATTTTCTGCATTTTGCATTGGATTTATTAATAAACATAGTTCTAACAGCTTTACTTGCATTGATAATAGAACTTTAAATAAAAAATGTTAAGATAATTTAATTGAAGCATCACTGTACAAGCTTATGAGACATAATGTGAAATTTTAGTATGGAAACCTTAGGTAGTGATAAAATGGGATAATGTGTAATATTTATTTGGGATATAATATTCAAAATCTAATAATTTGATATATTAACAACAGTCATTCCATGTGTAAAACAGTCACATGACTTCAGTCTTCGACTTTATTATGATTTTATATTTACTGCCAGATTTTTCCCCACTATTTTTATCCCTTCATGTTCCTAGTTTCTAATCACTTACTGTTTTACTTTCTCATTGTACGAGTTTTTTTTTTTTAATTTATAATCTTCAAATTAGTAAAAGTTTCCTACAGTTGACTTTGTAAGCTTGGATATTTCTCTTATTGTAATATATTTTAAGTTTACCAATTTTGCCCAATAAGATTAAAAAGAGGTCCTATTTTTATGGAGGCTTAGTATTCTGTTACATAGATAAGCAAAATATATATTTTAATATTCACCATCAATATATTTTAAAATAAATATGTAATGCATATACTATTTCTATGACTTTTTCAGATTTACTAAATTGATATTCTGATAGATTAAATCTATTTTAAGCCACCATTTAAGAAAAGTCTATTTGGAGTTCTGTAAATAATTGTGTTGGTATTTTGATGGGAATATCATTAAATCTGTAGATTGCTTTTGGCAGGATGGATATTTTCACTATGTTGATCCTACCGATCCATGGGAGATCTTTCTATTTTCTGATATCTTCTTCAATTTTTTTTCTTCAGAGACTTGAAGTTTTTTTCACACAGGTCTTTTGCTTGGTTAGAGTCACACCAAGGTACTTTATGTTATTAGTTGCTATTATGAAGGCTGTTGTTTCCCTAACTTCTTTCTCAGCCCTTTTGTCTTTCAGATAGAGGATGGCTACTAATTTTTTTGAGTTAATTTTGTATCCAGCCACTTTGCTGAAGGTGTTTATCAGCTGAAGGAGTTCTCTAGTAGAATTTTTGGGGTCACTCATGTAGACTAGCCTATCATCTGAGAAGAGTGATACTTTGACTTCTTCCTTTTGGATTTGTACCCCCTTGATCTCCTTTAGTTGTCTTATATCTCTAGCTAGGACTTCAAGTACTATGTTGAAGAGATATGGAGAGGAGATCAGAGGTCTTTTCTGGACCTCTGAAAAGTACAGGGGTCTTTTCTAAGACTGATACTCCAACCCCGGTCCATTCACAGAGATAATCTAGAACCCCTGCACAGATGTAGCCTGTGGCAGCTCAATCTCTGAGTGGATACCCTAGTAATGGGAACAGTCTCTTATATGAACTCAGTGGCTGGCTCTTTGATCATCTTCCCCTAAGGTGGGTGGGGCAGCCTTACCAGGCCACAGAGGAAGATGCAGCCAGTCCTCCTGAGACCTGAAAGGCTCAGGTTAGATGGAAATGGAAGAGTTACTCCCCTACCAGTGGCCTGGGGGAGGGGCATGGAAGGAGAAGAGGGAGGGAAGGTATTGAGAGGGGATAAGGGGGAAGGAGTTACAGCTGGACTACAAAGTGAATAATTGTAGTAATAAAAGGAAAAAAAACAAAAACAAAAACAAAATAACCAAACATCAAACAAAAAAAAAGACTTTTTTTTTTCAAATTATTTCCTGCTTGCTAAAACAAATAATTTCATTAAAATGGTTGTTTAAAATTTTTATTTGGTTTTCATGATAATGTTTGTAAATAAAGATCCCTGAGTTGTAAAACTAGACCTAACTTCCTGGACCGTTACTGATGTTTTATAGATATCATCTTTCTGCTTGTGTGTATAATTTACAGGCTGACAGCGACCAGTCATTCCCTGGCACCTCAGAGTGATTTGGACTCCAGTAGCTCTGAAGAGTTCTACCAAGCTGTTCACCATGCTGAGCAATCCTTCAGAAAAATGGAGAACTATTTAAAGCAACAGCAGCTCTGTGATGTCATCCTGATTGTTGGGAATCGAAAGATACCTGCTCACAGGTATGGGAATGTCAGTATTGGAATTACTCATTGGTACTAATAGCAGTAATAGTAGTAAAACAAACAAACAAACAAACAAAAAACAAACAAACAAACAAACAAAAAACCCTAGACTTTGTCAGAGAACTTGGGTTGTTGCACTGTTTACTTTACAGTAAGGTGAACTGTATAATATCCTTTAAATTATTTAACTAGTAATAAGTAAAAAATCTAAAGACTTAAAAATAATTCTTTTATAATTCTTTTTAGAACTCTGTATATTATACGTTTTAGTAAATTAACTGAGCTACAAATAATTCATTGATGTCACATTAAGAGAATAAATTAAACATTTTCACTTGAAGTGATTTAACCAAGTCCCAGTCCAGACTTGAATTCTCTGCTTCATGCTCCCAATGCTCTTCTATCTTTTACATTAGTCAGAATTTGTGCCTGACTGAAAAAAAAAACCAGATTGTCTTGTGAATCATTCTGTCTCTATGTCTCTGTCTACCATGTGTGTTTTTACTATGTGACTGTGTGTGTGACCCTCACAAAGGCTTTAAGTCTGACTATATTTAACAGCATGAAAAATATCACATAAGGATGAAATGGGATACTTTAAAGAAATCTTTATAGAATCTTACAAGGGATTAAGTCACTGGCTCCAAATGATCCCAACTGACCCAGATAAGAAACACCATTTTTTATCAACCAGTATTCATTAATGGTGCATCAAATTTTTAGGGTGGACTTTAGGACTTTGTTTTTGGTGTCTGTATTTGCTTTTTCCAGCAAATGAGACACATGTGTCATCTGGGTTATGGGCATGGAAGAGTAAATAAAGTAAAATTACAGCTATGCATTAGCTAATGTTGTAAAAGCTGACTACATGGGAATCCACAGCAAGTAATGTAGGTTTTTAGGTTGTTTTCTTTTTTCTAAAGGCACATTAAGCAAACGGTTTGAGTACACAGGAAGATAGATGTATGTATCTTGACTTACTTTAAGATGTATGCGAGGCCCTGCAAAAGTTCTAACCTCTTACAATTTCATAGCTATTTTCAGAATATTGAATCATCACAAATAACTCTGGACCATATCATTTCTTTTCATCTGACTTTTAGGGATACTAAAGAAACTATAATTTAGGAAATATGCCTAATACTTGAAATTTTATAATTTACTCCATCGATCAATGATTTTTAAAATTCAGGTTATTCTAGAAATAAAATTATTGGTTTAAATTATAAAATTTATATTGACATTTTAAATTTACATTTATAAAAAAATCAGTTTGTCGAACAAACCAATCCTAACTAAAATATATTTAAAAGAGAATATTTCCATAAATTATTTCTAAAACTCAGACTAAAAATTCCACTTCCATGAACTAGAAATGAAATTAAAAGGCTGAGGATCTGGCTTGCTTCCATGTATGTGGACCTATCTGCATTGCCCCCGTGGCACGCCTGGGTTGGCTACCCAGAGGCTATTTAAGCTGTGGGCTGGCTTTCCCCGGAGTCCGAGGATTGTTCAATGTTCCTGAATAAACTGCATTGAAAAAAAAAAAAAAACATTTCCATAGCAAGGAAAATAATTTTGTATCATTTTTATAAAGTTGTATTAGATTACTATGATTTATTCAAAAGGAAGGTTTATTTAAAGGATCTTTTTGTAAGACAATAACACTGATCCAAATTAGATCTATCTTACAGCTTTAAAAATTCTATTTTCCGTATATTTCTTATCGTTGAACATTACCATTTTAAATGTAAAAATTTCAAAGGAACATTATAATAATATTGTGTGTATTGATAAAATCAGAAGCCTTATTATTCGTATATCTTATTAAAATTGTTTATGTTTCCTGAGATGTTCTTTGGAATACACAAAGTTAACAGCCTTTAAAAGCATGCCTAATTAAAGCAAAGCTTATATGTCATCAGTTAACTAATTTCAAAAATAATAAGTGGCATAAAGAAGTGTTTACATAAATGTGGTTACTGTTTATGAGAATTAACTAAGTTGCTCATATTCTTTTGCATGTTTCTCTTATAGTAAATTCTATTAATAAATGTAAAAAAAAAGACTGATTTACTGTGGGTTTACATTTAAAAATACTATGCATTTGATGATGTGATAGTTAAATTTTATAATTCTATAGTTTTTATATGATAAATTTGTTTCTATTTAAATATGGAAGTTATTGCATAGATGAATTTAATTATCAACAAATATGAATAGCCAAATCTGCTGATTCAAACAATCTCATATCAAAATATTAAAAATTACAATAATTAGACATATACAGTATCTTTCTCATCATTAAATTTTAAACATTACCCTAAAGTAAATTGTGTGTTACCACATTGTATTAGACATTTTAGGCAATCTAAATTACACAGGATGTACTTATAATATGTAATATGAGTAAATAATACATAATTAGATGTTATTATCAATGATGAAACTGAACACGATACCATGTAAACAGCAAGAGAAAAAGGATTTCTAATTTTAGATTTCTTTAATAATATTGAGTTACTAAAGTGGATAATTTTTCCCAGTGTCAAAATCCCTTCGATGGTTTTCCTTTATATTAAAATTAATCATTATTGTTATATATATGTCATATATACATATTACATAGGAAACTTGTATATATCTTTACATGTATGCATATACCCAAGATAGATATATCCTATGAGAAGGTGGCCATAAAAATCTAGCACTATTTCTATAGCCACCTCAGTACAAACTCTTCACACAGGCTGAAGACCTGGACCTGCATGCAAAAGGTTATTTAACATCTATTAAATAATATAGATAATATGAAACCCAACTAATTGGCTACTGTGACAGTTCCACAAACTTACTATGTACAACTATTTTCAGCATTCCTATGAATTTAAAATATAATTTATAAAAAATTAATCAACAAACACTTATCACTATTGGTAAAACCATATCAGGAAATAGGTGTGACAAAATGCAAGTTTTCCTTAAGCTAGATTTAAATAGAATCTATTTGAAATTCTAACTTTATTCTTCAGAGTGAAATTTATTTTCATTTAATATGACTAATCTCATGTTACTTTGATCAAACAAATTTTAACAAATTCATTAAATAGCTATAGTATTATCTCAAATAATATGTTAGCATGTAAAGCAACACTGGGAGGTAGTTCTCAGGGAACAGAATTCCAGAGATGTTTCCGATGGATTGCACTGAGTCCTGTGTCTGAAGGATGTGCTATCCCCCAAGATCTGGGAAACAATCGAGAACAATGTCTCTTATAGTGTGGGAAAGTTTCTAACTTTATGGTCACAGTTACTAAACCCTACCAAAATGTCATGTTTTCTCATGCCTATAAATTATGGCTAGTCTTATTTTCTGTAAATGGAAAACTATAAAGCTAACAATATCTTGAGAAAAAAATAAATAAACTGAATCAACAGATTGTACTTATAACATAGATCTATATTCACACACAGAGACACACACACAGGCACACACACAAAGTGAATAAATAAATAAATAAATAAATAGTGTTCAAGTTTGTGAGAGAGCTATGTGGGTATATATTGCAGGATGTGGTGGGATGAAATAAAAGGGAGAACAGACATGATTATATTTTAATCTTAATATTTGTTTTAAAAATGCTGATTTTGTTTTTAGCTCAGTGTCATTGAATCAGAGAGATTCCATCTTACAAACAGTAGAATGGCTCAGATCAGAACCTCATGTAACAATACATGCGGAAAGGATATGGAAAAAGGCGAACCCTCCTCCATTGATGTAAACTTAAACAACCACTTTGGGATTCAATCTGTAGCTTTCTCAGAAAACTGGGAACAGTGCTATCTCAAGCCTCCTAGGCATATATCCAAAAGATGCTCAACTATACAACAAGGACATTTGCTTCTCTATGTTCATAGCAGATGTGTTCATATTAGCCAGAATCCAGAAACAACCCAGATGCCCCTCAACTGCAGAATGGATACAGAAATTGTGGTACATCTACACAATGGAATATTACTCGGCAATTAAAAACAAGGAAATCATGAAATTTTCGGGCAAATGGTGTGAACTAGAAAACATCATCCTGAGTGAGGTAACCCAGAAGATGAAAAACACAAATGGTATATACTCACTTGTAAGTGGTTATTAGCCATGTAATAAAATCTAAAATGTACAGACCTAAATAAGCTAAACAACAAGGAGGACGGCAGGGAAGATGCTTAATTCTCATTCAGAAAGGAAAGCAAGATAGACACTTGAATGGGAGCCTACGCCTACCACAGATGTACTCTAAAAAGACTCCAACCAGCAGGGGATCGAGGAAAACGCAGAGACTCAGGGCCAAATTTTGGACAGAGCACAGGAAGTCCTGTTAAGACTGACAACTCCACCTCCAATCAGGGGAAGATGATCAAAGAGCCAGCCCCTTTTCGCCTTAATAAGTTATCCACTTGGACACTGAGCTGCCATGGGCTACATTTGTGCAGGGGTTCCAGGTTATCTCCATGCATGGTCCTTGGTTGGAGCATCATTCTCAGAAAAGATCACTGTGCTCAGATTTTTGGTTCTGTTGCTCTCCTTGTGTAGCTCCTGTCCCCTCCATGTCTTTCTGTCTCCCCCTTCTTTCATAAGATTCCCTGTGCTCTGCCCAAAGTTTGGCTCTGAGTCTCAACATATGCTTTGATGCCCTTCTGTGAAGAGTCTTTCAGAGGCTCTCTGTGGTAGGCTCATGACCTGTTTTTTCTTTTTTTCCCCTCTTCTGAAGTCTATCCCATCTGCTGTTCTGAATGATTTTGAGCATTTTTCCTAGTGTCCTCCTTCTTGCTTAGGTTCTTTAGGTGTATAAATTTTAGTATGTTTACCTACATTATACATGTCTAATATCAACTTGTAAGTGAGTATATATCGTGTTCAGTTTCATAATTGATAATAACATCTAATTATGTATTATTTACTCATATTACATATTATAAGTACATGTGTGTCTTTCTGCTTCTGGGATACCTCACTCAGGATGATCTTTTCTAGTTCCTACCATTTGCCTGCAAATTTCATAATTTCCATGTGTTTAATTGCTGAGTAGTATTCCATTGCGTAAATGTACAATTTCTGTATCCATTCCTCGGTTGAGGGGGTGAGGGACATCTGGGTTGTTTCTAGGTTCTAGCTGTTATGAATAAAGTTGCCATGAACATGGCTGATAAAATACCCTTGTTGTATACTTGAGCATATTTTGTATATGTTCCTAGGAGTGGTATAGCTGGATCTGGAGGAAGCATGATTCCTAATTGTCTCAGAAAGTGCCAGATTGATATCCAAAGTGGTTGTACAAATTTATATTCCACCAGCAATGCAGGAGGGTTCCCCTTTCTCCACATCCTCTCCAGCATGTGTTGTAACTTGAGTTTTTGATCTTAGCCATTCTGATGGGTGTAAGGTGAAATCTCAGGGTCGTTTTGATTTGCATGTTCCATATGACTAAAGATGGCTGAGCATTCTTTAAATGTTTCTCTGCCATTCTGTATTCCTCAATTGAGAATTCTCTGTTTACCTCTGTACACAATTTTTTAATTGGATTACTTGATTTGTTGCTTTGTAACTTCTTGAGTTCTTTATATATTTTGGATATTAGCACGTTGTCAGATATAGGGATATTGAAGTTCCTTTCCCAATCTGTAGGCTGTTGTTTTGTTCCAATGTCATTGTCCTTTGCTTTACTAAAGTTTTTCAGTTTCATGAGTTCCCATTTATTGACTGTAGATCTTAGAGTCTGGGCTGTTGGTGTTCTGTTCAGGAAGTTGTCTTCTATGCCAGTGAGTTCAAAGCTATTCCCCCCTTTCTCTTCTAAGTGGTTTAATTTGTCTCGTTTAATGTTGAGGTTTTGATCCAGTTGGGCTTTAGTTTTGTTCAGGGTGATAAGTAGGGATCTATTTGTACACGTTTGCACATGTAGACATCCAGTTAGACAACCACTACTTGTTGAAGATGCTGCCTTTTTTCCATTGTATGCTTTTAGCACTTTTTCAAAAATCAGGTAGCCATAGGTATGTGGGTTTATTTCTGGATCTTCTTCTATTTCTTTCTTCCCTTTCAGAAGCTTGAAGTCTTGTATATATATATATATATATATATATATATATATATATATATATATATATATATATACAAGTCTTTGACTTGTTTCGCCAGAGTTACACAAATATATTTTATGTCTTTTGTGCTTATTGTGAATGGTGTTGTTTCCCTAATTTCTTTCTTAGTCCATTTGTCTTTTGTATTCAGAAAGGCTACTAATTATTTTGAATTATGTATCCAACCACTTTGTTGAAGGTGTTTGTTAGTTATAGGAATTCTTTGGTAGAATTTTTGGGGTCACTGATATATTCTGTTTTATCATCTACAAATAGTAATAGTTTGACTCCTTCCTTTCTCATTTGAATAACTTGGTCTCCTTTAATTGTCTTTTTTCTCTAACAAGGACTTCAAGAACTATATTAAAGAGACATGGAGAGAGTAGGTAGACTTGTCTTGTCCCTGATTTCAGTGGGATTGATTTAATTTTCTCTCCTTTTAGTCTGATTTGGCTATAAGCTTGCTGTATATTGCCTTTACTATGTTTAGGCAAGTTCCTTGCACCTCTGATCTCTCCAGGACTTTAAAAATGAGTGTGTGTTGGATTTTATCAAATGCTTTTTCAGCATCTAAGTAGATGATCATGTGATTTTTTTTTTCCTTTCAGCTTTTTCATATGATAGATTACATTGTTGGGTTTTTGTATATTGAACCACTCCAGCATATTTGGGATGAAGCTACTTGCTCATAGTGGATGATATATTTGATGTGTTCTTGGATTTAGTTTGTGAGTATTTTGTTGAATATTTTTATATCAATATCCATAAGGGAGATTGGCCTGAAATTCTCTTTATTGTTACGTCTCAGTGACCTTTTGGTATCAAGGTGACTGTGGCTTCATAGAATGAGTTTGGTAATGTTTCTTCTGTTTCTATTTTGTGCAATTCTTTTCAGAATATTGGTGTTAGCTCTTCTTTGAAGGTCTGGTAGTATTCTGTGCTCAAATGATCTGGCCCTGGGATTTTTTTGAATGGGATACTTTAATAACAGCTTATATTTCCTTAGGGGTTATAGGACTATTTAAATGATTCACCTGTTCTTGATTCAGCTTTGCTAAGTGGATTTGATCAAGAAAATTGTCCATTTTATTTAGATTTTCAAATATTGTGTTATATGGGCTTTTGAAGTAAGATCTAATTATTGTTTGGATTTTCTCAGTGTCTGTTGTTATGTCCCCCCTTTCATTTCTGATTTTGTTGATTTGGATAATGTCTGTCTGCCTTTTAGTTAGTTTGGCTAAGGGTTTGTCTCTTGTTGATTTTTCTCAAAGAACCAGCTCTTAGTTTCATTGATTCTTTGAAGTGTACTCTTTGTTTCTCCTTTATTGATTTCAACCCTGAGTTTGATTATTTCGAGCTTTGTACTCCTCTTGAGTGTGTCTGCTTCTTCCCCCCACCCCCTTAAGGCTTTCATGTAAGCCATTATGTTGTTTGAATGAGATGTTTTGAATTTCTTTATGAAGGCACTTAATGCTAAAAACTTTCCTATTAGTACTGCTTTCATTGTGTCACATAAGTTTGGGTATGTTGTGCCTTCATTTTCATTGAATTCTAGGAAGTCTAATTTCTTTCCTGGCCTAACTGTCATTGAGTAGCAAATTGTTCAGTTTCCATGTGAGTGCAGGATTTTTGCTACTACCGTTGTTGTTGGGGTCCAGCTTTAGTCCATGATGGTCTGATAGGATACAAGGGATTATTTCAATCTTCTTTTATCTGTTGAGGCTTGCTTTGTGACCAACTCTATGGTCTGTTTTGGAGAAGTGCTGAGAAGAAGTTAAATTATTTTGTGTTTGGGTAAAAGGTTCAATAGATGTCTATTAGGTCCATTTCATTCATGACCTCTGTTAGAGTTATTGTTTATTTGTTTAATTTCTGTTTTGTTTGCCTGTCTTTTGTTGAGAGTGGGGTGTTGAAGTCTTCCGCTATCAATATGTGGGTATCTATGTGTGTTTTAAGTTTTATTAATGTTTCTTTTACAAATGTGGGTGCCCTTGTATTTGGGGCATAGATGTTCAGAATTGTGATGTCTTCTTAGTAGAATTTTCCTTTGATGAGTATGAGGTGACCTTCCCTATCTCTTTTGATGAATTTCGGTTGAAATTGTATTTTATTAGATATTAGAGTGGCCACTCCTGCTTTCTTTTTGGGTCCATTTGCTTGGCAAACCATCTTCCAGTCCTTTACTTAGGGAATGTCTATCTTTGTGACTTAGGTGTGTTTCTTGTATGCAACAGATTGTTGGGTCTTGTTTACACATCCATTCTGTTAGTCTGTGTCTTTTCATTGGAGAGTTGAGTCCATTGATGTTGATAGAGATTAATGACCAGTGGCTGTTAGATGCTTTGATTTTGATGTTGGCTATGGTAGAGCATTTGTGTGCTTGGGTACTTTTAGTTTTGCTATAGTGAGGTTATTTATTTGCTGTGTTTTCCTGAATGTAGTTAGCTTTTTGAGGTTGTATTTTTTTTTTCTTCTAGTATCTTCTGTAATTCTCGATTTGTGGGTAAATATTATTTAAATTTATTGTTGTTGTTGAATATCTTGTTTTCTCCATCTATGGTGATTGAGAGTTTTGCTGGACATAGTAGCCTGGACTGACATCTGTGTTTTCTTAGGTTCTGAATGATATCTATCCAGGCCCTTCTGGTTTATACAGTCTCTTTTGAGAAGTCAGGTGTGATTCTGATGGGTTTCCCATTATATAGTACATGGGCTTTATCCCTTGCAGCTTTTAGTATTCTTTTTTCTTCTGTGTATTTCAGTTTTGATTATTATGTGGCAGGAGGATATTCAATTCATTAGGTGTTCTATAGGCCTCTTGTATTCTTATAGGCTTCTCCTTTAAGTTGGGGAAATTTTCTATTATTTTGTTGAAAATATTCTCTTGGCCTGGGAGACATGAATCTTCTTTTTCCTCTATTTCTGTTGTTCTTTGGTTTTGTCTTCTCATGTTGCCTTGAATTTCTTGGATGGTTTGTGTCAAGAATTTTTTAGATTTAACCTTTTCTTTGACAGATACATCTTCCACACCTGAGATTCTTTCTTCCATCTCTTATAGTCTGTTGGTTTTGCTTACCTCTGTAGTTCCTGTTTTCTTTCCTAAGTTCTTCCTATCCATGATTTCTTCCATTTGTGTTTTTTTTTTAATTTTTCCAATTCTATCTTCAGATCTTGAACCGTTTTGTTGATTTCCTGTATCTGTCTGACTGTATTTTCCTGTTTTTCCTTCAATTATGTCACCTGTTTGAACATTCCTCTTTCTTTTATGTCTTTCTGTGATTTAATTAGTTCCTCTCTAAAGAACACAAATTGTTTGGCTGCATCTTCCTGTATTCTTTATGGATGGCCATAATGTATTTGACTTTATCTTCCTTTATTTCTTTATGCAGTTTATTTGTTTCCTCCATTTTCCTCTTCATAAAAATAGATGTAAGGTCATCTTCTTGAATTTCACATATGTTAGGGTGTCAGGGTTACTTGCCTCTGGACAACTGGGTTCTAAGGATGCCATCTTGCTTTGGCTTTTGCTGGTTTTGCTTTTACGATGACTCTATCCATCTGGCTGTTTGAGTTATTGGCTATTAGTTTCTGGTGCCTACTGGAATCCTGGGGTGGGGAGAATCCCCTTGGCAGTAAGATGGTTGTTCCTGAAGAAGGCCTCCTCAGCTGTTTGGGCATAGTCCCTGGATGGCAGGAACTTCTCAGGGAATAGCCACAGCTCACCTCAAGTGTATGGAACTGTGGAAAAATGGGGGCTTTTGGTAGTCAGGGGTCTCTCCTCTCATCAGGAAAAATCCTGGAGACAGCTACCATGCCACTAGATTTCTTGCTCTGAATTTAACAAGCAGCTGCTGCTTTTATACTGTGTTTACTGGGGGCAGCCCTCTTGAAGAATCATGGAGCCCCATGGTATGGTCAGTTTAGGTAGTGAGACAGGTTGTGCCTTGGAGCAGTGTCTGGTTGCTGATCCCATGGGTCCCAGGCTTCTGCAGGTATGAGGTTGGAGCTCTGTGCTCCAGTACTCAAGTGGTAATCAGTGGCAGGTGAGAGCAGCACACAGACATGTGCCCAGAGGCTAGAGCCCAGAGCCAGTGGGAACCCAGAAATTTTCTGGGGATTAACTGGGTGCTCTGAGGTCTGACTTGATGTTTCCTTCACCATGGGGTACCTCCCAAAAGGAGGTGTTTGGGGGCCCATAATTCAGTCTGGGATGGTGATTAGGGCATGCAGGCTTGTGGCTCTGGGCTAATGACAGAACCCCTGCTGAGACCCTAGAACTCTTCAATGGTTTAGCTGGGTGACCTGAGAATGGACCTGATTCTTTCCACACTGTGAGGTTTCAGCTCATCTGGGAAACAAAATTTCTGGTGTTTTAGGGTCCACAGTTCAGTCTGTTGGTCCCTGTGCAGTCATTGCTATCCTGCTCTTCAGACATAATGTCTTCTCGATGCCACCATCTTGGATTTTCTGAAAAGTTTTTACTTGTATCAGATACACACACAATATTAGGTAAAAGTGGAAAACAAATTCCAAAGATCTGGGGATATATGTCATCCATTTTCAAAACGCCCTGGAATACATGATCCAGAATGCTATACTTCAAGCATGGTATAACATTAATTAACCAAAACATAAAAGATAAGCATGGAAAAAAATATGAAATGACCTGTGAAGCTAGAGTATTAACTTGAACCCGAAGTGAAGATTGTATAAACATAAAGAAGTGAGGAGAGATATAATACATAGACTGGCTTGGTAAATCTTGTTATCTTATAAGCAGAGCACTGAATGCAAATGTGTAAATTTATGTGTAAAATGTTCTTATAAAATGAAAGTTTGCAAAAGCAGAGGAAATAGTGGACCAAGGATTTAACCTCGTCGCCTCAGCACCCCAGAAAGATACAAGATTTCCTTGATGCAGATAAACATAGTTTCACAGAGGTGGCATTTTAGGCTCTTGTGTATAGGTAGTTGCCATTGGTGCCATTCCTTGTCTAGAGGTAGGGAGCCTCTAGACTGGTAAATGAAATGTCCAGAGCATGGGTCTAAGTGCAAAGGATTCACACCTCTCTTCTCGGACCAACAAAGCTTTTTGGATGAAGTGTCTTGTTTCCTTTCGGTAATGTTAGTACTGATCCAGGATGTCTGGGCTTTATATATAGAACATAGAAAAACTAGACCAAACTAAAGGATGGGTTTGTGTTGTATTTACCATAGGAAAACAAGTACAAGAAATCATAATAAAATTTCATTCCTACCATCTGGAAGATTCGTAATGGCAAGATGGAAAATGAAAGTAAGAAAGTATGACTGTAAGAAAATTGCAAGCAAAACACTAAATTGTTTTAAAGGCAGTCAAATTCTGGTGGAACATTTAGCCAATAGGTTTTTTTTTCTTTTTTTTTTTTTTTCAGGCACTACAGTAGCACAGGAAAATTTAAAGCTATCATACAAGTCATTAAAGCAATGCTAAAGAATTACTTTACAAAAGTGAATATTAAAGCAAAGCTCAGAAATCCACAATAGTCTAGAACGAAGTGAATGTCAAGGAACAAAAGAAAGAGAAGTCACTAAATAAGAGGTAAATCTGAGATAAGAAAGTCTCCACTCAGGGTCAGCAGCTTTCGACCCAGAGAAGAGCATGTCTGATTGCATGCGGGTTGATGCCCCAGGTCCCGCCTCTGAGAAAAAGGTATCGGACAGGTCTGATGATCTTTGGGTGGATGAAACCTAAATGAACATCAGTACAAAGTCCCAATTTATTTCTAATATCAGAGATCAGACCTCTACTCTTGCCTGATGCGTCTAAAACAAAAAGGGGGAACTGTAGAGAGCTGCGGAATGCTATGCCTTAAAGATGGAGCTGGTTTCCGCCTTCCACCTTCCCGATGGTGAGTGCTCTCTGTCACGATCAATTCCACATTTGGCTAAGGCTGAGGATCTGGCTTGCTTCCATCTATGTGGACCTATCTGCATTGCCCACGTGGCACACCTGGGTTGGCTACCCAGAGGCTATTTAAGCTGTGGGCTGGCTTTCCCCAGGGTCCGAGGATTGTTCAAGGTTCCTGAATAAACTGCATTGAAAAAAAAAAAGAAAGTCTCCACTTATCTAACTTAAAAAAAAAAAAGATTTTAAAAAGTTGAAAGTTGAAGGTGGCAGCGTCAAACACCATAATAAATTGAAATGGAACATAGGAATCTTTAATCGATTTGTAAAGAACTACATTTTTGTGACCCCAATAAGTGATTTCCTCAAGTGGCTTCTTTTACTCACTGATGCTATTTTTGTTCAGCTTTCCCTACATTAACTGAAGCTAAATATTCACATATAAAGATGTTAATTTTTTTTGCCAAACATTAAACCCAAGATACTATTTTTATTAATTAATTGAATTTACTTCTCAGTCATAAGTCCCTTTCACTTCTCTTCTCAGTTCCTGCCTCCTTCTAGCATCCCCTCCCTCTGTTCCTAAAAATAGTGGAATTCCCTTGCTCAGATACCCCACCTCATCTATTTATATTAGGCTTTAGGTTTTCTGCATCTTAACCATTCTGTCAATCTTTGAAGATATAAACATTTACATTGGTTTCTACTGCCCAACTAAATGCACAAAAAAGTAATAAATTAACTTTTGCTAACCTGATAGTATCTGGAGCATTAAAGAAACATCTAAATTTTGAAATTCTCCAGGATACTTTCAAGTGAATCATTACATGTTTATGATATGCATTTAATAAAGAACAATCCTGCTTTTTGTTCATATTTTAACAACAACCCATCACTCATATTTCATAGAATTTAAAGATAATAGCAGTAAAAACTACACAAGAAACATTTCAGAATAATTCATTTTCCTCATAGTTTTCTATGAGTTAAAGGAAAATGCCCAAAAGTTGCCTATACACATGAGCCTCAGAAGTAGATCCACTGAAAAGCCTTGGGTCAGTTTTGAATGTTTCCTTTTATTGTGCATCATAAAGTCTTAACTTTGTGCTTGTCCTTCTCCACTTTACTTCACTTTTCTTTTCTATTGACAAGGGCCCCCTTATCCATCTATCTATCTGTCTGTCTATCTATCTCTCTATCTCTATCTATCTATCTATCTATCTATCTATCTATCTATCTATATCTATCCAGACATAAAAATATAAGTATTTTTATGTTAAGAAATGAGAATTGGCCATTGAGTTCTTGTCAAAGGCAGCCCGGTACCCCTTATTAGGGAACCCACTTGGAAACTGAGCAGTCTACAGGTCTCCCCTGAGCATGGGGGGTGCACCCTTGTTAGGTCAAAGAGGAAGATTATGCAGCCAGGCTTGATGAGACCTTATGGGCGAGGGTGAGATAGATGAGGAGGAGGAACTTCCCTATCAGTTGACTAGGGAAAAGGCATAGGGGGAGAAGAGGGAGGGTGTGCAGACTAGGAGGAGATGAGGGAGGAGGCTGCAGCAGAGATACAAAGTGAACAAATTGTAATAAATAAAGAAATAAATAGATTTAATAATAGAAAGGAGAATTGGTATTGTTATCTTTTATTTAAATCCAATATTTCTCCTTTTTTCTATCTTAAATGTTTTGTCTTAGTTATGGTTACTATTGCTGTGATTAAACACTATGACCACACTGAAATGGGAAGTAATTTTTTTACTTTGCTTACAGTATCTTAACACTAATCGTCATCATCATCATCATCATCAATAACAACAACAAAATAAGACATGACAGAAATTAAAAAGGCAGAAACTTAGGGGCGAGAACTCGTGCAGAGGCCATGGTGGAGTGCTGCTTACTGACAATTTTTGTTAGATACGGTGGGAAGTGAACGGGATGAAAAGATGAGAAAATTTATGTGAACGATTTTTAATCTTTAGTTAAAAATGATAAACCTCAGTATTATATAAGTTCCAAAAGAGTAAAAGTATATATGAATGATATGTATGTATGTATGACTGTAAAAACTATTAAAATCCTCAGAAAATTAAAATAATTATAACTACATGGCATATTACCTCAGAAAAATAAGTTTGAAATCTAGTTTCTATTAAAACCAAGTAAAAATAATAATGAAATTGTGCCTTTTCTTATAAATGAAAGAAATTAATTTAGTATCCCTTGTAAAGGAAAAATGTTTTATGAGTCATTGTAGATTAAGGTAGAAAATGAAAGCTAGGATAATTCTTTGTCCTCAGAGCTACACTAAAATAATCCTAAAGAAAACATTTCTACTATTGATAGAAAACTGATTCTCCTGCAAAGACATATGTTAAATTTTAGGAAATACAGGAAATATAAATGAGTTTTTAGTATCATGTTTGTAGCACATGTTTACATCTTTCACGGAGGAGATTGGAGCAGCAAAAGTATTGTGCTATAATTTCATTAAATAGTAAAATGTGTTTGATGACAGACGTATTGCCTGAAGAAATCATTATGTCGTATACTGCAAAGGGTATCCAGCTTAGTTTTAATGGATTATTGTGTACAGTTTATATTGTACTTTCAAAGACTGTATTTTCATTATTTAGTTTATTTTTAATTTAATACTCCAACAATGTCATGAATATATGCAGTGTGTTGTCACCATATTCATTCTTCATAACCTTCTTTTGTCTTTCTCACCCTTGCCTATTCTGTTCTTATCATATTCCTCTTCCATTTTAATGGCTTTTTTTTTTACATTTTTGCTCCATTGAGATTAATTAAGGTTGCATATATGAACACAGCTAAGAAAGTTAGACCACGGGAAGTTTATCAATAGCGACACCACTAAAAAAGATGGTAATGATATCCCTTTCCTAGAAACAATTAAACTGACTCTTCCTGAACTTCTCATATTCCCACAGTCTAATATTAATGTTGGAAAAGAGGAAATATAAGATTTTAGTATCAAATTCACACTAGATTTTTAAAACCTCAATGAGGCAGGATGGAGCATCAAAGGTACTGTGCTGTAATGTCATATAATGTTCATAAAATAGTGAAATGCTTTTGATGACAGAATAGTGTTGGTTGAAGAAAGAACTCATTATGTCTTGACTGCAAAGGGTAATGTGCAGCTTAGTTTTAATAGATTATTGAGTACAATTCATATTTTGTACTTTCAAAAGTTGTGTTTTCTTTTCTTCTTTTCTTTACCTTTTTAAAGCCAAGTTCAGAGATTTGAAGCTACTCCGTGTTCATAATTGCATCAGCAATGCGATATGTAGAAGAAAGCCTTTCATAACACTGCTACCCTCCATAGATTCTTTTTTTTTTAACTTTTTAAATTGATTTGTGTGTGTGCGTGTGTGTGTGAATTTCACAGTATTCACCCCAATCCCACCCATGTCCCCATCCCTGAGAATCTGCCCTCCACCATTGCAACCTCCCCACTAAGGGAAAGATACAAAACAAAACCCCAAACAAAACAAACAAACAAACAAAACATATTGTTGTGGAAGCTTTGGTGTGCCACATTGTTTCACACAGTCTATCCTTTTATTCTTTTGTCCCTCTTCTTAATATGCGAAAATCCTCAGAAGTTGTGAAGGAAATTTCTTACTTAGGGTTGAACACTCAGACATTACTTCTTTCAACAGGTTGATTCTCTTCATTAACTACTGTCTAGTATAAAAGGAAGCTTCTCTGTCCAAGGCTAAATAGTAGCATTAGTATCCAGGTCTAACTTAAATATGTAAAAGGATGTATGGATATAGGTTTATTTAGCCAAATAAAAGTCATAGATGTAAACTATGGCTTCTATGTGACATGGCTTCTTGTCCTTGACTAGCAGGAAGAATCATATTCTTTCTCAACAGGTCTCAACTACAATCTGTGACTAGGTACATCAAAATTAGTTATGCTATGTGCATAGTGATTTCACCAGAAGATATAGATTGGCCAGAAGGTCAGTATTGTAGTATGCTGCTTTGAGCAGTATAAAACAAGTGACTTTTTTTTTTCTCCAGGAGCCTACATGGCTTTGGAGAATATGAATATTTGGAAGGATGTATGCTAGCAAGCAGTAAAAACTTCATTCTCTGTTTCAGACTGAGATCAGATCTATGTGTCCTGTATCCAAAATTCATGTTTGTTTGTTTTGTTTTGTTTTTCTGCATTGGGTCCAGAGCGTCTACTTTTGGTAAGCAAACAAGGAAAATAGTAACAGGAAGTATTTTGTTGATGCCTCTGGAAATGCCTGACCAAATAGCACAAATGGAGACAGGGAGGCATGCCAAACTTGCCAATGGTTTTAAAAACCTTTGACTTCTAGGACTATCATTATCTATCCACGCAGAATACCTTTGTTTAAAAACATTTTATCCTCATCATCATTATCATCATTACTTTTAAATTTACATCATAAATTTAGTATTTGATCAAAAGCTGCTGGTTGCTTCTTTGCTACACCTTTTGCTTGCTGAACTCAGTGTTCTGTGCTTTATGTGCATTGCCTAAAAGAGATCCTGTGCCTCTTTCAGGCTTGTTCTGAGTTCTGTCTCTGACTATTTTGCTGCCATGTTTACAAGTGATGTTTGTGAAGCCAAGCAAGAGGAGATCAAGATGGAAGGCATAGACCCAAATGCGCTCTGGGATCTGGTTCAATTTGCATATACAGGTACAGAAAAATAATTATAACATTATATTGATACCATGTTTATTTAACATTGGTTTTAGGTCTTTCAAAGCTAAATAAAAGAAAAGGCTGAACTTGTATCATTAAATTTTACTTGCAGACTACAAAATGGGGAAATATCATTGTTTCTATTTAGTGAAATCACAAATGTATAAAATAATTTTTGTATTTTTTCTGCTATAATTACACAGAATTAGATATATGAGTAAAATCAGTATTTGGTGGAATGAAGATTAAAAGGAAATAGAATTAGTCATTAAATAGAAAGTTGCTGATAGACTAGGGTCAGAGAGAAGGGGAGGAGGTCCTCTCATATTAGTGGACTTGCAGAGGTGCAAAGGGGGAAGAGGAAGGAGGGTGGGAGTGGGATGAGATAAGGCAGGGTCCACAGCCACAATACAAACTGAATAAATTGTAATAAATAATAATAATCAATAAAAATATACAAAAAAGAAAGTTGGTCAGAACATTAAACGTATAAAAAAGATCTCTTTAGAAATATGAGTTTAAATATTCTCATTTTTTGATGTGCTAATTTGATGTTAAAATTTTACATGACCTTTCATATTTACATGACAATTACCTGATGAGGGGGCAATAATGATAGCTAGAGTCTGGAAAATCAATAGCTTCGGAGAGTTGTAAAGTTTTTGTAATTTATTATATTTATATATTTTATTAGTCATTATGTTATTTGAAAATAAACAAATTTTGTGTTTGTTGAATATGTGCAATTCAGAGCTGTACTGGGGAATGATATAATAAATATGCCAGCTCTTTCCTCTCCAGAATATCACAATTTTTTTGGAACATAGAAGAGTTACAAGGAAAAAATGATTTAATGTCTCAGAGGAAATACCTAAAGAAATGATAAAAATGCATGAACTATGAGTACAGAATTGAAATTAGCTTCAGCTATGTGATATGAAATCAGACATTTCTGGTCCCAATAATTTTAAATTATGATTAAACTAAGCAAAATTTTCACTATAAAAATCTTTCAAAGATTTTTCTTGAAGGCTATTGCAATAGTGGAAAAAGACCTTTAATTAAGTCTGAGCATAACTAGACTAAATTAAGGGAGCAGGCTTTTAAGCCCTGGGATGAGGAAGAAAGCTCATTGACTCCTTGTGTTGTCTATTTGGTTTTAGCAGAAGAAAAGTCAGCTTTGCATATCTTTGTTGTAGAGGGTAGTCTCAACACTTACCAACTCCCTGAAGCTTGCGTTTCAAGTCACTGAGAAAAATGCTCTTGGAATCTAAAACTGGAAAAAAAAATTTGAAAACACAACTCAAAGAAATAGAGAAAATGTATGTGCAACTCTAAATATATGAAATAAATGTTCTTAGGAAGACTAAGGTCTATAAGCTTAAAAAAAAAGCTCGTCTTCGTGTTTTCTTAAAAGGAGGAAACTGTTAAGAGCTTCACAATTTAATTACAATTTGTTTATATCTCTGTGCTAAGTAGCCACAGACAACAATCAGTCAAGCTTGGATAAGGAGTGACTCAGAAGACCACAGCAAACCTCCATGACCCTCTGGCTGCTAATGGATTCTGGATGATTTGTCTACACTTTTGTGATGACACATGAGCTCACCAGACTCCGGTGGATACTTTGGAAACTGATGGTACCAAACCTGGTCCAGATTAAAGGAACTGAGTTACAAAGAGGAATGGATATGAGAGGGAAGTTAAAAATAAGAGTGAGGGTTAATATTGAAAGGAAGGATAGGAAAAGGTAGGTGTGAGGGTAACCAGAATTCTTTTTATAAATGTGTGATACTTTAAAGAAGAAAAACAATAGATGTTATTCTTTAAATTTTTATTCTTGTTTCCTAGAATAAGGGAAGGGTAATACAGCTAATATTTTAGAGATCCTTCCAGGAAGAGAAAAGCACAGTGACCATATCCAGTTTTCATGCACTTGCAAACTTACCTTTGCATAGAGCAGAACTAGGCCAAAGACACTCACTACCTTTTTATACAAGGTTAGATGCTGTTTCAATGCTTCCTGCTGAGGGTAATGACCCAGATATGGCTCTACTTTTAGAAGAAAGTAAGGACATAAAGTTGCCTCTCAGCTGCACTGGCCCCATAGCCTTTCCTCCTGAGCACATTTGTACCAGTGCCTGTACCTCTAAACACAGCTGTATCAGGGTATTGATGCATTCTCAACTGTATGTTTACATAAGTTTTCTGGATGAACAATGGATTCTAGTAATAACAGTACAGAAATTGTAGGGATGGCCTCAGATATGTACTTGGCTTTGTTACATAAGATGTAAAACATAACAATGGAAGAAATCAGTGTTCATTTCAACCAATTGAAAAAGATTCAAGATTCCTACATATGTCTAATTAGAAGACTGTCTCCATGATCTGGAAGACTAGTTTGAAAAGACCTAAAATAAATGCAACTCCCCAAAAGAACTAGCATGTAGGAAAGTAAAACACCATTCATTTGATAATATTTTCTTTAAACTATTTCCTCCCCACTCTCTATTACCAAAAGGGATCTTGAACTGGTTCATTTTCTTTATTATTTAAAAGTTAAAAGGCACACAAAATCTTGAGCATGAGGTAGCTGTAGAGAAAATGTAAATAGAAATGTAAATATAATCATCAGTTAAAGAAAGGCTTTTATTGGGGTGAAAAAAAAAACACATATAGCAGGAAATAGAGATCAAGACGTCCACAAAGCAGAAGGGGAAACCCTGTATTTTAAGTCCAGCTTTCTCTTTTGAGCCAGTGGTATTTTAAGCCTCTTAGGGAGTTTTGGTTTGGTCAGTTTGAAGAAAGACATTAGGGCTGATTGGCTCACAGCTGTTGGATAAACATTTCCTCATCAGGTCTTGAACTTGTTGAGACAGTCTATGAGCAAGGGCCTGGGTTTTCAGCTTCCAGGCTTTTATCTCATGTCCAGAATTTGAAGGAGTCAGCCATCTTGGAAGTCCTTGATCTTTGTTGGCTAGTCCCTAAATAATGCAGTCTTTAATGATTGTAGAGTTTGAGAACCTTAGATAAAAAAAAAAAGCCATCTTTCAAGGCAGTGTTTAGCTGATAAAAGTTGATTCATTGCAAAATGTGAGAAATACATTCTTTACTGCTTTCCTAAACCAGGGATTTAAATGAGACAGTATTAAATCAAAAGTTGGGAAAATTTAGCAAGAAGTAAATAAGAAAACATTGATGTGATTTGTCCTAGCTGCTATTAGCCAAAAAGTTCAATAGTGTTAACAACTCAAATAAAATGAGTCACTTTAAGGAAGGATATATACAAATGAAAAGCGTAATAGTTTACAATAAAATGCTTGTATTTTTGGATATTTTTAGTGCATAAAAGCATATACAAAGCATCTGTTCTCCCTTTATTCCATTTCTCCTTTTTTTATTAATTTATTCATTAATTCACTTACATTCCAATTAGAGTTTCCCCTCCCTCCTCTCCTACAAGTCCCTGCCTCTCAACGCCTTGCCCACCATAACCTTGCCCACCCTTCCTTTCTCCTCAGATAAGGGGAGACCTTCTATGGATATCAACCCCCACCATTGGCATATCAAGCTTTAATAGAACTAGATTCATCTTCTTTACTTGAGGAGAGACAAAACTGCCAAGTTAGAAAAAAAGAGAACCAAAGACAGGCAACAGAGTGGGAGAAAGCCCCCCTGCTCCTGATATTAGCAATCACATAAAGACTAAGCTGTACATCTGTTACATATGTGAAAGAGACCCAGGTCCATCCCATGCATATTCTTTGGTTGGTAGTTTAGTTCTGTGAGCTGCTACTTTGAGCCCAGGTTATTCAATTCTGTAGGTTTTCTTGAGCTAACTTGATCTTTCTTACCTCTTCAATTCTTCATCTCACTCTCCCACAAGCTTTCAAGAGCTCTGCCTAAAGTTTGGCTGACAGTCTCTGAATCAGTTGCCATCAATTCTTGCATGAAGCCTCTATGATGAAAGTTATGCAAACCTCTTGTCTGCAAGTATAGTAGAATATCATTAATAGTGCCATGACAGCATGGGACTAAGTTGGGCCAGTTATTCATTGACCATTCCCATCAAAATTACAACACAATTCTTTACACATCTTGAAAGAACAATTCTAACCTTCATATAGAAAACAAACAAACAAACAAACAAAAAAACAGAATAACTACAACCATCCTGTAAAATAAAAGAACTTCTGGAGGTATCTCCATCCCTGACCTCAAGTTGCACTATAGAGCAACAGTTATAAAAACTGCATGATGGCATAGAAACAGACTGGAAGGTCAATGGAATCTATTCAAAAACCTAAAAATAAGCAACACATTTACAGACAGCTGATTTTGACGAAGAAGCCAAGACCAAACAATGGAAAAAAGACAGCATCTTCGACACATGGTGTTGGTCTAAATGAATGCCCACAAGGAGAAAAATGCAAATAGATTCAAACTTGTCACCTTGCACAAAACTAAAGTCCAAGTGGATCAAAGACCTCAACATAAAACCAGACACACTAAATCTCTTAGAAGAAAAAGTGAGGATAGGATAAGCATTGAAATTACTGGCATAGGAGACAACTTCCTGAACAGAACACCAACAGCACAGGCTCTAAGATCAATAACACATACAACAGGACCTCATAAAACTGAAGAGCTTCTGTAAAGCAAAGGACACTGTCGTCAGAACAAAACGACAACCTACTGACTGGAAAAAAATTATTACTAACCCTACATCTGACAGAGGACTAATACCCAGAATATGTAAAGAACTAAAGAAATTAAACATCAACAAACCAAATAGTCCAATTTAGAATTGGGGTATAGAACTAAACAGAGAATTCTCAACAGAGGAATACTGAATGGCAGAGAAACATTTAAAATGATGCCCAACATCATTAGTCATCAGGGAAATGGAAATCAAAATGACTTTGAGATGTCATCTCACACACAGAATGGCTAAGATAAAAAACTCAAGTGATAACACATGCTGGAGAGGATGGGGAGAAAGGGAAACACTCCTCCACTGCTGGTGGAAATGTGAACTTATACAACGACTTTGGAAATCAATCTGGTACTTTATTACAAAACTGGGAATAGTGCTACCTCTGGACCCAGCTATACTATTCCTGGGTGCTCAACCATACAACCATACAAAAATGACATTTGTTCAACTATGTTCATAGCAGCTTTATTTATAACAACTACAATCTGGAAGCAACCTAGATGTCCCTGTACTGAAGAATGGATACAGAAATTGTACATTTACATGATGGAATACCATTCAGCTATTAAAAACAAGGAAATCATGAAATTTGTAGGCAAACAGATGGCACTAGAAAAGACTATGCTGAGTGAGGTATCCCAGAAGCAGAAAAACATGCATGGTATTTACTCACTTATAAGTGGATATTAGCCATATTATATAAGATAAACATACTAAAATCTACAGATCTAATGAAGCCAAATAATAAGAAATATCCTAGGGAAGATGCTTAATCCTCATTCAGAAGGTGAAAAAGTGTAGACACTGGAAGTGGTAGAAAGGAGGAAACAGGATGAGAGCCTACAACAGTTGTCTTCTTCTTTTTTTTTATTGGCAATTGTACTTTATTTATTTATTTATTTATTTATTTATTTATTTTTGTTCTTCTCAATGCAGTTTATTCAGGAACCTTGAACAATCTTCTGACCCTGGGGAAAGCCAGCCCACAGCTTAAACAGTTGTCTTCTAAAACACTCCACCTAGCAGGAGATTGAAGCAGATGTAGAGACATACAAGCAAACTTTGGATAGAGCGCAGGGAGTCCTATGGAAGAAGGGGTCATATGAAAGGAGCTGGGGTGGACAGGAGAAACACAAGAAGACCAACAAAGCCAAATGAATAGAACAGAACAGAACAGAACAGAACAGAACAGAACAGAACAGAACAGAACAGAACAGAACAGAACAGAACAGAATAGAATAGAAGAGAATGAAACGGTGTCCGGGTGGGGGGTAGCTGCAGAGACTGATGCATCAACCAGAAACTATACATAGAGAGGACTAGATTCCCTGCTCAAATGCAGCCTATGGACAGCTCAGTCTCCATGTGGGATTCCCTAGTAAGAGGAGAAGAGACAGTTTCTGTCATGAACTAAGGGGCCTGTTCCTTAATCAGTTCTCCCTGGTAGGAAGACACAGCCAGACTGCAGAGGAAGAGAACCCTGAAGGGACCTGATAGGCTAGGATCAGACAGTAGGGGAGGAGGACTTTCCTTACCAGTGGACTAAGAAAGACAGAGAGAGAGAAAGAGGGAGGAAGGATGGGACCAGGAGGAGATGAGGAAGGAGGCTACAAGTAGGATACAAATGATTTTTGTAAATAAAACAAAACAAACAAACAAACAAAAACAGGCAATGTTAGTCATGATGTGAATAACATTCTGTTAATTAGATAGCTAAGGAAATTTAAAAAATTCTTAAGGATTTTCCATTTAAGTCTATTTTCACTTTATCTCTAGAAAATTGTTTATGATATGTTATGATTTTGGTGAATAAATTCATATGCAAGCAAGAGAATGCTTCTTTTTTTCCATTTTTCTTCATTTATTTCACTTTTATTGAAAATATAATTTTTCCCATACAATATATGCTGTTTAAGTTTTCCCTCCTGGCCTCTTTTCAGATCCTCCCCTTTTTCTTATCCAATCAAAATAACACCTTTTTTTCACTAGAATACAAATAGACATGCAATAATAACAACAAAAAACATACTAGAATATAACAAAACACACAAACAGAAATGAAAGGACCAAAGGACAAGCACAAGAACATGAAGACACTAAGACACATAGGTAGACACAGAAAACAGATACAACAAAATCACCCAGCATAATTGAAAAAGACCTGTAAATGGTTTTAAAAAGTATTGTAAAACAAACAACAACAAAAACCTTTGAAAAATGTGTTTGAGGCAGTTCATTTTATTTTATCATTTATTTAGCATGGGCCTGCCTTTAAGTATAGTTAACTACTGGTAGAGTGTAGTAGTAAATATATTTCCTTTAAATATGGTTTTCAATTTGAGATAGTTACTAGGTTAGAAATGGGGGTTTGTATCCACTTTCCCTCAGGACTGGGACCCCATCTGGCTTAGCCTTGTGCGTGTAGCTGTAGTTGTGTCTGTCTGTGTATTCATATCTGTGTTAGTCCTGTTGTGTCTAAAACAGCCTTTGTGTTACTCATCCCACCCAGCTCTCAGTCTTTCTGGCCCTACTTCTTTAGAGTTCCCTGGTTCCTGGAGTAGTTGATGAAAACATTACATTTAAGACTGAGTGTTCCAAAGTCTCTTGTTCTGCAATGTCCAGTTTTGGTCTCTGTTTCAATTCCCTTCTAGTGGAGGATGAAACTTCTTTGATGATGGATCAGCAAGGCACTGATATATGTGTATCCTAAAATGTTAGGAGTTTGTGTGTTTGCTTGCTTCCCTGCTTCATTTCCT
This sequence comes from Meriones unguiculatus, assembly GCF_030254825.1. Lineage (NCBI taxonomy): Eukaryota > Metazoa > Chordata > Mammalia > Rodentia > Muridae > Meriones > Meriones unguiculatus. The sequence goes on along the minus strand of NC_083357.1, from coordinate 92,722,055 downwards.
AAGCAGAACTGCAGTATTATGTCTCCTCTACTTCCATAACCATAGTAGTATCAGGTTCTGGCCATCTGATAAGTGTCAGGCATGAGTACCATTTAATAGAGTGTGTCTTCGATCCAATTATATATTTGGTGGTTATTTGTAGAACTTTTGTGCCAATATTGCACGACTGTATCTTGCAGGCAAGTACTACTGTCCATCAAAGTGTTTGTAGCTGGGTTAATGTTTACCTTTCTCTTCTCATAAGTCTAAAGAGTGCCATCCAGTACCATGATCACTAATCAGTAGATATGTTAGTTATAGGTAGGCACCACCTCGGCTTCTCAATGCTCAATGTGTTGTGTAGGTAAAGACCTTCAGCAATAGGGCTTTACCATCAGCTTATGAGGAGATATCAATAACTTTGTCAATAGTCTGGATTGATTGGTGGATTGCTTGGCCAACAATTCAATTAGAGGTGATATATCTGAATTATTAACTATTTATCTTCTTAGAAGCACAGGGTCAAATTGATTTAAAACTTTAAGAAACATTTTACTCTACAGACGCCTCTCTTAATTGCTTTATTCACTCGCATGCATGAACTTGGATAGAATCTGTTTTATGTGTAGAAAAGTCTTTGATTATATATAATGATGTTGAAACTCTTCAGGAAATATCTCATAAAATATCTACAAAAGCATGGCATCAAGGAGGAAAAATAATTGGACTTTAAAGATAGCATTACTTCACTTTCAAATCACTTAGGAACTACTTAGAGATGATGAGAAAGTCAGACATGACACCCTGAATATTAAATTTTCTGATGAATTCCTGAAGATGCTAAGGATGTATAAAGCTTAAATTACAAAAGTATTTGAAGAATAACAATTTGTTATTTTAAAAATGTATTGACAAACTCATTTTCTTTTTTTTATTTTTTATTTTTTTTAATTTTTCATCAATTACACTTTATTCATTCTGCATCCCCCCATAAGCCCCTCCCTCCACTCCCAATCCCACCCTCTCTCCTCCCTCTGCATGCATGCCACTCCCCAAGTCCACTGATAGAGGAGGTTCTCCTCTCCTTTCTGATCTTAGTCCATCAGTTCACATCAAAAGTGGCTGCATTGTCCTCTACTATGGCCTGGTGAGACTGCTCCCCCCCCCAGGGGGAGGTGATCAAAGAGGAGGCCAATCAGATTATGTCAGAGGCAGTCCCTCTTCACATTACTATGTAACCCAATTGGACACTGAACTGCCCTGGGCTACATCTGTGCAGGGGTTCTGGGTTATCTCCATGAATAGTCCTTGGTTGGAGTATGAGTCTCTGGGAAGTTCCTTGTGTTCAAATTTTCTTGTTCTGTTGCTCTCCTTGTGGAGACCCTGTCCTCTCCAGCTCTTACTATTTCCCAGTTCCTACCTAAAATTCCATTCACTCTGCCCAACAGTTGCCCATCAGGCTCAGCATCTGCTTTGATAGTCTGTAGGGCAGAGGCTTTCAGAGACCCTCTGTGGTAGGTTCCTAGGTTGTTTCCTGTTTTCTTCTTCTTCTGATGTCCATCCTCTTTGCCTTTCCGGATGGGGATTGGACCTGAGTGAGTTGTCCCAGAAGCAAAAAGACAAACATGGTATATACTCACTCATATAGACATACAACATAGGACAAACCCACTAAAACCTGTGCATCTAAAGAAACTAAGCAAGAGAGAGGACCCTAACTAAAATGACAAACTCATTTTCATATAAACCTAAAATGTCTCCTTAATTACTGCAGGGAACCATTTTTTGTTTTTGACAGTATATATAGAATGCTACATCTGGGGCAGGGGGTGGAGCTGCAGAAACTGATGAACCAACCAAGAACCATGCACGGAGACGGCCTAGACCCTCTGTCCAGGTGTAGCCCATGGGTAGTTCAGCCTCCACATATGTTCCCTGGTAAGGGCAGCAGGGGCAGTCTCTGGATTGTTCTTTCATCAAATCCCCTTTGTGAAGTGGCCTTAGCAGGCCACAGAGAAAGAAGATCCAGACAATCTCAGTAGAATAGGGGAGACAATATCAGTAGAATAGGGGAGGGGCATAAATTGAAGGATAGAGAGGAAGAATGGGACCTGAAGGAGATGAGGGAGGGGACTACAGCTGGGATAAAAAGTGAATAAATTGTAATAAATAATCATAATTCAAAAATAAGAAAGAATGCCCTATCAGTGAACTTGGAGAGATGAGGGAGGAAGGGTGGAATTAGGAGGGAATGAGGGAGGCAGCTACAACTGGGATACAAAGTGAATGAAATGTAATTAATGTAAGAAAACAAAAATTTAATTTAAAAAAAAAAAAGAATGCCTCTAATGTTTTTGAAATGCAGCCTGGACAGATAGGAATATGTAATCTGAGAGAGATCAACACTAAGCCAATAAGCTTGTTACTAGAATATGAATGGTAGAAAATAAACTTAATATTTCATTCTCAATCATACAACACTTTTGCTGAGTACGTTATGACAGGAGTTCATAAGAATGACATATGACTCTCTTGCGCTCACAATAATATGGATCACTTAAATTGATATCACTATTCGTATATTGTGACTTGTTCTCAGTGCTTTTCACCATCCTATGGCTATAAGCCCCTAACAGAGTGGATTACAGACAGCAGAGATATTTGAGCAGGTTAAAATGTGATGCTCTGTAGACAGACTGACAGATATTGTACTATATCATGTATACTTTACTAGACACTAAGTAATAATGCCATGCTGAATTACACATGAAACATATGCTTAATTAAGTTTGTAATTTACCACCCAAAACAATTATTTTGGGGTATAAACATTTTTGATATATAGAGAAGAGTTTTCCCTGTAAAATAATAAAATAAAATGAAATAAAGCAACTATATTGGTTTTACATACATGTATGAAAATGTGCATGTTGGTAATCAAATTTTAACCAGAGATGAAAATTTAAATAAATAATATTTTCATTAGATGGACTTAGGGTGACTGTACTGTAAGGCTGCCTTCATTCACTCTTATAACTCTTTTCTTTTGGTTCATCTCTTACATCATCCTTGTACCATTGAAAATAAACTGTGCTCATTGATGATTGAGGAAATAGAGTTCTAACAAATATGGGAGGTAGAAATGCAAGGTTACTAATACAGTGTCAGGTCCTGGGGACAGCAGATAAGGACAAAGTTCAAATACAGGAAGCTGCCCATCTAACAGGGGTAATTTTAAAAAGGAGGATAGGAAATTAAACTGCCTAACAGCAATCTTTAATCATACTGAAGAGCTAACATGTTGGAAAAAATGCTTGCGTACCACAGAAGTTAAAGTATTTGTACATGCAAAGGGAATGGTAAGAAAGCTTATGCTTACTGCCAACATTTCAATGAAATAAATATCTGTACAAAGGCACTGAGATATTTAATGTTCTTTTAATATTAAATGTTTATACATTATATTTATTATAAACTTTATCTGCTAAATTGCCCCTGACTTCTTTATTATACTTAAAAATAAAACAGTGCTTCATTTAATGACTGGTTTAATACACTTTATGACTAGTTTAAATTTAATTAATTTAAGTGACATAAATTATGCAAGCACATTAGCAGAATATTAATTTTAAGCTTAAATAATTCAATAGACAATAAATTCTATTCTAAATCTAACTAGTCATCAAAGACTGGTGCCCTATCATTGTCCATTGTTTTAAAACATTGAGTTAGTTAGTTTTATAGAATGTTTGAACAATTTGAATATTCAGTGTAAAAATAAAAAAAATAAAATCAATTAGCAAATAGCTTTGTCTTAGCATTTTTTTATATGTTTAGCAGCCCACCAATATGCGTAAAACTGAATTTTGTAAGACTAATTTCGGGAAATACTTTTTTAAAGTTTATATTTTTAGACACTGTATGGAGTTTAATTGTTATTTGACAATCTCTTGCATTTCACAAATTGACTGCTCAGTATAGATATGTGTTTCTTATTTACAAGTTTTAAGAATGCCACAATGCAACTCATAACGACTTTATGAGTTTTCGGTGTGTTAATATAACCCAATTCTTCTTGCCAAGTTTGACTCATTAAAGAGTTTGGACTCTCACATTCAGGGTGAGGAGCCTTAGAAATGCTCAACTGCCTTAGTCACCAAGGAAATGAAAATCAAAATGACTCAGATTCCATCTCACACCAGTCACAATGGCAAACAGCAAAATCTCTTTTTTTTATTATTATTATTTTTTTTATCAGTTACATTTTATTAACTCTGTATCCCAGCCGTGTCCCGATCCCTCATTCCCGCCCAGTTCCTCCCTCCCTCCCTCCCTCATCTCCACCGTGCCCCTTTCCAAGTCCACTGATGGGGGGGACCTCCTCCCCATTCATCTGATCTTGTTTTATCAGGTATCTTCAGGACTGGCTGCAAAGCCCTCCTCTGTGGCCTAACAGGACTGCTCCTCCCTTCGGGGGTGGGGAGACCAAAGAGCCAGTCATCGAGTTCCTGTTAGAAATAGTCCCTGTTCCCCTCACTTTGGGAAACCAATTGGTTACTGAGCTACCACAGGCTACATCTGAGTGGAGGTTCTAGGTTATATCCATACATGGTCCTTGGTTGAATGTCAGTCTCAGAAAAGACCCTGTGCCCAGATATATTTGGTCCTTGTGGAGCTCCTATCCTTTCCCCATCAGACTAACTCCCCTTCTTTCTTATGATTCCCTGTACTCTGCCAAAGGTTTGGTCATGAGTCTTTGCTTTGAAAACAGTGCTAGTTAGAGTCTTTCAGATGCGCTCAGTAGACTCCTGTCATACGTTCAATGCACATCCCATCTGTCTTTCTAAATGAGGATTGATCATCTTACCCCATGTCCGCTCAATTGATTATCTTTTTTAGGTGTATAGAATTCATTATGTTTATCATATCTCAAGTGACAGCACATGCTCGTTTGGGTATGCAGGAGGGGGAACACTTCTCCATTTGCTGGTCGGAGTGTGAACTTGAGAAACCATGTTAGAAATCAATCTGGCGCTGTCTTCGAAAATTCGGAATAGCTTTACTCAAGATTATACCTGTCCTGGGTATATACCCAAAAGATGCTCCACCACACAACAAGGACACTTGATCAACTATGTTTATAGCAGCTTTATTCACAATAGCCAAAATCTGGAAACAGCCCTAGATGTCCCTCAAATGAAGAATGTGTAAAGACACTGTAGCACATTTATTCAATGGAACACTACTCAGCAATTAAAAATAAATAAATTACTAAATTTGCAGGCAAATGGAGAGAATTTGAATAGATCATCCTCAGTGAGTTAACCCAGAAAGAGAGACAGGGTATGTATTCACTTACGAGTGGGTTTTAGCCATATAGTACAGAATAAGCATACTATGAGACCCAGACCCAAAGATGATAAGTAACATAGAGGATCCAAGGGAGGATACAAAAATCTTACTGGGAAGGAAAGAACAGACAGAGCTAGTGAATGATGAGAGTGAAGATCTCTAGAGAAAAGAAAAACAGGGTGGGAGTTGTGTCTGTTACAAGCTGGAGATCTAAGTCAGGGTAGGCTCCTGGGAGGATATGAAGGGTAATCAAGCAGAAACTCATATTAGCAGAGGCCATAGAGACTGAAGAGGATACCCACTAACTAGACTCATGTCCTAGCAGAGGAAGAGGAACACCAACCCATCCACAAAATCTAGACCCCAAATTTATCTTGCCTACAAGATGTGCAGGGAGAAAATTAGAACACACAGAGCAGAGATTGAAGGAATGCATAACCATTGCCTGCCCCAAACAAAGACCCACCCTATTGGCGAGGGCCAGCCTCTGACACTATGAAAGATACTCAGCTAAACTTGCAAAGAGAAGCGTGTTTTAGCTCTTCCCTGAGAGGTGCCACCCAGCAATGCCTCAAAACAAATACTGAGGCTCACAACCAAACATTGCATGGAATGTATATGGAGTCTTGTGGAAAAGTGTGAGTAAACAGAAAAGTTCCTGGAAGTGACAGGAGCTCCACAAAAAGAACATTAGAGAAAGCTAACAAGGGTCCAGAGGGACTTGCTGAGACTGAAGAATCAATCAAGTACCATGCATGAAATGGACTTAGGCTCCTTAAAAAAAGACGTAGCCGATGGGCAGCTTAGGCCTCCTGTGAGACCTCTAATAAAGGAAGTGGGGACTGCATTGGGCACAGACTCACTTGACAGCATTAGGCCACATGGGAAGAGCCACAAGCCCAGTGCTGGTACAACTTGATGAGCTGGAATGGATGGGAAATGGAGCTCCCCTTTCCCTTAGAAAATAAGATAAGTTGACCTCTGATGTACACTACAACTTTCTTCTCTGGAACATTATGGCTGCAAGGACATAACAACCCAAAATTGCACTCATAGAATAGTCATGTGAAACATTATTTTTCTGAATGAACATTTTACAAAGGAGAAATCTTAAAGCCATTTAAATAAGCGACCAGTTTATGACATTGTCCTTGGTTTCATTAGTAAATATCACTGCTCTAGGCAGCTCTGAAATTCAAATATTTAAATAAGCAAGGACTTGAGATTATGTACAACTTAATCCACAAAACGCAGAAACACCCCAGTGTACTTCTCTTGAGTTCTTTTTACTCTGAGACGTTTTATATTAAATCTATAAAAATTATACTGGACATTTTTTTCTTTTTAATTTGACAAAACCTACAGATAAAATATCAAACACTGAAGATAAATATCATACACTTTTTCCAAGTTTGAGGAAGTTTTAAGTACATTTGTGGATGTGCACTGAGATAGTGTTCAAGCAGTTTGGGTATTTATATTTCTTATTACTGTATTATGACCAAATACCTAAAACAATTGATGGGAAGAATTGGTTGTTCTTATGGGTTCCATTTCATCATAGTGTGGAAAGAACGACAAAGTTTGTGGTTCTGAAATCATGTTTTTAAGTCTCCTTCATGCGCCTATAGCAGGAATCCGAGAAAAAAGGAGAAGTATGTAATATAACCTACAATAGATCACCACAGATGAGCGTAAAGCCTTTTCTCTGCTGCCCAGCCCACTTCTAAAGTTTGCACAGCTTTCAAAATGATGTTACATTCTAGGAATGAAGGAGCTAAACCTGACCCTGTGGGAAACATTTACAGTTCAAACTATGACTGAAGCCAAGTGGCAACTTATAAAATGCTGTGCCTTCAAGGTAAACTATAATTAACAGCATAAAATTGCATTCCCTCCACATTAACAGTATTCACATATTTTTAGGAAAGTTTAAAGTGAAATGCTTGGCTGATTTCGCCTTTTTAGCATCTAAGTGTGTGAAATAAATAGCCAAGTTATAGATAGATAAAGAATATACCATGCATGAGCTAGCATAATTTATGAGCATGCAAGCTCAACACTTACTATTATTCCATTTGTGCTTTCTGGCTTCTCTACCATTTCTTTTCTAAGTTGAAAAGTATAAAGAATTTTAACTATTTGAGATTAACGGTGATAGTTCAATTTAATAATTAAAACTAATAATAATTTACCTTAAGTTATTAACACAGGACTATAGAAAAAGATCATAATACACTATACACTCAAAACTTAAAAAGGAACTATGTGAATACATTTATCATTTGTATTGATTGTTTAAAGACAGATAATTTAACCAGTTTTTAATAATAATATTATATATTTATGTATAAGAATATTACAAGGAACCACAAACTGTAAGACTGTAGCATCTTTATATTGGAATATCATCTTTAAATATTTGTTAATGAAGAAATTGCATAAATTGCCTATGTGGCCTGACATTTTGTTACATTCCTGTGTTCTCAGCATCTCCCAAGGTGGACTAGGAAGATAAAGTACTTGAGGGCAACTTTGGATATATAGTAAGTTTGAGCCTGACTTAGTCTGTTTAAAACAGTTTCTCAATAAATAGATGGATAGATGATAGATAGATAGATAGATAGATAGATAGATAGATAGATAGATAGATAGATGGACAGATAATATAATAGTAAAAAAACTTCATTTGTTAAAAGTATACACTTTGCTCAGTTTGATGTAAGTACGTAGTCATAAAACTGTAATAACTGTCAAAGTAATAAACACATCATTTGACAACAACGTTTATAACGATTACCCTTTCGTAATCTTCTCTTTATTTATATCCCGAACACATACATAGCACGAAAGACCTAAATGTTTTGTTTTGTTTTTTGGTATAAAGTCTTTTTTTTTCTTTATTAATTAAACTTTATTAACTTTGTATCCCCCCACCGTGGTTCCCTCCCTCCTCCCATCCCAATCCCTCCCTTCTTCCACCCTCTGCATGCATGCCCCTCCCCAAGTCCACTGATAGGGGAGGACTTCTTTTCCTTCCTTCTGATCCTAGTCAATAAGGTCTCATCAGGAGTGGCTGCAGTGTCTTCCTCTGTGGCCTGGTAATGCTGCTTCCACCACAGGGGGAGGTAATTAAAGAGCAGACCAATCAGATCATGTCAGAGACAGTCCCTGTTCCTATTACAATGGAACCCACTTGGATACTGAACTGCCATGGGCTACATCTGTGTAGGGGTCTTAGGTTATCTCCATGCATAGTCCTTGGTTGGAATATCAGTCTCAGGAAAGCCCCCAGTGCTCAGATTTTTTGGTTCTGTTGCGCTCCTTGTGGAGTTCCTGTCCTCTCCAGATCTCACTGTTTCCCACTTCTTTCCTAAGATTCCCTGCACTCTGTCCAAAGTATGCCCATAAGCCTCAGCATCTGCATTGATAATCGGCAGGGCAGAGCCTTTCAGAGGTCCTCTGCGTCAGGCTCTTGACTTGTTCCTTCTTTTCTCCTTCTTCGGATGTCCATCCTCTTTGCTGGATAGGAATTGAGCATTTTAGCAAGAGTCCTCCCTCTTGATTAGTTTCTTTAGGTGTACAGATTTTACATTATTCGTCTATATGAGTGAGTATATACCGTGTGTATCTTTCTGCTTCTGGGATAGCTCAACCTCATTAGCCATTAGGGAATTGCAAATCAAAATGACCCTAAGATTTCACCTTATACCCATCGGACTGGCTAAGATAAAAAACTCAAGAGACAACACATGTTGGAGAGGTTGTGGAGAAAGGGGAACCTTCCTCCACTGCTGGTGGGAATGTAAATTTGTACAACCATTCTGGAAAGCAATCTGGCGCTTTCTCAGACAACTAGGAACAGCGCTTCCTCAAGATCCAACCATACCACTCCTTGGCATATACCCCAAAGAGTCTCAAGTACACAATAAGGACATTTACTCAACCATGTTTGTAGTAGCCTTATTTGTAATAGCCAGAAGCTGGAAACAGCCCAGATACCCCTCAGTGGAGGAATGGATACAGAAACTGTAGTACATCTACAAAATGGAATATTATTCAGCAATAAAAAAACAAGGAAATCATGAAATTTGCAGGTAAACTGTGGGATCTGGAAAAGACCTAATTCTTGCTGCAAGAGATTGCCTTGAAACTCTTCCTTGCCATGTTTTTTGAAATTATATTTATATTGTTTCCACCTCCCCTTTCCTTCACTACATATATACCTTTACTTGATCCTTTCACATTTCATAGATTATTGTTTCATCAATTGTTATATACATATGTGTGTGTATCTTTCTGAAATCATAAGTACAATTTGCCCACTCTATATATTTTTCATGTTTTCATAACTTTGAAGGATCTTTATTTACTTGTAATATTTGTACTAATTTTCCGGGAAATTTCTTTGCATTTATCATCATTACTTTTCACTTAGTATAATCATGTTTCTAGTTAATATTTCAGTAACTTCTTTCTTATTACTGTCATGTGTTTTTTTGAGTAGTTATAGGTCCAATTGTTGTTGTGACTTGTCAGTACACATGATTGTGTTAAGGTGTATGATAATTTTTTTATTTAGTCTAAGCATATGCTTAATTGAATAGTATAGCATTAAAAAAGCTGTAAGTGGGAAACCATTACACAAAATAGTTGTGGTGTTTCATAAACCCAGGAGCAGCTCCAATGCGAGCCATGGTTCATTATCTTTCATTGCGTGCCTGTTGAATATCTCCAGAAACATTGATGATATTCAACTCTTCTCACCCATTCACTGCTGCTGGAAGAACAAGCAAGCAAACCAACAACAAAAAAATCCTTCTTAAATTTTTCTTGCCTTCTTACTTAATTCTGATTATTGGATTTTTGAGTTCTTCATATATTCTGAACAGTCATTTGCATTTTTTTAGGTACTTTTCTAATTCAAGGCTCACTTTTTATCTCCAACCATTGTCTCTTTTTTTAATTTAATTTTTTTTTATTATTAGTGACATTTCTTTAACTCTGTATCCCAGCTGTATCCCAGCTGTATCCCGCTCCTTCATTCCCCCCAAAACCCTTGGTCCCTCCCTCATCTCTTCCTTTCCCCTTTCCAAGTCCACTGATTGGGGAGGACCTCCTCCCTTTTCATCTGACCCTGTTTTATCAGGTATCTTCAGGACTGGCTGTGAAGCCCTCCTCTGTGGCCTAACAGAACTGCTCTTCCCTTGGGGGGTGGGGAGGTCAAAGAGTCTGCCATTGAGTTCCTGTCAGAAATAGTCCTTGTTCCTCTTACTATGGGAAACTAATTGGTTACTGAGCTACTCGGGCTTCATCCAAGCAGAGGTTCTAGGCTATATCCATACATGGTCCTTGGTGGAGTGTCAGTCTCAGAAAAGACCCCTGTGCCCAGATATATTTGGTCCTTGTGGAGCTCCTATCCTTTCTAAGTCATTCTTTCAACTCACCTTCTTTCATTTGATTCCCTGCACTCTGCCCAAAGTTTGGTTATGAGTCTTAGTATCTGCTTTGATATACTGCTAGGTAGAATCTTTTAGAGGCCCTCTGCAGTAGGCTCCTGTCCTATTATTTGTTTTCTCCTACGTCCAATGCACCTCCAATTTATTTTTCTAAGTGAGGACTGGTCATCTTAGCCCGGGTCCTTTTTCTTTTTATCTTCTTTAGGTGTATAGATTTCATTATCTTTATCATATCTTATAGGTCTATATAAGCGAGTATATACCATGTTTGTCTTCCTTCTTTTGGGATACTTCACTCAGAATGATCTTTTCTAGATCCCACCACTTGCTTGCAAATTGAAGTAAATTTCATTTAGTCCATTTTCTTCTGTTCTTACAGGATTATATTTTGATATTTACCTAAAATATTTCATTAACTTGAAGTCATAAGGATTTTCTCTTATTTTTACAGAAGATTTATAATCAGGGTTTAACTTTTTTGTTTCTAATCTTTCTTAAGTAAGTTTTATATAATATGAGCTTCATAGGCTGCATTACATGGTTTGTTCGTGGTTATTTGACTTGTTTGGTGATAATCTTCCCTTCAACTTTCTTTCCTCCATTTCTTTTCATGTATTTTTATATGTATGTGGACGTTCTTATTTACATTTTTTTCACTTCAATTGATGTGCTTGTGTTTGTGTTTGTTCGGAGCAATCTTATTCAAGTTTAATTGCCCTTGCTTTGTAATAAGTCTAAACATGTTTTTGTTTGTTTTTCAACTTTTGCATTGTGTAAGTTCCTTGCATATTTATAACAATAATAGATTCATGTTTTACATTACCATTAAAATGTTTCTCGGGTGTTGAATATAATTAGAATAAATGTTAGTATAAATTTAAACACAGAATTAAAATTAAACACAAAAGCATTTATCTTTGAAAATTACAACTCCAGCTGTTATGGTTAGAACATTATAGATAGGAATTTCTGAACATTGTATCTGACAACAGTGACTCATGAGATCACTGACCAGATCTTGCTTATTGTTGTACCAATTCCTGTCATTTCTTATTATAACAAGAATATAAAGCACACTGAGGATGAGACAATGATCCCTCAGATGAATTCAGGGAACATGAGGTGGACTCTTCCTGAGCCTCTCCTCTGGTACAAGACCCTGGGACTAAGTATAATCATTTGTGATGAAACTTGTGAACTCTTGCTGGGCAGAGAGACTCATTACTGACTCAGTAACTCAACGTTTCATACCAGAGACTGCTCACCTAGGCAACCTCTAATGAGATTGTAAGGATGTTCTACACACTCAGAAGGAAATGGGTATTGCGTCTAAGAGTAAAAGTTCAGCAGTTCCTTCCTGAGAATGGCAAGAATCCTCCTGCGTCAAAGTTTTCAGAATGCACCCAACAATAATCCTGGAATGTATTTCTTCACACAGATAGGAGGCCAAGCCTGCTGAACTAATTGTTTGTGTACAAATTCTATTGAGAGATTGTAAAATTAAATATATATATTTCTGCTATTTCTAGTCAGAGAAACAGAGCTATACTACTAAAAATATACTATCAACATTTATTTGATTTTCACATATTTGTTTAGAAAATATGTTTCCACTCTTATGATGACTTTATTAAATAATTTTAAAAATATTTCTCCAATTATATAATAGTAGTATTTTTAGAACTGTGAATAGCTGAAGTGTTTGACTTAGACTCAAATATTAGTAAAAAATTGTAGATTTCAAGATGCCCATAATGTTTTCATTATTTTTAAATTATTTTTTATAAATACAGGTATACTTTTTATGAGTTGTCGTATATGCATATTAAAAGATGTCATTGGTTATATCTGCTATTTAAGAACATTTGTTAGTGATTCTGGTTTGCACTCCACTCCCAGGTTTTGGAGGTTTGTTTTTTTTTGTTTTACATTTGCCAGCTAGTTGGATTTCCTTATCACCTGTAACAGCTAGGAGGCAAGTACATGCATGGATGAATGTCAGGGCAAGTGACAGTCTGGTGACAAAAACTTGAAATGCCTTTCCTGTTTTAAGTGAAATATAGTCAATTCTGAGGGGGGAGGGGTGAAAAAATCAATGACAATACCTACTCATTTTTTTATTCATCTAGTGTGGCACATATCAACTCACAGGAACTATGTTACCTGCATAAGACCTGTGCATTGGCAGGAGAGTTAAACATTCCAACAGGGATGAAGAAATGACTCAGCTAGTTACATACAACGTTAGCCGTGCAAGAAATGCTAAACACAGGGTTTCGTGTTTTGGACTTGTACTTTAGGCTGCCTGGAGTTAAAAGAAGACACGATTGAAAACCTTCTTGCAGCTGCATGCCTTCTTCAGCTGCCTCAGGTGGTGGAAGTGTGCTGTCATTTTCTCATGAAGCTTCTGCACCCCTCAAACTGTTTAGGGATCCGTGCGTTTGCAGATGCTCAAGGCTGCATTGAATTAATGAAGGTGGCCCACAGCTACACCATGGTAAGAAGACTTAATATTTAAATAATGAAGTGTCACACGGTAATGCCAAACGAGACAGTAACTGTTATGATAGCTTTCAAAACTTATTTTATGATTAAAGGTTTTACATGATTAGTACATTTTCATTTTTTTACTATTATTATTACATAAAAAATATTTTATAATCTCAGGGTAAATAATAATATTGACCTTATTTTAATTTTATAGTAATAATATATTTTATAGACAATATTGATGTGAGTTTTGACTATCTGGAATTTTAAATGTTGATGAACCAATATACTTTCTATAAAATACACTTATCTTCTCAATATTTTTCTGTTCATTTCTAAAACTGTTACTTTCATCTTTTTTCAGTCTTTTTCTTTAAATAAGTCTATCAGACAATATCATATATGGGGCAGCTATGTCTGAATGATTTGTGGATAATAATCTTGCAGCTATAATGGTCAGTGTATAATGCTTGTATCATGACTATTAGTTATTTTTGTTTCTAATCAAATATTTAGAAATAGTAAAAGTAAACATTTATAATATATTTTGTAAAGTTAACTTTTCAAAATATTGCCATAATTCAAAAATTTAAGTGGCATGCATAGTAATCAACAAATAATATTTAAGTAGATTAAACATATTTGGTTTTGCTACAATTTTCATCTATAGAAATGTTTTTATCCAAATTATAGAGATTCTAAAGGTCTTTTGAATTCTTTATGCTTTTAACTTTTTAAATAGTTTTAAATTTTATTTTATGTATATTCTTGTTTGGCCTGTGTGTATATGCATCACTTACTTACCTAGTGTTGGCAAAGGTTAAATCACATCAGACAGCATGGAGTAATGATTACAGATGACTGAATTTCCATAAGTTGCTGGAAATTGAGCCTGGGTTACCAGCAAAAATATCACTGCTCAGGGCTGGAAAGATAGGGCTCAGTGGATAAGAGCACTGGCTGCTCTCCGGGAACATCAGAACTCCAGATCCAGGGAATCTGACAACTTCACACAGACATACATGCAGTCTAAATATTGATGAATATAACAAATAAAAGCAAATTGTAAGTGTATGTGTGAATAGAAGTGCTCTCATCCACTGAGCCATCTCTACAACCATGACTTGTAAACTTTAAATAAGTTGAAAAACTTTAAATGTGACTGTTTTATGTTGATGATTTTTTTTTGTTCATATTACTTCCAATAAAGACAATATAAGTTCTTACAAAACTCAATACTTATAATTCATGTGCTAGATATAATTATTTTAATTTCATACATAAAATAAAGGGCAATCTCTAGATCAAAGGTAGTAAGCAATATAAGAAAATAAACACTTTAAGACACTAGTGAAAAACAATATTTAAAAAAAATCTAATCATTAATCTTAGAATTTCAGTATCTTCTCACCTTTATAATTAAAATTTTTAAACAAATCAAAAGTTAGATAAAAGCTGATAGATAAAAGAAACAGTACAATTTGTTATTCTCTTGTTGAATTCTTTGGAAATATTCCATGATAGGGCACAACACTATTTCTGAATTGATATGGATAGTTCAAAATCAGTGTAATCAAGTACTTTATCAACCAAAATATCAAGGTCCAATTGCTGTCATTTAATTGGGCACAATTCATTAAATTTAAAGTCCCTGGCTTAGCTTAGCCAAAGAATAATATGTTGCCATATCAAGAGGGATAATGGTCCCTTCTGGTCTGCTTGGAAATTATTAATTCAGTAATAAAAATGTTTCCTTTGCAGCTGCTTGGACTGTCCCTAGTTTATTCTAAAAAGCAACAATATTTTTACCGTCTTTAAATGTGAATTATTTATGAATGCATACATAAAATTATAAAATATCTCTAGGTATGATACCATATGCTCTAATGACTATGCAAGCTTATCTTTGAGATAGTAAATAAATTATATGTTTTATCATGTTTATTGAAAGTTAAATTATTATAAAAAATAGAAATATGGGGAAATAGAAAGACCTGGAGAGAAGAGCTCCAAAAGGAGACCAACAGACCCAAAACAAACAAACAAAGAAACAAACAAAACTCAGCCCTGGGGGCTCTGAAGAGAATGATACCCCAACCAAGGACAATGCATGGAGAGGAACTAAAATCCCTTCTCAGACGTAGCCCATAGACTCAGTCTCCATTAGGGTTCCCTCACAAGGGGAGCAGGGCTGTCTCTGGCATAAACTCAATGGCAGGCTCTCTTATCACCTCCCCCTGTGGGGTGCAACCTTGATAGGCCACAGAGGAAGACAATGTAACCAGTCCTGATGAGACCTGATAAGCTAAGGTCGGATAGAAGGGGAGAAGGACCTGCTATCGATGGACTAGGAGAGGAGCATAGGAGGAATAGATGGAAGGAGGGAAGGATTGGGAGGAGAAAAGGGAGGATGTCACAGCCAGGATACAAATTGAATAAGTGGTAATAAATAATAATAATAATAATAATAATAATAATTTAAAAACAGCAAAGAAAAAACAATGAAAAAAATTTAATAAAAATATTAAAAAAGAAATATGAAGCTAAAGTATTCTCCTATGGTTCATGGTTAATATTTAAGAGTAGAAAAGTTGTTACCCACTTGTCCTTCTTAGTCTATTTTTTCCCCTTTAAATCGAACACGTGATAATTAGTGGTTTTAATCTCATGTTATAATTTCTCATCACAAATTTTCCTCTTGATCCCTGTCTAATCAGGATAATATTATTGCCTAATCAAATATTCTTAGCTGATCTATGCAATCTGTGCTTTGAAGGAAAGTGTTTATTTTTCTACTTACACTTTTAAAAAATTACCAGTTTTCCCACTATATCTATGATGACATAAATGTAGACACTCTCAAAATTTTTATTTAATTTGTTAACACCTGTGAATCTAGTTTTTATTTGCTTCCTAAAAATCTTTTAGAGGACAACTTTGCTTTTTCAACCCAGACCTTAACATTTTCACTTTTTTTTCAATTTATATGCTTCCTTCTTTTCTGTTAAAAATTTTATTCACTTATTTTGACACAGTTATTGTTGATGTGTAAATGATTCTGAATTACTTCCATGGAAATTGACCCAGCATGATAAGTGGTTCAGTAATGTGTAAAACGATAGAAAATTTTGATTGAAAAGCTGATATTAGGGAGTTGTATGAAATAGATTTTCCAATATTAATTTACTGTTTGGCT
The DNA here is from genome assembly GCF_030254825.1 of Meriones unguiculatus. Lineage (NCBI taxonomy): Eukaryota > Metazoa > Chordata > Mammalia > Rodentia > Muridae > Meriones > Meriones unguiculatus. The sequence continues at coordinate 92,705,579 of NC_083357.1, read as the reverse complement.
TATGCACATAGAACAGATTCAAAATCATTGAACTAAAGTCTTACTCTATACTCTATTGGGTTTCATTAATAAACACTGAGTAATTATGAATGCCATATTTTAATATCAGTAAAGTGCAACGTGACAAGATCATGGAGTCACAAAAATGAAAATATTTTTACATAATTTGAAAATGCATTGAAATCCAAAATATAAACAAACAACATGATTTCTATTTGTTAAATAAAAATAGGTTATGAAAATAGCTGTTTTGCATGCTTAATGGAAAGGACTTGTATCAAAAGTGATAAGTTTTATCCTATATTATATGTCTATATGAATGAGTATATACCGTGTGCATCTTTCTGCTTCTGGGATAGCTCACTTAGGATGATCTTTTCCAGATCCCACCATTTACCTGCAAATTTCATGATTTCCTTGTTTTTTATTGCTGAGTAATATTCCATTGTATAGATATACCACAATTTGTGCATCCATTCCTCCACTGAGGGGCATCTGGGCTGTTTCCAGCTTCTAGCTATTACAAATAAGGCTGCTACAAACATGGAGATAACCTAAGACCCCTGCACAGATATAGCCCATGGAAGTTCAGTATCCAAGTGGGTACCATTGTAATAGGAACAGGGACTGTCTCTGACATGAACTGATTGGCCTGCTCTTTAATTACCTCCCCGTGAGGGGGAAGCAGCATTAACAGGCCACAGAAGAAGAAGACAATGCAGCCACTCCTGATGAGACCTAATTGACTAGGATCAGAAGCAAGGAAAAGAAGACCTCCCCTATCAGTGTACTTGGGGAGGGGCATGCATACAGAGGGTGGAGGAAGGGAGGGATTGGCATGGGAGGAGGGAGAGAACCACAGGGGGGATACAAAGTGAATAAAGTGTAATTAATTAAGAATAAAAAAAAGTGCTAAGTTTTATCTTTCTCATTCTTCATTTTAATTTTAGTATCAAGGTGAACTTTCATATTAAATAGTATATGAAATGTCATTTATAGGCTAAAGAGGGTGCTCATTAATTATACATTATATATATATACATTATGTATATATGTATAAAATTTATACACACACACATGAATTTAGAATTGAGCATCAGAGGCTAAAGATGAATGGGATTTTCAGAATATATTCAATGAGTCTTGTACTGATGGGATGGGATCTACATCTTAACTCCCACTTGGCTTCAAGGTTAGTTCTGCCTTTTGAAGATGCTCAGTGTCACAACCTGTAACTCTTTCTCAATTGGCTCAAGATTATCCTTTGTCAGTAAAAGGCTTATGTGAAAGAAAAGTAGAACAAGAACCATTATCTCACACATGTAATTGTGAGTACATATGTAGAAAAATGGAAAGATAAAATCTATTTTTCTAGAATCTTTAACCCTATAGGCAATTGCATGTATATTTGTAGGAAAATAGAAAGGTGAATTAAATTTGAAGTGAGTCCTTAAAAGTTTTGTCTTTCACTATCTCACATTATTGATGATACAATCAAACACTGTTTACTAGTCATTCTTGTAGAGGACAGTATCTTTTATTTTCTTCTTTTTATCATCATCATCAGTATTATTTACAATTTATTCACTTTTTTATCCTGGTTGTAACCCTGTCCTTCATCTCCTCCCTGTCCCATCCTCCATCCCTGTTTCTACCCTACTACTCTTCCCTAGTCCACTGATAGAGGAAGTCCTCCTCCCGTACTGTCTGACCCTAGCCTAGAAGGCAGTATCTTTTTGCAGAGTGTTACTGAGAACAATTTGCATTGCACTGAAGTTTGAAATCATAAGTAGAAACTTCCCTGAGCTTTCCTAGACTTCTCAATGTCTTTCAAACATGTACTGGGATTTGGATTTTTTCCTGTTCTAGTAATGTATGGTTCATACTCTTCAGCTATCTATCCCATTTGTCTTTCTGATTGAATATTGAGCATCTTACACAGGGTCTTCTTTCTTGCTTTTCCTCTTTAGGTGTACAGATTTTCATATGATTACCCTATATTATATGTCTAATATCCACTTATAAGTAAGTATATACCATTTGTGTCTTTCTGCCTCTGGGATACCTCACTCCCGATGATCTTTTCTAGTTTCCACCATTTGCCTCCAAATTTTATGATTTCCTTGTTTTTAATTGTTGAGTAGTATTCCATTGTGTAAATGTACCACAATTATTGTATCCATTCCTCAATTCTGGGAACATCTCAGTTGTTTCCAGATTCTGGCTATTAAGTGGAAATGTAAACTTGTACAACCACTTTGGAAATCAATCCGGTGCTTTCTCAGACAATTAGGAATAGTGCTACCTCAAGATGCAACCATACCACTCCTAGGCATATATACAAAATATGCTCAAGTATACAACAAAGACATTTGCACAACCATGTTTATAGCAGCTTTATTCATAAGAGTAAGAATGTTTGTTCTTAAGCTCTGATTTATGCTTCTTTCTCCCAAAGACTAGATTTACAAATATGTTCCTAAGTATTCATTGTCATATTTTTGTGGCTGATCTTACTTAATATATTGCAAACACTTCAGTGATGTAATGTCACTTTGGTTGTTTTCTATTTCTCCAGATAGTGTCCAGAATAAGTTAATGAATTACACCTTTCCCTAGTGTTTTTAAAATATTTAATAAGTAGAGGACAGGGTCAATGAAATTGACGTAGAATATGGGGTCAGGCATACATAAGAGGTGTTGGAGGAGGGAATGAGAAAGAAAACATGATATTATATTTTAACTTCAAAAACTTTTTAAACTGTGAAAATGATTGTGGCTCTCACACACTGTGCATTTGTTACCTCAATAACAGTGCATGTGTGTGCATTTGACTTGCTTTCTTACTGCATTCCTATACTTACTTTAGAAGTCCAAACATGCCAGCTTTCTTCCTGCTACGTTCACCTTTAATACACATATTATTACAGGAGGATTTTTCTTTTTGTTTTTTTTTTTCTCTCCCACAAGTCTCCTACCAAATATTAACACTACCTTCTGCTCTGAGTTACTGAGATCAGTTCTCCAATGTTTTTGTTTTTTAACACGGATGTCTTTGTTCTCACTATTCCATATAAAATGGTGCTGGCCTATATTTCTTTGGGGACTTACTGCTTACTGGCTTCATATCGTATTCTTAATTTGTTGTAGTTCTCTATTTTCCCTATCTATATAGTCGATTTTTTAGTAATGTTTTTTATATTTAGATGTGTCTTATGAAATATTTATATATTATATTCTTTATTGAATGAAAGAGTGAATTCCCACATTAAGCCTTTATTTCTATATTCCAGCTCCTGTAGTCAGTGGTAATGGGAGTATAGGGATGAATTAAACAGGCAGTATATTGTCCACAGTCTCAAGCTTCATATGTTGAATGAAAGTAAATTTTCATCATCAACGCTGATTATTTGCTCAGATACAAGTGGATGTACAAACACAGATGGTAAATGTTATGATCAAATGATACATAAAAAGTTCCCATACATGAGAGAGTCTCGTTTTAATTTGTGTAGGGTTACAAAGAAAAATAGATTTGCCTGTTCACTGAGCTTAAACTAGCCTTTTCTGTTTAAGCATATTCAAATGTGATTGCATTGTAAGGCAAAGAGGAGTGAAACATAATTTATGAAATATTAGGCTTAGAAAAGCCCCCATCTACAATGTTAAGGTGATTTGTTTTTCAGTATTTAGGCTTTTATATTGAATACAGTGTCAAGCCATTAAAAACCTTTGAGTAATAAACTGATCCAAGTTCTAATTCCAACAATAATGGTATCAGGCTGGCTTAATGATAAATATTTAATTAAGAAAGAGAGAGAGAGAGAAAGAGAGAAAGAAAAAGAAAGAAAGAAAGAAAAAGAAAGGAAGGAAGGAAGAAAGAAAGAAAGAAAGAAAGAAAGAAAGAAAGAAAGAAAGAAATGAAGGAAAGAAGGAAGGAAGAAAGACCTCTCTAGAAAAGAATCCAATATTTTCTATACACATCTGTAAACAATGGAAATACAACAGAAAAATAAATGGCTAACATCTGCCTCTGCAGTGGACAAATGGGGAGCAGCTTTGTCAGCATCCCTCGCTATACTACTGCACATGGAACACAAGCTATATATCATGGACAAGTTTGTATATATTAGCATGCATTAGGTATTGATATATCTCAGTGGTAGGACTGAAACCAAGGCCTTGTACCAGCCAGACACAGACTGTACCACACTCCTTTCCCACCAATAATGGTAGTTAATGATAACTATATTTATTTACTAACTTATTCATGTAAGCCATGTACAGTTCTAAAACTGAGAAATGAGGGTTTAGGAATTAAATAATTTATTATATATCAATAGTTAAATTTTAATAGATTAGGTTATTAATGTAGTACATATTGTGTTGTACAAATTTTCTGTTCTACCCAATATGATAACTCGTGTATGGTTGTTACAGTTTTCCTACATTGTCGGATTAGATTTCTGATAGCCAAGAAGCAAAGCGTAAATTGCCTCAGACAAGTCAGTGTTAAATTCTTCAGACACAGATGCAGCTGAAGAACTGAAGAAAGATTTGTTCTTCAGTTAGGTTTATATTTTCATCTAAAGTGCTGCTTGTCATTTCTCTGTTTATCACATGCTCAATTTCTACTCAGTGTGACTATCTTGACCTTCAGAGTTTCACTAGATTCATGCTGGAAGCAGAAAGAGTGGAAACGTGACTAATCAGAGACTACTTTGTTCATCAGAGGCTTTGAAAGGCAGAAGAGTAGTAACTGGAGCATGAAGCTATCTGGATCAGTGTAAGTCTTCATAGCTCTAAAGACACTTCTCGGTGCTCACTTGCCCCTCACAGCTATTAAAGGAAGCTTTATTAATGTGATTTCTGCTTGTGTTACCCAAATAGCTGACACCTCACAATTACTGGCTTAAAAGCACACTTTTTCCCTTTACCTGTACCTCGGACAATAAATCATGAATTAGAGATTTCTTTAGGAGATCACATGGAGTTTAACTTTGAATTCGTATCTTTTACAAGTTACCAAAATAAAATGCATTATTCATGTTTTTCTTAGGACTATACACAGTGTACTATAATAGTACCAAATTATGAATAAATATCCCTATTATTCAGTGTAATTAAATTTTGGTATTTTATGCATATATGTTCAATTCTGTTACAGTTTGAAATTAAAAAAAATAGATTTCCATTATCTGTAATTTCATCAGCAATCGGTGTATTAATATCAGTGCAGTGGGCAGTTTGGAGGATTCCTGCTACTGATGTTCAGCAATGATAAACACTACGAGGGGTGGGCAGCCTGAGCAGAAAGGACCTTCTTATCTGTCTCTCCAATGCTTTTCCCTTGTAATGGTCATAGATTCTCTTGTCTTTAAATTAGAATGTCAAATAAATAAATAAATAAATAAATAAATAAATAAATAAACATTGCCAGAGTTAAATTAATGACTCAGCCATGTAAAATCATGGTACGCATTACATCCTCAGAGCTTGTTGAACACTGTTCACCTGAAGTGTATTAATTGCTATGGTGTTGCTGAGAGAAGGTTTATTTTAGCTAATGTCCTCCAAAGGTGTCAACCTGTCATGGTGAAGACATGCTGGAGTAGAAGCTTGTGGTGCTGGCTCACTTTTCAGAACCCGGCAAACAGAGTATAACCAGAACCTGGGGCAACTCCAAGTGTGACCACCAGAAGCCCAATCCCAGTGACCCACTTCTGCAGACCAAGATCTACCTTCTGAAGGAGGAACTCAGTTCAGAGATCAGACCTTTAAAACAAAAGCCCTGGGGTATCCTTCACATTCAAACTAATTTATCTATGAAAGGTAGAATTGCACGTCCATGATGCTGCAAATGACTTGTATTGTTGACTGAGATGTGCTTTAAATAGTATTAAAATAAATAATTATTTACTAATATAAATATAAGTAGACTTCTGGATCGCTGAAATTGTTAGATTTCTCTAAAATAGCCCCACTTAAGTATCTTGTAATGCACTTTCCATTCCCTCTTTCAGTATTATTGAAATATGACTCATTATCTTGATTTTTTTAAGAGGATAAAGAACATCCCATTAAAACTTTTGTCTCTGTCATTTCAGTACAAGGCTCCGATACCCAAAATAAAGAAGGTGAAGCAGAAGGCTTAGGAGCACAATCCCTGCCTAAGCTACACAGTTAGTTCAACACAATTCTGAGAAACATGGAAATACTAGAGATCAAAAACATGGTTGGAAATTTAGAGATAGAGTACAAGTGTAGCAAACGCAAGGTCCTTGAGCTGATCCGCGCATCAATAATAATAAAATATCCTGGATACCATTCTTGCAAACGACAGTCATGAAGTTGATACTATTAATTTCCTTCAAATGCACTTTATGATTTTAAATTTTATTCATTCTTTGAAATTTTTTTTTATTTTTTATTTTTTTTATCAGTTACATTTTATTAACTCTGTATCCCAGCCTTGTCCCGATCCCTCATTCCCTCCCAGTCCCTCCCTCCCTCCCCCATCTCCACCGTGCCCCTTTCCAAGTCCACTGATAGGGGGGACCTCCTCCCCATTCATCTGATCCTGTTTTATCAGGTATCTTCAGGACTGGCTGCAAAACCCTCCTCTGTGGCCTAACAGGACTGCTCCTCCCTTTGGGGGTGGGGAGACCAAAGAGCCAGTCATTGAGTTCCTGTTAGAAATAGTCCCTTTTCCCCTCACTTTGGGAAACCAATTGGTTACTGAGCTACCACAGGCTACATCTCATACATCTTTTACAATGTATGTTGTTTATTATATTTTAATTCATTTTATTTGAAATTTTTATGCATGAGTACTACATGTACATAATTTCTACCTTAAATTTTTTTTTCTCCATCCAAAATCTCTCACATATCCCATTTCCTCTCAAATTCGTAATCACTCTTTGTTCAATTATTTTTGTTATGCACACACATATACACATGTATTTATGAATGCAATCTGCTTAGTACATTCAGTGTTTGTCTTCTATGTACATGTGTGTGTTTAGTGACAATCACTTGCTACTGGATAAACTTCTTGGGAACTCAACTATGAAGAACACAGATTGTCACTCTCTTAGCAGGCATCAATTGCCTATACCTCCTAATCAAGAACTGTGCCTTATGAGACTTCCCATATCCAGATTTTATCTTGATCACATCCACACCTCATTTCCTATTCCCATACCCTTCAAGACTCATCATTGCACCTTCTTCCAATATTTAGTCTTCCTTTTTTATTTTTCTTTAATTGTTAAACATACATTTATTTTATGAAAATTTCCTCTATGTACACAACGAATAATCACCACTAAGGCATCACACTACTGACTTCATGTACTCATTTATTTGTTATTTAATAGATTGATTGCAATTAGTGATTCTAGTAAGGGCAGCTGTGTGTTGAAATTGGATTGACTTTTTATCTTAGTATAGGCACTTATTTAATATCTTTGACATACTGAATCCTATACATGGATTCTTGCATTCAGAAGGGTAGGGACATCCAGTGAGGCAGGGTTCACCTGTGAGTGGCCTTACCCTTAACAAAAGTGTTCTACCTCCACATTTCAACATAAAAGAACATCATTCAGCACACATACCACCAACTGTTAAAAATACATTTTCTGTATTGTCTAGAACAGTAAAGGGTATGCAGCGCTGTTATATACCTCAGATTCGTGCTCAAGAATGGAGTTAATAGAGTTTCAAGAACACTTTAAAAATACCCTAAAAACATGTTAAAAGTAATTTTGTAACATTTTGAAGTATCCTCTATATGATATGAAATCATTTTATTGGGAGAATTCACAAAAGACTAAGTAATATTCTTTTAATATTAGAACACTTTGAAAGAATCCTCTTCTGATATTTCAGAAGGAAGAAAGGCAAGAGATTTTTGCCTTCAGGCCCCTTTGATTTAAAAAAAAAAAAATTGAAAAATAAAATGGGGACAATAATTTACTTTCTTTCTGAATGAGAAAAGAAATCCAATTTTATTCATGTAACAAAATCACTTTTCATAAAATTTTATCTCATAAAGAGCTATTTTATAATTTGGTTTTTTGGATAAGGTGGACATCATAAGTATTTTTATATTAAAATTAAAATTTTCTGTCTAGGAATATACTTGTTAATATCTTTTAACAGTGATTTTTAAAGGGAAAGGAAATGAAGAATTGATTATAGTTCAAAAGAAACAGGAGAAATCAATCTCTGCCCGAGGGAAACCATTCTGCTGCTTGAGCTGAGGGCCGGAATAAAACACCCCTGCTCTTTGAAAAGGGCTTTCAGAAACTTACATCAGACAACAATGATGGGACAGACACATTTATATATCCAATCAGTCGCAAAATCCAGTCTTTACTAACTGTATCATACTGCTAGATTTTAACACTGAATAAAGTAAAGAAGTATACAGATTTCTATGTTACTAGTTAATATTCCAATGTGGGCACCGAAAATTCAACATGGTTCCACCCCTAGATGAAGTGCTATGGATGGTTACTGGCTGTTAATGGAAAGAAAACCATCTTCCTTACAGATGAGCTCTTATTTATTTCAGGCTTAGATTTTTCACAAAACTTACTTTATTTAGGGTTCTTAAACACCATTACCTCCCTTCCAACCACCCCCGCCCTGCCAACCTGAGGTAGGAGATTAATAGAGAAAAGGGCTGTAGTTCTCTTCTATCAACTTGCTGCTGATTAGGGTCCCTGGGTCATTGCTAGACTGATAGATTAAGGATACCACCAGTCCAGTCCAAAGGCCAACACAGAGCAGGAACGTGAAGTCACCAAAAGCCACAAGACCAAGTTGCATTGACTGGAGAAGCTCTCTGGAACATTTCGCTCTGTGAAGTCAAGTGTTGAAGCACAAAGATCAGCACGGAGATGTCAGTCTAAAAAGTTCCTGGGCCTTCATGTGTGTCCTGTACTCAAAGTCTACCCACAGATGTTCTCAGCTGGGCAAAGTCACTCTCCTCACAAGAAAGAGCGAAACATCACCTGCCTCATCACAAGCCAACCTGGGGAAAACATCACACGCCTAGCTTTCAGCAAAACATCACATGATGAAACCAAGTCCAGAAACTTCCACTTCCATCTATATCATTCATTTCCAGTCAGTCAGTCTTACACACCTGTAAATAGAGAATGCTAAATATCCTTAGTTTGTCTTTTTAGATTAATTTTTAAATCTTACTATTTTTCTGATAAGGTAATGAGTGCAGATACTGGCACCAACTTTCTAATTTTCTTTTTTCTTAATTTTTAGTTATTTATTATTTTTTTATTAATTACAGTTTATTCACTTTGTATCTCAGCTGTAGTCCCCTTTCTTCTCCTCTCCCAATCACACCCTCCCTCTCTCTTCTCCTTTCATGCCACTCCCTGAGTCCAATGATAGGGAAGGTCCTCCTCCCCTTCCCTATGACCCTTGGCTATCAGGTCTTATCAGGACTGGCTGCATTGTCTTCCTCTGTGGCCTGGGAAGGCTGCTTCCTCCTAAGGGGGAGGTGATCAAAGAGCAAGCCACTGAGGTCCTATCCTAGACAGTCCCTGTTGTCCTTACAAGGGAACCTACATAGAAACTGAGCTGCCATGGGCTATATCTGTGCAAGGGTTCTAGGTTATCTCCATACATGGTCCTTGGTTGGACTATCAGTCTCAGAAAAGACCCCTGGCCTAGATTATTTTGTTGTTGTTGTTGTTCTGTTACTCTTTGTGGAGCTCCTGTCCCCTCCAGGTCTTTCTATCTTCTCTTTCTTCCATAAGATTCCCTGAACTCTGCCCAAAGTTTGGTATGAGTCTCAACATCTGCTTCAATACCCTGCTGGGTAGAGTCTTTCAGAGGCCCACTGTGGTAGTCTCCTGTCCTGTTCCCTTACACACATCAAAATGACTAAGATTAAAAACTCCAATGACAAAACATGCTGAAGAAGATGTGGAGAAAGGGGAACCCTTGTCCATTGCTGGTGGGAATGTAAACTTTCACAAACACTTTGAAAATCCATCTGGCTCTTTCTCGGACAATTAGGAATACTGCTTCATTGAGATCCAGCTATAGCACTCCTAGGCATATATCCAAAATATGCTCAAGTATATGTCAAGGACAACTGTTCAACCATGTTCTTAGCAGCTTTATTTGTAGTAGCCAGAACCTGGAAATAATCCAGGTGCCCCTCAACTGAGAAATGGATACAAAAAATGTGGTATGTTTACACAGTGGAATACTAGTCAGCAATTAAAAACAAGGACATCATGAAATTTTCAGTCAAATTTTGGGACCTAGAAAAGCTCATCCTGATTGAGGTATTCCAGAAGCAGAAAGACACATGGTATATACTCACTTATAAATATTAGCCATATAATATAGGATAAACATACTAAAATCTCTCTACACCTAAAGAAGCTAAGCAAGAAGGAGGACCCTGGTTAAGATGCTCAATCCTCATTCAGAAAGGCAAATGGGATGGATATCAGAAGAGGGAGAAAACTGACACCAACTTTCAACAGAAAAAAATATAAATTCAAAGTAAACAATAAAGTGCAAACTAGAAATGTAGCATTTTTACATTATTTAATATAAATACCATTCAATAATCACTTCTCTTGAGAGTCCTTTTATTACTGGGAAGAAAAAAAACAACTGAGTCTGTTCCAGATCATCACTATGGTTCCTCATGGTTTATCCACCTTGTAATTCTTTAAATAACCTATTAAATTTTTAATTCTACAAAATACAAATGAATTTTGTGATGAAGCTATTAACGCTCATGTTCATAAGTGATGATAACATATGGTTCTGAGTAGGAAGTATTTCCTAATCATGGTTGATCAACAAATGTTTATGAAAATTCTTTTTCTAGCACTTTTAAATAAATATATAAAGCAATAAGGAATTATTAAAATATAAATCAAAGCCAATATATTTACAAGTTAAACAGTAAATTTTGAGACAATCTAGTATTTTCACAAATTTTGCAGACTTAGAATAAATCCACACACTTATGGACATCTGATTTTTGACAAAGATGCCAAAACCATTCAATGGAAAAAAGATAGCAACTTGAACAAATGGTACTAGTCTAACTGGATGTCTACATGTAGAAAAATGTAAATACACCAAACTAAATTCCAAGTGGGCACAATAAAACTGCTAGAAGAAGAAGTGTGGAAAAGCCTTGATCTCATTGCCACAGGAGACAGCTTCCTGAACAGAAAACCAACAGCACAAGCTCTAAGGTCAACAAGAAATAAATGGGACCTCATGAAACTGAAAACCTTTTATAAAGCAAAGGACACTGTTGTCAGAGCAAAAAGACTGCCTACAGATTGGGAAAGGATCTTCACCAACACTATAACTGAGAGAGGGTTAAAATCCAGAATATATAAATAACTCAGGAAGTTAAACAGCAACAAATCAGTCAATCCAATTAAAAAATGGGGTACAGACCTAAACAGAGAATTCTCAATAAAGGAATATCGAATGGCAGGGAAACACTTTAAGAAATACTCAATGTCCTTAGTCATCAGGAAAATTCAAATCAAAACAACCCTGAGATTTCACCTTTCACATATCAGAATGGCTAAGAACTCAAGAGAGAACACATGCTGGAGAGGTTGTTGAAAAAGGGGAACCCTCCTCCATTGCTGATGGGAATGTAAACTTTTACAACCAGTTTGAAAATCAATCAAGTGCTTTCTGAGACAATTAGGAATAGCCCTTATTCAAGATCCAGCTATTCCACTCCTAGGCATATATCCAAAAGATGCTCATGTATACAAGGACATTTGCTCAACTATGTTTGTAGCAGCTTTATTTGTAATAGCCAGAAACTGGAAACAACCCAGATGCCCCTCATTTGAGGAATGGACACAGAAATTGTGGTACATCTACACTATGGAATATTACTCAGCAATAAAAAACAAGAAAATCATGGAATTTGCAGGCAAATGGTGGGAACTGGAAAGATCATCCTGCGTGAGATATCCCAGAAACAGAAAGATACACAGAGTACATACTTACTCATATGTGGATACTAGACCTATAAGATAGGATAAACATACTAAAATCTGTACACCTAAAGAAACTAATCAAGAAGGAGAACTCTGGCTAAGATGCTCACTCCCCATTCAGAAAGGCAAAGAGAATGGACATCAGAAGAGGGAGAAAATAGGGAACAAGACAGGAGCCTGCTATAGAGGGCTTCTGAAAGCCTCTACCCTGCAGGGTATCAGAGCAGATTCTTAGACTTATAACCAAACTTTGGGCAGAGTTCAGGGAATCTTATGAAAGAAGGGAGAGACAGGAAGACCTGGAGAGGACAGGAGGTCCACAAGGAGAGCAACAGAACCAAAAAAAAAAAAAAAAATTGGCACAAGGGTCTTTTCTGAGACTGATACTCCAACCCAAGTCCCATTCATGGGAAAAACCTAGAACCTTTGCACAGATGTAGCCCGTGGTAGTTCAGTGTCCAAGTGGGTTCCATGGTAATAGGAACAGGGAATGTCTCTGACATGAACTGATTGGTCTTTATTTTGATCACTACCCCCTGAAGGGGTGGTAGCCTTATCAGGCCACAGAGGAAGACAATGCAGCCAGTCCTGAAGAGATCTAATAGACTAGGATCAGAAGGAAGGGGAAGACGACACCCCCATCAGTGGACTTAGGAAGGACATGGGTGGAGAAGGGGGAAGGAGGGTGGGATTGGGAGGGGAGGAGGAAGGGAGCTACAGGGGGGCTACAAAGTGAATAAACTGTCATTAATAAAAAAAGGAAAAAAGAAATTAAAAAAAATTCTAAGGGGAGTTTGATAAATAAACAAAAAATTTTCTCCCCCCAAAAATACATTCCATCTTGGAGGGCTGCTCATGAAGACTCAGTGTGGTCTAAGTGGTGGAGAAAATTATGATTCAAGGGTCTTAATTCTCAGGAAACAAACAACTCAATAGTGTCAGAAAGTTTCTGAAAGTGAAGAGATTCACTAGCCTCGACTCTCTCCAAGCTTGCATATGTACCAAGGACTGAGTTAAGACAGGATCAGACAAGCTGGAAAAAGCAAAGACTAATAGAGTTGCCTGAAAAATAAACCAGCTGAGCTGTCTGGAAGTGGTTTAGACTAACAGCTGACTTTGACTGACAGTCTCCAACCAAAGGTGCTGCCTGCGAGATGAGGAGTGTTCTCCAGATCCCACCCTTTCTGTGTCATTCTTTATATTAGCATGGACTTGGCTGACATAGTTGCCTTTGAATAATTTCTGGTCCTGTAAATATCCCTTCAGCCATATTCCAGTAGGTAACACCAATAAAACTTATTGTTTGGTTTTTGTGGTGTTTTCTTTTCTGCTCTTGGTTCTATATTTGTGGTGAATAGTCAGCACATATTAAGGAGTAATATTATATAAATTTGACAAAACAATAGTATTAACGTTACTCTCAGCAGGTGTTATCTTCACAACTATAGGTTTTTAGTAAGCTCTAGAATATAAAGCATGTATTTCCTCATGTGGAACTGTTTGATCTTTACAGTTCGTGTTCTTTCTAAAAATGTAACCCTAAAATATGACCTCCTAAGTGAAGGTATTTGTTACAAATCAACTCTTCTTCAGAAAGGATATTTCCTGCTTTTTCATCTAGTTTGGTACACACATTTATTGCTGAGGTGGTTTATCCTTTCTTTCTTCTTCTGCATGTTTATTTTTTTTCAACTTTTGCTTTGCTTTGTGTTATTATAAGTAATATCTATTTGATTGTAAGTAGTTTAATAAAAGCTGTTTACCCATTTTATTAAAAAATTTAAAATGCTGCACTGTCAGACTGCTAAACAAATGAAAGAATTGTTGTATTCATGATGGAAAAAGCAGTAAAAATTATTCTCAGCAGAAGAGAGGAATGAGTTTGTTGATTGTCATTGAGTTTGGCATGAGAGATTTTGTCAATCAGAGCGCACAGCCGTTAAAGTGGAATTCCTTGCCTGTCGCTGGAACGTTATCAAGTATTTAAGAACTAATAACAACTCTAGATTAATTAAGTTAAGCCATCCCAGTCTATATGTTACAAAATGTATGCAGTAAATGCAAATTTGAAATACCTGATTTATTGCAGTGGACAACAGGGCAGCTGAGGAAAACCCAATTATTGTATTCTCAGTGGAACAAAGGATTATGTCTGCATTAATAGATTTTTTTTTTACACAAAGCCTGCATTATAAATCATGGGGAAGACAACAAGACTGATTTGTCTTGCTGTGTAACCTTATCCTATTGATTTATCTTAAGATGTGAAAAAAATGCTTTCTTTTACTTAAATAAGGTATTTTTAATTTATTTCAAGGGAAATACCATTGTAATTTTAGCCTAGATTTCTTTTTTTTTTTCTTTATTGGCTAATTTGCTAATAGAAAATAAATATATGTCCCTTGTTTCTTGGTCAGATAAAATAATTTATATTTTAACATCCTAAAGCATCTACACTTTATCTGCACATTTGTTTCTGAAACAACATAACTTGGTTAATTGTTATGAAGAAATAGGCTGTATAGAAATGTTAAAGCCAAGTAGTATTTAGCATTTATGACTGCCTGTGCATTCGCATATTTAATGTTCCTGTGTGTTTCATGTACAGGTTTTATGGCTGCATACCAAGGAAAATTAATGCTTAAGAGATATTTTGTGTCAGAAATAAAAGCCGAACAAATAATTTTTGCTGTTCTTTTCTACTTAATATTTATAAATAAAGATTTCAATGACCAATATATATATATATATATATATATATATATGCTACCAATCTGCCCTGACTCTTTAAGAATGAAAACACATCTGCATACATACTTCATAATAAATTATTTCATAGTTTTCTATATAATACTTTGAAATGTATACAAAAAGAAGAATTTTTTACTACATTTATATTAGACAATTATATTACTTTAAAACTATATATTCTGAAAATGAAAATGCTAAAAATTTCCATGAACTCGGGTTAAGGAATCTTAGCCTACTTTACAAGTTGTTATAACAGGAAAGAATTATGTTGGTTTAGGAAAGTGATGTAGTAAGCCTTTAAATTCAGATTCTCACCAGTTAGGTTTATGGTACCAGGCTTGCATGATATCGCTCATATTGAGTGGGCCTTAAATTTAATTACTCATTCCTCCTTTGAGGGGCATCAGGGTTGTTCCCAGGTTCTGGCTATTACAAATAAAGCTGCTACAAACATGGTTGCACAAATGTCCTTGCTGTGTACTTGAGCATATTTTAGACATATGACTAAGAGAGGTATATCTGGATCTTGAGGAAGCACTATTCCTAATTGTTTGAGAAAGTACCAGACTTATTTCTAAAGGGGTTGTACAAATTTACTTTCCCACCAGCAATGGAGGAGGGTTTCCCTTTCTCCACAACCTTTCCAGCATGTGTTGTCACTTGAGATTTTGATCTTAACCATTCTGTTGGGTGTAAGGTGAAATCTCAGGGTTGTTTTGATTTGCATCCCCCTGATGGCTAAAGACATTGAGCATTTCCTTAAGAGTTTCTCTGCTATTCTATATTCCTCTAGGGAGAATTCTCTGTTTAGCCCAGTACCTCAACAGAGGAATGAATACAGAAACTCTGGTACATTTTCACAATGGAATAGTACTCAGCAATTAAAAACAAGGATATCATGAAATTTGTAGGCAAATGGTGTGAACTAGAAAAGATCATCCTGAGTGAGGTATCTCAGAAGCAGAAAGACACACACAGTATATACTCACTTATAAGTAGATACTAGACCTATAAGGTAGGATAAACATACTAAAATCTGTACACCTAAAGAAGCTAAACAAGAAGGAGGACCCAGGGTAAGATGATAAATCCTCACTTAGAAAGACAAATGGGATGCACATTGGAAGTAGGAGAAAACAAGAAACAGGACAGGAGCCTAACGTAGAGGGCCTCTGCTAGACTCTACCTAACAGTGTATCAAAGCAGATGCTGAGACTCATAACTAAACTTCGGGCAGAGTGCAGGAAATCATATGTAAGAAGGGGGAGTTCATAAGACCTGGAGAAGACAGGAGTTCCACAAGGACCACATATATCTGGGCACAGGGCTCTTTTCTGAGACTGATTATCCAACTAAGGATCATGAATGGAATATAATCTAGAACCTGGCTCAAATGTAGTGCATGGCAATTCAGAATCCAAGTGGGAACCCTAGTAAGGGGAACAGGGACTGTCTTTGACATGAACTCAGTGACTGACTCTTTGACTTCCCTCCCTCCCAGGGAGGAGCAGCCATGCAAGCCCACAGAGGAAGTCAATGCCTCCAGTCCTGATGAGACCTCATAAACTAGAGTCAAATGGAAGGGGAGGAGATCCTCCCCTGTCACTGGAATTAGAGAGAGGCAGGAAAAAGATGAGGGAGGGAAAATAGGATTGGGAGGGAATGAGGGAAGAGGCTACAGCTGGGATACAAAGTGAATAAACTTTAATTAATATAAAAAATAAAAATGTAATTAAAAACTTAATTATCCTTCTGTTTGTTGCCCCAAAGTTAATATACCACTATTGCAGTCTTAGATCTATAATACAGTGCTGGTAATTATGAATCTTAGGCTTATCAGATAGGTAGGACAAGTGACTAATTTTCTACATAGGCAGCTTTACTTTCCTCTTTCTTTTTCTTTCTCTCTCTATCTTTCTTTCATTTCAGCTTATTTACTTTACAGCCTATAGGTACCCCCTCCTTCCTTTCCATCCATTCTCCTCCTTCCCCTATTCTTTTGCCTCCAGGAAAGGGGAGCCTACCCCATCAACCTTCCCCAGCACATCAAGTCACATCAGGACTGAGAACATCCTGCCAGTCCCTCTGCCAGAAGGAAGTGATCCAAAAGCAGGCAATAGTGTCCATGTTAGTAACAGCCCCCTACCTCCACTTGCCAGGCACCTCATATAAAGGCTAAACTGCCCCTCAGCCACATGTGTGCAGGGAAACTAGGTCCAGATCATGCATGCTCCTTGGTTGACATCTCAGTCTCTGAAAGTGCTCATGGGACTGGGTTAGATGTCTTTGGTGGTCTTCTTGTGAGGTTCCTGTCCCCTCCAGCTCCTTCTATCTTTCCCCCTGGAATTCCACAGGACTCCCACAGCTCCACTCTATGCTTGGCTGCAAGTCCCAGCATTTGTTCTGATCCCTTGCTGGCTGGAGCCTCTCAGACTACAGTCAATGTTTGGTTCCTGTCTACAATCATAGCAGAGCATCATTATTAGTATTAGGTCCTGGATCTCTACATGAGGCACATCTCAGGTTAACTCAATTATTGGTTGGACTTTCCCTCAATCTTTGTTCCCACTTTATCCCTGCACTTCTTTTAGGCTGGATAATTTTTGGATAACAGGGTTTTTTTTTAATTTTTGATTAATTACACTTTATTCATTTTGTATCACCCCCATAAGCCTCTCCTTCCTCCCCTCCCTATCCCACCCTCCCTCCCATTTCTGCATGCATGCCACTGCCCAAGTCCACTGGTAGGGGAGGTTCTCCTCTCCTTTCTGATCTTAGTCTATCAGTTCTCATCAAAAGTGGCTGCATTGTCCTCTACTGTGGCCTGGTAAGGCTGCTCCCCCTCAGGGGGAGGTGATCAAAGAGCAGGCCAATCAGATTATGTCAGAGGCAGTCCTTCTTCCCATTACTATGTAACCCACTTGGACACTGAACTGCCATGGGCTACATCTGTGCAGGGGTTCTAGGTTATCTCCATGAATAGTCCTTGGTTGGAGTATGAGTCTCTGGGAAGTTCCCTGTGTTCAAATTTCCTTGTTCTGTTGCTCTCCTTGTGGAGACCCTGTCCTCTCCAGCTCTTACTCTTTCCTACTTCTTACATAAAATTCCATTCATTTTGCCCAACAGTTGGCCATCAGGCTCAGCATCTGCTTTGATAGTCTGCAGGGCAGAGGCTTTCAGAGGCCCTCTGTGGTAGGTTCCTAGTTTGTTTCCTGTTTTCTTCTTCTGGCTTTCAGAAGCCCTCTGTAGAAGGTTCCTAGGTTGTTTCCTGTTATCTTCTTCTTCTAATGTCTATCCTCTTTGCCTTTCAGGATGGGGATTGATCATTTTACTTAGGGTCCTCTCTCTTCCTTTGTTTCCTTAGATGCACAGATTTTAGTGGATTTGTCCTATGTTGTATGTCTATATAAGTGAGTATATACTGTGTGTGTCTTTTTGCTTCTGGGACAACTCACTCAGGATGATCCTTTCCAGGTACCACCATTTACCTGCAAATTTCATGATTTCTTTATTTTTCATTGCTGAGTAATATTCCATTGTGTAGATGTACCACAATTTCTTCATCCATTCTTCAGTTGAGGGGCATCTGGGTTGTTTCCAGCTTCTGGCTATTACAAATAAAGCTACTACAAACATGATTGAGCAAATGTCATTTTTGTGTACTTGAGCCACTTTTGCAAATATGCCTAGGAGTGGTATGGCTGGATCTTGGGGAAGCACTATTCCTAGTTGTCTGAGAAAGCGCCAGATTGATTTCCAGAGTGGTTGTACAAGTTTACATTCCCACCAGCAGTGGAGAAGGGGTCCCCTTTCTCCACAACCTCTCCAGCATGTGTTGTCACTTGAGTTTTTGATCTTGGCCATTCTCATGGGTGTAAGGTAAAATCTCAGGGTTGTTTTGATTTGCATTTCCCTAATGGCTAATGAGGTTGAGCATTTCTTTAAGTGCTTCTCTGCCATTCGGTATTCCTCTACAGAGAATTCTCTGTGTAGCTCTGTTCCCCATTTTTCAAGTGGATTACTTGGTTTGCTGCTTTTCAGTCTTTAGTTCTTTATATATACTGGATATGAGTCCTCTGTCAGATGAAGGTTTGGTGAAGATTCTTTCCCAATCTGTAGGCAGTCTCTTTGTTTTGATGATGGTTTTCTTTGCTTTGCAGAAGCTTTTCAGTTTCATGATTTATTGATTGTTGCTCTTAGAGCCTGTGCTGGTGGTGTTCTGTTCAGGAAGTTTTCTCCTGTACCAATGAGTTCTAGGGTATTCCCCAGTTTTTTTCTAGCCGATTTAATGTGTCTGGGTTTATATTGAGGTCTTTGAGCCACTTGGACTTCAGTTTTGTGCAGGGTGATAAGGATGGAACTATTTTTATTTTTCTAAATGTAGACATCTAGTTGGACCAGCACCATTTGTTGAAGATGCTATCTTTTTTCCATTGTATGGTTTTGGCATCTTTGTCAAAGATCAGGTGTCCATAAGTGTGTGGGTTTATTTCTGGGTCCTCTGTTCGGTTCCATTGATCCACCTTTCTGTTTCTATGCCAGTACCATTTAGTTTTTAAAACAGTTGCTCTATAGTGCAACTTAAGATCAGGGATGGAGATACCTCCAGAAGATTTTTTATTGTAGAGGATTGTTTTAGCAATTCTGGGTTTCTTGTTATTCCATATGAAGTTGAGAATTTTTCTTTCCAGGTCTGTAAAGAATTGTGTTGGTAATTTGATGGGAATTGCATTGAATCTATAGATTGCTTTTGGTAAGATGGCCATTTTTACTATGTTAATCTTGCTAAGCCATGAGCATGGGAGATCTTTCCATCTTCTCATATCTTCTTCTAATTCTTTCTTCAGAGACTTGAAATTTTTTTCATACAAGTCTTTGACTTCCTTGGTTAGGGTTACTCCGGGGTACCTTATGTCATTTGTGGCTATTGTGAAGGGTGTTGTTTCCCTAATTTCTTTCTCAGCTCTTTTGTTTTTTGTATACAGGAGGGCTACTGATTTTTTTTTTGAGTTAATTTTATATTCGGCCACTTTGCTGAAGGTGTTTATCAGCTGTAGGAGTTCCCTGGTAGAGTTTTTGGGGTCACTCATGTATACTATCATATCATCTGCAAATAGTGATAATTTGACTTCTTCCTTTCCAATTTGTATCCCCTTGATCTCCTTCAACTGTCTTATTGCTCTAGCAAGGACTTCCAGCACTATGTTCAAGAGATATGGAGAGATTGGGCAGCTTTGTCTTGTCCCTGATTTCAATGGGATTGCTTTAAGTTTCTCTCCATTAAGTTTGATGTTGGCTATAGGCTTGCTGTATATTGCCTTTACTATGTTTAGATATGTGCCTTGTAGCCGTGATCTTTCCAATACTTTAAACATGAATGGATGTTAGATTTTGTCAAATGCTTTTTCAGCATCTAGGGAGATTATCATGTGGTTTTTTTCTTTCAGTTTGTTAATATGGTGGATCACATTGATGGATTTCCATATATTGAATCACCCCTGCATACCTGGGATGAAGCCTACTTGGTCATGGTGGATGCTATCTTTGATGTGTTCTTGTATTTGGTTTGCGAGTATTTTGTTGAGTATTTTTGCATCAATGTTCATAAGGGGGATTGGCCTGAAGTTCTCTTTTTTGTTGTGTCTTTGTGAGGTTTAGGTACCAAGGTGACTGTGGCTTCATAGAATGAGTTTGGTAATGTTCCGTCTGTTTCTATTTTGTGGAATAGTTTGAAGAGAATTGGTGTTAGCTCTTCTTTGAATGTCTGGTAGAATTCTGTGCTGAAGCCATCTGGTCCTGGGCTCTTTTTGGATGGGAGACTTTTGATGACCGCTTCTATTTATTTGGGGGATATAGGACTATTTAATTGATTTACCTGGTCCTGATTCAGCTTTGGTAAGTCAAATCGATCAAGAAAATTGTCCATTTCATTTAGATTTTCAAATTTTGTGGCATATAGACTTTTGAAGTAAGTCCTAATGATTGCTTGGATTTCCTCAGTGTTTGTAGTTTTGTCCCCCTTTTCATTTCTGATTTTGTTTCTTTGGGTGGTGTCTCTCTGCCTTTTAGTTAGCTTGGCTAAGGGTTTGTCCATCTTTTTTATTTTCTCAAAGAAACAGCTCTTGGTTTCATTGTTTCTTTGAATTGTTTTATTTGTTTCTAATTGATTTCAGCCCTGAGTTTGATTATTTCCAGCTGTCTGCTCCTCTTGGGTGTATCTGCTTCTTTTTTTTCTAGGGTTTTCAGTTGGGCCATTAAGGTGTTTGTATGTGATGTTACACATTTCTTCTTGAATACACTTATTGGTATAAATTTTCCTCTGAGCACTGCTTATAATGTTTCTCATAAATTTGGGTATGTTGTGCTTTCATTTTCATTGAATTCTCAGAAGTCTTTAATTTCTTTATATCTTCCTTAACCCAGCTGTCATTGAGTAACAAGTTGTTCAGTCCATGTGCGTGTCGGCTTTTTGTTATTTTTGTTGTTGTTGAGGTCCAGCTTTAGTCCATGGTGGTCAAATAGAATACAAGGGATTATTTCAATCTTTTTGTATCTGTTGAGGCTTGCTTTGTGACCAACTATGTGCTCTATTTTGGAGAAGGTTCTAAGAGGTGCTGAGAAGGTAAATTCTTTTGTGTATGGGTGTAAGGTTCTGTAAATGTCTGTTAGGTCCATTTGATACATGACCTCTGTTAGAGATATTGTTTCTTTGTTTAATTTCTGTTTAGTTGACCTGTACTTTGTTGAGAGTGGGGTATTGAAGTCTTCCACTATTAGTGTGTGGGGATCTATGTGTGGTTTAATTTTATCAATGTTTCTTTCACAAATGTGGGTGTCCTTTTATTTGGGGCATAGATGTTCAGGATTGTGATGTCTTCTTGGTGGAATTTTCCCTTGATGAGTATGAAGTGTCCTTCCCCATCTCTTTTGTTTAATTTTGGTTGAAAGTCTATTTTATCAGATATTAGAATGGCTACTCCTGCTTGCTTCTTGCATCCATTTGCTTGGAAAGCCGTCTTCTATCCCTTTACCCTCAGGTAATGTCTATCTTTGTGACTTAGGTCTGTTTCTTGTATACAACAGATTGCTGGGTTTTGTTTAAGCATACATTCTGTTAGTCTGTGTCTTTTTATTGGAGAATTAAGTCCATTAATATTGAGAGAGATTAATGACCAGTGGCTGTTAGATCCTTTGAATGTGATGTTCGCTGTGGTCATAAGGTTGTGTGCTTGGTTGCTTTTTGTTTTACTTTGGTGGGGTTATTTATTTCCTGTGTTTTCTTTTGGTGGGTTGTTGTTCCTCTCAATCCTACCTGACTAGGAGGTGGTCACTTCAATCTTCATGGCTACCCTGTTAGGAGTCTTAGCTAGAGGGAGACCCATATCCTCCCAGGAACCTACTGTGTTTCAGGACCCCAGTTTGACAAAGACATGGCCCTCCTCAGTTTCCTTTCTTGTACCCTGCCCTCTCACATATCACTCCTGTTCTACCTAGATCTGATTCCCACCCTTGTTGCCCTCTGCAGTCCAGCTCCTAGTGAGAATGTGGAGAAACAAGAACATTCCTCCGCTGCTGGTGGGAGTTCAAACTTTTTTTTTTATTTTTTATTTTTTTTAGTGGGGCACACATTTTATTACAACACTCAGGAGACAGGAGCAGGTAGATCTTTATGAGTTTGAGACCAACCAAAGGTTCCATAGAGAGATTTATCTCAAAACAAACAAAGGAGTGAAATTAATTAAAGGAAAAAATCACAACTTCTCCAACTTGGCTCTCAAATTTTTCCTAGTGGAAATGTTTAGTATCCATGCTTAAGCCATAAATGGAAGTAGAAATTGAACATAATACTTTATAACTGAATTTCAGTTCAAAAATTTTTTTCTTTCTAATTCTTTTATTCTTTTTTAAAAAACTTTACTTTTACTTTATTTACTTTGTATCCCCCTCTAGTTCCTTCCCTCCTCCCCTCCCAATCTCTCCCTTCCTTTCCCTTCTCCACACACTCCCCTCCCTGAATCCACTGGTAAGGGAGGGTTTCTTTTTCTTCCTTCTTATCCTAGTCTTGCAGGCAAATGGTGGGATCTGGAAAGGATCATCCTGAGTGAGCTATCCCAGAAGCAGAAAGACACACATGATATATACTCACTCATATAGACATATAATATAGGATAAACCTACTAAAATCTGTACACCTAAAGAAACTAATCAAGAGGGAGGACTCTGGCTAAAATGCTCAATCCCCACTCCAAAAGGCAAAGAGGATGGATACCAGGAGAAGAAAACAGGAAACAAGTTAGGAGCCTCCCACAGAGGGCCTCTGAAAGGCTCTGCCCTGCAGACTATCAAAGCAGATGTTGAGACTTATGGCCAAACTTTGGGCAGAATGCAGGGAATCTTATGAAAGAAGTGGGAAATAATAGTAAGAGCTAGAGAGGGCAGGAGCTCCACAAGGAGAGCAACGGAACCAAAAATTTGAGCACAGGGGTCTTTCCTGAGACTCATACTCCAACCAAGTACCATGCATGGAGATAACCTAGAACCGCTGCACAAATGTAGCCCATGGCAGTTCAGTGTCCAAGTGGGTTCCATAGTAATGGTAACAGGGACTGCTTCTGACATGAACTGATTGGCCTGCTCTTTAATCACCTCCCCCTGAGGGGGGAGCAGCCTTACCAGGCCACAGAGGAAGACAATGCAACCACTCCTGATGAGACCTAACAGACTAGGATAAGAAGGAAAAATAGTGCAAACTTTTAAACACTCTCTCAAATTCAATTTGGCACTTTCTCATAAAATCAGGAATAGTTTGACATCAAGACCCAGATATACTACATGGAGGCTCACCCAAAAGATGCTCAACCATAAAGAAAGGACATTTGCTCAACTATGTTCAAAGTGGTTTTATTCATAATAGCCAGAAACTGGAAACAATGGAGATGTCCCTTAACCAAAAAATGGATACAAAGATTGTCGTACATTTACATAATGGAATACTACTCAGCTATTAAAAACAAGGCTCCAACAATGATTTTAATTATTAAGTAGGAGGAGATGTTTTTCACGAGCTACAGATAGACAAAATGTGTTCACTATGGGATTCCCTTCTTCTTCATCGTATTATTCAATTTCTCCTTTGTTCCATACATTTCTCTTTTGTTTCTGGTTTAACCTTCTTGAACAATTTTGCAAATGTATATGTATATTTTTTCCTTCAAATACAAAAATAAATATAAAAAAAAAAACAAAAAAACAAGGAAATCATGACAAATGGTGGGATCTAGAAATGATCATCTTGAGTGAAGTAACCCAGAAGCCCAAAGACACACATGCTATATTATACTTACTCATAAGTTGTTATTGGACATATAATATAGGATAAACATATTAAAATCTGTAGTCTTAAAGAAGCTGAACTACAAAGAAGACCCTAGGGAAGATTCTCAATCCTCATTCAGAAAGGCAAATGTGATAGACACAGAAGCAGGAGAAGACAGGGAACAGGATAGGAGCCTACCACAGAGGGCCTCTGAAAGACTGTTCTGATCAAGGAGTTGAAGCAGAGGCTGAGACTGATAGTCACACTTTGGGCAGAATAGATGGAATTTGATTAAAGAAAGGGGAGATGGAAATATCTGAAAGGCACAAGAGCCCCAAAAGGATACTAACAAAGCAACAAAACAAAACAAATAAAACAAAACAAAAACTGGACTGTGGGGGGCCTGCATGGACTGATACCAACCAAGGACCATGCATGGAGAAGACCTAAAATTCCTGCTCAGCAATAATCCATAGTCTCAGTCTCTAAGTGAGTTTCCTAGTAAGGGGATAAGAGGTATTTATGGCAGGAACTCAGTGGCAGGCTCCCTTCCCCTGGAGCATACAGCCTTGCCAGGCCACAGAGGAAGAAAATGCAGCTAGTCCTGATAACACCTGATAAGCTAGGGTAAGACAAAAAGGGAGGAGGACCTCCCCTATTAGTGGACTAGGGGAAGGGCAGAGGGGAAAAGAAGGAGGGAGGTTGGGATTGGGAGGAGATGAGGGAGGGGACCACAGCTAGTGAATAAAATTGTAATAAATGATGAATTAAATATTAAAAATTAAAATAAAATATAAGCAAGAATTTAAAAAATGCATAAAAATAAAAATTCAATGAAATCATGAAACTTGCAGGCAAATGGATGGAAATAGAAAAGGTAGCTAAGTCCCAGAAAGACGCATATATTATATACTCACTTATAACCAGATATCAGACTTATAGTACAGGATTAACCATACTACAATCGATAGATCCAAAGAAGCCAAGTAATCAGGATGGCCCAGAGGATTGTGATGGAATGTCACTCAGAAGTGGAAATAAAATAAACAACGGAAATAAATGAAGAGTGCTGGACATAGTCAACTTTCTTATGCTTTCAAATACTTTGACCTTAATTCCTCATGTAGGACATTTCCAAGTCTATTTTTCATAGTGTGTTGTGTCTTTAACAAATGGGTCCTCCCTTCAATTTCTATGATGCAACTAATAACAATGAAAATAAACTACAGATTTCATTATGTTTATCATATCTTATAGGTCTATATAAGTGAGTATATCCCATGTTTGTCTTTCTCCTTCTGGGATATTTCACTCAGAATGATCTTTTCTAGATCCCACCATTTGCCTGCAAATTTCATGATTTCCTCCTTTTTGATTGCTGAGTAGTATTCCATTGTATAAAAATACCACAATTTCTGTACCCATTCCACCGTTGGTGGACATCTGGGTTGTTTCCAGGTTCTGGCTATTACAAATAGAGCTGCTATAAACATGGTTGAGCAAGTGTCCTTTTTGTGTACTTGAACAAACTTTGGGTATATACCTAGCAGTGGTAGCTCAGTAACCAATTGGTTTCCCAAAGTGAGGGGAACAGGGACTATTTCTAACAGGAACTCGATGACTGGCTCTTTGGTCTCCCCACCCCCGAAGGGAGGAGCAGTCCTGTTAGGCCACAGAGGAGGGCTTTGCAGCCAGTCCTGAAGATACCTGATAAAACAGGATCAGATGAATGGGGAGGAGGTCCCCCCCATCAGTGGACTTGGAAAGGGGCACGGTGGAGATGAGGGAGGGAGGGAGGGAGGGAGGGACTGGGAGGGAATGAGGGATCGGGACACGGCTGGGATACAGAGTTAATAAAATGTAACTGATAAAAAAAAATAAAAAAAAAATACAAAAAAAAAAAAAAAAGAAAATAAACTACATTATTTGGAGAGTTTCTTGGTCTCCCATGACCAAGAACTTGAAAAGAAGTTTCCCATGCCTGGTCCTGAAGTTCTTCTGGATCTTAGATGTAGTGTTTTTAAGTCATGTATATAAGATGTATACATATACAAATTCGCATTTATTAAATATATTTATGTAAGCATAAACAATATTTTCTAATGGATTTTTAACCATCTTTAGTGTTCTTTACCACAACCCATCACTCTTTTATCTTGCTCCCTCTATCCTTGCCTGGTAATGTATTTTTCATTTTTGCTTTTACAGCATCCAGACCTTACTATTTTTCTCTCTAGAATTTCTTACCTACGTAGCCTTCTTTTACTTCCCTAATTACTTCAGTTAATCTAGGTGATGTATCCACATTTAAAATCTTATTGCTGAAATCCTGGCCTGGTGGCTTTAGTCCTAGCATTTGGGGAGGCAGGGACAGGCAGATCTCTGGGAATTCAAGGCCTGCCTGGTCTACAGAGCAAGTCCAGGAGAGCCAAAGCTACATAGGAAAACCCTGTCTAAAATACCCAAACAAAACAAACAAACAAACAAAAACCAAACAAAAATAAAATAAAAATTTAGAGAAGAAATGCACAAATAAGAAAGATGCAATGTTTGTCTTTCCGAGTCTGGATTATCTTACCCCATGTTGTTTTCTGAATCCATTCACTTACCTGAAATTCTCATGATTTTTTTACTGACAGTTGAATAGAATTATACCCATAGATACAATTAAATCTCATCTTTCACAAAGTTTCTTCTTTTTGCATCAGACAGAGCCATTACAGAAATATACAACTGGTCAAATGACAAACCATGGGTTATGTCATAGCCAGTCTGAATTGACAGATGTATATCTACACCAATGGTCCATGACATGTTACAGGAGAAGAAGCAAAATTATTATAAGAGCCAGAAAAGTGGAATTTTGTGCCTTTTACATATGACAGGGAAGTTACACCCAAGAGATCTCAACCACACTGTCACTTAAAAAAGAGCTGAACATTATAGCACCATGAATGTCCCCATGGACAAAAGAAAATTCATTAGAACCTATCCCTAGATGAAGAATTGTATGAAAATTATGACTTCTAGAAAGGGATAATCATTATTCTTCAGGGATGAGTCCTAGATAGGCTATTCAATCCCAAGTAATCATCTTTAAACATATATGCATCCAAGAAACAGTTTGGTAGCAAGCTCTCTTTGTGTATTTCTGTCTCTCTGTCTTTGTCTTTATATCTCTCTCCATGTCTCTCTTGTTGTCTCTAGCTCTCTCTCTGTCTTTCTGTCTCTGTATAGTATTAATTAAAAAACAGCTCATAATTTGATAGAAAGTGAGGCGTACAGGAGTAGTTAAGTGGAAAAAGTGTTGGTTAGATCTAATATAAAAATAGTACTTTTATATGGATTTTGTAAAAATTAATATGATGATGATAATAATAATAATATTGAAAAAAAGAAGCATCAGGACAGAAATGGAAAATAAAAACAGACAATGTCAAGCAATTGTATTTTTTCCTACAAAAAAGTAGCAGCAAACCAAATGTAAGTTAAGGTTAAATAGTGAAATGAAACCTAATGTCTCAAAGGGATATTTTCAGAATTGAATTCTGAATGGTTCCTTAGGCTGCTTGCCATGAGATGGGTCGAAGTGGAAGTACAGGATGCACCTTTGATTGGTCTTAAACCATCATACACAGTGGGATATGCCATTAGTGACTCTCCATTTTGTTAATGAAGGCTGGTAGCATTAAATTTCCCAGAATGTAATTTTCCATAACTCATCTTATTATCTCACTCAAGTGCCTAAGAAATGAAGAATGACAAACCACATGGATAAGTGATATATACATAATATATGCTTTCTGTTTAAATCCTACAAAGTTCAATATCATATAAAAAGAAAGAAATCTAATTAAGAAAAAAATAGTCTTCATGCATGACATAAAGGGGAAAGACAACAAATACTATTCTGTGTTTTTGTTTTGTTTTGGTTGTCTGGTCATCTCATGTAAAAGCATGCTTTGTTTCTTTTGTTTGTTTGGTTTCACTTTTCATTATTTCTTTGAGAATTTTATACAATATATTTTTATCATATTCACCCCCTTCTCATTCTTCCAAGATCCATACCACTTGTTCATCCATAACTACTTACCTTTTGCCATGTGCCTGCTCTGCCATCATGGAGACTTATTCTTCTGGAACGGTAAGCCTAAATAAATCCTTTGCTATATCAGTTGCCTAGATTATGGAGTTTTTAAAATCATAGTAGCAAAAAAAATGTTAACTAACATATTATACAAATTTAATACCTCATTTGTGAACTCATCAAGTACAGTTTATGTTGCCCATGTACATTTTATGTGAAGCCCTCCCCTTAAAGAAAACTGAGTCTTCCTCTCCCAGGTGCTATCATGCTATCAATTGCTGATAGTTCATTAATTAGTGGAAAATTTCATTTTCCCACTACTTGCTAGAATTTTGCCTGAACCTTCAAATATTTTGTGCATGCTGCTGTAATCACTATACATTCTATGTACAACTGGCCTGATGTGTATAGAAAATACTATTTGTTTTTAACTGTCCATCACAAATGGCTATTAACACCTTTGTTACCCCTCCTTGACTATGATCCATGAGCTTAGGAAACAGTTGTTGTCATACAGATGTCTGATTTAGAGATGGGCATTCCAATGCCTCTTATTTGCATAAATTAAATCAGTTTAAAGTTTTTGTGTTAATCATCAATTACAAAAACTAGCTTTTTGATGAACGTTGACTGAAACAGTAATATATAGGTTAAAAAGAAGACATGAGGAGTTGAGTTGGCTTAACATAGTGTTCATTTAGTACAAAAATAGTAGAATATTCACCCCTAGTACCTATGACATGTTTATGCCTGTTTCGCCTTGAAAATTGTGCCAAATATGAGTTTCAACTTAAGCAGTGAGCTGTAAAACAAATCAGAAGGTGGTTGTATTCCCATGACATTGTGTCAAGACATGTGACATAGGATGTGTCTTGTCAAGAGAGTCATAGTTGTAGCAAACAATCCACAAGTAGGTAAAATTGGTGATTCCTTTTTTCACCTTGCAGCATGTGTAGATCCATAAGCACCACAAAAACTAGACAGTATTGATGAAGCTTTCATGTGCATACCAGCTTGATTTTTCTTCATGATTTATGGCTCAAGAGTATGGTATCTTTAACAATAGGGTCATAGTGGCAAAATCTGAAGGGTAATCAACAGTATTAACTATAGTGTTTGTGAGTCTCTGGTGTCTCACTTGCCAAGAACTACAAAGGAGGCAACCCATTCCTGACACTGAACTTTGTATTTGTTAGCCTATAGTATCTAAAAGAAGCATTTGTATCCCTTTATAGGTTAAGTTTATTTAAATTTCCATATATCTCTATATCTATGTGTCTATCATCTCCTTATCTATCATCTTTTTATCTAGCATCATCATTATCATTTAATCTAACTATTTATATGTTTGTATGGATGTATATCTTTTAGGAGGCTTCTATAATAGTACTTTTTTCATATGATATTTTTAAATTGTCTTTAGATATCCTGTTCTGCATATCCTTCAATCCTTCTTGAAACATTATTTTTCATTAATTATTTAGACTTATATTCCTGAGCTCTATCTTCCTTCCCTTTTAAACTGAATTCCCCCCATATGACCTTCACTAATTTTCTTGTATCTTAATTTTTTGGGGTATTCCAAATTAAGCATACAGATCTGAAGTTCCAATTTCATAGTACTCAATTGAGAGAAAATATGAGATGATTGTCTTTCTGGGTTACCTCACTTGGAATGAATGATGAGTGATATGAGTGATAGTTCAGGATATACATGTATAGGTGAAAAAATAGCCAATATACTCCACAGTTTGAGGATCAATTGTCATAAAAATGCAATTGTGATAAAATATTGTAAGATGTTTAACATCTGGTTTATTTTGTTCTATTCCTTTAGATGTGTATTAATCCGCATTAAACCCACACTGAATCTAAAAGTTTGCTTATTCTGTGATGAAATAAAGGAAGTTAAGATTGCCTTGAGATAAAATTTAAGTTAATTTTTAACATATGACTTCACTCCTTTCATTTTTCTCTCACTTGCTCTCACTCATTGTCTATTCTATTGAGGGAATTAATTCACTTTTTGTACATATAGTTAACAAAAATATATTTATATTAAATGTTAATATGTATTTGCCTCATATAAATGATATATGTAATAAATAAGACTAATATTATTAATTAAATGCCTTTCAGGAAACAGGATTTGCTCTAAAGGATACATTTATTATTTTATATTACTTCTCTTATTATTTGAAATCATAGTATAACTATATCGCATTTCCCTTCCCTTTCCTCTTCCCAAATACTCACATATAACTCTTTCTGGATCTTTTTCAAATTCATAGCAACTTTTACATTAATTTTTATATTAATTACCATTATAAGCATATAATCATACGTTCCTACATGCAATCCTAATTACAACATACTCAGTCTCTGTAAAGTTAATTATATAGATATTTTCAGTAATGACAGTTTGGTATTAGACAATCAATTGATGTGATCTTCCATTGTGAAGACTATCTTTTCCACTCCCAGAGTTCTTAAGATGACTATTTTTTTGTGTTTGTAGAGCTGAGGTTTAATGGGCTTTCCCTGTCTTCCTTAGAATTTCTAGTTTTCAGCTACTCCATGAACTGCAGAAATCCATGTATTCACAGTGTGTGTTACTTTGAGATATATTTCAGTATTTTTGAAAAATATCACAGTCTAAAGGGAACATCCTGCTCTAACATTGAATGACAACAAAAATATGTATGCGATCTCACACTATTTGGTGCATTCTAAATAAAATGATATAGAAATTCCTGTAATAATCAGTATCATTTTAATTTATGAAAATGATAAAAATAATATAAATCAAAATTTAATATTTAATGAATGTGTGTCTGGCTGTGTTTTCTCTTGTAACTTTTACATTGAAGATATTGTCAATGTGTAATGTCACATGTTATACTCTGGAATAAATGTAATAATTTATAATTTATAATTTATATTTGTCAACAAATGAATCTATCATATTACAAAATATACATTTTTATTCTCACATTTTATGTTTAAAAATAATTTATGTATTTTTTCTCATACCTGGTTACAGAATTGACTAATTAAATGTTAAATCAGGAATGGACATAAATATAACTGCTCAAAAACTAGTTTTTATTTTACTTGATCTTTCAGACCTTTCTTCACAATATTCCAACTTAAATTATTGCACTAATTGGATGTACATTTGAACTCTAAGTCTTACAAAAATGTTTTTCATATGCACATCCTCTTATCATCCACCACATTCATTCTTTTCAGTCTCCCCGAGTCATTTGATCTTTATCTTTCATAATTAGTCATTTGCACATTCTCTCTTACCTGTTAGACAGGCTTATGTTATACAGTATTAACTAGTCTGGTAGTAGCTGTACACAGAATCATAGCAATCTTCCCGATATAGCCTCTAGCATGCTGCAACCATCTCAGCTGCACAGACTCTTTTACATGCTCAGAGCCATGTGCACATGTCACTAATTATTCACAAAAGAATAACCTGACCCTGAGCTTATTGGTCTCTGTGTGTAGAGATTATTGATATAGGGCATTTATTGACCATATTTTCCATGATTTTTAGTGGATGCCTGAAACTGCCAAAGGGTTATACATGTACTTTTTCTTATCGGCATGGCCCATCTCTCTGGTTTGTAATCAGTACTCTTACATTATAAGGGCAGGAGCTACTATATGTAAACAAAAACAGTGACTTGAACAAAAGCTTTAAGATACTGTGATGGCCTTTTTGATATCCTTGAATGCTCCTAACTTGCTATGTGATTCTGCCTTCCATTTCCAGGCACAGCTTAAGCCAAGAAGTTTTTATTTGTGTTCAGAATTTAAAATGTTTCAACCTATGATCAACTGACTGTGTCTTTTGAGCCTGAGATGAGGCAAAGCATTAGGAACTATAGTGCTGGGGTTGGAATAATACCCTAGTCACTTAATTACTTGCTACACAAGCATGAAGATTGAGTTCAGAACCTCTCTGCCCACATAAAATATTGCATAACCCTGCACAAAAGAGGCTCAGAGAGGTGATGCCTATGGTGGTGACCAACGCCTATCAGAAATGGTTAAGATCTAATCAGAGACCATGTCTCAAAATTTAAGTGATGAACACTAGAGGAAGACACCTAACATTTATATCTGTTTTTCATGAATATGCATCTGTACACACACATCCACTTGCGTTTGGACATTCGCATAGATAGACATTAACCCATATACATGTGTAAAATACCTCATCACTGAAATCACTCACACAAATAATGGTTCCCCTTATTCTGGCAATGGAGCAGAGACAGGGTGAGGCTAGTGATAAGTTATGGTATTCAAGGCGGTAGATGCTAATGAGCTGCATCCTACAGCTAGGCTCCAAGAACTAATAGGCTATTAAGCTATGAACTAATTAACGTGTTTACCTGCTGAGAAATTAGTGTTCATATGATTAATTACCCTTAAAGTTTGGGACCCACCACCTAGAGAGCAAATATTCTATGAAGCTGTTGAAGTATACTGCATTAAAAAAATAAATAAATAAAGTCCTCTCAAAGAGCAGGCAATCTAGTTCTGGCAATGCGGCCTTGCCAGGCCACAGAGAAAGAGGATCCAGGCAGTTCTGATGAGACTTGATAATCTATCCTCTGATGGCAGAGGAGGATAATTCCCCCTTTCATTGGACTAGGGGAAAGGAATGGAGGAAAGAGAGAGAAAGGGTAGAATGGGAGGCGTTAAAGGAGGGGGCTTCGACTGAGTTATATAATGAATAAAAAGTGAAAAATGAAATAAAATTTTAAAAAGTCCTCTCCCAGTTGCTCAGACAATATGTATGACCCACACTTCATTTGCAAGCTCTGAGAGAAAGCCCATCTGTTTTCAGCAGTTGGGGGAAGCCACCCAGATGACTTTTGTGCTAGCCTCCTGTCTGCAAGTTCAGTAGAATATTATTAATAGTGCAGTGGTGGTCTCTTTCTCTTATGGCATGGGACTCAAGTTGGGCCAGTTATTGGTTGGCTGGCTGGAAGTTTTCCTATATGGGTTGGTGTCTCCCTTCTGGCACTGGAAATCCTTCCTGGCTACAAAGGTGGCCAATTCAGACTCCATATCCCCTCTGCTTGTAGACTCAGCAAGTGTCACCACCTACAATCCAGGAAGGTTTCCCATCCCAGAGATGCCTCCCATCACACCTCATATCATTCTGGAATCTTGAGGAACTGATTTTAATTTTATTCATGTGTTAGACGTGCATTGTAACTTTAGTATTTGTGTTAGAGTATTTATCATCAATTAATCATTATCAGTCTCTCCACAATTTAATGCTTTAAAGCAGTGATTATGAACCTGAGAGTAGTGACCCCTTTGGGAGTTACATATCACATATTCTTCATATCATATACTTATAATACAATAAAGAGCAGTAGAAAATTAATTACGAAGAAGCCATAAAATAATGTTATGATTGTGGGTCATCACAATGTGAGAAACTGTATTAAATGATTGCAGCATCAGGAAGGTTAAGAAGCACTGCTCTATAGGATCAAATATTTTCACAAACACAAGGTTTAAGTGGATCTTTAAAATTGTTTCTTAGAGCTTTGTCCTCAAATGTGAGACACCAATAAGCTTAAATTACCATTTTCTCAGTTACTGTATTGTTGTGGTTCTGTATTTTAGACTCAATAATTTTAGACTCAATAATGATTAAACAAATGTTTTGTTAGGAAATTGGTGACAGATATCATTAAGCTAGTTAATACTCCTAGACACAAAGTTTGTCATAGCTTATGTTATTATCAGAATATTTTACATAAAAATGAAGAAACTTTTTGCAAAACAACAAAATATTTAAAAATCTTAGAAATAAATCATTCTTAACAACTTAGAAAGGTAGAAAATATAACACATAATTTAAATTAAACAGCTTTTCAATTTTCTTGAGTATTATTACTTTTTTCAGTATACTTGATAAGAAGAAATATGACAAAGAACGCACATTTACTTCAGCAAAAAAATTTGCATCATAATTTAAGAATATTAGAATGTAAGTCACAGTAGACTTTTATCATTTCTGTTTTATTAACATTCTAGCTTTGTTCCTTACAGGATGAATATTTAAATCTGAGAAGCTCTCATATGCAAACTTAATAAGATTATAATGTGTTTTCATCATTTGAAAATAATAATTTCAGAATATATAAAGATTCCAAAACCAGTCAAGCAGAAGTGAATCAGAAATAAAAACAATACTTTAAAATATCCATCATTTTATGTCCCTTATTTTTCTGTTTTATGACCTTAATCAAATGTGTTATAAAGTGGATAATACAAATAAAGATTATTCCCACCACTGTCCCTTTGATGGTGCTCCAAACTATATATATATTTTTTCTCCCCTGAATGAAGCAATAGAGAACTTGACACTTCTGGTGACTTATAGCTAATAAAATCCTTCCTAGGATCCCCAAGTCACAGAATTACCTGACTTCTGTAATTACAATGCACACTCTTGTCTGACAATTAGATGAACCTCGTAGAACCACACTGATTCCCGATGAGGGCGTAGTTCGAGGGGGCCATCAAGAAGACATCCCACAAAGAAAACACATTGTGGTTTACCTGCTTACAAACTCTCTGTGTGAGGCCACTCTGCTAATCAGCATTTTTATGGCAGTTATTTTTGCTTCCCTGGGAGATTTTGGCAAACTGGGTTAATGTAGGACATCAATTGATTAGTGCAGCCATCATGCTAAATGATCTCCTGGGTTGCTGTGTTAGTTGACAAAGAGTCTCTCAAGTAGAAATGTATCGAAAATTTAGTTATTTATTCAGTTTCTTTTTAAAACTTCCAGCCATTTATCAGTAAATATGGTAGTCAAGGTACTGAGGGGTATATGAATATGAGCATGGAGTTTGGAGAGAGATTGTCGAGATTTTTAACATAAAACTTTCGAAAAGTGTTTTCAAGGCATAAAACCTCATTTTGTCTCATTTATTTCATTTATGAAAATAAATAGCCACATTATGTGCTTTATATAGATATGATATTAAATAATGTCAAAAATTATACTCAAGCTATGAAATGACAAGTTTATGATAGCCATAACTACTCACATATTTTGAGTTAGCAGGAAGTTAAGACTTTTATAATTGACAAGGCTAATTGGCGTTTACCACGTTTTCTTATTATTCACAATTTAACATAATTACAGCATGAAAGGTTAAATCATAGTAATAAATTTTGGCACTTACAAATGCAATGTCATTAGTGTTAGTATCTGTTCAGCTGAGCATACAAATAAGGAAGAGAACAGCTCCAGGTTAGAATGCATGTTGCACTTATCCACAGGTGGCTTTAAGCACCAAATTTAAGGTTAAAGACAATGACTTAAGATATGAAAGGTAACCAGTAATGCCACACTATCAGTCTTTTGGTATATGGAAACAGTTGTCCTACCTATGCCTAAGATCCAATACTTAGAAAGTATTGACATCGTATTGAATTAGAAACTGTGACTAAAGACTTCCAAGAAACAGTTGAAGAAAACCTTCAAATCACATGGTCAGTGTTCAGAGGTGCTCTAAATGCTTTCACATGGTTTAAATGTAGACATGTAATCTGATTTAGTTAAA
Organism: Meriones unguiculatus; assembly: GCF_030254825.1. Taxonomy (NCBI): domain Eukaryota; kingdom Metazoa; phylum Chordata; class Mammalia; order Rodentia; family Muridae; genus Meriones; species Meriones unguiculatus. The sequence goes on along the minus strand of NC_083357.1, from coordinate 92,669,767 downwards.
ACAATATGAAAATAGTTTAAAATGTTCTTTTTCCTCGACCTTCTCTCTCTCTCTGCCTCCTTCTCTCTCTCTCTCTCTTCACTCTTCATGCCCTCTCTATGCTCTTTCTATCTTACCTATGTTTGCCTTGAACTCAGATTCATCCTGTCCCAACCTCTACTGTAAGGGATTGCAAATACCTACTGCTCTGTAAGATTGAATCTTCTCGTATAACCATAATATACTCAATATTGCTCTCTGTGCTTTACTTTAGTAAGGCATTACTTTACTTCAGAAATAACCACTATGGAAAGTTACTAAAGAGAACGGATAGGTTAGAAACTATTGATAATAAAGCATCTACAAATTTTAAAGTACCATGTCAAGATTGATTAAACACATCTCATATATTATGAAACACTGTTTTATTTAAGACACATTAAGAGCCAATATAATTTAATGATTAAGTAGTGTTTTGCTGTCTAATGTTAGTATGTTTGTTTAGTTTCCACAAATGACAAATGTGCTTGGCCATTTAACCTTCTATTTACTACAGCAAGTGTGAGAAAATCTTGTGTAAATATCAATTCTTAGTTATTATGGGGAGTAATCTTTCACATAGTATGATATCCAATGGAAAATATGTGTAATATATTAAGATGAATGATTTCAATCATATGATTATATTCTGAATAGTCAAACACAGAAACTCCCTTTTAGTAAAAGATGGGACTAATCTGGAGACAAGAACACTGGAAAGGTTTTGCACAATATATATCTAGCTTAAATAAAACACATTTCTGATAATAGTCACATTTTATTGTTTTTAAGATAATAATTTTCATAATGATAACTTTAACTCTTACCTTATGTAGGCTGATTTCTTTCTCTGTTAAAAGTGGGCCTGGATTTCAGCTGGGGTCCTGGAGATCAGCTTGCTGTTGGAGAAATGGGATTCCATTTCTCTCAGGGACAGCTAAAGCAATTTAGGGTGAAGCTTGAGAGCACTAAGCTGGGGTGTGGAAAGCTTTTTCACAGAGTATTACACTTTAGCTTTTTTAGCATGAGGTCCTGGCGGCAGTGGAAGCTTGGACATTCCAAAGCCTCTGAAGACAACAATGTGTTACAACTCCTGGTTAAGCTGCTGTGCTGAGCATGGCAGAGGTGCAAGACCATCTCTGGTCAACTTGAAGCCAAGGCCCAGCCCCAGAGGTTCAAAGGCCAAGCCCAGTGAGACTCCTCTCTGCAGAGGATAAATTACTTTTCTCAGATAGTTCAGAAGTGAGAAAGCTTGAACCTGCATACCTTTATTATGTGAAATCAAGGTAATATACACCCTGGGCAGAAGGTAGGATTTCGAGGATGAAAGTGTTTGATTCTCTGGGGTCAGAGAGTCAGTGAAAATTAAATAGTCCTATCACTAGAAGGGAAATACAGGCCTTCATTATACTGTGGTGTGTGTGGGCAGGGGAGGGCACCTCCAAGTACAATTGAAGACTAAGATCCTTAACAGGGTGGAGCATTTCTAGGAATTACTAGATACTTGCTAGAGCAGTTTCCTGATCAGGGGAGGGTCTGGCCTATAATCTGCCCTGAGAACTATGTGACCTTCTTACAAGACCTGGAATTACCCAGATCAGGGGAGATATTTCAGAATTCCCTGAAAAAAAAAAAAAAGGCTATCTAGAGACTATCAACTTCAGACTTCTCCAGCAGAACACTACAGGCTGAGACTCATAAAATTTAAGCAATGTGACTGTCAGGAATTATTATCTTGACATCAGGAAAGTTTAAGACCCTAAATTGTATGTACTTTTCTAATTTAAATACTATAGAATATTCCCATAATCCATTTGGAGACATTCTCTACTATCCTAGAAAAACCAAAATGTCTGAAACTGTAACACCTCCTTTTTTGGTATTGCTTAATTTGCCTCCAGAAACTAATGCATCAACCAAGGATCATGCATGGAGAGGACCTAGACCTCCTCTCAGATGTAGACCAAGAGCAGCTCAGTTTCCATGGGGTTCTCTAGTAAGTGGAGCAGGTGCAGTCTCTGGGATGAACTCTGTTGCCTGTTTTTGATCACCTCATCATGGTGAGGTGCCCTTACTAGGCCACAGAGAAAGACGATCCAGACAGTCCTGAAGATGAAGAGACCAAATAGGGTAGAGTCAGATAGTAGGGGAGGAGGGCCTTCCCTAACAGTGAACTGGGGGAGGGACATAGGGTAAAGAGTGTGGGACCAGGAGAAGACAAGGGAGGAGGGTATAGCCTTGCTAAAAAGTGAATAAATTGTTATCACTTTGGAGAAGCTTTTCAGTTTCATGAGGTCCCTTTTATTGATTGTTGCTCTTAGAGCCTGTGCTGTGGTGTTCTGTTCAGGAAGTTTTCTCCTGTGCCAATGAGTTCTAGGGTATTCCCCACTTTTTTTTTCTAACCAATTTAATGTGCCCGGTTTTATGTTGAGGTCTTTGGTCCACTTGGACTTCAGTTTTGTGCAGGGTGATAAGTATGAATCTATTTTCATTTTTTTACATGTAGACATCCAGTTAGACCAGCACCATTTGTTGAAGATGCTGTCTTTTTTTCCATTGAATGGATTGGGCATCTTTGTCAAAAATCAGGTGTCCATAAGTGTGTGGATTTATGTCAGGGTCTTCTATTCGATTCCATTGATCCACCAGTCTTTTTCTATGCCAGTACCATGCAGTTTTTAGTATTGTTGCTCTATATTACAGCTTGAGATCAGGGATGGAGATACCACCTGACTGAAAAGCTTCTGTAAAGCAACGGATACTGTCCACAGAACAAAACGACAGCCTACAGATTGGGAAAAGATCTTCACCAATCCTATATTTGACAGAGGGCTAATATCCACTATATATAAAGAAATAAAGAAGTTAAACAGCAAAAAATCAAGTAATCCAATTAAAAAATGGGGTACAGAGCTAAACAGAGAATTCTCTGCAGAGGAATATCGAATGGCAAAGAAACATTTAAAGAAATGCTCAACCTCATTAGCTATCAGGGAAATGCAAATCAAAACAACCCTAAGATTTAAGCATACACCCATCAAAATGGCTAAGATCAAAAACTCAAGAAACAACACATGCTGGAGAGGTTGTGGAGAAAGGGGAACCTCCTCCACTGCTGGTGGGAATGTCAACTTGTGCAACCACTCTGGAAAGCAATCTGGCTCTTTCTCAGACAACTAGGAATAGCGCTTCCTCAAGATCCAGCTATACCACTCCTAGGCATATATCCAAAAGATTCTCAAGTACACAATAAGGACATTTGCTCAACCATGTTTGTAGCAGCCTTATTTTTAATAGCCAGAAGCTGGAAACAGCCCAGATGCCCCTCAGTGGAGGAATAGATGCACAAATTGTGGTATATCTACACAAGGGAATATTACTCAGCAATAAAAAAAAAAAAAAAGGAAATAATAAAATTTGAAGGTAAATGGTGGGATCTGGAAAAGATCATCCTGAGTGAGTTATCCCAGAAGCAGAAAGATGAACACGGTATAGGTATATACTCACTCATATAGACATATAATATAGGATAAACCTACTAAAATCTGTACACCTAAAGAAACTAATCAAGAGGCAGACTCTTGCTAAAATGCTCAATTTGTATCCAGAAAGGGAAAGAGGATGGATATCAGAAGAAGGAGAAAAGAGGGAACAAGTCAGGAGCCTGATACATAGGTCCTCTGAAAGGCTCTGCCCTGCAGACTATCAATGTAGATACTGAGACTTATGGGCAACCTTTGGGCAGAGTGCAGGGAATCTTAGGAAAGAAGTGGGAAATAGTAAGATCTGGAGAGGAGAGGAACACCATAAGGAAAGCAACAGAACCAAAAGAATCTGAGCACAGGGGTCTTTCCTGAGACTGATATTCCAACCAAGGACTCTGCATGGAGATAACCTAAGACCCCTACACAGATGTAGCCCATGGTAGTTCAGTATCCAAGTGGGTTCCATTGTAATAGGAACAGGGACTGTCTCTGACATGAACTGATTGGCCTACTCTTTAATTTCCTCCCCCTAAGGGGGAAGCAGCATTATCAAGCCACAGAAGAAGACAATGCAGACACTCCTGTTGAGACCTAATTGACTAGGATCAGAAGGAAGGAAAAGAAGTCCTCCCCTATCAGTGGACTTGGGGAGGGGCATGCAGGCAGAGGGTGGAGGAAGTTACATCCCAATCAGGGATTGTGATGGGAGAAGGGAGGGAACCACGGGGGGGGGGGGATAGAAACTGAGTAAAATGTAATTAATAAAGTAAAATAAAAAAAATATTGGCCAAAAAAATTGTTACTACTACTAATAATAAGAAACAACTTTTTATCCATAAAAATATATTGCAAAAGGTTTTATGGGCTACTTCAAATGTGTCTTTGAATACCTGTATAGGCCATATGCTAATTCTGATACTCAAGGAACTTGAAATAGTAAAAAATTAGTGCAATCATTGATTAAATAAAAAATGTGATTTGGTGTGATTTTTATAAATCTGCTTATGTTTTGTATTTTATTTTATGTAAATGCTATTCTATAGATTGTTTGTTCCTCTAATCATTTCTATATTGATTGATTGACATGTTTCCATAATTCTTTGCACTCTGTTTTCTACAATTCTCTGAATGTTTTTCAATCTTATATTACTACTTAGAAGTTTTAGCAATGGAGGTAACCTAGAACCCCTGCACAGATGTAGCCCATGGCAGCTCAGTGTCCAAGTGGGTTCCATAGTAATGGGAACTGGGACTGTCTTTTTTTTTTTTTTTTACATTTTTTTTAATTTTATTTTTTTCTTATCAGTTACATTTTATTAACTCTGTATCCCAGCCATGTCTCGATCCCTCATTCCCTCCCAATCCCACCCTTCCTCCTTCATCTCCACCCTGCCGCTTTCCTAGTCCACTGATAGTGGGGGACCTCCTCCCCATTCATCTGATCCTGTTTTATCAGGTATCTTCAGGACTGGCTGCAAAGTCCTCCTCTGTGGCCTAACAGGACTGCTCCTCCTTTCGGGGGTGGGAAGGTCAAAGAGCTAGCCATTGAGTTCCTGTTAGAAATAGTCCTTGTTCCCCTTACTATGGGAAACCAATTGGTTACTGAGTTACCATTGGCTACATTGGAGCAGAGGCTCTAGATTATATCCATACATGCTCCTTGGTTGAATGTCAGTCTCAAAAAAGACCCCTGTGCCAAGATATATTTGGTCCTTGTGGAGCTCCTATCCTTTCCCCATCATACTAACTCCCCTTCTTTCATATGATTTCCTGTACTCTGCTGAAGGTTTGGTCATGAGTCTTTGTATCTGCTTTGAAAACACAATTAGAGTCTTTCAGATGCCTTCAGTAGACTCCTGTCATACGTTCAATGCACATCCCATCTGTCTTCTAAATGAGGATTGATCATCTTACCCCATGTCTGCTCTCTTGATTATCTTTTTTAGGTGTATAGATTTCATTATGTTTATCATATCTTATAGGTCTATATAAGTGAGTATCTACCATGTTTGTCTTTCTCCTTCTGGGATATTTCACTCAGAATGATCCTTTCTAGAACCCACCATTTGCCTGCAAATTTCATGAATTCCACCTTTTTGATTGCTGAGTAGTATTCCATTGTGTAAAAATACCACAATTTCTGTACCCATTCCTCCATTGATGGACATCTGGGTTGTTTCCAGGTTCTGGCTATTACAAATAAAGCTGCTATAAACATTGTTGAGCAAGTATCATGGAACTGTCTTTGACATGAACTCAGTGGCTGGCTCTTTGATCACCTCCCCCTAAGAGGGGAGCAACCTTATCAGGCCACAGAGGAAAACAAAGCAGACAGTCCTGATGAGACCTGATAGGCTAGGGTCAGATGAAAAGGCAGGAGGACCTCTCCTATCAGTGGACTTGGAGAGAGATTTGGGAGGAGATGAGGGAAGGAGGGTGGTATTGTGAGAGGAATGAGGAAGGGGCTACAGCTGGGAGGCAAAGCAATTAAAATGTAGTTAATGTAAAAAATCTATTTACAATAAAAGCAAAAAGAATTAAAAAACTTAAAAAAGATAAATAGCACCTTTTTAATTATAAGTTTTCACTTCATTCTCAACAGTTGATTCAAAGAAGTCATGGATGAAATTGGCCAACTCTGCCCCAAGGTCCCTGAGGATGATTCCATAGGTTTCTATCAACGTAACCAATTTGAAAGTGGTTATAGTAATGCATCTGTTCTATATTTTTATTTCTTTCCTTTAATAGTTAACTGCTGTCTTCTAGGTGTGTTTTTTTGTTCTAAAATCAATATTTTCTATGATGTTAGATCCATTCCTAAAGGCAACTTCATAAAACTATACACTGTGTTGATGGGAATATTAGCTTTTTATCTTGTATCAAGGTTCTAGTTCTCTCAGTGAGTGAGACTCGATTGAGGTTTTGCATCGAGTATTGATAGTTTCATATTTTTTTAATGCATTACTTATTCATCATTCATTCATTGGTTTGTTTTTGTAACATGAAAAGTTTTATTTTTAATATAGAAGGAAACAGCTAGGTTACCTTCCATATTTGCATATCAAGAGGCAGCATTATATTCCTCCACTATAAAGTATTTATTTATTTAAAAATAAAGATATTTTAATAATGTGTCCACAAATTGTAGTTGTGAGACATTTGACATTGACCTTTAAACACTTCATTTTCTATGCTTTATGTGGATGTTAAAAATTGCAATCCATTAAAATTGTGGTCCTTAATAATTAGTATATTGTAAAAGACAATCTCCCTTTCCTGTTTTTTTTCCTCTTCTTCTCTACATTTAATATTCTCTTCTTTCTGTCACATACACACATTGTTCAAATAGCAGTAGAAACTCCTGTATTGATTTCTTTTTCCCAAGTTAGTTTTTTATAGTTTTTTCATAAAGTACACTAGACACTATATTGATTTAGCTGCATCCCATAAAATATTAGAAAGTCTTTTATTTCCTTTTATTGAATATGAGTTCTTTTCTTCCCTGATATATTGTGGTAATGATTTCTTTTTTCTCTATTCCTCCCAGTTCCTCCTACTTCCTTTCTCAGCCAGATCCACTCTCTTATTTTTTCTGTCATTAGAAAAGAACATGCTTCAAATGATAATAATAAAATAAAACAACATAACATATAATTAAAATTTATCATGTTGAAGTTGGACAAGACAAACTAAGAGAAGAAAACAATCCCAAGAAAGGGTACATGAATAAAAATACTCTCATTTGCACATTCAGGAATCCTATAAAAAACACTAAACTTGCAGCCATAAGTGCAGAGAACCTCATATAGAGCTGTGCAGGCCCTGTGTATGCTCCTTCAGTCTCTGTGAGGTCATATGAGCTTTGATTCTGTTTATTTAGAGGGTCTTGTTCTCCTAGTGTCCTTCATCTCCTCTGCCTCTTATACTCTCCTTTGTCTCTTCTTCCTGAGCTTCTGAGGGGTGAAATTTGATGGAGGCAAAACATTTAAAACTAAGTGTTTCAAGACTTTTCACACCCAGCACTCTATACCCAACTATAGAGTACCATGGAATGGGACTCTATAGCTTCTCCATCTGCTGCAGGAGAAAGCTTCTCTGATGATGAGTGAGCAAGGCACTCATATATGATATTCTAATGATATTCTGGTATACAATAAAAAAATTAGAGCAGTATTATTTGGTTTTACCCTAGGTCCCTGGACTACTTAGACTCAGGTTCTTAGTCACTCAAACAGATTTGGATATGGAATCTCCTGGAATGGGACAAAAGTCTAATAAATTGTTGGTTGGTTGCTCTTGCAAGCTTTGCACTAGCATGACTTGTAGGCAATATAACATAGCACATAAAGAGCTTGTGGCTATCTTGGTGTTAGCTTGTTCTTTTGCTGTTTCTGAGTCATTTGACTCTCTTTTATTGAGAATTTGTTTTGATATGAACCCATTTTAAAATATGGATTATTTGTCTTGTTGATATCTAGTATATTGGATTCTTTTTATTTTTTTAACATTAACCCTCTATCAGAGTAGTAATCAGTATGCATGCATCCTCTTCCATTCCATAGGCTGCTTCTTTGTTGAAATGATGTGCTTGCCAACCACAAGCGTCTCAATTTCTTGAGGTCCCATTTATTAATTGTTGGTTTTAGTGATTGCACTAATGGGTTTCTATTCACAAAGTCTTCTCCTGTGCCAGTGAGTTCTAAGCTCTTCCCCACATTCTTTTCTATCAGGTTCAGAATATCTGCTTTTATGTTGAAGTTTTCGATTTATCTAGAGTTGAGTTTTGTGTAGGCTGATGAGTATGGATATTTGTGGATTCTTCTACATAGAGACATCCAATTTGACCAGCACCATTTTCTGAAGATGCTCTCTTTTTTTTCCAGCATGTGTTTTTGGATATTTTATAAAAATCAGATATCTTAAGTATGTGGATTTATTCCTGAGTATTCAATATTGTTCCATTGATAAACATGTCTTTTTGTGTCAACATCATGCTGTTTTATTATTATTATTATTATTATTATTATTATTATTATTATTATTATAGGTTTGTGGTGTAGGTTGAAAGCCAGGAATTTTATTATTCAGGATTGTTTTAGCTGTACCATGTTTTATGTCTATCAATATTAAGATAAGAGTAGTCTTCTCAAGATCTCTGAAGAATTGTTTTGGAATTCTGATGGAGATTACATAGAGTGTGTAGATTTTTTTTTTTTAGGATAGCTATTTGCATTCTGTCAATTAGCATGGAAGATCTTTCCATCTTCTTCAGTTTCTTCCTTCAGTGAATTTAGAAGTTTTTAATCAACTCATTCACTAACCTTGATTGAGTTACACACTATGTAGGCAAAGAAGGTCTCAAACCCACAAATATCCACTTTCCTCTACCCCACAAACACTGAGATTCAAAACATACCAAACTACTTTTAGTTTTTAATTTTTTATTATTAATATTTATTAAAATTTATTCAATTTGTATCCTGGCTGTGTACCCCTTCCCTTATCTACCCCCAATCCCATTCTCCCTCCTTCCCTCTTTTCCCCTCTGCTCCTCCCCTAGTCCACTGATACTACTGTTATTTTTTATGTCTGTATAACTTTGTTTAGATTTAGCTCATTTTCACTGTACATGCATCACTATTTCCGTTTTCTGTTATTAGGAATAGAACAGTAATGAACTATGCCAGGTCTACTAAACTCCCACATTATGTGGGAGTTAATGGTTAAAGAGAAAAGTTTGTCATTGTCATGGATCAAAGAATCTTTGGGAGGAAGACAACATTTTAGTGCTATTCCATTTTCTTCTGAGAGTGGCAGAATAAATGTGTAGAATAGGTGTAAGAAGTCTGTATCTACACAGTTTACGTTGATCTATGCACATCTGTTTTACCTGAAGCACCTACCATATTTTTCTATGTTTATATGATAAACATAATATGTGTCGTGTTTATGTTCCCCTTCATCAGTTTGAGGATTGGACCTTCAGTTTAACTTCCAAATAGGAGCATTTGTGAAGAATAGAGCTGCATTCACTGAGTGTAATAATTAAGGACTGTAATTCCAGCTCCTGAAAATGAGAGGCATGTAATCTGCTGTTAGTTTGATGCCATCCTTGTACACATAAAGAGTTTAAGAGTAGCCTGAGACAGAAAGTGAAGAGTTCTTACAAAGAAAAAGGAAGAAAATATCTAAATTCTATCTGAATTTTATTTCAGCATAAACTAAGAAAGCATGAGAAAAATGTTGAAAATCAGTATGTTTTGTCTGCGATCTACCCCAAAAGCTATCCTAGGACTCACTTCAGTGACATAATAGAATGATGATAATTTACTATTGTACCACAGATAGTCATCTTCATTACTTTAGCTTCTGTTAGTATATCTATTGTCCATTATTGCATTTTTGAAAAATTAAGGTCAAGTATAAGGAAGCAACAACTGATTTATCCCAGAAATATTTAAATATGGTCATCAATAAATCAATAACAAGTGTAGTATATAGTTGAGTCTTTCCTGGATAATTGAAGAAAATAGGCCTTTGCTTGAGAGTCAGTAGTTCATGCTGGAGTCTTTTCGTGTGGCTGCCAGACCTCATCTTGTTTAGATGTCTTGTAGTCTATGTGTACCTTTTGTTCTCTTCTAGGTCTACTGTCTACAAACTGTATCTTCTTTAAAAAAATAATATTATTGACCAACAGACATTAAGACCACCTCATAGCTTTTGGTTAGCCTCACTAGTTATAATAATAGTAACCCAATAATTGACATGCGGTTCTAGTCAACTCCTTGGTCCTTATGTATTATGTCTTCATATTTTTAGTTAATGGACTGCCATGTTACTACATATAAAGACATAATGTTTATTGGGCATTGCACATCCCAAGAAAGGTGTTTTTTTATTTTTTTTATTTTTTGGCTTTTGTTTGTTTCAGCAGTTTTTCTGTGTAGCTCTGACTGCCCTGCAGTCTTTGTATACAGGCTGGACTCAAACTCACAGAAACCTGTCTGCCTCTGTTTCCCAAATGCTGGGATTAAAGGCGTGCTCCACCACACCTGGCTGCATGAAAGACATTATTAATAATAAAGGCAAGGTCTAGATCAAAGTCATGGCTTGCCTAGACACTCTCCAACACACACACACACACACACACAATGATATTCCTTTGTTGGAGATGCATTATTTGGAAATAAGTTACATGCAAAAGAAACATGATCATCTAAGTGGAAGGATGTTGAAAAGGACTAATTGCTTCTTATCAAATTGCATCATCTAATAATAACCCTGTAGCTAATATCATATCAAACACTTCTGGCATCAAGGGCCACATGTTTTTATAATAATGGGGAATCTCCAAGGAATATATATATATTATATATATATATATATATATATATATATATATATAATACAAAACTATTACTATTGCATAAAATAATAGACTTACTGCAGAGGATATGGACAGTAGAGTAGTAAATTGTTTTGCTTGAAAATATCTGATATGGTATGAAGAAACCTATTACCACCTAATGTGAATTGTGTAGCCTCAAAGTTTTCAAGGTCTTCCAAGTAACTGTTCTTGACTGTAGGTAGCCCCTTGGACCATAGTGACAAAGTGAATTAAGAGTAAACTGAGGTCAGTATCAAGGCCATATATCATGCCAATGGTTCATGCAGTGATGAGAGGCATTAATGTCTCTCCTGGAGGCTTTGGGTGCCCTCAAAGACCCATTAATAACTTGGTCTTCAGTAACAGTCTTATTTATGATGCCTTCAGACTTCAATCAAGAGAGATTATGTACTTCACCACTTTCTGATGCTAAAACTGAAGATATCAAAAAACGCTTGAATTTACTGTCTCAAAAAGTACAAGGAATTAAATTATTCACACATTCCTATAAACCCCTACTTGGAACTTTAATATCCATTAATAGAAATTAAAAATACTTGATCTCTAGACTTGTTTCTTTTTGAAATCTGGCCCTAAGGTCTGGATAAATTCTAACCAGAAATTATAATTTTCATTTAGACTCTTCAGTGGGGAGAAGAAGTTGGCACCCAGGATTGTCAACAGGAAAATAGTAAAGATTAGTAGGATGCATTGCTCTAAGTTTTGGTGAGAGTCACATTTATCTCTTCCTTGGAGACATAACACCTGGTGTAGAAAGTAGTAGAGGGGTCCTTGTCTTATTAGTCCAGGATAGAGGGCTCGTTACAAGTATTTAACTTGTCTGCTCTCATTCTATGCTGTTTCAGCTAAGAGTCAATTTATCCATGGTGTGTGTATTGCAACTTAAGTTTGCATCAGAATTTGTTTACCTAACTGCATCAGGAGTTTTGCGAGGCTTCAATAATAGATGCTAACTGAATGACGAAATCTAGAAATCTAAGTCTGCCTGGTAAAGTCATTTACTGATTTCATTCTTTCACTGACATCACAGGGAACATGAGTTATTTTCATGATTACTCTAGCTTCTATTAGAGGTTTCTGGAGATTTCTTCTAAACATGTTCCCTGTTTCTTAAATGATCAAGGCATTCTAGAAACAGGGTTATTCGGTACATGCTTAATAAAGCACAACTAAACCTAACTAACAATTGCCCTATTTATTTGGAGTCAAACTTAACCAAAACACAAAGGTCTCTTTAGGCTATTGGAAAAAACAATCATGGTATCAAATATGCCGGGTTTTGGTTTTTACTTAATTAATAGTCTCAGTTTTTCATTGCATTGTGGAGACTTGCAGTGGTCACAGATTTGCTTGAATCAAGTTAGAATATCATTTAGCACACTTAGTGATTATAGTTTCCAAAAATTTAATTTTTCTTTGTTTCAGAACCATAAAGAGTAGAAAATTTCTTTGTCCCATTTTCAATAGACCATTTTTTCTTTTCTTTTATTTAATTAAGATGTTCAGTCATTCCAACAAATTATTTGAAGTTGTAATAATGCAGGATTTATGATCCCCTAGGTATTAAAAATGTTCTATAAATAATTTTGTAATGATGTTGTGATGTTTTCATTCTAAATAACTTATCAAGGTAATATACATTAAAGAGCTTAAATGGAGAAGGTGGTTTTATTATTAATGCTACAATTGGGAATGGTAGAATATGCTAGAGTCCCGGTACTTTGGCCAAGTTAGAAGTATGAGCTCAAGGCAAAATTGTGTCAGAGAACAGATAAATAAAAATATAAATAATATAAAAATATAAATAAACATAAATATAAATCAGAAAATAAAAATACTATTTTATAAATCAGAATAAAATTGTCTTGTTTCTTTAATTAATGAAATACAATTTTTGGTTGATTGCACAGATATGTCCTTTCATATTTAATTAATAGTCTCCATTAGAGAGTTAAACATATGCAGAAAATGAAAAATAACATTTGAATGACTTGAAACTTGTTGATGGCTGTTGCACCCAGCTTCACAGAATAAATTTTTCAATAACAAATATGATAAATGAAAAATCTTATAGGACAGGCAAATTGTAGTAACCAGCTTTTGAAAATTTCCATCCTTCACTGCTAGACATTTGACCCAACAATTAATCTTGGTATCACTGTACAACTACTTCCCAGATGGAGCTAAGTTGATTGATCACTAATCAACCAATTTTAATAGAGAGGAAATTTGCAGTACAATTAAAACTGAATCTGAGCCTCTAAAACCAAAAAAGGAAGCCAGATTAGCCTTTCAGACATATGCCAGAAAAAGAGAAAATGGATGAGGGAGAAGGAGATGCAACAGATATTGAGTCTGTGAGAAAGATGCAATATGACACCACCATATGTGAACATAGAGAAATGGTCATGCATAGGACTAGTCATGCAACAGAAAAAGTATGCTAAAGCTAAGTAGTCTTACAAACATTCTGCTATAAACTCTGTAAAAAACCTAGCTGGACTTTTTTTTTTTCTTGAAAATATATGTGGTTTTTTTTGTACAATACATTAAGATTATGGTTTTCCCTTTCCTAACTCCTCTCAGATTCTTTTCCCTTTCACTCCTCTCCAGATCAACACTCTTTCTTTCTCTCCAAAGGGAGGAGGAGGGCCAGGCACCTACGAAATAACAATAAAACAAGATACAACAAAATAGAGAAATTACAATAAGACTAAACAACCAAACAAAAGAGCCAAAATATAAAAATTAAAAATCACAAGAAACATATCTAATCTCAGAGGCATACATATTGGCATATACAAGAATCCTATAAAAACACAAACCTGGAAGCCATAACATATTTGCAAAGGAACAGTAAAGCTTTGTTGTATTTTTTGTAAGGCCCTGAAAAAATATTGTAGAAAAAAATGAGCCTCATTTCCAATTGAGCTTTTCTTTTGTGTTGGTGATCTGCTTCAGGGCATGAAGTCTACCCTTTGTAGAGGCTTGTTTCCCTGGTGACACTCCCTTAGAGGAAATTAAATTTGCATTTGTAAGTGGATATCAATTGGAGCTGGCTTCTAAGTTAGAGATTAGTGTGTGTCCACTTCTCTTAGTTCTAGAAACTTACCTAATATAGACCCATGCAGACCCTGTGCACAGTTTGAGCTCATAAGTGCTGAAGTCTGAGAAAGCACCAGATTGATTTCCAAAGTGATTATACAAGTTTATATTCCTACCAGCAATGGAGGAGAGTTGCCCTTTCTCCACATCCTCTTCACCGCGTATTGTCACTTGAGTTTTTGATCTTGGTCATTCTGACGGATGTAAGGTAAAAAATCTCAGGGCCTTTTGATGATGAGTAAGGATGTTGAACATTTCCTTGTTTCTCAGCGTTTGATATTCCACTACAGAGAATTCTCTGTTTTTTAGTTGTATTACTTGTTTTGTTGTTTTTACCTTCTTGAGTTCTTTATATATTCTGGATGTCAGCCCTCTGTCAGATAAAGGGTTGGTGAAGATCCTTTCCCAGTCTATGGGCTGTCATTTTGTTCTGATGACAGTCAATCTGCCAGTTTCTCAGACAATTAAGAATAGTGCTTCCTTTGGACACAGCCAGAGCAAGGATTAATTCACCATACTGAACATTTTAGACAATATATGATTCTGTTCACATACTTTAAAGTTAATTTCCAAGCCTTTAACTTAGAGATAACAATGCATTATTATTACTTCTAGAGATGTGTGAGGGCACTAAGTATAATTTTCTTTTTTTTTTTTTTTTTTTAATGCAGTTTATTCAGGAACCTTGAACAATCCTCGGACCCTGGGGAAAGCCAGCCCACAGCTTAAATAGCCTCTGGGTAGCCATTCTTATAACTTTATTTCTCAGTAGGTGAATGTGTCAGTGTTGTCATGAACGAGCCTGCCTCCATCTTGGGCTTGAAAATCACCTTATAAGAAAGACAAACTAGGTGCATTCCTATTTACGATTAAATCTTTATTTCTCAGCAATTGGACTGTGTCCCACCTGTAAACTTAACTTGGAAGGTTCTGTACTACCTTTTCCAGAAAACAGCAACCATGTCTTTGTTTCAAAAGGTTATTGTGACCACCTCTTGTAATGACCACATGTTGTTAGAAACACCTTCTTAGAACTATCTTGTTATGACCACCTCACGACTATGTCTTTGTTATTATCAGCTTGTTGTGTTTATGTGCTGCTTTTGTACCCCATCAATTTGCCTGACAAATCCCCTGTTTGTAAATCCCCTATCTCTGAGCTATAAAAATCCTTATCTTGCCCATGTCCAATGCTGATCTCTTCGACCTCATCTTCCCAGGCAGCCTGCGTTCATGAATTTTAAAAATTTGCTTTAATCAATTACTTGCTTTAATTAACTTTAAAAAAAAAAAAAAAGAATAGTGCTTCCGCATGTGTTGTCACTTGAGTTTTTCATCTTGGCCATTCTGATGGGTGTAAGGTGATATCTCAGGGTCATTTTGATTTGCATTACCCTGATGGCTAATGAGGATGACCATTTCTTTAAGTGTTTCTCTGCCATTCGATATTCCTTTGTTGAGAATTCTGTTTAGCTCTGTTCCCCATTTTTTAATTGGGTTACTTGGTTTGTTGTTTTTCAGCTTCTTTAGTTCTTTGTATATACTGGATATTAGTCCTCTGTCAGATAAAGGGTTAGTGAAGATTCTTTCCCAATCTGTAGGCAGTCGTTTTGTTTTGATGACGGTGTCCTTTGCTTTACAGAAGCTTTTCAGTTTCATGAGGTCCCATTTATTGATTGTTGCTCTTAGAGCCTGTGCTGTTGGTGTTCTGTTCAGGAAGTTGTCTCCTGTGCCAATGAGTTCTAGGCTGTTCCCCACTTTTTCTAATAAGAGATTTAGAGTATCTGGTTTTATGCTAAGATCTTTAATCCACTTGGACTTTAGTTTTGTGCAGGGTGAAAAATGAAAATAGATCTATATTTCTCACCATGTTTATAGCAGCTTTATTTGTAATAGCCAGAACCTGGAAACAACCCAGATGACCATCAACGGAGGAATGGGTACAGAAATTGTGGTATTTTTACACAATGGAATACTACTCAGCAATCAAAAGGGAGGAAATTATGAAATTTGCAGGCAAATGGTGGGATCTAGAAAAGATCATTCTGAGTGAAATATCCCAGAAGGAGAAAGACAAACACGGTATATACTCACTTATATAGACCTATAAGATATGATAAACATAATGAAATCTATACACCTAAAAAAGATAATCAATTGAGCGGACATGGGGTAAGATGATCAATCCTTGTTTAGAAAGACAGATGGGATGTGCATTGAACGTATGACAGGAGTCTACTGAGCACATTTGAAAGACTCTAACTAGCAGTGTTTTCAAAGCAAAGACTCATGACCAAACCTTTGGCAGAGTACAGGGAATCATAAGAAAGAAGGGGAGTTAGTCTGATGGGGAAAGGATAGGAGCTCCACAAGGACCAAATATATCTGGGCACAGGGTCTTTTCTGAGACTGACATTCCACCAAAGACCATGTATGGATATAACCTAGAACCTCCACTCAGATGTAGCCTGTGGTAGCTCAGTAACCAATTGGTTTCCCAAAGTGAGGGGAACAAGGACTATTTCTAACAGGAACTCAATGACTGGCTCTTTGGCTGCCCCACCCCCAAGGGAGGAGCAGTCCTGTTTGGCCACAGAGGAGGGCTTTGCAGCCAGTCCTGAAGATACCTGATAAAACAGGATCAGATGAATGGGGAGGAGGTCCCCCCCATCAGTGGACTTGGAAAGGGGCAAGATGGAGATGAGGGATGGAGGGAGGGACTGGGAGGGAATGAAGGATTGGGACATGGCTAGGATACAGAGTTAATAAAATGTAACTGATAAGAAAAAAATAAAATTAAATTAAAAAAAAAGAATAGTGCTTTCTCGAGGTCCAGCTATACCACTCCTAAGCATATATCCAAAATATGCTCATGGACATTTGCTCAAACATGTTTGTAGCAGCTTTATGCGAAATAGGCAGAACCTGTAAACAGCCCAGATGCCCCTCAGCTGAGCAATGGATACATAAATTGTAGGACATGTATACAATGGAATACTACTCAGCAATTAAAAACAAGGAAATCATAAAATTTGTGAGCAAATGGTGGGATCTAGAAAAGGTCAGCTTGAGTGAGGTACCCCAGAAGTAGAAAGACACACATGGTATATATTCACTTATAAGTGGATATTAGGTATATAATACACAATAAAGATACTAAAATATGTTCACATATAGAAGCTAAGCAAGAAGGAGGATCCTGGGTAAGATGCGCAATCCTCACTCAAAAAGGCAAATAGGATAGACATCAGAAGAGAAAGAAAACGGAACAAGACAGGAGCTTAACACAGAGGGCCTCTGAAAGATTCTACCCAATAGGGTATCAAAGCAGATGCTGTGACTCATAGCCAAACTTTGTGCAGAGTGCAGGGAATCTCAGGAAAGAAGGGGGAGATAGAAAGACCTGGAGGGGATAGGAGCTCCAAAAGGAGAGCAACAGAACCAAGAAATCTGAGACTAGGGGTCTTTTTTGAGACTGATACTCCAACCAAGGTTAATGCATGGAGATACCAAGAACCCTTGAACAGATGTAGCCCACTGCAGCTCAGTCTCCAAGTGAGTTCACTAGTAAGGGGAACTGAGGCTGTCTTTGACATGAACTCAGTGACTGGTTCTTTGATCACCTACTCCTGAGTAGAGAGCAGCCTTATCAGTCCACAGAGGAAGACAATGCAGCTAATCCTGATGAGACCTGATTGGCTATGGTCAGCTGGAAGAGGAAGAGGACCTCACCTATCCCTGGTCTTGGAGAGGGTCATGGGAGATGAGGGAGAGAGGATGGAATTGGGAAGGAATAGGGGAGCAGCCTTCAATTTGGATACATAGTGAATAAATTGTAATTAATATAAAAAATAAATGCTTAAGTTATGTTATGCTTAGAAGGCATGATTTCCTTAGTGTTCTCCATGCCTTCTTCTCTTACATTCTTTCTGCCTTCTCTTCTACATGGTTTTCTGAGCTCTGAGGGGAGGAATATTTCGGTGACATCCTGTTTGGGGTTTTGTCTCTCTGTTATTTGGCTCTTTTGATGGGCTTCTTATGCATGAAACTATCACTTAATAAAGGACAATTTTCTTTAACCACCTTACCTATGGTAACTGATTATAAAATTAATAAATAATTACTCGTTCTTGGCATTAAGGAAACATGAAAGCTATTTAATGAAATTATTAAATTAATAAATGCACATTTGTGGTAGTTTGAGAAATACTGAGTCGGTGATTTTGTACTAAAACGCTGGGCAAGGGAAATTGTGAGGCTTGGTATTCTATTTTTTATAATAACCTTGACTTCTACTTACTATGTCTACCAATTGTATCAAGGACCCATTTTCACACCAACTTTCATATTTAATGTCCCTGTGTTATGTATTTTTCAACCTATTATACATGTTACAGGGGGATTCTCCATTTCTCTGATTGCTATATTAATTACATATGGTAAATTAATTTTTGCTAATGTTGAAAAATATTTATTAAAGAATCATTTGACAATTATGAAGATTATATCTATTTCAATCATTTTTTCTAAAAGTGTAGCATTTTATCAGTTTCTATTTTATGGATTTTAAAACTATTTTATGATTTTGTCTCCTAAAATCTTAACACTCCATGTACAACAAGCAACAAGCCTTGAAAGAGGGAATATAAAGTAACTGTCTCATTTAGGTCTGAGCATTTTGTAGTGTTTTATTTTTGTTTTTGTTTTTCTGCAATGACTAGTAATGTAATCAATGTCATTATACATACAATAATCATACTTCTTTATAGCAGCTTTACGAGGCCACAAAGGAAGAGAATGCAACCAATCCTGATGAGACCTGATAGACTGGGATCAGAGAGAAGGGGAGGAGGACCTCCCCTATCAGTGGACTTAGAGAGGGGCATAGGAGGAGATGAGGGAGGGAGGGCAGGATTAGGAGCAAATGAGGAAGGGAACTACAGCTGGGATACAAAGTGAATAAACTGTAATCAATATTAAAATTAAAAAAGAAAATGTTATTTCTCTTAAACTCTTTGCTATAACAGAAAAAAAAAACATTATTTTGTGACTAAAGAATCAATAATACCATTTCTTTGTAGGTTAGCACAAACTTATGTCCTTAATAAACATTAGTCAGAGAGTATCACTTTCAATCTAACCTTTCCTAGAACTGTCATTTTCAATGATTTCTCTTAGATAACAAAATGATTTTGCAGTTACTGATGTGAAACAGTGTGTGACCACAGTAAAGAAATAGAATATTGGCTTTAGTAAGAATTAAGTGTGTTAAACATCAATAGTTATAGAATAAGTACCTTACTTTGATTTATACTGTGTGCAGGATTAGTATATGAAATGTACATGAATGTGCCTATTTTGAAAAACCAATCAACTTATTTAAGAATATGTACTATTTTAATAAATCATGGATTTACTACCAAGTTGCTGCTTGACATATTTTATGGTCATACAATTTAAAATTGAATTTTATCCACTAACCTTTCTGACATTAGCAGTTAAAATACATTTTGTATGAAACACTTGAACAATGTATACCAAGTTTCATAAACAGACCAAGCAACTTAAATGGTTAAAGTGTATACCTGAATTAATTGCATACATTTCATGTAAGATTTGCAAGTTTTTTGAATATTTTTATATTAGTGAATATTAAATCAGAAAAAAATGCTTATACATTGGTTGTGATTGCTAGGTCTATTTCAAGAGGGTATTATGATGTACTAAAGCACTCCTTAATTTATTTTGCCTGCAAATTCGTGATTTTGAAGCCTCAGGATTGACAAAGACACTTTTATTCTATTCTTATTCATATACTCCTACTTGAATTTCCTCTCTCTACTACTCTATTCTCCCTCCCTCCCCAAACCGCCTTTCTCCCCCCAGATCCACTTTTTCTCCATTTTCCTTCAAAGAAATTGCAGGTTTCCCAGGAATATATATCATACATTCCAATAAGAAGAGGCACAAACCCTCATGTCAAGGCTGGGAAAGGCAACTTACTAAGAGGAATGGGTTCCAAAAGCAGGCAAAAGCATTAGAGACACCACTCATTTCCACTATTAGGAGTCTCACAAGAACATCAAGCTACACATCCATTACATATATACAGATGACCTAACACCAAGCGAACCAGGCTCCGCGATTCTTGGTTCAGTCTCTGTGAGGCCCCAATGAGCACCGTTTGGGTGATTCGGTGACCATGTATTCTAAGTGTTTGGCTGTGGGACCCTGTATCTGCCACATCAGATGCTGGAGGAAGCAGCACTGATGACGACTGAGTGAGGGACCAATCTCTGAGTATAGTAGAATATCATTAGAAATCATTTCACTCATTTTTCCCCCTAGTCATGTTTGGTTCTCTCCTAGGTCTCTGGAGGATCTAGCCTCCAGTTTAGGGCCATACAGGGCAATGCTTCTCTCTCATGGCTTGAACCTCAAGTTAGACGAGTAGTTGGCTGCTCACTCAAACAAAATCCATGCTAATATTTCCTTAACACATCTGTAGGCAGAATAAATTGAAGGCTGAAGGTTGTCAAAGGCTTTGGGGCTGGGTTGCTGTTCCAGTTCTAAAACTAGAAGCCTTGCTTGTTTACAAAACATGACTAGTTCAGGCTGTTTCTTTCCTAACTAGTAATGCTTACTCTAGTCACTCTCTTAAATTCCAGCGGATTTTGACTGCGTTAGGTCTATACCCTTTAATAATAAGTCATTGCTTTTCCTGATATTTTACTGATAAAATTTAAGCAATATTTTTCTTAGGGACCATATGCAGGGCCAAGACTGTGTGTTTTTTAAAAGGTTTAAAACAATCATTTTCCTTCCAATATTATAGTTAGGATTGATAGATATCATGTGTTATATCCAGATACTAAATAAACATTTTTGTTATAAAAAATGTTAAATGTCTTAAAAAAAACAGGCAGTGGAGGTACATGTTTTTACTCATGTCAGGAGGAAGAGGTAGAGGAAGTCAGGAGACACAAACAAGAAGAGGTCTGTTAATTTGAGGCTAACCTGGTCTACAAAGTGAATTATAGGAAATTCAAAGCTATATAGAGAAACCTTGTCATGAGAAAAACGAAAAAAGCAAAACAAAACAAAAAAACACAACACTCTGTTTTGGAATAATTAACACCAATATTTTAAAGAGATTATGACAACTCACTTTCATCTCATTATAAAATATTTTATTGCCTTCTTCATTACCAAATAGAACTAAGACTTAGTAAGGAAACTTTCTTTCTTTCTTTCTTTCTTTCTTTCTTTCTTTCTTTCTTTCTTTCCTTCCTTCCTTCCTTCCTTCCTTCTTCCTTCCTTTCTTTCTTTCCTTCTTTCTTTCTTTCTTTCTTCCTTCCTTCCTTTCTCTTTTTTAATTTTTGTCTTCATAATCTAAATAATACACAGAAGCTAGATACATAGCTTTTATACAATGAAATCAGAATGCTTAGTTGAGATAACAGTCAAAGTATATATTAAATATTGAAGTTATGGGAATGTAAGTCATAATTTGAAATTCATCTCTAAATTGAAACAAACTCAAATACAGAATTATAATTAATAATTGATAATTATTAATTATTTTATGCTTTCTATGAGTCAGCGAGCTCTCTAAGCATTCTCAAATTAGTTTCCTGAAATAATCTTCAAAATATTGCTATGTGCTTGATAGATTTTTTAAAGCCTCTTTTTTTCATATCGGAAGCATATTTAGTTATGATCACTTGGAGAATGAGCAGCACTGATGAGATTCAAGGATCACCCAGATCTCCAAAGTAAATCTGCCACAATCATCAGAAAACAATGGGGAATTCAGAAACATCAAGAACCTAAGCAATTACCAATGCCATCAGTCAATAATTGGAGTGTATGTCCATCTCACAAATCAAAACAAGGCAGTAAGTTAAACTACTGTTGCAGAGAACCAGAAATGAATCAGCCAAAGGTTAAATAGTGACAGATTATGTAGTTTAGTTATTAAAATGGGAGTTGTCAGAATGGATGAAATGCAATTCTTAATTCTAGTCCCGATTTGAACAACATGAATACATATGAGCTACTCTGAGCCTCAGAATGTCATCCATAATGGGACTACATATGACAATATCTTGAATTCCCATTCTTTGTGAAATTCTTTTTTTATTTTTCATTTATATTGTTATTGAAAAATGTTTTCATACAATATTATTTCATCATCTTTCCCCTCCCCCAGTTCCTCCAGGATCCTTTCTACCTCTCTAACCCACCATTTGCTCTTTTTTTTTTTTTTTTTTTTCAATGCAGTTTATTCAGGAACCTTGAAAAATCATCTGACCCTGGGGAAAGCCAGCCCACAGCTTAAATAGCCTCTGGGTAGCCAACCCCAGTGTGCTACGTGGGCAATGCAGATAGGTCCACTTACATGGAAGCAAGCCAGATCCTCGGCCTTAGCCAAATGTGGAGTTGTTCCTGACAGAGAGCACTCACCATCGGGAAGGTGGAAGGTGGAAACCAGCTCCATCTTTAAGGCGCGGCATTACGCAGCTCTCTGCAGTTCCCCCTTTTTATTTTAGACACATCAGGCAAGAGTAGAGGTCTGATCTCTGATATTAGAAATAAATTGGGACTTTGTACTGATGTTCATTTAGGTGTCATCCACCCAAAGAGCATCAGACCCGTCTGATACCTTTTTCTCAGAGGCGGGACCTGGGGCATCAACCCGCATGCAATCAGACATGCTCTTCTCTGGGTCGAAAGCGGCTGACCCTGAGTGCAGTGCTTAGCCTCGCATCCTGAGCATAACATTTTAGCTCCCATGCTTGGGGAGACTGTCCTGCTTCAATGGCTGTAAAGGCCTGAATGATCATGGCTGCATTACGCTGTTGTGAGACTCTAATCTTGCATATACACCACAGGCAAACCAAGGAGACCAACACCAGGAGGCCTGCTAACGCTCCCATGCCCGCCCATTCCTTCAGATGATTCATGGCTGCAGCAATCCATGATGATAATCCTGTGGCTAGTCCTTCGTCCACTCTGGTAGAATTTACCATGACAATGGCCACTCTCAGCTGCTCCATCATAGTATCGAATTCTCCAGTCTTTGTGAAATTCTAAGGGAGTATTCAAGACTTTAGTAAAACTTGCTTTTGACATCAGTATTCAAATTCAAGGATGCTAAACAGTCCAAAGCCCATGAAAAACATTTTCAAAATGTGAGAGTGTTAAAGTATTGATAACAATATGTTAGGGTTAACAACATTAAAGTAATAATTTTAAAACAGATTGCACCCCGTATAAGCAATGAAAAATGTGTCTTGAAGAATCACCAAGGGTTGCCAACTATGACATCTGACAGGCTTCAAATATGGGCTATAAATACTTTTGTGTCTCAAGTTATAGAAGGACGAAGTCTTGTCTTCAAAATTTAACAGAAAGGTATTGCTCAATAGTAAACAGGTAAAGCATTTAATCTTGATTTTAAAAACAAAGTTGAATCATGCAACTGTTTAAAGACTATTAAACTTTTCTTGTAAGGGAAGCTGAAGAAATCATAGATTTAAAATATTATGATGTTATAACCAACTTTGACTTTTTTTTCATTTATACATATTAGAGCTCAACAATAGCAAAGAGTCACATTCTATGCTTTCCTTGTAGAATACCATTTACTTGACATCACATGTTTCATAAGAGATCAACTTTGACAAAATAGCTTTAACAATTTGAATAAGTGAATTCCCCATACTAACATGCCTTATTACAATTATACTGCACTTTTAGAAAAATGATTAAGTACCCCAAGACAGTAGTGAATGTTTTTGAAATTTAAATATAAATACCCTTTCTCCACAACCTCTCCAGCATGTATTGTCACTTGAGATTTTGATCTTAGCCATTCTAATGGGTATAAGGTGAAATCTCAGGGTCATTTTGATTTGCACCTCCCTGATGGCTAAAGACTTTAAGCATTTCTTTCTTTCTCTGCTATTCGATATTCCTCTACAGAGAATTCTCTGTTTAGCTCCTTACAACCATTTTTTTTTAGATTGGATTAATTGATTTATTGCTTTTTAACTTCTTTAGTTCTTTATATATTCTGGATATTAGCCCTCTGTCAGATATAGGGTTGATGAAGATCCTTTCCCAGTCTGTAGGCTGTACTTTTGTTCTCATGACAGTGTCTTTTGCTAGAAAGTAAATTTGTGCAACCACTTTGGAAATCAATCTGACCCTTTCTCAGACAATTAGGAATAGTGCTTCCTCAAGATCCAGCTATACCACTCACTCCTACGCATATATCCTAAAGATGCTAAAGTACACAACAAGGACATTTGTTCAACTATGTTCATAGCAGCTTTATTTGTAATAGCCAGAACCTGGAAACAACCCAGATGTCCCTAAATGGAGGAATGGATACAGAAATTGTAGTACTTTTACACAATAGAATACTACTCAGCAATTAAAAACAAGGAAATCATGAAATTTGCAAGCAAATGGTGGGACCTAGAAAATATCATCCTGAGTGAGGTATCCAAGAAGCAGAAAGACACACACTGTATATACTCACTTATAACTGGATACTAGACTTGTAAGATAGGATAAACATATAAAATTTGTACACCTAAAGAAGCTAAACAAGAAGGAGGACCCAGGGTAAGATGATCAATCCTCACTTAGAAAGACAAATAGGAAGCACATTGGAAGTAGGAGAAAACAAGTAACAGGATAGGAGCCTACCACAGAGGGCTTCTGAAAGACTATACCTAACAGTGTATCAAAGCTGATGCTGAGACTCACAACCAAACCTTGGGCAGAGTACAGGGAATCATGTGAAAGAAGGAACAGTTAGTAAGATCTGGAGAAGACAGGAGCTTCAGAAGGACCAACTACATCTGGGCACAAGGGAATTTTTTGAGACTGATTCTCCAACCAAGGACCACGCATAGATAAAACCTAGAACTCCTGCTCAGACATAGCCCAGGGTATCTCAGTATCCAATTGGGAGCCTTCGAAAGGGAAACAGGGGCTGTCTCTGCTTTGAACTCAGTGACTGGCTCTTTGGTTACCCCCCCCCCAAGGGAGGGGCAGCCTTGCCAGGTCACAGAGGAAGACAATGCAGCCAGTCCTGATGAGACCTGATAAGCTAGGGTCAGATGGAAGGGAAGAGGACCTCCCCTATCAGTGGATTTAGAGAAGGGCAGGGAGGAGATAAGGGAGGGATGGTGAGATTGGGAGGGAATGAGGGAGAGGTCTACAGCTAGGAAACAAAGCAAATAAACTGGGAGTAATATATATATATAAATTTAATTAAAAATAAATACAAATACCTCTTTTTTATGCTACATAAATATAAGCTGAACCTCCACTATCACATTAGGTTAAGCAGAATGTAAGTAAATACTGAGCAGTAGAGATGGCTCAGTGAGGAAAAGCAATGACTGTTTTAGTAGTTTGAATAGGTATGTCCTTTGTAGACTCATGTGTTTCAATGCTTGATCCACAGAGAGTGGCATTTTTAGGAGGTATGACCCTGTTGGAGTAAGTGTGCCCTTGTTGGAGGAAATGTGTCACTGTGGGAGCAGGTTTTGAGGTCTCAGGTGCTCAATCCCATGTTCACTGTCTCACTGTCTCTTGTGCTGCCTACAGATCAAGATATAGAACTCTCAGCTCCTTCTCTATCACCATGTCTGCCTGCATACTACCATGATGATAATAGACAAAACCTCTGAACAGTAAGCCAGCTCCAATTAAATATTTGCTTTATTAAAATTTCCATGGTCATGGGATCTCTTCATTGCAATAGAAACTCCAAGACAGCTATCAAGCCTGAGGGCCCAAGTTTCATACCTTAAAATTATCAGTTTACTCTTAAAATGCAATTTAAAATACGTATACAAATCTGGACTGTTATCTTTTTGTTCAAACATTCTCAACAATTAAATTTCTTGATAAACATAAATGCTTATTTAAAACATCCAAGGAGCTAAATAGCTATTATCACAGGAACATTTTAGAGAAAAATAACATTGAAAAGAAACTCGGTAGAGAGGAGAGGAGAATAAAGAAAATTTTAGAGCCTTTTAACAAGTGGAAACATAGATAATACATAATATAATATAGGCATATAACACAAGCTGCAATAGCTTGTAACGTGTCTTAATAACCACCTATTTAACAATATTTATTGCCAGCAACACCAAGAGCTTATGAAGACCTTACTAGGGTTTACAAATATACAAAATTATAAGAATTTTAGCTGAATTAGGAGAAGGTTTATAAAGGAAAGAAAGAAATGAGGCTATTGTGATATTAAACGAAACTATTACCAGAGCTGTCTGAAAAGAAATCAAACTATAAAAGGCTATATCCTTCCTGCCAGACGGATTTCAATCTGACTCTAAGTTTCCTAGAGGCTAAATGAAAAGAGAAATCTGATCAATTTCATAATTTACAACATCCATGATAAAAGAAAAGCAATTTACTCAGGAGAAGTGCAATTATTCTTGCTACTAAAACCTGCAAGAAGTTTCCCAAGGGTCGTCATAAAGAGGACACTGTAAAATATAATGAAATATGCCTTGAACAAAATCTTTATGACAGACACAACTAAGTGTTTCACAAAGTGATTTTTATTGTATTCTTTTTTTTTTATACCTGCAGTGTAACTGTATAATTCAGGGTATAGTTTAACAATGGCAGACATGTTTGAGTAAAGGAAACAGCAAGAGAACAAAAAACTTTCCAAATTCCTGAAAACTATGATAATTTTCTTTTTTCATCTCTTCATAGAAATGTGGTAGCAGTATGGTTCAAAACTTATAATGTATTAATTTGATAAATATTTACAGAATATGTATAAACTATTATATAATCCCAGAAGAAACAAAAACGTGAAGCTATTTTTAAGAAAAAAAAAGGGTAATTAATCTATTCTTTGATGCCTACTATTAGAGATATATTAATATAATGATAATTTGTGTTTTTATATAACTTGTATAAATAAGTGGCATATGACCCTAAATAAGTAATTAAAAACATATTTCTGAAGCTGTTGTTGCTTCCAGTCCAGATATATAATTACTTCCTCCAGGGTTCTCCTTGCAAACATAACTATGACTTGAACCCAATATGAAGATTCATATTCATCCAATAAATGATCAAATCTGCTTAAGCATTATTGCTGAATCTTATCTATTTTTTTAAGACTTCATTATCACTCTACTACTTAATATTTTCATTCTTTAATGACCCTCACAAATCAAATGTTTAGGGAATAGGTGAAAAAAAAATACAACACAGAATTCTACCATTGGTATAAATTTTATACCAATTTTGAAAATATGTCAAGATGTTCTAGTGATTATAGATAAGAATTTCAGTACATAAAAATAAAGAGGGATGGAGCTGTAGCTCAGTAGTGGAATGGATACATGAGACATTGTTATATATATATATGTACACACATATATATGTACATATTCATATAGGTATATCATTATGATATTATGAGGAGAGTGGGAAACAGCATGTTCAAGATAGAGGTTAGTTCAAGAGTGTATAAACTGTTATTATCGTACTGTAATTCTATGATGAGCTGAATGGGAGGCCCACAGGGGCTCATATTATTGTTTTAGACCTTTATAAAGTATTTTGTCATCATTTTAATGGCTGAGGTCTACTGTCTATAGACAGTATAATTTTAGAAGAGTTATATACAATATATAGTAGAAGATTTATAGATAGATAGATAGATAGATAGATATAATACAATTCAGTTTTCTGACAGAAATTACATACATGCATGTGTATGTGTAATGATTATTAAACATCCAAGAGAAAAATGTCTTTCAGGATGTAATCCAATTTTTTTTTCCATAATTTAATTTTTCTCATTAGTTACATTTTGTTAATTCTCTATCCCAGCTGTATCCCTCATTCCCTCCCCAATCCTACCCTCCCTCCCTCATCTCCTCCCTGCCCCTTTCCAAGTCCACTAATAGGGGAGGACCTCCTCCCCTTTCATTGTAATCCAAATTTTTATAAATAGTGGATTCTTCTGGGAGGTGAGATTGCGATATAAGAATGAGTTCACTTATTTATATGTTGGGGGGGTCCTCATGGCCCTAAGATCCTGAAATAATGACTCAGACTCAAAA
This sequence comes from Meriones unguiculatus, assembly GCF_030254825.1. Lineage (NCBI taxonomy): Eukaryota > Metazoa > Chordata > Mammalia > Rodentia > Muridae > Meriones > Meriones unguiculatus. Next base: position 92,641,613 of record NC_083357.1, on the reverse strand, counting down.
TATATTTACAAGTACATAGGCCATACAGCTAGGCTCCTTCGCTGATTAGCTCATAACTTATTCTAATCTAAATTCTGCCACATGACTGGTTACCGCTGCTCAGGTGTCCTCTTTCATGTCTTTCTGGGTGAATCTCCTGTGTCTGGCTCTATCCGAGAATCCTTTGTGTCATATTTAAATATATGTTTTGGGAGGTTTCTACCATGACCATGTTCTGTCCATTACACTATCAAAGGTCTCAAAAGTGTTCCTTGGAGTTATCTCAAAAACTGTTAGAGGACGTGGAGGCTAGAAAGGCAAACTTGGAATCTGTATTTTACTACTGTACTCCACATACGATAGATTTTCTGCTGTAAAGAAAGAATGTGTATGACAGTCTAGTATTTGACTACTTTGTACTGCTAATACAGTTTCTTTGATCACATATCATAATTTGCCCTATTCAATAAACATAAACAGGTCTTGCATTATTTTTAAGGTATTAACTATACCAAGAGATAGAAGTCCAGGTTTTTATAAGTTAAGATGTTACACTGTGCAGTAACCCTTGTGCAATAACACACTGTGCAAGACTCCTAATGAGAAGACCCCTAAGTTAGAGTAGAGACATTTGTTAGTATTTGCATCTCCATGAACAGAATTAGGTCAAAGAATACAGAAAAACAAACCAACTCACACACTCCAAACACAGATTTGAGTGAGCTTTCAGAAAGGAATGTGGATAGCAAAATGATCTTATTGTTGATTGAAAAGACATTTTAATTCATATTTATGGAGTAGGTTATATAGTCATTTTGTTATATAACCATTTCTTCCTTCTATATCATGGTGGTTCAGATCTCTATTTTAGGTTTTGTCTCTCCGTGATATAGAAAAAATGGACAAGAGGCATGAGATAAAGATATTTTCTTATCTCTTATTAGTGGAAAAATGCCCAGTTGCCTTTGTTTTTGGTGTAGAGGGGACACATTTTCTGTAGTCTTTAGGAGAAATAACCTCAAAGAAACATTGTACTTTTATGATGTACAGCTGCTAAGGTAGAAATTCAGTTTTCTTGATCACCTCATATCTTACTTCACTTTTGATACTGATCAATATCCCTTCATAATATTTCTTAGTTATTTTGTTACTTATTTTTTTAAACAAGATTTTTTTTTTATTTTCCCAAGTATTTTCTTGTTATGTACAGCTTTGAAATTTCCCAGGAATTCAAATAAAACCTTTTATATGGTCCATAAATCTGACATTAGCCCTTGGATGTATTTTGTTACTTATAATACTTAGCTTTCAAACTGAAGAGTGAGGCTGGGATTTTTTCCTATTAATTAATTAATTTATTTTAATTTTCACTGCAATTGCAGCTTCCCCTCTCTCCTCTTCTCTCAGTCCTTTCATCTCCCTTTCCCTCCCCTTATTGCTCCCACCCTTTCTCCTCAGTAAAGGAAGGGCTTCCCATGGATATCATCATGCCTTGATATATCAACTTTCAGCAGGACAAGCCACATCTCCTGCTACGGCTAGACAATGCATCCCAGTTAGGAAAAAGGGATACAAAGAGAGTCAACAGGATCAGAGATAGAACCTGTTCCAGTTGAAAAGGGGTGCACATGAAAACCAAGCTGTACATCTGTTGCATATGTGTAGGGGTCTTAGGTCCGTCCCATTCATGGTGATGGTTGGTGTTTCAGTTTGTGAGCCTCTGTTGGTCCAGGTTAGTTGATTCTGTAGATTTTCTTGTGATGTCCGTGACTTCTCTTACTCCTTCCATCCTTCAACCCCTTCTTCCACAACATTCCCTGAGCTCCACCTAATGTTTGGCTGTGTGTGTATGCATCTGTTTCCATCACTGGTTGTTGAAAGCCACTCAGAGAACAGTTATGCTAGGATCATGCCATGTGTGTCTTTCTGGGTCAGGGTTATCTCACTTAGGATTATATTTTCTAGTTGCATCCAATTGCCTGCAAAGTTCATGATGTCCTTATTTTTAATAGCTGAGTAGTATTCCAATGTGTGGAGGTAACACAACTTCTATACACATTATTTGGTTGGGGAACATCTAAGTTGTTTCAAGTTTCTGGTCATTACAAATAAAGCTGCTATGAACATAGTTGTGCAAGTATCCTTTGGAATGGTGGAATATCTACTGGGTATATGCCTAGGAGTCTTACAGCTGGATTTTATGGTAGATCTAGTCAGAATTTTCTTAGAAATGGCTAATTAATTTCCAAAGTGGTTATACATGTTTGCATTCTCACCAGCAATGTAGGAGTATTCCCTTTGCTCTACATCATAGCAAGCATGTGTTGTCCCTTGAGTTTTTGATCCTAGCCATTCTGATGGGTATAAGATGGAATCTCAGAGTAATTTTGATTTGTATTTCACTGATGACTAAGGATGCTGAACTTTTCTTTAAGTGTTTCTCAGCCACTATAGATATTTATGTTGAGAATTCTGGTTAGCCCAGTACCCCATGTTTTAATTTGGTTATTTTTTGTTGTCAAATTTCTTGAGTCATTTTCTTTTAATTTTTAATTTATTTTTTATAAGTTACAGTTTATTCACTTTGTATACCAGCAGTATACCCCTCCCTCATCCCTTCTCAATCCCAACATCACTCTCTTATCTCCTCCCATACCCCTCCCAAAATCCTCTGATAGGAGCAGTCCTCCTTTCCTTCCTTCTGATCCAAGCCTATCAGCTCTCATCAGGACTGGCTGCATTGTCTGGATCTGTGGCCTGGTAAGGCTGGTTCCCCATCAAGGGGAGGTGATCAAAGAACTAGGCACTGAGTTCATGTCAAAGACAGTCCCTGTTCCCCTTACTAGGAGACCAATTTGAGACTGAGCCACAATGGGCAACATTTGTGCAAGGAGTTTAGTTTATCTCCATGCATGGTCCTTGGTTGGAGTATAAGTCTCCAAGTATAAGTCTCAAAAAAGACCCCTGTGCCCTGATTTTTTTGGTATTGTTGCTCTCCTTGTGGAAATCATGTCCCCTTGAGGTCTTTCTATCTCTTCCTACAATCACAGGATTGCTTTCATTCTGTCCAAAGTTTGTCTATGAATCTCAGCTTCTGCTTTGATACCCAGCTGGGTAGAGTCTTTCAGAGGCCATCTGTGGTAAGCACCTATCCTGTTGCTTGTTTTCTTTCTCTTCTGATGTCCATTCCATTTGCCTGTCTGAGTGAGGTTTGATCATTTTACCTAGGGTCCTTCTTGCTTAGCTTCTTTAGGTGTACAGATTTTAGTATATTTATCCTATATTTTATGTCTAATATCCACTTATAAGTGGGTGTCTTTCTGCTTATGGGATACCACACTCAGGATGATCTTTCCTAGCTTCTACCATTTGCCTGAAAATTCATCATTTCTTAGTTTTTAATTGCTGAGGAGTATTCTTTTGTGTAAATGTACCACAATTTCTGAATCCATTCCTCAGCTGAGGGACAGCTGGGTTATTTCCAAAATCTGGATATTATAAATAAAACTGCTACGAACATGGTTGAGCAAACATCCTTGATGTATACTTGAACACATTTTGGATATATGACTAGGAGTTCAATAGCAGGACCTTGAGATATAAAAACTGCATGGTACTAGCATAGAAATATAATAGTGGATTACTGGAATCAAATAGAAAATCCAGAAATAATCCCACATACATATGAATATTGATTTTTCACAATGAAACCAAAACGATACAATGGGAAAAAAAAAGACAGCATCTTCAACAAATGGTGTTGGTCTAACTGGATGTCCATATGTAGAAAAATGCACACATATTTATCACCTTGCACAAAACTACAGTCAAGGTACATCAAAGACCTCATGATAAAACCAGACACACTAAACCTGTCAGAAGAAAAAGTGGATAAAAGCCTTGAACTCATTGGTGTAGGAGACACCTTTCTAAACATAACACCAACAGCACAGGCGCTAAGATCAACAATAAATAATTGGAACCTCATAAAACTGAAAAGCTTTGGAAAGCAAAGGAAATGGTCTTCAGAACAAAATGATATCCTACATATTGGGAAAGGATCTTAAACAACCCTGTGTCTGACAGAGGACTAATATCTAGTATGTGTAAAGAACTAAAGAAGTTAAAAAGCAACAAAGTTAAATTAGCTAAAAATTGGGGTAGAGAGCTAAACAGAGAATTCTCTGTAGTGGCACATAGAATGGCAGAGAAACACTTAAAGAAGTGCTCAATGTCATTAGCCATCAGGGAGATGCAAATCATAACGACCTTGAGATTTCACCTTACATCCATCAGAGTGGCTAAGAACAAAAGCCTGGGTTGGCTACCCAGAGGCTATTTAAGCTGTGGGCTGGCTTTCCCCGGGTCCGAGGATTGTTCAATGTTCCTGAATAAACTGCATTGAAAAAAAAAAAAAAAAGAACAAAAACTCAAGTAGTAACACATACTGGAGAGTTTCTGGAGAAAGGGGAATGAACTCTCCTCCATTGCTGGTGGGAATGTAAACTTGTACAACCACTTTGGAAATCAATCTGGCACTTTCTCAGATAATTAGGAACAGTGTTTCTCAAGATTTAGCTATACCACTCCTAGGCATATATCCAAAAGATGCTCACATACACAAAAAGGATATTTGTTAAACCATGTTTGTAGCAGCTTTATTCATAATAGCCAGAACCTGGAAACAACCCAGATGTCCCTAAATGGAGGAACAGCTACAGAAATTGTGGTACATTTTCACAATAGACTACTACTCAGCAATTAAAAACAAGGAAGTCATGAAATTTGCAACCAAATGCTGGGACCTAGAAAATATCATCTTGAGTGAGGTATCCCAGAAGCAGAAAGACTCACACAGAATATACTCATGTACAAGTGGATACTAGACTTATAAGATAAGATAAACATACTAAAATCTGTACACCTGAGAAAGCTAAACAAAAAGGAGGACCCAGGGTAAGATGATCAATCCTTACTTAGAAAGACAATTGGATGGACATTGGAAGTAGGAGAAAACAAGAAACAGGACAGGAACCTACCATAAAGGTCTTCTGAAAGACTCTAGCTAGCAGTATATCAAAGCAGATGCTGAGAATCATAACCAAACTTTGGGCAGAGTGCAGGGAATCATATGAAAAAAGGGAGAGTTGGTAAGACCTGAAGAGGACAGGAGCTCCACAAGGATCAAATATATCTGGGCACAGGGGTCTTATCTGAGACTGATTCTCCAACCAAAGACCATGCATGGATATAGCTTAGAACCCCTGCTCAGACATAGCCCAGGGCAGCTCAGTATCTAAATGGGTACCTTAGAAAGGGGAACAAAGGCTGTCTCTTACATGAACTCTGTGGCTAGCTCTTTGACCACCCCACCACTGTGGGAGGAACCACCTAGCTAGGCCACAGAGGAGGACATTGCAGCCAGTCCTGGTGAGAACTGATAAGCTAGGTTCAGATCGAAAGGGAGGAGGACTCCCCTATCAGTGGACTTAGAGAGGGCAGGGAGGAGTGAGGGAGGGAAATGGGATTGGGAGGGAATAAGGGTGGGGTCTACAGCTGGGATATAAAGTAAATAAAATGTAACATAAAAATAAAAATTAAAAAGTGTAATCCATGGCAGTTTAGTGTCTAAGTGGGTTACGTAGTAATGGGAAGAGGGACTGCCTCCGACACAATCTGATAGGCCTGCTCTTTGATCACCTTCCCCTGAGGTGAGAGCAGTCTTACCAGGCCACAGAAGATTACAAAGCAGGCACTCCGGTTGTGATCTAACAGACTAAGATCAAAAGGAAGGAGAGGAAGACCTCTCCTATCAGTGGACTTGGGGAGGGGGCATGCATGAAGAAGGGGAAGGAAGGGAAAAAAAAGAAAAAAAATAAAATAAATAATTATCTGCTTTGAGGACAGAATGCAGGTAAAATGGCCAGTCTGCAGCAGAGTTTTTAACATTTTAATTGAAACCTTTCTTAAAAATATCAAAAGCAAAGCAAAACAAAAACAAACAAACAAACAAAAAAAACAAAAATTAACAACAACAACAAAAAAAAATAAAGTGACAATACATTCTGGAGAGGATGTGAATAAAGGGGACCCCTCCTCCATTGCTGGTGGGAATGTAAATTTATACAACCACTTTGGAAATATATCTGGTACTTTCTCAGAGGTTCCATTTATTAATTGCTTATCTTATTGCTTGAGCTGTTGGTGCTCTGTTCAGGAAGCTGTTTCCTCTGCCAATGAGATGAAGGCTATTTTTCATTCTTTCTTCTATTAGAGTTAGTTTGTCTGGGTTTATGCTGAAATCTTTATTCACTTGGACTTGAGTTTTTGCCAGGTGATAAATATGGATCTGTTTATATTCTCTTACATTCAGACATCCAGTTAGACCAGCCACATCTGTAGAAAACTGTATCTTCCTATAGTATTGTATTTGCGTCTTTGTCAAAAATCAAGTTTCTGTAGTTATGTAAGCTTATTTCTGGTTCTTCAATTCTATTCCAATGATAAATCTGTCTGTTTTTATGCCAATACCATGTGGGATTTTTTTTTATTATTATTACTGTGTAGCACAACTGAATCAGGGATGATGAGACTTTTGTAAGTTCTTTTCTTGTATAAGATTTTTTCATTAAATTTTTATTTTTTTTATATTTATTAAAGTTTATTTACTTTGTACCCCAGCTGTAGCTCCCTCCCTCATTCCCTCCCAATCCCACCCTCACTCCCTCATCTCCTCCCACCCCTTTTGTAATTCCACTGATAGGGGAGATATTCCTCCCCTTCCATCTGACCCTAGCTTATCATGTCTCAACAAGAGTGGCTGCAATGTCCTCCTCTGTGACCTAGCAAAGCTGCTCCTCCCTTAAGGTGGGGAAGGAGGTCAAAGAGCCAGCCACTGAGTTCATGTCAGAGACAGTCCCTGTTCCCCTTACTAGGGTACCCACTTGAATACTGAGCTGCCATGGGCTACGTCTGAGCAGAGGTTCTAGGTTATATCCGTGCATGTTCCCTGGTTGGAGAATCAGTCTCAGAAAAGACCCCTGTGCCCAAATCATGAAATTTTCAGAAAAATGGTGGAATTTAGAAAAGATCATACTGAGTGAGGTATCCCAGAAGCAGAAAGATACACACAGTATACACTCACTTATAAGTGGATACTAGATCTATAAGATAGATAAACATACTAAAATCTGTACACCTAAAGAAGATAAACAAGAAAGAGGATCCATGGTAAGATGGTCAGTCCTCACTTAGAAAGACAAATTGGATGGACATTGGAAGTAGGAAAAAAACAAGAAACAAGACAGGACCCTACCTCAGAGGGCCTCTGAAAGACTCTATCTAGCAGTGTATCAAAGCATATGCTGAGATTCATAACCAAACTTTGAGAACAGTGCAGGGAATCCTATGAAAGAAGGGGGAGTTAGTAAGACCTGGAGAGGAAAGGATCCCCACAGGGAAGTTGACAATTGTTAATCCTACTGATCCATGAGCACAGGAGATCTTTCCATCTTCCGATATTTTCTTCACTTATAGTCTTCATATTCTTGAAGTTTTTGTCATCCAGATCTTTCACTTGCTTTGTTAGAGATACACCAAGATATATTTTTTTATCATTTATGGTTATTGTTAAGGGTGTTGTCTTCCTAATTTCTTTCTCAAGACATTTAGTATTTGCATACAGGATCACTAAAGGGTTTTTATAATAGCTTGGTAGTCTGTACAAACAAAAAAGGTGCTTGGGCTATATTTGCAGGCTCGGTTCCCAAAGCTCTACCCATCATATTCATCTTCTCTTATACATGTACATTAAGTTGGAGGATGTTGATTAACAACTACCAAGGGAGGTCTGAAGGTGTCATGTTTTGAGAATCTAGTGAGGTGTTAACTGTTTAAAATTGTCTGAATATTTGACATGAGAAACTAAAAAAATAAATGACTTATTTATTTACATATATACATTCATACACACTTACTTACTTGCTTATTTACCTACTTATTATTATGAAAGAATCTCATGAAACCAATCCTAGCCTTATACTATGTTTCTGAAGTTGGCCCTAATTTCTTGATCATCCTGGCTTCACCAACCAAATATGGGACTTCGGATAACCACTACAACTTCTGCTTTTTGAAATAAATCGTGACAAATGACAACAACAAGGGAAACAAAGTGAATGAATGCCTTTTTACATACTGGAGTGAGTAAGTGATGGTATGTTAAATAACATGACAGAAGGAAGAGTGGGTAATTTATCAACCTCTATGCACATAAGGAAAGAAATTAATTATAATTAGAAGGCATCACACTGTAAAAACTTAAAGTCCTTAAAAGGAAATCTTGATGATGCCACACACATTTAAAACCATGTTGGCTTCATTATAGATTTAACAAAGAAGTTTAGAGCAGACAAAGGGAGATTAATTGGGAGAAAAACACATGCTAGATGAAAATAAATAGGAATAAAACTTAAGCCAAACTTGATGGCTACTGGGACCTAAAAAATAGTTTTTCTCCAGCAATGGGGATCTTGAAAGGTTACCTATGTTTCAATAGATGGAGAACAGAGAAGAGAGAGGTGTATTTGATAAAAATACACTAAACTCATTAATATTTTTCAAACAACACAAGATAATTCAAATTGTTAACTTAAATAGTTCTGTTTTAATCAGTGCAAGTAATTTTCTTAATTTCATTTATTTAATTCTTTATTTCCTTTCTTAAATTAAAATTTATTTTTATATTAATTACACCTATTCACTTTGTATCCCAGCTGTAGCCCCCTCCCTCTTTCCCTCCTAACCCCACCTTCCCTCCTTTATCTCCTCCTATGCTTCTAGGTCGACTGATGGGGAGGTCCTCCTCCCTTCCATGTGACCCTAGCTTATCAGGTCTCATTAGGACAGGCTTCATTGACCTCCTCTGTGGCCTGGCAAGGCTGTTCCTCCATTTATGGGAGATGGTCAAAGAGCTAGCCACTGAGTTCAGGTCAGAGATAGTCCCTGTTCCACTTACTAGGGTACCCACTTGGAAACTGGCCTGCCATGGGCTACATTTGAGCAGGGGTTCTAGGTTATCTCCATGCATGAATACGTGGTCCTTAGTTGGAGTATCAGTCTCAGAAAAGACCCCTGTGCCAAGATATTTTGGTTCTGTTGCTATGCTTGTGGAACTCCTCTCCTCTCCAGGTCGTATTATCTCCTCCTTCTTTCCTAAGATTACCTGCAAGCTGCCCAAAGTTTACTTATGAGTCTCATTATCTGTTTTTATACAATGCTTGGTAGAGTCTTTCAGAGGCCCTCTGTGGTAAGCTCCTGTCCTATTTCCTGTTTTCTACTGCTTCCAATGTCTTTCCTGTTGGCTTTTTAAAGCATCCAAAATGCTATTGTAGATTTTTGAGTGAGAAGATCTAGAAAGAACCTTCCAAATCTTACTTATACATCATCCAGGGGTATCCCATTGGTTAGGGACTGCCCTTTTAAACAATGAAACTAATTCAAAGCCAAGTCTTCCTATGTGCTATGCAGCTGAAAATATTTATGACTTGAATAAAATCAAGAATAAACTGTATTAATGAATAATAAAAAATTAAAAACTCTAACAGAAACAAATTATACCAAATGGATTGGCATGGGAGGAGGTAATTATAAGAGAAAGTGGTGAGTAGAGCTCAGATGATTTTGTGACTTCTGTGGTTTCTCAGCTGTCTTTCTTCCTTTTCTAATAAACAACAAAGCTACCTTGTTTCTTATTTCTCTTTGTAACTGTATTGCCATTTTCTGATTTGTGTATGTGTATTTGAGCCTTTGAAAGTGTGAAAAGTTATTCTCTTCATATTTGCTAAATCTTACATAGCAGTCCGTTTGAAACTTGAACATTTAATCACTGAATATATTCTGCCTGCATAACAAAGATGTGCGTTATAATCCTCCAGTTATTACAAGATCTCTGCTGTCTCAGATACATTTACACTTCAATTACAATTACAATGCTTTCTTCTTAACAGCTCCTTATTTCTGAAGGATGAGTCTCAAGGATTATGTTATAATGAGAACAAAGGTTATTGATTGCCTTTCACATTTTCTATCTGAGATGCTTTGCCAGCCACATAGGAGTGAAGGAGAATTTATGCCAAGATTTTTTTTCTCTCTCCACAGGAAAACATAATGGAAGTAATCAGAAACCAAGAGTTTTTACTCCTTCCAGCTGAAGAGCTCCATAAACTACTGGCCAGTGACGATGTAAACGTCCCCGATGAAGAGACCATCTTCCATGCATTAATGATGTGGGTCAAGTATGACATGCAGCGGAGATGCGGTGACCTGAGTATGCTCCTTGCCTTCATAAGATTGCCACTGCTTCCACCACAGGTAATTTTGTGTACTTCTACTTCAATAAGTGTGGTATACTAAAAATTACTGCATCATAAGAAAACACAATTCAAATTAATATTCAGAATTTTGGGAGTTTAATAAGGTGCTGTATTCAAATTAAGTAAGAGGGCATAAAGGTTATAAGTGAAGGATCATGGATCTAAATATCATCTTGGCTGCATATAGATTCAGGCTTGCTTTTATCAATATGATAAACTTTTATTTGGGGCTGGTTTTACAATCAAAAAGTGTTAATGTATTACATGCACAAAAAGTCTTTGAAAATCAATTAGATAACAAATGTACTCCCATTAGTGTGTCTATAATTTATTTTTTTGTTTATCAGTTATTTGTACATAACAGCTTTCAAACTTAAGCCTTGTTCAGCAAGAGGGAGATCATACCTGGTACTAGAAACCTAGCCAACTCCAGGCTAGTGAAGTCACAGACCTTGAAAGAGAACTTACAGCCACTACTTTACTGAGCCAGCATAACCCCTAACTACATTCTAAACATCTGTTGTCATCCTCTCTTTAAATTTGATCTATAATAAAATAATATGATAATTCCTTAGATAATATATATATACATGTATACATACATATATATATATTCTTTACATTTAAGATCAATTGAATGGCAGTTCAGAATTAACAATGGAATCCAGCATAGAACCTTTTTTCACTAGAGATAAGGAAAAAAAAAACTAAATCACTATATATATTTTTTTATGAGGCCAGAGGACAAAGTGAAAAAGAGAATAATAAGATTTTCTGATAGTTGACATAACCTTGATATAAATTCCAATTCAAAAATCTTTTCCAACTAAAATCGTATCAGAAATAACAAAATATTTAATTAACCATTTATCTTACTAGAACATCATTTTTTATACTCAGTACTTTAAAAACACCAAGCCATGGAAATTAAAATATCACTAACCTATGAGTTTCATTTTGTGAAGAAAAAAAAAAAAAAACAAACATTAGTTTTATATGATCTACCTGTGATCTATTATCACAGCTTTGTAACAGTAAAAAATTGATCTATATACAACATTTTAAACTTAAGGTGTATAATTTCTGTTATTATTGTGAAGAGCAAATTCAAAGTGAATTAATACAATGAAATCATATGTGAAAATGTATGTGTAAATGTACACTTGAAGGATAACAAATTTTTTATCATTCATTCATCACATTTCTTTACATACAATCCACCACAATATATATGTATGTATATATATATGTATATATGTAGATATACACATACATATATATATATATCAAGAAGAGTTTAAGGTAAGTAGTTAATAAAGCAGGGAAATAAGGAACTATGAACTGGTAGCAGTATGTAAAAATTTATGGTTGACTTAAGATTGGGAATTTTTAAATATTCGTATGAGAAAATTGCAAAACAGTTGAAAATAATAACTGTCTTTCATTTTGCTATGGAGAGTAATTAGGAACTAAAATCAGGGTTACTGAATTTTATGGATGTTTTCTCTGAATCAATTATAAGAGCTTGCTTTGACACAAAGTTTTTTTAAAGAAAATGAGACCTGTATTTATGTAAGCAGACAATGAATACATTGTGATTCCCAGTACTAGATTTTTCCAATCATTTTCTCTTCCCTTTGATACTAGGTATGTTCAAAGACTGCATCCTCAGTAATGGCAGTAAAAGCAAATAATGACATTAGCCAATGAAGAATGATACGCTGATTTTCTTTTTCTTAAATTTACCCACTAATACTCACATGTTTTCTCTTTTAATTTTTATTCTTTTTTTTTTTACAATGTATTCACTTTGTATCCATGTTGTAGCCCCCTCTGACTTCTCCTCCCCATCCCAAATATCCTCCCTTTCTCCCATCATCTTCCTTCACCTAGTCCACTGACAAGGAAGCCCCTCCTCCCCTGCTACCTGACCCTAGTCTATCAGGTCTCATCAGGACTGCCTGGATTCTCTTTTCCTGTGGCCTATTAGGGCTGCTTTCCCAGGAGAAGGTGATCAAAAAGCAGGCAAACAAGATTCATCTCAGAGACAGACTACTCCTTCTCCCCTTACTAGAAGACCCACATGGAGACTGAGCTGCTATGAGCTCTAGTTGAGCAGGGAATCTAGGTCCTCTCCATGCATGGTACTTGGTTGATGCTTCAGTCTCTGCAGGACCCCCTGCACTAGATTTTTACCTCTGTTGGTCTCCTTAAAGAGCTCCTGTCCCTGCTGGGTCTTTTTTAATTTCCTCTTCTTCCATGGGACTTCCTGTGCTCTTCCCAAAGTTTGGCTATGAGTCTCAGCATCTACTTTGATCCCCTGATGGGAGGAATCTTTCAGAGGACATCTGTTGTAGGCTCCTGTCCTTTCTACCACTTCTGCTGTCTATTCTGTTTGCCTTTCTCAATGAGAATTAAGCATCTCTCCCTAGGGTTGTTTATCTTCTTTAGGTCTGTAGATTGTCATATGTTTATCCTATATTATATTGCTAATATCTGCTTCTAAGTGAGTATGTACTATGTGTGTCTTTCTGGTTCTAGGTTACCTCACTCAGGATGATTTTTCTAGTTCCATCTATTTGCCTGAAATTTTCACAATTTCCTTGTCTTTTTAATAGCTGCGTAGTATTCCATTGTGTAAATTTACCAAAATTTCTGTATCCATTCCTCAGTTGAGGGGCATCTGGGCTGTTCCCAGGTTCTGGCAGATAAAGCTGCTATAAACATAGGAGAGTATATGTTCTTGTTGTGTATTTGAGCATCTTTTGTATATATGCCCAGGAGTGGTATAGCTAGGTTCTGAGGTAGTACCATTCTGAATTTTCTGAAAAGGTGCCAGACTGATTTAGAAAGTGGTTGTACAAGTTTACATTCCCATTTTCTCTGCTGGTTGAAATGTCAGGGTTTTATTCAAATTTTGTCAACAATTTGCTGGACACTTCAGCTCTTTCCTATAATGCCAGGACTAGGACTTGGAAAGTTGAAACAGAAAAATTTTAAGTTCAGTGTTAGAGGCAACTATTTAATCTTCAAGCTTTCCCTGTTTATACTGGGATATTCTTTACTGGAGAAAAGGAGGGAAGTACTATAAAAGGCTGTGAATGTGCCTTCTCATGTCTTCTTCCCCAGCCTTCTAGCTTACTCTTATGACGTCAGAAATACATAAAGATTTCTTTCAATATATCTTAATTAAATTGACGCATTGAATAATAAATTATTCTCCTATCAGGTTGTTTGTTCTCTACTACACATTACGCATAGGTTTACATTCATCTAGTTTGTATGTGAATATATGTGTATCGGTTCATATTCACCCATATATGAAAACACAAATGTAGAGGTAAAAGTTAAATTGAGATAGAGACAAATAAAAGAAAAATTTACTAATGAAATTACCATTAATTTAGCATTACTTAGTAGTTTGAAGCTAGTGTTTTACACATTTCTCCTCATATTTTTCCTAAAACCTTGCAATGATAATTGTTTTGTCCAGTTTATCTCAATCATCTACCATTACATATTTGAAATTCAACATATCTTAAATTCTTAAGGTAGTAACACAAAATAGAAATGAATGAATAATTGATTAAATAACTACTTTAGTTTATTAAACAGTTCTTTAGGTACATGTGAAATATGCTCTGAAATATTTAACTTAGGGGCTAAAATCATGTACAGGCCAGCACAACAAACTGTTACAAACTCATGCGTTCAGTCTTTCTTAATAGTTTAAAGAAAAGACCACATGTTCTTAGGAATTTTTGTAAACCCATGAAGACTACAAAAATCATTATCTTTTGCTTTATATTGATTAAAGTCTTATTTTTGCTTATCATCATCAACTCTTATCATCTGTCTCTAACTCAACTCTCATTTTTGTTCTCCTAAGCTGTAGATACAGACACAAACACACACACACACACACAGACACTAATAAAAGCAATTACAGATATTTCACAAATAAAAAGTGATAAAAGACTGATTAATAACAACAATAGTTTAGTTATGCCATAAACACTATTCTATTTTTATAAGGCAATTGCCATCTTAAGGTGGCAATAAAATAAATATTTCCTTGTATTCTACACGATCATGCTTTTATATCACTTAGTGTATTGGGTGCTTCTGTGTTTAGTTTTTATGCACATAAAAGAAAATCCATTCTGATTTTTTCTATTAATTATGAATCAACCCATATCATTATAAAATGTTATTTTAATGTGGCATGAAGAATAAAATGAGAATGACTTTTAAATGAGAGCAATAATAGACCAAATGGCTTTGGAAGAGTAGAAAAGACAGAAAATCTCAGAAACAAAAATGGCTCTTTTATGAGGATTTGAAATGCAACAGTTTATATTGAAATAAATTCAACTTTTGACTCCACACTAAAAAAGACCATAAGATATGGCAAAATGAAAGAAACAGATAAATGAGTTTTCTTCCAAGAATGCATCTATTATTTTTAAGAAATCAAGAGTTACATGTTACTCTTTTCACAATTTTCTTAAGTACACTAAAGTATAAAATTTAACAAAAATATAAAAATAGGAAATTTAAGGCATTTTGCTGACTATATGAATATGTATGAAACAAAGGATAGACCCAGCACAATTATTTTTGTTTTTATATTATTCAATTTTCTACAATAATATGAGTGATCAAATGTCAGTTTGAAATTAAAAAGTATAGTTTCATATTTTGTAACAAATTTTCCACTGATTTTTATTTGGTGTCATAAAACACAACTTTATACTATGCACATAAATACTCATTTACATTGTGTACATTTAAATATTAAAACATGTCAAGAAGCATAGGGCCGCAGCACTGGACTGCTTATCATGCTCAGGGTCTTTAGTTTGACTCACAATACCATGCAAACGTTAGAACATACACATAGATGCTCTTTTTTTAAAATTTTGTTAGTACTTTCTAATGTGGCTGTTCAGTGAGTTTCAAGGGCCAAGAGAGATGGCTTGGTGGTAAAAAACCGTTACTCCTCCTTCAGAGAACCCAGTTTCAGTTCACAGCATCCAGAGTAGTTGCCTTACAACTACAGGTCCAGGGAATCTGACACCCTTCCTGGCCTCCAAGAGCACCCATGTGTAGATATTGTACATAAATTCAAACAATGACACACACACATATATACACAAATATATGGGAAAGGATATATATATATCTATATCTATCTATCTATATATATATATATATATGGAAAAAGGAGAGAGAAGTATTCTTTCCATATTCCACTTATCCTAGCCACCATATTGAAATGACAAAAGGCCAAGGTGACATTTGTAAATTGTCAGTATAAAGGAAGATATAAAAATATACATATGTATGTGTTGAAATATATGTTGATATATATGTGTGTGTGTGTGTATCAACATTTAATGAAGGAAAAGATTACATGGATTTGAAGGAGAGCAAGGGGTGGTAGTAGAATATCTCATTATGAGTCATTCCAGGAGGTAATAACATCCTAGTTTGTTGTAACTTACAAAGCACACAGATTTATCAACCCTTTTTCTAATATCTAAGGCTGTTTCTTGAATAGGAAATTTACCTCCTCATTTTGTGCAAATCCCAAAGTCCATTTCTAGAAGCACTATATATAAATTTTAAAAACTGGGTAAGTGAAAAAAAATGCATTATTTTTTCCAGAGTGATAAATCAGCAAAACAAAGTTCAGTCTAAGAAAAGCAAATTAACTTAAAACTTAAATTGTATAATAAGCACTTTTGTACATATTAAAATATTATAGATAATGCCAAGAGGCGATACAATGCAAGACCAATTACTTTTCTCAATTAAACATTAAAGGGAAATTAATATTTAATCATATATATTGTGCATAGTATTTTTAAATTAAAAAAGGATACAATAATTATTTTAGAAAGTCAAGAAAAATGGCAAAGCATTTCTAACGAAACAAAAGCCATAACAATCCTTAGACCTTTTAATTAGGATTCTATAAAGATTATTTTTTCTTAAAAAAAGTGTATGTGTATGTGTTTGTAATTTAATATGTCCATATTTGTCAGTATAAGCATGCATGCATGTGTGTGACATACATAGGTTGATTCTGTATTTACCAAAATTCTCCACATTTTTCTCCTAATTTACTATTTTCTAAAAAGTTAGGTGCTCAGCAACTGTCCACTTGCTAGCCAGTGATATAAGGACCTTATATCTGTGCCTCTGCCTTCTGTAGAATTATAGATGTATAATTTCTCATTTTCACATGGGTGCTGGATATCAAAATGAAGTCTTCATAAATGTGCTGCAGGCACGTTGCTGACTCAAGCATTTTTGTAGCCTACAAAATTAGCAAAAATAAATGAATAGAAATGCCTCTAAATTTGGCAGACTTGGCTTTATTTATTACATAACAAATGAAACACAAGCACAGGCATATATGAAAATATAAATTTCAACAGGGAAGGTTTACATAAATGATAATTACTGGTAACTAACTTTGAAATGAGGGAGGATTTAAATCTGAAAAGATAACACTTCAGAACATCAAAGTACCACTGTACCAACATGGAAAACTGTTGCTCGACTCGGATATCCAAAGGTTCATATCCAGATCTCTCCTGGAAACCAGAATAGTTATTGTCCCATATGAGACACTGGCCACAGAATATAAGGAGCAGGTGACAGAAAACCAAAGAAGTGACAGGGACTTTGAGAGAAAGTACCTGTAAGTCAGGTAGCAAAATCTTCAAGGTGGTTCCTGTACTCTGAACTGACAGAGCTTACCATAGCTTCTCTTGGGAAAAGTCCAAGGACAATGCATGGAGATAACCTAGACCCACTGCTCAGATGTAGCCCATGGCAGTTCAGTATCCAAGTAGTTGCCCTAGTAATGGGAGCAGGAGCTGTCTCTGACATGAACTCAGTGGCTGGATCTCTGAGCACCTCCCCCTGGAGTAGTGAAGTTGTACTAGGCCACAAAGGAAGACAACACAGCCAGTCCTGATGAGACTTGATAGTCTAGGGTAAGAAGAAAGGGTAGAAGGACCTCCCTTATCAATAGACTTGGGAGGGGCATGGAGTAGAAAAGGGAGGGAGGGTGGGAATGAGAGTGGAGGCGGGTAGGAATGGGAGTAGATGACGGAGGGGGCTACATCTGGGATTCAAAATGAATAAACTGTAATAATCAAAAGAAATTTTAAAAAATTACAAAAAAGAATAAAAAGAATGGCTTTTAAACAGATTTGATTAATTTACTTTATTAGTCATTCAGCCAGTGTTTTAAGAGCTTAGCCTGGAAAATATTATATAGCCAACCTGGTCTAAAGCCCATTAAATTTCTTCCTTAAAATATTCCTACCATTACCAATACTTATTATAGTAATAATTCTCAGTAAAAGTGACACAAAATGTTCCAGTATATGTCAAACATAACAACTGTCAAAAGAATTAAGAATATAGAGCATTATTATATTTAAGTGGAATATTCTTACATGATGTCAAATTGAAAGATGTTACTTCAATAATAATCAAAATGTAGACTATGAAGAACTTTGTGATAATATTTAAGAATTTGATAAATGTTTTTAAATAAAAATAAGCAAGAAAAATGAGTGGTATGCATGGGTTGTAAATAATCTATTAAAAGGAGAGATAGAAAGACATGGAGAAGACAGGAGCCCCCAAAGGAGATCAACAGAACCAAAAAACCTGGGCGCAGGGGTCTTTTCTGAGACTGATGAATCAACCAAGGACCATGAATGGATATAACCTAGAACCACTGGAGAGATGTAGCCCATGGCAGCCCAGTATCCAAGTGGGTTCCCTAGTAATGGGAACAGGGACTGTCTCTGACATGAACTCAGTGGCTGGCTCTTTGATCACCTCCCCTTTAAGGGGTTGGGGGGAGCAGCCTTACCAGGCCATGAGGAAGATAATGCAGTCAGCCCTGATGAGACCTGATAGGCGAGGGTCAGATGGAAGGGGAGGAGGACCTCACTATCAGTGGACTTGGGGAGGGGGATGAGAGGAGAAGAGGGAAGGAGTGGAAAGAGACAAGGGAGGAGGCTACAGCTTGGATACAAAGAGAATAAATTGTTACCAATTAAAAAACAATTAAAAATTAAAAAATATCTAGTGGAGATTATTTGGTGGAGAGGAAAGGAGACAGGAAGAAGAAATAGGGGAATAGAGAGGACAATGGTGGATAAAAAGCGTAAGAGAAAATTAAAATGCCTATGCAGATGGAAATGTCAAATGAAAGCAAGTGTCTTATTCGCAACATAAAAACAGTAAGAAAACTTATTGGAATTAATATTCAATACAGGAAATACATAATTACATATTCTAATGAATGTGAATTTATTGTTTCCTGTGTAGACATCAATTTTGTGCTGCAACCCTCCTGAAACTCTGAAGCACACCTCCTCTCCATGTGATCAACTGTAACTTAATGACAGTAACTCAAGATTTGATATTATCAAATGACAGTTGAAATCTCAAGAGTGAAATGAAAGCTGACTAAATCTTATAACTTCAAGTTAATAACTCATTGAAATAGCTGAAAAAGAATAAAGGATACTCAGTTTTAAATGACATCTTAAAATCCACACAAAATCCAAACAGATTAAAATAATTGTAAAAGGCACTCATTTGAATTAATTTCATTATATTTGGCACATTTTGAAGTATACATGTAATGTTGATATTCAGATTAGGAAAGATGGTGTAAACCTCAAATGGTCAATCTACATATTAAATAAGAAACAAGATTATATTAACTTAAATCTACTTTTGATGGATTAAGTTGAACAGTTTTTCCCAAAAGTTAAATAATTTATAATTACTTACAGACATTTTTTAAAGTTATGATTACATAATTGTTATTCACTAAGTGCTTACCAGTGATTATATCTACCTCCTAAATAAATACAGAGGCATCATTTTCTTTATTATAGGCACAGGCTGAAAAAACTTTATTGAATAATCAATTACAATTAATATCAATATGTATGTTTTAAACCATCAACTACACTTTTAAATGTCTAAAGTTGTTCTCCTGTATTAATATTTTAGTATATATGTTGTTTCTTTTGTGATTTATGTAACAGTGAAATACTCTAATATACGCAAGATGAATAAACAAACAAACAAAAACAAAAACAAAAAAACAGCCAGTTGAGTAAAAAGGAGGCCCAGAGAGTGGCAAAGAATATTTGTTAGTTATACAGCTGAAAGAACAATAATATCCAAATTTACAAATTATTAGGAAGAAGGAATCATGAAAATAATTGCACTGAAAATGTACTTATAAGTCTGGTTTTTGCTTATATATGTCATAACTGCCATAGTCATTGTGACTTCATATAGGCCACTTCCCTACTGTATCCAGAGGTACTATATCTTTGTATTCATACACTAACTCTAGCTTTTAAACTTTTTCTTCCTCTTTCTTCTTCTCCACCTCCTGCACAATGACACCTAAACCTTGAGAGGAGAAAGTGTGATGCAGATGCCCAACTGAGGGCTAATCATTCTCTATTACCTTAGTCTTTGCATAGTTGTCAGTCTCTGTTTTAACCAACATCTACCTCAAAGGCGGTGGATGACTACATCACTGATGAACACATGAATTAGACCTGCACAAGCTCCTACCAGTTATGAATAGAGGAGATGAGCACAAATTTACATCACTATCCAAGTAACTACTTGGAACTGATGCTGAAAGGAAGAGAAGAGAGAGACAGAGACAGAGAGACAGAGAATCCTACCTGAGCAAGGCCAAAATGGGAAGATTGTGTGAGTAATAAGAAAGAAATAGTTCCATCTTTCTCAAACTTATGCCTTCTACTTAGATTTGTCATTCACTAGACAAAGCTAAACATTGTTAGCATGGGAACTAGATTTTCTTTTTCAGAATTTTCCACCACCAAAGTCAAGGAAAAGGACAGGAACTAATGAAGACTGATGGGGGAGAGAAAAAAATAATAATTATTGGACACCCAATGAAGGAAAATTGGAAACAATTATACCATTTAAAATACAACTAAAGAGTCTACCTAGTGAAAGATAAGCTTAAAATAATTGATCCACAGATTCTTAATACTCTTCAAAGTTACAGTTACAGCTCTTATGGAGTCATGGTGTTGATAAGTTAGGGAAAATCTGTAATCAACAGTTTTCTGAATTCATGAAGAGGAAGGAAACTTGTTTGTATTTTACGAAAAAGAGAATGGATAAGGAGAAGTGGAGGTGAACATACATAGATGACCATTAAATTGGTAGACAGAAAGGCAGCTAAATAGAATCATGAAGAGTTAACAAGAAACATGTCTTAAGAAAACAATGTTAACAAACAATATATTTTAAATAGATATCATTATATGCAATTCTACTTGGTTTCATTCCCGTGGACTATTTTTTGTTCCTGAGATATAATTTATACTACCATCTATCTATCTATCTATCTATCTATCTATCTATCTATCTATCTATCTATCTATCTACCTAACTATCTAACATCTATCTTCCTATCTATGGAAAACATCTGAAGCAAAATTCCCAAATGTAAGTTTTTCTTCATGAAGTAACACCCACATAGATATTGTTTATCATAGCAAACATAACTCTGTTGAGAGTTACATCGATTGAAATTATGGCTACATTATTTAGCTTATATCTTAATTTGTTCAGTTAGTAAAATATTACAATTTACACTGGAAAATTAAATGCTGATTAATGTTTATGGATAATGACAGTGTCTCTAGATTGGTAAAATTGTAATAGAATTTCATCTCATCCTTTAATTAAATATATATCTTTTGTTTTGTTTTTTGCTGTTGTTTGTTTGCATATTTATTTATTTATTATTTTTAAAATATTTTTATTTTTAAATAATTTTATACATTCACTTATATCCCAGCTGTAGCCTTCTCCCTCTTTCCCTTCCAATTCTCCCCTCCCTCCCTCCCCCATCTCCTCCCTGCCCCCTTCCGAGTTCACTGAGAGGGGGTGTCCTCCTCTCCTTCCATCTGGCCCTTGCTTATCAGGTATCTTCAGGATGGTTGCAATGTCCTTATCTGTGGCCTAGCAAGGCTGCTCCTCCCTAGGGGGGTCAGGGAATCTCAATGAGTCAGACATTAAGTTCATGTAAGAAACAATTCCTGTCCCCCTTACTGGGGAACCCACTTGGAAACTGAGCTATGGGCTATGGGCTATGGGCTATGTCTGAGCAGGGGTTGTAGGTTATATCCACTCATGGTACTTGGTTGGATAAACAGTCTCAAAGAAGACCCCTGTGCCCAGATATATTTAGATCTTGTGGGGCTTCCTGTCCTCTCTAGGTTACAGTAATTCCTCCTTCCTTCATATGATTCCTTACCCTCTGCCGAAGGCTTGGTTATGGGTCTTAGCATCTGCTTTGATAGACTGCTAGGTAGAGTCTTTCAGTTGCCTTCTGTGGTAGGCTACTCTCCTGTTACTTGTTTTCTCCTACTTCCAATGTCCATCCCCGTGGTCTTTCTAGATGAGGTTTGATGATCTTACCCCTAGATCTCTTTCTCGTTTATCTTTTTTAGGTTTACATATTTAAGTATGTTTATCCTATCTTATAGGTCTAGTACCCACTTATAAGTGAGTATATACCATGTGTCTATTTCTGCTCCTGGGATATCTCACTCAGAATGATTTTTTTTTCTAGATCCCACCATTTGCCTGGAAAATTCATGATTTCCTTGTTTTTAATTGCTGAGTAATATTCCATTGTGTAAAAGTACCACAATTTCTTTATGCATTCCTTCATTGATGGACATCTGGGTTGTTTCCAGGTTCTGGCTATTACGTATAAAGCTGATACAAACATGGTTGAGCAAATGTCCTGTTGTGTATTTGAACATCTTTTGGATATATGCCTAGGAGTAGTATTATTTATGTATTTTAACATATTCACTGACTTTACATTCCAGTAGGAACTTCTCCTCCCTCCCTTCCTCCTAGTCCCTCTAGCTCCCTTCTCCTCCTCTCTCTCTTCTTTTCAGAGAAGGGGAGATCTCCCATGGGTTTTCACCTGCCTTGACATGTCAAGTAGGACTGGATATATCTTCTTTTATTGAGGGTAAACAAGGCATCCCCGTTATTGGGAAGAGATCACAGAGCAGGCAAGAGAGTCAGAGACAGGCCCTGACCTGATGACCTAATGTTAGAGGTCTCATATGAGGACCAAGCTGTATATCTGTTAGAATATGTCTGTGTGTGGAATGGGGTGGGAGCTAGACTACTCAATGGATGCTCTCTGGTTTGTGGGTTAGTCTCTGTGAGCCCCTTTGAGTTCAGAGTTTGTTTTTAATGTCATTTTGATTAAATATTTATTTGTGTGCTTGTTTTTAAGACAGTTTCTCTGTGTAACCTTGGCTGTCTAAACTTGCTTTGTAGACAAGGCTGGCTTCAAACTCACAGAGATTGACTGCCTCTGCCTCCTCAAGTGCATGGGTTACAGTTGCTTATATTCTTAACTGTCAGCATTAATTGCTCTAACTTCAATTATTGTAAATAGAAAAGTAATTTTATTTTTTAAATTGAAAGTATCTTTCCTGTAGGCTATAAGTCATAATCTGGCTAAATATTTAATTTTTTAAATTTTTTTATGTTTTTTTAATATTGTGTGTTTGTGCACATGTGTATAAATATGCACATTAGTGCAGTTGTTCCTGGAAGCGAGAAGAAGACACTGAATTCCCTGTCTTGAGGGCACCTGACTGAGAGAACAAGAACAGAATACCATCTTGTTTTTCAGGCACCATTTTAAATGGACCTGTCATTTAGGTGATCCAAGTTCTCCCAGCAGGAACTAAAAAGCCCACAGAAGGAAACTGGCAAGTGAAAAATCACAGGAGGAACTCGGCAAGAATAATAAGGCCCTGCACCTGGAGGCAACCAGTGAAATAAAAGTACACACATAGTTCTGGGCCTCGCCCAGGTCAAGATGTGCCTTTTTAGTAGCCTGTTTCCCCCTTATGGTTTGGCCAAGTGGCCTGAACCAATCAGCTTAAAGGTCAATCTACCTCTACCC
This sequence comes from Meriones unguiculatus, assembly GCF_030254825.1. Classification (NCBI taxonomy): domain Eukaryota; kingdom Metazoa; phylum Chordata; class Mammalia; order Rodentia; family Muridae; genus Meriones; species Meriones unguiculatus. The sequence goes on along the minus strand of NC_083357.1, from coordinate 92,618,210 downwards.
ACTCCCCTCTTACCAAGTTCTGTAATGCCAAGGCTTGGAATTCCCCGATTGCTGTTTTGCCCAAAACTCTGCCCTTCTTAGACTCTGGGCTGCTCTTTCTGAATTTGCTGAGTCAGGAACGATTGATGACCCAAGCTCAAGTTTGAATAAAGACCTTTGTGTGTTTATATCAGACTCAGGTTCCTGGTGACCTTTTGGGGGTCTCGTGATCTAGGCATAACGTTGACAAGAGTAGTAATGACTGAACCATGGTCCCCTAAAAGAGTGGTAAGTGTTCTTAACAACTGAATCATCTGCTCAGCCTACCATTTTTAATATCTATAAAAATTATATATGCTGTGGCTAACAGCTACTCCTTTAATATAATGGATGTACAATGTCTTCAGTAGGCTTGTTACTTTCTTTGCAATGGGTAATAAATCTCAATCATTTTCCTTTCTTGGAGTTTTTACTGAAAAAGTAAGTTTGTATGTATCAAAATGATAAATGGAGGTTAATGGTTTTGCCCTCAAATAATTTTTGCTGATCCCATTGGTAACAGATTACCTTGAATATCTTTTGATGATCTGCATTCATTAGTTCAATGACTATCCTCATCACACCTTCTACAAATCCTGGAAGGCTGAGCTCTTCTAGAGAAGTATTTGGGGATGCCTTGCCTATAATCCCTTTTCAAATGACCTGATGTCCTACAGTCAAACTTTATTATCTAAGATTGCTGGGAATTGCTTGTACAATTACATAGTTATTGTCAGAAGTAGTTCTAATCCATTTATCCATAGGTGTTTACCAAGTTTTCAAAGGTCTACGAACACTTTTACACTGTGCGTTTGCATTTTTTAAAGCTAAAGTTTCAATTACTACCAGTTTCACATCTGGATCTGATATTGCCTTGTTTGTGGAAGATGATAATTTATTTTTTAAAAAAAGCAGTAGGAGTCTCTCTGGGGCTTGGCATCATCTTTGTGAATATATATACACTCTATGTTGCTGTTTCACCTTACCCCAGACTCTTAAAGCTACTACTGTACATTGTATTATAATGTATTGTATCTGCTTATTTATTTTTCTCTATCAAAATTAAAGCTTCTTTTTATTAAATTTAATTTTATTTATATATTTATGTATTACAATTTACTCATTTGTAGCCCCATTTGTAGCCCCCTCCCTCGTCTCCTCGTCTCCTCCCAGTCTCACCAACCCTCCCTCTTTTCTCCCTATGCCTTTTCCTTAAACTCTCCTATAGATTGCTTTGGAAAAAATTATTGAAAATCTGTTTCTCTGCTGAAACAGAACTTGAGTTTACTGTGTACACCTCAAGAAGCTAAAGAAGACTCATTGACAAACTTTGGTCAGAGTACAGGGAATCTTGTGAAAGAAGGAAGAGACAGAAAGACCTGGAGGGGACAGGAGTTCCACAAGAAGAGCAACAGACTGTGAAAGCAGATACTGAGCCTGGTGGCCAACTGACAGGCAGAGTGAATGGAATTTTATGTAAGAAGTGGGAAATAGTAAGAGCTGGAGAGGACAGGGTCTCCACAAGGAGAGCAACAGAACAAGAAAATTTGAACACAGGGAACTTCCCAGAGACTCATACTCCAACCAAGGACTATTCATGGAGATAACCTAGAACCCTGACAATGCAGCCACTTCTGATGAGAACTGATAGACTAAGATCAGAAAGAAGGAGAGGAGGACCTCCCCTATCAGTGGACTTGGGGAGGAGCATGCATGCAGAAAGGGAGGGGGAGGGTGGGACCGGGAGGGGAGGAGGGAGGGGCGTATGGGGGGATAGAAAATGAATAAAGTGTAATTAATAAAAGTTAAAAAAAAAGGAACAGAAAAAAAATCTGGACATAGGGGTCTTTTCTCTGACTGATACTATAGCAAAGCATCTTGCCTGGAGATAAGCTAGAACCCCTGCACAGATGTAGCCCATGGCAGCTTAGTCTCCAGGCGGTTTCCTAATAATGTGAACAGGGATTGTCTCTGACATGAACTCAGTGGCTGGCTCTTTGATCACCCCTTCTTGAGAGGGGAACAGCTTTACTAGACCACAGAGGAAGACAATCAGCTAGTCCTGATGAGACCTGTTTCATTGGGGTCAGGGGAGGAAGACCTTCCCTATCAGTGGACTTGGGGAGAGGCATGGGAGGAGATGAGGGAGAAAATGTGGGATTAGGAGGGGATGAAGGGGCATATAGCTGGGATGCAATGTGAATAAAGTACAATTAATAAAAAATAAGTAAGTCTCAGCATCTGTTTTGATACACTGCTAGGTAGAATCTTTCACAGGCTGTCTGTGGTAGGCTCCTGTCCTGTTCCCTGTTTTCTCCCTCTTCTGATATCCACCCCATTTGCCTTTCTGAATGAGGATTGATCATCTTACCCAGGATCCTCCTTCTTGCTTAGTTTCTTTAGATGTACAGATTTTAGTATGTTTATCTTATATTATATGCCTAAAATCCACTTATAAGTGAGTATATACCATTTGTGTCTTTCTGCTTCTGTGATACCTCACTCAGGATGATCCTTTCTAGTTCCCACCATTTGCCTGCAAATTTCATGGTTTTCTTGTTTTTAATTACTGAGTAGTAATCCATTGTGTAATGTACCACAATTTCTGTATCCATCCTCAATTGAGTGACATATGGGTTGTTTCCAGATTCTGGCTACTATGAATAAAGCTGCTATGAATATGGTTGAGCAAATGTCCTTGTTGTACAGTTCAGCACATTTTGGATATATGTCTGGGACTGGTATAGCTGGATCTTGAGGAAGCACTGTTCCTAATATTCTGAGAAAGCATCAGGACACTTTTTTTAAATTTTCTTTCTTTTTATTTTTTATTATTAGTTACATTTTATTAACTCTCTACCCCAGCTCTATCCCATTCCCTCATTCCCTCCCAATCCCTCCTTATGTCGCTCATCTCCTCCCTGCCCCTTTCCAAGTCCACTGCATTTATTTGTGTAAATTAGTGTATTTACATAAATTAGTATATTTAAAATAAGTAGCCATTTGTAATATCTCGCAACTTAATTTTTCCTTTTCGAATTCTTTTTTTTTCCCTTGACATAGTCTCTCTTCTTCCTAAATATTTATTTTGTAACTTTTGTTATTGGCTTCAAACAAAATAACATCACATTAGAAGAGATTCTATATATTATGAAAATGAAAATCATGTTCAAAGTTAAATTTTGCTTCTATCGTCATGATTGGCTTGGGTTTCTCTCAGCAGAGCAATGGTCTCCTTGTTCATTTTCAAATCCTGAGAAACAATACTCTCCAAGATCTTACATTGGTAATTTTGAAACATCAAATGGCCTTCTTTTAACACTGCAATATACTTTCAATACTAAAGGAAAATAACAAATCCAATAATAAGAAGAAAACAAGGTTGTTGAAGAGCAACGGGACAGTATATATGGCAGGGGGAAAGCAACCACTCCATTGTTAAGACACTTACTAAATTTCTTCTTGAGGTCTGTGGTGAATAATTCTATGAACAATCAGCTTCCATGGCAGTCACAAATATTAATCTGAGGTAGCAACATTTAATGGTTTTCAGTCACCAGGGAGCTACAGAAGTGTGGACAATAGGAAAAAAAATCAAAAGCATGTGTAGTTTGATATTTATCTCATTGTGAGAAGAGTAAACAAATCCTATGCTCTCAATGTAACAAACTGATATTTGTTCAGCTCATCCAAATATACTGTGGCTTAACTACAAGCATAAGAAAATAATAACTACGTCTTATCCTGTTAGAAATGCTTATCTTACACCGGTGTTAACACATTCCAACATATGATAATATTTCTAGTATGAAGAAAAATAAGCTTCTATTCTAACTTAATCCTGAAGTTTTCTTTCTAGTAGAGAGATTTTGGGGGCAGCTTATTTCATATCCAACTTTTAAAAACCTTACAAAGTTGAAGCCCAGTGGAATGAATATTAGGTGGGAGGATTATTGCAATCCCTTATTGACGTGCAAGATGCATTCACCTTGATGTTTTTGCAGAAACTGATTTAACTGATGATGATCAAAAGAGAAATGTCGAGCTTTGATCAGAATAAATCTAAAGAGAGTTGAAATCTGCAAATACAAAGTGATTGAAATTCTTTCTCCGTCTTCCGTTAGTGAAATGAGAAAAGCCAAAAAATATGGATACCTTATAATTAGTGTGAGACAAATTACAAATTAAAAGAGTCTGCTTAAAGATGATAAGACTAAAGAAAAATAATGTTTAATTGACGGCATGCATTGTTAATGAAATGATAAAATCAAGTGTCCCTAGTGCAAATCAGAATGCAGTGTCTTTAATTGCTGTTCTGAACATTATTGGCATCATATTCACAGCTGCTTCTACCATACAATTGAAATACTTGAAATAAAATGTGTCAGAAGTGAGGGAGAATTGTTGGTCTTTTTTTGTATCTAGTACCATTTGCTCTTTAGAGGACTATCCATCGCTTCCATGTATAATGTTCTGGTCACTCACAAATTTATTCATCTCCAGGCCAGCAGAGTTCATACATTAATTAGGCAAATGGTCAAAGTGTAGATGAAGGCAAGGATAAGTGTTAGGTGTATAATAGCCACCAGATGTATAATTTTATGCTCATAACTTTAGAAAAGGGTAACCAGGCCAAACAAAGCAAAAGTGAGCAACATCAATATAAAAATTTGCTAATTAAAATTTAATTGTATTAAAGTGTCAAATGTTTATCAGTGATATTGTGACAGTACTGTCAGGTCGTAGCTTTGAAGAGAAATGATGAGATTTAAAAATTTCTTTGGCTGCAGCTGTGTTTAACATGCTAATATTTATACACAAGTCAAAGATCAAGAATCCTTAATTGGTTCTGTTTTAGCATGTATGCTTGTGTCTCCAAAATAACATTCACAATGTATACAGAGATTACGAATATATACCTTTCCTGAATTTGTAGTTGTTTCTACATGGTCTTTTTAGAATGTCTTAAAAATTCACTGTTGTCAGATCATCTGGAGGTATCTCCATCCCCGATCTCAAGCTGTTCTACAGAGCAATAGTAATAAAAACTGCATGGTATTGGCATAAAAACAGAAAGGAGGATCAATGGAACCGAATAGAAGACCCAGAAAAAAACCCACATATCAATGAATACTCAATTTTTGACAAAGAAGCCAAAACCATTCAATGGAAAAAAGACAGCATCTTTAACAAATGGTGGTGGTCCAACTGGATCTCTACATGCAGAAAAATGAAAATAGATCTATATTTATCACCCTGCACAAAACTAAAGTCCAAGTGGATCAAAGACCTCAACATAAAAACAGATACTCTAAATCTGTTAGAAGAAAAAGTGGGGAATAGCCTAGAACTCATTGGCACCAGAGACAACTTCCTGAACAGAACACCAACGGCACAGGCTCTAAGAGCAACAATCAATAAATGGGACCTCATGAAACTGAAAAGCTTCTGTAAAGCAAAGGACACCATCATCAAAACAAAATGACTGCCTACAGATTGGGAAAGAATCTTCATTAACCCTTTATCTGACAGAGGACTAATATCCAGTATATACAAAGAACTAAAGAAGCTGAAAAGCAGCAAACCAAGTAATCCAATTAAAAAATGGGGAACAGAGCTAAACAGAGAATTCTCTGTAGAGGAATATCGAATGGCAGAGAAACACTTAAAGAAATGCTCAACCTCACTAGCCATCAGGGAAATGCAAATCAAAACGACCCTGAGATATCACCTTACACCCATCAGAATGGCCAAGATGAAAAACCCAAGTGACAACACATGCTGGAGAGGTTGTGGAGAAAGGGGAACCCTCCTCCATGGCTGGTGGGAATGTAAACTGGTACAACCACAGTGGAAATCTATCTGGCGTTTTCTAAGACAATTAGGAATAGTGCTTCCTCAAGACCCAGCTATACCACTGCTAGGTATATACCCAAACTTTGCACAAGTACACAAAAGACATATTTGCTCAACCATGTTTATAGCAGCTTTATTTGTAATAGCCAGAACCTGGAAACAACCCAGATGTCCATCAATGGAGGAATGGATACAGAAATTGTGGTATTTTTACACAATGGAATACTACTCAGCAATCAAAAAGGAGGAAATCATGAAATTTGCAGGCAAATGGTGGGATCTAGAAAAGATCATTCTGAGTGAAATATCCCAGAAGGAGAAAGATAAACACGGTATATACTCACTTATATGGACCTATAAGATGTGATGAACATAATGAAATCTATACACCTAAAAAAGATGATCAAGAGAGTGGACAGGGGGTAAGATGATCAATCCTTGTTTAGAAAGACAGATGGGATGTGCATTGAACGTATGACAGGAGTCTACTGAAGGCATTTGAAAGACTCTAACTAGCAGTGTTTTCAAAGCAGATACAAAGACTCATAGCCAAACCTTTGGCAGAGTACAGGGATCATATGAAAGAAGAGGAGTTAGTATGATGGGGAAAGGATAGGAGTTCCACAAGGACCAAATATATCTGGGCACAGGGTCTTTTCTGAGACTGACATTCAACCAAGAACCATGTATGGATATAACCTAGAACCTCTGCTCGGATGTAGCCCGTGGTAGCTCAGTAACCAATTGGTTTCCCATAGTAAGGGGAATAAGGACTATTTCTAACAGGAACTCAATGGCTAGCTCTTTGACCTCCCCACTCCCCAAGGGAGGAGCAGTCCTGTTAGGCCACAGAGGAGGACTTTGCAGCCAGTCCTGAAGGTACCTATTAAAACAGGATCAGATGAATGGGGAGGAGGCCCCCTCTATCAGTGGACTTTGAAAGGGGCAGGGTGGAGATGAGGGAGGGAGGGTGGGAATGGGAAGGAATGAGGGAGTGGGATACAGCTGGGATACAGAGTTAATAAAATGTAACTGATAAGAAAAAAATAAAATTAATAAAAAATTCACTGTTGTCAATCAGAAATATTTTTATTAAAATGCAAAAGAAGCATAAATGCACTGGTTCACAGTGGTGAATCCGTATACGTGCAGTAAGTTCTTCTCCAGTTATCTGATTTCAGAATGAGCTTATTTATGAAAAAATCTCATGAAAAGATATTTTCTGCCTTGCTTTTAATTCTAATAAATGTATGAATAAGGAAGCTACATATAAATGCATAATCTGCACACAGAGAAACAGCTGTATGTGACTTCTATAAAACATAAAGTATTGTGACTACTTATTTATGTGCATTTGTGAGCATATGAGTTTTGTATATAATGAATATACAGGTATCTACAGAATTGAAAGGACGTTGAAGTGTCTGGAACTTGAGCTACAGGCAATTTTGAGCAACCTGTATGTATTGGGAACTGATGGTGGGGCCTCTGGAAGACCAGTTAATAGTTTTTAACTGTTCACCCATATTCCCAACTTCAGAAGCCTTTTAAAAGTCTTATAGCCAATAGTTCAGCACTTATTTTGTGTTTCCTTCCTCTGTTTTAGCCTTTCCATCCCCTGGTCAATGCATTGCTGCATTGTTTTGGTTTCATCAGTGGTTGATGGCCCATCTGTTAATTGCTCTTTGGATGAGTTTCTCTGCTGCTGACAGGGAAAGATTGGATTGAATTTTATACCAGGGTCTTCAGAAGGCCTCTTGAGGTGTTTACCAATGGCAAAAAGTTAACTTGACTGTTCCTTGTTGATCTGCATTCATTAGTCTAATGCTGTCCATTGATATATCTTTTGTATAGTAGAGAAGGCTGGGCCCTTCTTTTTTGATAATCTCTAGAAAAACAAACAAACAAAAACCATTGTTTCTAGGATTGCTTTGCCCACAGTTCCTATTCAAATGACCTGGATTACCACAATTAAAATATCTGAAATTTTTTTTTTAACCTTTAGAAATTCTCCTGCTGGAGTAGCATCACAAACATGAGATCCAATATGAGATATATTTCTTATCCATTCTTCTTTTGGTGCTGATCTTGCCTTTAAAAATCTAATCACTCTGAATTAGCATATTCAAAAGCCATAGATTCAACTAAAACATGTCCGAATTCTGAATCTGATACTATTCTACTTACAGCTGATATCAGTCTTTGCAACAGATCAGACCTCTTTCCTAATTCTTCCACCTTATCCCAAGCATTTAAAAATAAATAATATAGCACCAAAAATGTTCATCAAATTCAAGCTGCCTTTGTAAGCCAGCATATTGACCTTCACCTAGCAAATGGTCCTGGAAAACATTAACAAATATAGACTTATGGCTCTGTTCTAGTACTCTAGCTTCCTCTTTCTACCATGTACATCATTTTAAATGAGGAGCAGCTTCCAATATGGCTGTTGCTAAATATTGCCAGTCTTGGATATAATTTTGTTCTAAGTTTCCCATGAATTTAATATCTGCTTTACATGAGGTGAATACATGCCAAAAGAAAAGATGGCTTCCTTAAATCTCTTTAAAGCTAGTATGTCTATAGGATTCCATTTAATGTCTTCATAACCTTGGGGCTGCCTATCATCTCCCTGTCTCCATTAACCAAAGTTGGTTTTCTAATGATGCCAGCCGGGCCATGCTTCATGTGGTGGGATGTTAAGTTCCTATCTAAATCACTCTGTGTCTAGGTATTTTTCTCATTTTTATTTATAACTCTCTTTAAATTTTCTTTTACATTTTGTATTTTTCTTGTTTTTTTTTTTTTTTCTATTTCTAAATCTTTTTTCTTTAAGATGGCATGGAAAGCCACTGTGACTGTTAAGGATAAAATATGAATTAACAAAATGGTAATAATTGAAATCAGCATTGAGCTAAGTTTAGTTAAGTCATTTAGCTTTTTATTTCCTGCTTCTATTTTCAAGCCATCTAAACTAGTAATATACAGGGCCCTGATGCCTTGTTTTATGGTATTTCCCCTCCTTAACTCCCTCCTTGAGGACTTCCCTGGGGACTTACTAAATCTGATGGCTTCTCAGTTTGTCTGAGTTGACATGATTCTCTTGTTGGTGCAATACACTGGGACCACCAAAATGTTGTTTTTGCAAACTGTTCAAGTTTACCAATAAAGAATCCAGAGCCAGATTCTGGGGTGAAAGCCTGCTAGCTTAGTAACATGGCAAAAGCACCCAGCTGACCTTCCTCTTCAACTGACATCCCCAAAAGAAAATGGGCTCCTTCCCCATGTTGTCTAAAAAACACCCACAAACTGAATGTTCCTCCCTTCTCCTTCCTATGCATCTTCCCTTCCATCCTTCTGATTTCCTCTTACTTATTATGGTTTTTCCTATGTTCACTGTCAGCTGGTTGCTAGCTCTGCCACTTGACCTAGAGCTAACTTTATTTAATCCTATTTGCATTCCTTAAGAATTGGGTCAAAGGTGTGCTAGGGATGAGCCACATCACACCTTGAAACAGGTTTTTCCAGTAAACAATACAATCTTGGGGTTCAGAGTATGATCAAATATATTGCAACATTGTACAGTTAAGGATGCTTTTATAAAATTAAGCTGCAAATCTTATGTATCTATGACGGCACTGGAACGGAATACTACTCTCTAAATTTTGCAGAATGAATGAGCAAGTGTTCTAGAATTTATTAGGATACATATGTTCAAAAGGGGAGTAATGCTCATGTAGAACACAGACTGACTTATTTCAGCTTTAGAAAATCTGAGCTTCCTCACAGTGAAATAATAGAATCATGCTCAATAAGTACATGTTAATCATAAATTATAGCAGCTCAAATCCCACTTCACTTGTGACTAATAAAACCTCTGATTTTGGTTAATTTTATGAGCTCTACTTGTTTTGATTATGTCATTATTATTATTATTGGAATTGCAAGTTTTCCAATTACTTATCATCTTAAGGTAATCAGAGCTTTCTGCATTTGAAATAAAATTAATGAATCAGCTTCTTTTCATATAAAGTCTCCCCTTGTTTCATTAAATATTCAAGGTAGAGTCAGTTGTCTCTGACAAGCTTTACAAGTCAGTTTGAAACAGGACACATGAAAATGTCTTTTGCTTCTGCTTTTTTTTTCCCCATTTATATTCACATATAAAGATCCTCAAGTCACTTCGACAAAATACTGATTAGGTCATTAGAATGATTTCAGTGAAGGGTAATGGAACTTGGAATGTAATGTGAAACTCTTTTTGCTTAGGACTACTCAGTGTCATCATCCAGGCTACAAACTGATGGTTTATCTATAGGTAAGCTGGCTTCTTCTATGGGAGTCCGGGCTGTGCCAGCCTAGCAGGTACTGGAACAGTTGCTGATGAAGAGCCGCAGCACTAGTAAAGCAAAGAATACTACACACTTTCAGCATTTCTGACTGGTTTTTCTTTCTGTGTCTGTCTGAGAGCATAGGCAGAGCTGAAATGTGAACATATAAAAAAAAAATCCATGCTAGATATCAGTAAGATTTGCTTATTCTTGTGAAAAGGGGCAGTAATACCTATGAAACGGTTATTCTGTTGCTTTCAGTTCTGTGAAAACTGACTCCTTTCACTGGCCTCTTACTTAACTAATAGGTTCAGGGTATATTTAAATTAGATGAAATATCCATCTCCTATAGAATCTCTTAAAGACTGAACAATAGAAATGCCTACAAGTACTTTCTCTGCATGACAACTATTCTAGCATATTGAAACAAGTTATTTTCTGCAGTTTTGGGAATTGACACTATTTTAGCATTTGTTTTTTTCACTTTTTTCAAACAAAAAATGCAAAAGACTTTATGAAGTTCACTTGTCAAAAGAATATCACTTTTAATTGTAATGAATTTTGTTTAGAGATTTTGTAAAGAGATCCAATAGTAGAAAAAGACTGGAAAATATTTTCTTAAATTACAGCAAATAAAGATTTAATTTTGAAAAAAAATATAAGGTATTGAAGAGGTTATTTAGTTCATTTGGTGAAATACTATTCTTGCATATATGAAGCCTTGGGTTCAATCCCCAACATTATTAGACAAAACTGCTTAAAAAATGAAAAGACCTAAGTTGCTTGGATTTAATCCACTTATTTTTTAGCAAGAAAATATAACAACATGAAACATAATAAGATAAAATGAAAAACTTCACATAGAAGTTAAATGAGGCAAAACAAGAGAAGGAAAAACCTAAGAGAAGGCATAAAAATTAGAGACTTATTCATTTACATATTTTATGGAGTCCCATAAAAATACTACATTGAAAGCCATACTATATACAGAAAAGGACCCAGTACAGACCTGTGGGGGGTCTGTGATTGCTGCTTCAGTCTCTGTGAGTTCATGAGATTCGCTCAGTTGACAGAATGGCTTGTTTTCCTGGTGTCCTATACTCCCTCTATGTCTTTCACTCTTTCTGCCTTTTTTTTTTTCTAATGGTTCCATGAATTCTGAGAAGAGAGATATATTAGTGACATCTCATTTCAAACTGGAAGTTCCAAGGTGTCTCTCTCTCTTACACACACACATTCCCCTTCTGTTTTTCTCTCTTTCTCTCAGTTCTGACTGTGAGTCTGTATTTGTTCACATCTGCTTGAAGAGGAAGCTTCTCTGATTATGGTTCAGAAGGCCTTGATCTATGAGTATAGCAGCATATCTTTAGGATCATTTTATCACTGCTTTTTATTTTTTTTTTATTTTGAACAGCAGTTCTTTGTTTTACCCTATTTCTCAGGGATATCTAGTCTCTGGCTCTTGTTCACTCAAGCAATTGGGTATGGGTTCCAGCTAGAGGAGTGGCCAGTAAATAGGTTAAATCAGAAAATGGTTTGGTTACTTCCACAAGCTTTGTGCCACCGTTGCCCTAGCTTCCTTGCAGGCAGGACAGTATTTTAGATCAACGATTCGGTGGCTGGGCTGGTGTATATTTTTCACTCTTGGTAGCTTGCAGAGTACCTTCCCATGAAAAAGATTGTAGAAGAGAGTGGTATAGGGTCTATGTAGACTCCAGCTTGACCTCCTCATGATCAGTGAATTACAGGTTGTTATCTTCAGCCACAGGGTATTGCTGGCAGTTTGTGGAGAACGGCCTATTCCTAAGCCTGGTTGGGCTTTCCATGGGGCACCTTTGGCCAACAATTCAAGTGAATGTAACCCAGTCCCACTACTGGAAGTTTTCTTTGTTGACAAGAAATGGCAAGTTGGGACACTGTCTCCCCCATTTTTTGGAGACTTTATTAGGATCACCTTCACATATTTTTGGAAGATTCTGCAGTGCTATATTTTTATAGTAAACCTCAAATACTCCTCAAATCTAGCTGTCTGTCACAGCATTCCCTCCCTCAGTTCTATCCCCCACATCTACTCCATCATCCTATACCCAGGCCGTTTCTGTCCCAAGTTGATCCATAAAACCTATTTTATTTTTTCCTCCTAGAGATATCCATGTACCTCCACGGTCCCTTTTTCCATTCCTAGCCTCACTTGGTCTATGGATTGTAACATGGTTAGAGTTTGCTTAGAAGCTAATATCCACATATAATTGAATATATACTTTACTCTATATCTTGGTTGTCTCACTCTAGAAAAAAATGACTGTAATTAACATAAATTATAGAAATTATACTAGCTCTCTGCCTTTTAAAATTACATTTTAATCATTATTAATTTTTACTGAATTTTTTTAAAAAATATTATTGGTGTTCTAAGAATTTTTTACAATGAGATTTAATCATTTTCCTCCCATACCTACTGCTCCCAGGTCCATCACCACTTCCTTACCTACCAGACTTATGTCCTCATTTTTTTCTTTTACATGCATCAAGTCTAAATTACTTTGAGCATACATTTATCAATATGTATGCATGCTTCCACTGGACTTACCAGGATCTACATTCTTAGAGAAAATGGAATCTTGCTTCTCAAGCAACTATTAGTTGTCAATAACATATCAGTTAGGGTTGAGAATTTGTACCCACCTCTCCTCTCCGTGCTAAGATCTAAAATGGTTTGAGCTTCTGTAGGTATTATGTATGTTGTCATAAACGCTATGAGGTCATATGCACAATTTTCTTGTGCTGACCACAAGATGCTGTTTTCTTATATTCATCCACTGTCTATCTCTCTTACATTCTCTCCACGTTAGCTTCAGTAGGTTATTTTTGAGTCCTGGAAGGAAGGGGTATGATAGAGATGTCCCATTTAAGGCATTTTAATCTCTTATTCTATACACCTGGATGGTTACCTATCTCTCAGTTAATCTTCATCTACCACAAATAAACCTTTCTCAGATGAGTGTTGAGAGTTGCATTAATCTCTGGAAATAAATCATCCACAAATCAGGAGAAATAAACCCATAAGGTTTCTCTTTCTTGTCTGGGTTCTCTTACTCAAGATAATTGTTTAAAGCTACACCCATTCAACTGTGAATATGGTAATTTAAATAAACCCATAACATTCAGTAAGATGGAAGTTGTAGTTTAAATGTCTCCCCTCTAAAATTCCCAAACACAGACGAGTGAAGCATAAAATTCTACCAGATCTCAAATTATTTAGTATAAAAGAAAGAAAAAAGGAAAAAAAATAGTTTCTCTTTTCCTTTTAAATTCAGTATTACCCTTATCCCCAAACCAGAAAAAAAAAAAAAAAAAAAACAAAAAAAAAAAAACAAAACAAAACAAAAAAAAAAAACAGGAGAAAAATAATTATTGTTAAATGTGGACTAAAAGATTCTCCATAAAATACTTACAAACTTATAGGTCTAGTATCCACTTATAACTGAGTATATACCTTGTGTGTCTTTCTGCTTCTGGTCTACCTCACTTGGGATGATCTTTTCTAGTTCCCACCATTTGCCTGCAAATTTCAGGATTTCCTTGTTTTTAATTGCTGAGTAGTATTCCATTGTGTAAATGTACCACAATTTCTGTATCCATTCCTCCACTAAGGGACATTTGGGTTGTTTCCAGGTTCCTCCTTCCCGCAGGGAGGAACAGCCTTGTGAGGAGGACAATGCAGCCAGTCAGAGACGAAACCTGAGAAGTTGGGGTCAGATGGAAGGGGAGGAGGTCCTCCCTTATCAGTGGACTTGGCAAGGGACATAGGAGGAGATGAGGGAAGAAGGGTGAGATTTGGAGGGAATGAGGGGGAGGCTTACAGCTGGGATACAAAGTAAATAACCTATAATTAACATAAAAAATAAAAATTATAAAAAATTAAATGGAGGAAAAAATACATCTTAATTAAAGAATACATTGAAGAGAACACACTCCCAGCTTCATTGCACAGAGGCAATAATAGTTCAACAAAGGTAAATAAACAAATATAATTCACTGCAAAAACAGCATTAAGGACATAAATCACATAAGCAACTCATTAGATGCAGAAAAAGAACTTTCATAAAATACTACATTTAACATCCTTTTAAAAATCCTGCAGAATCTAAGAATACGAGGGGCAAATATCATCATCATAATAATTAATTTTATATAATAGTTTAGAGAAAAATATTTTCAAATATGTAGAAGTCTGTTGATAAATTTTTTATTCTTTTACTGATGCCAATTTGTGATATTTTAAGAAGTCTCTATGATGCAAATACTTGTACTGTAATTATTTTTTTTTTTTACTTTTAATATTAATTGACTACATATACTTTAATAAGCCTGAAATGTTGTAAGGAACATAAATCCAAACATTTTAATTTTGTTTAATTGTGAAATACGTTAAGTAGGCTTAATATTTTAAAGAAGTAAGTGTATATGTTATGTTAGATGGCACAAAGGATCATTATGAATATTGTCAAAAATGATGAAACAAAAAAAATCAAACAAATTTCATCAAAAATTTTGTCCAGTTCATACATCCATACATATTTACTCTGTTAATGACAAGCTGTGGTATTAAGCTAACATTTAACTTGTACAATAAACATTATTTACCATAAGCGTTTTATAGGTAACAAAACTAAATGAATTAGAAGCACTTCAATGATCAACATCTATAACCATTTTTAAAATAAAAATGAAGTTACTGCTGAATTGTGATTGACAATTATTTTCAGCTAAAGAGTTGGAAATTTGACTGCAAATTTCATGATTTCCTTGTTTTTAATTGCTGAGTAATACTCCATTGTATAGATGTACCACGATTTCTATATCCATTCCTCCACTGAGGGACATCTGGGTTGTTTCCAGCTTCTGGCTATTCCAAATAAAGCTGCTACAAACATGGTTGAGCAAATGTCCTTGTATACTTGAGCCTCTTTTGGATATATGCCTAGGAGTGATATAGCTGTGTCTTGAGGAAGCGCTATTCCTAATTGTCAGAGAAAGTGCCAGATTGACTTCCAAAGTGGTTGTACAGGTTACATTTCCACCAGCAGTGGAGGAGGATTCCCCTTTCTCCACATCGTCTCCAGCATGTGTTGTCATTTGAGTTTTTGATCTTAGCCATTCTGATGGGTTTAAGGTCATATCTCAGGGGCGTTTTGATTTGCATTTTCCTGATGACTAAGGACTTTGAGCATTTCTTTAAGTGTTTCTCTGCCATTTGATATTCCTCTATCGAGAATTCTCTGTTTAAGTCCACAAGGAGAGCAACAGAACCCAAAAATCTGGGCACAGGGGTCTTTTCTGAGATTGATACTCCAACCATGGACCATTCATGGAGATAATGTAGAACCCCTGTGCAGATGTAGCCCATGAAATTTCAGTGTCCAAGTGGCCTCCATAGTAATGGGAACAAGGGCTGTCTCTGACAGGAACTGATTGGCCTGCTCTTTGATTATCTCCCCCTGAAGGGGGAACAGTCTTACCAGGCTACAGAGGAAGACAGTGCAGCCACTCTTGATGAGATCTGATAGGCTTGCATCAGAAGGAAGGGGAGGAGGACCTCCTCCATCAGTGGACTTGGGGAGGGACATGGGTGAAGAAGAGGGAGGGATGGTGGGATTGGGAGGGGGTGGGAAGGGAGCTATAGGGGGGTTACAAAGTGATTAAACTGTAGTTAATAAAAAAGTAAAAAAAAAAAAGAGTTGGAAATCATATTCATGCCACAAAAGACCTTTTATATATGCAACACTAGAAAAAAAATCAAGACAGTGACAGTAGAGTACCATTTGTTGAAATTAATTTAAAGGTATATTTTAATTATCCTCAGCTATTAAATTATTTTACCCAGTAAATTACTAATGTCACTAATAATTTTTAAAGCTTAAAACTCAACAAATAGAGCTAATATTTATTTAAATGGTTTCTTACTTTTATCTTTGTATTTTATCAAAATTAGAACACAGAATTATTTATAAAATAAAATTAATTCATCCTAATTAGCTAAGAGACTCTTTAATATCAATAATATTATATTCAACCATTTTAATATAAAAGACCTTTTGTACACGTATCAAAATTAAATGATTGCTGAGCTTAAGCTGTGAGTCAATTTATTAATCTCAGCAAACTCACATTTAAACATTTTGTTTCCAATGTGAAGATTTCCTAGAGAAAATAGAAAAGAGAGCAAATACATTTGTTTGTTTTATTTATAATATTTAATACCTAGTAAAACGTTGATATTCTATGTTCCAAATGTAAGAGCGATGGCAAAGGAATTAAGTTTCTACGGTCAATACATAGAGCATATACTCAACAATTTAGCAAACACTGTTAACAGTGACTGTGTATTATTCACAGATACTGGCTGACCTTGAAAACCATGCACTATTTAAGAATGATTTGGAATGCCAAAAACTGATTCTGGAAGCAATGAAATACCATCTATTGCCAGAAAGAAGAACTTTAATGCAAAGCCCGAGAACTAAGCCCAGAAAGTCTACAGTTGGAACTCTTTTTGCAGTGGGGGGAATGGATAATAACAAAGGTATGTGATTCTAGACTCGCGTTAACCCACACCCTTGTTGTACCAGGACTCAATCTGAATGAGAGAATTTGCTGATGTTAACAATGTTCACACATCGTTTTACTGAAACAATGCAATTCAAATTTAGGGGAAAACAAAATCTTTTCCTACCTACAGTCCCTGATTCTATGTCTTTAAGTTTCATATTAACTCTGTTCTATTATATTTGAAATAAAAATAGAATTTAAATATTTCTGCTTGGAAAACAAGAATTACAGTGAATGTATTAGAATGAGTCTTGAGTTCTATGGAAAAATTCAGAGCGAGTGGATAGGCATTCTGAGAGTGCAGTAATGAAGCAGCTCCACTACTGAGGAGCTGAACATAGAAGAATGCATAGATAAGAATAAATCAGTACACTGAGTTTAATTAGTATCTCAATAGTTCTTAGTGTGTTTGAAAAAGCAGTATGTACACTTAAAGAATTGAGCTTATTGTTAAAATGTGACAAAAATAAATTTTTGTTCTTTTTATCATTTTAGTTTGTACACAAAACACATATGCACTCACATGTGTTCATTCATGCTTGGACACACAACATACACGCACACCCACACTGTAACACCCAAATTAAAGGCATTGTGTATACTCTGCTGAAAGAAGGTCATTTACTCATTAGAAATGATATTTCTTCAATGAAAATTACTCACATGTGACCAATTGCAGTTTTAAATCTTCAGAAGATAGTATTTAACCTAAAACAAATGTTACAAGTTTAAATAATAAATCAATATTGCCAAAACATCACTATTATGTTCAAAAAAGGACAGGGGTGATATTTGATAGTTTAGTTGTTTAAAATCTGTTAGAAGTTAACTGATTTCTGAAGAATACTTAATGACATTGCAAAGTTGTGTCTGGTATGTTTCTGTTGTCTGCTCTAATACTGATGTACTTATAAAAATTCAAGCAAAAATTTATTTTTATATTTTTCTATTTTTGTTTTAAATTGTTTATTTCTTTAAAAGCACTAACACTGCAATCGATGAATACCGTGATTTTAATATTGTTTCTAGGGCATAAAATAATATGATGGTATGTAATCTGTTGGATGAAATGAGAATTTAAATTTTCTATCCTGAAAGCAGTCTTACTATACTGAAGAAATCCATTAAATATTAAACTTTCTTAGTAACCTTAATTATCTTTACTTTAATATTTACTAATAACCATTCAGATATTATTTTTAAGATTTATTTATTTATTATTTATATAGTACTCTGCCTGGACGTGTGTCTGCAGGCCAGAAGAGGGCATCAGATCACATTAGAGATGGTTATGAGCCAACATGTGGCTGCTGGGAATTGAACTCAGGACCTTTGAAAGAAAAGCTACTGTTTTTAGGCTCTGAGCCATCTCTCCAGTCCTCTGTAACCCCCCAATCAGATATTATTATTGCAATTATCTGGATACAAGAGCATCTTTGCTATAGATCTGCACAATACCAAAAGGGAAATGCAAACACAACACAGCCTCATACTCTGATACAATGGTGTTCTGCCTTCACCATATACCAGGACAGTGGTTGCATAAAGCTTTTTGTAGTAACCAACCAATTTTGAATTGGCTTGAAGCCTACTCCTGGATATGGAACCCATTTCATGACATTGCATTGGTGATCAAGTACTTGATATAAGAAATCCCAGGGACCCAATCTAAAACAAAAAACAACAGCTCTAAATAAAACAAAACAAAGCAGCAATAAAATGACACCAACAATATGTCATATTCTGCTCTACCCATACAGAGATCAGTTCCTTGCTCAGCCATAATTAGAGAAAACAAAGAGTGTAAGAGCCAGAGGGGATGGAGAATACCATGAAAAGAAAGCCCTATAAATAAATGTGACCAAAGCTCATATGAACTCACAGTGACTGACAGTACCATGTACAGGGCTGGTACAGTGGATCCCTCAGATTGTGCTTTCTTAACTGCTTCTACTTCCATTTTCAGGCTTTGGACAGTTTTCTTCATTGCTTTCATGAGTTTAATTTTGTTTTTCTGTATTTCTTTAAGGGATTTATTCATTTCTTCTTTAAAGGCCTTAGCATCTTCATGAGACTTAGCTTAATTTTGTTGGTCATCAGCTATGTTAAGATATCCTGGGCTTGATGTAGAATGATATTTGGGTTCTGATATTGACATATTGCCTGGGCTCCTGTTATTTTTGTTCTTGTGGTGGCCTGTAACCATCTGGTTGTATCTGGTAATGGCTGGTTGTTCCTGGGGTCCACTGGCTTCCAGGAATGCACTCTAGGTGTGAGGTTCAGTAAATGAGGGAGCGCTGGGGGCCAGACTTAGCTCACCTCTGCTGTGTTTGCCTTGCAGCCTGCTGTTTCCTGGGACCACTGTCCTCAGGGAATACAGATAGGGTTGAGGTCCAGTAGATGTGGAAGTGAAGGCAAACACCATCTTGTTGAATTTGTTTTTAAAGTTTTAATATATTTGATAATGTATGCAATGAGAACCAGCAACATATGAATTCTACCTTTTCTAATTATTATGTATTTTGTTTCACTGGCTATTCCACAAAATTATCAAGATCAACAGAAACAGCATATAGGACAGTACTGCCATTTTCTTTAATTTAAAATGAACAGTTTTTATGCCTTAGAGATTTGCTGTAAGAATCTAGTAGGTTTCATAACAAGGCTTGCAAATTCTGAAAGAATGATGAATATTGCATAAGAAAGTACACGGAGGCCTGGGAAACATTAAGTTCTTGCATCTAGAATTCATTTTCTTTAGGCAGAAAGTTAAAGAAAATATCACCTTCCAAATAAGAATCGGGTATTTTGAAAGTAACATTTATTACCTGTGAGTGCTGCCCTATTTTTTACATTCAATAATTACACCTGACCTCTCTTCCTCAGCAGGACAATATGCTCCCTTAATTCTTCTCTCAAGATCTGGCTCTGTCAACTTCTAAGACTAAGCCATGCTTTAGAAACATTGCTAAAGCTAAATTTAGCATCTTTGCATCCATTTTCTGTCTTGACTCCTGTCTCATCTTATATAACGTACAAATCAGAAAATGTCTAGAGTCCACAAACAGCCATACTTTCCTTGGTTCTCCTGAGGATTCTGAGTTCTTAGGTTCTGACTGCTCTGTAGGCCAATCACGGCCATTGGGTCACCCAGGTCATAAACCTGCCAGAAAAGCCTCTGTCAAAGTTCTGGGAAGCCTCACTGCCTGGCTTCTGCGAAAAAACCTTTCCTTTAAGGGAAACAGAAAATAGTCCTGGGCCTATTTTTCTGCATATTGTTGCATTCAGATTTTAGTTGTTTTTTTTTTTTTTTTCAATATAATGCCATTTTTACTTGTGTGCATTTGGAAAAAGAACTAGTGTTTAATTCAGAGCTTCATAGTTACTCCTGTGATAGTTGATTCAAGAGTGTGCATCACAATTAGAAGCAAAGGCCTCTGTGTATTAGAGTGGCAGAATTTTCTACCTGAAATGCCTTGATTTTTTTTTAAGCTACATGATACATTTTAAGTAGCTTGATTTACTTCCTTATTTCCTTCATGTCAATGTATGAATTCCTCTGTATTTGTGCAATTCACAATCGCTTAGATTATTGTACAGATCAAAACTTTGGGATTGCAGAATAAATACATACATGGATCATGAATTATATACCAGTGAAGAATAAATTAATATAAAATCGGAGTGTTATTAGTTATAAATAATCACCAGGGTTAATTTTCAAGTAGGAAATTTTTCATTATAAACTTTATAACGTCTCACAAGCAGAATCTTTTCTTTCTTTTTTATTTTTAATTTTTCTCAATAGATAATCTTATGTGTTTATGTCATAAACTTTTGATAGTTGTTATTTTTCTCATAGTTCAAGTGTTACAAGAGTTTTGAATGTTTATAAAGATCAGTTACTTTTCTATTATTAATTTTGAAGGCTTCACAGATTTTCTAGTATGCTTTCAGACCTTATGACTTTTATGTATGCCGATGATTATTAATATTTAAAGTTGATTTATTTTTTAGTTAAACAGCTGTTATTCCTAAACCGGATGTATACCCAAATCATCACACAGAGACTATTATTTACTTAATTATCGTAGAGCACAATGCTGGGCAATAAACACTCCATCCAAACATCCAAGCTTACATAGCTTCCTCCTATTTAGATTTTCCACATTATACTTGCTATTTAGTCATATCTTAGGTCCGTTTAGTTCTGCTGATGTTTCTTGGGCCTCTTTTCTGGGATCTTTCCTCCCACTCTCTTCCTTCTTCTCCCATCCAAACCAGGATGTTCCACCCTATATTCTCCATTGCTCAACATTGGCTGGTTGTCTTATTAACAATATAGAGAACAAGTGGTGGCATGTTTACACCAACTTGAGACAGGTGATGCTTACAATGAGGGTCACGATGCAATGTCTGGGTTTAAACCATATAGTGGGGCAGAAAAATCAGCATCTGAATGAACAAGGGAAAACTGTATACATTCCACAAGAACATTATACCAACATTTGTATGTGAGCTGTGCATGCGGATAAATGCGCTGTGCATGCGGATACATGCCTGTACTTTCAGCACTTGGGTTGGCTAGGCAGAGACAGGCAGTTCTCTGTGAGTTAGAGACCAGCCAGGTATACGAAGTGGGTTCAGGGCAGCCACAGCTACATTGAGAAACTCTGCCTCGAAGAAAAAAAAAATGTTTTATGTATGTGAAAGGAGAAAACATATATTATATATTAAATTATAACACCTGTAGTGACAGTAGAGGTGATCATTTGTTAATTATTTTGATCAACTTCTAAATTTCTCTGAAGGTTAATTGTGACCATAGTTTGCAGCCTATGTATAAATTCATGATGTCTTTCTGTCTATATAACCTAAGTAAATATTAACCAATAGGCAGAACAGTAATTACAAATTGATGAGTGCCCATCATTCCTTGTTCATTTTTCCTAACCATAAAGGCAGCTCTTTATAGTTTTGTATTTGTTATTTAATATGACTTTTAGCAAACATCTGCTGAATTTAGATTGCAACTATTTTAATTGACCTTCATGGATGATCAGAACGAAGACTCTCACATAAATAAAGTACTTGCTATAAAGTATAAAATTATATAATAGTATTGACTTTATATTGATATGAAATTCACCTTTGTTCATACTATTTTGAAGACTTGAAATGCAGAAAGTAAATAGATGATTATCATTATCTGAACAGCTCTTTCCTTTGAACCTTTTTTAATTTTAATTTTATTAATTACAGTTTATTCACTTTGTATCCCAGCTGTAGCCCCCTCCCCCATTCTCTCCCAAACTCATCCTCCCTCCCTCTTCTTCTCCTACACCCCTCCCCTAGTCCAATGATAGAGGAGGTCCTCCTACTCTTCTATCTGGCCCTAGTCTATCAGGTCTCATCAGGACTGGCTTCATTGTTTTTCTCTGTGGACTGAACCTTTAAGGCTGTAAAAGTACTAAGGATTTGGATATTTTTCCTCCAACTGACCATTAGGAAAACTTAAGCTGTTCCATCTATGAAATATATTTCGAATGTTAATATATAATACAGTTCCTATGATGAGCTGATACTAACAGTATTTGGTGGTTCAGTTTTTTTTAATTTTTTTTAATTTTATTTTTTTCTTATCAGTTACATTTTATTAACTCTGTATCCCAGCTGTATCCTGCTCCCTCATTCCCTCCCAATCCCACCCTCCCTCCCTCATAGGTAGTTCAGTTTTAATTTGGCAGTTTATCTTATTTTCTACTAATCAGTTAGCTAAGGAAGAGAATAAATGCATGTTTACATCACCAAACTTGAATTATTTTTATCACTCATTAATTCACACTGATCCTGAGATGTGCTAAGAATGTCATTTGTAAGGTGATAAAAGCCGAGCATGTTATGATTCTTACTACGTTTTCTCCTTAAAGGTAGTCTTGATCATACCTAGTGTTCACATTAACAAACATATGTCTCAGAGGAGCTCAATGCATTTCACAATATTAGGAAAAATATAATGTGAGAAATGAGATACTTGAAAGAACAAACGTGCTGTATTAGATCAAATTGTTTGCCTAACTGAAACATTTGCTTCAACCACACCTCCCTTCCCCTTACCAACCTTTCTCTATACCCGATAACTCACCACTTTTCTGCTCTCACCTTTGAGATCACCATTTTCAGGAACCTCACACTTATACCCCTTATTTTTATCTTCCTTTGTTTCCCTTATTTCATTTAGCTAATTTTCACATGACAAAAAATTTCATATGAAATATACAATACAATGCAGACATACATGTTTTCTTTCACATAACTGATTATATCTAGAGTAAATTGTAATCATTAAATACAATTTAAGATTCTACACAATAAAATTACATTCTCCAATTTAAGAAAGGAATTATCATCTGATCAAGATGGGTTGTTTAAGCAGTTCTTGGATTTTTGCTTTTCCACCTGAAATTGAGAATTGTTCTTTCAAGTTCTGTAAAGAATCGTGTTGGTACTTTTATGGGAACTGAATTGGATGTGTAGATTGCTTTTGGTAGGATGACCATTTTCCCTATGTCAATCCTATCATTCCATGAGCATGGGAGATCTTTCGATTTCTGATATCTTCAATTTCTTTTTTCTGAGACTTGAATTTTTTTTTTTTTTCAAATAGGTGTTTCACTTGCTTGGTTAGAGTCACACCAAGGTGCTTTTGTTATTTGTTGTTATTGTGAATAGGAATCTCTATTTTCAGCAACCTTACAATTCTAGTTGCACTGAAAACAGGTATTTTCATTGTCAATGTATTCAAGATATTTTATAGAATTTGAACATATGAAATGTTGGAATCTAACATTGATAACTAATGCATTTGAATAAATAATATGATTTTAATGTCATATTAGATTATCATTTTTCTACTCATCTATCCATGTCAGTGCTGTAGACATTTATTTGGTTCCCCTCAGCTAAATCAGTGTGTGAATTATTAACTAGATTATGACAGCTACATAGAAAAATATACATTTAACCCTGGTGAAATGCACTCATTGTAGGTGTTTGGTGCATAAGTTTTGACAGATGCTCACAGCTGGGAGACCAAAGCCATCACCATTACCCTAGGGAGCAGTGCCATTACTCCTAATGTTTCTTGTGTCATTTTACAGTCAGTGTTCCTCTCTGTACTTAGAAAGACTAACATGGCTATTCTAGGGCAAAGGCTTGGTGGGTAGAGTGAATGCATGCTGCGAAAGCATGAGACATGAAGACATGCACATAAAAAGCTGTTTTTGCAGCACACAAAAGGGTAGAATATGGGACAATACGGGGACTTGTTTAGCTCATCTAGATGAAATGATGAGCCCTAGGCTCTGAGACAGATTCTTTTTATAATATACATTATGTATTAATATGAATGAGTAAATCATTATTAATTAATAGTATTGATTTTTTTATTATTGTTAATATTATTGTCTTCATGTGGGACTCCTAACAGCAAGAGCAGAGGCTGTCTCTGACTACATTGCTTGCTTTTGGATTCCTTTTCCTTAACTGGGCTGTCTTGCCTAGCCACAACAGGAAGAGATACCCTTAGAGCTACTACACCTTAATATGCCAAGATGAGCTGAGAGCTATGGGAGGCCTCCCTCTGAGCCTCTTCTGAGTGAAAGGGAGCATGGGAGGATGGTGGGGGAGTGAGGTGAGAGAGAGGGACTGAGAGCAGAGGAGAAAGGAGAACCTGGAATTGTGAGATAAAATTAACTAATTAATAAAAATTTAACAAAAATATTAATAAAAATAATTTGTTTAAATAAAAAAGTAACGGAAAAATCCCTACTTTTGAGAAGCTACAACAATGTCCAATGAAATCATAAGAAGTGCTGATGTCACTACTCCTAAATATTACAAAATCTATTAGCTATTTTTTACCTATTCTCAAACATTGTATTTAAATTTTCACATTTTCTTCAATATTATGACTGTTAAATATTCTTTGATATACTATATTATAAGAAGCATTTTAATTACTGCAAATATATTGAAAATTTTATGTAACATATTTGCACTCAAATTATTTTGGGTCTTTACTTATAAAAATGTTTTAGGAGCAATCTTTAATGTAGTCCAGAAATACAATAAAAATGCTTTGTACATAAGTATGTACACACATTAATATATGAGATACTATGAAGAGAAAAATGATGAATAAAAATTCAAATAAATACAGATATTTAATTTATTCAATTATACCAAACAATAGGAGTATCTATTTGTACACAAATATACAAACACACACACACACACATACAAAGAGGAGGACAATAATAAGAGTGAGGTCAGACTTACCTTCTTTGGCATATGTTAGAAAAGAAAGGAACATACTAAAGTTCTAAAAAGTTCCATGATCTAGGTGTTGAAAAACACAAGTGAACATTTTATTACCCTTCTGTTTTATATGTGTCCTGTACAAGCAGATCAGAGTTGAAGGCGGTGATAGAGCCTTACCTGGCTATCTCAAAGTTCTTGACACAATCCACTGCAACCTATCTCTCAGTTATGGAGACTATTAAAATTATTTCATTTTGCGTCATTAACAAAAGTAACAAAATTCCACCAGACAGATAATACTGTGCAAAATATTTTAAATGTGGGTACAGGACAAGCAAGATTCTTAAGCAGATTAAAACACTTACTGCCAAGGTAAGGACCTGAATTCATTTTCTGGAATCTCTCCAGAGGAAGGTGAGAATTGATTCCCACAAAGGGGTCTTGTGACACCCACGAGCATGTCATGGTATGGTATGTTCATGATATATGCCAGTCCACGCAGACACACACATATAAAAAGAAAATAAATGAAAAAAATGAATAAGTCTTTATATGTTTATATTTATCTAAGTGGACACAAATATGTGAATGCTATAAATGCAAAGCTTTTTTTACTAATTGAACATTTTACCTTGAACACTGCTAATCAAATTAGTTATCTCAATCTGATCAAATCATTTTAGATGATTACATGTTGAATGGTAACAATGAATTTCTGATAAATTTAATAATAGTTTTCTCTCATATTAAGCAACACAATCTCAGGCCAGCTAGATGGTTCATGAGGGAAATGTGTTTACTACCAAGGCTAAAAACCTTAGCTCAATGTCCAGTCATACAGGTTGGAAAAAGAGGACCCATTCCTTCACAGTGCTCTCTGGAATCCTTGTTTATATTGCCATGTCTATACATATGTGCACAGTTAGTAAATAAATGGCAAGAAAGAAATGTGATCCTTCAAAAATACTAAAATATACTAATTCTAAAGTGAGACTGCAAGGATATTTATCCCATCCCTGATTGTTTGCATTCTTTCCACATTTTTTATAGTACTGAGGTAATAAATAAGTTATTTTCAAATCACCAAATCCAGCTATAATTTCGGTAGTTATGAATTAGTGTCACTATTATTAACCCTGGTGAAAAACAATACACAAAAATCCTGTCTTTTATTGTGGCTTAAACCGTACAAGAAGCTACAACCACAAACAAGGTAAAAATAGTGTGTAAAAATATTAGTCATAGAGAAGAATTAAGTAAGAAAGTCCTCAGGGAGGTAGGGCACATGAGCACTGAGGCTGGAGTGGGTGTGATTGTTGGGGAAACCACATTTACTTAAGAAGCTGCACATGCACAGTGCTGTCTGAAGCTCCTCCTCAACATGAATACATCTTTGTGTTACTTAACCAGCCAGGCTTTGTTACTATCTTCCTTTCTCCCTAACTTTATGGGCATTGTAAGGCAGATGTGAAACTCTACGACCCAAAGGCCAAGCGTAGCCAACCATTTTTGCATGGTTTATAGACCATGTTTCCTAGATTGTAATGATTTTAAAATGATAAAACTCCATGATTGCATTTGGTTTTTCATTTTTTAGATTTACACTTCAGACTCCATAAAGTTTTATTTAGTGTTGTTCATTTGTTTACCTTTATATGGCTTTTTTTATTCTGTGGTGGTCATTCTGTTGCAATGCACAAGGTGACCTACAGAGACTTGTTTCCATTTCTTGGTTCTTTAAAAGAGAGAAAGCAAAATAAGGGAAAGAATGAAATAGAGAGAGAGAAAGAAAATGAATAAGAGGTTCATTTATTGACAATGTAATCATTTATTTCTGTACTTCTAGGAAAATTTTGATCCTAATATTACATTAATTTGACCCAAATATAATGTACCCACTGACTAAGCAATTTTTAAATTAAAATTTTATTTTTATATTAATTACAGTTTATTCACTTTGTATCCCAGCTGTAGCTCCCTCTCTCACTCCCTCACAATCCCATGCTGCCTCACTCATCTCCTCTCATTCCCCTCTCCAAGTTCACTGATAAGGGAAGTCCTCCTCCCTTTCTATTTGACCCTAGTTTATCAGGCCTCGTCAGAACTGGCTATATTGTCCTCTTCTGTGGCCGGGCATGAATAAGCAATTTTACAGTGTCATGCCAAAGACGTCCTCTAGGCAATGTGCTTCTCTTTCTAAGAGCATTCTTAGAAGTTTTGATAGGAAATTAACCTTCCACAATTATTTGTTAAATAGGAAACAAAAGAGTTAAATTTAAACAACAAGGTTAAATGCTTGGATGCAATCCTTAAACAACTGGACATGGAAGTCCATTCTGGTTGCTTGTCCACAATTACCTTTTAACCATCTTTGATGTTTGTTAGAAATTCCCAATTTCAGTTTTGTTCCTCCCTCTCTCTGCCCTCTCTCTATCCCACCTCTCTGTACCTCCCTCTCTCTGTCTCTGTCTGTCTGTCTGTCTGTGTGTGTATGTGTGTATGTGTGTGACTTTCCAAGAGCTTTACTACAAAGAAACAAAATAGAAATATAAAAGACTCAAAATGAGTTACTCTTAGACATTGGATGTAATGCCATGAGATGAACTTATGGTGAGAATATATAAAGGCGTGATTTGTGGACTGGGGAACAAATGGTAAAGTTAATCCCATATGAAATTACTCACAGTGATAATATAATGATTTATTAAATGTGAATTTTGCTGCTTGGAGCCTGGTGTTATTGGACTTAATAGTATCATGCATATCAGAATCATAAAACTGAGGCCTGTTTGTGTTAGACATGAGGCTAAGTTTTGCTACCTGAGAGGAGGAAATAGAACTAATATATCTTGGTATGATCTGCAAGTACCTGCAAGGTTCTTAAAATTATCCTTATTTGTCTGAAGGAGAAAAAAAAAAAGATACTGAAAGATACAGTACTTGAAAGATACTGTTCTCTTGTTGACACAATGCCTCCATGTATGTATCTAACTACAGTGTAACAGCAGACTAGCATATAGCCATTTCACTGACTATTTGGTTTCAGGAAACAAATTAAGTTAAAAATCCAAGAATCTAGAACTAGCAGTGGTGGTGTCCAAGGTCTGAGTAGGTTCAGGAGACCATTGCCCCCAGGGGCGAGACGTGCTCCATGTAAATTGACTAACTCCATGAAAAAAAAAAAAAAATCCAAGACCACAAGCCCAGGAACCCACAATAGGCTGGGCCCTTTCCCATTGACAACTAAATGAGAAAATGCCTTATAGTTAAATCTCATGGAGGCATTTCCTCAACTGAGAGGCTCCTGCCTCTCTCATGACTCTAACTTGTGTCAAGTTGATACAAAACCAGAGAGCATAACATAGCAATAAGTGTGTTGATTTCTAGATCATGTTGTTTATCAGCCATCATCAACTCATAACTCTGATCTGTTATGTATATTAATTATATGTTAATTATGCATAATAATGTATTTTTGTATGACATTTTCATTAATGTATATAAAGCATTCAGATCAGAAAAAAAATCCAAGAATCTTTCAAAATTATATTCCTATAAGAATATAATAGAGGAAATAGTAAGACAATTGAATTATTGTGTTTTCTATTTAATATATTACTTATGATGGCAGTGGATACTAAATGAAAATACCAGTCGTGTTGATATGTCATGCCCAAGGGAGCAGCATATGAGCTCAGATCACAATCTGCTGAGTGGACGAGAAGAATTAAATAACTTTTAATTTCTTTTTGTTTATGGCCTACTGGCAGCCAAAGGCATATAATTAATGACAAAAATATACGGTCTAATCAGCAAGCCTTAAATGTTCCATGTGAATAACAAACAAATGTTCTTAATATTACACATAATATTATGCTTAATATTAAGCATAAAAATGGGAAGGAAGAAATTGCAAATTTCAGCATGGAGAGCTTTAATTACCATCTAAAAACTTAAAAATAGCACTCACTATCCTTCAATCATCTTATAGTAAGAAACCTGATATACTGATATTCAATCTATGCCTTGTAGTTCCATATAGTTTACACAAAGGTTTTGTCTCTCTTTAGGAGTAAACATAGTAGGATTTCTTCCTTTCTAATTAAAGGATTTTACAAGATCATTTTATCCTAAATTTGTCTGTTATGAAAAACACCATTGAGAGACAAAATGGAAAGAGATATATCAGCTGAAATTAGCCATTTGGTCTGATTATTTTAATCCTTTGGCTTGAAGTGCATAGGCAACTCTGTCAAGAACTTTGAAAGCAGAGCTCTTCATTCTGAAATTCTGTAATTGGATATTTTCATGCATGTAACTCAACATAATTCCACTTGCATTTAAGAAAATCATTCACATATAATTCTGTGTCAAGAAACCTAAACCTTTGCAATATAAAGTTACAATAACTCTAAGATGTTTTAATAACTCTAGTTTTTTTTTTCCTTTTGAAGAAACAAGATATAATAAAAGGAACTCTTTATTTTCCTTTCAGTTTTGCCCTTTTGAGGACTGGCCTACTGGATACTCTGTCTGTAACCCCAGTCAGTCACTTCAGTTCCACTTCAGTTATTTTTCTTTGAACTTGAAGCACATCATGGCGATTACTAGTTCAAGGTCACTAGTTTTTGCAACGATATAGAAACAGCTCAAAACCAAGAATAACAGCTTGTCAGCCTAAGCCAGCTTTGCTTTTCGTACAAGAGCTGTCTTCTGGAATTGCTGTCCACTAGTAAGATTGTTAAAAGATACTTTCCAGAGAATCACAGTCTCCAAGGACACCGGGGAAAGGCTGGGGTAAATCACAATATCTGCTTCCTCAATAAATAAGGTTTAGAGTTAGGAAATATGCTCATGAGTTAAGTGAACTTTGTGTTTATGTCTTTCCCAGAGAGTCTGTAAGACAAGTGACTGCAGCCCTCAAGGAGAATAAACTGGGAGGGTCTTCAGGCGAAGGGTGAATTACCTGTCCACAACACCTCCTTTCCCAGCTTTATTGCCTCTGGAAAGTGATAAATCCTTGCGGCTGTTGAAATTATAAATCTGTCTATTACTTCTGATGATAGTTGGTTGACTTCTGGATCAAATTAATCTGCTTTTCATCTAGTGATATCACTATTTTTCCTAATGATAGAGGATCTGGACCATATTATTATATATACTCCAGGTGTTCTAAGAAATGAAGAATGGGTGAGGGTTATCTTGTGATAAAGTAGCCATTGTAATTGTAAATCATTGAGTACTCCGTATTCATTGTGATCAATCTTACTAAAAATATGTAGTTACTCATAAGGAATATTCTCTCTATGCTAATGCAGGGCCTACACCTCTGAGTATGTGTATTACTTATGTTTCACATATACCTAGACCACAGGATTCTACTATGCAGTTATTTTCTGGTAGAGAAAGAGACTCCCCAAGGCTCAATTACCATGAGCAAAAAAAAGACAAAAAAATAAAATAAAGATTAGAAGTCACCAAGCTGCCACCCAATGTGGCCATATAAATCACTGTGAAGTGTGGAAACTTAAATGGGTCACAAAGACTCAAGCTTTATATTTTCTTAAAGTAAATACTCATTTATAAAAAAGGGAAAAGTGTATTTTCCAAGTGTTTATAGCTGTAGATAGAGATTAATGGGACTTCTAGCTCTTCACAGCACTGCAGATACACTGTGTATTTTTGCCAAAGATTCAAATTTACTGGTGGCCAACTTGCATGACATTCAATTTTTCCGTTCATTCACTTCCCCTGCATTTTCAACAAAGTCTGGAAAGAAGTGAAATAACATTATACAAAAGGTGCTTGTAGAGATATTAGCACCTTAAGGCTGACATAAAGAATAAGGGCTTGAGTTAGCAAATAATGTAGGAATTATTTAATTTGTAAATATCATGCTACTTAAATAAAAATTTTAAGTAGTATGAATCTATGGTGCTGAGTGAATATTTATTAAGAACATGAAAATTGGAAATTAATTCTGAATAGCACTTTAATATATTTGTTTTTCTTCTCTGAAGATATAATGATGATGAGTTTTTTGATGTAAAACGGTACATATGCAACAACCATAGATGCAATAATTTTAAATTTGGCTAATCATTAAAATTTCCCCTTTAATATCACTACCTGACTTAGAAAATAACAGGTTATAATACTGACTATAGATTTCATATTCATATTTAAATATTATACACAGTTATGTGTGAAAAAGTAACATTCCATATTTTCTTACCATAGCATGTTATTAAATGCGCCCCCATGTGCACAAAGAAGTATTATATTCATTGATTAAGGCCTGCCACCTGTTTTGTTACCCCTATCAAGCCAGCCAAAATCCTGCAAAGAATGACAGCCAGCCGGTGAAGTGCTTTCTGTCTCTTTGAAGAGGGAATAATCAGTTTCCTCCAGGGATGTGGTCTCTGAGAGTTCACTCATGCGCCAGTGGAGGTAATCCTAAGCATGTTTAAAAAAAAAGCCAACACATGAACTGAGAAAGAAAATTGTTGGAGGTGATGTGATAGGAGTCGAGTTGAGTGGAAGAGAATTGTGGTGAATTTCTTCAAAATACACTATACACATGAATGAAAGAAATGACGTCCACAAATAATAATAATGAAACAATATATAAGTTTGTTGGTCTTCTAATGTAGAAAGTTAATTCCATTTTTCATGTTTGTATATGTTTATTGACTTCCAAAGAATGATTTACTAATTTTATTAGCACTTAAAAACAGGGGAGGGGTGTTTATGCTTTCACAATTTTAGGACCTGAGCTCAACATCAAGGTGGCTGGTGCTTTATTCAGAATTTTTCAGGATGGGGATTGAGCATTTTAGTCAGAGTCCTCCCTCTTGATTAGTTTCTTTAGGTGTACAGATTTTAGTAGGTTTATCTTATATTATCTGTCTATATGATTGAATATATACCGTGTGTGTCTTTTTGCTTCTGGGATAGCTCGCTCAGGATGATCTTTTCCAGTTCCCACCATTTACCTGCAAATTTCATGATTTCCTTGGTTTTTATTGCTGAGTAATATTCCATTGTGTAGACGTACCACAATTTCTGTATCCTTTCTTCAGTTGAGGAGCATCTAGGCTGTTTCCAGCTTCTGGCTATTAAAAATAAAACTGCTACAAACATGGTTGAGCAAATGTCCTTATTGTGTACTTCAGCCTCTTTTAGATATATGCCTAGGATTGGTATGGCTGGATCTTGAGGAAGTGCTATTCCTAGGTGTTTGAGAAAGTGCCAGATTGATTTCCAGAGAGGCTGTACAAGTTTACATTCCCAAGAGCAGTGGAGGAGGGTTCCCCTTTCTCCACAACCTCTCCAGCATGTGTTGTCACTTGAGGTTTTGATCTTGGCCATTCTGATGGGTGTGAGGCAAAATCTCAGGGTCGTTTTGATTTGCATTTCCCTGATGGCTAATGAGGTTGAGCATTTCTTTAAGTGTTTCTCGGCCATTCAATATTCCTCTATCGAGAATTTTCTGTTTAACCCTGTTCCCCAGGTTTTAATTGGATTACTTGATGTGCTGCTTTTCAACTTCTTTAGTTCTTTATATATACTGGATATTAAACCTCTGTCAGATAGAGGGTTGGTGAAGATCCTTTCCCAATCTGTAGGCAGTCGTTTTGTTTTTATGATGATGTCCTTTACTTTACAGAAGCTTTTCAGTTTCATGAGGTCCCATTTATTCATTGTTGATCTTAGAGCCTGTGCTGTCAGTGTTCTGTTGAGGAAGTTGTCTCCTGTGCCTATGAGTTCTAGGGTCTTCCCCAATTTTTCTTCAAACCAATTTAATGTGTCTGGTTTTATGTTGAGGTCTTTGATCCACTTAGACTTTAATTTTATGCAGGGTGGTAAATATGGATATATTTTCATTTTTCTACATGTAGATATCCAGTTAGACCAGCACCATTTGTTGAAGATGGTATCTTTTTTCCATTGTATGGTTTTGACACCTTTGTCAAAAATCAGGTGTCCATAAGCGTATGGGTTTATTTCTGGGTCTTCTATTCAGTTCCATTGATCCACTATTCTGTTTCTATGCCAGTACCATGCAGTTTTTATTACTGTTGCTCTATAGTACAGCATGAGATCAGGGATGGAGATACCTCCAGATGATCTTTTATCATAGAGGATTGTCTTAGCAATTCTGGGTTTCTTGTTATTTCATATGAAGTTGAGAATTTTTCGGTCTAAGGGAAAATAACAGTGGAATGTAGAAATGCAGAGCAGCACCTTCATTTCTTTCAGCCAATGGTTAACTGGCGATATTGCAGAGTGATGCAGTGAAGCAGAAACCCCCTTCACATCCTTCAACTCGGGAAAGAAGACCTGGACAGAAAATAGGAGATGAGATCTAATCCCAGAGTTCTATATCCTCTAGTTAGGATATGTCTCTTATTAAAATTTTTGCCATCTCCCAAAATAGTCAAACCAAGTATGAACCAAGGCTTCACCCTATAATATCTTTAGTGGACACTTTTTGTTCGAACCATAAAATTTGCCCCTATTCCCTAAAGGCTTATGGCCACATAATATGGAATACTTTACTCTATCTTTAAGAATTCAAATAAATCTAGTGAGTCCAATAGTGCTCAAAAATTTAGGCTGAGGGTTTTTTGTGAGATGAGAGGCAAATTTATAACCTTAGGGGCTTTTTTTTTCACGTAAAGTGACATTCTTTATTAAATTTTTGATAAGCATGTATTACTTGTGGGTCTTAATTAAATTCAGTGTGGCATCCCAAAACATACATACAGCATGCACCAATCAAATGGCAAATCAGAGTAATTGGCATTTCCCGCTGTCATTACATTGTGTTTGGAGACTTCAAGGTCCTGTCTTCTAGAATTTTATAAAGTGTATAATAGCAATTGCAAGCAATATACATCTCACTATGCCATAGAACACAACAGGGCTATCACATGCTCAGATCTGTCTATAACTCCAGTTCCATGGGATCTGACATGCTCACACAGACACACAGGAAAAACACAAATGCACATGAAACAAAAATAAATAAATTCTTTTAAAAACAGAAAAACTTTTCACTGATGGGTGTGTGCATAGTTGTAAAGGGAAGAGGTATCAGATATGGATCTGAAAGAGGTGTGACTGTGCATTTTACCTCCATCTAAGATATTAGAGCACAGATATTTTTATTGACTATTAGATTAAGTCATTGGTAAGACATTCATATGTGACTTGGTCAACTACTTCTACATTTTTTTTTCAATGCAGTTTATTCAGGAACCTTGAACAATCCTCAGACCCTGGGGAAAGCCAGCCCACAGCTTAAATAGCCTCTGGGTAGCCAACCCAGGCGTGCCACCTGGGCAATGCAGATAGGTCCACATACATGGAAGCAAGCCAGATCCTCAGCCTTAGCCAAATGTGGAATTGATCGTGACAGAGAGCACTCACCATCGGGAAGGTGGAAGGCGGAAACCAGCTCCATCTTCAAGGCATAGCATTCCGCAGCTCTCTACAGTTTCTCCTTTTTGTTTTAGACGCATCAGGCAAGAGTAGAGGTCTGATCTCTGATATTAGAAATAAATTGGGACTTTGTACAGATGTTCATTTAGGTGTCATCCACCCAAAGAGCATCAGACCCGTCCGATACCTTTTTCTCAGAGGCGGGACCTGGGGCATCAACCCGCATGCAATCAGACATGCTCTTCTCTGGGTCCAAAGCGGCTGACCCTGAGTGCAGTGCTTAGCCTCGCATCCTGAGTGTATCATTTTAGCTTTTTATGGTATCCAACCATGGTTGGGGAGACTGTCCTGCTTCAATGGCTGTAAAGGCCTGAATGATCATGGCTGCATCACACTGTTGTGAGACTCTAATCTTGCATATATACCACAGGCAAACCAAGGAGACCAACACCAGAAGGCCTGCTAACGCTCCCATGCCCGCCCATTCCTTCAGATGATTCATGGCTGCAGCAATCCATGTTGATAATCCTGTGGCTAGTCCTGCGTCCACTCTGGTAGAATTTACTGTGACAATGGCCACTCTCAGCTGCTCCATCGTAGTATCGAATTCTCCAGTCCAATTACCTAAAATATAGCTCGACAATTTTAAAAAGCAAATGAATTCAAATTCTCACTCCAGGAACAAGGAATGAGTACATGAAAATGAAAGACATGACCAAAGTTTTGCCTTCCCTAAGTCTACAAGCTTCAAAGCCCTGGACTCTTCCTCTGGCATCTGAAACATATGATGGATTTATAAAGGTCTAGGCAACCACACCCCTATTCACTTTCCAGTTGCAGCCCACATGGTCTTTTCCTGTGTGCAAGCCCTAATCATCTGCATTTTCCCTGGGAAATATTTTGCTAACTGTGAGATTCTAGTTTTCTACTGCATCTTCTACCTCAAGCTTGGAGTTTCATGCTTAATCCTGTGAATTGCTACCTCTATGAACTCTGATCCTACTAAACCTTGTCTGGGTCACAGGCTTCCATTTGAAATCTAAGGACATCTTCAAGTCCCTAATCTGCATTCTTGCAAAACCTGGCTTTAAACAGGAGCTGTAACTTCTCTTGTCCTCCATGCATCATGGCTGTAGGAGGGTATTATCATATCCAAGGGCATTCTTCCAAAATTTGCAAGTGAGTTCCTATGATCAGTGCCGTCTTAACAAATCAGTTCCTAAATAATCATGAGATATTTTCCTATTGTCCTCAGGTAAAGTTCTTGGCTCATTTTTAATGGTGCATATATCTCCCTAAAGGACAACTTCTGTAGCACCAACTTAAACATGCAGCTGTTCTTGGAAATCTGCAAGTTTTCCTTGTATTTCCTTTTCTTTTTCTTTTTTTTTTTTTTTTTTTTTTTTTTTTGTTCATAGTGCTCAGTGTAACTATGGCTAAAAGCAGCAACCTAAACCATTGCTATGTGTTAGGAAGACTCGGTGCTTGGGAGCCTTGAAGTTTCCTCTTCTAATCTGATTAGTTAGTTCTCTGTGAAATCAGACTACCATATGGTCTTAGAAAGCTGAGAAAATGAAACCAAGTTAATTAACAGACTGTAGAATGGAAGATTTTTTTTTTTCATTTTGCAGCATAGTCGTTTTCTGCAAGTTTTCTGAAACTTCATAAATACAATCTCTATTCTTTATATACCTATCAGTACTATATTCTTCTAAGTAGCTAAAGGATCACTTACTAGGATCTGTATATAGCTTGTTTTTCTCCCAAAATTTTAAACTTCCTCCCACCCTCTTTTCCTATAGTCTTAAGAATCACATTATCTGATTTCATCCATTTGCCTGTCATTTTAATGATTTCTTTGTTTTTAATTGCTGAGCAGTATTCAATTGTATACATGTACCACAATTTCTGTAGCCATTCCTCATTTCCAGATTCTGGCTATTATGAATAAAGCTGCTATGAAAATGGTTAAACAAATGTCCTTGTTGTGTACTTGAGCACCTTTTGGATATATGCCTAGAAGTGTTATAGCTGTATCTTGAGGTAGCACTATTCTTAATTTTCAGAGAAAATGCAAGATTGATTTCCAAAATGGTTATACAAAGTTAGATTCCTACCAGCAATGGAGGAGGGTTCTCCTTTCCACACATCCTTTCCAACATGTCTTGTCACTTCAGGTTTTTTTTTAATAATTTTTTTATTAATTATACTTTATTCATTTTGTATCCCCCCATAAGCCCCTCCCTCCTCCCCTCCCGATCCCACGCTACCTCCCCTTTATGCATGCATGCCCCTCCCCAAGTCCATGATAGAGGAGGTTCTCCTCTCCTTTCTGATCTTAGTCTATCAGTTCTCATCAAAAGTGGCTGCATTGTCCTCTACTGTGGCCTGGTAAGGCTGCTCCCCCCTCAGGGGGAGGTGATCAAAGAGCAGGCCAATCAGATTATGTCAGAGGCAGTCCCTCTTCCCATTACTATGTAACCCACTTGGACACTGAACTGCCATGGGCTACATCTGTGCAGGGGTTCTAGGTTATCTCCATGTATGGTGAAATATCAGGGTTGTTTTGATTTGCATTTCCCTGATGACTATGAATGCTGAGATTTTCTTTAAGTGTTTCTCTGATATTTGATATTCTTCTGTTGAGAATTCTCGGTTTAGCTCTGTAACCCATTTTTAAATTGGTTTACTTGATTCAGTGCTTTATATATTCTGGATATTACTGAACTGTCAGATATATGGTTGATGAATATCCTTATCATCCTGAGTGAGGTATCCCAGAATCAGAAAAACACATATGGTATATACTCATTTATAAGTAGATAGTAGACAGATAATGTAGGATAAACATATTAAAATCTATACACCTAAAGAAGCTAAGCAAAGAAGAGGACTCTAGGGAAGATGCTCAATCCTCATTCAGAAGGGTACATAGGATAGATATGTGAAATGTAAAAAAAAAAAAAAAAAAAAAAAAAAAAAAAGGATCAGGACAGGTGCCTCCTACCAAGGGCCACTGAAAAACTCTACCCAGCACAGATGTTGAGACTCATAGCCAAACTTTGAGCAGAGTACAGGGAATCTTATGAAAGAAGAGGAAGATAGACCAGGTGGGGACAGAAGCTCCACGAGGAGACAAACAGAACAAAAAAAAAAATCTGAGCTAATGGGTCTTTGCAGAGACTGATACTCCAAGGAAGGACCATGCATGGAGATAACCTAGAAACCCTGCTTGGATGTAGATAATTTCAGCTTATTCTCTAAGTTGGTTCCCTAGTAAGGGGAGCAGGGCCTGTCTTGACATGAACTTAGTGGCCAGCTTTTTTATCACCTTCCCCCCCAGGGGGTGCAGCCTTACCAGGCCACAGAGGATGACAATGCAGCCATTCCTGATGATACCTGATAGTCCATGGTCAGTTAGAAAGGGTGAAGGACCTCCCCTAGCAGTGGACTAGAGGAGAAGCATAAGAAGAGAAGAGGGAGGGAGGGTAGGACTGAGAGACGACAAGGGAGGGGACTATAGCTGGGATACAAAGTGAATAAATTGTAATAAATAAAAAATAAAATGAAATAAAAAATAGTAAAGAAAGAAAATAATCCCATTATCAGGGTTAGTCATAGCAATGACTTCATATCTCTGCTAATATGTTAGCAGATGATTTACTCTGACTCAATGGGAAAGATTTTAGTTATGGTTAGTACTGCCCCTTATCTGGGCCATGCTCCTGAAATTCATCATTTTATTATTGTTAATAATAATCAATTAATAATGTGCTATGAATAAATATAACTTTTAATTATAATTAATATTAGTATTTCTTTCTCTGACTGAGACTAATCAAATGGCTGTATTTGTAAGTTTTGAAAGGTATTGTTTATTTAGTATGTTATTTTCTTCAGTTTTGCTTCCTATTAGAGGCTGTTCAATTTTAAGAATTTATTTTCTAGTAAGTTACAATTTAACTCTTAAATTAGCAATGGTAAAATGCTATTACAATGTAAATATGATTATGGAATATACTAATATCCAAAGTAAATCATCATTCTAAATTTATTTTAACCATTCAGCTGACATCTTTCAGCAATTTTTCCCTTCATCCTGCATCTGTACATTGCATGCTGAATTTATTCTTACATAATCACTCTCAATGATGATTTCTTTTAAGCAGCCTTTTTTTCACAAAATTGGTGTGTTTTATTTTTATAACGAAATTGCAGTGGAACACGAGAGTTGGCTTGGCAGTTAGGAGAACTTGCAGCTCTTACAGAAGTTTCTAATTTGGTTCCCTAGCACCAATGTCATCCACCAGTAGAATGAAGTTTCTGGTTGATTACCTTGCACATGCAAAATTAATGTGATAGTTGTAAAGTTTATAAGATTTCCTTATATAATAAAATAGCAAGAATATAATATTTTCCCTCTCTGTTTGAACAAAATTTTAAGAGACCTGATGTCATGTGCATTCATGTAAAGTATATGTTCTATAGCTTTCTCTCTCTCTCTTTCTCTTTTATAAATATGTGGCTGTGTGTCAACTGATGAAATGTTTATTCCATGAAAAATTAAAAAAAATAAGTAAATGATGGTTATTGCCACAATTACTTCAAATTTTGGTCTCTGATATCATGTCTATATATCATAAAAAACTTGTTTTCAATATGTTTTCTGAAATGCTTTTCAGTATTAGCTGCTTTCTTAAAGAGTATGTATGTCAAGTTGTAATCATTTTGTAATGATTTTATTGCTCCAAGATCAACATTATTGAACTAAGAGCCTTTTAAATATTTTAGAAGTTGATTTTTCCCACTTAATAGCAATAAATGATTACTCAGTGATAGATCAATGCATGTTTTCATGGTTACTCTTCCAGTGTTATCTACTGCATCTCGCAGCCATCTCAGTTCTTTCTAATTTATGGTTTTGTAAAAAGCTATAGAAGTCAGGTTACTGAGTTTATTAATGTTCCATTAAATTCATAGTCAAAAGGCTTTGTGAAGGACCTCAGGGATTTTCTAGTGAGTTGAAAAGAAAAGATTTATCATCAGGTGTCTTTTTTGACATCTATTGTGTCAGTTCAAAAAAATAAAAACCACTTAATTTTGTGCTGTCTGTGTTCAAGATAAACGAGGTTGCTAAATATTTGAATAATGCATATTAGAACAAACCCTGCCTTCTGTAGTGCCACGGCAGAATCTATAAGCACTGATTTCTGTCATCGCATTTTCTTGTATCAATGAATACATGTTCAGAGACTGAGTACTATGCTCCATGACACCTTGACGATTTTTTCAATTTTGAGAAAATTGCTACCTGTTTCATGAGGGAAATGATTTTATGTTTGTGTTATATCTTCTACCTTCTATTCATGTTGGAAAGTGAATACACATTGTCTTTTAATTAATCACTAGGCAAAGCAAAGCGTTCCATTTTCCAACGGTCATATCAGCAGAATTACAAAGGAAAAACCATTGTCTCTGGTCCTTTGAACTGTAACTCATATAAGTCAGGGAGGTAATATTTCATTATAATCTCAGGTACTGGAGATGGGAAAGTTTTAAAATTCTTCTATTCATTTACATTTAATAAAAATGAACTATGTCTAAATTGAGATAAGTGAAAAGAGTAAACTTTGTTATACTGAGCTTGAAAATTAGGTTAATATCATTGATCATCCAATACTCAGTAAATGACTAACATTTTATTAATAAAATAGTCATATTTACTATTATATTTCTATAAAAATGTAATTCACTAATTCCAGGAAAGCATTTAGAACAAACAAAGTATTCAATAATTATCATGAATTAAAAACTTATTTATATATCACTACCCAAAAATTCTTCCTTAAATCTTTAACGTGTTTCAATAAAATTTAATAACCTTTCAGTTTTTCTTACATTAAAGGATTTAAGGTCTGTAAATAACTGAGAAGGCATTTTGATGGGAACTGCATTGAATCTGTAGATTGCTTTTGGCAGGGTGGCCATTTTTGCAATGTTAATCCTGCCAATCCATGAGCATGGGAGATCTTTCCATCTTCTGATATCTTCTTCAATTTCTTTCTTCAGAGACTTAAAGTTTTTTCAAACAGGTCTTTCACTTTCTTGGTTAGAGTCATCCCAAGGTACTTTATGTTATTAGTGGCTATTGTGAAGGGTCTTGTTTCCCTGATTTCTTTCTCTGCCCTTTTGTCTTTGGTATACAGGAGAGCTTCTGAATAATTTTGAGTTGATTTTGTATCCTGCCACTTTGCTGAAGGTGTTTATCAGCTGAAGGAGTTCTCTGGTTGAATTTTTAGGGTCAAGGAAGTCATGAAATTTGCAAGCAAATGGTGGGATCTAGAAAAGATCATTCTGAGTGAGGTATCCCAGAAGGAGAAAGACACACATGGTATATTAAAGGATTTTCATATAGTCCTATAAGATATTATAAACATAATGAAATCTATACACCTAAAGAAGATAAACAAGAAAGAAGACATGGGGTAAGATGACCAATCCTCACTTAGAAAGAAAAATGGGATGGGCATTAGACGTAGGAGAAAACAAGTAACAGGACAGGATCCTACTGCAGAGGGCCTCTGAAAGACTCTACCTAGCAATGTATCAAAGCAGATACTAAGACTCATAACCAAACCTTCGGCAGAGTGCGGAGAATCATATGAAAAAAGGGGGAGTTAGCATAGTATGACGTGGAAAGGATAGGAGCTCCACAAGAAACAAATATATCTGGCACAGGGGTCTTTTCTGAGACTGGCATTCCACGACGGACCATGAATTGATATAACCTAGAACCTCTGCTCGGATGAAGCCTGTAGTAGCTCAGTAACCAA
Source organism: Meriones unguiculatus (assembly GCF_030254825.1). Classification (NCBI taxonomy): domain Eukaryota; kingdom Metazoa; phylum Chordata; class Mammalia; order Rodentia; family Muridae; genus Meriones; species Meriones unguiculatus. Next base: position 92,576,791 of record NC_083357.1, on the reverse strand, counting down.
TTGGTTTCCCATAGTAAGGGGAATAGGGAATATTTCTGACAGGAACTCAATGGTCGGCTCTTTGACCTCCCCAACCCCCCAAAGGAGGAGCAGTCCTGCTAGGCCACAGAGGAGGACTTTGTAGCCAGTCCTGCAGATACCTGATAAAACAGGGTCAGATGAAAGGGGAGGAGGTCCTCCCCAATCAGTGGACTTGGAAAGGGGCAGGGAGGAGACGATGGAGGGAGGGTGGGATTGGGAGGGAATCAGGGAACAGGATACAGCTGGGATACAGAGTTAATAAAATGTAACTAATAATAAAAAATAAAAATAAAAATAATTAAAGGATTTATTATCTAGTTACTATACCTGAGGTGGAGCCTCTATTCTAATTTCCTCCCTTGGTCTGCTGTTTTGAATTCCCTGAGTAAAGACAAATGTGACATGAGAACTGTAAATTGAAATAAACCCTTTCCTCTCAGAGTTATATCATTGCAATAGAAGTGCTAACACAATTACTTTTTTACAATTTCTTTTGGAACTACGACAACTTTTTACTGTTGGTTTCATTATTCAAATAACATCACAGAAAATTTACCATCTAACTCTATGCTTTACAAATAGTTCTCATGTGGCCCATGTTTACTTATGATTTTAAGAATTATCAAAACTGAGCATATAAAAACACTTATGCCATAGGGTGTCAATTTGCTCCTGCAAGAGGTCAATCCTCTGATTGAACACCATCAAGCTTCCTTTTAGTTGAGCATTAATTCCTTTATGTACAACTAAGGCATGAGCTACATTGGCTAAATGATTATTCAGGGTCTGAGCAAATCGCTCAACCTGGCTGTCAATGAAAGTATGCTGGACTTTGTGTCACTAGCATACAACATGAGAATTTTTCCTGTGCTGCAAATCTGTCTAAACAATTGTGGAGCTATATTTTAGGTAATTGGACTGGAGAATTCGATACTACGATGGAGCAGCTGAGAGTGGCCATTGTCACAGTAAATTCTACCAGAGTGGACGCAGGACTAGCCACAGGATTATCAACATGGATTGCTGCAGCCATGAATCATCTGAAGGAATGGGCGGGCATGGGAGCATTAGCAGGCCTTCTGGTGTTGGTCTCCTTGGTTTGCCTGTAGTATATATGCAAGATTAGAGTCTCACAACAGTGTGATGCAGCCATGATCATTCAGGCCTTTACAGCCATTGAAGCAGGACATTCTCCCCAAGCATGGTTGGATACCATAAAAAGCTAAAATGATACACTCAGGATGCGAGGCTAAGCACGGCACTCAGGGTCAGCCGCTTTGGACCCAGAGAAGAGCATGTCTGATTGCATGCGGGTTGATGCCCCAGGTCCCGCCTCTGAGAAAAAGGTATCGGACGGGTCTGATGCTCTTTGGGTGGATGACACCTAAATGAACATCTGTACAAAGTCCCAATTTATTTCTAATATCAGAGATCAGACCTCTACTCTTGCCTGATGCGTCTAAAACAAAAAGGGGGAACTGTAGAGAGCTGCGGAATGCTATGCCTTAAAGATGGAGCTGGTTTCCGCCTTCCACCTTCCCGATGGTGAGTGCTCTCTGTCACGAACAACTCCACATTTGGTTAAGGCCGAGGATCTGGCTTGCTTCCATGTATGTGGACCTATCTGCATTGCCCCCGTGGCACGCCTGGGTTGGCTACCCAGAGGCTATTTAAGCTGTGGGCTGGCTTTCCCCAGGGTCCGAGGATTGTTCAATGTTCCTGAATAAACTGCATTGAAAAAAAAAAAAAACGTATGCAAAAATATCTTCCTTAACTTTATTTCACATGTTCTGTATATTAAAAATGAGCTTTCCCATTGAACTTAATTGCTACATAAATTTAGGATACTTTTGATTCACTAATATATATATATTCATTGATTATTACTGTACAGAATAACCTCACAGAATGAAAGCAAATTTTTCTATAAAAATAAGGTAATCATCAAAATAATATAACATTATCAAGCTACCTAAAACAGTATATATAGATCAACTACCTTCAAGCTATAATCTCTAATCTCTCCAAGTGGATGCTGCTATGTAGTTGTTTCTATGGAACTGCACATTGTTTTAGATTAGTTGCATACATTTGTTATTGGGTGATTGCAGAGATTAAATAGATCTATACTTCTACTTCTCTTTCGTGTGTTGGAAGTACTGATCCAGAGTTTACCAATGGCAATGGTTGGTACCATTAGACAAAGAAAGTATTTTGCAGGCTGGAAAAGTTATCAAGGTTTTCTTGGACCAGTTTCATAACACACACTTGAAAGATATGCCTTAACTTCTTAGACATTGAAGACAATGTATAATTATTTTATTAAAAGTAGACATGAACTATTCTATTTCCACATAAATGTTGCCTTTTAATTTCTTTACAAAATGATTAGTTACTACAATAGTGGTCTAGCTATATTCATACTGATGTTTGAATCTATATAATGCCAAGTGTTGCTTTTATTTAAGGAACAAAAGCAGAAAATTAACATGAATAAATTTGTACTTTCTGTAGCACAGTAAACACCAAAGGAAATGCATAATTCTCATAAACAAAAGGAAGAACAAAATTCATTTCCAAACTAAAAAATGTAAAAGTAATAATGATAATAATTGTAATAAAATACACCCAGACAATAAAATAAACCAGTAGGGATATTTATTAAAGATTATTACTCCCCTGAAGGAGGAGCAGCCTTGCCAGGACACAGAGGAGAACATTGCAGCCAGTCTTGATGAGACCTGATAAGCTAGGGTCGGATGGAAGGGGAGGTGGACCTTGGAGAGGGGCATGGGAGGAGATGAGAGAGGAAAGGTGGAATTGGGAGGGAATGAGAGGGGGCTACAGCTGGGATACAAAGCGAAAAAAATGTAATTAATATAAAAAATAAAAATTTAATTAAAAAATAAAAAGAAAAATGCATTACTACTAATAAATTGTGTAAAATGTGTTTATTGAAAATATACTTGACTTTTTGATAATTAAAAGGTGGAATCTGGAAAAATGCCTCAGTTTTAAGAGCATATGAGAAATAATAAGGGACTGAGTTACAATATCTATACCAAAGGCCAGGTGTGATCCATATAACTGTCAGTGGAGAAATAAGATTTCTGACTGCTAACCACACTTCAGTTTCAATGAGAGACCCTGTCCCAAGATAGTAATTCAGGGATTGGCAGAGCAAGACTGTCAGGATGGAAGACATCACTCTGTCCTCTTGATAAATGATTGTTTACATTGGCATGCATACCCGCACACATACCTACAAAAGGCACACCCACCCACACACCCATCTACCCCCCCACACACAAACACACACACACACACACACACACTAAACACAAATATGTAAAACATTTATAAAGCATAGTAAACAAGTAAGAAAATACCAACTATTTTGGCCATAAATATGTATATTCCTCAAATACAATTTTTTTCCTCTCCTGTCTGTTTTCAAAGCCGTATAATGAAGCACTGTTGAGGAATGAGGTGAAATACAGCTTAACTATTTTTGGTAGCCAGTGTTTCACAGAACCCGTCCATCTTTTCATCACTAAAATCTGTTTATGCTAGGCTACATACCAATAAGATGGTTATTTGTAGAAAAGCTCACGTTTTGGGGAACTGGTAGCAGGGTTTAGTGACTAAGAAGGCATACCAATTGGACTCCAGCGAATACAGAGGCTGGGGTAAGGGAAGAGGGAATGGTTTGCAACGTGTTTGAGTACCGTCCACCCAAATTCAACTTTCTCTGTGCCTTTTCAGTGAGGCCTTCCTACGGCCCACAAAAATTAGATAGCCTGGCTGCTTTCAATATGATGGTTGTAACCTAAAGAATGTGGCGGGTGGTGATGCTGAGACCCCATAAGGACAAGTTTGATGAGACTGTACATTTACCCAGTTGTACACGGATGATCACTGTGTAGACACCCTTCTGTGCCTCTCCTGCCAGGCACTTGTTGCTCTGAGTTGCAATTCTTCTTTCACTTTTCTGTTGTTGATAACAGTGCTGACAGAACCACCAGAAAACCAAGCCTTCCACCATAGGTGCTCACTTGCACACTTGAGTATTTGTTTGAAGTGACTATTCTTTTTATTTCTCTGTGTGGTGTAACTGTTTGAGATAGATTATGATGTGTGAATTGTTGAATTGCATGTGGTCATATGGGAGGAGATTTGTCACTGGTTGTGTGTTGAGGTTTAAAAAGCCCTTTGCATTCTGAATGAGATTTAACCATCGTCCCTAGGGTCTTCCTTAGTGTTTAGCTTCTTTAGGTCTATAGATGCTTGGAGAAGACATAGACCCCTTGCTCAGATGTGGCCAACTGGCAGCTCCGTCTCCATGTGGATCTGTGAGTGAGGGGATCAGGGGCAGCCTCTATCGTGAACTCAGTTGACTGCTCTCTGATCACTTGCCCCTGATGATGCAGCCTTGTCAGGAAGGGGATCCAAGCAGTGCTGATGAGACTTAGCAAGCTATGCGCAGATGACAGTAGTGGAGAACTCCTCTGTTCAGTGAACTAGGAGAAGAGGATGGGGGAAGGGAGGGGGATGTGACTGGGGGAGTTGAGGGAGGGGGCTTCAATCAGGATATATAACGAGCAAATGGTGAAGAAAAACCAAAATCCATTGCAGGCCCCATCTCTGTCTCTCCCTGCAGGGAGATACGGATAGATAAGGATGTAAAGCTCTCAATTACTGCTCCAGAAGCATGCCTATGTGCTTCCTGCTGTGATGATATCGGAATAAACCTCCAAAGCTGTAAGCAAGCCCCTAATCAAATGCTTTGTTTTACAAGAAAAAAAAACTATGCCTATTGATACTGTGGATTATTCAGTTGTGTTTCCCATGTTGCCACCATTTAAGCATCCATAGCCACTTGTACTCACACATGCATGCACCCATAAAAAGACACACAAAAATTAAATAAATATCACACTAAGAATAAAGTTACTAATATGTTGGTAGTAACACACATAGGTTACATATATTTATGAGGGAGAATGCCATAGGAAAGCCAAATATAATCATAGTGGACAATGTTGGAATGATTCAGTGCTGTTGGATCCATGTGTGTAGAAGAATCTGGAAGGAACATGGATATCCTATAGAACACAGAAAGGCAAGAAATTATTTTTTTATTCCCTGGATCTTTGGAGGGAATGCAACCCTGTCAACTTATGATTTCAGTGTTTGTTATATTTTTGACTGTCAGCAGCTAGAAAATATGTTTGTGTTATTAAGCCCTTAAGTTTAAGATATTTTTTTTTTACAGTAGTCATAAAATACAGGTATGGAATAGAATTTAAATAATGAAAACAGAGACAAGCTGCTATTTCTATTGTGGCAACTTGAGATAAGCAAATGGATCCCCTTTAATGCTGAGGCTAGCATAAAACTGTGAAACCACAAAATCATGCATTGAGATGTAAGACGAGTTCAACTTCTTTGGAGAATGCCTGACATTCACAGCAAATCCACACATTCCCTTACGAATAATAGTTCATGTGGTTGATCATGTCAGATTAAATCCATCTGTACTCGACTAATTTCCCAGATGAGCATAACAGCTTTTCGTGTTCTCTGAAATACTATCCAGCAAAAAGTATTTATTTGGGGAAATAAAGGCAGCACATTCCTTCAAAAACTTGCATTTCTACCCACTCTTGTAGTATGAGTCTAGAGGGAATGGGATGATCAAAATTAAGTTATACACTTTTGCTAACACCTGTCAATACCTATTTACAAAATACATACACTTGAATATAGTTTTTACTTTTTATTAAGGGCTGTATTTAATCTCAGTCCTATAAAGTTTGAAAATTCTGGCAACATGTTTTAATTAAAAATATATATTTTTTTCTTTATGTGCTATATTATGTTTACAGATTACCTACAACTCCTCCCAGATCCCCACACCCAACAAAAACCAGACCCTTTCTTACTCTTTCCTCTCTCTAATTAGAAAAAGAAAAGAAAAAAGCAACTGAAAAGAGAAATATAAGAAGAAAAAAAACAAACAAACTGGATAGGGCAAAATTAATAAATGAAAGGAAAAAATGAGAAAAGGAAAAAGCACAAGAAATACACAGAGAGATACACACACATTCACCCACAAAGAAAAACCCTAAAGACAAAAACTCAGAAACTACAATATATAAGCAAAAGATATGTAGAGTTAAAAAATGCCATGTAAAGAAATTTCAAGACAAAAAAAGTCTCCAAAGTACTGTTGTTTGTTTTGTGTTGGCCATTTATTGCTGAGCATGAGGCATGCCCCTAAATGTGGTTACACAGTAAGACTCCTTTGGGTTAAACTATTTTGCGTGTGTGTATGTGTGCACGCATGCAGTTATCAGTTAGAGATAACATCCAGGTTAGGGATAAGGGTTGTTCAGGTCCCCTTTCATTGCCGACACCCCATCTAGTCTAGACCATCTGCTACCCATCTGTTCAGACCGTGTGCATGCTGCCAGGCTCTGTGAGTTCATATGAGTCTCAGAACTGCTGTGTCTAGATGTTATTTTCTTGCTGTCTTCCATTAGTACTGGGTTTCACAATCCTTTGCTTCCTCTTCTGCATAGTTCCCTGAACCTAAAAAGAAGGGATTCATAGAAATATCCAAGTCAGAACTGAGTTGTTCCAAGGCTTCTCATTCTCTGCACATTGTGCATTTGTAGATGAGTTCCATCTACAGCAGGAGGAAACCTCTCTAATGATAGCTGAACGAGGCATAGATCTATGGGTATAAATGAATGTCATTAGAAGTCATTTTATGTTCTGTTATCAGACAGGAGTATTTAGTTTTTCCTAGGTCCCCAGATTAACAAGTCTTAGTTTCTTCAACCACCTGAGAAAGAGAAATTTCCAGTGACACAAACAGTAACTAGTCAGCAGGGTTAAGGTTCTAGGTAGACACCAGCTTGACTTCATCACCTTCAGTGAGTTATATAGGTTTGTCTTCAGCAAAAGGGCCTTACCTTTCGTGGAGAGCAGACAGTGCCCCTTTGGCAATAGTCAGGCAATCTTGAAATTATCCAGTGATACAGTTCACCTCAGAAAATGTATTTATACACAGTGGAATGAAACAGAGAAAATGTACACTAATCTAAAAATAAACACACACATACACACACAGACACATCCACACATGTGAAAAATATATGTATATAAAAAAACCATCAAATGATATCATAAACATTAATTTATTTTTTAATTAATGATTTTATAATGCTTTTATTTTTACTTAGATAATCCATTATTTAATATTCTACACTATTATTATCTTACTTTTGAAGAAAAATTGAAAGTGTATTTTATCATATTACCATACGTTGCAAATTCTCAACTGGCATATTTGGATGTTCATATTTGTTTGTTTATTGTTCGTTATAGTCTAAAAAGTATACGAGTCCCCAGAGATATTTGTTCCCTAAACGAAAACATTTTATTACATTGCAAATAAAATAGGGCATTAGTGTTTGAATAAAAGCACACGAAACTCATGGCTCATCTGTGCAGAGGTTATGTTGTTGAATGTGAGGCTTAACAGAGAGGTCAGACACTGAGACGACATTATAAGCTGTTAGCTGATTTATATCATAAGCAGTCATATTTTATGTAGATCAAGTAGAAAAATGCACTACTACTTCTCTTAGGAGCCATTTTGGCTAAGACCTTTTCAATTTTTCTGTTATTAGAGTTAGTTTCTTTCTCAAATTTACATATACATACATATATATAATTATATATATACATATATATATTTCACACAAAGAGCCATTATTAGAGATTAGAGATTATGACATAATTATTAAAGATGGAACAACATTTTATATCTCTAAATATTATTATTATTATTATTATTATTATATTCCTCAAATAATTCTAAACAAGCTTAAATATCATGGTAAACATTTATGAAACATCTCACAATTGAGAATTAAAGTACATTTCTTTTGTTTGTGCACTGTATGTGGTGGACCCATGTATACCGAGGTGCCTATGTAAAGGTAAAAGGAAAACTTGTGGTAGTCATTTATTTCCTTCTACTGCATGGGCTCTAATTATCAAATACATGTAATCAAACTAGATGTTTGAAAACAACTTTATAAGCTGAACTACCTCACAGGCAGTGAAACTTTTTTGTTTTGTTTGTTATGTATTTATTTGTTTGTTTGTTTATGCTGTACCACACATGTAAAATGAAATGGGGAAATATTTTCAGCCCCTTAATGTTTGGTTTAATTAATATATTTTAACTTTAAGATGTACAGATAGCACACATAATTTTGTCATTTAAAATGACTTTCAGGTTTGGTTTTTTTTTTTTTTTTCTCAAGCTAAGATTTTAAAACATTCTGTGAAAGACAAACAATAAGACACAAAACCGTTTCATTCCCAACACTGTCACCATTAAATCAATAGTTTTGCACTGGATGTATGTGTTTATTTTGATCATTTGTATCCACGAAGAGAAGAAAATAAAGTTAATAATTCATTATTCCCTTTGTTTTGTGACAGGCTTTTCTTTTAGAAAAATGGATGTGACTAGTGTGTCTTCACATTCTAATCTATACTGTACTGCAAAAGCTGTTTATTGATTCATTGGAATTGATGACTGTCTGATTTTATGTCCAATCAGGAGCTACAACTATAGAGAAGTACGACCTCAGAACGAATCTGTGGATCCAGGCAGGAATGATGAATGGCAGGAGGCTTCAGTTTGGTGTGGCTGTTATTGATGACAAGCTCTTTGTAATTGGAGGTCGCGATGGCTTAAAGACATTGAACACTGTTGAATGTTACAATCCCAAAACCAAGACATGGACTGTTTTACCTCCGATGTCAACACATAGGCATGGCCTAGGTAAGGTCTATATTTATTTGTATAATTAAAAACTATTTCAATTATAATACAAATATATTTTAATTCTTATATAAAGTGGTTTATTCGGAGTACAATATTTAGGCTTTTCAACTTTTCCTAGACTGGTAACTGCACATTTAGCTGTTGAGAAAGCAGACCAAGAAAAAGGTGAAGAGCTTAAGTTGTCCGTAACATTTTCATTAACTCACACATTTGGTGGGAGAAAGATGAATTATTAGCAAAATACTAACGACAAAGTACTAGACAGACAAAATGCTGAAGTCCAGAGCAAGGAGGGCTGACTGTAAAACTAGATACACAAGATGGCACCTCCCACGGTGTGGGAAAAGTAAATTTGACTGTTTTGTGTTTTGTCTCCTTTTAAATCCCCTAGTCGATGGTCAGCAAAACTCTGTACGTAGAAAATGGCGTTTGGTTTACACATTCACCCAAGGTCCATTCAGATGAAACCAAGCTGATTGGGAAATAAAGTGTTTACTGAGTTCTCTGATGATGCAAGCATCCTGTGATGAACAGTTGAATGACAGAAAGCTCAGTGAACTTACGATAACCAAGTACAGGGAGCATCCAAGCTTCTATCATTATCTTCTCTGTGCTTATGTTGTGCCAGTGTTGACATTGCCTATCGAGTCAGTCATTGTTTAGGCTTTAATTCTTCCTCTCCCAGTTCATCTTGATTGACTGATATCCAGTCTTTTGAACTGTTTACAACTTACATACAGGACAATGTCGACAGCAGTGTCTTTATCTCAATTACCTTGGAATTATGAAGTTACACTATTGCTATTTGGCAATTCACTATATTTGCTTTCTTATAACAGTCTTAATGCCCTCTGTTGTCAGTGTGAAGATACTATAAATCTTTAAAAATTTGTATTTGTCTCTTAAATTATTTTTAATTTATGGTAAATGATCACTTCCCTGTCCACTCTGTACTATCCAATTCTTCCTTCGCCTTCTGTTATTTTTCCTCCCTATGTTTTTATTTTACCTATTTTTTAATTTCTTATTTTAAAGAAACCAGAGGCTGCATTTTCTCTGAAGTGATTTTCTTTTATTATTATTATTATTAATTTATTTACTTTGTAGCCAACTTTAGTCCTTTTCCTTTTTCTTTTTTTATTAATCACAGTTTATTCACTTTGTATCCCAGCTTTAGCCCCCTCTCCAAACCCTCTCAATCTTACCCTCCCTCCCTCTTCTTCTCCTATGCCCCTTGCCCAGCCCAATGATAGGGGAGGTCCTCCTCCCCTTCCATCTGACCCTAGTCTATCAGGTCTCATCAGGACTGGCTTTTTTGTCTTTCTCTGTGGACTGGTAAGGCTGCTTCCCCCTCAGGTGGAGGTGATCAAAGAGCCAGCTCATGAGTTCATGTCAGAGATGGTCTCTGGTCCTATTATTGGGGAACCCTCTTGGATACTGAGCTGCCTTGGACTACTTCTGTGCACGGCTTCTCAGTTATCTCCATGCACGGTCCTTGTTTGGTGCATCAGTCTCAGAAAAGACCCCTGTGTCAAAATTTTTGGTTCTTTTGCTGTCCAAAAGGTCTTTCTATCTCCTCCTTATTTCATAAGATTCTGCCCAAAGTTTGCACTCTGCCCAAAGTTTGGCTATGCATCTCAGAATATGTTTTGATACCCTGCTGGATAGAGTCTTTCAGAGGCCTTCTGTGATAGGCTCCTGTCCTGTTCCCTGTTTTCTCACTCTTCCAATGTCTGTTTCATTTGCCTTTCTGAATGGAACCCTACTCCATTGCTGGTGGGAATGTAAAGTTGTACAACCACTTTGGAAATCAATCCTTCGCTTTCTCAGACTTTCTTAGGAATGGTGCTACCTCAAGACCCAGCTATACCACTCCTAGGCATATATCCAAAAGATGCTCAGGTACACAACAAGGACATTTGCTCAACCATGTTCATGGCAGCTTTATTTTTAATAACCAGAAACTGGAAACAAACCAGATCTCCATCAATGGAGGAATGGATACAGAAATTGTGGTATTTTTACACAATGGAATACTACTCAGTAATTAAAAACAAGGAAATCATGAAATTTGCAGGCAAATGGTGGGATCTAGAAAAGATCATCCTTAGTGAGGTATCCCAGAATAAGAATGACATACATGGTATATACTGACTTATAAGTGGATATTAGACATATAATATAGGATAAACATACTAAAATCTGTACACCTAAGGAAGCTAATCTAGAAGGAGGACCCTGCATAAGATGTTCAATCTTCATTGAGAAAGTTTTCTTTATTCTTTCTGTTACTCTTCTTCCTCCTGCTCTTCCTCTCCTTTTCCTAATCTTTCTTCTTCCTGTTATTCTTTCTCTTCAATTTTCTTTGTCTTTTAATGTTCCACTTCTTTTTGGTATTGGCCAATTAAATACACAGTTGTGTTTCTGAGTTTTCATAGGGGTGCTTTGAATGTGAGATAATTGCATCAAGAAGGCTCACATCCCTGGGTTTCTTTGCACCTGTTTAGTATTAATTCACATAAGTGAAAGACTGACTTCTGAATAAGGAGCCCTGGACTTGAAATCTGAATTCACAAGGATCACCTGCTGTTGTCCTTCAAATAGAGGCAACAGAGGCAAATCTTAATTTACTTGTCTTTGTACCAACATCCCTTGAGATTTTCTTTGCTGCAGATGGCCTAACTTTAAAGCCAGTATTTAAGAACAGATCACAATACTCAGGATGAGGGTCTGTTGCTTTGATGTTAGCATTTGCTCATTGAAGCTAATCATTTATGTCATCCTCATTGTCACAGACTGTTTTTGGCAAGTTCTAAAACTTATGTTTCATTAACTCAAGGGTAAATATGTGATTCCTTGCAGGAGAACTATGTAGCATGAAGATTAACAAAAAAGAAAGCACGATATAAATATAATTTTTCTCTTAAAAGTTCTAAGTTTATTGTCTAAATGTTCATCTCACTCTGGAAGTTACAACTGATTTCATGACTTTTGTTCATTATTTTTAATTTATTCTTTGATACTTTCATATGTGTGTCATGGCTCCTTTGGTGTTTGTGTTTGTTTGTGTTTGTTTGTGTATGTGTGTGTGTGTGTGTGTGTGTTTGTGTGAGAGAGAGAGAGAGAGAGAGAGAGACAGAGAGAGAGAGAGAGAGAGTTGACTGAATGTATGTCTATGTGAGGATGTCAGACCTCCTGGAACAGGTGTTACAGACAGTTGTGAGATACCATGTGTGTGCCGGTAATTGAACTTGGGTCTCCAACTCCTAACTGCTGAGCCATCTTTCCAGCCTTCTCCTGTCTCCTTTTGTGCATGGCCCTCAGCTTCTGACTGGGTTGTTTACATGAGGCTCTGTGAGCATAGACGACTTTTAGTGTCTAACCACTAAAGAAAACCACACTCGTCCTTCTGTAACCATTAACTGCTAATAATTTCTTTTTAAGTAAGGTTAGTTTCTGAAGCCCATCTCCCATCCATGATGCCCAGTCTTGTACTTATCTTGTGAAGCTAAATACAGATGCAGTGAGTTCATAATTTCAGAAGTCCTGCCAAGTTCCAGAAGACATCTTCTGTGGAAGGGGTGCCTATCTGCCGTGTTAGCACTGTGTGTGTTCCAGGGTTCTCTGAAACCTAGAGAGGTTAACATGCTGCAGTGTCCCTGGAACACTGACCTGTACTCCTTCACAAATTTAGTTATTGCAAACTTGTATCACACAGCAAATTCTCCATGATCAAAATTGCTAAAATTTGCATATATGAAACAAAATTTACATTCAAATAATAAATATGAAGTGAAATTTATAAATGAAAGATAAAAATCAAAGTATTTTTGAGCTACCAAGAATTTTGCTCTCTTAGTTTCCTGATGTGTGTGTGTATGTGTGTGTGTGTGTGTGTGTGTGAGTGTGTGGTTTATGAGGTAATCCCAAGAGTACTTTCAATACTAGAGATGATTAGGAGTTTAAAATCTTTTATAGCTTTCAATGAATTAAGGAGGCACCTTCTAATAGGTAACCTAGCCTATGAAAATTAACTTCATGGTGTCAAGGGAGCTCAGTGTCTCCCTAGAGATTCTCACTAATTAAGTCAATGTGTTTTCAATTAGCTACAAGTTTTTATTACAACAAGAATGTCTATAAAACATATGATTATAAAATTATATTTTGGCATTTTTACATTGTATAAAATTTAATAAAGCAATACTTTTTACTTTACATAAAGTTCTGCTGTGGAAGAGTATATTGAGTAATATAATGACTGATTAATTTGGGCTGTCTACACAGGAGGCAAAACAGGAAATACATAGCAAAGTTTGTTTTGCTCTTATATGATTTGATTTTATGTACAACACAATGCACATACTCTAATGAGTAGAACTACTTACATGAAAAATACTTTATTCTTACTTTTGAATTAGGAAATAGTCCTTTTATTCAATATGTTTCAGCCAGCATTTTGCTCTCATTTAGAGGGCCCCAACTTCTCCTGACAGACATTAGTGCAATAGTTTTTATAGTTCTGCCCCAGTATCTGGTCAGGAGGCTACAAGGTTTGCTCTTTTCTCTCTTCTGACACTCTCCTTAGTCTTTGAGAGGTGTATTAAAATGCGACAAAATTCATATTTTCATTTAACTCATAAAAGAACTTAGAATAAACCTTTAAAACAAACCTTTAAAAAAACTTTACACTAAACATTTTTATGTAAAGTATTTTTATAAAAATGAATGAGGAAGATTGAAAGCAGAAACAGAAGGACAGTTTTCTCAACTCCCATTCTTAACTTCCCCATGATAATTATACTTATGGAAGTATGCTAGGAGATGGAGACACCACTAAAGTAAGCATTAGCTGTGCTAGCTGGATTCTTTATTCTAAATGCTCGCATACATTTCCCATTATTGTCTGTTGAATTCAAGTGACAGAACATGTACTGTTTTCTTTGTTATTTTGAGCTGCATATATTTATATATGTCATCACTAAATATTATTATTTCTTTATTAGCTTATAAAAGGACCTTCTAATGTGAAACAAGTTTACTTACAGGTTAACCACCTTCCCCAAAATTATATATTACATGTAAGTTATGGGATGTTACTATAATCTTTTCAGATGTATGAGTCATATTCTTTTTTATACCTCAAGTAGTTGCTAACTACTAACTACATAATTTATTACTTTATAAACATGTTATGCTTTTCTTGTAAATTACCAACCAACACACTAGTAACATCAATACAGAATATACAAAATATACCAATATATTAAGTGAAGTAGATTATGGATACTTTATTATCCAAAAGAATATAATAGCACGGGTTAACAATTAAAGAAGGACACATTTAAAGAAATGATTCAACTTACATATTTGTTATTTGCATAACATACTTTGAAATTCAAATAGAGCAATCTATATACAGAGAGAGATAGATCTGGCTAGAGGATTTTATAATTAATCTTGAGAAACAAATACAGAGAAATACACACCTGGTTCAGAGTAGCCTCTGTTTCTGATATTCGCTTGTGTGTTTCTTCTTTTTGTGTCTCTTTTACTTAAAGATTAACTATTTACTAGACTAGATCAACCCATTTTTAAATGAAGGTTTCACCTAAGAAATGTGCAAGATTTCACAGGAGATAGATTTTTGAAGCAGTATATTTGATACCATCTATCAGATATTAAACATTTAAAAAGGGGAAATATTTTAAGTGTACAACTGAAAGGAAGGATTCTTTTGACAGCAGGTGCATCTCTTCTCAACTCATATCACATACACACATTCTAAGATGACTATGCACACAGTGCTTTCATTTTATTTCCTATCTACATCTCACAAATAAACAGAAAATTCTTAAAGTAAGTCTGTAGAGACTACAGGTAGATAATTTTTATCTCTGCCTTGAACAGCTAAATCAAAAGGTAACCACAAAATACTATTTTATTATTACTTACATAGATACAATATAAATAAGCTCCAAGTTCCAACTTTTATAAAATAAAAGTCCAAGTTTATTTATTTTTTCTCATTTTACTAGATGCTTGTAAAAATATAATTTGTAACTTAGTAATAATTCTAACAAAACATAAAGTTGAATGTAAAGCTCTACCATCCAAAAATAAATCTCTACGCAGTGAAAACTATCATTAGAAAATGAAAAGCTTTGTGTATTTCATCTTCTGTGAATGCAATGTCATGTTACCTGCTGAATAGATAGCTTGGATTTTCCCTGATGTATTCATTGATTTGTATTCTTGTTCAGGGAAACATTTATGAAAAATTTTAGAACCTGAAATCACAATACATACCTCATGCAAAGCTTCTTTGCTATTACAATAAATGTACTAGTTATATATACTAGCTTGATGAAATTATAAAAACTCATTTTACTGTTCAGTGTTTTTCATTGAATAGTATCATGAATCTCACTACATTGCTAATTACTAGAGGTAACATTCGATGTAACATATGATTAAACTCAATATGACTTCTAGGAAATTCTACTTTATAAACAACAGACTTCCCCTCTCTGTGGACTAGGGGAGGGATATAGGGGAAGAGAGGGAAGAAAGGTGGGATTGGGAGGAGATTAGGGAGGGGGCCACAGCTGGGATACAAAGTGAATAACTTGTAATTAATAATAAATAGAAAATAAAAAAACAATGCCTTATTCTAGGTTGAAATTTGTTTGTTTAATTATTTTTAATTATATATATATATTTATAAATTACAGTTTATTCACTTTGTAACTCAGCTGTAGCTCCCTTCATAATCCCCTCTCAATGATACCCTTTTTGCCTCAACACTTCCCATACCCCTACTAAAGTCCACTGATATGGGAGGCCTAATTCCTGTTGCCTCTGATCCTAGCCTATCAGGTCTCATCAGGACTGGCTTCTTTGTCTTCCTCTGTTGTCTGGTAAGGCTGCTCCCCCATCAGAGAGAGGTCATCAAACTGAGTTTGGTGCCACTGAGTTCCTGTCTGAGACAGGCTCTGTACCCATTATTAGGGATACCCACTAGGAAATTGAGCTGCTATGAACTACATCTATGCAGGAGCTCTAGGTTATCTCTATGCATGGTTCTTGATTGGAGTACCAGTCTCAGAAAAGACTCCCTGATTTCAGTGAGATTGATTTAAGTTTCTTTCAGTTTAGTTTGATGTTGGCTATAGGTTTGGTGTAAATTGTCTTTAATATGTTTAGGTATGTGGTGTTTGTGTTTTCCTTTTGGATTCTAATTCTTTTTTCATGTCTTGCACAATTTTCTTCATGTGTTTCACTGTGGATGCCTGTCTTTCCATGATTGCCTCTATGTTTACATTTGTTTCCTCTATATATGCTTCTATTTGTGACTCTACCTGTGCCTCTGTTTGTTTGGCTGTATTTGACTGTATTTCTTTGAGAGCTTTGTTCATTTCCTCTTTATTTGCCTCTAATAAATGGATAAGCATAGCTTTAAAATAATTTTCCTGTGTTTCCAATAAATTAAAATATCCATTGATTTTTAGGGTTGCTGGTAAAGCCATGATGTCCTGATTTTTGTCATTTAATTAAGTTAAAGACAAGATAAAGATACTTTACAACCTTAATTTTTGTTATGCTTTGATTTTATTAAAACAACAGTATATAATAGGCTGTTAACTTTAAAATCATTTTCCGATGCATGCATCTATTCAGAACTATTACTGTGTTATAATCTTCTATTTTGTTCATCATTCTCAAATTTTCAATTAATAGATAATCTGAGATTCACAAATGACAGTGTCCTCTTTAATATCATTCAGCTAGGGTAGCAGAATTAAGATTTGAACTCCTCTTATGATTCCACATCCAGTGACATGCTTACTACATTGACGTCTCCTATAAAAAGCATTCTACAAAATAAAAAAGAGTATACACTTATTAGTTTTCCTTTCAGTGGTTTTAAGAATGCCCCTTCTATTTATTTTTTATACTGCCTTTTAAGAGTAACAGTTTCACCAACTCATATTTTAGAGGGCTCTAAGAAAAAGATTTTTTTATGACAAGATATTGACCATTACATTTCTTAACTTTTCTTCTGACAAAATTTAAATTTGTTAAGTTCAAGAATGTTGCAACAAGACTGTAGATATATATGTATATGAAAGTAATTTATATTGCTAAAAAATTGTTTCAACTTGTTTAAAGAAAATATCAAGAGAAACTTTACCTAAATCCAAAAATTAAGAAAATGAAATGTTAACTGTTTTTTTAAAATAAGCTTATTTAAAATTTTCATGTATATATATATATGTGTGTGTGTGTGTGTGTGTAATATATAGATAGATAGATTGTTAGTTTTCTATTATGGTGCTTGGTTTGAAGTGGATAATCCATTTCCAGTCCAGACCTTTGAGGTAGGAAGACATATACCTTTGATCTTGATCAAAGGTGGAGACACATCTTTAATAAGGGTGTACATTCTGCTGGAAGTCTATATGAGGTTATGGAAGAAGGAAGCTTTTGTTCTTTGTCTGCTTTCTCTCTCCTTGATAGCATGTCCATTTCTTCATAGTCACGGGAACCTATTTTTTCAGGATTCTATAATATAAAGATCAGTGTCTCAAAACCAGCCTTGCTGGACTGATCAACTATTAGGTTATTGAACTTTGTGTTCACAGCTAGACATTGTTTGATTAATCAGACTGAAGTCTATAAGTCATTCCAATAACTTACATATTCCAATAATATAGATAGATAGATAGAGATAGATACAGATACAGAAACAGAAACAGAAACAGATACAGATACAGATACAGATACAGATACAGATACAGATACAGATACAGATACAGATACAGATACAGGTACAGGTACAGGTACAGGTACAGGTACAGGTACAGGTACAGGTACAGATACAGATATAGGAAAGAGATTCATTCTACAAGTTCTATGACTCTAGGGAACCCAAACTAAAAATACCAAGGCAACTTATAAAATTGAGAGTTTAATTAGGCTTTGATTCCAGAGGGTTAAAATCAACAATGGTGCAATGAAGGCATTATGTCAGGCAGATGGAGCTGTGTGCTGAGTACTTTCATCTCCACAATGAATGCATCATTTGAAACCTCAGTGATTTTTCCCTAGTAATGCACTTCCTCTAACTGAGTACTAAGTATTCAACATAAGACCCAGTGGAGCCCATTGCCATTTAAACTACCACATTGTCCTCCCAGACCTCCTCCGGCTTTGAGCTAAATTTTAATGTAAATTACATTTAGTTCAAATTCAAAAGTGTCTATGGTCTTTTAGTTTCAACATTATTTAAATACTACCTTAATGTTTAAAATGAGGTTACTGAGGTCCTGGAAGATATTACTGTGTGGTTGAGAGTCTTATGTCTCTGTTGGCAAAGCTGGCCTGACATTCTCCACAAATTAGTTCCTTTGTTATACTCTACTTTGTCTTGGCCATTGGTTGTTTAACCTGCTCTGATTTTCAGGTTTGCTTCATTCTCCAGCAATTCGTCGAATTGACTATTGCACCAGTAGGTATGGTCATCCTGGAGGAAAGCCTGGCTTTGTAGTGCATTTAAACAAAAGTCTCTTTAATATATATAAACAAATTAAATTCACACCTGGATTTGTTGTGGAGTATGCGCTCCAGGCCTGGAAGGCGCCTGGTGCTGCACAGAACTTCAGCTTTAAGTTGCGTTACTCTCCCAGGAAGCTAACCTTTCTCCTCAGCCAGCAGTAACGTAATTTAGTTAAAAGTTATATAATTTAGTACAATTTATGTTACAAGAGCTACCAGTTAACTCATTTTACAGATAAATTAATATCTCATTTCAAATTATATAGTTTTTAATTTTCTCTGGCTTATCCTATTTTTTACAATATAGCATTATAAAATAGATGTTATAGATTCTCACAATATATATTTGCTATATCAGAAAATACTAAAGAGAAATATATAAATATCCAACTCTATTACGTAGATACGTATATTTGTGATGTTTTAGTAAATGATTTAGTGAAATTTTTGTCATTATATCCTTTTGCTTATAAGTTTTGAAACTTAATTACTTATGTTACCATAAAAGCATTTCATAGAAACATCAAAATACTGATAAGATGTGTCCACTAGTGCAATGGACACAGGAATATTATAGGAATAACCACCACTTTCTAATTAGATTTGAGGTATATACACAGGAACAAATATATGCCTAGCACTGTAAACCTAGTCAGAAGGTCTTGGGTTGGGTTGAGAAGCCATGAAGATAACCTACTAATTTTATTTTATAAAATGTTCATATTGTCAAAATGCATTCCAATTTTTTAAATCTTAAAGTAGGTATTGAGTGACCATGTATGTGCACATATTTCTGCAATGTGATATAAATTATTTTCATTATTTTTATATTTATATTTTTAATTGAAACAATTTTTATATTAAAATATATTTTGGTAAAACTGTTTATTTCCACTTCAAGTGTTTTTAGACCCTAGCACACATTTTCTCAACAATACAAAAAAAAAAAAATCCTCCACTACAACAATAACTCAGCAACAACAACAAAAATAATTCTGTTTTCTTTATCTTCATACCCATCAGAATGGCGAAGATCAAAAACTCAAGGGATGATGCATGCTGGAGAGGATGTGGAGAAAGGAGAACTCTCCTCAGTTGCTGGTGGGAATGTAACCTTGTACAACTATTTTGCAAATAAATCTGGTGCTTTCTCAGAAAATTAGGAAGAGTGCTACCCCAAGATCCAGCTATACCACTCCTAGACATACACCCAAAAGATGCCCCACCATTCAATAAGGATATTTGTTCAACTATGTTAATGGCATCTTTATTTGTAACAGCCAGAATCTGGAAACAACCTAGATGTCCCTCAGCTGAGGAACAGATACAGAAAGTGTGGTACATTTACACAATGGAACACTACTCAGCAATTTAAAACAAGGAAATTATGAAATCTGCAGGCAAATCGTGTGAACTAGAAAAGATCATCCTGAGTAAGGTAACCCAGAATCAGAAACACACATATGGTATATATACACTTATAAATGGATACTAGCCATACAATATAGGGTAAACATACTAAAATCTATACTCCTAAAGATAAACAACAAGGAGAATCCTAAGGTAGATGCTTAATCCTCACTCAGAAGGGCAAACAGGATAGACATCGAAAGTAGGGGAATACAAGGAATAGAACAGGAGCCTTCCACAGAGAACCTCTGACAAACTCTACCCACCAGGGTATCAAAGGAGATATAGAGACTGATAGCCAAACTTTGGGCAGAGTGCCCAAATCTTCATAGAAGAAGGAGATAGAAAAACCTGGTGGTGACAGGAACTCCACAAGGAGAACAACAGAGCCAAAACACCTGGGCCTATATGGGCTTACAGAGACTGATAATCTAACTAAAGACCAGGCATGGAGAGGAACTAGATTCCCTGTTCAAAGGAAGCCCATTGGCTGTTTAGTTTACAAGTGGGTTCCCTAGTAAGGGGTACAGGGGCTGTCTCTGACATTAACTTAGTGGCTGGGTCTTTGATCACCAACTCCTGAGGGGGAAGCAGCTTTGCTAGGCCACAGATGAAGATGATGCAGCCAGCCTTGATGAGACCTGAAAAGCTAGGGTCAGATAGTAGGGGAGGAAGAGCTTCCCTATCAGTGGAGTAGGGAAAGGGCAAAGGGGGAGAAGAGGAAGTGTGGATGGGACTGGGAGGAGATGAGGGAGGGGGCCACAGTGGGGATAAAAGTGAATGAATTATAATAAATAAAGATATAAATAAAATTAAAAAATAAGCCATACCAAAAAAGAAAAATATAAACAAAAAACAAACACCAAACTTTAACATAATAAAATCACTCACAAAACAAAGAAAGTAAAAACAAACAGAAGCATATAATGAACTACACATGTTTCTGTTTGTTAGGTTAGCTTACTCAATGTCCCTCTATTGAGGAAAACTGATGTTCCTCCTCAAGTAGGCATAAGTAACAGTTCAGTTGTTAACCTTTTCCAAATAGTTAGGTTACCATTCAGCAATTCACTTTGTTTGTTTGTTTGTTTGCTTTGTTTTTGTTTTTATAATATAAAAAATTTTAAAAACATAATAAGAAAAACAAAATATCACATCAATTTGGTTAAGACATACCAACACACACACAAAATAGCCAAAGAGAAAGCACAGTCCTCAGAGACTCACTCATTTGCACACCCAGGAAGCCCATAAAAACACTGAACTAGAAGCTATAATATCGGATCAGAGGACCTTGTGGAGATATGCACAGAGGACTCATTCTTTGTGAGTTCTTACAAGCTTTGCTCATGTGCATTTAGAGAATTCATGATGTGCTCTCCTTTATGTTATTAATTTATAGTGTTTCTTTATTGTGATAGTTCCACACAGTTTTGTTAGTATAGGTCTATGATGTGACTTGAAATAAAGGATGCGAATATTTTTTTTTTTCATAGATTTAACACTCCTTTGGAATTTAACCTTCCATTAAAAATTTTAGGCTGTTTTTGTTTATAAAGAATATCAGAAGAATCGTAATTGTGATTACAATAAATCTGTAGATAGGGTTTAGCGGATTGATCATTTTCACGATACTAATGCTTCCAATATCTGAGCATGGTTGGTCTTTTGACCTTCTGGTGTCTTACTAGTTTTTTCTCCTCAGTATTTCATGTAGAAGCCTATTTCATTTGTTGTGTATATTTCTATGGTGTATGCCTGTGTGCGTGTTATGAATGAGACGATTTTACTGATTTATATTTCAGTATAATTTTTATTGGTGTGTAGAAAGGCTGCTCATTTTTGGTATTAATTTACTTCCGTGTCTCTTTTCTAAAAGTTTATGAGCTGTAACAGTTTTTAGTGGATTCCTTAGGTTGTTTTATGTATAGGGCATACCACAATAAAATCCTCTATGCCTTTTTTCTATCTGTAGTGCTGTGTTGCCTTTTATTGTCTTACTGTTCTAGCTAAGTCAAATATTCTATTAAATAGAGTGGGGACACTGAGCACCATTATCTTGACACTTAATGGAAATTCTTTTAATTTTTCTCTACTTCACTAGCACGCTGTCTGTAATTATATACAATTATAATTATATGAGATGCTGAATCATTCTCTCTCCATCTCACACTTCACTGTGACTTTTAAAATGAAGGAATATTGTATTTTGTAAAATACCATTTCTGCCTTTATTTTGATGATCAGTTGAATTCCATCTTATGTGATGAATTTAGTTAGTTTATTGGTATGCGTTTCTTTAACCACTCATGAATTCCTGAAAGGAAGCTGGTTTTATCAAGAAGGTTATTTTTAAGTAACTTTGCATTTATTGAGAAGGTTTGCATTTATGTTCATCATGTTAATCAGTCTATAATTTTTCATTCTGTGTCTTGTTTGGTTTTTAATACGATGATAAAATTGGCTTAATTAAGAAAAAAAAGAGTTTGTAAGCTCTTGTTCTTTTTATATTTTGCCAGGTAATTTTAGTGCTGTTTGCATAAATTCTTTGAAGATCTGGTAGAATTCAACAGTGCATCCTTCCAGTCCTAGGAGTTTTAGTTGAAAGTAGGGTTCTTACAGCTTCTGCCCCATTTTTTTTTACAAGTCTATTGGGATTGTATTTCATTTTTGTTGTATTTTGGTAGGTCGTATGCATCTTAAAATTCTTCTATTTTTAATTTTTCCAATTCAATAGTATATCTATTTAACGCACATTCTTAGTGTTCTTTGAATTTCATTGGTATTATTTATATTTCCTTATCTTCTTTAATTTTATTAATTAAAGTGTTTTCTTTATTTTGTTTAATTTTTTAAAGTTTGTCAGGCTTTTTATTTTTCAAAGAGCTCATTATTGGTTTTTTGTCCTTTTTATTTTTAATTTTGACTAATTAATTTCTTCCCTAATCTTTTTTTCCTTTTTTATTATTATTAATTACACTTTATTCATTTTGTATCCCCCCATAAGCCCCTCCCTCCTCCCCTTTCTGCATGTATGCTCCTCCCCAAGTCCACTGATAGGGGAGGTCCTCCTCTCCTTCCTTCTGATCTTAGTCTATCAGATCACATCAGAAATGGCTGCACTGTCTTCTTCTGTGGCCTGGTAAGGCTGCTCCCCCCTCAGAGGGAGGTAATCAAAGAGCGGGCCAATCAGTTTATGTCAGAGGCAGTCCCTCTTCCCATCACTATGTAACCCACTTGGACACTAAACTGCCATGGGCTACATCTGTGCAGGGGTTCTAGGTTATCTCCATGAATAGTCCTTGGTTGGAGTATGAGTCTCTGGGAAGTTCCCTGTGTTCAAATTTCCTTGTTCTGTTGCTCTCCTTGTGGAGTTCTTGTCCTCTCCAGCTCTTGCTATTTCCCACTTCTTACATAAAATTCCATTCACTCTGCCCAACAGTTGGCCATCAGGCTCAGCATCTGCTATGATAGTCTGCAGGGCAGAGGCTTTCAGAGGCCCTCTGTAGCAGGTTCCTAGGTTGTTTACTGTTTTCTTCTTCTTCTGATGTCCATCCTTTTTGCCTTTCAGGATGGGGATTGAGCGTTTTAAGTAGGGTCCTCTCTTTTGCTTAGTTTGTTTAGATGTACCGATTTTAGTGGGTTTATCTTATGTTGTATGTTTATATGAGTGAGTATATACCATGTGTGTCTTTTTGCTTCTGGGACAACTCACTCAGGATGATCCTTTCCAGGTCCCACCATTTACCTGCAAATTTCATGATTTCCTTATTTTTCATTGCTGAATAATACTCCATTGTATAGATGTACCACAATTTCTGCATCCATTCTTCAGTTGAGGGGCATCTGGGTTGTTTCCAGCTCCTGGCTATTACAAATAAAGCTGCTACAAACATGGTTGAGCAAATGACCTTTTTGTGTACTTGAGCCTCTTTTGGATATATGCCTAGGAGCGGTATGGCTGGATCTTGAGGAAGCACTATTTCCTAGTTGTCTGAGGAAGCGCCAGATTGGTTTCCAGAGTGGTTGTACAAGTTTACATTCCCACCAGCAGTGGAGAAGGGTTCCTCTTTCTCCACAACCTCTCCAGCATGTGTTGTCACTTGGCCATTCTCATGGGTGTGAGGTGAAATCTCAGGGTTGTTTTGATTTGCATTTCCCTAATGGCTAAGGATGTTGAGCATTTCTTTAAATGCTACTCTGCCACTGAATATTCCTCTACAGAGTGTTCTCTGTTTAGCTCTGTTCCCCATTTTTTAAGTGGAATCTTCCCTAATCTTATTTTTTTTCCATTCTACTAGTTATGTGTTCAGCTTTTTACTGTTTTTGTAAATTCTTAGGAATCATTAAATTATTTATTTAATATCACTTAATTTCTTGATGTAGGAAATTAACAGAATAAACATTCTTTGTACTCAGAACTGGATTGTGCCCTGTATATTTTGTTATGTCATATTTTCCTTTTGGTCATTTCTGTAAATTTTAAAATAGTCTTATCAGTTTGTGAATTAAATGCCGTGAGTTTCTTGTACTTAATGAGCTCTCTTTTGCTGTTGTCACCTAGCTTTAATCTATGGTGGTGTGATGCAATGCACAACATCATTTCAACATTTCTGTATTAATTAAATTCTGTCTTCTATTCTAAACTGTTTTACAAGTTTGTAGACTATCCTGGGCATTGCTGAGAAGAATTACTATTCTTTATTGTTTGGGTAGAACATTCAGTAGATATCCATTAGATCCATTTTTATGGACTTAGTTATCACTAATATAATTCTCTTTATTTTAGTCTACATGACCTGTCTATACTGGATAGTAAATGGATTAATTACTACCAGGGAAAAGTCAGGTGAAAGTCTGTGGAACAGAGAATTGGTTATTAGACAACCAAAAGGAAACATGAAAAAACTCACAATCTGATTTGTAATGTAAAAGGAGTCTCTTTTATTTAGTTTTTTTTTTTAACTTTACATCCCTATGGTGTACCCTCCTTCCTGTCTTCCAAGTCCCGCATCTTAACCTTCTCCTCCTATCACTTCTCCCTTTCCTCTCAGAAAAGGGGAACCTCCATTTCCAGTATCAACCTTCCTCAGCATACCAAGTCACATCAGGAGTGAGCATATCTTCATCTCCTGAGGCCAGGCTAGGTAGTGCTGCCAGGGGGAAGTGATCCAAAAGCTGGCAGTAGAGTCCATGTTAGAAACAGCCCCTTACTTGTCAGGTGCCCCATATGAAGACCAAGCAGCCCACTGGCATCATGTGTGCAGGGGACTTAGATCCAGATCATGCATGCTCCTAGGTTGATATCTCAGTCTCTGAAAACCCCATGGGACTGGGTTAGTTGTCTCTGTTGGTCTTCTTATGAGGTTCCTGTCCTCACCAGGTACTTCTGTCTTTCCCCAGACACTTAAACAGGACTTCCAGAAGTCTGCCCCAAGCTTGGCTACAAGTCCCAGTATCTGTATGCTGCTCGCTGGAGCTCCTCAGATGACAGTCCAGTTAGGCTCCTGTCTGAAAGTATAGCCTAGAGCATCATTGTTAGTGTCAGGAGCTGGCTCTCCACTGTGAGGTGGGTCTCAGGTTGGGCCAATTATTATTTGGACTTTCCCTCAATCATTATTCACTCACTACCCCTGTACTTCTTGCAGGCCAGGAATCTTTTGGATCACAAGTTGCTAGTGGGTTGTTGTTCTCCTCCTTCCACTAGTCCTGCCTGGCTAGGAGGTGGTCACTTCAATCTTCATGTCTGCCCCCTGTTAGGAGTCTCAGCTAGAGTCACACCCATGTCCTCCCAGGAGCCTACTTGTCATAGGCCACTCTGTCATTTCTTACAGAGTAAAATAGCAAGTCAGTTTGCAGAGTTCGCTACACGCCCCAAAGCCTATTTTCTAAGACTTACATACTAGTGTAATTACTCTGAAGCCTGTTAAAATTGATAAAGGATGAGGGACACTTGTATAATATTTATTCTTGGGATTCATATTCGTACTCATTTCAAGGGACAGAATATGTCTGAAATCACTTATATTAAAAGAACGTGGGATTAAAATGGCTAACGTTCTTTCAGCAGTCAACCCTATGAAACAAGGTGATTAATAGCATTTCTTTATTCCTCCTTCTCTGCAGTAACTTCTCCACCAATTTCACTGAGAGTAAAGTTGACTCAGATTTGAAGATTTTTTTTTTTCATGAAGATTTGGACAAAGCAAATATGAAAATGCATTATATTTCATGTTTTAATATATTTCAGAATTAATCATAGGCAACTAAGAAAAGAGAACATGTAATTTTTTTATAAATACAAACACTTTGTTTATATTGTTATTTGATTTTTAATTATGACATTTTACTATATATTAATGAATAACAATGTTTTAAAATAGATTAATTTTCTTATTTAGCTTTTCTTTATTATTATTATTATTATTACTATCATTTATTATAATTGATCCAATTTATATCCCAAGTGTGACCAACTTCCTTCCTCCCTCTTGTCCTCCTATGCTCCTCCCATAGTCCACTGATAGAAAGGTACTCCTCCCCTACTCTCTGACCCTAGCCTGACCCTAGCCTATCAGTCCTCATTAGAACTGGTTGCATTATCTTCCTCTGTGGCCTGGCAAGGTTGCTCTCCCAAGGAGGAGGTGATCAGAAAGCCTGCAACAGAGTTTGTGTCAGAGAAAGCCCCTGCTCCACTTATTAGGGACCCCACTTGGAGAGTGAGTCTATGGGCTACATCTGAATAGGGATTTTAGGTCCTCTCCATGCATTTTTTAGGTCCTTGGTTTGTGGAATCATTCTTTTCAGGGCTCCCAGGGTTCAGGTTTTGTTGTTGTTGTTGTTGTTGTTGTTGTTTGTTTGTTTGTTTGTTTGTTTGTTTTCTCTCTCTCTCTCTCTCTGTTGGTCTGAGTTTGGAGCTCCTGTCCCCTCCTGGTCTTTCCATCTCTCTCTTCTTTCATAAAATTCTATACATTCTGCCCAAAGTTTGGCTATGAATCTCAGCCTCTGTTTTGATACCTTGATCAGTAGAATCTTTCACAGGTCATCTGTGGTAGGCTCCTGTCCTGTTCCCTATCTTCTGCTTTCAGTAACTATCGTGTTTATTCTTCTGAATGAGGATTCAGCATCTTCGCTAGGGTCTTCCTTGTTGTTTAGCTTCTTTGGGAGTATAGATTTTAGTATGTTTATACTATATTATATGTCTAATAATCATTTATGAGTGAATATAGACCATGTTTGTCTCTGCTTTTGGGTTAACTCACTCAGTATGATCTTTTCTAGTTGCCACAATTTGCCTGCAAATTTCATGATTTCCTTGTTTTTAATTGCTAAGTAGTATTCCACTGTGTAAATGTATCACAATTTCTGTATCTATTCTTCCATTGAGGGACATCTGGGTTGTTTCCAGATTCTAGCTATTAAGAAAATAACTGCTACAAACATGTTTGAGCAAATGTCCTTGTTGTGTACTTGAGCATATTTTGAATATATACGTAGGAGTGGTATAGCTGGGTCTTGAGGAAGCACTATTCCTAATTTTCTGATAATGAGCCAGATTGCTTTCCAAAGTAGTTGTACAAGTTTGTATTCCCACCAGCAATGGAGGAGGGTTTCCCTCTTACCACATCTTCTCCAGCATGTACTGTCACTTGAGTTTTTGATCTGAGCCATTCTGATGGGTACAAGCTGAAATATCAGGGTTATTTTCATTCCCATCTCCCTGATGATAAATGACATTGAACATTCCTTTGTTTCTTTTTCATTTGATATTCCTCTACTGAAAATTCTCTGTTTAGCTCTGTACCCCATTATTAAATTGGATTACTTGATTTGTTGCTTTTTAACTTTTTGAGTTCTTTATATATTCTGGACATTAGCCCTCTGTCAGATATATGGTTGGTGAAGATCCTTTCCCAGTCTGTAGGCTGTTCTTTTGTTCTGACAACAGTTTCTTTTATAGAATGTTATCAGTTTCATGGGGTCCCATTTATTGATTGTTGATCTTAGAGCCTATGCTGCTGGTGTTCTGTTCAGGAAGTTGTCTCCTGTGCCAATGAGGTCAAAGGCTCTTCCCCAATTTTTCTTCTAACAGCTTTATTGTATCTGATTTTAAGTTGAGGTCTTTGATCCACTTGGACTTTATATTTGTGCAGGGTGATAAATATGGAACTATTAGCATTATTCTACATGTAGACATCAATTTAGATCAACACCATTTGTTGAAGTGCTGTCTTTTTTCTGTTGTATGGTTTTAGCTTCCTTGTCAAAAATCAAGTATCTGTAGGTGAGTGGGTTTATTTCTGAGTCTTCTTTTTTATTCTACTAATCCACCATTCTGTTTCTAAGCCAGTAGTACTATGCAGTTTTTATTGCTGTTGCTCTATAGTTCAGCTTTAGATCA
The DNA here is from genome assembly GCF_030254825.1 of Meriones unguiculatus. Lineage (NCBI taxonomy): Eukaryota > Metazoa > Chordata > Mammalia > Rodentia > Muridae > Meriones > Meriones unguiculatus. The sequence goes on along the minus strand of NC_083357.1, from coordinate 92,548,532 downwards.
GGGATAGGGATACCTTCAGAAGATCTGTTATTGTAGATGATTGTTTTAGCAATTCTGGTTCTTTGTTTTTCCATATGAAATTGAGAATTCCTCTTTCAAGTTCTGTAAATAAATGTTTTGGTATTTTGTTGGGAATGCATTGAGTCTGTAGGTTGCTTTTTGTAGGATGGCCATTTTTACTATGTTAATCCTATTGATCCATAAGAATGGGAGATCTTTCAAATCTCTGATATTTTCTTCAGAGACTTGATTTTTTTTAATATGGGTCTTTCACTTGCTTAGTTAGAGTCACGCCAAGATTATGTTATTTGTGGTCATTGTAAATGGTGTTGTTTCCATAATTTTTTTCTCAAACCTTTTGTCCTTTATATACAGGAAGGCTATGGATTTTTTTTTTTTTTAGTTAATTTTTTATACAGCCACTTTGCTGAAGGCATTTATCAGCTGAAGGAGCTCTCTGGTAGAATTTTGGGGGTCATTCATGTATGCTTTCATACCATCTGCCAATAGTGATACTTTAACTTCTTCCTTTCCAGTTCCCTTGATCTCCTTTGTATGTCTTACTGCTCTAGCTAAGGCTTCAAGTTCTATGTTAAAGAGACAAGGAGAGAGTGGGAAGCCTTGCCTTGCCCCCAATTTCAGTGGAATTGATTTAAAATTTTCTCTGTTTAATTTGATGTTTGCTTTAGTGTTTACTATGCTGTATATTGCCTTTATTATGTTTAGGTATGTGCCTTGTATCCCTGTTCTCTCCAAAACTTTAAACATGAATGGGTATGGGGCATTGCCAAATGCTTTTTCAACATCTAAGGAGATGATGATTTTTTTTCCTTCTGTTTGTTTATATGGAGGATTACATTGATGGATTTCCATATATTGAATCATCCCTGCCTGCCTGGGATGAAGCCTACTTGGTCATGGTTGATGATATCTTTTATGTGTTTTTGTATTTGGTTTGTGAGTATTTTATTGAATATTTGTGTGTTGATGTTCATAAGAGGAATAGGTCTGAAGTTCTTTTTTTGTTGGGTCTTTGTGTGGTTTAGGCATCAAGGTGACTGTGGCCTCATAGAATGAGTTTGATAATGTTCCTTCTGTTTCTATTTTGTGAATACTTTGAAGAGTTATTTGTGTCAGCTCTTCTTCGAAGGTCAGATAAAATTCTGCACTGAAACCATCAGGCCCTGTGCTCTTTTTGACATGGAGACTTTTGATGACTGCTTCTATTCCCTTGGGGGTATAGGACTGTTTAAACTATTAACCTGATCTTAGTTTAGCTTTGGTAAGTGGAATCTATCAAGAAAATTGTCCATTTCACTTAGATTTTCAAATTTTGTAGCTTATAGGCTTTTGAAGTAACACATAATTCTTCTTTGAATTTCCTATGTCTGTCATTGTGTCTCACATTTCATTTCTGATTTTGTTAATTTGGATAGTTTCTCTTTGCCTTTTAGTTTGGCTAAGGGGTTTGTCTACCTTGTTGACCTCAGATAACCAGCTCTTGGTTTCATTGATTCTTTGAATTGTTTTACCTGTTTCTAATTTATTGATTTCAGCCGCTCCATTCACCAGTTTTAGAGTTTCAGATCTTATGCCCTCCAGAAATAGTGTGTGTTGGTCACGGAAATCTTGGAATCCCCTCGATTGTTTTTTATTTTAGGTTTGTAAGTTTTTATTTAAACATCAACGCCATTTTTGTAACACACTTTTATGATTTTTATGCTTATTAATCTTTATATTTTATGGAGACAATTGTACATAACAAATTCAACTAAATATTGTAAGATATATTCTCCCATCTGAGTATGAACCAGGCCCGACCCTGCTTAGCTTCCGTGAACAGACGTGATCTGCCATGTTCAGGGTGGTATGGCCATAGACATAAGATATATTCTTTAACCATAACAAATATAAATGCTTTGCTTCAGTCAATGTAGACTGAAAATATTGTTCTTTGTGTATATATTATGACTCCCTGTTTTATATTTTTATGGGATACCTATGTATGTGAAAGTGTGTCTTTGTGTCCATATGTTTCTTGTGCTTTTCCCTTTCATTGTCTTCTGCTTATTGTCTTATTCTGATTTTGTTTCCTATTTATTTATTTATTTATTCGCATATTTATTGAATCATTTTTGCAGCCTGTTCCTAGCCTCCTCCTCTCCTCCCATGCCCACTCTCATTCCCCCATGCCCCTTTTCTCTTCACATTCTCAGTGAAAGGGAGGCCCCATGGGGTACCACCCCATCCTGGCACCTCAAGTGCCAAGGCAAGTCTAAGTGCATCCTCTCCCTCTGTGGCCAGACAAGGCAACAGAGCTGGCAGCAGATCCAAAGCCAGACAACAGAGTTAGAGATCGCCTCTACTCCCATTGTTAGGGGACTCACGTGATGACCAACCTGGACATCTTTACATATGTGTAGGGGGTCTAGGTCCAGGCAATGAATACTTCTTGGTTGGCTGCTCAGTCTTTATGAGCCTCCATGGGCCTAGATTAGTTTACTCTGTGTCAAAGTTTTTATGGATGAGTTACTGTTCCCGTTTTTCCACTGAAAGTCCCACCTGGCTACAGGAGTTGGTGACTTCAGTCTCCATATCCCTCTCTGCTAGGAGTCTCAGATAAGGTCACTTATAAGTAGATATTAGCCATAATGTACAGGATAATGATGCTATAATCTACAGACCCAAGGAAGCCAAGGAGGGCCCAAGGGATTATGCTAGAATCTCACTCTGATAAGCTAGGGTCAGATGGAAGGGGAGGAGGACCTCCCCTATCAGTGGACTAAGAGAGTGGCATGGGAAGAGATGAGGGAGGGAGGGTGGGATTGGGAGAGAATGAGGGAGAAGTCTATGTCTGGGATACAAAGTAAATAACCTGTGATTAATATAAAAAAATAAAATTATTAAAAAAAATCTCATGCCAAAGAGAAAAAAAAATTTGACAACTGAAGTAGATGGAAGGAGGAAACTGGGTGTGAAAGGGCATGGTTGCGCAATTGGAATGTGGATCAGGTGTGGGAGAGCTGGGATTGAGAGATGACAGAAATCTATGAGAGGGTTATCTCTGGGAGAGGGGAGTCTCCCTAGAATCTGTGCGGATAACTCTAGCTAATTTGTTTGTTTATATTATATATTACTTTAGTATTAAATTTATATTTCTTTTTCTAAAAAGAAACATAAAAGGGGTGGATTTGGATGGGGAATAGATGGCTATCGGAGAAATTCAGGAGAGGAAACCATAATCAGAATATATTAAATGGAAAAAAATTAATTTTAATAAAAGAAATATATTGATTGTTGAACATGTTCCAACAGTAACTCTATACTGTATTTTAGGATAAGTGTGCAATGCAAATATGACCCCATAAAAAATAAAAACAGGGACCTGGACAATAGGATAAATGGAACAAGAAGGAAATAGACTATGATGAATGCAGACAATTTGTTGTTGTTGTTCTGCCTATGATATTTTTGAAATTGATCTTGTTTTTGAGTGTCACTTTCTGAAGTCAAGTTAAGACTCATACTAACACTCACAATTGAATGTCAGAAACTTAGTCTGTCGTGTTAAACATTATTTCCAATTTAATTTCCATAACAGCCTCCACGAGATATTTTTTTTTCCTACAACCTTATAAACAAGAAACTGAAGCTCAGAAATGGAGCAATTTATCCATGCTTACAGGATGGATACTAAAAAATCTTTGTAACTGTGATTTCTTCTTGAAAATGAAACATCTTATCAAGCTCTGGCCCACGGTATATTTCTATGTACATAATTTTATCCTAGACACTGAGCAAATAATTTAAGGGTGCTTTATATTTGAGTGATATGCATCCAATTAGACTGACAAATAGTGGGAAGTCTTCAAGAAAATATAGACTCAAGAAGCAAGAGATCTTGGCTTCAATTTCTGTAATTACTTTAGGTTTATTTATTCAGCTTTGTCATTAATAATTTATCCTACCACCTCATGCACTCACCGCTCAATCATTCTGTCACTGATATGCTTCCTAATCTGTTGTTGCCTTTGTTGACTTTTATTAGTTTTGGTTTAATTAAATGTAGATTCCCAGGGATCGTGTTGATAAAAGTAGCAAAGCATTGGATTTATTAAATTCCTCTTAAGATGCCATTCTTTAATGTCTATTGTGAACTATCCAGTAAAATGAGTAGGTCTATCTTAGTATCATAAATTGAGGAAGTCCTATGGTATAAAATTAATACCATCATTTTCCTAACTTAGCCATTTATTTAAACATTGCAGTACTAAAAAGTTATAGGTCACAAACTTTGGCAAGTTTATTTGCTGTTGTGAAACTATACCTTTATATATTTTTTGACTTCTTTTTTTAATTATTATTAATTACACTTTATTCATTTTGTATCCCCCCATAAGCCCCTCCCTCCTCCCCTCCTGATCTCACCCTTCCTCCCCTTTCTGCATGCATGCCCCTCCCCAAGTCCACTGATAGGGGATGTCTACTCACTGATAGGGGAGTAAGATATTTATTTTAACTCACAAATGATTTTTATTTTATCATTCAGTCAAGTTCCAAAGTCACAAGTTGCAGCATTATCATCACTAGAAAAAATTTGTCAAAAATTATTTAAGAAGCCTCATAATCTACGTATGAGCACTCAGTTTCCCCAGCTGATGGCCTGTCTGCACAAAAACAAAAATCTGTTTTACTTTCCAAACTTTCTTAGCTACTTTTGAGAGTGAATGTGTGCTAACAAGGATCAATTGGTGCCTTAAAATTGTGAAGGCAGAAATGACAGACCAGTTTCCTCCATTGAAAAGTGTAATCTTGGCCTTCGCATCTAGGCATTAATAAATGGAATAATTGCCTGTCAGCATACTTCTAAAATATTTAGGCTGCAGAGATAAAGGAAAGTAGCTCATTAAAAATAAATTGTGCCAGTTGGTTCTCATTGCTGGAGGTGAATGCTGAAGACAATAAGCAATTATTGCTAATATTAGAAAATGCAGATGGAACATAAAGAAGCATGCCATCTTCTTCTATTTCTACCACCTATGGAAACCTTTAAAGGTGAACACTGTTAACTGCAGTCTCCTGCAGAGAGAACAGGCCAGAATGCTGCACAGCGCCAAAAACTGCTATGTATAGAAAAGGCTCAGGTGGACACAGATTTATGAAACACAAAAACTGGTGAAAAGCTCATGAACAGATTGTACCAGTGTTCTTTGATGATCAAAGAGGCATCCTGTATTCAGCTGGCATCATACATAACTTCTAGGTGATAGCACTTAAGATTATCCTTTTACATTTACTTTATTCATCTATTTGTATAATACAGACAGAAATTATCTAGAGTGAATTTTTGGTAAATTACACAGTTATGATTTATTTGTCACTTCCTTGTGTAACAAGTGATTATTACTTTATTCATTTTTTTTTTCATCTTCAAAAGACCAAAGCTAAAGTTAGGATGATTGTGTGTGTGTAGACTGTGTGTGTGTGTAGAGAGAGTGTGTGTGTGTGCATGTGTGCAGATCCATGTGCACATATATAAATGATGTAATGGAGGCCAACTCTCAACCATTTATTATAATTTTATTTTTAATAAAAAAATGATAGGTATTTAGTTTATGCGAGTGTGTATGTGAGTGTGTATGTGTGCGTGTTTGTGAGTGTGTATGTGTGCACACCCATGCTCATGCTTACATCTACATTTGCCATAGCATTCTGGTAGAGTTTAGTGGACGGCTGTGTGAATTCTCTCCTATAGACATTTGAACCGCAGGGTTAAGCTGAGGTCGTGAGCTTGGTGACAAATCCTTTTTCTTCTTGAGCCCATCCTGTTTATGAGATAGGATCATTCACCAGTTTGAGATTTGACAGTTGGGAGACCCTGGCTGGCCAGATAATTGAGTAGAGAGTTTTAGGGACCTGCCTGTGTCTACCTTCCCAGCATTAGAATGAGCTGTGTACACCAGGACGCCCAGGTATTTGCGTGTGTGGTGAGGAATGAACTCAGTTTCTCATGCTTGCAGAGCAAATATTTTATTTTCAAGCAAACAGCCTCTCTAGCACCTTCAAACTGATTTTTAATTTATTTACAAGAAAGTATAAAATCATTCATACAACATTGACAGGTAGTCAGATTGTCTCCTTTCCTTTTTTACTAGTCTTATTTTGATTTTTACTCTTGGGGCTAGAGCACAGAAATTAGTACACAATGTACTATCAGACTAGAGAAATCATAAATATGTCCAAAGCGTTATTTGTACAAGCTGTTCCTCCATCTGTACTGACCCGCTACATGGAAAGCTCTTATTTTTTCATAGTTATCTCCCATGTAGTCTTTCTGTAATGCATCATGTGATAACACCCATGATCATATATTGTACATATCAAACCCTCTACCTCTTCAGACTTCCCCTGCTAGTTTTTAGGAGACTTCGTCATATTCGTATTTATTTTTTTTCAGACACTATATACATGTGTGTTTTGTGTTAAATATTCAGTGTTAAATAAAGAATTTCCTCAGCTAAATTACTTGGCAGATAAAAGGTTTTGCTTCCAGCAGAATAAAAGGAGAGAATGAGCTTCTCAAAGCTCTTTTCTAACTTCCACTTGTGTATGGTGGTCACGAATGTACATGTACTCTCTCACACACATCATGTAAACAAACACATATACAAACAAACCACATCATAGTACATAAATATGTCATGCTTCTTCTATACAATCAGAATAGTGTTTTAAATAAAATATCTATTTTTAAAAATTCATATATATATATATATACATATACATATACATGTCTGCTTTTGTATGTAGCATGTGCCTGTGAGCTTAGGTGCCTATGAAGACAGAAGTTTCTGGTTCTCTGGAAGGTGGAGTTACACGTGGCTGTGAACAGATAGACATAGGTTTTGGGAAGCAAACTCTGTAAGAGTAGAACTTGCTCTTAGCTATGGACCCATCCCCAGACACCACTCATATTCTTAACTACAGTATTTCCATTTCATATTTTGAAATTTAAATTAAAAAGAATTTGCTTAAGGAATAGTATAAATCAAGACAATTCCAGATCTTATTATTCAAATACAATTGAGACATTTTAATTTTCTCATAAAGATTTATCAAAGCTTGATTTTTTTTAAAAATTTAAACTACAGTCATGAATATTCTACATTCTAGTAGTATCATATTCTTCACTTCAAATTAATGATCATGATGTGTTACTTATTCTACACTTAAATTTGCTTAATTAACCAAATCTTTCATTCTTCCTCTATTATCAGTTTTCACATTCCTGTTCTACTTGACATGCATTAAATGGGGACCACTAGATCTAAATCACAGTTGTAAGTTCTTAGAGAGATGCAGTAATTAAACAGGAGCCTGGCAGTGATGGCACACACCTTGATCTCAGCACTGAGGGTAGGGGAGTGGAGGATAACAGAGGAAGGCAGACCACTGAGTGGTTCCAGCACCATCTACATAGTAAGTTCCAGGATAGCCAGAGATATACAGAAAACTCTGTCTGGAAAAACAAACAAACAAAAACCAAGATTAATCAGGAAAAAATTGCACTGAATTTACAATGCCTTAGAAGACATAAATACTGTGTCTTTAATGCAAATTAGAATGTAATATATCTCATTAGCCTTCACTGTCTACTAGACACAAACTTAGAGTCACATTGGAAGAAGCAACTTCAATTGAGAAAGTGCCTCCACCAGATAGGCCTGTGGGCCTGTGAGGCCTTTTCTGTGGAAAGGCCTAGCTCACTATGGGTAATAGTGTCACCTCTATGTCATTGAGTCTGGGCTATAAAAGAAATGTAGTTCAGGAACTGAGATGCTAGCCAGTAATCAATGTTGTTCTTTGGTTTCTGCTCTAAGTTCTTGCCTTGAGTTCCTATATGGCTTTCCTAGATGACTGACTGTAACCTGCAAGATAAAATACACCATTTCCTCCCAAAGTACCTTTTGTATTTGGTGTGTGTCACTACAGGAGAAAGCAAATTAGAATAAAGCTGTCAAACTGTTACCAATTGGCTATTGCATTTCCTTAGTGAGAAACAAAAAGTATGATTTGTGGATTTAAATAAAGATTTGAAGAATGGATCTCTTTCAAATGTTTTACAAAGGAGGAAAATTCGCCATAGTGTAGGTTACAATATAAAAATTTAAAAAATGATGTTAAATTTCATTGCAATGCAAATATTGTATTTCACTCATTTGAATAATTTATGAACATACTAGTGGTAGATATACCAGAACGAAGCTTCTGGATGAGTGTTATGCAACATAGTATATCAAACTGATGTTTTTCCTTAGTGTTTTCCTGCAAGAGAAAAATATTTGCAATTCTTCAGCAGGAGTACTTCATACTTCATGCTTCTACAAGTTTAATTTGGCTGATTAATCAAAACTCAGTAGAACAGTCTCTTTCCCTGCTCCCACTGCAGAGGAGGAAGTGATCAAAGATAGCCTGACTGGTGGTAATACTATGTTGGGAACATCGTATATAAGGGAATTCCAGCCTAAATCTTTTTCAGTGATAACTAATGACTTGCTTTCCTTGGCTTTACTCCTCAATATTTTCTTTTTTTAAATTTATTTATTTTTATTAATTACAGTTTATTCACTTTGTATCTCCCCATAAGACCCTCCCTCCCCCTCTCCCTGTCCCATCCTCCCTCCCCCTTTTTCACACATGCCCCTCCCCAAGTCCACTGATAGGGGACGTCCTCCTCTTCTTCCTTCTGAAAGTCTATCAGATCACATCTGATAGGAGTGGCTGCATTGTCATCTTCTGTGGCCTGGTAAGGCAGCTCTCCCCTCAGGGGGAGGTGATGAAAGAGCAGGCCTATCAGATTATGTCAGAGGCAGTCCCTCTTCCCATTACTGAGTAACCCACTGTTCATGAAGTTGTCTCCTGTGCTAATGAGTTCAAGGGTATTCCCCACTTTTTTTTCTTGTGATATTCAAAGGAAGATTTCTTTGCATTTTTTTCAGCAGAAAATAGTGATAAAAATCTTTGATATGTAAAAATTGTTATTGAGTACAGACTGACCTGAACCTGAACAAAAGCTATTATGGAATGAATGAATGAATGGCTAGAGTCTGGCAGAAAAGTACAAGTTCAGTCTTTGCACTCACTTTTTCTTTCTTTTTCTTTTTCTTTGTTTCTTTCTTTGTTTCTTTCTTTGTTTCTTTCTTTGTTTCTTTCTTTGTTTCTTTCTTTGTTTCTTTCTTTGTTTCTTTCTTTGTTTCTTTCTTTGTTTCTTTCTTTGTTTCTTTCTTTCTTCTTTCTTTCTTTCTTTCTTTCTTTCTTTCTTTCTTTCTTTCTTTCTTTCCTTCATGACCATGACCAATTTAGCATGGCAACATTGTCCTAGTCTCTGTACTTTCTCACTCTCCTTTTTCTTTCCAATTTTTCTATCTCGTTTCTTTGTTTGATAACCTTTTCTAAAAAATATGAGGTTCTGCTGGGTGGAAACTTTCAGAAAACAACTCTGTCAGGCTCCCATCCACAAACTTAGCAGAGTATTATTCATAGTGTCAGGGGTTGGCACTCTCACAGGGTAGGTCTTTGGTTGTATCATGCATTATTTGGACATTCCCTATACCTCCGCTCTATCTGCTCTTTATTTATCCCTGCACATCTTTAGGCAGGATAAATTTGGGGTTGAAGTTTTTGTGAGTGTATTGGAGTTTCCCTCCCTTTACTAGGAGGCTAATCTACTTGGAACATGTCCTCTTCAGTCTCTGTGGCCTCTGCTACCAGGAGTCACTGCTTGAATCCCCCTCATATCCTTCCAGCGGCCTACCTTGGCTTAGTTCTCCAGCTTATCACAGAAATACCACCACTCTCCGTTTTTATTTATTTTTTTCTACATGTTTTCTCTCCTCTCGCACTCACTCTCCCCAGGTCTGATATTCACCCTCTTAACTCTCTGCTCCTTCTTTCTTAGTTCCCTGAGAGACTCTACCCAGCATTTCCTCAAAACAGATGCTGAGACTCACAGTTGATTGATGCATAAGGAGCCTTATGGAAAAGTGGGAGGAAAGAGAAAAGTATATGGAGGTGACAAGCTCCACAAGAAGAACAATTGGGCCAACTAAACAGGACCCAGAGGGGTAGCTGAGACTGAAGAACCAACCAAAGAACATGTACAAACTGGACATAGGCCACCTACAAAGATGTGGCAGATGGGCAGCGCAGGCTTCATGTGGGTTCCCTAGCAAGAGAAGTGGAGACTGCATAGGACATGAATTCACTTACTAGCTTTTTGATCACTTCCTCCTGGAAGGACTGCCTTACCAAGCCACAGGGGAAGAGGATATGCTCATTCCTGATGCAATTTGATGAACTGGAGTAGATATGAAAGGGAGTTCCTCTTTTCTGAGAAAAGGGGGACAGGAAGGAGGACTGAGAGACTAAAGAATTAAAATTTGGGCTTTTTTTTTTTCAGGGGGGTATTGGTTTAAAGTTTAAAGTATAAGCCTGAACAAAGGCCAGCCGAACTACATTCTTTCCTGCCCACTATTGATACAGTTGCTAGGAAACCAACCCCTATCCCCTAGTACAGCCAGCCAAGGGAAGCCAGACCTTAAATGGTTTGAAGGCCTTCTTATAAACAATAAATTCAAAATGCAACATCCCCTTTTGTGTTTAGATGCTTGCCAGGCAGGAATCCCCCAGCTTTGGTCATGCTGGGACGGACTGGGATCTTTAAATCAACCACCTAACCTGAGCATGAAGCTCTCTGCTCTCATCCGCTATGTTGGTGAGGGTGTGTGAGCCCAAGCTATAGATTATAATAAAAAAGACTCTCACATGTTTTGCAATGGACTGGACTCCTGATGGTCTTTTGGGGTCCTGTGAATCTGATACAAGAGGAGAAGAAAAGAAGAAGAATAGTACTGAGAGCAAAGGAGAGATTGGGCTACAACCAAGATATAAAGTTAAGGTGAATAAAAAATAAAATAATTAGGATCTCTAAATGGCTGTCCTATATTATACTGCTAATCTCTCCTTATTAGTAAATGTGTGCCATGCCTGTTGTTCTGTTTCTGGGTTACTTCCTTCAGGATGATCTCTTCTATTTCCATCCATTTGGCTGCAAATTTATGATTTCCTTGGTTTTAATAGCTGAGTAATATTCCATTGTGTAGATTACTGCAATTTCTGTATCCATTCCTTCATGAGGGACAACTTGGTTGTATCCAGATTCCAGCTATTAAAAATAAAGCTGCTATGAACATAGTTGAGCAAACATCCTTATTGAAGAAGCTAAAAACTAAGGAGGATCCTAGGCAGGATGCTTAAATCTCATTCAGAATCTCAAACAGGATAGACACCAGAAGCAGTGGAAGAGAGGAAATGGGGGTGGGTCTACTATAGAGGGTTCTTTGAAAAGATTCACCCAACAGGAGATAAAAACCAATGCTGAGACTCATGGCCAAAGTTTGGGCAAAGCCTTATGGAGGAAAAGAGGGGTGGGATTAGAGGACATGAAGTGGACAGGAGCACCACAAGGAGACCAACGAAACTAAAGGATCTGAGCCCAAAGGGTCCTGCAGAGACTGATGCGCCAACCAAGGACCATGCATGGAGAGGACCTAGACCCCCTGTAAGATGTGGCCAGTTGGCAGCTCAGTCTCCATGGGATCTCTGAGGGAGGGGATCAGGGGCCTCCTCTATCATGAACTCAGTTGCCTTCTCTCTGGTCTCTCGCCTCTGATAATGCAGCTTTGCCAGGCCAAGGAGGAAGAGAATCCAAGTAATCCTCATGACATAACATGCTATGGACAGATGGTGATAGTGGAGAACTCCCCCTTTCAGTAGACTAGGGGAAAGGGATAAAAGAGAGAGTGGGGGACTGGGAGAGTTGAGGGAGAGGGCTTTACTCAGGATATATAATGAATACATTGTGAAGAAAAAAATAAAAAAAATTGCTAATTAATTGATTAATTTTTAAAGATATTGAAAAAAAGAAAAATAAAGAAAATAAATAAAGAAAAGAGCATAGGGTTGCCAGAGTTGGTGGTTATCCTATTCTCAGCCTCCTGAGACTGAAAAGAGCCTATTCTTTGGTTATCTGGCTTTATGTCTTTCAGTCTCATCTTCCATAAAAGAACATGTGGGAAACAGGATCCAAGAGGGGGGTAAAATATAGAAGTCAGTATCCCAGGAAATAGTCACCAGTGTCCAACACTGAGGTGCATATCTACTTTTACTGTTCAGCAGCAAACTTTTTTAATACAGCTTTTGTACCAATGGGTAATCAACAGAAACTGGACTCCCCAATGCCACTATGTGGATGTTCAGGTCTGACATCACCCAAGGGACTTCCATGCAGACAGGGGAAGTAGCCATCACCCTGTTCCAGACCCATTTTGAGTTTTTTTATTAATTAATTTTTAATAAAATACAGTTTATTCACTTTGTATCCCACCTATATCCCCCTCCCTTTCTCCTCTCATTCACCCCTCCCTCCCTCATCTCCTCCCATGCCCCTTTCCAAGTCCACTGGTAAGAGAGGTCCTCCTCCCCTTCCATCTAACACTAGCCTATCAGGCCTCATCAGGACTGGCTGCAATGACTTCCTTTGTGGCCTGGTAAGGATGCTCCCCCTTCAGGGGGAAGTGATTAGAGAGCCAGCCACTGAGTTCATGTCAGAGACAGCCCTTGCTCCCATCACTACAATATATAATAAATTGTACCTTCTTTTAGGTCTTTTGTCTTATTGTATCATGATGTGGCTCTTTTCTCATTCACATTATACCCAGTATCATTCTACTGTGATCCAGTGTGTAATTTCCTCTGCACTCATATACTCATACTTTTCATAAATGCATTATAATTGCAGTTGAGATGATGTGTTCTTTAGTTCGCTACAGAGCTGTGAACTATTATTGTGATAATTAAGTTCAAACAGTAGATATTTTCAATTAATCTATGCGATTTGATCTCCTGAAATTTTATAATTGAGATAAATTTTGATCATTGAAATCTTTAGTGCCTTGATGACATTCAGTTTTTATGAACTAGTATGCAGTGGTCATCTCAGTGTGCTATAACATACCACAACTAGGTGAATTAAACAGCAGATACTTATATTCACAGAGCATAAGTTGGAAGAAATCCTCCAGCTGATTATCCTCTAGAGGATGACCCTCTTCAGGACTAAGTGACAGATGCCTTCTAGCACATTCTTCACTTGAGTTAACAATGAACTTATATTTCTCATCTCTCATAATACTATCATGAGGACCTGATACCTAAGATCTCATGTAACCTTAATGACCTGTCAATGGTTGCATAACATTTAGTAAAGATTAAGTCAACATATGCATCTGCAAATTCAGTCATTTTTCTTCATATTGCTATAAATTTATTTTCTCATATCCTTAATGAATCCTTGAGTTTATAATACCAAATACCTTACTATTAATTATAATTAGCTTTTGACTTAGCATTCCAATTCTGTCGAAGACATCATGACACTTCAGGCAACTGGTCAAACTTTGTAACATAATTATAATAAACACATCAGTGTGTTTTGAATTTCATTAACTTTAATGTTAAAATTAATGAGGTCTTCCTTGTTGCATCTAAATATTTTGTTTCAAATTTAGTAACTTGCTAAGCAATGACTTTCTCTCTAAATCTGAATATTTTGTGCTTAAATTTTGCAAGGTTTACACATCAATTACTCCAAATATTTTAAACCATTTTCAGTTACTAAAACATTGGCATTTTTCTATTATGCTTTTAAAATTGATAAATGTATGTCTATATTTCATGATGTGTTTATATTTCTATTATTCATAATAGAATATTTTCCATAAACTATTATGTGTTGGTGCAAGTATGTTTTTGTAGTAAATTCATTCTTAACTGTGCTTAAACTAGTTACCGATTTAGACTTCATAACTACCACTTTCTGTATTTGACAGTTTTTATAGGTCTTATATTTTAATTTGTATTGTTTGCTTTTTGTGTATGTATATTCAAGTGTGATAAGTATTATGTGACTTGTGTGTGCATACATGCAGAGGTGGCATCAATCTTGAGTATTATCTTTAGGGCCTCTTGTTGGCCTAGTTGGCTGGTTAACAAGCCTCAAAACTCTTTCTGTCTCTGCCTCTCCAGCTCAAACATTAGGAGCTTTGCTACTATGCCCAGGTTTTTAAGTGGTTCTGGGCATGGAATGCAGTCTTTTTGAACACTATACCTTTTATTAATTGAACTTTCTTTTCCCATCCCATTTTCTTGCATTTTATTTTTATTTTTCAATGTTAACAGTAGTATTTACCATACTTAGTCCTAGGAATCATTTTATATTTTTTTGCTAAAAATATGATATGACCATTTTGTGTTTGTGGACTGAATCTGAAAATTATGTTTTATTGTAAAATTATTGTTTCATATTGCACATTTCACATAATATGATTGATTGTGATAATTATTGTTTCATATTGCACATTTCACATAATATGATTGATTGTGATGTTTCTGCTTTATAATCTCATTATTATAACTGTCTTAATTTGTGCCAGCATGTGCTTAGTCATAAAGCTTGATAAATATACTATCTATTGAACTCACTATCCCTGTTACTTAGACAGCTCAGTCATGTAATCATCAAGGTAAAAACCTGAAGCTGTTTACTTGCACTGTTCTATAATGAGTAGAGACAAAAAAATCTGGGCCTAAGGGGTCCTGTAGAGACTGATGAATCAACCAAAGACTCTGCAAGGAGAGGAGCTAAACACCCTGCTCAGATGCAATATCCTTTGGGAGAATGCCAACCCCTAACACTATGAAGGATACTCTGCTAAGCTTGTAAACAGGAGCCTGTCAGAGTAGGCCTCTGAGAGACTCTACCCATCATCACAGATTTTCTTGTAGAATATATCTATGGCATCTGCGTATTATTTATTTCACCATTACAGACATCTTTCAAATATTAATTCTCTGCTTCTTTCAGATACCTAGCATCTGTCTGCTTGTGATCTTAGAAGTTCCTCTTCAAATTTAAGACCATTCACTTGCACTGTGGTATTTTCTTTGTATTTTCAGATACAGACACTAGAAAGGTTATACTTAAGTAAATTCTCGCTTTCTGTTTTTGCTCTCCCTTTCTTTTTAGTGACCATTATTATTTTTTTTAATATAAAGTTTCCTGATTACAACTTCTCATCTTTCTAGTCCTCTGGGTCCTGGTTAATTGACTCTGTTGGTCTTCTTATGGAGTTCCTGTCATCTCCTGCTCTTTTCTCTTTCCTTCCACTTTCCCATAAGACTCCTTACTCATTGGACAATGTTTGTCTGTGATTTTCAGCCTGTGTTTTGAGATGATGCTGGGTAGAGTCTCTGGCAGAGTATCATTCATAGTATCAGGGGCTGACACTTTCCTATCAGATGGGTCTTTGGTTGGGACAGGCATTAGTTGATATTCCTTCCATCTATGCTCTATCTACTTTATTTTTACCTCTGCACACCTTGTAGGCAGGGTAAATTTGGGGTCAGAGTTTTGTGGGTGGATTGGTATTTCTATGCTGGCAAGTCAAGTTGGGCTTGGTGGAGCACACCTGTAATCCCAGCACTTGGGGAGGCACAGGCTGGAGGATCTCAGTGATTTCAAGGCTAGCATGGTCTACAAAGTGAGTCCAGGACATCCAAGGCTACACAGAGTAAACCCTGTCTCAAAAAAAAAAGTACAAAGAACTTTTCTAAGGCTGGAGAGATAGCTCTTACGATCACTGGCTCTTCTTCCAAAGATCATGAGTTCAATTCCCAGCAACTATGCTGGCAAGTCATCCAGGAAATGCAAATGCAAACAACCCTGATATTTCACCTTGCACCTATCAGAATGGCTAAGATCAAAAATTCAGGTGACAATACATGCTGGAGATGATGTGGAGAAAGGGAAACCCTCTTCCATTGCTGGTGGGAGCGTAAACTTGTACAACCCATTTTGGGTATCAATCTGGTGCTTTCTCAGAAAATTGGGAATAACTTTACTGCAAGACCCAGCTATACAACACCTGGGTGTATATCCAAATGTATACATATATGCCCTACCATACACAAGGACACTTGTTCAACTATGTACATAGCAGCTTTATTCGTAATAGCCAGAATCTGGAAACAACCTAAATGTCCCTCAGCTTAGGAATGGATAAATCCTACTCAGATATTAAAAACAAAGAAATGATGAAACTTTGCAGGCAAATGGTTAGAACTAGAAAATATCATCCTGAGTGAGGTGCCCCAGACCCAGAAAGACACACATGGTATGTACTCACTTATAAGGGAAATTTAGCCATATAATGTAGGATAAGCATACTATGAGGCACAGACCCAGAGAAGATAAATAACAAGGAGGATCCAAGGCAGGATGCATAAATATCACTTTGGAGGAGAAATGGAATAAATAGAAGTAGTGGCTGAAGAGAGGGAACTTGGGAGGGGGTGGCAGCACAGAGAGTCAAGAGGGTGGAGATCAGCTAAAGAGCAGAGAAGGCCTGTAGAGAAAACAAAACCTGAGTGTGCGGACATCTCTATGACAAGCTGGAGACCTAAGTCAGGGTTGGCTCCTGAGTGGTTATGAGAGGGAGACTCTCATTCTCAGAGGCCACAGAGACTGATGAGACTAGTGTCCTTAAAGGGATTTATTTCCTCTTTAAGGACCTCTGTTATATCAGTAAAAGCTATTTAGAGTTCCATGTCTTGTGTTTCAGCCATTTTGCATTTCTCAGAACCTAATTTGATTAGGTTGCTAGCCTCTAGTGGAAAGATACTGTCCTGGTTGCAATTGATTTTGATTTTGCACTGCAGTTTAGGCGTCTGTGTTTGAGAAGGTTGTAATTCCAGGGGCTGATATCTGGTCTTTTCTTTGTTGGTAGGGTATTCATTCCTTGGTTTCTGTTGCCATCTCTACTTCTTAGGAAAGGATAATGGCTGTATGTTGTATGGCAGGGAATGCTTCTGGGCTCCTGCTAGTTCTTGCCACTGAAGATTCTGGGTCCCTTGTGTATTAGGTATTGGCAGTGGGCTGAACAGATCCACAAGAGTGAAGAGCTGGGTGCTCCATCAGAATCTGCTTACTCCTCTGGGGGGTGGTGGACAGGGAGAGTTAGAAGAGGCCACAACGGGCAATCTGCTCTAGAACTGGGGATAAAACTTGGAGGATCTGGAAGAAAGAATGTACAGTGAAGATCTGAAGCTTGCCTACCTGCTGTGCTAGTCTACTTGCTTCTCTGGCAAGCTTGACCACCAAGTTCACAGGAAATGCCTTTTTGAGTTGGGAGCTGAGACAAAGGAGGAAGCTTGGAGGAGAAGACCTGCTTGATATTTGAGAATAAGAGGCAAAAATAGAGCCTGTAGCAGGCGGTTAGCTACAGAGCTGGAGGGTAAGATTGGAGGATTCATTTTGGAGTAGAAGTGAAGATCTGTAGTTTCCCTTACGCTTTTTTGGTCCATATGTATAGTGGGTTCCCAAGGAATTCCCTTAGCAGCAGTTCTTTTTTTTTTTAATTATTTTTTAATTAACTTTTTTTTTCCTGTCTGCAAGCACAGCATAGTATTAATAATAATGTCACAGTTTGTCCCTCTTTGATAGGATGGGTCTCAGGTTGGGCCCGGCATTCCTCGGACATTCCCTTAATCTCTGCTCTTTTTCCCTGTATATCTTGTAGGCAGGGTAAATTTTGGGTTGAAGATTTTGCCTGTGGGTTGATGTTTACCTTGCTCCACTAGGAGTCTTATCTAGTTAGTGAGTGTCCTCATTAATCTCCATGACCCTTGCTACTAGGAGTCTCTGCTAGTATCACCCCTATATCCTCCCGGAAGCCTGCTCTGTCATAGGTGAGATTGTCTTTCCTACATAAAGGTTTTAACAGAAACACAGACACCAACAACAACTCTTTTCCTGTAGACCTCTGTTTGAACATGCCGAGAGAAAAAGTGTGTTCTACTGTATTTTTCTTTGTTTCTTTGTTTGCTTTGTTTACTTTTGGGGAACCAGGGAAATAGTCACTTGAAGTAAACACAAAGTGCATCTCTTGAGATCTGTGTGTTTGCTATATTTGAGCATTCTCTTTTAAATCTAGACATTAACATTTCTACCAGAAATTTATCATGTATGCTAGAAGAAACGCAACACCAAAGCTCTTCATCATTTCTGAAAATATTAGAGCCTCACTTCCTAATAGTTTGAAATATCCCATTCTGTTTAATCTCACCAAAAAAAAAAAAAAAAAAAAAGGGGGTTGGGGATTTACCTCAGTGATAGACTGCTTGCCTACAAAGCACAAGGCCTCGGGTAAGGTGCTCAGCTCTGGAAAAAAAAAAAAAGACAAAATAATCTCACAAAAAAGCATAGAATTAGATTTTAGACACAAAGAAAATGGGGATCATTTTTATTGTATATTTTAAAAAACATACACATTTATTTCTTTGAATTTTTTAAAACAAAACTTCAAAATGAATATGTCTAAAGTTATGTGGGTTTTTACTTTTTTATATTTTTTTTTTTTTTGGAAATTTGTTATGTCTTACCATGAAAATTTAGCAATTAGCTTTCACATTTGATGAAACTTATTGTATGCATATATAAAATTCTCAAAGAATAATTAAATATTTTAAGATAGTCTAAAACTATACAAGATTACCTCTGAAATATTTTTGTATATATTAGAATTAAAACCCTAATGAAAATTACTTTCCTAAACAATGCAGGGAAAAGGCAATCTAACTAAATACTGACAATACAAACATATACGGGTTAAATTATATTCACAAAAAAAAAGGCTAGTAACCTGTTGAACAGTACATAAATGATCAACCTTATAAATCAATAATCTTTCCATTACTAGCCTCCTTTGTTTTCATTTGCTACAAATAGAAAGTAATTTCCTCTATTTTATTTAATTTACTGGTTTTGGAAAAGTAAACATGTAATCAAGAACTATACCTATAAGTCAGACAAGAAAATTTATTGAATTAATTTTAGTAAGTGAATTATTCTGTTATCTTCTTCTGCAGTATTACTTTTAAAATTACTTTTGAAATGAATACAATGAGCACTAAAATTACATTAAATGTTAGTTTGCATCTTTCATGGTAGTAATATATTAGTATAAAATGAATATAAAACAGACATGTATTAAAGTAGCATACAAAAATTCTGAACACTATATAGCTGTTCTTAGAATATCTGCCATACATATTAACAAAAATTTCAGTAAGTGTGGTATTGCAAAGTCAAGGATAGAGAGTTAAAAGGTTAGCTAAACTGTAAAAAAAATGCAGCTGACTTATATATGAATAGAAAATAGAATGTCATTGGTTGAGTTATGTAGAAATAGTTACAGTGGTAAAACATCAAATGCTAAAACTGAAAATTTAGTGGTAATGATATCATAAAGTAGAAAGAAAAAAATCATGGAAGCCATTTTGCAAAACAGATAAATAATAATATGAATATGAGCAGAATATTGCCTAGCTACATTGCTGTTATGGTGAATTATCTAATGACATCGTGAAAGCTGAATTTGGAGTAAGAGCCTCTTACATACCAACAATACTATAGTAAATTCTTTGTTGGGTACTTCATATAAAATTG
This sequence comes from Meriones unguiculatus, assembly GCF_030254825.1. Taxonomy (NCBI): domain Eukaryota; kingdom Metazoa; phylum Chordata; class Mammalia; order Rodentia; family Muridae; genus Meriones; species Meriones unguiculatus. Next base: position 92,528,908 of record NC_083357.1, on the reverse strand, counting down.
ATCTTAAAGAATAAGTAATTTAAAGGAGGTAAACTTGTAACTGGAAAATCGACAATGATGCAAATGTTTTGCATGTCATCACGTGTGTGAATTTATTCTTAAAAGGAATACTTGTACAAACAAAATATATTTATCTGGCCACTTTCAAATTGTAAACAAATGAGAAAAATACATCTAGATTACATGTATTTTAAATTACAAATGTTTATCATTTTTGTATTTCTGAATAACATCCTGGGTGTAAATATCGATCTCTGGGAATAATGACTCTAGCTCTGAATGTCTGATGATCATGGAATTTATATGGAATCTCATTTATATTACCAATCATTCTTTCACTCTTTAAAAGAAATGGAAAACAGAGCACATGAGAATATTACTATTCTGGTATTTCTATGTATTTAATGTAAGTAAAACTGAAATCACATGATACTTCTAATGTCACATGTAAAAGTATTGTGTGTTTTTACTGCAAGGGAATAACAAAATTCAGAAGTTGCAATAGCTTGTGTCATTATCACACCAACTGAATTTATAATATCCTTGCTAATAGATTATATTTACTTCTATTTTTTTTTTAATTTATTTTTAATTCACTTTATATCCTGGTTGTAGCCCCATCCCACCTCACCTCTTAGTCCCACCTCAGTCCCTCCTCCATCCTTCCCTATGCCACAGAAAATGGGAGCCTCTGCTTCCTGTCTATTCCAGCTCCTTAAATTGCATAGGTACTGAATATGCCTCTTGCCCCGTGGCCTGGCAAGGGAGTCCTACCAGTAGAAAGTGATCAAAATAGGCTGGCAAAAAAGTTCATGTTAGATGCAATCCCTGCTTTCCTTGAGGACACACATGAAACATAAGCTGCCCATCTGAAACATTTTATAAGGGAGTCTATGTTTAGTTCATGCATGGTCCTTGTTTGATGCTTCAGCCTCAGCAAGTTCCTCTGGGTCCTGGTTAGTTGGTTCTGATTTGGTTTTCTTATGGAGCTCCTGTCATATCAAGGTCCTTTTCTTTTTCTTCCCACTTTTCCACCAGACACCCTATGCAATGTTTGACTGTGAGTCTCAGCAAGAGAAACTGAGGATGAGGGCAAATCTGTGACAAGCTGGAGACTTAAGTCAGGAGATGCTCCTAGGAGGATATGAGGGGGACTCAAGCAGAAACTTCTAATAGCATAAGGCATAGATAGAGACAGAAGAGGACACCCACTAAATAGACAGGTCTCCTAGTAGAGGTAAAGGAACACCAAACCACCCACAAAAAACTTAGATCCTAATTTTACCTTGCCTACAAGATGTGCAAGGATAAATATTGAACAGAGAGAGAAGAGATTGAAGCCATTGTACACGCAATGCCTGGCCCAACCAAAGACCCACCCTATGGGAGAGTGCCAACATCTAACCCTATCAATGATACTCGGCTAAGCCTGCAAACTGGAGCCTCTCAGAGTTGTCCTTTGAGAGGCTCTTCCCAGCAATGCCTCATACTTCTTAATTTTTAATAAGAGATGGTTAATCAGACGTTCTTATTTCTGAAATTAGTGGGTTACCTGTATGTACGAAAGGTACATTTCTACTTTTCTACTGTTTCCTTCTGCATACATTATCATTTTTCATTTACCTAGGTAGGGGAAGGGTTGTTTATTCTTAATAGCATCACACCTTATCTCTTATTCCCATGATGATCTTAGCTACCAGAAGGAGACTAAACTAATTATGGTGCAGTTAGGATAATAGTATTCTCCTGTGAACAAACTGCAGTAATTACTGAGGTGTCACATTAAACATGGCATTCTAAAATCTGTGGAACATAATGAAGCCAGTCCTTGGGGGAATGGTTGTAGCATCACATGACTACATCAAGACTATTGAGAGATCTCAAATTAATGACTTAATGATGTACTTTAGAAAAGCCATGTCTTTTAATACTTCTCCCCAAAGAATGCGAGGAAAGATAATCAAATCAAGCCTGGAAATTTATGAAAGAGAAACAAGAGCAAAGGAACACTACAATGAATTTAAAAAAATGAAAAGAGAAAGGATTGGTTATTAGAAAAGTTTAATAAGATTGACAAACCTTCAACCAAATTAAACCATAGAGAGAAGATCCAAGTTAATAAAACTGGAACAAAAAAACAAAAACAAAAACAAAAAACATCACAACTGGTGCCAATAAAACTTACAAAATCATTAATCAGTACTAATTGAACTAGTAGAAAATGCCTTTGTTTTCTGATCAGCAAACTTTTTTTTTCAAATTTATGGGCAATGTTATTTTTTTAAGTAATTGTGTGAATTGGTTTTCAATAAGCGTTTTCAATTCTTCGTGAGCTTTAATATAAGAAAAGCCCTCAAGGAATATGGAGCAGTAAGTGGGAACAGGTGCAGAGATGCATTAAACCTATGTCCTATAAAGGTCAAGTGAGAGGAAGGCACAGGAGAGTGGCAGATCATAACATGCATCTGAGAACTGTTTGGCCAGATAAATGGAATTCACTGGGCAAAAGCTCCTACTCAGGGCGGTCCATGTCTCTAAATAAAGGGCCCTGTCACTTCATCTAGCCACTACAAGCACGATGTAAATATAGTGACAGAAACATACATAAAGGACACATTCATGCTGGACATTTTTAGATTTCTATAGTAGCCTGTAAAAACTGAAACCTTCATTTACTCACACTGTTTCTTCCCTGTGCTATTGGTTTTGTTCTACTCTTCAAATTCAGTGACCCGCATCTTCTTGTCAGCCTTTTATGTGTCTTTGAAGTAGGAATCGCGTCTTTATTTCCTTAGATATTGTTTTAGGTACCTCCAGTCATAACTAAGGGAGTCCAACAGATGTATCTGTGTACTTGCTATTAAGAACTTTAGAACATAGCATTCTATTACTGTTGCCTTTCTTGATATGTATGCAGCATCGTTATTTTAAAGAATGTCTAAACAAACAATGGTAACCATCCTTGGTAATAAGAGAACAAAAATACTAATTTAACAAAATATTTAGAGAGTGCATAACTGTGTATTGTTTGAGATAATTTTGACTTTATGTGCATGGGTATTTTCTTGCATTTATTTCTGTGTGTCCCCTGAATGTCTGATAGTCATGTAAGCCAGAAGAAGGCATTGCATCCCATGGAAACAGGAGTTACAGATGGCACTGAGCTACCATGGAGTGCTGGAAATTGAACCAGGGACCCCTGGAAGAGCAACTGCTGCTCTTATCCACTGTGTGACTTCTTCAATTATTTTAATTAACTTTTAATCTCTAACTTTGTTTATTTATTTATTTTAATTTTTATTAATTACATTTTATTTGCTTTTTATCCCCCCATAAGCCCCTCCCTCCTCCCTTTACAGTCCCACCCTCCCTCCCCTAAAATTCAAGTGGATGAAAGACCTCAATATAAAACCAGACACACTAAACCTGTTAGAAGAAAAAGTGGGGAAAAGCCTTAAACTCATTGGCACCAGAGACAACTTCCTGAACAGAACACCAACTGCACAGGCTATAAGAGCAACAATCAATAAATGGGGCCTCATGAAACTGAAAATCTTCTGTAAAGCAAAGGACACTGTCTTCAGAACAAAATGACTGTCTACAGATTGGGAAAGGTTCTTCACTAACCCTTTATCTGACAGAGGACTAATATCTAGTATATACAAAGAACTAAAGAAGCTAAAAAGCAGCAAACCAAGTAATCCAATTAAAAAATGGGGAACAGAGCTAAACAGAGAATTCTCTGTAGAGGAATATCGAATGGCAGAGAAGCACTTAAAGAAATGGTCAACCTCACTAGCCATCAGGGAAATGAAAATCAAAACAACCCTGAGATATCACCTTACACCCATCAGAATGGCCAAGATGAAAAACTCAAGTGACAACACATGCTGGAGAGGTTGTGGAGAAAGGGGAACCCTCCTCCATGGCTGGTGGGAATGTAAACTGGTACAACCACTCTGGAAAGCTATCTGGCGCTTTCTCAGACAATTAGGAATAGTGCTTCCTCAAGACCCAGCTATACCACTGCTAGGTATATACCCAAAGTTTGTTCAAGTACACAAAAGGGATACTTGCTCAACCATGTTTATAGCAGCTTTATTTGTAATAGCCAGAACCTGGAAACAACCCAGATGTCCATCAACAGAGGAATGGGTACAGAAATTGGGGTACAGAAATTGGGGTATTTTTACACAATGGAATACTACTCAGCAATCAAAAAGGAGGAAATCATGAAATTTGCAGGCAAATGGTGGGATCTAGAAAAGATCATTCTGAGTGAAATATCCCAGAAGGAGAAAGACAAACATGGGATATACTCACTTATATAAACCTGTAAGATATGATAAACATAATGAAATCTGTACACCTAAAAAAGAAAATCAAGAGAGCGGACATGGGGTAAGATGATCAATCCTCGTTTAGAAAGACAGATGGGATGTGCATTGAACGTATGACAGGAGTCTACTGAGCACATCTGAATGACTCTAACTAATAGTGTTTTCAAAGCAAAGACTCATGACCAAACTTTTGGCAGACTACAGGGAATCATAAGAAAGAAGGGGAGTTAGTCTGATGGGGAAAGGATAGGAGCTCCACAAGGACCAAATATATCTGGGCACAGGGTCTTTTCTGAGACAGACATTCAACCAAGGACCATGTATGGATATAACCTAGAACTTCCGCTCAGATGTAGCCTGTGGTAGCTCAATAACCAATTGGTTTCCCAAAGTGAGGGGAACAAGGACTATTTCTAACAGGAACTCAATGACTGGCTCTTTGGCCTCCCCACCCCCCAAGGGAGGAGCAGTCCTGTTAGGCCACAGAGGAGGGCTTTGCAGCCAGTCCTGAGGATACCTGATAAAACAGGATCAGATGAATGGGGAGGAGGTCCCCCCCATCAGTCGACTTAGAAAGGGGCAAGGTGGAGATGAGGGAGGGAGGGAGGGACTGGGAGGGAATGAGGTAGTGGGAAATGGCTGGGATACAGAGTTAATAAAATGTAACTGATAAGAAAAAAATAAAAAATAAATAACTCAAGAAGTTAAATAGCAACAAATCAAGTAATCGAATTAAAAAATGGGAACACAGGGAACGTCCCAGAGACCCATACTCCATTCAAGGACTATTCATGGAGATAACCTAGAACCCCTTTCGCAGATGTAGCCCATGGCAGTTCAGTGTCCAAGTGGGTTACCTAGTAATGGGAAGAGGGACTGCCTCTGACATAATTTGATTGGCCTGCTCTTTGATCACCTCCCCCTGAGGGGGGAGCAGGCCACAGAAGAGGACAATGCAGCCACTTTTGATGAGAACTGATAGACTAAGATCAGAAAGGAGAGGAGAACCTCCCCTATCAGTGGACTTGGGGAGGGGCATGCATGCAGAAAGGGAAGGGAGGGTGGGTTTGGGAGGAGGGAGGGGCTTATGGGGGGATACAAAATGAATAAAGTGTAATTAATAAAAAAAAATGGGATACAGAGCTAAACAGAGAATTCTCAATAGAGGAATATTGAATGCCCGAAAAACGCTGAAAGAATGCTCAGTGTCCTTAGTCATCAGGGAAATGCAAATCAAAATGACCCTGAGATTCACCTCATACCTATCAGAAAGGCTAAGATCAAAAGCTCATGTAACAACACAAGCTGGAGGCATTCCCACCTCCACTGCTGGTGGGAATGTAAACTTGTACAATCTTTAACTTTTAATAAACTTTTAAAAGCTGAGTAGTATTCCAAATGTTGAAATGCATGATTTTCTTCATTCATTCTTTAGTTGAGGGATATCTAGGCTGTTTCCGGTTCCCGGCTATGACAAATAAAGCTGCTATGTACATAGTTGAGAAAGTACCTTTGTTGTATGGTAGAGCATTTTTTTGGGGGGGATATATTGTTAGGAATGGTATAGCTCAGTCTTGACATAGAACCACTCTCAATTTTCTGAGAAACCACCAGAATCATTTCCAAAGTGGTTTTACAAGTTTGCACTTCCACAAACAATGGAGGAGTGTTCATCTTGCTCTACATCCTCACCTGTATGTGTTGTGGCTTGAGTTTTTTGATCCCTGGAGTCAATGGAGGTGGCCCTGGCTGAGACTCCCAGCAGCGGGGTTCAGGATCCTGAAGTCACCATCTCCTGTAGTGAGGTGGGGCTTCCAGTGGAAGGAGAGGACAACCAACCCACTCATAAAACCTTTCACCAAAATCTGTTTCACTTACAAGAAATGTAGTGATAAAGATGGAGCAGAGATTGAGGGAGTGGTAAACCAATGACTGACCTAACTTGAGACCTACCCCATGAAAGAGCTCTGACCTCTGACACTATTAATGAAACTGATATGCTTATTGACTGGGGTGTAGCATAACTTCTGAGAAATTCCGTCCAGCAGATTCAGATATCCACAGCCAATCAATGGTCTGAGTTAGGCAAGTTTTGTGGTAGGATTGAGGGAGCCAAGAGTGTCAAAGACACTACAAGAAGACCTATAAAATCAACTAACCTGGTCCCATGGTGGCTTACAGAGATTGAACCACCAATCAACAAGCATGCACTGGACCTAGACCCCCTACACATATGTAGCAGATGTGTAGTTTGGGTATCATGTGGCTTGAGTGGGTATACTCTAACAGTTGGAGTAAAGGCTCTTTTTGCCACCTTTTTGATTTGTTTCCCCTTGCTGTGCTGCCTTGTCTGTCCTCTACGAGAGAGGATGGGATTAGTCCTGCTAAGACTTGGGGTGCCAGGGTTGGTTTGCCTCCCCTTTTCTGGGAAGAACAAGAAGAAGGAATCTCAACTTAGTGAGAATACTTTACATAGAAATCAGAATGACATCAATAAATACATTGTAAGGCAACCAGAGTTTTAAAATACAGTAATAGCAAAAAGAATATCACTTTTTAATAGTCATGTGTATAATATAAATATTTTCTAGTAAATGTGTGGCTTTTTGAACATTAAGAGAAATATAAACACTAAAAATACATTACTTGTTTTGGTGGGAACTTTTGCAATAAGAATTTACTATTTATGGGTGAAAATGTGTTTGATATTTACTTTGTCATACTGCTGAAATCCTTATTCTTTTCAATTCTTAACAAATACTACAAGGCTACTCTAAATTATAAATATTTTGAAGGCATATTATTTGCCATGTAGCTATCCGTATTTATATGTGATTTCCATCCAAATTCTATGGGTCCTATACCTTTTAAGAGTGAAGATTAACAGCTATAATGATTCTAGTATTTTTTTCAATCTTATTCAGGTAGTAAAAATAAACTGAGACCGAAACTCAGGCAACAGTCACATAAACTAGAGCTCCTTATCACAATTATATTCTCCATTTTGTCCTATCTTTATCACCATGATTGTGATTACCAGTGCCTAAGATAGCTAAATAATCATAATATATACAATGTTTCAGTATTTTCCACTTATTATCTATATACTTTTGTCCAGTGTAGATTATATAAAGTCTACCACAAATACTTAGCATATTAATATTTTATTGTATATAGTTTTATTTTTTGAGGTTTCATAAATGAGTACTGTATTTACATCATTTTCACTCATCATTTACAACTTACCTTGTGTTCCTTACACCTTCTCATGGTCAAGATATCTTTTCCTTGAATTACTACTTTTACATACTCAGGAATTACATAAAAACACAAACTGGAAACCATAGTAAAGGACACTCATTCTGCATCCTCTTCGGCAGGGATTTCTGAGCCCAGAGGAAAGGCATTTCATGAAGACATTCTTTTTTTTATTTTTTTATTTTACTATTATTTTTTTATCAGTTATATTTTATTAACTCTGTATCCCAGCCGTGTCCCGATCCCTCATTCCCTCCCAGTGCCTCCCTCCCTCCCTCATCTCCACCGTGCCCCTTTCCAAGTCCACTGATGGGGGACCTCCTCCCCATTCATCTGATCCTGTTTTATCAGGTATCTTCAGGACTGGCTGCAAAGCCCTCCTCTGTGGCCTAACAGGACTGCTCCTCCCTTGGGGGGTGGGGAGGCCAAAGAGCCAGTCATTGAGTTCCTGTTAGAAATAGTCCTTGTTCCCCTCACTTTGGGAAACCAATTGGTTACTGAGCTACCACAGGCTACATCTGAGTGGAGGTTCTAGGTTATATCCATACATGGTCCTTGGTTGAATGTCAGTCTTTGCTTTGAAAACACTGTTAGAGTCTTTCAGATGCGCTCAGTAGACTCCTGTCATACGTTCAATGCACATCCCATCTGTCTTTCTAAATGAGGATTGATCATCTTACCCCATGTCCGCTCAATTGATTTTCTTTTTTAGGTGTATAGATTTCATTATGTTTATCATATCTTATAGGCCTATATAAGTGAGTATATCCCATGTTTGTCTTTCTCCTGGGATATTTCACTCAGAATGATCTTTTCTAGATCCCACCATTTGCCTGCAAATTTCATGATTTCCTCCTTTTTGATTGCTGAGTAGTATTCCATTGTGTAAAAATACCATAATTTCTGTACCCATTCCTCCGTTGATGGACATCTGGTTGTTTCCAGGTTCTGGCTATTACAAATAAAGCTGCTATAAACATGGTTGAGCAAGTATCCCTTTTGTGTACTTGAACGAACTTTGGGTATATACCTAGCAGTAGTATAGCTGGGTCTTGAGGAAGTACTATTCCTAATTGTCTTAGAAAGCACCAGATAGATTTCCAGAGTGGTTGTACCAGTTTACATTCCCACCAGCAGTGGAGGAGGGTTCCCCTTTCTCCACAACCTCTCCAGCATGTGTTATTGCTTGAGTTTTTCATCTTGGCCATTCTGATGGGTGTAAGGTGATATCTCAGGGTCGTTTTGATTTGCATTTCCCTGATGGCTAATGAGGATGAGCATTTCTTTAAGTGTTTTTCTGCCATTCGATATTCCTCTGTCGAGAATTCTCTGTTTAGCTCTGTTCCCCATTTTTTAATTGGATTACTTGGTTTGCTGCTTTTCAGCTTCTTTAGTTCTTTGTATATACTGGATATTAGTCCTCTGTCAGATAAAGGGTTAGTGAAGATTCTTTCCCAATCTGTAGGCAGTCGTTTTGTTTTGATGACGGTATCCTTTGCTTTACAGAAACTTTTCAGTTTCATGAGGTCCCATTTATTGATTGTTGCTCTTAGAGCCTGTGCTGTTGGTGTTCTGTTCAGGAAGTTGTCTCCTGTGCCAATGAGTTCTAGGCTGTTCCCCACTTTTTTTCCAATTGATTTAAGGTATCTGGTTTTATGTTGAGGTCCTTGATGCACTTTGACTTTAGTTTTGTGCAGGGTGATAAATATGGATCTATTTTCATTTTTCTGCATGTAGACATCCAGTTGGTCCAGCACCATTTGTTGAAGATGCTGTCTTTTTTCCATTGAATGGATTTGGCTTCTTTGTGAAATATCGAGTATTCATAGGTGTGTGGATTTATTTCTGGGTCTTCTATGCGGTTTCATGGAGACATTCTTTAAGAGAGGATTAAGTGGAAAGGGAGAGAGGATAAGGCTATGATGAAGAAAATACATGAGAGTCAGGTAATATTAAGGGCCTCCTGAGAGGTAGTAGGAAAACTTAATACAGTAGAAACTTCCTAAAATATAGACATATATCAAGACAATCAAGATAAATATTCTAATAATTATTAGAGAAAATGAATGTATAATGTTTAATTATTTAATGATCTATCTAAATTTTTAAATTTATATTAACTATTTTACTGTTTTATATCATTTTTATATTCCATTTCAATCATAATTATTAAAGAAACTATTTCAAATTTTAAGTAAAATTCTATCATAATACATGTAATAAACATTATTAAATGTAGCTTCAAAGTTATGAGTCTTAGAATGTCATAAGTAGTATGAGAGAATAATGAGGTCTCAGTGTTTTCAGCAGCAGGTTGATATTATTATATTTGAATCATTAATTTATATTATATATTAAAAGATGGATTTTTTTTCAAGACAGGGTTTCACTGTGTGGCTTGGCTGTGCTGTACTCACTTTGTAGACCAGGATGGCCTCGAGCTCACATCGATCCAATTGCATCTCCTCCCTGAGTGCTGGGATCAAAGGTGTGTGCCTCCACACCTGGCTATGTCTAAAAATTCTTAAATAAGATGTTTTATTTGATTAACCTAGCTTTTCTCTTTGTTGTGTTTAAGTCCAAAGGAAATTTCACTCTGCCAAATTAGGGGGCATTCCCTTTTACCAAAAAATGCCACTTTCTCATCACTGTCAGAAGGCACAGATTGTGAGGCCTGTTAGCTCATATAACAAAGCTCCTGCTGGCCCCCATACCCTTGTAGGTAGTTGTGACCTATGGCTTTTCTCAGGCCTTCTAATCTGGGCCCCTACCCTAAACTTTGCCAGCTCATTGACTTCTCTCTGCCAGCTTTTCATTCCCATATTCCCATGCCAAAATGTTTCCTTTTGGATTCCTCATTCGACCCCTACTCCCTTGGTCTCCTTTGCCTTTCCTTTCTTTGTCTTCCTCTCTTACCCTGCCCTTCTCTCCCCTTACTGATGCATCCAATCTGGTAACCATGTTCAGTCTGCTATTTTCTTTCTCTAATCTGAAATTTTCCAGTCTGACTGTCCGTCCATCCTACCTACAGTAAAATCCTTTCCCTTTTCAGTAGTCATTGTGGTTGGATAGCAAGAGAGTAATGGGGAGAGACAGACTGACATCTTGTTCATCGTTTTCGACTGGTGCCATGAAGGCCATAAACTTGAAAGGACGCAAGCCGAAGTATACAGGAGTGTTTGGAGGGTGGGTAGGGAAGGGGGAAAATGATGTACTTGTATTATAATGTCAAATGATAAATCATTTTAAAACACACACACACACATACATAAATCCTTTCCCTCAACCGCATTTAGAGTGTTTGTTTATACAATGTGTTCTAAGTTTATACAATTATATTGTGAAATTTTATATGTTTGAGGAAGCTCATGTGTGCATATACATATATACTTTTTATGAATTCCTATTATATGTTATGTGTGAATGTTTCTAGGATGGTATAAACACATGGTTAATAATAATGTAACTGAAAGTCACATAATTTAACTTTGGTCTCAATACAGCAGTTGGGTCTGAAAAAGGCTTCAATGGATAACTTTTAAAAGCAGATTCAATCACATAAATCATAGTCTTGTGATGATCAGAAAAGAAATCAAGTAGTCAGGTCTTGGGGTGCAAAATTTCAAAAACAAAAGAAGTTAATGAATACATTTATTTCTGCTTTTTCCGTGCATTACAGCAGGTGACTGAGAGAGTTATAAAAGAGTCTGGGGATACAACCCCAGAGGAGACAGCTGCTCCACAAAAAAAACTTACAGGGCCAACAAATCTGTGTCTACAGGGGCCCATGAAGACTGATTCACCAACCAAAGATCATGCATGGAGAATACATAGACCACCTGTTCAGGTGCAGCCTATGGGCCGCTACTTAGTCTCCATGTGGGTTGCCTAGCAAGGGTAGCAGGGGCTGTCTCTGGCATGGACTCCATTGCCTGCTCCTTTTTCACTTCCCCCTTGCAGGGAGGCCTTACAAGGCCACAAAGGAAGAGGATACAAACAGTACTCATGATACTTGATAGGACCGGGAAAGTTAGTAGGAGAGGAGGGCTCCTCCTTTCTGAGAACTAGGGCAGGGGATGTAAGAGGGAGAGAAGGTGGAACCAGGAAGAGAAAAGGGAAGGGGCTATATTGGGATGTAAACAGAATAAATTTAAAAAAAATAATAAAATTTTTGGTCCTTGTGGAACTTCTGTCTTCTTCAGGTCATCTTAACTCCACCCCACCCCACCCCCGTTTTTTGATTCGCTGCACTCTGCCACTCTGCCGAAGGTTTGGTTATGAGTCTTTTTTTTTTTTTTTTTTTTTTTTCAATGCAGTTTATTCAGGAACATTGAACAATCCTCGGACCCCGGGGAAAGCCAGCCCACAGCTTAAATAGCCTCTGGGTAGCCAACCCAGGCGTGCCACGGGGGCAATGCAGATAGGTCCACATACATGGAAGCAAGCCAGATCCTCGGCCTTAGCCAAATGTGGAGTTGTTCGTGACAGAGAGCACTCACCATCGGGAAGGTGGAAGGCGGAAACCAGCTCCATCTTTAAGGCATAGCATTCCGCAGCTCTCTACAGTTCCCCCTTTTTGTTTTAGACTCACCGCTTTGATACACTGCTAGGTAGAGTCTCTCAGAGGCCCTCTGCGGTAGACTCCTGTCCTCTTACTTGTTTGCTCCTACATCCAATGTCCATCCCATTTGTCTTTCTAAGTGAGGATTGATCTTAGTACCCTGTTTCTCCAACCAAGGACCATGTATAGATGCAACCTAGAGTCTCTGCTCAGATGTAGCCCTTGGTTGCTCAGTATCCAAGCAGGTACCCTAATAAGGGGAACAGGGACTATTTCTGACATGAACTCAATGGCGTGCTCCTTGACCCTCCCCCCAGGGAGGAGCATCCCTGCTAGACCACTGAGGAGGACTTTGCAGCCAGTCCTGAAGACACCTGATTAACCACTATCAGATGGAAAGGGAGGAGGTTCTCCCCTATCAGTGGACTTGGAAAGGGGCAGGAAGGAGATGAGGGTAGGAGGGTGGGATTGGGAGGGAGAGAGGGAGAGGGATACAGCAGGGACACAAAGTTAACAAACTGTAACTAATATTAAAAAAATAAAAATTATTATATAAAAATTATTATATAAAAATTATTATATAAAAATAATAATAATAAAAATTTTAAAATAAAAGACAGACTCTTCTGAGGAATTCTTTTTTATCAATTTTAATTTTTGTTACTTGTTTTCAGTTTATTCATTATATATACCAATTGAAGCCTTCGTCATCAACTTCCTTCAATCCCATCCTCCCTCCCTCTTTCCCCCATACCCTTCCCCTAATCCACTGAAAGGGGGAGTTCTTCTCCTCTGCCTTCTGCCCTTAACTTTTGAAGTCTCATCAGAACTGCCTGGATCCTCTTCCTCTGTGGCTTAACAAGGCCACATCACCTGAAGCAGGTGATCAAAAAGCAGGCAACTGAGTTCATGATAGAGACAGCTCCTCCTCCCCTCACTCAGATATCCACATGGGGACTAAGCTGCCAATCAGCTACATCTGAGTAGGGGGCCTAACTCCTCTCCATGCATGGTCCTTGGTTGGTGCATCAAGACTCCCAGGGATCAGAACCTTTAGCTTTGTTGGTCTCCTTTTGGGGATTCTGCCCCCTCCATGTCCTTTTATCCCCATCCCCTTCTTCTTACATAAGACTCCCTGTGCTCTGCACAAAGTTTGGGTGGGAGTCTCAGCATCTGCTTCGATCCCCTGTTGGTTGGAGCCTTTCAGAGCACCCTCTATAGTAGGCTCCCATAATGTTTCTGCCCTTCTACCACTTCTGGTATCTATCCTGTTTGCCATTTTGAATGAGACTTAGGCATCGTCCCTACGGTCCTCCTTAGTGTTAACTATCTTCTTTACATCTGTACATGTATATCCTATATTATACGGCTAATATCCACTTATAATTGACTGTATACCATGCCTGTCTTTCTGTTTCTAGGTTGCTTCACTCAGAATGATCTTTTCTAGTTCCATCCATTTGCCTGCAAATTTCATTATTTTCTCATTTTTAAATAGCTGAGAACTATTCCATTGTTCTACTGGGGAATTCTTATATTATCATCAGTGTGTCAGGATACAAGACCAACATGCAAAACTTAGCAGCTCTTTTATATACTAACATGATGGCAGTAAAAAAATTCAGAAAAAGTCATTTTTAGGATAATGTGGTACTTCAAAAAATGTTTGTCTAGGAAAAATAAGAGTCTGATAAAGTACTTGAAAGACTTCAACAATGAAATCTTTAATACACTGAAAAAATTGGAGGAGACAAAAGACCCATCCCCATGATCAGAGATTAGAATAATATTATGGAAATGGCTGTATTATCAAAAATGCTTCGTAGTTCCAAAGCAATGCTCATCAAATTTGAATCACATTCTCCACAGAAATATCAGATACAATACCAAGTTTCATATAGAAATATATAAAACCTCAAATAGCCCAATCAATCCTAGACAGAAAAGATGAGGCAAATATTATGAATATTAGGTACCAAACACTAGTATAGAATTCTTTCTTAGTTTTAGTTCATGTATCTTAGAATAAAAGCACAGCGTGAAGCTTAACTTCCTAACATTTTCCCCTGTACAGTGTGATGTTAACTAAAAGCACATTGTTTTGTTTTTCTCTCTAATGTTTTAGGGGTGACTGTGCTTGAAGGGCCTATTTACGCGGTGGGGGGCCATGATGGCTGGAGCTACCTGAACACAGTGGAGAGGTGGGATCCCCAAAGCCAGCAGTGGACATATGTAGCCAGCATGTCCATTGCTCGGAGCACTGTTGGAGTAGCAGCCCTGAATGGCAAGTGAGTAGATTTTTCTGTCATGCTTCAATAGGTTACGACAAAATTAATTGAGTGTCAGTATTTAAGAATATTGTTTTAAATAAAGGCATGTTTATTTCTGATATAAAATGAACTAAAATGTTTTTATATTAATTGCTAATCCAAGATGTATTGAGTATATGCTATGAGAATATTTCTAAACTTTGAGTAAAATATTTAAGTTGCTTCAAAATTTACTAAAGGTTTTATGTCTTTTGTGATTTCCCTCTATTATTGTACCAATTTGTCCACTTTTCAAGCTGTCTTCCCATCACACTTAAGTTATAAATTTTCAAAATAAATAATTTTTATTAAAAAAAGATTTATACAATATATTTTGGTCATAGTTTCACTTTCACTGACTCCTATTAGATCTTTCCTACCTCTCTAGCCATCATGCTAGCTTGCTCTCCAACAATAAGAAAAAAAGAAAACACAGTGAAAATCAAAGTAAAACCAAACAGAAAAAAAGACCAAAAAATTCCAAAACACATAAATAAGTCCTCATTAAATAAAATAAAACAAACATGGAATTTCTTATGTGTTGGTTTTGAAATATGCAGTATCACACCATTAGAAAAGTCTGATTTTCCCGATTCCTACCAAGTATCAATTGCAAATAGCTTCTTGATTAGAAGCCGTACTTTACATCCACTTTCTCTTTCTACAGCTGGGATTTTGACTGTTTTGAGACTCTGAGGTCTTGTGGATGCTGTCACGCTCTCTGTGGGTTCATACGTGCATCAGACCCATTGGTGTGGAAGGCACTGCTTGCTTAGAATCATCTACCACCTTTGACTTCTATTTTCTTTTCATCTCATATTTTACAAAGATGCCTGAGACTTAAAGTATCCCATTTAGGACTGAGTATGCTGAAGCCAGTCATTTCCCTGCACACTGTCAAGTTGTAGGTCTCTGTGTCAATTTCTACATACTGACAGAGGAAAATTCTTGGAGGAGGTTTCATGATATATTCACAGGTATAGCAGTATGTGATTGTGTCATTTTATTGCTGTTAGTTTAATAAAATATTATTAATAATTTTCTCCACAACCTGTCTAGTCAAGTTTTTGGCCACTTAAAAGTGCTAGGTATGATCTCATTTTATGGAGTTGGTCTTAAATCCAGTCAAACGTGGTTTGGTAGTCCCATACCATTTGTACCAGAAATGAACCAGTAAACCTTGCAGACAGGTAGCTTTTCCACTTCACAGTTTTTGTGGCTAAGCGACACTGATAATTACCTTTCTCTTGTGATAGCCTGTGAAAAACCTTCCCACACCATGAATGCAGTAAGCCGAATTGTCTAGTTGAACTCCAGCTCAATTTCTTCGTGTCAAATGACATAAAATACCTTATGAATATAGATGGAAATAGTCTCAGTAAAAACCTTGTAAACTGAATTCAGGAAACAACAAAACAGGATGGATTTTATCCATCTTTGTCAACTGGGCTTTATCCCAGAGATACAGGGATGAGTCAACATACAAAAATCAATAAACCTTATCCATCACATGAACAGGCTGGTAGACAGAATCCGCATTATCATCCAATTAGATGCAGAAACTATATTTGACAATATCCAACTTATCTTGATGATAAAATTCTGGGAGAGAGTAAGGATAGAGGAAACATACCTCAGAATAGCAAAGGCATTTACAGTCAGCCCACAGCCACTGGAGAGAAAATGCACAGCACTTCCACTAAAACGAGGAAAAATAAAAGGTTGTCCAATTTCTCCACGCCTATTCAACAAACTTCTTCTTTGTCCAAAATTGATAAACATAAGTGCTTTTATGAACAAATTATATGCACCTAGAACTTTGTGAGTTTTTATGAAGTAATTTAAAATTTGGATATTACTGTGTTTATGCATCTTGGCTATTACTGATCGCCAAACAGCTCATGATTCTACCAACACTCCATTCTCTGTATTGGATTAACTCTGTGATTTAACTGCTGCTATGGCAAAACTGAAAGCTGCAGATACCTTGCTGGCCAAGAACTTTGTTATCTAACCTCACAGAGAATCAAAGCTAGAGACACATAGTGGGACTGGAAAATTGCTTTGTCTAAAACTTTCTGTGCAGGCCTGGAGTTTATCTGAGAAAAAGCCACCAGCTCACTGCCTTCTTTCCTCAATGATTCCTAGTGTAATGCTTTCTGTATTTAGAAGGGGAGGAGTGACACAGGAAAATGCGAAGCTGTCATTTTATATACTTTTTTTTGTAAATTATTATTTTTTGGCTGTACTGTGGAAAAATCGCTTACCTGCTTTCCAGAGCTCTTATGAAGATATTTTTTTTGTATTTTTTATTATCATTTATTATAATTTATTACTTTGTGTCCCAGCTGTGGCTCCCCTCCCTCATCTCCTCCTAATATTACCTTCCCTCCCTTAGTCCACTGATAGAGGCGGTCCTCTTCCCCTTCTCTCTGACCCTAGCCTATCAGGTCTTATCAGGACTGGCTGCATTGTCTTCCTCTGTAGCCTGGCAAGGCTGCAAACCCCAGGACCCCAGGGGGAGGTGATCAGAGAGTCAGCCACTGAATTCATGCCAGAGACAGTCCCTGTTCCCATTACTAGGGACCTCACTAGGATACTGAATCTACCGGCTACATCTGAGCTGGGGTTTCAGGTCCTCTCCACACATTGTCCTTAGTTGGGGTATCATTCTCTTCAGAGCCCCCAAGGCTCAGTTTTGATTGAGGTATCGAAGAGGAGGCTGAGACTCATAGCCAAACTTTGGGTAGAATGTATGAAATTTCATAAAAGAAGGGGGAGATAGAAAGACCCGGAGGGTCTGGTAGTTCCAAAAGGAGACAAACAGAGCCGAAAAATGAAGATATTTTGATGATAGTTGCTTAATCTGGTGCATTTGTCAGGGACAGTTGTGGAAATAATTTCACATTCTTGATGGAAAGTTGTTTGCTGTTCTTTGATTCTGGTGTTAAAGGTCTAAGTCTGGGATGACCACATAGCCGCTAAGCTCCAGGCTAAATGATGGACTCCCCTTCTCAGCTGGGTTCCTTCCTCTCCACCTGATCTGGGAAATCCCAGTTCCTTTAAGGAGTGTCACATAAAAGGCAAGGAGATTACAACCTTTCAAAATCAGGGGCCCATTCATCGTGCACCTAGGATTCCTGGAAATACCCCTCCCCAATGCTAATGATTGATTAACTTTCAATCAATGACCTTTTCAATATCTTTAACTGTACCTAGAATTCTTCTCCCCCTACCTCTCCCTGAGGATAAGTAAGTACTGCATTCCCCTCCTTACATTAGGAGTGTGCTGCTGCATGTAAATGAAGTAGTCCTAGTGAAGCAAAGGCATTCACCCCCAAACCCCTCTGGCTGTCCAAGGTTTACAAGCCCCTGTTTTACATGAAATAAAGGGAGGCAACCCCAATCTATTTCACCAAAGATTGGCTGAAGGGATGACAGAAGGAATCCCCTGTCACCCTGAAAGATTTGCCCCTGAACCCTAGGCTTGGCTGCCTGGGTTGCGCTGAAGCCCACCTGACCATAACAAGCTGCTGACCACCAGGGAGCAGCTTTGGACCTGCCAGTCCCAGGCAATTGCCCACAGGGTGACTTAAAGGAAGGGCTGTAACACTGGTTTGCGTTCACTGGTGTGTCAGCACTCAGATTCCAGGGGGAGCATTTACAGCCTTCTATTTTCACGACTTTTAAGTTACATCAGGCTGGTTTACTTTAGACCTAAACCATACTCTTAATTTCATTCAGATAATTTTAGATATAAAAATCAATTCACAGATGAATATATACATATGTAGAAATAGACTTTAATATTATACTAAGACTCTAGTTTACTTCAGAGGAAGTATTTTTAAGTTTCATATTCTTTGTTTTTTTATTTTTTATGTGAAACTTATGTATATAAATATAAGAATGAACCATATATGTTCAAAAACACACACCAAAATCATCCTTAAGACTTAACCTGTGAGTAAATATTTGCCTTTCAGCTTAAAAAAAGTTGTGGAATATTTAAATTGAAATATTTTCTTCAGAATATAGCAGTATGATTATTTTAAATACAAGTTCTCTCTAAGTATGTAATGATGTAAAATGTTGTCAGAGATGATTCAGTTTATTAACATTGGTTTATATCTTTTGAATATTTTTCAGGTTAAGTAGTTGTTCACGTATTAAATGCACAGAACCAAAGTGGTACATAAGTCATGTATGTCTATATAATAACTTCTTATTAAGGAAATGTGTGAATTTATTTAATGTTTACTTATAAGTTTTATGGGAAGAGAAACATATACTAAAATAATACTTTGTATCTGCCTTTATAGCAATGATATTTGACACTTACATTGCTAAGTGTTTTGTCAAATGAGTCTGTGTTTATTTGTAACTTGGTACTTTTCTTTTGCATATTTTGTTATCTCTTCTTTGTTTTGTATATTCAGTGTTGATTATTTTGTATCACAGGGGATTTCTTTTCTGGCCCTGTCTATTTAGCATTCTGCATGCAACATTATTTTAATTTATTTATTTCATTAATTTGCAATTAAAACACAGACATTGATGTTTGAATGCTCTGCTTATTTTATTTTATTTTTGCAAATTTCTTTGCATCAGAGCTATTACTTTTTATGAGTTTGTTCTTTTATATATTATTATATGTATGTTAAAGTAAATGTTTTCTAACCCTAACAGAAATATATGTATATGGAGAATCTAGTCACAATTTTCACATGTTGTAAATGAAAGACTACACATTCTCTCCCCCCTTCCAGTTGTCATTAAACAAGTTAATTTTTCATTCAGGATTCATAATGTGTTTTGAAATTTCACTACTCAGACATTGTCATTCATGCCAAATAAGAAAGTGAGATACTAATATTATTTTGAATTATTTTCTTGGCATTGTTTACATTTTAACTACGAAAAATCCCCTCAAAAAGTACTTTTATATGAAACTATTTTAAATGGTTTCATCTTATATTTGCAATCATCTTTGTCTTGTAAATCAAAGCAATGCAGTTCTGACTCAGGAATCATTTCATGCAACTAGAATATATTTTAATATGTTTGAGACAGCCTCAAGTCTCTGTGGTTTGATGACTCTACTAATATTTAGGTGATTTTCTTGTGTCAGACAAAAATATATTTACAAATGATCCTTCACTTCAAATCCATTGCAGAGAATACTTTCACTTATGACTTTTTGAGCTTTTACTCAAGTCTATGAATGGAAGTTTTCATTTTATTTTTGCATATCACTAATGTGCTATTATATCTAAATGTTATATGTTTGACATTTATAATTCTCCCAATTAAAAATCATAAATACCAATGAGCAGTAATCTTCTGAAAAAATAAGAAATTTGCCTAAAGTTTAAAACTAATGCGTTCTACAGATCTCATTGGTTGTAATGCAATACTGAATCCATGAATGAATCTTCTAATAACATATACTAAGTTAATTGATAATCTTAATCATCTTTGATTAGCAAGACAGATTTGTTTTACAAATAAAAATGTAACTGAAGATTTATTAACATTGTAGCATGAGGGTTTGTCATGATCTTAGACTCTCCAATGTCCAAAAGAGTGTACTAATGTGTGTATATAGATTGCACAAACTATATGTGTCTATTATTTCTTCTTTGAGCACTACCTTGGTTTTGTTGCTTGAATTTTTGCATTCTTGTTAAATTTAAACATATTTCTACTTGTTTGCTTGTTTTTATAATATCATGCAATTTAGCTATTGATACAATCTGAATAGCATTCACTGGCTTGAATTTCTTAAAATATATGTCAACTTCCCTGTAGCATCTGGAAAACATAAGAAAAATAAAACTATGCGATCCATTTCACATTTCATCATGGACTCTTCCTTTCTCTTGAAACATCATTTTCATTATTCTGCTAACTATGGTAATTTACATTCAATGGAAACATTTAGCTCAAGAATAATGAAAGGACAATCAGCGTATAAATATCTGTACTATGATTCAATACTGACTTCTGTTTCTTAATCTTCAATCCCTTGCATTGTACTTCTTGGGGAATATTCTCTTTTTATAATCAAAACTTTTATTATTTTGCTCAAAGTGAGAACCTAAAATTGTTTTAACCTATACAAGACTCATGCATTTTTTTAAAAGAAAAAAAAGAACAAAATAAATAGAAGAAAATGAAAAAATGGTCATTTAGTGAATCTTACGAATAGACAAGGGAGATTTATATGTTATCTACTGGGAAAATATTTTGTTTAACTTTCCAGTGAATTTGTTTTTAAAATAGGATAAAAATTGCCTTGGAGTTAGAAATTATATTGAACTCTTGAAACTTTTGTTTCTATCTATAAATTTCTGGGACTTCAAACATCCCTAGGAATAGTCAGTCTTTTTATTCAGTGTGTTATGAATACTGACCTTTGCATTTTTGACATTAGCATCCTACGTTTTGGAGAGAATACTTGGTAACAAACTTTGTCCTTCATACATACATACAAACGACCTACATCCTAGCCCAGGTGATACCTTTTGAATTATCTAATTCTTAGCAAGTAGGGAAGCATTCCAACATCAGATCACAATCTCTGCCAAGGTCAAGAGTATGCAAAGTAAAAAACACAAACTAAGTTTGATATAAATAATCAGATGCAAAAATTTGGATAGACAACATGCCACAGGTCATATAGAAATATAAAAATGGTTTAAAATAAAGACCTAATATTGGTTAATTTCTATATATCTGTTTTATCTTGCCAAATAATCTGTTTCTCAGCTTGAATAAAATCACTATTTGCTCAAAGGAGCTGGGTGTCTATGAAACAAGCCAATAATGAAAAGGGTGACTTGATGAAGCATGCCTCAAAACCACCAAACACAAAAGAAAGACAAGTACAAATCAGTTTTCTGTTTACTGTCAGTCACTGCCAGCTTCGGTCATGAAAGATGTTGTCTTCAGCACAGGTCACACATGCTTCTCCAGTCTGCAGCCTCATAGTCAGACACAATAGTCTCACCTTTCTGCTGTACTGAGCTATTGTGACTGATGAAGGAAAATTTGTTTTTACTCATATACTCATAAATGTACATATGAGTAAAAACAAATATATATATATATATGATGAGTATATATACGAGTAAAACATATACTCATATATATACAAGAGTAAAAACAATTTTTTTTATGATTTTTTTCTTTTTTTTAACTTTTATTAATTACACTTTATTCATTTTGTATGCAGAAAGGGGCAGGAGGGTGGGACCAGGAGGGGAGGAGGGAGGGGCGTATGGGGGGATACAAAATGGATACAAAAAACAAATTTTTATATAAACAATTTTTATATACAACAAATTATATTAAACTTTAAAGAAGGTGTATACCTTCTTTAAAGTAATCTTTCTACTTGGATTTTTTAAACTTTTTCTCCATGACTTTCTTGGACACATAGAGAACAAAAAGTGTTTAGATTTGTAGTAGAAACTTCAAGGCCCTCCCTGTGACAGTTTACTCCTTTTGTTGTCCCCCTGCTGTTTTTGTATCAGAGCTTCCTATTGTAAAGTATCTGTCACCCTGCAAAGAAGAACCAATTACTTGTTTTCTTATGACAACTAGGCACAGATTTTTAGTCATGGATATGAATGACCATCTGAAATAATTAGTGTCTTCTAGAATCTTACTGGTTATGAATTTTTATGTGCCTACAATTTTGTAAAAGCAAGTCAGTAAGTAACCCATATAACACAAAAGGTTTCTAAAGGCAATTTGTACTGTATCTGTCTTTCCTTCATTTTGCCGCTTCTTCCATGCAGCTCTCTAACCTGGAACTACCTTGGACCAGAATAATACTAGAAAATACTCTGTGGGCACTAAGAATGAGTGGGTATTTTTTCAAACAAGTAAGAATGCCTTTTGTGCACCCCCACATTTTCATGGTGAAACAAGAAGCATGTAAGAAAGTTTCCTTAGGGCAGAGAACATATTTGTTTCTGAAATGAAAGTACAGTTTTCCTTAAACAAGTCACTTTAAGCTCCAATTTTAATTCACATGTCTTTTAATTAGCATGTCCTAAACTCAAGAGTTCTCAGGCAGGAAGCAAACTCAATGACTATGAATTCTCAACCTTAGTCTTTCTCCATCATCATTAGAAAAGGAGTGACTGTGAAATGGTAATTTAGAATCTTCCTTAATTTTATTAACAATGTTTGTGAAAACCCTGGACATTGGTCTTCTGTTAGCATCTGTTACCTAGCAGATTAAAAAGAGGCTTAAATCTCACGCTTTTAACGGAGAAATGATGTAGCTAAGACTGAAAATAAGAATTAGGCTTTCTGTTGCATGGCTCTAACATTAGAACCCAAGGGGCAAAAACAGAAAGCTTGCTGTGAGTTCAATGCCAGTTTCACTATATAATATGAGATCAAAACTGGATCTTAAAATTGAAGATGAAATAAATGAATAAAGTGAGAATGAACAACCTGAGGCTTAATACTAAAATACTACTTCTGTCAACATTTGAACCTGTATCTTAACAACACAGGACTTATTTCCCAGAGCTGCTGTAGTTTATATGATAGAATATAAAACTAGTAGTACTGTCTTAAATATGCATTAATTAACTAAATATGAAGGAATGGAAATTTGATCCTTAATCATAATGCAAAATCAACTTTATGCTAATTAGACACAGAAGTAACAGAAAATAATGGGGAAAATCCAGAATCTTGTTATTCTCGGGAAAGCATGAAAGTTTGCTAAAATCAGCTATCTGTTCATATCTTATTTCAACTCTAGCATAGAAGATATATGTGCTGCTTAATAATCATAGCAAACTAAACAAAAATCTTGGGGCCATTTCCTGTAGATTCAAAGCAAATTTCAGCTCCATATATTCATCTTTTTTATCCTGCATCACTCGATCCCATTCTTCCTAAACTTCTGTCACATTTTATACATAACCTGCTGTTACCTTCCATCACCTGTGTCCAAAGCCATAATTCTTGCCTTGTGTGAAACGCTGCCCCTGCATTTCTTCACCCTACAGATTTTACTCAGCTTTCAGTGCTAACTTGAAATTGTCATGTTTTCTTTCTAGCTGTGAAACTGTCAGCTGTCACTCTGAATGTTGTCAGGTCATTTACCTCAGTATTAGAAACTTCTCTGCTCTTCAGTCTCACCATCTAATTTGTCCTCTTAGGGAAAGCAAGCAGGGAGTCTGCACTATGATTAAATAGATTGAGAATGGCATTTGAGAGGATACGCATTTGCTCATTTTTCATGAGAGTCTGTGCAGAGTAACATGATTCTAGGATCTCAAATTGTGTAATTTCTATTCTTTGCTTATTACAGTTTGGGGGATAAATACAATAAATTGCTGTTTTTGTTTATTTTTATACCTTAGTCCTTGGTCATTTAATATTTGTCTAGAAATAAATAGATTATAAATAAATTTGATTGACTAGGTATGCTGACAAAGCACTCATTTGGTTTAGTTTTGTTGTTTTTTTTTTTTTTCTGTTGTGGAAAACAAGCACCAATTTTCATAATGCATTCATGCAGTAGAAAAGAAAAGCGCTGTTATCTCTTTTAATGAATTCTAATCCACCAAGTTTTCTCAAAGGTCTTTTGGGATAAATACAATGTCTTTTCAGCTATTATTTTTTCTAACATCTGGTATTAATTTTACGGGGTGTGGGGGTGTGTGTGCATGCACACGTAAGTGAGTAAGTGGATATACTAATGCAGCCTTAAGGTCCTGGGCTTCACTTTGTAGCTTTGAAAGACTGATCGACTGTTCAAATCCTTAACAGTCTGTATTGGCATGATACTCAGAGAAGGATCGTGATTTAGTTCTAGTAGATGCACACTATCTTTGGTTTCTTCTGTAGATTATGGCATATCCTCAAATATGTCATTTGGTAGGCTAGGCTTAGATATCTGATTAGTGAAATAAGTTTATGTCATGTATATGTATAAGCAGAGCAACTTAAATTCAGATCATCTGAAGCATTAGAGAAAATGTGATATGATTTTTTTTAATTTTTTTTTAATTTTATTTTTCTTTTTAGTTACATTTTGTTAACTCTGTGTCCCAGCTGTATCCAGCTCCCTCATTCCCTCCCCAACCCCACCCTCCCTCCCTGGTCTCCTCCCTGCCCCTTTCCAAGTCCACTGATAGGGGAGGACCTCCTCCCCTTTCATTTGACCCTGTTTTATCAGGTATCTTCAGGGCTGGCTGCAAAGTCCTCCTCTGTGGCCTAACAGGACTGCTCCTCCCCTGGGGGGAGGGGGGTGTCAAGGAGCCTGCCCTTGAGATCCTGTTAGAAATAGTCCTTGTTCCCCTCACTTTGGAAAACTACTTGGTTACTGAGCTACCACGGGCCACATCCTAGCAGAAGTTCTAGGTTATATCCATAGATGGTCCTTGGTTGAGTGTCAGTCTCAGAAAAGACCCTGTGCCTGGATATATTTGGTCCTTGTAGAGCTCCTATCCTTTCCATATCATACTAACTCCCCTTCTTTCAAATGATTCCCTGCACTCTGCCGAGGGTTTGGTTATGAGTCTTAGTGTCTGCTTTGAAACACTGCTGGGTAGACTCTTTCAGAGGCCTTTTGTGGTCGACTCCTGTCATACGTTCAATGCACAAGCTATATGCTATATGCCCTTCATGTAGGCAATTATGAAGCATTTCTACAAAGCATATTTAGTTACATTTTGGCAATATTTCAGAATTATAGAGTACTTCTTTAAGATAGATGTTCAACTTAAATTAATTAGAAGCAAATGGATTCAGATTTTATGAAGTATTCAGGATGATAAAAACTTCTGGCTCATTATTTTACTTCTTGGGTGATTTTGCAGGCTAAATTGTTCAATGTTTTTCATTTATAATGCTCTTACTGCTTAATTTTATTATTTTATAATATTGAGAGTCAGCAGACAACTTCTGAGTAATCAAGCATGACAATCACACAGAGATCACTCAGGCAACCAGAAATGTTTAGCATGTCATACAGCATGAGAAACCTAAAACGATTTGTAAAAAAAAAAAAAAAGAAAAAAAGGTATATGTAGTTTGAAATCAGCTGAAACACCATATTGTAGAATTTTTAAAAAATACTGGAGCATGAAGTTAAAAACCTGAAGCCTCCAAACCCTAATCCACAATGCTGTCCATTTTGAAACTAAAAAATGCAGAATTAAGACAAAGAAGGGCAAGAATAATATTTGTTGTTAAAGATCACTTATATAAAACGATATTGAAAGATAAACAAACTACACCTTTCTTTTCTTGATATCTGTTCTACTGGAATTGTCCTCGATGCTCCCATCGGAAGTAAAAGCTACCTGCCCCACAGCTCTTCTTGACCCTGACTAACTCTAAGGGTCACGGCAGCCTCAACCTCCGGTCTCCCACGCTGACATTTTTTTTAAATATTACTAAATTTTTATATTTTTACATATGTCCACTAAGGCTTTCTTGACACTGATTCTGATTGTAGCACTAGGAGGCTTCCATATATATATATACACACACACACAAAAATATATATAAATATTTATATACAAATATATATAAATATATATAGAGAGACTTATATATATAACACAAATATATTTATACATGTGTGTGTGTTTTCTATCTCTAATTCATCAGTAAAACTTCAGATATTTTAGAACATTTTGTCTATTTAGTGTATACACACAATACACAGATGTATACACACATCTTTCTCTTTCAGTGTATGTATACATACTATGTGGCACACAAAATTATCAAATGAATAAATAAATTGAAGCCAAAGTGAAGTCTTCATGATTTGCCATAGGATGAAGAATAGTATTTATGAAGTGTTGTAAAATGTATCTTAAAATCATTTAATCTCTGCTTTTGAAGTTTCTTATTATAGTTCTATCAACAAAATAACTACAGCAAAAGGAGAGTAAATTTTACAATTAGTCATTCAAACCAGTATCCCGAGTTTCCTGTGAAGTTTGCTTATACTACAGAATACACACTGAGGAAGATGGTTGTTATGACAACGCGCATTAGAGTATTTAATTGTTCAGTGTTCTAAACTGTAGCATTGCAATGCAGTACCTGTGAATGATTACTGATACCAAATGAAATAATCAAAGTCCTCAGACTGTGGTCAGTATACTATAACTTATTCTACATTTTGAAATAGATTTTAAATATTCCTTACTATTTATTCAAATTAAGGCCATTGCCGCTTAATCATTATGTCATAAATAATCTAATTATAAGTTCATAGAACCTGAGATGAATTATTTTCATATGATTTCACATAGAGTACTGCATGATACGATAACAAGAATCCCATCATTTGTAAGGCTATCTTCAACAAGATCCACATTTTTGTTTTGTTTTGTTTTTAGGTTTTGTCATCTAAAATGTAATAATAAATGTTTCTACTGATTGTGGTTCCAGGTTGTACTCAGTCGGGGGCCGAGATGGAAGTTCTTGCTTAAGTTCGATGGAATATTATGATCCTCACACAAATAAGTGGAGCATGTGTGCCCCGATGTGTAAGAGGAGAGGGGGTGTTGGAGTGGCCACCTGTGATGGTTTCCTCTATGCAGTGGGCGGCCATGATGCTCCTGCTTCGAATCACTGCTCCCGGCTCCTGGACTATGTGGAAAGGTAAGTCGCAAGGGCACTAAGAAAACACCTTACGCTTCTGGAAGAGCAAATGTAACTATTGGAACAATGTTCATAATTTCTCTTTTCCTCCCTCTCGCCCTCGCCCCCAACTCACCTTCCCTCCCATCTTCTCTCCCATCTTTCTTCTTTCCTTTCCATCTCCTTCCTTAGCACATGAATATTTTTCCATTTTATTTTTAGTTTTTCATCTTGCCTGTACTTTTCCATTAACCTGAAGCCACAACATTTCCACATGATACTCAAGTACCCTGCACATTTATTAAAAAAATATATGTATATATATATATATATATATTACAGTTTATTCACTTTGTATTCCAGCTATAGCCTCTTACCTCATCCCCTCCCAATCCTGCCCTCTCTCCTTCATGTTCTCTCATTCCTCTCCCCAAGTCCACTGATAGGTGAGATTCTCCTCCCCTTCCCTCTGACCCTATCCTATCAGGTCTCATCAGAACTGACTGCATTGTCTTCCCTCTGTGGTCTAGTAAGGCTACACCCCCATCATGGGAGGTGATCAAAGAGCCTGCCACTGAATTCATGTCAAAGACTTTCCCTGTTCCCTTCACTAGGGAACCCACTTGGAGCCTGAATTCCCATGCTGTACATCTGTGTAAGGGTTCTAGGTTATCTCCATGCATCGTCCTTGGTTGGAGTATCAGTCTCAGAAAAGACCCCTGTGTCCAGATTTCTTGGATCTGTTGCTCTCCTTGTGGAGCTCCTGCCACATCCAGGTCTTTCTATCTCACCCTTCTTTCATAAGATTCCATGCACTCTGCCCAAAGTTTGGCTATGAGTCTCAACATCTGCTTTAATACCTTGATGGGTACATTCAGAGGCCCTCTGTGGTAGGCTCCTGTCCTGTTCCCTGTTTTCTTCCTCTTCCAATGTCCATCCAGTTTCCCTAGCACATTTCTATTGAAGTGTTTCTAAAATTATGACTGGAACAAAGCTTTGCCATTTATTAGGAAATAAAGTTTGCTGAATGCAAACTTGTTCAACAACTCTGGAAAGCAATCTGGCATTTCCTCAGACAACTAGGAATAGCACTTCCTCAAGATCCAGATATACCAGCATATACCCAAAAGAGGCTCAAGTACACAATAAGGACATTTGCTCAGCAATGTTTGTAGCAGCCTTATTTGTGATAGCCTGAAGCTGGAATCAGCCCAAATGCCCCTCAGTGGAGGAATGGATACAGAAATTGTGGTACATCTACACAATGGAATATTACTCAGCAATAAAAATCAAGGAAATCATGAAATTTGCAGGTAAATGGTGGGATCTGGAAAAGATCATCCTGAGTGAGCTATGCAAGAAGGAGAAAGACACACATGGTATATACTCACTCATATAGAAATATAAGATAAACCTATTAAAACCTGTACACCTAAAGAAACTAATCAAGAGGGAGGACTCTTGCTAAAATGGTCTATTCTTATCCAGAAAGGCAAGGAGGATGGACATCAGAAGAAGGAGAAAAGAGGGAACAAGTCAGGAGCCTGACACAAAGGACCTCTGAAAGGCTCTGCCTTGCAGACTATCAATGAAGATGCTGAGACTTAAGGGCAACCTTTGGGCAGAGTGCAGGGAATCTTAGGAAAGAAGTGGGAAACAGTAAGATCTGGAGAGGACAGGAACTCCATAAGGATAGCAACAGAACCAAAAAATCTGAGCACAGGGGTCTTTCCTGAGACTGATATTCCAACCAAGGAAAATGCATGGAGATAACCTAAGACCCCTGCACAGATGTAGCCCATGGCAGTTCAGTGTCAAAGTAGGTTCCATTGTAATAGGAACAGGGACTGTCTCTGACATGAACTGATTGGCCTGCTCTTTAATTACCTCCCCCTGAGTGGGAAGGAACATTACCAGAAGAAGACAATGCAGCTACTCTTGATGAGACCTAATTGACTAGGATCAGAAGGAAGGAAAAGAAGACCTCCCTATCAGTGGACTTGGGGAGGGGCATGCATGCAGAGGGTAGAGGAAGCGGGGGATTGGGATGAGAGGTGGGAGGGAACCACAGAGAGGATACAAAGTGAATAAAGTGTAATTAATAAAGAATAAAAAAAAAGAAATTGTTTTATCTATTTGGTCTATGTATTAGTTGTTATACTATTTCAAACACTCAAAGCTGGGTCATAAGGTATTTTGTTTTGTAACACCATTTTAAAACAACTCAGAATATGTAATTTCTATAACCATAGTTCATGTAGGAAATGCAACTGGTCTTTTTAAGTCTGGAAAAATCTGGACCAGATAAGCCAGGGTTATGAGTGAGTACCATGACTTCAAGCTTATTCTAATAAGACTGGCACATATTGTTTGCTTGTTGGGAGATTAGGTCACTAAGAACTATTGGATGGTATGGAATGAATACTGGGTAAGTCCTTAGTAAGGCCTGTGAGTTTTCTAATTACACATTCATGAAACTTCTTCTACACAGAAGTGAACATGGGGGATATCAAGGTAATTAGTTTATTAGTTAGGATTAGTAATTCTGTTTTAACCTTCAAATCTAAGTTGTACAATACCATCTTATTCCTTACTTATGATACATGTCTGCAGCATTGTCACTCTGGTACTGTGGATGACATTTAGCTTTATGTAAAAAGGAGAGAGGCATAGCAGGAGATTGTTTGCTCATTTTAAAGATATGGAAGAGCAGGAACAGGATGGGATCCTACCAAAGAGGTCCTCTGAAAGACTCCACCCAACAGGGTATTGAAGCAGATGCTGAGACTCACAGCCCAATTTTGGGCAGAGTGAAGGGAGTCTTATGGAATACGGTGGTGGTTGGGCGATAGAAGGACCCGGAAGAGCGAAGAGCTCCATAAGAAGACCAACAAAGCTAAAAATTCTGAGCCCTGCAGGCAAAATAACTCTCTTCAGATCATACTGGATAACTGATTGAATGAATTGGGATCATAGTATCTTCAGAACACAAAGGCTCCATGAATAGTACTAGATATGATAATTGTCTTTTTTAAATTATTAAAACATATTTTCTTAATAATTACATTTGTACAAAGGACAGTAGGTGGAAAAGGAAAGAGCTGTCTCATTTAAAGTCTTTTTTCTTAAATAAAAGATGTTTTTATTGGCAAGAGATAGTTTGTATTAAATGAACTATATTCAAATGTATGAGATTTATTGGATCATATAAAGGGATAATGTTGAAAATTATGGCTTTTCGTTGAAACAGACTGTGCCTTTATGACTGTCTATAATAAATACAGACACACATATATCTATAAGCATATATATGCATATAAACATACATACATATTATATTTTAGCATATATATATGTGTGTGTGTGTGATAGAGAAGGGAATACTATACCTATTTTTTCCAATTAAACATTCTCTAATATAGTGAAATGAAAAATCTACACCTGTTACACTGAAATATTCAGTAATTCAATAGATGTTATCTTTTGTAAATATTTAAGACAATCATATATTTTGGAATTATTAAAGATCTCAAAGGCATTTACTTTCATGTACTAAATACTTTGGAAAATGGAGGGATTATTGCATATGGTGAGTCAGCAAATTTTACCTTACATACTTTAGGTAAACAATGGTAATGAATTGATATTTCCTCAAAGAAATCTATCTCAATTTACTCTATAGTATATGAAATGTTGTTTCTTTACACAAGCATAAATAATTCAGTCTCAAAATACATTTAACAAGCAAAATTAGATTTAAATACACAAAGCTATTTTAGGTTATAGGCATTCAGTGGGTATGCATAGCTTTAGTAATGAAGAGGCATAGAACATTATCATGATTCTTGTATAAATTTGCAATGCCTATCAGATTCAGAGCACTTTCACATATTAGAAAGCATAATTTCATATTGACAGTTTCTTATGTAAGTGATCAATAAATCAGGATGTGTAACAGTTCCTCTGAAATATTATTTCTGCATATAATGTAAACAGTGCTTTTAGTTTACTATCATAGTCTAGTATACAATACTTTGCTTTATATATGTATATTGTATATATATATATCAAGATGATCTCTTATGTAAACACATGCTTTATGCAAAGATGGTGTTAAGAGCATCTATATAATACTTACTGTGATTGTTCATATTGAGCATTAAGAACACCAGCACCTCAGAGCAGGCACAAAAGTAGAGAAAGAAAATAGTGAGCTAAAAAGAGTGTGGGCAACACACTAAAGTTTATTTTAAAACAAAATGTCACTTTAATAAGTGATCTTCACTGACAAAATTCACTGTAAAATATGTACTCGGTTTTAGGAGAATTTAAGACTATGAGATACTTTTCTAAAGATACTTTTCTTATATGTGTAGAGGCTGTCATAGAGACCACTTCAAGTCCTGCTCATGCTGCCTCAATCTCTTAGCTCATACTAGCTCTGCTTGATTTAGAAGGCATTGTTTTCCTGGTGTCCACTGTTTCTTCAGGCTCTTTCTACCTCCACTTCAGAGTTCTAGGAATTCTAAGGGAAAGGGTTTGATAGAGATATCCCATTCAGGCCTGAGTGTTCCAAGGCCCACTCTTGGTATAACGTTTGGCTGTGGATCATTGCATTTATTCCATATGCTGCAGGGTGAAACCTTTCTGATGATAGTTAATAAGGCACTAATCTATGAGTACTAGGAGAATATCATGAAGAGTCATTTTACTATGCTTATGGTGTTGTTGTTGTTGTTTGTTTCATTAATTTTTAGATGGTTTATTTGCTTTTGTCCTAAATCCCTTCTCTATCTTAACTCATGTTCTTGGTCATCCAAGCAGTATTGGGTTTAGGTTCATATGGGGGAATTACTGGGTTTAAATACAATCAGTTATTGGTTCATTAGTCCCACTAGTTTTGCACCACCATTGCTCTAGCTATATTACCTATCATACAGGTAATATACCATTGTGGATATTGGGTTTTTGGCTGGCTTGGTGTTCATGTTTCGCTTTTGATAACCTGCAGACTACCTTCCTGCAAAAAAGACACTAGAACATAGAAATCAAGGCTCTATGTAGACACCAGTTCTATTTATCCATGTTAAATTAGTTGTGTAGATGTCATCTTTAGAAATGGGGAGTTGCCTTCAGTTTGTGGAAAGAAACCAATAGCCTTGGTATTTGCCTATCTTGTTTGGGGACCAAAAATTCAAAGACATGTAGCCAAATTTTGGTACTGGAATTTTCATTAGGTAACAAAAGGTGGCCAGTTGGTGGTCTGGCTCCCCATTATTCAATGATTTCACTTAGATAGCCTTTATATATGTATATATATTTTAGGCAGCTTCAACTCTATTATATTGAATTACCATACATCCCCTCAATGACCCTTACTTTTATCTGTGTGTCCCGGTATTCCTTCCCTCATTCCCCTTTCTCTACGTCTTATATTTTCAATTTATTTATTCAGTACTTAGCATCTAGAATAAGCAGAAGACAGGTAAGCCACCAGGGCTCTATCTCTTCAAACAAAAGCGAATGAGAAAATGTGCTCAGAAGCACCATTAGCACTGCTGGCTAGTCATAGAAAAAGACCATCTTGTCTTGTGCTCTCTAGATCTGAGTAAGATATCTACCATCAAGAGAAGTTGGGGCAGGGAGATGGATAGACTATGCTAAACTGTACAATATAATCATCATATTTTTTACAATATAATCATCATATTTTTTACAATATAATCATCATATTTTTTACAATATAATCATCATATTTTTTACAATATAATCATCATATTTTTTACAATATAATCATCATATTTTTTTTACAATATAATCATCATATTTTTTTACTTTTCAAACATATATCATTGTAGTGGCCAGAAGACTATTTTCATAAAGTAAATTTCTCCTGAAAGGATAGGGGTTGGTTTTGCTTTATATAATCATTATCCTATTTTCAATTATTTTCTCATCTACTGCTCCACTAAACTCAGTTCTGCGTGGTGGCAATGTCTAAGGTTACCATTTTATCTCAATATCTGTGCACTTGGTAAAATTCCAAGCACAGAGTAAGTACTCAGGTATTACTTTTCAAATTAACCACACTCTAAGAAAATAAAGCTAAATTTTCTTTCAAGATAAAGTATCTTAGGGTAAATTAAAATAAGCTGTAATTTATATCAATGCATGCATATTTATATTATATTTATGGGTAAAGAAAAAAGAATACTTTAAGGATGAACTTCTATTGATAAGATAGATCCATAGATAGATTTATACTGTTTGATTTTTTGTGAATGTATATATTTATGTATATATATTAGTAAATTCTATATTTGTATGTAATTTTCTATTTTTTATTAACTTTCCCTTAATATTCATGATGGTCGTATGGTTAAGTTCTCCATTCAAAACACACATTTTCTGCATTGCCCACGTGGCACGCCTGGGTTGGCTACCCAGAGGCTATTTAAGCTGTGGGCTGGCTTTCCCCAGGGTCAGATGATTGTTCAAGGTTCCTGAATAAACTGCACTGAAAAAAAAAACAACACATTTTCTGAGGAAAGCCGTGACTAAAATTTTAGAGAATTTTTCAAATATTAAGTGAAAGTCATATAGCTATGTCTTAATGAAATACAATCAATAAACAAGTATTAAAATATATTGATAGTTTATTTAAAAAATACAAACATTGATTCAAGTCTGCTCAAGTCACTAAAATAATTTACAACATAAACAAATATTAATTAATATATTTAGGTCAACACAGAGGTAATAGCTATATTTGTTTATTTGATAAATTTGCAATCATCTAAGTCAACATTTGCTGTCAGATATGAAAGTATACATATATTCATAAATGAGTTATATTTTTAGTAACTATAAACATTATATATAAAATTCGTACATGATTTGGATTCAATTATTCTTCTTTTACTGTAGAGAGTGTCACATATGTATATAATATGTTTTGGTCAAGTGTCTTTCAAATCCATACCTGTTTACTACAATTCTCTCCCAATTTCATTTGTTTTTTTCTTAAATATATCCAACAATTTGCCAATATGTGCATGCGTACACAATTATCTACTGTATCATAGGTGTTTTTTAAACTAATTTTCCAGGATATGATGGCATAAGCCATTAATCAGAGCATTCAGGGATACAAATGCAGGCAGATCTCTGTGAGTTCAAAGCCAACCTCTTCTACAAAGTGAGTCCAGGACAGCCAAGGCAATGCAGAGAAACCCTGTCTTAAAAAAAAAAAAAAAAAAAAAAAAAAAGGCTTTCCCTTTCCTCTTTCAGTAGCCACCAGCTGTCTCTTCAGGTACAGATAAAGGTAGGACTTCATGACCACCTTCCTTTTTCATGTTAGGGTTTTGTTTGGCTTGATTTTGCACAGGTCTCATTCTTGCTGTAGCAAATCTGAGGAAGTTCTTAAGTGCTACTGGCCAGGTGTGCCCTAGAATACTGTTTTGTTTTTGTCATCTATTGCCTCTTGTTTTCACAATTTTAATGCCCCCTCTTCCATCAAGAGTCCTTACACTTAGGAGGAGGGACTGTCATGTAAATGTAACCCGTGCAACTGAGCACTACACAGACTTATTCTCTGAAGGTGGACCAGCTGTGATTCTTCAAAGAAGCTGCTGTGATGAGAATTGAGAGATTCACTAATTCGACACATATTTAATCTATTTTAATTCCACAATTCATCTTTTCATTTGGTAGTGGGATAACTATATGAGAACTGTAGGATTTCTGGTATGTGATGAAGATGATAAGATGAACAAAACAAAACAAAAACCTTCCTCTCAAATTACTGATTCTTATGTTTGGTCTTAATTAAAACAGTGAAATGTAAACTCATATTTCAATACACAGGGTGGTTTAAGTTTCTTACAAAATAATAGTTAATAGCAGTCTTTAAAGTTAATCATGACAAGGTTGGCTATCTCCCATGCGGTGAGTCCCAGGTTAGGCAGATCATTGGTTGCAGATTTCCTCAGTCTCTACTTTCTTTTTGGTTGCAGTGTTTGTAGGGGAGTCGGTGTTCCCCTTCCTCCACTAGGAGTCCTATTTAGTTAGAGAGTGGCCTCTTCAGCCTCCATGACCCCTGCTACTAAATGATTAAAGAAATCTGCAGTCTCTTACTCAGTGTAGCAAGAGCTGTGGCAGTTGTGGGCGTGTTAATATAGATTTTCCATTTAGTGTGGAGTACTCAGTGTGTTGCTAAGAGAGCTTTAACCTGTTGTGCACCACTCTGTTAACTACTTCCCCTTGGAAAACAAATGCGGCCAAAAACTGTCCAGGTTTCCCAAACACAAGCTTTGTTTTTGTTTTTGTTTTTGTTTTTGTCTTTGTTTTCCACCATAACTAGACCGTAAGATACTGTTACTGAGGACACCACAAACTTCCTGTTCCTTCTCCTGTCTAATTTCCTCTCTTCAGCCACTTCTGCTGTTTATTCTGCTTTCCCTTCTGAGTGATATTCCGGTACCTTCCCCTATGCCCTCCTTGTTACTTAGCTTCTTTGAATCTGTGGTCGTAGAATGATAATCCTGTACTGTACGTCCATTATCTACTTAAACGAGAGCAGGCTTGTCAAAATTGACGGAATGCTAATAAGAGAGAGAGAGAGAGAGAGAGAGAGAGAGAGAGAGAGAGAGAGAGAGAGGCCATACCTTTTGGTTGAAGAATATCTAGAAATCAATCTTAAACTGACTGGGAAACTTTTTACATGTTGGGTAGTTTTCTTTTTTTTTTTTTTTTTTTAATTACACTTTTTTTTAATTTTTTTTTTATCAGTTACATTTTATTAACTCTGTATCCCAGCCGTGTCCCGATCCCTCATTCCCTCCCAGTCCCTCCCTCCCTCCCTCCGTCATCTCCACCGTGCCCCTTTCCAAGTCCACTGATGAGGGAGACCTCCTCCCCATTCATCTGATCCTGTTTTATCAGGTATCTTCAGGACTGGCTGCAAAGCCCTCCTCTGTGGCCTAACAGGACTGCTCCTCCCTTCGGGGGTGGGGAGACCAAAGAGCCAGTCATCGAGTTCCTGTTAGAAATAGTCCCTGTTCCCCTCACTTTGGGAAACCAATTGGTTACTGAGCTACCACAGGCTACATATGAGTGGAGGTTCTAGGTTATATCCATACATGGTCCTTGGTTGAATGTCAGTCTCAGAAAAGACCCTGTGCCCAGATATATTTGGTCCTTGTGGAGCTCCTATCCTTTCCCCATCAGACTAACTCCCTTTCTTTCTTATGATTCCCTGTACTCTGCCAAAGGTTTGGTCATGAGTCTTTGCTTTGAAAACACTGCTAGTTAGAGTCTTTCAGATGCGCTCAGTAGACTCCTGTCATACGTTCAATGCACATCCCATCTGTCTTTCTAAATGAGGATTGATCATCTTACCCCATGTCCGCTCAATTGATTATCTTTTTTAGGTGTATAGATTTCATTATGTTTATCATATCTTATAGGTCTATATAAGTGAGTATATCCCATGTTTGTCTTTCTCCTTCTGGGATATTTCACTCAGAATGATCTTTTCTAGATCCCACCATTTGCCTGCAAATTTCATGATTTCCTCCTTTTTGATTGCTGAGTAGTATTCCATTGTATAAAAATACCACAATTTCTGTACCCATTCCACCGTTGATGGACATCTGGGTTGTTTCCAGGTTCTGGCTATTACAAATAGAGCTGCTATAAACATGGTTGAGCAAGTGTCCTTTTTGTGTACTTGAACAAACTTTGGGTATATACCTAGCAGTGGTATAGCTGGGTCTGGAGGAAGCACTATTCCTATTTGTCTTAGAAAGCGCCAGATAGCTTTCCAGAGTGGTTGTACCAGTTTACATTCCCACCAGCAGTGGAGCAGGGTTCCCCTTTCTCCACAACCTCTCCAGCATGTGTTATCGCTTGAGTTTTTCATCTTGGCCATTCTGATGGGTGTAAGGTGATATCTCAGGGTCGTTTTGATTTGCATTTCCCTGATGGCTAATGAGGATGAGCATTTCTTTAAGTGATTTTCTGCCATTTGATATTCCTCTGTCGAGAATTCTCTGTTTAGCTCTGTTCCCCATTTTTTAATTGGATTACTTGGATTGCTGCTTTTCAGCTTCTTTAGTTCTTTGTATATACTGGATATTAGTCCTCTGTCAGATAAAGGGTTAGTGAAGATTCTTTCCCAATCTATAGGCAGTCGTTTTGTTTTGATGACGGTATCCTTTGCTTTACAGAAGCTTTTCAGTTTCATGAGGTCCCATTTATTGATTGTTGCTCTTAGAGCCTGTGCTGTTGGTGTTCTGTTCAGGAAGTTGTCTCCTGTGCCAATGAGTTCTAGGCTGTTCCCCACTTTTTTTTTCCAATTGATTTAGGGTATCTGGTTTTATGTTGAGGTCCTTGATCCACTTTGACTTTAGTTTTGTGCAGGGTGATAAATATGGATCTATTTTCATTTTTCTGCATGTAGACATCCAGTTGGTCCAGCACCATTTGTTGAAGATGCTGTCTTTTTTCCATTGAATGGAATTGGCTTCTTTGTTGAATATCGAGTATTCATAGGTGTGTGGATTTATTTCTGGGTCTTCTATGCGGTTCCATTGATCCTCCTTTCTGTTTCTATGCCAGTACCATGCAGTTTTTATTACTGTTGCCCTGTAGTACAGCTTGAGATCAGGAATGGAGATACCTCCAGATGATCTGTTGTTGTACAGGATCGTTTTGGAGATTCTGGGTTTTTTGTTTCTCCATATGAAGCTAAGAATCTTTTTTTCAAGGTCTGTAAAGAATTGAGTTGGTATTTTGATGGGAATTGCATTGAATCTGTAGATTGCTTTTGGCAGTATGGCCATTTTCACAATGTTAATCCTACCAATCCATGAGCACGGGAGATCTTTCCATCTTCTGATATCTTCTTCAATTTCTTTCTTCAGAGACTTGAAGTTTTTCTCAAACAGGTCTTTCACTTGCTTGGTTAGGGTCACACCAAGGTACTTTATGTTATTAGTGGCTATTGTGAAGGGTGTTGTTTCCCTAATTTCTTTCTCAGCCTTTTTGTCTTTGGTATATAGGAGGGCTTCTGATTTTTTTGAGTTGATTTTGTATCCTGCCACTTTGCTGAAGGTGTTTATCAGCTGAAGGAGTTCTCTGGTTGAATTTTTGGGGTCGCTCATGTATACTATCATATCATCTGCAAGTAGTT
Source organism: Meriones unguiculatus (assembly GCF_030254825.1). NCBI lineage: Eukaryota > Metazoa > Chordata > Mammalia > Rodentia > Muridae > Meriones > Meriones unguiculatus. Next base: position 92,490,607 of record NC_083357.1, on the reverse strand, counting down.
TTCATAGTGCTGGAAGGTACTATGCCCTCTGCTGGGGGGGGGTTAAACACAACAATGATTATGTACTCTAGGTATTAGTTTCTTTTTAATTTATCTTTATTTTTACATTTCTTTTACCTTTTTCTCTCTACTCCACCTCAACCCCTTCCAACATCCCATCACAGGTAGGAGAGAGAAGGGGTCAATGGGGGCACAGTATTTTTGGCTGCTTTCTGCAGGTTAGGGTTGTTGGGTTCCTTGGAGCCAGGCCAATCCTCAGTTCAGGAGATCTCCAACTTCTTGTTTCACAAGAGCAACAAGGAGCAGCAAGAGGGAAGTAGTAGAGTAGCAGCCTTGTTCTTTTGTGGAGGTCCTCCATACTCTCTGGGCTCTGGCATTTTTTTTTTTCTCTCCAGATCCTCAGATTTAAATCTCCGCAGCTGACAAAGATCTCCTCTCACAGCCCACATGAAACAAAGAGTTTTCTGCTGTGGAATTCTTTTGAGTCCTTGTGAGGTGTGCCACTTTGAGACTCAGTTAAAATCTGTTTCTAGATACTGAGTCTGATGCTGTGGAATGAGGATGGGCTAGAAGGGCAGCTCCTGAGCTGGTCCAGGGGAGGGATTAAGTTGGGTCTGCCACTACAATCTGCAGAGTCCCCATAGAATGGAGGTAGGGAGGAAAGACAGATGCCAGTAAATGATCTGCTATAAGGCTGGGGGTATTCCCTGATTCCCTGGCTGTTGTGGCCTGCAGGGTTCCAGGGAGAATCTCACATCGTTCTTTGCTTCTCCTCCTGATGTTTGTTTTCTTTCTCACTTTGTTTTGTTGGCTGATATAGATATTAGGCTGCAAATATTTCTGTATTTAAATTTCTTCATCTAAATATCACCTTGAAATTTGAGTCAGTGGAACATCTCATTTCTATCTGATAACAGTATGATACTTAAAACAAATTCCCCATAAATATTTTTAAATTAAACTGTACCCTCAATGTATGGGGATGAGAATGATGCTTGAAGATTTAATGCTGCCTCAAAAGTGCAGTGCGTATTTTCAAGGAAAAATGAACTCATATTGTGTGACTGTTACACGCCTTTAGCCAGTTTTCATTTTACAGCCAATTTTATCCACTATGTACTGCTGATTCTCTTACCTGAGGGCTGTAAAGTTTAATAGATGCTCTGCTACAAAGCTCACACTCTGACTAGGAAGGCCAAGGTAACATGCAGGAGAGGTAGACAGACCCGATGCAAAAACAAACCTTTGCCTCTGCCTCTTTTCTTTTTTATTGTTTGTAATAAAATGGCAGTTTAAAAATACTTAAGGCCAGCTTTCGCTAAAAAAATAACAATACTGTTACATAATATAATCCATAGTTAATGGTTGCAGTATTTTTTAAATATCTGAAACCATTTATGTTAAAAAAAATAGAATTCACTTTGAGGATGAATTCTTATGCCTCCAGGCAAAGAGAAAACTGAATAGTTCTGAATAGAGAAAAATCTTTTCAAACTCATGAATATGAGAGGCAGTACTACAGGTCTGGTTATTTCTTAGTGTACCTTTACATCCTGCACATCTGTAATGGAGCCTGCATGTCACAAGTTAAAGGAAACTAATGGTTAGGCGTGCCTTCCTTTGACTTTATTTGTAATACATTCAATTAAATATAATCAGCACTTCGGACATTGAGAAATAGAGCATTTATTTATATAGACATAAAATACATAGAGAAACGTATATATAAAATTCTTCATGTACATATATATATATGAAGTGTTACTTTCTACCCCAAAAAGCCTTATATACTTTAAAAAAAAAATTCTAGAAAACAGTTTTCCCAATGATTGCACTAGTTTCTAAAATTCCTAGAAGTAATGGGTAAAGGTTTACCTTTGTGTCTATCCTTGCCATCATTTGTTGTCTTGATAACAGACATCTCACAGGGTTAATATAGGATGTCAAGGTGAAGAATTGTATTGGAATTTTTATCGAGATTTCATTGATTCTGTTTATTTCTTTTGAAAACTGTTTATTTCATTGACCCATTTATTTATTTTGGATGTTTTTGTCATTGCATATTTATATTTAAACTTTTTTATATATTCTTGCTGGCACACCATACTCTAATGAATAGCAAGAAAATGTTTCTTCCCATGGCCACATGTATGTATTCACTGATGAGTGTTTTGTTTGAAATGCAGAAACTGTTGATATCCTATAGTCTCATTTCTTATGGTAGTCAAAGCTACCTTAAAATAGAAAGAACACTACAAGAGATGTCACAATACCTCACCAAAAATTATACTACTGAATGACAGTCATAACAACATCCTGAAATTGCCATAACAAATAAACATGCTGAGCAGTAATCTATCATAAAGGATCCAGGAATAAACTCATACAGCTATGGCCAACTAATTTTTGCTAAGGGTTCAAATTGTATTCTGGATAAAGGATAGTTTGTTTTATAAATGGTTTTGGCAAGACTGGATGTTAACCTGAAGAAGATTTAACAGAGATCTGTATTTCTCACACTGTTTTTAAATAATTCAAAATGGATTTAACACCTTTAACTGAATCCTCAAGAGGCTGAAATTGTTACAAGAATGCCTACCAAATATATTTGAATATGAAGTAGGGTAAGATTTTTCTGGATAGAATTCAGAACCACAAGACACAGAATAAAAATATAACGCACATTTAACTTACAAAATCTTATTTCCTGTCACTATTTTTAAGTCATTTATTTAAAATATGTATACTGTTGGTTAAAGATATGTTCCATGCTCTAGAATGTACTGCTGTATATCAGTGGTATTGTTTGCCTTTCCTTTATACAACTCATTATTGAATGTTTTAGAATGTTAGACTGTGATTGAAAATAGTGTATATTTGTAATGATGTTGTGGATCTTTGTGCTTGTCATTATTTGTGATGCTTTGCATTGATTAGCTTCAATCTGTCAATCAAATTACTATGTACTGAGTAGCCTAGGACAATGATTAAATTTTGGCAGGCCCCTGTAAAGATGACTAATCCTCACTCAGAAAGGTAAACTGGATGGACAAAGAAAAAGGGAGAAAACATGGAACAGGACAGGAGCCTTCCACAGAGGGCCTCTAAAAGACTGTACCCAGCAAAGTATCAAAGCAGGTGCAGAGACTCATAGCCAAACTTTGGGCAGAGTGCAGGGAATCTTATGAAAGAACGGGAAGATGAAAGACCTGGAGGGGACAAGAGTTCCACAAGGAGAGCAACAGAACCAAAAAATCTGGGCACAGGGATCTTTTCTGAGATTGATACTCCCACAAAGGGCCATGCATAGAAATAACCTAGAACCCTGCACAGATGTAGGCAGTTCAGTCTCCATGGGGGTACCCTAGTAAGGGGAACAGGGACTGACTCTGACATGAAATCAGTGGTCTGATCTTTGATCACCTCCCCCTGATTAGGGAGCAGCCTTCCCAGGTCACAGAGAAAAACAATGTAGCCAGTCATGATGAGATTTGATAAGCTAGGGTCAGAGGGAAGGGGAGGAGGACCTCCCCTATCAGTGGACTTGGAAAGGCACATGGAAGGAGAGGAGGGAGAAGGGTGAGAATGGGAGGGAACAAGGGAGGGGTTACAGCTGAGATACAAAGTAAATAAACTGGCATTAATAAAAAATTAAATTAATTTAAAAAACTAGCATTCCAATCTAGTTCAAAATACTGACATATATCTAACTATTTATCTTGAAAATAAAGCCAGGACATTCATTTTGTATCATATGAATCTGTATTAATTTGATGATTCAGTCATTTCTCAAGTACCTTAAAATGAACAATAATGTAGATATTACTTTCAGACCACCTTTGTGTCAAATTTATTGAAATTGAGAGAAAAAATTCTAAATTTTCTTTTTTCAGATCATACTTTAAAAATTATCTTTCATAGAATAAAAGTTTAATATGATTATAATTTGCATCTTATTATTCTTGCATTTTAGGTATGATCCAAAAACAGACACATGGACCATGGTGGCTCCTTTGAGTATGCCTAGAGATGCTGTTGGTGTCTGTCTCCTTGGTGACAGACTTTATGCTGTTGGTGGTTATGATGGGCAAACATACCTCAACACCATGGAATCCTACGATCCACAAACTAATGAGTGGACACAGGTAAGATTGTTAGGGGCATATGTTACTAAAAATAAAACATTTTAGGTTACATCTTATGGAAGATGCTTATGCTAATTGTTATCTATGTTGTATAACCACTGTATTCCAAAGTGACTGATTTAGTCATATGTATTGTGAGAGCTCTGAAAAAAATGATTTATTTTGTATGTTATTTTCTTATTTAGGTAACACTAAAAGAACTTATACTACTAAAATATACCCATCATTCAAGGAGATTTTATGATGAGTCAGAATAAGGAACACCAAGAAATTTGAGTGGTGTAAAATAAAAAGTGAAAGCGTAATATATTTATACACAAAGCCATAACAGCGTATTTGATTAAAATTTCCTGCACCAAAACGATAGAGGTTGTGGAATGTGTCCTTCCTGCTAGTCATTTTTACCTCTGTGCATGGATGCTGTAAGCTGAGATTGTCCACTTGGGAAAGCTGTTAAGAATCACTAAGTGATAATCTCACCCCACAAACAGAAAGTGGATTAAAATGTGTACTCAGTTGATTTTAAAATAAATGAAAAAGAGATCCAAATAACATTTTCTTCATTAGCTACCATTGCCCTGCAATATGAAAACAAATGTTTGGCTCATCTTGAGTAAAAAATTATCTTGAATATTAAAAATATATATCTTGAATATCTTGTAATTAGGATCAGAATAGAATGGAGCAAGAACCATTCTGTTTGAAAAGCTCGAGAATATATGACTAGGGCAGAAAGCAAGATATAGGTAAAACTATTTAAAGTATAATAAACCTTGGACTATGATGCTGCCATGGCTTTGCTTACAGTAGACGGACGGAAAGCATTCCTAGATATGGTCTTTTAAGTTAAAATGTCGCATACTTTCATTTTATTTTTCTACCTCTCTCCTTAAAAAGTAACAGAAGGATATTCTTTTAATAAAGTGGACAATGAAGTGTCCATTTATGAGCACATGGAAATTCAAAATCTTTATTTTGTTAAAATAAACAGAAGACAGAATTTATATGCTTTAATAAGCTACAGGTTCTGAGGTGGGTAATAAAATAGTGAATAGACAAGACAAAATAAAAGCAATCCGTCCATCCCCCCCAAAAAAAATAGTGAATAGAGTACCTGAAGCATATTAACAAGCTTACATGAGTGATATTTACATATAAGCATGTATGCTATCATCGATGATCCATCTTTAATGATTTTTATCTCAGTAGCCTCATTCAGATGGACTAATATCTAAGTACAATTGTAAGGCTATGATGTCTCCATTGTGAATAATTCCTTCTCCTGAAGCAAAACTGTAGAATGGACCAAATATATATAAGCATTTATATATTATAATCTTAAATATTAAATACATATATGTTGTGTGAATTAGGAAAAGAAAAGAAAGATAGTTGGGGGAAAAGAGCACCACTAGAACTTAAGTTCTTTAACTTTCCAATATTTACTATAATTGCAAGAGACTTCTTTACCCAAAGGGCACTAGAAATAAAAGAGCAATGATTGTTTATATTATTTTGTGAAAATGCTGCCGGGTATATTTGGATGTTTCACATTACTAAGGCCCAAGTGTTTCCACAGCAGATACTGTGTAAATTAAGCACCGTTTATTTGTTACAAAAATGTCCCACTTCAGTAGTGTGATATTTACACATAGTACTAATACAAATGAGCTTTAAATAAATGGAATTTGCAGATACATAATGACGTAATGTAATAGCTTCATTAAATAGTTATCATAAAATATCATTGTGCTCATCATTCCAAAAAATTGAAATCAAAATACTCTATGTGGTAATAGGCAAAAGCCTCTTAAAGACCATCTTCTATCATCTTTTTAAAAATTTTTCATTCTCTGAATCGTACAGTATTTTACAAACAGAAAATTGTTTTAGTTACACTTTTGTTTTTGTATAGTGGAGAAAAATTTTAAAGAACTGAATTAAATATTTTACATTCATATCTGGTGAAATAAATTAATCATTTTATTTTCATACCTTTCATCTCTTAGACTTGTAAGGCTCTTGAGGGACTATGAGGAGAGAGTCTCTAGATACATACACATAAACTATATATATATATATATATATACATATATATATATATAACTTTTGGAAATGTTCATTATTCCAATGTGCCTTCGCTCAATAAGGTCAATCATTTTTAATCAATTTACATCCAAATATACATGAATTTTAGTATCTAGCCCCAACAACAGGCTAATAATTACAATAAAAGAGAAAACTCGGAAAATACCTAAGACCAATATATATATATTTTAAAACATGGTAGATTAGATAGAATTATAGCACTGAAACAATTGTCATAATTGTGCCTTTACTGGTTTTATGAGAAAGATGTACTCACATGTGCATATATATGTATTAACGTATTTAATCTGCCATTGAACAACCTCAGTCCTTTCACTTGGTTAAAGAAAACGTGTTTCAGAAGACAAAATGAATTTTTACTTCTGTCACATAGGTGAAATTACATTGACTTTCATACTTCCAGGAGACACAAACTGCCACTCTGCTGTGTGCACTTGAAAGCTACAAAAATTCAGAGGCAATGTTTATTCTATAAGAGATATGTAGATGTTTGTTACATAGATTAATTGAGTATTATCATTATCTCTTGTGTCTGAATTAAATTCATTTCTCCCTAGTTCATATAGAGAAAGTTGTTTAAAAGGTAACGAGATAACCTAGTATCACGTTTAACCCTCATTTAGCTGTAATAATTGATTCTGTAACAAATGTTTTCAAGTCACCATAATTAAATTTATAATTTGGTGAAGGGGAAGAAAAAGGGAAAAATTAAATTTATTCATTTATTATTTATTTATTACAATTTATTCACTTTGTATCGCAGCTGTAGCCCCCTCCCTTTTCTCCTTCCAGTCCCACCCTCCCTCTCTCTTCTCTTCCTATGCCCCTCCCCAAGACCACTGATAGAGGAAGTCCTCCTCACTTTCTATCTGATCTAAGCCTATCAGGTCTTATCAGGGGTGGCTACACTGTCTTCCTTTATGGTCTGGTAAGGCTTCCTCTCACCTCTGGGGGAGGCGATCGAAGAGCCAGCCACTGAGTTCATGTTAGAGACAGCCCCTGCTCCCCATACTAGGGAATCCACTTGGAAACTGAGCCGCCATGGGCTACATCTGAGCAGGGGTTCTAGGTTATATCTACTCATGGTCTTTGGTTGCATTATTGGTTTTTGCAAATACCTCAGGGTCTAGATTTTTTTGGTTCTATTGATCTTGTTATGGAGCTAATGTCCCTCAGGTCTGAAGATACCTGATAAAACAGGGTCAAATGAAAGGGGAGGAGGTCCTCCCCTATCAGTGGACTTGGAAAGGGGCAGGGAGGAGACCAGGGAGGGAGTGTGGGGGTGGGGAGGGAATGAGGGAGCGGGATACAGCTGGGACACAGATTTAAAAAAATGTAACTAATAAGAAAAATAAAATTAAAAAAAGAATAGGAAAAAATTATATTAAAAACCTCAAAACATAATAAAATAAAAAAATAAATTAAAAAAAATAAAATTAGGAATACTGCTACTTCAATATCCAGCTGTAACACTCTCAGGCATGTTTCCAAATTAGACTCAAGTATATAACAAGGACATTTGCTCAACCATGTTCATAGTAGCTTTATTCATCTGGAAACAACCCAGTTGTCCCTCAACTGAGGAATGGATACAGAAATTGTGGTACATTTACACAATGGAATACTACTCAGCTATTAAAAACAAGGAAATCATGAAATTTTCAGGCAAATGGTGGGAACTAGAAAATATCAACCTGAGTGAGGTAATTCAGAAGGAGAAATACACACATAGTATATACTCACTTTTAAGTGGCTATTAGACATATAATATAGGATAAACATTTTAAAATCTGTACACCTAAGGAAGCTAAGCTAGAAGAAGAATCCTAGGGAAGTTGCTCAATCTTCATTCAGAGGGGCAAATGGAATATACTACAGATGAGGAAGAAAACAGGGAACAGGACAGGAGCCTACCATAAAGGGTCTCTGCCAGACACTACCCAGCAGGGCATCAAAGCAGATGCGGAGACTTATACCCAAACTTTGGGCAGAGTTCTGGGACTCTTATGAAAGAAGGGGGAGATAGACCTGGTGTGGACAGGAGCTCCAGAGTGAAACTGTTATAAAATATATGAGCTAAATTGTTTCCAATAAAAAGTAATTTCTTTTAAGTATTTAATTGTTTTGTATAATAAATATAAAATTTTAATTACTTCATTTTTTATTAATTATAATTTGTTCATTTGGTATCCCAGATGTAGCCCTCTCTCTCATCCCCTCCCAATCCCATCTTTCTTCCCTCTTCTCCTCCCATGCCCCTCCCCCAGACCACTGATAGGGGAGGTTCTCCTTCCTTAACATCTGACCCTAGCCTATCAGGTCTCATCAGGACTGGTTACATTGTCTTCCTCTGTGTCCTGATAAGGCTGTTCCCCACTCAGGGAGAAATGAGCAAAGAGCCAGCCACTGAGTTCATGTCATGTTGGCCCTCTGTTGCTCTTACTAGGGGGCCCACTTGGATACTGAGCTGCCATTGGCTCCATCAGTGCAGGAGTTGTAGGTTATCTCCATGCATGGTCCTTGGTTGGAGTTTCAGTCTCAGAGAAGAACCCTGTGCCCGGATTTTTTGGTTCTGTTGCTCTCCTTGTGGAGCTCCTGTCATTTAAAACAGAATGATAAAGTATTTTTTAAATGAAATACTCATCACTGCAATATGTCCTACATACACTGGGTATAAATCTCTTCCTGCTGAAAACGGAATGTTAAATGTGACCTAAAAATGAGGTAGTTAACCAGATAAATATGTGGGAACGATTTAGCTATCAAAAATCAGCATTTCTAAGAGATGGAGTAAAATTTCGCTCAGCAAGAAATGGTGTAGAAAACATTAAGCCTGGGGAGATAGATAAATAAACTATAGCACATATGACCAGAAATAATGTTAAATATCCTTATTTTTAAGAGAATGCATAGTGATGGATAGTAATCAGTAACAATCAATAAGAATTGATTTGTAAGGTTTAAAAATCAGTAAGAAAAGCAAGAGAGGCAAATTATTACTACATGAGATAAAATTATAACACAAAGTAGAAAACTGGAATGAAAGAAATAAATTATTTGGAAATATTTAGGGGCCTTGATGATTACGTGAAGTTCTGTGGGTCCTCCATGTTTCTTTTTTTCTTTTTTCCTTTTTTTTTCTGGTTCCTTTTAACATTCTGTCTTCTTTTTTTTCTTTATTAATTACACTTTACTCACTTTGTATCCCCCCCATGGTTCCCTCCCTCCTCCCATCCCAATCCCTCTCTTCCTCCACCCTCTGCATGCATGCCCCTCCCCAAGTCCACTGATAGGGGAGGACTTCTTTTCCTTCCTTCTGATCCTAGTCAATTAAGTCTCATCAGGAGTGGCTGCTTTTTCTTCTTCTGTGGCCTGGTAATGCTGCTTCTCCCTCAGGGGGAGGTAATTAAAGAGCAGGCCAATCAGTTCATGTCAGAGACAGTCCCTGTTCCTATTACAATAGAACCCACGTGGATACTGAACTGCTATGGAATACATCTGTGCAGGGGTCTTAGGTTATCTCCATGCATAGTCCTTGGTTGGAATATCAGTCTCAGGAAAGACCCCTTTGCTCAGATTTTTTGGTTCTGTTGCTCTCTTGGTGGAGTTCCTGTCCTCTCCAGATCTTACTGTTTCCCACTTCTTTCCTAAGATTCCCTGCACTCTGCCTGAAGGTTGCCCATAAGTCTCAGTATCTACAATGATAGTCTGCAGGGCAGAGCCTTTCAGAGGTCCTCTGTGTCAGGCTCCTGACTTGTTCCCTCTTTTCTCCTTCTTCTGACGTGTTTCTTGAAGAGCTGAATAGAGTCTTTTCATTACAGACATTAAAACAAAAGAGAAAGAGAGAGAATGTGAGAGAAAGACAGACAGACTGAGACAGAGAGACAAAGAGAGCAAACAGAAAAGGCACCAGTGAAATCATACATTTGTAATAAAAGAAGAAGCTTATTGCCCCATAAATGACTCAAATCTATTTACGGGATTATTAGTGCATAAATATAATAAATATTGTTCTTCAAATTATTTATAGATTAGTGTATAGCATTTCATGTAATAAATATGTGTCAGAGGGCACTCGGGAAACTTAAAAAAAAAGAACAATTTTTTTTAGCTATACTCAAGTGGAAGCTGTTCCAGGCTTTTCATATTTTGAAAAAGTGCCTTCTATGAGTTTGATACTAGGTGACATTGGAAATATTTAGATAATGAAGGGAAGTCAATGCTTTAATTTGCCTTCCTCATATGGAATTTGCAGTGTCCCTTAGTTTTTCATATGGATCACATTCAGATTATGATACACAGTGTGATATGAAAGTGACCGTAATAAAATTTATAAAGTGTTCTTCAGGAGCGCAGTAGATTATCAATGTATACCCATTCCTCGTGACATTTCAGGCAATTTTTCTGTAGAAAAGCAATACTACATCAAATTGACTTTTTAAAATAATTTATTAAGTGAAATGATAGAAGAAATTATATGTACCCCAGAAGCAGGGAGTCATGCATAGTATATACTCACTTATAAGTAGATTATTAACCATATTTATAGGATAAACATACTAAAATTTACAGACCTAATGAAGATAAATGATAAGGAAGATCCTAGAGATGATGCTTAATTCTCAATCAGAAGGGCAAACAGGATAGACACCAAGAGCCATAGAAGAGAGGAAATAAGTTGGGAGCCTACCACAGATGTCCTCTAAAGGTCTCCAACCAGCAGGAGATCAAAGCAGATGCAGAGATTCACAGCCAAACTTTGGGCAGAGCACAGGGGATCTTGTAGAAGAAGGGGGATATAAAAGGAGCCCGAGGGGACAGGAGCCACACAAGGAGACCAGAAAAGCTATAAAAAGCAAGGCCCAGAAGGGACTTCAGAGACTGGTGCATCAGTCAAAGACCTTGCATAGAGGGGACATAGACCTCTGCTCGGATGTAGCCTATAGACAGTTCTGTCTCCATGTGGGTTCCTTAGCAAGAAGTGAAGAGACAGTCTCTGACATGAACTTGGTTGCCTGCTGCTCAATCACTTCTCCCTGGTGAGGAAACCTAGACAGCCTGCAGTGGAAGAGGATCCGGGCAGTCCTGATTGGACATGATAGGCTAGAGTCAGTCAATAGTGTAGGAGGACTTAACCTTTTAGTGTACTAGAAAAGATGGATAAGGAAGGAAGTGGGAGGGAGAGATAGACAGGAGAAGATGAGGGAGGGGGCTACAATGGATACAAAGTGAATAAACTGTAAATAATTAACAATAATAATAAATTGTTTGAGTTTTTTATAATATTCTGAGGCGGTGATGAGCACTAATAAATATATTTTAAACAATTAGTAGATAAAAGGTTAATTAAAACCTTACTTAGAAGGGTTTCATTAAAGTTTTTATGTGTAGAAGATTTAAAATGTTCTTTCTCAGTAAACAGTTTAACACAGATCATATAAAGATGTTTGACTGTTTACTTTTTTACCTTAAGTAATTTGTTACTTTCTAATTTAAATGATGTTTTATAATTTCCCTTAGAGTTGATATTTTAAGAAAAACAAATACAAAATCATATGTAAAAATCAATATAAAATATGGATTACCTCCAAAAAATAGATTTGATTACAACATTTTTGAAATTTTTTAATATGTTTCTAACAATGTTTATATTTGGGATCATTTAAAAAACTCTCCATGATTTTAATGATCATCATTTTACAGACCACATTTAATACGCCTTGTACCAATTATGTCATAATTAATTATTCATGATGAAATTATTGAGGATACATTTTTGTGCATTGTCTGTGCCGAGGATGAATATATAATACATTTAATTCCATATGATATCTGTGGAAATAACTTCAAATTGATTGTAGTGTCATAACTTTTATAATTAAATATGGCAAATACATTCATGAATAAATGTGTGGTGGAAACATTTTTATTTTAAATTCTTTTCACTCAAATCCTACTTGTTTGTTTTTAAAACTTTCTATGGGTGATGGCATGTTTTATCATCTTAATATAAAACTAATTGGGTTTTTTTTGTTTTGAAGTTAAAAATCTCAGTACATTCTTTATCTTTTACTCTCTGTGACTGTACTGGGATAACATAAGCACATTTATTCATGATTTTCATGTATATAATTTAAAATATACTATAATTTACATTCAGTTCCACGATAGTAACCTTTGTCTCTTTTTTCATCTTATTCAACAGATGGCTTCCTTGAATATCGGGAGAGCAGGGGCTTGTGTGGTTGTCATCAAGCAACCTTGACTAATTTGTACACTGTTTAGCGGGATTTCTTTGCTACTGTGCTTGTTTTATATCATAAGGAAATGATGAGAAAGAACTTCTTGATATAAAAACTTCTTAGGAACAGGATTTTTATAGATTTACCTGCTGGTGCCAAAAGCAGTAAAAGATCAAACAGAGTTATAGCAAAAAAGAAAACAGGAGACATAACATCTGGCCAACCGTTAGTTAGTTCAGGAATGGCTATTGGTAATGTTTTGTACTGTAGCATACAATAACTAGAGTTACCAAAGGCTGGTTTATCAAAAGAGACCCATATTTGTGATATAGATAGTTCCTTAATGATAGGACACTCACTTGTTCTTATAATCTGTGAGGACATCCAACAGGCTGCTAAGAGGAAAGTTATGATAATTCATCTCACAAAATCTGATTGATTTGATGTTTTCCTAATCAGATGTGATGATGCCAGGAAACAAAATGGTTTTTTGAAACAAATGTGCTTCTTTCTCATTTCCCTCAGCTATGAAAACAATTAGAGATACAGATGACTGTTTGTCTCTTGCATTCAGAAAACAAACTGCCCTGCTAATCAAGGCTGCATATTGTATCTAAGATGATGTTTGGAGTTTATTGCAACTGTGTCCTCAGTGTGAAACTGGCAAACACAGAGGACTTTTCATTAAGCTTGCCACATCGCTTTGCATCGTCAACACACTGAGCCAGAGTCAGTACAGCTATGGGCATTTACCTCATGCAGAGTTCAACATAAGCATGGATGTTCGTTATTCTGGATGTTAATATACCCACTGCATGCTGAAGTCCTTTAGAATTTTGTTCTTTAAAACAAACTTAGAATTTTAAGACAAAAGTTTCCAGCTCATTAAATTTGGGATGATTATGATAACTGCTAGAAGGATGACTGACTACAGATTCCCATTCACCATTTTTCAAACCTCTTTCACTGATACGCACATTATTTTAAGCTAAATGTTTGTAATTGTTCTAAAGTGAAGATTGGAACCTTTATGTAACACCATCAAGAAATGTTCATGTAAATTACAATGATAGTTAATAAATGATAGAACATTTGCTATTATTGGTGTATCTTGCTTCATTCAATTTTTTAGAGAAGGTAAAAAAGAAAACTGATGAGGTTGTTGATTTGTAGGTTTTTGTGTTTGTCCATGTGTGTCCATGTATGTGTGTTTGTGTGTATGTGTCTGCATAAAATGTATTATGTCTGCATAACATTAATATTTTATAACATTTTGTGATTTCCCTTTTTTTATTGTTGCTTCCTATGATGCACCTTCACCACTTTTGAGTGGTCACCATGCTTTATTGCTTCCTAACAGAAAGTCATCAGATAGCTCAGTGGGTAATGCAAGTAGGAGGCCCTGGGATCAGATCACCTGAAGCCATTCAAAACCAGAGGTGGAAGCTTGCATCTGTAATCTCAGTATTCCTGCATCCAGGTATGAGACCGAGACAGGAAAATCCCCAAGAATTCCAGAACAATATAGTCTGACATTGGGCAGTGATGAAGAGGAAGAGACTTATATTACACAGTGTGTAAGGCAAGGACAGACACTGGAAGTTGTCCGATGACCTCCATATATAAGCTATGACACATGTATGCTTCTTTTCCCATAGGCATCAAGCACACACACATATAAAAAATTCTCACCATTATAATTTTATCTAAAAGTTTATAATGTGACTTTTATAAAGCAATTAATAAGTAATGCTCAAATAAGAAACATAGTTTGTACATGTAGTAAATAACTTTATCTTTTCTATATATTTCCATCAACAAAATACTAATAAAAATAAGAGAATTATCACCTCAGTTCTTTCATATTCTGCAGATATAATTACATGATCAAAACCGGCTCATATAAATATGTAGAAACATTGAATAAAATGAATGCAGTTTTAAAATTTTATTTTATTTTTATTAATTACAGTTTATTCACTTTGTATCCCAGCTGTAGCCTCCTTCTTCCTCCCCTCCCAATTCCACCCTCCCTCCCTCTTCTTCTCCTATACCTTTTCCCCAGTCCAATGATAGGGAAGGTCCTCCTCCCATTACATCTGACCCTAGTTATCAGGTCTCATCAGGACTGGGTTCATTTTCTTCCTCTGTGGACTGGTAAGGCTGCTCCCCCTCAGATGGAGGTGATCAAAGAGCCAGTCCCCAAGTTCATATCAGAGACAGCCCCTCTACCCCTTACTAAGGAGCCCACTTGGACACTGAGCTGCCATGGACTACATCTGAGCAGGGGTTCTAGTTTATCTCAATGCATGGTCCTTGCTTGGAGTATCAGACTCACAAAAGACCCCTGCCCAGATTCTTTGGTTCTGTTGCTTTCCTTGTGGAGCTCCTGTCCCCTCCTAATGTATTTTAAAACATCCAACAATTCTATTGCTTCTCTTTAGGGAGCTCTAATACCACTGAGTGTGAGACTCCATTCTATTACAGGTTACAATTTGTATATTCATGACACATGTTTATGATTGTATGGAGAGTAAGCTGTCCTGTATGAATAAGCATTCCTGACATGAATATGAAAATGCCAAGAACCCTAATGCCTCAGACTCATGGGAATGGCAAGGCTTGTCCAGCTCATGCCCAGAAGAATGGCAAAGCATTTTGCTGTTAAGGAAAGATGTTGACAATGTTTCCAGAAAGTATCAACAACAGCCCCTTACAGGGTAGCTGCAGCCTGAGATTGTGTCACTCCAGAGACTCCACTATAGAGATTAGGTAACACATCTCCTCCTTCATCAGTATCCATCTGTTCAGGCAGCTTCTTGTAATGCCCACCTCCTCATCCAGTGATCTATAATAAGTGCTGAGTTTTCATCGTGTTTTTCCTTCTCCAACATAGTGCATGATCTAACCAGTTCCAACTTTTCTATACACATATCTGTCCATCATTTCTCAGTTGCCTTAGACAGGTCAATCCCCAGAATATGCAGGTCATGCTTATGTTTTCCATAAGCCCGGTATTCTTGTTTTTAAACTATAGTAACTGCTTTTTATTACAATTTTTAGATTGTACATTTTCTTGGACAGTATTCATGTAGATTTAGATAAATGTTATTGGTTATTTTGTGTGTGTGTCCATGTGTCCATGCCCAGTGTGTGTGTGTGTGTGTGTGTGTGTGTGTGTGTGTGTGTTTCAGTGACAGAAATGACTGAGAGATCAACTTAAAGAAAAAAAAAAAACACTGTAGCTAATACTTTCAAAGATTTCATTCCATGGGTCCTTATTCTTTGATCTTGGAGTCCTGGCCAGACAGAACAATTTGATGGAAAAAACAAATATACTTTTCTGTAACCACCTTCTATGGCACAGGCCCTATCTCACACAGATTTTATTTTCTGAAATAAAAAAAATAACAGCATTGAATATTAAACACATAAGCCTCAGCTTTTACCTGCTCTCTGTGGATATCATAAGGAGTTGATTCCTCCACTTATGAACCATTTTACAAATAAGTGTTTTGTAGTGAGATTTTCAACAACTATTTTATTGCCTCCGAACACCTCCCAATATGGATCGTATACAACAGCTATGTGCAACTGATTTGCTAGATGGGGCAACTGATATAAACGTGTAGATTACGTGAAGTATTATGATGAGATAAACTAACCTAAACTAACATTTAACCTTGAACTATCACTATTCTTAATACAACCATTATTATTTTTTGAAGTGGTATTAACTGTAGCTTTTTAATTAAATTATGGGGAATGAAATAAATTTGATTTATTAATTCCATGTAATGATTGGAAACAATGAAACTGACAATAACATTTTTTATTGCTCCTTTCTCTGAAATATGAATTATGTATGCCTCCTCTCCTTGTTAAAGAATCTTTATTTTCTGCTGTCAAATATCTGGTTAACTTCCCATTACTGTACATAACAAATAAGATTAACCTCTTATAAAAGAGCTAAACTAATTTCAAAGCAAAACAAAGTGCTTTCTCAATATTATTGTCATCCTGAGAATATCTGATTACATTTCTTGGTTACTGAAATGCTGCTATTGATAATTCCTTGTACTTGGCTTAAATATTTTTTTACTGATGAATAAAAATCAAGAACATTAATTTTCCATTAAATAGTCCTTAGATGCAGAATATTAAAGCTCATTTCTAATAGTGCTAATCTGTATAGTAATACAGTTATGTGTGTCAGCACTAGCCCCCATTGACAAATTACTCATGCCAGTTTATAAGGATTATTTTCATAAAACAAGACGCCAAAGCAAATTTGCATGGTGTTTACTTGCAGTAAAATTCACTTACACACGTAAATGAGTCCGAAATATTATCAAATGAATGGTATAAAGTTAGCTACTCAGAATCATTCAATATTCTCTATTAACCTAAATTTTTTAAAGAATCAAATGGTAACCTGGTGCAGAAAATACAGTTTTGTTTTCTGTAGCATTTTTAATTGGTAGGTCCTACCATATACAAAGGCAATTGACAACTTTTTAAAAGTCAATTCTCGGTTCACTTTGTAACTTACATAGGATGCCCACACTAGTTTTATGCCAACTGAACAAGCTGGAGTCGTCTGAAAGGAGGAGCTCAATTGAGAAATTTCGCCCATGTTATCAGGCTACAGGCAAGTAAGTAGGGCATTTTCTCAACTAGTGGGTGGTGACAATCCTGGGGTGGTGGTCCTGAGTTCTATAAGAAAGGTATGAAGTTTCTTGCCCTGACATAGTTTAAGGATGAAATGTTATGTGCTCATGAAAGTGAAATAAACTCTTTCATACCCAACTTGCTTTTATTCGTGGCATTTTATCATAGCAATAGAAATCCATAAAATATTTGTATATAGCAAATATTTTCTACAGTCCACAAAATATTTATAGATAGAAGTAGAGTGGCTAAGAGTAAAAGATTAGCCAAAGGGGAAATTATTTTACACACACACACACACACACACACACACACACACACACAGCAGTCAGAGCTAACCACCATATGACTTTTTTTAATAAAATATTCTAAAGTAAGGGTCCTTTAGTCTCATTTTATTGCAGAATTAGACTTAGTGAATAATTTCTATAATTTCAATGCAATTGTAAGCTGTGAGTATAATTATACCTCCTATATTTGGGTGGTAGAATATTTTTTCCAAAGTTGAATCCTGTACAATTGTTATATGCTAAATGTCTGTAGGACTTAAAATGTCAACATCAAAGCCCTAATTGCCATTGTGATTATCTGAGGAGATGCTATATCTATGGAGAAATTTACTGTTGAATGAAATCATAATGAAAGACAAGTGAACCACTAGGATTAGTCAGTGTTCATAAGAGGTCCCTAGTAAGGGGAGCAGGGACAATCACTGGCATGAACTTAGTTGCCTGCTCTTTGATCACCTCCTCCTGGCGAGGTGGCCTTACTACGCCACAAAGAAAGAGGGGATCCAGACTGTCCTTATGAGACCTGATAGGCTAAGGTCAGGTAGTTGAGGAGGAGGACCTCCCCTATCAGTGGACTGCAGGAGAGATATAGGAGGGAAGAGGGAGAAGGGGTGGAACCAGGAGGAGATGTGGGGTGGCTATAGCAGGGATACAAAGTGAATAAATTGTAATAAATAATAATAACAATAATACCAGGGAGCTTGCTCCTATTTTCATTGTCACTGTGTGAGTGTACACAGAACGGTATTGTGAGGGGAAAATGGGCACCTAGAGAAGAGCTCTCATCTGAAACCCTGTACCATACTCTAGTGATGTTAAACCTCTAGTTTTCACACATGGAGAAATACCTTATTGTTCTGTCTGCCAAAAAAAAAAAAAAAAAAAAAGCACATCACTTGGTTGTCCAGTGCTAAATGGTTAGATTTGTAAAATTTACATATATGTGCATATGTACACGTATGTGTGCATGCACACACATGTATTTTGTGTATATATATGTATAGATGTATGCCCCTTTTGTATATTGTATGTCTGTATAAATATATGTATACTTATACAAAAAATGCTTACAAGTAGCATAAAAATTGAGTCAATCAGGAGTAAAGAGATCAAGAAGGGATATATGGGAGGGTATGGAGAGTAGGAGGGGGAGAGAAAATATGGTATTATATAATCTTAAAAACCATAAAATAAAAACCCAAGAGCAAAAAAGAACAAATATATTTTTATGTCAGGAATAGCCCAAAATTTATTAAGTAAAAATAACCAATATTTTTAATTATACCATAGTAAATACACTAGGTTCCTTTCCTCGGCTTTAGGTACTAGGATCCTTTTCATGAATGTAGATTCAATTTGCCTTATCATTCTCACTGAATGACTTTCTTTGCCATTACTTTCATCAGTCTTTTTAATCTTATTTTTGATATATGTCAACATCTACTTTAAGTTTCTGCTCTCTGAACTTTTACTGATAAATTACATAGCCAATGTAGAATTTGTCTGTCATAAAACTATCTTTCAAGAATAGCTTGAATTTAAACTTCTTATTCCATTTATTTGCTTAACTTTGAACTCAGTATGTCACACCTACCATGTTTTTCTTGTGTAGAATCTATTAAAAAATCATAGTAATATCTATAATATATACTTCTTTGGAAGTCCTTATGTATCATAAGGCCATATATAATTAATATTTTAACACTGTGTAGTAATAATTCTATAGTGAGTGAAAAACACTGTGAGAAACTTCAAGGCCTTAGAAGTTAATATGTTAGTTAAGCCTCTGACTAATTTATGCCAGATATTTGACAATATACATGCATTTATATATATACGTAATCTGAAGAATTCTTAGGCTATATAACAAAACAAAATAGCAACGTGATTCTCCATAGTAAACTAATACAAATATAAATTATCTAAAATGCTGCTTTGCAGGAGCTTCTCTGCAAAGAAGAATGACTCTCCTTCAATCACCACTAAGCACTCTTCATATAAAAGTGAGATGATGTAAACTTTCACCCTTCAACCTTTGCATATCAGAGGGTGTTATTAGTGTGCTCGTCTTGTTCAGCTAACCATACTGTTGGAAGTTCATGAGAACATTTCCCTGTCATGTCTAGGAGACACTAAAAGTAGGTGTCCTGGGCCTCTCTCTCTCTCTCTCTCTCTCTCTCTCTCTCTCTCTCTCTCTCTCTGTGTGTGTGTGTGTGTGTGTGTGTGTACACAAACATACATAGTTTAAATGAAGGCACACCACCTAGGGTAATGCTTCCCTAAATAACCATAGACTATCTGTCAGAAAACGCAGTCCCAATCTTTAGAAGACTCCTCTGCAGTTGTTGTTCAGGGGAATTTAAAAGGCCCCTATAACAATATAGGCTTTGACATGGCTATGCATTTACTTCCTGCATTTACTTCCAGAATATGAAGGCAAAGTCCTATTGCTTAAGGTACATATATTTCAAATATTTGCCTTGGAGTAACATAACTGCAGTTGACCTGTAAGCTTCTGCTCTGAGGAGTGGCTCTCACAGTCTCAGAAGGCGTGACCAACATGACAAAAGAGAGGAGACATCAACAGTCCTGCCCAGCTTAAAACCTATGATCTAGAATAATGAACAGACTGACAGCATGCATGCGATGGGGAGGTGGTGGCACCTCTTATTTTGACGGTAACTACAAGCTGTCTAATTGGGTGTAAGGTCTGTTCAACAGGAAGAAACTCATACACGGTCCTCTAAACTCTAGCCTATACTTGTCTGAATAGGTCATAGACATAAAACAAGAACCTACTACTGCGAGGTATGAAGATGACATAATTTCTGTTTCTAAATACTTCTCCTCATAAGCACAGATGAGCATAAAATACCCCATAAAAGAAGGGTTTGGGAGGGAATGAGGGAGGGGCTACAGTTGGGATACAAAGTAAATAAACTGTAACTAATATAAAAAATAAAAATTTAATTAAAAAAGAACCTTCCTTTTGCAACAAGTGTTCAAACTTCAGAGAAGTCATGGTAGGTTGCCAGAGACAAAATGAAATATCTGTCTTTCAATGTTTGTAACACACTGAGCTTACTTGTATTTTGTAGTGTTGAAGTCAATCCAACTAACCAAAACAAAGATGAATTAAAATTTTAAATTGGAATTTTACTGAGATGAAATACAGAAATTTCAGCATTAAAATGGTCTTTGTTGTCATCCCTAATAATAAGATATAACTGAAACTGGAACATTATTAAAGAAGCTATCATAAAGTGCTGCTGTAGGCAGGCTGTGAGGAGTATTCAGTAAAGACTGCCAATAGCCTATCCTGACACAGAGGCTGCCACAGGAAAAGGATTACTACCAGACATCAGCCCAGAATCTGTTCAAAGCTCAAACTTATACCACATCTGCTATAAATCACTGTGGTAAAGGAGTCATGTTTCAAACTACCTAACTTAATACTCCCTGATTTAAAACATCCCATTGACCAACCCTACTGAATATGCTCACCATTTATCCTAAACATTTATTATTATTATTCCTTTGAAAATATCATAGTCTTCCTATTTCCATTTCTAGCCCAGAAGCTATTTGTAAATTGATAGCTGATCAGAAAGGACACATCAGCTGTCTTTACTGAAGAGTCATTGTATAGTCTTTTCTGTACAGTCATATACTATACATATGTAGTCATATATCAACCATACCTCAATTCAGGCCTTATGTTCAGGAGTAGTCACTCAACCCAAACAGACTGTGGTGTGTGTGTGGGGGGGGGGGGGGGAGCGCACACACGTGAGTGCATATGCCCAAATTTTAGTTGAGGTTGTTTTGTACTGGAATTTTTTTTAAACAACAACAAAAAATAAGAATGAAAATTTGAGTAGATGAGGAGGTGAAGAGAATCTGGATGGAATTAAGGGATGGGGAAGAACAGGGTCAGACTAACTTGTGGACGTTCTCATAAGCAACAAATTATTTAAAAGTAAATCAAGTTTGAAACATATGGAAGCTTATATCTAAAAGCTACTACAAAATAAATGTGCATTTTCGTGGGGAAAACACATTTTTACTGTTATATTAAGGTATAGGTTGAAATTAGATATTATAAGTTAATTTGAAGATATATACCACTTATCCTGCATGTGTGTTTGTTGTTCTGTTGAATAATGATATAGTCAAGTAGATTTTCAAGTTATGGAATTTATTTCTACTGTGTAAGATACTGATTAATAAAACAAAATATTCTTTACCCTTGTTTTTAAAATAATTAACACAGAGATACAGTGTCACAGAGACACAGTGATTTATTTTACAAGCTTAATGCATTGAAGTTGAACAGTTATCAACCCTCTAAATTTTTAGCTACCTCTCAGCTACACAGTAAAAGTTACTTGCCAATAAGTCATCCTTTCTGGGCTAGATATGCTCCATCAAGTCATGTTCTATTTCTCCATCTTTTTTTCCTTCTCTGACCCCATGGTCCTCCCTCCATCCCCAAGCCCAGGAAGCTCAGTTCCACTTACCTTTCTTACATCAAGTCCCAGGCTTCATCATTTTTATTAACCACTCAACTTTAAGTAGAACAAGGTTTACACAACAAAGACAGGTGTATGGGAGAATTGTGCTCATTTGGGAGGCAACCAGATCTTGGTGGTCAGTAATTATCATTTGAATATATAGCACCAGACAAACCCCTATCATCACTCTTCCAATATTTTCCTATTATCTATTAAAAATGAAAGTCTATAAGGCTGAAGAGTAGCTCAGCAGAAAATAGGACTGACTGCTGTCCAGAGGACCCGTGTTTAGTTCCAGCACCCACATGACATCTCACAGTTATCTGTAATTCCAGGTCCAGAGGATCCAACACCCTTAAACAGAATATATTCTATGAAAAAAATCATTACAAAATATAATGAGAAAAAAAATCAAAGTCCTTTTGAATTATGTCACTAAAAATGTCTATGGAAAACATTAACACTGATATTTAAGCAAGTAGTTATAATCCATGCATACAGAAACTGTAAGTCACCAATATGCAAAGTATATTCAGTTAATTAGAGTTATGTGTTAATAGCTTCCACCACATCCATGAATAAATGTTGTGATGATTAGTTTTAATTGTCAACTTGACACTATTTAGGATCACCTTAGAAGGGAGTCTCAATAAATAATTGTCTAGATTAGATTGGCCAGTGAGCATATCTGTGAGTATCATCTCCATTAGGATATGGGGGGTGGAGATCCCTGCCCACTGTATATGAACCTTCTCTGGATTGTTTAAGTGTGGAAGAAGAAAGCTGAGAAACAGCATGTATGCTCAAGTACATTGCTGTGCTGTCAGACTTGGGTATGACCATGCGTAAATGATCAAAGAGCAGGCAACAGAGTTCATGTCAGTGACTGCCCCTGCTTCCCTTACTAGGGAACCAACTTTTTTTCTTTAAAAAACTTTCTAGTATTAGTGCATTTGTTCTCCAAAGCCAGATAAAATATAAAATATATTCAGATGCCTCTCTGGGAAATGAACCCAATTCCATTAACCATTAACATGGCTTAAAATCGTATTTGACACAAAATAATGCTAAAAACATAAATAGTTCATTTATTGGTCATACCTAACAGAGTATTATGTCTAATTAGATATTAATTTGCTACTTTCATAATATCTATTAAATATTGCTTTAATTTTAATATCTCTATTCTACATATAGAGAAAATTCAACCGTTTTGCTTTGAGAATTGTAATTTAATTGTATTTATTCTTCTTTCTTAGTTAAATGTTATTTACCTTCAAGAATTCTATTTCCCCCATATCTGATTGAAAAAGACATCCAATTTCCCCTAATAACATAGCCCTGGTTTATCTTTAAATGACAGTAGGTAATAAAAGGTTGTTTCCCTGAATTGTTTTGAACATTGTTCATGGTCAGCACTAAAACGAGAGGCTAAAGTACTCATTAACTTGTTTATTTGATAGACTTTATGAAGTAACCTTCAGTAACAAATAGAGAAAACACAAAATTGAACAATAAATAAAACAACAAAATTCAAATGAACTTCACATTGCATGGGGATCATGAAGAAGTAACAATCTTCTCTGTGTAAAACATTATATTGTCTTTGTTCTGCTTTCAAAAACCATTGGGAAGAAATGATTTTTTTTAAATGAGAAGATAGTGATCATTATCTTCAAGTTTTATTTTCCTCTTACTAAAGTATGATGCAATCTTTCAATAGCATGAACACTGAGCTTTTAAAGATCTTCCTTGTATAGCATTTCACTGCCAGGACACGTGCTAAAGTTACAGAAAACAATGATTTTAATTTCCTCTTTCCTGCTTTTCCTGTCCTTCTTTCCTCCTTCCCTTCTGTTACCAGAAAGCTGGGAAGCTGGAGAATAGGTACTTTAGTAGTTGGGACTGTCTTTGAATACAACTATCATTAACTCTGATGGTCGCCAACAAAATTCCCGCAAATGGTGTCTCATACATTCTTAATGTTTTTCTTATAGTAGAGAAGGTATGAGATACCAGTTGCTGGAATTTTGTTGACGACTAAGATGTGTGGCTACGTGGTAGCTCAGTAACCAATTGGTTTCCCATAGTAAGGGGAACAGGGACTATTTCTGACAGGGCTCTTTGACCTCCCCACCCCCAAGGGAGGAGCAGTCCTGTTAGGCCACAGAGGAGCACTTTGCAGCCAGTCCTGAAAATACCTGATAAACAGGTTCAGATGAAAGGGGAGGAGGTCCTCCCCAAGCAGTGGACTGGGAAAGGGGCAGGGAGGAGATGAGGGAGGGAGGATGGGATAGGGGAGGGAATGAGGGAGCTGGCTATAGCTGGGATACAGAGTTAATAAAATGTAACTAATAATAATAATAAAAATAAAAAAGTTAAAAAAAAAGATGTGTGGCTCTTTTTACACCTGGATTTTAGAAAGTATTTACAATAACCAATGAGGGTTTCCTGACTGCATTCAACAACCAGTAGACATTAAAGATACATTTTAAATTATTTTTTATATCTGTGTCACAGTGCTAAGATTTCCAGATTAAACTCTGTACTTCATCATCTATTTATGTACACATGAAAATAATAACCACAATAATAATGGAGGATACATGCAGCAGAGTGAGATGGAAGAAGAGAAAGGGAATATATGTCAAATAAGGAGTATCAAGTTATCTATTATTGTCATCATTTTTGAAAATTTCAAAGACTGAAAATACACCAAGTGTAATACCAAGTCCATGTATCAATAATATTTTGTATTTCTTCATTTGTCAGTGACCTCTAGCAATTTATGGTACACATAGAGTAGCAACATCTTAAATAGCACTATTGTCACATCTATACACTATTTGATTTGGGATAAGGTCTTGGAAGTACCAAAATAAAATTATCACTAATAAGAAAGACATTTTTGTTTCACAGCAAGCTAATGGTTTTTGGCTTCCAAAAATCTTATGAATTAAAAAACTCATTTTATTATAAAATACATGACATGAACTCATATTGTCAATATACAACAAAGATGCAAAAGCAGCCACAGAAGATAAATTTATATAATCTATTTGTTATTTAAATATTTTAAATATATTATCATTTCCTCTTACTTTGTGTATGGAAAAGTAATGTTGAGTAAACATTTTGAGCAAGCTAACAAAGATAACAAGTGATTAAATCAGGTCTCACTACAAGAATCAGTTCTTGATTTTTCTATATAAAAGAGCTTATTCATAAAGAAGCTTTTATTAATTGAATATATTTTTTATTTCTAGTTCATGTGTTAAAATTCCAGCCTTTATATAATGTTACTTGCTAATGGTCCTCTAGGATGGTGATTGGGTCATAGATGCTTTCAAAAACAGATCCATGCTCTTTGGAAAGAAAGATAAAGAAATGTCTTACTATATTGTCATATGAAGCCACACACAGAAGGTAATCATCCTTTAATGTAGAAGTACTCTTTTTAATAGTGGAATTTGTTGAAGCCTTGATTTTGGAAGTTCCTACTTCCATATCTGTGAGAAATGGTATTTGTTGTTGAATCCACCAAATTTGTGTTTTGTTTATAGATGGAACAGACCAAAACAATATATCACATAATGTTTTAAACCTTCAACATATGAACAAAAATGACCAATTATTAAGGAAAGTTCATTTATCTTAAAAAAAAAACTCCTTTGAAATGTTTATTTAGATTGTTCAAGAAAATCCCTTGCCTCCAGAGTACTCATATTTCACTAGCTTTTGTTAGTGAGAAGTCAAGATAACTGAAAGCAAAGAAAATAGGTAATAATGATTCAATGTAAATCTTTTAATTAAAGTGTTTGCAAAGCAGTTTCAGACTATTGTCCTTTCTAAAACTAAAAAGGCTCGGCTGAAAAAAAAATACACACTTAATTCTTTTCAGTGGATTGGATTTTTCTGAGTGCTTGATGTTTTCTCTGTGGGATCAATGAATCCCCCGTTTTATTTGTGGAAACAGTTGTATTAGAAATTGTCTCTCCTTTGCAGTCCATTATAAGCTCAGCCAAAGTAACCCATCAATGTCAATTTGTGTGTAACTTTCCAGGGAGGCCCTCAGGAATCAGAGCAAGAAGCAGTGTGAGAACTAGGAGTCAAACATGCTCTTTAAACGGTAAATATGGAAGTGCCTGCTGTAGCTGTTCAAAGGGTGACTAAGGAGCAGCAGACACCGCTAGCAAATCAGATGTTAAATGAGAGCGCTGTTTAGTTTTTTTGTCAGCTTGACAGGAACTATAGTTACCTGGAAAAGGTAACATTATCTGAGGAACTGACTTCATCGTATTGACCTGTAGACACATCTTGGTCAGGGGGCATTTCTGCAATAAATGATGTGGGAACACTGTGAGCACTGCTACCCTGCCCTGGGAAGTACAAAACAGGCAGCTTGGGAGACCAGAGGATGCAATCTTTCAGCTTTGCTTCCCACATGAGTCCTTGCGATGGCTTTTCTCAGTGATTGACTGATATGAATGTGTAAGCCAAATAAATCCTATGTTTCCTAAGTTGCTTACGGTCAGAGCATTTTATTTTAAATCAGAACCCAAGCTAGAAAGAGGAGCATTAATGACTCCCTTTGCAGAGAAGGAATTAGCAAGTTTTGGAAAAGAGAAATTCAAGCAATTCTAGATAAGAAATTTTTAATCAGAAAGAAGCAGTTAGGATTAATTTATGCAATGAAGGAAGTATAATATGGAAGTGGTCAATAATATGAAACTTATCTGATTCCCCTAGAATACTGGGCTGTTGAAGTAAGAATGTAATACAATATGACACATTTATGTTAAGCCTGAAATTGGACAACAGAAATAATAGTATATACAAAGTACAATAATTTAAATACTTTAGTCTACTAGCAGACTTTATTATGTTTTAATAATATACTTTTGGCTGCTCTAAGGGAAGCTATTGAAACACATGTATTTATTTTTTGTATGTGTTATATTGAAATTTCCCTACTGTAATGGAAAGCCTGAGATAAGAACACATCCCATATTTTTGCTCTATGTTATTACACATGTCGGACTCATAATCAGTGAGTTACTTTTACTATCACAGAGCTTTTCATAACTGAACCAGGCTCTTCAACTAGACCAAAAGTGGCTATGGATGAGCCAATATAAAAGTCATTTTTATTTCTTCTGATGATGGAATGAGGTGAGAGCCATACCCAAGTTTTAGGAATACATGGCAAGCCTTTTCATGTATCTAAGCCTATGCCTGGAAGCTTCTAACCTCCATACAATCTAATCTTCTGCAAGCCCAGGTCTTTAAGGCTTCAGCTTCCAGCCTCTGTGTGCTAACCTAGGCCTAGAATTTCTTCGGTCTCAAAGACTGACTGCCCAGTAAGCTTATCCTTTCTAGTTCTCTCTGAGCTCTAGCTGGCTGGTTCAACTCAGCTGTTCAGGCTCAAAACTCCTTTCCAAGCGGACTGATTCAAACTGGCTTCTCTTCTCTCTGCTTGTCACTGAATTGCTCTGCTTGGAAAAACTGCCTCTGAATTCCATGAACTAAAGTAATAAACTTAATTGCACTGAACTACACCATACTGTATTATATTCCCAAACTCTACTTTACTGCCTTCACATTCTTCCCAGCTCTCTCTGCACTGCTCTTAAGTAGTTTCTCTTTCCTAGTTGTTCTCCTGAGAATTGATTACATCCTACCTCCAATTCATTCTTTCAAATCTAAGTGTCTATTCCAGCCAGAGTGATTAAAGATATGTGCTAAGGGCATGTTCGTATTTCAGCTGGATCACACAGACCTAAGATTTTTTGGATATGATTCCTTAACAGAGTAGCCGTGTTCCTGGATTAAAATCCCTCTACAGACCAAACCATTTTCAGGTCATTATTTCCTTCCATTAGAACCTTGGGATCCACACATTTGTCCTTTGATGACAAGTGTTATACTCTTCTTCAGCAGTGAGGTCATCTTCAGTACAACTTTTCCTTCCTTCCTTCCTTCCTTCCTTCCTTCCTTCCTTCCTTCCTTCCTTCCTTCCTTCCTTCTCTCCTTTCTTCCTTAACTTCTTTTTCTTTCTTAAATTCTGTCTCATTTTTTCCTCTCTTCCTTATTTCTTCTCTTCCTTTCTTCCTTCCTTCCTTCCTTTCATTTCTAATTTAATATAAATAGGTTCTGTTTAGGGAATGGTTTGTTTCAGATATTACTGGTAGAATGTAAACTTGTACAAGAACTTTGGAAATCAATCTGGTGCTTTCTCAGAAAATTAGGAATAAGGCTACCTCAAGATCCACTCTTGAACACATACCCTAAAGATGCTCCAAAATTCTACAAGGACATTTGTTCAAATATGTTCAAAGCAGCCTTATTTGTAATTGCCAGAAACACAGATGTCTCTGAAATGAGAAATGAATACAGAAATTGGGGTATATTTACACAATGGAATTATACTCAGCGATTAAAAACAAGGAAATCATGAAATTTGCAGGCAAATAGATGGAACTAGAAAGGATCATTTTGAGTGAGGTAACCTAGAAGCAGAAAGACACGCATGGTATATACTCACTTGTAAGTGGATATTAATCATATAATATAGGATAAACATCCTAAAATCTATAGTCCTAAAGAAGCTAAACAAAAAGAAAGACCCTAGGGAAGATGCTTAATCCTCATTCAGAAAGGCAAACAGGATAGCCATGGGAAGCAGAAGAAAGCATGGAACAGGACAGGAGCCTGTCCACTGACGGCCTCTGAAAGACTCTACCCAGAAGGGTATTGAAGCAGATGCTAACATGCATAGCCAAACTTTGGGCAGAGTGCAGGGAACCTTAAGGAAGAAAGGAGAGATAGAGATATCTGGAGGGCATATGAGCTCCACAAGGAGACCAACAGAGCCAAAAAATTTGGGCCCAGGGGTGCTGCAAAGACTGATGAATCAACCAAGGACCAAGCATGGAGAGGACCTAGATCCCCTGCAAAGATGTAGCCCCATCGGCAGCTCAGTTTCCGTGGGAATCCCCTGGTAAGGGGAGTAGGGGAAGTCTCTGGAATAAATTCAGTTGTTTTGTCTTTGAAAACCAACCCCTGGTTAGGTGGCTTTACTAAGCCACAGAAAAAGAGGATCTAGACAGTCCTGATAAGACCTGCCTGATAGGTCAGGGTCAGATAGTTGGGAAGGAGGACCTCCCCTATTAGAAGAGATATAGGAGGAGAAGTGGAAGGGAGATATAGTGGGAAACAAAGTGAATAAATTGAAAAAAATAATAATAATAAAATAAAAAGTATGAAAAAAGAATTTGGAAAAAAAGATTGTTTATCAAGTTTAGGTACAGATGTTTTTGCTAGTGACTCTGACATAGAAAATACTTAGAGAACAGTTTGAAGTTCAGGAAAATACACTCTTAATAGTAAAGCCATGGACTTGTTGTGGTTGTTGAGGGAAAACAATGCGGCAATCAGCTCTAACTCATGTGACTCACTGAAGGTAGGCCAGTGACTGAGACTACAATTGATTCCCTTATACTGGTTTTTGCCCTCAGCTTCCTGATATGATTTAATAAAAAAAAAATAATAATAATGAGTAGATATGCACCTTAAAAATTTGAAGCAGAGATGGCTGATTGTTTTTATATAAAAGTTTAGATTTGTGATTCTTTTAAGATTTTTACAAGATTACTTTTTTAAGATAGCTGATTCATGCTTTGTAACCGCAAACTTCAGCCTGCCAGCAAAGAAAAGCAATTTAATTCTGATCCCTGAGTTCGCTACTATCAGCGGAAGTCACTGTCCTTAGCCATTAGTTCTGGCCTGGAAAATTACCCTCAGAAAAATTCTGATCGGTCACCAGCCAGGCAGGAGTTGTGGATCTACAACTGAACTCAGTTTGCTCCCATTTCAAATGTTGAATCTGCTCTTTGACAAAAGACCTCAATCAAAAACCAGATATTCTAAATATAAAAAGAGAAAGTGGGGAATAGAATTGAATGCATTGGTACAGGAGACCACTTACTGAACAAAATAACAACTGCTCAGGCACTAAGATTGACAATTAAAGATTGGGATCTCAGGAACCTGAAAATTTACTGCAAGTGAAAGGACTGAAACACCAACCAGAGATCATACATGGGCTGGACTGAGGCCACCTACACATTTATAGCAGATGTGCCGCTTGGTCATCATGTGGGTCTCCTAACAATGGGACCAGGGCATCTCTCCAACTTATGGATAACAAGCTTTGATATTCACAGGGTTACACTGAGGCAGGGAGTAGATCCAGCTGCTGCCTGGTGGCCCAACAGATTTTACCTGGGAATAATATTTCAGTCCAGAACTGATATGGCTTCCACTGATAGTGGCAAATGGAGGGGCCACAATTAAATTGCTGGTGTTGGGCAGTGCTATAAGCTTCCAATAAATTTCTTCGTGATTTAACTTCTCTTCATTTAGATTCTGTTACAGGCTTCTTCTACGTTATACACACACACACACACACACACACACACACACACACACACATATAAATGCATTCACATTCACACATTAGGTGTATAGAGCAAATTCCAGAGAGCAAGCTCCAAACTGACTTTACACACATACATATGCAAATACACATCTTGGTGGATAGAACAAATTCCGAAGATCTAAACCACAGTTCCAAACCACAGGTCCAAACC
The DNA here is from genome assembly GCF_030254825.1 of Meriones unguiculatus. Lineage (NCBI taxonomy): Eukaryota > Metazoa > Chordata > Mammalia > Rodentia > Muridae > Meriones > Meriones unguiculatus. The sequence continues at coordinate 92,459,985 of NC_083357.1, read as the reverse complement.
ACAGCTTTATTCTCTTTCCCACAGCTTATATATCCCAGCAAGATCTTTCAAGCAGTACAGAAATCATATGGTGGTTACATTCTATTATTCTTTAAATAAACTGTTATACAGTTAGAATACATAAGAAAAATCTGTTCCCCAATTCCCTCACATGAGTGAAAAACAAATATGAAAAGCAAATTATTCCCCCCCCCAAAAAAACAAATACATTTGTAACTAAGCAACTTATTTATATATTAACAGAGTGTGATCAAGCAATATATTTTCTCAGCCAGCTTTTCTTTACTGGCAGGCTGCAGTTTGCAGACACAAAGAAAGAATCAATTATCTTAAAAAAATGTAATCTTATAGAAATCTTAAAACAATCACAAATCTATACTTTTATGTAGAACATAGCCATCTCTATTTTAAATATTTAAGGTGTGCATCTACTCGTTAATAATTTTTATTAAAACATAACAGAAGACTGAGGGCAAAGAAAAAAGGTAGAAGGAAAGCAATTGCCATCTCAGTCACCAGCCCACCTTGAGAATGTCACCTCAGCCAGTGCTTCTTTAGGCTATTGTCTTTCCTCGGCAACCTCAAAAAGTTTCTGGTGTTATTATTAAGAGTCTATTTTTCTTAACTACAAATTATTCTCTAAGATCTTCTGCTTCAGAGCCAATAGAAAGCATCTTTACCTAACTTTCCTAAACAGTCTGGTTTTTAAAATTCTTCTTGAGGGTAGTGGTCATTGCTAACAATCTACATCTCTATGTATGTTCCTTTCAAGGAACAAATTCCAAGGGTGGTGGGTGAATCATTAATCTGCTCCAGTAGCAATGCTTGAATGAGATCAAGCATTATTGTTGTGAGTGCCAGTGATACTGTCCAGTGAGGGGCCTGAAAGCCCCCTTGAGTTTTCTTACAACTCGTATATTATGAGGGATGTGGTGACAAGGGCAACAAGTGGAGCTATGCTCCATAACAGCATGAAGTCCTCAGACTAGGCCTCTCTGAGACACCCATCTTGGGTCTGCTAACTGGTGGAGGCTGCGTTCCATAAGTTCTAGAGCTGTTTGCTGTTTCTCCTGCATGGCTTCTGATACTGACACTGTTGCCTATCTTTAGATTCCTTCCCCCAGGCAGGGCTGCTTTGCCTGGCCTCAATGGGAGTGAATGAGCTTAGTACTTTTGTGATTTGATGTGCCAGGGAGGATTGGTATCCATGGAAGGCCTTTCCTTCTCAGAGAACTCAGGGGGAAAGGGGTAGTGTGTGTGTGAAGGTGGGACTGAATGGAGAAAAAAAATTAAAATAAATAAATTTTAAAAAAGAACATTTTAAAGGGAAGATAAAATGATAAGCATGACCATCACATGAGGTCAGTAAGTTTTAGTATATGGAAAAAAGAATAATTTAACTTTAATTTGAAAACTATATTGATAAAATAAAAGTATGAATAAGCTGAAAACCCAAAAATTTTAGGGCACCAGTACCAGGGATTGAGTTTTTCTTTACAAAAGTTTATCTATTGGTGGAGATATGGCCTCTTCAATTTATGCCCAAATAACCCTCAGCATTCTATAGGTTGATAATACTAGCTGAAAAAAGTGTGTGTCAAACGAACAATTGTCCCATGATAAAGTTCACTATAGTAGAAAAACCTAATGAGTGCATCAGTGTTCACTTGACAAAACAATGGTGTCTCTCAAGTAGAAATAATTCCTGGGATAAAATAAAAGATAAAAATACAAAATAAAAATAAAAGAGGTTACATATAATGGTTTAAATAGTGTAAGTAACCAAAAGATACAGAGTCAATCTCAGAAATAGTTCTTAACACATATGAAAAAGATATACGACATTTTAGTGGCATTCAATTCTAGTTTGAATTTTGAACTAAAATAGGAATCATTATGATTGATATTTTCAACATTTGATCACCTGAAAAAACTATCAGTAATTTCTTTCTGATTGTTTATCAATGGTTGAGATTGATTGCAATTTTTACCTAACTGCTATTAAACTTGACAAGTTTTTTAATAGAGTTTTTTTTTTTTTTTTTACTGTCAAATAGTGCTTTTTATATCATATTATTTTACTTTAAAACAACCCTGAATCAGGACCAACAGATGGCTCAGCGGGTGAAGGTGCTTGCCACACACATCTGGCCACATGAGCTCTAGATTCATTACACACACAAAGATGAAGGGAGAGAGCTAAGTTCACAAAGTTGTCTTTTGATTGCATTATGTGTGTCCTGGCACTTACCTCCCCCCCAAACACACACATATCATGATATGTATACAATAACAATAAATGATATCAAAACCAGAGTGCTGGTTTATATTGTGTTCAGCTTGAAGAGAATGGAGGCACCACAGCTGAGTAACAGGCAAGATGTGCTACTTGTGTGTTATCCTAACAGAATGAAGTAGAATAGTTTTGAGTTTTAGGACAGCCTGGGCTGTACAATGAGAGTTTGCCTCAAAACAAAATAGAAAAAATCAATCAATCAATCAATCAATTTTACCGATCTTATTTAATTAATTATTAATTAATTGATTAACTTATTCATAAGTTAGTTGACATACCAGAAGTTCACAAACTATGCATGATCTTATTCTCATTATTTTCTAAGTTCTGATAATTTAAAACATGTTGATTGGCTATAATTACATCTTTCCTATCAGTTCCTCTCCTCTTTCCAATTCTTCTTCAGTCTCATACCTGTCCTCATCTCTGTCAAATCTTTTACTGTTAATACATACAACCTTCTGTGTCCACTGAGAGTTATATTTCTCAGAGCTGACCACTTGGGATTAGATCAGGATCCTCGTCTCAGAAGAAAACTAATTTTGTGAGTAACTTTTGATTGGCTATAGCTGTTTACTTAGTGGTGGGCCCTATGAAATTTGCCCCAATCCACACTGGCTTGTTAACTGAGTTCTCTTTATTTATGCAGCCATATTTTTGAGGTTTCATGGGTGCTTCTTCCCTATCATATATAGAAGACACTATCTATAAGCTAAACTTAAGTAAAGTTGATGCTATAATGAATTTACTAATAAACTTGCTTAGGAAATATTAAGTTACACAAAGTAGAATTTAGCTAATGGTGTCCTGCCTCCAACACAAGAGGCAGAAAAGTAATATAGTGGCTTAATTAGGGTTTCTATTCTTGTGACAAAATACAAATGACCAATCACAAACTGGAAAGGAAAGAGTTTATTTGGCTTATACTCCAACACTTTAGTACATCATTGAAGGAATCCAGAACAGAATTCAGACAGGGCCAAAACCTGGAGACAGGAGCAGATGTAGTGGCCATATAGGAATGCTGCATTCTGCTTTGCTCCTCCTGGCTTGCTCAACCTACTTTCTTATAGAACCCAAGCCAAGAGATAGCACCATCCACCATAGGCTGAGCCTTTGCCGTTGATCAACAATTAAGATAATGCCTTACAACAAGATATTATGGAATCTTGGTCAAGGTTCCCTATCTTGTGCAAAGTTGACAAAAAATTAGCTAGGACAATTGACAATCCCTAATCAGTTTAACTTATAAACATATCACTATTAAGCCATACCTTTCTATTTTTGATCAGATCCTAGATTACACAATGACATCAACATTACAACATAAAACTTTTCACAAATTTTACAAGTAACACGGTGTTTACAAATTCGAACACTTCATAATTAAGACTTTAAAAATTCAAAGTCCCTTTTAAAACCTCAAATATCTTTTATAATTTTAGTCTCTTGACTGTGGGATCATGTAAATAAAAGAATAAGTTAATGATTTCCTTCCTTTTATATTTCTTTTAACTTTTATTAATCACACTTTATTCACTTTGCATTCCCCCATAAACCTTCCCTCCTCCCCTCCCAATCCCACCCTCCCTTCCCCTTCTTTACTAGGGCCCTTCCCCAAGTCCACTGATAGGGAGGTCCCCCTCTCCTTCCTTCTGATCTTAGTCTATCAGATCTCATCAGGAGTGGCTGCATTGTCATCCTCTGTGGCCTGGTAAGTCTGCTCCCCCTCCAGGGGGAGGTGATCAAAGAGCAGGCCAATCAGTTCATGTCAGAGACAGTCCCTCTTCCCATTACTATGGAAGCCACTTGGACACTGAACTGCCATGGGCTACATTGGTGCAGGGGTTCTAGTTTATCTCCATGCACGGTACTTCGTTGGAGCATGAGTCTCTGGAAAGACCCCTGTGTTCAAATTTTCTGGTTCTGTTGCTCTCCTTGTGGAGTTCCTGTCCTCTCCAGATCTTACTATTTCCCACTTCTTTCATAAGATTCCATGCACTCTGCCCAACAGTTGGCCATAAGTCTCAGCAAAAATTAAATAAATAAATAAATAGATGAAAATATGATTGGAGATGAAACGGATATTTACTTTTACCTCAAAGTCAACAAGAGGAAGAATGTAATTGCCACCTCCCTCTATCAAATTTAAATTGCACCCTTTAGAAGAAAAAGCAAAAAAGAAAAGTTGTAATTTCAAAGAATTTGTCTACCTTTTCTTCAGAAAACTTATAGTAAAAATTGATTTTGTTAAAAAAAAATAATTTCCTTCCTTCAAAAGGGAAGAACCAAGGCACACTCATAATCTAAAGAAAGCAAAGCCACACTTGACCAGTATAACTAACTCAATTTATAATATGTATGATTCGCTCACTGTCTTCTGGACACCTCCAAAGTGCTTGGAAGACATCTCTGGATCTGTATTGTGAAGCGGACACAGCTTGTCTTCTAAGCTCTGGCAGGCTCCACTTCCCACTGCTGCTCTTCTTGGTAGTCATTCCGTGGAGTTAGCATCCAAGAAATGCTGGGGTCTTCTGCTACAACTGGACTGTACTTTCACCAACAGCCTTTCTTAGGCTCTTTTCAAGCCTGATCTTCTCTGCATGACTCCTTCAGTCCTGTACCTTCAACTACCACTAAGGCTACATCTTCACTTTTGTCCTCTTCTGAGCTCTTACTGTTCAAAGCCCCAAATTTTCTCCATGACCACGTCATGCCTTCAATATCAGTACCACCTTGGTGATTCTTACACTACCAAGCACAACCTTCGCTGCCTCTGGAACAGAGCTTCTCTGTGCTGAGCTTTCTAAAATACATCCAAGAGTATTTCAGTTCAGTGATGCTGGTCTCTTTTATTGTCACTGATAATTTCTCAGCTCCAGCTGACAAGCATCAATTGTCTCAGTAAAACAAAGCTTTCATTCAGTGGTCCTAGTCTCTTGTTATTCACAGTCAATTCTTCTGCTCTACCTGAATATATGTCACACAAAGGGCAAATGGCATTGTCAAGTCTTTGAGTCCCTCTGAAATGTCACAAGCTAAGACCCAATCATCTGCACTGTTTCAACATTCTTATCTTTTAAGCTCCTACTGAACATCTCACTGAGCTCTCAGCACTAAATGATTTTCCTAGTCCAAAGTTCTAAAATCCTTCCACAGCCTTCACCAAAACAACATGGTCTAGTCTGTCTCAGTTATAGTTTCTATTTCTGTGACAAAGCAATATGAACAAAGAACAAGCTAGGGAGGAAAGTGTTTATTTGACTCATACTTCCACACTGTGGTTCATATTTGGAGGAAACCAGAACAGGAACTCAAACAGGTCAGGAACCTGGAGTCAGGAGTGGATGCGGAAGCCATGGAGGAGTGCTGCTTGCTAGTTTGCTTCCTTTGTCTTGTTCATTTCTTACAGAACACAAAATCATTAGCCCAGGGAAGGTACCACCAACAATATTGGCCTTTCCCAATGGTCACAAGTTGTAAAAATGCCAGAAGGCGATGAAGATGACCATAGTCTGAAGTCATTTTTAGGGTTATGGGCAATGCTGCTACTGGAGGCTGTGTTTATTTGAGTGGTGTACACTGCCAGCTGAGATCATTTTTTATTTTATTGGCCTGTGCTACCACTGAGGGCTGTAATGATATCCATGGCCCTGCTGTAAGTGTTGGGTAATGGTAGATTTGTCAGCTGAGGTCAGTTCTCCACATTTTAACCAGTTGTGGGTCTTTGTAATAATCACTGTCCACTGCAACAAGAAGTTTATTTGATGAGGGGTGAAAATTATGCTTACTGTGGATATTAAACTGAGTATTTAGAATACAATTAGAAGTTATATTAATTTAGAAAAATGATCATAATAAATTTGTCTCTAGTTTCTATTACCTCTTTAGTCATAATATCTGAGTAGAATTATACTTCCAGGTCTAAATTTCTTCCTATAGAGTGGGCACTGGGTCCAATTAGATATCTATTTGCCACCATCAAAATAAATAAATAAATAAATAAATAAACAAATATATACATACATAAAGTGCCACTGTTGTGCCATGAAGCCTTTCTCACTAGGCCAGTCATTGTGGTTCATAGGCTTTACAACTGGTTAGGACTATGAATTGCTTTTCTCCTTTCATATCTTGCATAATCACTTCCAATAATATGAGATGTAATCCTTAGGAAAGATACTTCCAGGAGAATTGAATTCTTCCAATACTATATTTTTTAGTGTGTGGTATACTTGCAATAGGATCTTACCTACAAGTTATGGGAGAAAAACAAGGATAATGGCAACAGCTTATACTTTCTTGAGGATTTTCTAAACTCTTTAATGACTAATTCAAAGATAGCTTCCCTAAGGGTCTCCTGTAACCCAAGCTTATCCCTTCTTTGCTCTCTGGTTGAGGCTTACTTTGAATCCCCTGCCTCTACTTCCCAAATCCTGAGGTTTCTACTGTTGACTCCATTGCTTGGAGTTATGCTTATTTATCCCAACAAAAATGTATTGTTTAACAGTGGAAAATTTGGGCATATAAGACATTTCATATTTGGCATGCTTGGAATAAACTGCAACAAGCTTATTTCTACCAGACAGTGCCTAATGATAGCTTTAGTTATTCAGGTACAGTTCCCAAAGTTACAGCCACAGCATTTATTTCTGATGGTAGTAAATATCTGTGTTAATTAGAATCTCGGGTTTGTGCTGTTTTTCATTTGTGAAGATCACTTTATTGTTATTTAGAATCCCTGTATGCAATCAATACTCTATTAAAGCCTGAAGCTAATAGTCTTCCTGAATCAAAAATTCAAATGCTGTGCTCAACAAAAAAGTCATCATCATTAAAGCATTGTTGTTTAATATTTATTGTGGACAGAATTTCTTAATCAAGTCTGACATTATTTATCTTCTTTATAAAGGTCTTGATAAAATGCCTACAAGAAAAATTAGAAAATTTATCTTTTGTGTGAGCTTCACTAGTCATTAATTTTAAATTCGAGGTTCTAAATTAGCTAAAACTATATTGGAACACAGAGACTGCAATATTTAAGTAATTCCAAAGCTTTCTTAGAAAGTAATTTCCAGGTATAACTTTCTTCATTAATATGTATTATTTCTAATTAAAAAAATAAAAACATTTATTAACAAAGGGGAATTTTCTCCATTTCCCAATATTAGACCTTCTTTTTTAGTTTCTTCATTTTGAATGATATAAAGAAAAAGTTCTAACATTCACAAAACTCCATGTTCTCTGGTGAAATCCTCACTTTCAAAAGCTGAGTGGTGCAAGAAATTCTGTATACTTCTGAACTATTAACAGTATTAAAAAATACTGTTTTGTGCAGGATGAAAATGTGGATCTATTTGCATCCAGTTAGACCAGCACTATTTGTTAAAGATACTATCTTTTTCCCCCATTGTACAGTTTTAGCATCTTTGTCAAAAATCAAGTGCCCAAGAGGACATTTGCTCACTTATGTTTATAGCAGTTTTATATGTATTGGCCAGAAACTGGGAACCACCTAGATGTCCCTCAGCGAAAGGATAAAGAAACTGTGGCACATCTACACAATGGAATATTACTCAGCTATTAAAAATAAGGATATCATAAAATTTGCAGGCGAATAGATGGATTTAGAAAAGATCATCCTGAGTGAGGTAACCCAGACCCAGAATGACACGCATAGTATATACTTTACTCATAAGCAGGTATTAGCCATACAACACAGGATAATCAAACTAAAAAACCACAGACCTAAAGAAGCTAAACAAAAAGGAGGACTTTAAGAAGAATGCTTAATTAGCATTCCAAAGGGAAAACAGTATAGATGCCAGAAGTAGTTGAAGAGAGGGAATAGGATGGGAGCCTACCATAAATGTCCTCTTAAAGACTCCATTCAGCATGGGATTGAAGCAATGCTGAGACTCACAGCCAACCTTTGGGCAGAGAGCAGGGAGTCTTAAGGAAGAAGCAGAGTGATAGAAGGCCCCAGAGGAAAGAGAAGCGCCACATGAAGAACACAGAGACAACAAATCTGGGTCCAGTGTAGCGTGCAGAGACTGATGGCACCAACCAAGGACCATGCATGGAAAGGACCTAAGCCTGCTACTCAGATGTAACCAATAGGCAGTTCAGTCTCCATGTGGGTCCCCTACTAAGGGACCAGGGCCTGTTTATGACATGGACTCTGATGAATGCTCCTTGATCACTTCCTTCTGGTGGGTGGCATTGTCAGGCCACATAGGAAGAGGATCCTGAAGAGACTTGATAGTCTGTGGTCAGTTGGTAAGGGAGGAGGTCTCCTTTTTTCTGAGGATTAAGGGAAGAGAATAGGTGAGAAGAGGGAGGTTGGGTGGGAATAAGAGGAGGATAATATCAGAATGTAAAGTGAATAAATTTAAAAAGAAAAAAAATAATTATTCAAACAAATAGTACTTTTATGCAAATTGCATGTTAACTGCTATATTGTTTTATATAAGATCAACAGAAAACAAAACCAGGTTTGAATTTGGTTAGAAAATGCTGTGTCGACGATGGGGGGCGGAGCCAAGATGGCGACTAGCACACACAGTTTCTGAGCAGTGGGATACCTGATCTTCTGAGTTGGAGAATGGAAGGACCCCCAACCCAGGAAAACCACAGTGAGGCTTTCTGAACACCAGAGAACATCGCAGGAGGTGAAAACTTTGGCCTCCGGTCACCCGGAGACTTGCTTGGGGAGGGAGAGAAAAGATCCTTTGTTCTTGCTGCACTCCCTTCCCCCAGACCTCCTTCCTCCTCCGCACAGCCACACAGCGGACTCATCTTTCTCAGTGCAGACCTAACTGCCTGGCGTATACAACCGCTGAGACGGAGCCCCAACCACTTTAGCGGCAGACAAAAGCCAGCAGTACGTACCCCGGAGTCCCAGATTCGCGCAGCGGCTGCACCATCCTCCCAGGGCGCGAATCTGCTAGACACCATACTAGCTCCGCAGGATCGCCATCACTGACGGTACGACCCGCCCAATCCCACAGTGACAGAGAATACGCTATATACTCACCGAAACCAGGCAGAAACGTCATACAACCTGGACACACCAGGCACTGGGCCTCCCAAGCTTGGAGAGCACAATGAAGAGATCCCAGGACTTCCCAGAAAGCATTGGGACTAGCAAGCCAGTCTCCAGTTACAGCAGGACGTGGCAGCGGAGCAGTACTGAACTGGCGGGGCACCACAGCCCTCCAGTTTAAGACTAACCAGGGCCAAACCAGAGAACAGAGAGCCTGATTACCCCATCCCTGCTGAAGTGACCACCCTGAAATCTCCAGCTGCAGCAAGACCTCAGAACCTGGCAGTGACAGCAGCACAGAACTGGCGGAACACATCAAAGAAGCAGGGCCAAACCAGAGAGCAGAGAGCCCCGGATACCACGATCTCGGCCAAGAGACCTGCCTATTCCATCTACCAAAACTGAGTCAAGATCAGGTAGAAAGACTGAATAGCCCTATATCTCCCAAGGAAATCGAAGCAGTCATTAACAGTCTCCCCTCCAAAAAAAGCCCTGGACCAGATGGCTTCAGCGCAGCCATCTACAAGACCTTCAAAGAAGTGCTAACTCCAATTCTCCTCAAGCTATTCCACAAAATAGAAACAGAAGGAACACTACCAAACTCATTCTATGAAGCCACAGTCACCTTAATACCTAAACCACACAAAGACCCAACAAAAAAAGAGAACTTCAGGCCTATCTCTCTTATGAACATTGACGCAAAAATACTCAATAAAATACTTGCAAACCGAATCCAAGAACACATCAAAGATATCATCCACCATGACCAAGTAGGCTTCATCCCAGTCATGCAAGGGTGGTTCAACATACGGAAATCCATCAATGTAATCCACTACATAAACAAACTGAAGGAGAAAAACCACATGATCATCTCCTTAGACGCCGAAAAAGCATTTGACAAAGTCCAACACCCATTCATGTTTAAAGTCTTGGAGAGATCAGGGATACAAGGCACATACCTAAACATAGTAAAGGCAATATATAGCAAGCCTATAGCTAACATCAAATTCAATGGAGAGAAACTTAAATCAATCCCACTGAAATCAGGGACAAGACAAAGCTGTCCATTGTCCCCATATCTCTTCAACATAGTACTTGAAGTCCTAGCCAGAGCAATAAGACAACTAAAGGAGATCAAGGGGATACAAATCGGAAAGGAAGAGGTCAAAGTGTCACTATTTGCAGATGATATGATAGTATACATGAGCGACCCCAAAAATTCAACCAGAGAACTCCTTTAGCTGATAAACACCTTCAGCAAAGTGGCAGGATACAAAATCAACTCAAAAAAATCAGAAGCCCTCCTATATACCAAAGACAAAAAGGCTGAGAAAGAAATTAGGGAAACAACACCCTTCACAATAGCCACTAATAACATAAAGTACCTTGGTGTGACCCTAACCAAGCAAGTGAAAGACCTGTTTGAGAAAAACTTCAAGTCTCTGAAGAAAGAAATTGAAGAAGATATCAGAAGATGGAAAGATCTCCCGTGCTCATGGATTGATAGGATTAACATTGTGAAAATGGCCATACTGCCAAAAGCAATCTACAGATTCAATGCAATTCCCATCAAAATACCAACACAATTCTTTACAGACCTTGAAAAAAAGATTCTCAGCTTCATATGGAGAAACAAAAAACCCAGAATCTCCAAAACGATCCTGTACAACAACAGATCATCTGGAGGTATCTCCATTCCTGATCTCAAGCTGTACTACAGGGCAACAGTAATAAAAACTGCATGGTACTGGCATAGAAACAGAAAGGAGGATCAATGGAACCGCATAGAAGACCCAGAAATAAATCCACACACCTATGAATACTTGATATTCGACAAAGAAGCCAATTCCATTCAATGGAAAAAAGACAGCATCTTCAACAAATGGTGCTGGACCAACTGGATGTCTACATGCAGAAAAATGAAAATAGATCCATATTTATCACCCTGCACAAAACTAAAGTCAAAGTGGATCAAGGACCTCAACATAAAACCAGATACCCTAAATCAATTGGAAAAAAAAGTGGGGAACAGCCTAGAACTCATTGGCACAGGAGACAACTTCCTGAACAGAACACCAACAGCACAGGCTCTAAGAGCAACAATCAATAAATGGGACCTCATGAAACTGAAAAGTTTCTGTAAAGCAAAGGATACCGTCATCAAAACAAAACGACTGCCTACAGATTGGGAAAGAATCTTCACTAACCCTTTATCTGACAGAGGACTAATATCCAGTATATACAAAGAACTAAAGAAGCTGAAAAGCAGCAATCCAAGTAATCCAATTAAAAAATGGGGAACAGAGCTAAACAGAGAATTCTCGACAGAGGAATATCGAATGGCAAAAAAACACTTAAAGAAATGCTCATCCTCATTAGCCATCAGGGAAATGCAAATTAAAACGACCCTGAGATATCACCTTACACCCATCAGAATGGCCAAGATGAAAAACTCAAGCGATAACACATGCTGGAGAGGTTGTGGAGAAAGGGGAACCCTGCTCCACTGCTGGTGGGAATGTAAACTGGTACAACCACTCTGGAAAGCTATCTGGCGCTTTCTAAGACAAATAGGAATAGTGCTTCCTCCAGACCCAGCTATACCACTGCTAGGTATATACCCAAAGTTTGTTCAAGTGCACAAAAAGGACACTTGCTCAACCATGTTTATAGCAGCTCTATTTGTAATAGCCAGAACCTGGAAACAACCCAGATGTGCATCAACGGTGGAATGGGTACAGAAATTGTGGTATTTTTATACAATGGAATACTACTCAGCAATCAAAAAGGAGGAAATCATGAAATTTGCAGGCAAATGGTGGGATCTAGAAAAGATCATTCTGAGTGAAATATCCCAGAAGGAGAAAGACAAACATGGGATATACTCACTTATATAGACCTATAAGATATGATAAACATAATGAAATCTGTACACCTAAAAAAGATAATCAATTGAGCGGACATGGGGTAAGATGATCAATCCTCATTTAGAAAGACAGATGGGATGTGCATTGAACGTATGACAGGAGTCTACTGAGCACATCTGAAAGACCCTTAACTAGCAGTGTTTTCAAAGCAAAGACTCATGACCAAACCTTTGGCAGAGTACAGGGAATCATAAGAAAGAAGGGGAGTTAGTCTGATGGGGAAAGGATAGGAGCTCCACAAGGACCAAATATATCTGGGCACAGGGTCTTTTCTGAGACTGACATTCAACCAAGGACCATGTATGGATATAACCTAGAACCTCCACTCAGATGTAGCCTGTGGTAGCTCAGTAACCAATTGGTTTCCCAAAGTGAGGGGAACAGGGACTATTTCTAACAGGAACTCAATGACTGGCTCTTTGGTCTCCCCACCCCTGAAGGGAGGAGCAGTCCTGTTAGGCCACAGAGGAGGGCTTTGCAGCCAGTCCTGAAGATACCTGATAAAACAGGATCAGATGAATGGGGAGGAGGTCCCCCCATCAGTGGACTTGGAAAGGGGCATGGTGGAGATGAGGGAGGGAGGGAGGGAGGGACTGGGAGGGAATGAGGGATGGGGACATGGCTGGGATACAGAGTTAATAAAATGTAACTGATAAAAAAAAAGAAAATTAAAAAAAAAAAAAAGAAAATGCTGTGTCAGGGTTTCATATCATTGTGATAAAACATCATAGTTGAAATAAATATGAGGAACAAAGGGTTTGTTTTATCCTGAAGTTTGTAGTTCACAATCCTGGAAAGTTGAGGCAGGCACCAGGAGGTACTGATACAGAGGACATGGAAAAGTACTGCCTTCTGGCTGCTCTTCAAGGCATGTTCAGGCTCTTTTTTTTTTTTTTTTTTTTTTTTTTATCAGTTACATTTTATTAACTCTGTATCCCAGCCATGTCCCCATCCCTCATTCCCTCCCAGTCCCTCCCTCCAGCCCTCATCTCCACCGTGCCCCTTTCCAAGTCCACTGATGGGGGGGACCTCCTCCCCATTCATCTGATCCTGTTTTATCAGGTATCTTCAGGACTGGCTGCAAAGCCCTCCTCTGTGGCCTAACAGGACTGCTCCTCCCTTCGGGGGTGGGGAGACCAAAGAGCCAGTCATTGAGTTCCTGTTAAAAATAGTCCCTGTTCCCCTCACTTTGGGAAACCAATTGGTTACTGAGCTACCACAGGCTACATCTGAGTGGAGGTTCTAGGTTATATCCATACATGGTCCTTGGTTGAATGTCAGTCTCAGAAAAGACCCTGTGCCCAGATATATTTGGTCCTTGTGGAGCTCCTATCCTTTCCCCATCAGACTAACTCCCCTTCTTTCTTATGATTCCCTGTACTCTGCCAAAGGTTTGGTCATGAGTCTTTGCTTTGAAAACACTGCTAGTTAGAGTCTTTCAGATGTGCTCAGTAGACTCCTGTCATACGTTCAATGCACATCCCATCTGTCTTTCTAAATGAGGATTGATCATCTTACCCCATGTCCGCTCAATTGATTATCTTTTTTAGGTGTATAGATTTCATTATGTTTATCATATCTTATAGGTCTATATAAGTGAGTATATCCCATGTTTGTCTTTCTCCTTCTGGGATATTTCACTCAGAATGATCTTTTCTAGATCCCACCATTTGCCTGCAAATTTCATGATTTCCTCCTTTTTGATTGCTGAGTAGTATTCCATTGTATAAAAATACCACAATTTCTGTACCCATTCCACCGTTGATGGACATCTGGGTTGTTTCCAGGTTCTGGCTATTACAAATAGAGCTGCTATAAACATGGTTGAGCAAGTGTCCTTTTTGTGTACTTGAACAATCTTTGGGTATATACCTAGCAGTGGTATAGCTGGGTCTGGAGGAAACACTATTCCTATTTGTCTTAGAAAGCGCCAGATAGCTTTCCAGAGTGGTTGTACCAGTTTACATTCCCACCAGCCATGGAGGAGGGTTCCCCTTTCTCCACAACCTCTCCAGCATGTGTTATTGCTTGAGTTTTTCATCTTGGCCATTCTGATGGGTGTAAGGTGATATCTCAGGGTCGTTTTGATTTGCATTTCCCTGATGTCTAATGAGGATGAGCATTTCTTTAAGTGTTTTTCAGCCATTCGATATTCCTCTGTCGAGAATTCTCTGTTTAGCTCTGTTCCCCATTTTTTAATTGGATTACTTGGATTGCTGCTTTTCAGCTTCTTTAGTTCTTTGTATATACTGGATATTAGTCCTCTGTCAGATAAAGGGTTAGTGAAGATTCTTTCCCAATCTGTAGGCAGCCATTTTGTTTTGATGACGGTATCCTTTGCTTTACAGAAACTTTTCAGTTTCATGAGGTCCCATTTATTGATTGTTGCTCTTAGAGCCTGTGCTTTTGGTGTTCTGTTCAGGAAGTTGTCTCCTGTGCCAATGAGTTCTAGGCTGTTCCCCACTTTTTTTTACAATTGATTTAGGGTATCTGGTTTTATGTTGAGGTCCTTGATCCACTTTGACTTTAGTTTTGTGCAGGGTGATAAATATGGATCTATTTTCATTTTTCTGCATGTAGGCATCCAGTTGGTCCAGCACCATTTGTTGAAGATGCTGTCTTTTTTCCATTGAATGGATTTGGCTTCTTTGTCGAATATCAAGTATTCATAGGTGTGTGGATTTATTTCTGGGTCTTCTATGTGGTTCCATTGATCCTCCTTTCTGTTTCTATGCCAATACCATACAGTTTTTATTACTGTTGCCCTGTAGTACAGCTTGAGATCAGGAATGGAGATACCTCCAGATGATCTGTTGTTGTACAGGATCATTTTGGAGATTCTGGGTTTTTTGTTTCTCCATATGAAGCTGAGAATCTTTTTTTCAAGGTCTGTAAAGAATTGAGTTGGTATTTTGATGGGAATTGCATTGAATCTGTAGATTGCTTTTGGCATTATGGCCATTTTCACAATGTTAATCCTACCAATCCATGAGCACGGGAGATCTTTCCATCTTCTGACTCCAGACTCCAAGGTCCAGAAAATAATTTAATCTAATAGGGACTTCTATTCTTGTCCTTTGCCAAAAGCCAAACGTGAGATTGGTTCTGTCTTGGGCAGAGCCTCTAAGTCCCAGAAGTAATTGAGGGCTCTGGGTCCTGGGCTAGTTTCCTGTTACGTTTCTTCTCCATTTATACATCGGCTCCAAACCCAGGCAAGAGAGTGTAAATAAAATTCAGGTCCTATTGCCTGGAATGGAAAAGCATATAGCTACCTCATGTGTGAGCCAACTAGATTGACTAGTTACCTACCACACATCTACCTAGTACTACATTTAAACTTCTACTTCAGGCTCCTAACTGGAAACTTTTTACATGCCACACATTGTTGCCCACTAGAACTCTGTTCAATTCTTGGCCTGTATGTTCTCACCTATAAACCTATAAAGTCCTTCTAAAACCTCACTATTAGGTTGTATGTGAAATGCATTCTTCAAGTACTCAAGACAAAGGACCCAGAGTGCCTTTGGTGTTCAGTAATTTTTTTTCTAAAACCTCACATAAAGTTATTGTGCATTCTCGGGAAGAAATTCTCCTTGCTCTCATTTGGCTTACTTTACTTGCAACACAGGTACCTTGTTGACTGAGTCGTCTCCATAGCCTCTGCATTATTATTTAATTTATTTATGCTTTGTGTGTTGCATGTATGTGAAAGAGGTCTATGGGAGCTTATGTGTTCATACACATTTGCACATGTTTTTAAAGAGGTATCTTCTTTTACTCATCATCTTCATTTTTGGAAGACAGTCCATTCACTGAAAATGGAGTTCACCTGTTCTGTAGCACTGGTTGTCCAGGGAGCTCCAGAAGGAACGTGTCTCCGTCACCACCGTAATGAGGTTACAGAGGGATGCCATTTTTTGTATCTTTTAAAATGTGATTTCTATCTTTCAACCATGAATATTGTAATGTTCCAGAGAAGGTACAAATAATTTCATTCAAAAGTAAAGATGATTGTTTTTTTTTTTTTTTTTTTTTTTTTTTTTCAATGCAGTTTATTCAGGAACCTTGAACAATCATCTGACCCTGGGGAAAGCCAGCCCACAGCTTAAATAGCCTCTGGGTAGCAAACCCCGGCATGCCATGTGGGCAATGCAGATAGGTCCACATACATGGAAGCAAGCCAGATCCTCAGCCTTAGCCAAATGTGGAATTGTTCCTGACAGAGAGCACTCACCATCGGGAAGGTGGAAGGCGGAAGCCAGCTCCATCTTTAAGGCATAGCATATATCACTTGTATTTATAATGATTTTTCCATACTGTAACACAAAATTTTGTTGCAGGACTGCAAGAAGAATGTGGTGTTATATAAATATCCCCCATAGGTTTATATATTTGAAAGGTCTGAAGTTGCTGGTTCCGATTGGAAAGTTTTGGAACCTACCACAGGGAGTCCTGTGGTAGGAAATGCATTGCTGGGTGCTAGCTTTCATGTTTTATAGCCTTACTTCCCTTCCTTCTTTCTCTGCTTCCTGGTTATTACTGAGATATGATAGTTCAGGTTTCCATTCCTGCTGTCTTGCCTTCCTCTCTATTATAAATTTCTCTGGAATTATAAGCCAAAATAAATTGTTTCTTAAGTTAAAAAAACATAAAAAATAAAAAATAAAATGTGATTTCTAGATATCTGAGGTTTATATGTTTGTGCAGTAGATACTTTACCTACAGAATCATCTCTCTAGCCTTCTATATTGTTTTTTAGTGACAAAATTAAACAGTTTGGATGTATTACTTAAATATGGTACTTAAAATAAATCATCATTCAACAGTGACTAAATATGATTTTCAGTTGATTTATTTTTTATTATTTACAATTTATTTACATTGTATCCTAGCTGTAGTCCCTTCCCACCTCTGCTCCCAATCCTACCTTCTCTCCCTCATCTTTCTCTTCTCATACCCTTCCTCCAGTCCAATGATAGCAGAGGTCCTCCCCTCCTTCCATCTGACCCTAGCCTATCAGGTCACATCAGACCCGTCTGCATTGTCTTCCTCTCTGTCCACAGTGGCCTGGGGTGGGGGAAGGTGGTTAATCAAAGATCCAGCCACTGAGTTCATGTCAGAGACAGTTTTAGAATATGTGGCTTGTACGATTAGATATATAACTCAGGGATAGAGTATACGAATGTACAAGGCCTTGTTGGGTTCAGGCCACAATATGAAAAATGATACATTTCTGTTGAAATAAAATAGCAGTATATAAGACAACTAAGAACTACTAATGAAACAGTTATTAATTTGAGCAATTTCTAATAAACTTCAGAGCCTTCTGCATAAGCCTTGGCAGGTGTTAGACAACATGATTGTCTCTGAAATTCTTCCAGATGCCAATGCTAATAAGTACTTGACAGGGAAATGTATAAAATGTTAGCAGAGAGAATCACTTCAAGGAGATTACTCTGTCAAGACTCAGCTGGCAGAAACTCTGAGTGAATATAATTGTTTCTTTGATGTTCCCTAGGGTTTGCTCTGGTAGAGAATGTGAAGTTGTTAGAACATTTTTTTTTAAAAATTTCTAGGAAAAATATTGTGTGTAAAGTAAAATAAGTTTGAGGATAACAAATCATTACCATGGTGTCTTATTGTAAAATATGCAGGTTGTTATTGACTGTTTTATTCTTAACGTTTATAATCATCTCAAAAATCAGTTCTATATGTCATTTTGTATGAAATTTCAATTTTATTTGAAATATTTACTATTGTCATATTTGACATACTGGGACAGGTTAAGGATTATATTATTCTAACAAACATAAGCATATAATTGTAGGAAAAACTCTCAAAAATCATACATCTCATTTTTTTTAAGAAAGCATACTATTTTTTTGTGTGAGCTACACTTTATTTTTAAGGTCTTTCTTTTTCTGTAGTATATTGAAATGCTATATCAAGTAATAATGAAATAATTCTTTTAAATTAATTTTTATATAAACTTGCTGTATTTAAGTTGCAAGTTAGAATAAAATCTTTGTCTTAACCATTGGCAGAAAAATCAAATACTAAATTAATAACAATATTCAAGTATAATCCACAGTTAAATTTTATGTTACATGGACCAATATATACAGATATGTATCTTTGGCCAATATAAAAATATATGTTTTCTAGACTTAGGATTTTTTAATTATCTAAAACACATTGAAGAATAAAGAAATGGTTTTCTCCTTGATAAAATCAAAGGTCTTTAAATACAAGTTGTTTCATGACAGAGCACTTAATACATTGTTTATTTAAAAGTGAACAATTTGGTTTTCCCAGTGCATTTATTTCCCCTCCTTTTAACGTCTTACAGATAGATTTTGCAATTCTATAGATATTGAAACCATCAGGCAACACAGTGAGCATAATAAAAGCTCAGGCATTCTCACTTTTTCTCATAATTCTCATTTTTTCCATCAAAGCAGAACAATAAAAACACCATAAAAAAGAACCTTAATGTAAAGCCAGTCCCAGCCCTGCAGGCTAAGTGTGTATTTCTTCTATAATCTGATCCTGCTGTTCTTATCCTCCTCTGAGTGTATGTGTGTGTGTGTGTGTGTGTGTGTGTGTGTGTGTGTATGTGTGTGTGTGTTGGGGGATATTTGTGTGTTTTTGTGAGGGTGTGTGAAAAAGAAGTAACAAAAATGAGAGATAAGAGAATGTTTCATAGACTAAATATATTCAGCAAATTGTGGAAACATTAAAAACTTCAGAATGAAAAGAATGTAATTGGACTGGAGAATTCGATACTACGATGGAGCAGCTGAGAGTGGCCATTGTCACAGTAAATTCTACCAGAGTGGACGCAGGACTAGCCACAGGATTATCAACATGGATTGCTGCAGCCATGAATCATCTGAAGGAACGGGCGGGCATGGGAGTGTTAGCAGGCCTTCTGGTGTTGGTCTCCTTGTTTTGCCTGTGGTATATATGCAAGATTAGAGTCTCACAACAGTGTGATGCAGCCATGATCATTCAGGCCTTTACAGCCATTGAAGCAGGACATTCTCCCCAAGCATGGTTGGATACCATAAAAAGCTAAAATGATACGCTCAGGATGCGAGGCTAAGCACTGCACTCAGGGTCAGCCGCTTTGGACCCAGAGAAGAGCATGTCTGATTGCATGCGGGTTGATGTCCCAGGTCCCGCCTCTGAGAAAAAGGTATCGGACGGGTCTGATGCTCTTTGGGTGGATGACACCTAAATGAACATCGGTACAAAGTCCCAATTTATTTCTAATATCAGAGATCAGACCTCTACTCTTGCCTGATGCGTCTAAAACAAAAAGGGGGAACTGTAGAGAGCTGCGGAATGCTATGCCTTAAAGATGGAGCTGGTTTCCGCCTTCCACCTTCCCGATGGTGAGTGCTCTCTGTCACGAACAACTCCACATTTGGCTAAGGCCGAGGATCTGGCTTGCTTCCATGTATGTGGACCTATCTGCATTGCCCCCGTGGCACGCCTGGGTTGGCTACCCAGAGGCTATTTAAGCTGTGGGCTGGCTTTCCCCGGGGTCCGAGGATTGTTCAAGGTTCCTGAATAAACTGCATTGAAAAAAAAAATAATAACCAATTAAAAAAAGAATTAAATAAATTAATTAAAACATGTAAAATGTTAAAAATGTCAAAATAAAAACATGCAGCAAGAGCAAAAAAAAGAAAAGAATGAAGGAGGAATCACTAGAATTTATGTGATATTTACAATAGAAAAATATAGGCAATGAGATCAAGATCAATGCTGTCAATTATTTCATTGATACCTCTAAAGTAGAAGATATCTGTGCCTAGAGTTACTGAACAAGAACTATTGATCAAATAATAAAGCATCAGTTTTTCCAATTGTAATCTGAATTGAATAAAAAAGTATTCAAGTATCATATTAAATAAAACTTTAAATTGTTTTTCAAGTGACTATTGTGTAGAGAAAGTGTTTTGACTTGGAAAATTGTGTAAAGAAAAAAGGTTGAAACTTTGATATTATGCAAGAGATGACAACTATGGCACACATAAAGAACAATAGGAAAGCCAATTCTTAATAGAAGTCTAAATAATCCATAAGGCCTTTCATATTACATTCTTATATGTTACACTGACCAACATAAATGCACATATATGTATCTTTAGCCAGTGTAACAATATAAGGCTATAAGAATAAAAGAATATATATGTATATTTTTATTTTAAATTACATTTTAACATATAAAACCAACAGTAATAATATTTCAGAGAAACTTGAATGTCTATGATTTTATTACTTTACACTGAGAATTATAGGATTATGAATATATTTCATATTACACTTTTTCATTAAATTTTTTATTTTTTTAATATTAGTTACAGTTTATTAACTTTGTATCTCTGCTGTATCCCCCTCCCTCATTATCTCCCAATCCCACCCTGCCTCCGTCATCTTCTCCCTGTCCCTTTCCAAGTCCACTGATAGGGGAGGACCTTCTCCCCTTTCATCTGACCCTGGTTTATCAGGTATCCTCAGGACTGGCTGCAAAGTCCTGCTCTGTGGCCTAGCAGGGCTGCTCCTCCCTCGGGTTGGGGGGAAGGTCAAAGAGCCGGCCATTGAGTTCATGGCAGAAATAGATTACACTTCTTAAAAATAAATATTTATATATTATTAGTTTGTGTATTTCATTTTTCAAATAAAAATGGTAAAAGCCATTAATCATTATTACAAAAATGAGTACATTTACATTTAATGCACTTTAATACGCTGTATACATAACTTCAAATGCATATCATGTGATATTAAATGTAAACGTAAAGGTAGTGATTAAAGACATATGATGTCATTCATTTTATCTGACAATTTTAGATCGGATAGATACACATGACAGTTTGTTCCAAAGATAGCTAGATTTATAAATTCAATGGAAGTTATAGAAAATGAGAATCCACAATTTGCAGTAGAACAAAATATTAAATGTATAGATGTCCATATATAAACATGTAATTCCACCTTGATCAGCTGCAAATTTTTCTATTTCCTTCTTTTTATGCTCAGTGTGATTAACTAAACCTGCTTAGAAATCTTTGCCCTATTTCTATCTTGCCTTCAACCTTTATGTTTCTATATACCATCAAGCCCAGAACAATTTGTTTTAAGTGACTCATCTTTTATTCACTTATTTCTAATTGAAAGTATGTGTTTCTTAACATTCTTGTTTTTTTTCTTGTAGCTATGCTTTTATTTTATTTATTTCTTACATTTATTTTATTTATTTTTTATTCTTTTCGCATAAGAGGAGGATGCGATTATTATTATTTTTTATTATTATTATTTACACTTTCTTCACTTTGTATCATGTTTGTATCCCATTCCCTCATCTCTTCCCAGTCCCACTCTCACTCCCGCTCCCCCTCTATGTCCCTCCCCTACTTTAATGATAGGGAAGGTCCTCCTCCCCTACCATCAGACCCTAGATTATCAAGTTTTATCAGGACTGTCTGGGTCTTCTTTTTCTGTGGCTTAGTAAGGCCACCTACCCAAGAGGAGCTGATCGAAGAGCAGGCAACCAAGTTCCTACCAGAGACTGTTCCTGCTCCACTTACACTAAGCTGTCCATGGGCTACATCTGAGCAGGGGGTCTAGGTCCGCTCCAGGCATGGTCCTTGGCTGATTCATCAGTCTCTACAAGACCCCTTGAGCCCGGATTTTTTGGATTTGTTGGACTCCTTCTGGACTCTCGTTTCCTCCAGGTCTTCCTTTCTTCCCCTTCTTCCATAAAATTCCCTGCACTCTGCCCAAGGTTTGGCTACAAATCTTGGCATATGCCTTGATAACCCTGCTAGATTGATAACCTGTGCTAGGCTCATATCCTGTTCCTTGTCTTCTCCCACTTCCAATGTCTATCCTGTTTGCCCTTCTAAATGAGGTTTAAGCATCCTCTCTTTTTTAGGACTATAGACTTTAGTATGTTTATCCAATATCACATGGCTAATATCTACATATAAGTGAGTATATACCAACTGTGTCTTTCTGCTTCTGGGATACCTCACTCAGGATCTTTCCTAGTTCCATTCAATTGCATGCAAATCTCATGTTTTCCTTGTTTTTAATTGCTGAATACTATTCCATTGTGTAAATATACCACAATTTCTTTTTTTTTTTTTAGTTTTCTTTTTTTCTTTTTTTTATTTATTTTATTTATTTTTTTATCAGTTACATTTTATTAACTCTGTATCCCAGCCCTGTCCCGATCCCTCATTCCCTCCCAGTCCCTCCCTCCCTCCCTCATCTCCACCGTGACCCTTTCCAAGTCCACTGATGGGGGGGACCTCCTCCCCATTCATCTGATCCTGTTTTATCAGGTATCTTCAGGACTGGCTGCAAAGCCCTCCTCTGTGGCCTAACAGGACTGCTCCTCCCTTTGGGGGTGGGGAGACCAAAGAGCCAATCATTGAGTTCCTGTTAGAAATAGTCCTTGTTCCCCTGACTTTGGGAAACCAATTAGTTACTGAGCTACCACAGGCTACATCTGAGTGGAGGTTCTAGGTTATATCCATACATGATCCTTGGTTGAATGTCAGTCTCAGAAAAGACCCTGTGCCCAGATATATTTGGTCCTTGTGGAGCTCCTATCCTTTCCCCATCAGACTAACTCCCCTTCTTTCTTATGATTCCCTGTACTCTGCCAAAGGTTTGGTCATGAGTCTTTGCTTTGAAAACACTGCTAGTTAGAGTCTTTCAGATGCGCTGAGTAGACTCCTGTCATACGTTCCATGTATATCCCATCTGTCTTCCTAAACAAGGATTGATCATCTTACCCATGTCTGCTCAATTGATTATCTTTTTTAGGTGTATAGATTTCATTATGTTTATCATATCTTATAGGTCTATATAAGTGAGTATATACCGTGTTTGTCTTTCTCCTTCTGGGATATTTCACTCAGAATGATCTTTTCTAGATCCCACCATTTGCCTGCAAATTTCATGATTTCCTCCTTTTTGATTGCTGAGTAGTATTCCATTGTATAAAAATACCACAATTTCTGTACCCATTCCACCGTTGATGCACATCTGGGTTGTTTCCAGGTTCTGGCTATTACAAATAGAGCTGCTATAAACATGGTTGAGCAAGTGTCCTTTTTGTGTACTTGAACAAACTTTGGGTATATACCTAGCAGTGGTATAGCTGGGTCTGGAGGAAGCACTATTCCTATTTGTCTTTGAAAGCGCCAGATAGCTTTCCAGAGTGGTTGTACCAGTTTACATTCCCACCAGCAGTGGAGGAGGGTTCCCCTTTCTCCACAACCTCTCCAGCATGTGTTATCGCTTGAGTTTTTCATCTTGGCCATTCTGATGGGTGTAAGGTGATATCTCAGGGTCGTTTTGATTTGCATTTCCCTGATGTCTAATGAGGATGAGCATTTCTTTAAGTGTTTTTCTGCCATTCGATATTCCTCTGTCGAGAATTCTCTGTTTAGCTCTGTTCCCCATTTTTTAATTGGATTACTTGGATTGCTGCTTTTCAGCTTCTTTAGTTCTTTGTATATACTGGATATTAGTCCTCTGTCAGATAAAGGGTTAGTGAAGATTCTTTCCCAATTTGTAGGCAGTCGTTTTGTTTTGATGACAGTATCCTTTGCTTTACAGAAACTTTTCAGTTTCATGAGGTCCCATTTATTGATTGTTGCTCTTAGAGCCTGTGCTGTTGGTGTTCTGTTCAGGAAGTTGTCTCCTGTGCCAATGAGTTCTAGGCTATTCCCCACTTTTTTTACAATTGATTTTGGGTATCTGGTTTTATGTTGAGGTCCTTGATCCACTTTGACTTTAGTTTTGTGCAGGGTGATAAATATGGATCTATTTTCATTTTTCTGCATGTAGACATCCAGTTGGTCCAGCACCATTTGTTGAAGATGCTGTCTTTTTTCCATTGAATGGATTTGGCTTCTTTGTCGAATATCGGGTATTCATAGGTGTGTGGATTTATTTCTGGGTCTTCTATGCAGTTCCATTGATCCTCCTTTCTGTTTCTATGCCAATACCATGCAGTTTTTATTACTGTTGCCCTGTAGTACAGCTTGAGATCAGGAATGGAGATACCTCCAGATGATCTGTTGTCGTACAGGATCGTTTTGGAGATTCTGGGTTTTTTGTTTCTCCATATGAAGCTGAGAATCTTTTTTTCAAGGTCTGTAAAGAATTGAGTTGGTATTTTGATGGGAATTGCATTGAATCTGTAGATTGCTTTTGGCAGTATGGCCATTTTCACAATGTTAATCCTACCAATCCATGAGCATGGGAGATCTTTCCATCTTCTGATATCTTCTTCGATTTCTTTCTTCAGAGACTTGAAGTTTTTCTCAAACAGGTCTTTCACTTGCTTGGTTAGACTCACACCAAGGTACTTTATGTTATTAGTGGCTATTGTGAAGGGTGTTGTTTCCCTAATTTCTTTCTCAGCCTTTTTGTCTTTGGTATATAGGAGGGCTTCTGATTTTTTTGAGTTGATTTTGTATGCTGCAACTTTGCTGAAGGTGTTTATCAGCTGAAGGAGTTCTCTGGTTGATTTTTTGGGGTCGCTCATGTATACTATCATATCATCTGCAAATAGTGATACTTTGACCTCTTCCTTTCTGATTTGTATCCCCTTGATCTCCTTTAGTTGTCTTATTGCTCTGGCTAGGACTTCAAGTACTATGTTGAAGAGATATGGGGACAATGGACAGCCTTGTCTTGTCCCGGATTTCAGTGGGATTGATTTAAGTTTCTCTCCATTGAGTTTGATGGTAGCTATAGGCTTGCTATATATTGCCTTTACTATGTTTAGTTATGTGCCTTGTATCCCTGATCTCTCCAAGACTTTAAACATGAATGGGTGTTGGACTTTGTCAAATGCTTTTTCGGCATCTAAGGAGATGATCATGTGGTTTTTCTCCTTCAGTTTGTTTATGTAGTGGATTGCATTGATGGATTTCCGTATGTTGAACCACCCTTGCATGCCTGGAATGAAGCCTACTTGGTCATGGTGGATGATATCTTTGATGTGTTCTTGGATTCGGTTTGCAAGTATTTTATTGAGTATTTTTGCGTCAATGATCATAAGAGAGATAGGCCTGAAGTTCTCTTTTTTTGTTGGGTCTTTGTGTGGTTTAGGTATTAAGGTGACTGTGGCTTCATAGAATGAGTTTGGTAGTGTTCCTTCTGTTTCTATTTTGTGGAATAGCTTGAGGAGAATTGGAGTTAGCACTTCTTTGAAGGTCTTGTAGAATTCTGCGCTGAAGCCATCTGGTCCAGGGCTTTTTTTGGAGGGGAGACTGTTAATGGCTGCTTCAATTTCCTTGGGAGATATAGGGCTATTCAGTCTTTCTACCTGATCTTGACTTAGTTTTGGTAGATGGAATCTTTCAAGAAAATTATCCATTTCATTTAGATTCTCTTTTTTTTAAAGAATAAATGTTTTTGTATTTACTAATTTAGTAAATTTAATTTTAGTTATATATTTTTTTAATTTTATTTATTTATTTATTTTTTCAATGCAGTTTATTCAGGAACCTTGAACAATCCTCGGACCCCGGGGAAAGCCAGCCCACAGCTTAAATAGCCTCTGGGTAGCCAACCCAGGCGTGCCACGGGGGCAATGCAGATAGGTCCACATACATGGAAGCAAGCCAGATCCTCAGCCTTAGCCAAATGTGGAATTCTCAAATTTTGTGGCATATAGGCTTTTGTAGTATGACCTAATAATTGTTTGGATTTCCTCAATGTCTGTGGTTATGTCCCCATTTTCATTTCTGATTTTGTTGATCTGGATAGTTTCTCTCTGCTTTTTAGTTACTTTGACTAAGGGTTTGTCTATCTTGTTGATTTTCTCAAAGAACCAGCTTTTTGTTTCATTGATTCTTTGGATAGTTTTATTTGTCTAGTTGGTTGATTTCAGCCCTTAGTTTGATTATTTCCAGCTGTCTGCTCCTCTTGGGTGTATCTGCTTCTTTTTTTTCTAGGGTTTTCAGTTGGGCCATTAAGTTGTTTGTATGTGATGTTAAGAATTTCTTCTTGAAGGCACTTAGTGCTATAAATTTTCCTCTGAGCACTGCTTTCTATGTGTCCCATACATTTGGGTATGTTGTGCCTTCCTTTTCATTGAATTCTAGGAAGTCTTTAATTTCTTTCTTTATTTCTTCCTTAACCCAGCTGTCATTGAGTAGTAAGTTGTTCAGTTTCCATGTGCGTGTCGGCTTTTTGTTGTTTCTGTTGTTGTTGATGTCTAGCTTTTGTCCATGGTGGTCAGATAGTATACAAGGGATTATTTCAATCCTTTTGTATCTGTTGAGGCTTGCTTTGTGGCCCACTATATGGTCTATTTTGGAAAAGGTTCCATGCGGTGCTGAAAAGAAGGTGTACTCTTTTGAGTTTGGGTGAAATGATCTGTAGACGTCTATTAGGTCCATTTGATTTAGGGATTCTGTGAGTGCTTTTATTTCCCTATTTGGTGTCTGTCTAGTTGATCTGTCCCTTGGTGAGAGTGGAGTGTTGAAATCTCCCACTATTAAGGTATTAGGATCGATGTATGATTTAAGCTTTAATAATGTTTCATTTACGAATGTCGGTGCTCTTGTATTTGGGGCATAGATATTCAAGATTGTGATGTCCTCTTGGTGGATTTTTCCTTTGATGAGAATATAGTGGCCCTCCTTATCTTTTTTGATTAACTTGGGTTGAAAGTCTATTTTATTAGATATTAGGATGGCTACTCCAGCTTGTTTTCTGGAACCATTGGCTTGAAAAACAGTTTTCCAGCCCTTTACTCTGAGGTAGTGTTTGTCTTTGTTGCATAGGTGTGTTTCTTGGATGCAACAGAATGTTGGATCCTGTTTCCTTAACCATTCTGTTAGCCTGTGTCTTTTTATTGGTGAGTTGAATCCATTGATATTGATAGATAATAGTGACCAATGCATGTTAGTTCCTTTTGTAATGGAGTCGATGATCTAACCCTGTTTCATTGCCTGTTTTCTTTTCATTTTTGTTGGGAAATTATCTGTGTGCCCTGTTTTCTTAGGTGAATTTGTTTTCATTGGATTGGAGTTTTCCTTCTAGTATCTTCTGTAGGGATGGTTTGCTGTGTAGATATTGTGTAAATTTAGTTTTGTCATGGAATATTTTGTTTTCTCCATCTATGTTGATTGAAAGCTTTGCAGGGTATAGTAGTCTGGGTTGACATTTGTGATCTCTTAGAGTCTCCATGATACTTGCCCAGGCCCTTCTGGCTTTCATAGTTTCTGATGAGAAGTCCAGTGTGATTCTGATAGGTCTACCTTCATATGTTACTTGGCCTTTTTCCCTTGCTGCTTTTAATATCTTTTCTTTGTTCTGTAGATTTAGTGTTTTGACTATGATGTGACGTGATGTGTTTCTTTTCTGGTCTAGTCTATTTGGAGTTCGGTAGGCCTCTTGTATATTTATGGACATCTCTTTCTTTAAGTTGGGAAAATTTTCTTCTATGATTTTCTTGAAAATATTTTCTGGACCTTGGAGTCTGGAGTCTTCTTTTTCGTGAATTCCTATTATTCTTAGATTTTGTCTTTTCATAGCATCCTTGATTTCTTGGATATTTTGTGATTGGAACTTTTCTGATTTTACTTTTTCTTTGAGAGAAGTATCCATTTCTGCAAGTGTGTCTTCAGCTCCAGAGATTCTCTCTTCCATCTCTTGTATTCTGTTGGTGATGCTTACTTTTGTGGTTCTTGATCTTTTCTCCAAGTTCTCCAGCTCAAGGGTTTTCTCATTTTGTGTTTTCTTTATTGATTCTAATTCTATTTTCATGCCTTGCACCATTTCTTTCATGTGTTTGAATTTGGATTCCTGTCTCTCTACAATGGCCTCTATTTCTTTTTTCATTTCCTTCTCATATGCCACTAATTTTTCCTCTACTTGTGTCTATTTGTTTGGCTATGTTTGCCTGTGTTTCTTTAAGGATATTGTCTATTTCTTCTTTCTTTGCCTCCAATTGACTGGCCATCTCTTTGAAAGACTTGTTCATTTCCTCCTTATGAGCCTCAAATAATTGGGCAAGCATGGCTTTAAAATCATTTTCCTGTGCTTCTGATGAATTGGAGTATCCATCGATTTTGGGGTTTGCTGGTGAAGTCATGATGTCCTGATTTATGTTGGAAGTGTTCTTTCGCCTACCTCTGGCCATTGGCTTATCTGAAACCTTCCCTGTTTGTTTTTGGATTCTGCAGATAAGACTGGTGCTGTCTCTCTCTGGTGTCTGGAGAGTTCTTCAGGAAGCTGAGCACTCTCAGCGTGTGCTGTGCCTGTGGGAGGAAAGTACTCAGGCGCAAATGGGGCAAATGCAAGCGTGTGTGCGCGCGCACGTGTGTGTGTCTGTGTGTGTAAGTGTGCGTGGATGAGTTTCTCGAGGGACAGAGTGATGGCTAATGTTGAACCCTTGAGTGTGTGGGAGGGGCTCTGCACTGTATATGTCACAGGCGCTAATGACGATTGTAGCACAATTTCTGGCATTAACTGTCTTAACTCCTCAATCAGGCCCACAGGGCAGGAACTTCAATGTCCCTAGTGCCCCTCTGTTTCCCAAAGTGGGTATGTGGGTGGGAGGGGGGTTCGATGCCTGGCTTCTGATTTAGAAGGACCCAGGATCTGGGGAACTGCAGATTCTCAAGGGTGCACTCACTTACAGGCAGGTCTCTTGGCCGAGATCTTGGTATCTTGGGGCTCTCTGCTCTCTGGTTTGGCCCTGCTTCTTTGATGTGTTCCGCCAGTTCTGTGCTGCTGTCACTGCCAGGTTCTGAGGTCTTGCTGCAGCTGGAGATTTCAGGGTGGTCACTTCAGCAGGGATGGGGTAACCAGGCTCTATGTTCTCTGGTTTGGCCCTGGTTAGTCTTAAACTGGAGGGCTGTGGTGCCCGCCAGTTCAGTGCTGCTCTGCCGCCATGTCCCGCTGTAACTGGAGACTGGGTTGCTAGTCCCAATGCTTTCTGGGAAGTCCTGGGATCTCTTCATTGTGCTCTCCAAGCTTGGGAGGCCCAGTGCCTGGTGTGTCCAGGTTGTATGACGTTTCTGCCTGGTTTTGGTGAGTATATAGCGTATTCTCTGTCACTGTGGGATTGGGCAGGCTGTACTGTCATTGATGGCGATCCTGAGAAGCTAGTATGGTGTCTAGCAGATTCGTGCCCTGGGAGGATGGTGCAGCCGCTGCGCGAATCTGGGACTCCAGGACACGTACTGCTGCCTTTTGTTTGCAGCTAAAGTGCTTGGGGCTCCACCCAGCGGCTGTATACCCCAGGCAGTTAGGTCTGCACTGAGAAAGATGAGCCCGCTGTGCCTCTGTGCTGAGGAGGAAGGAGGTCTGGGGGAAGGGAGTGCTGCAAGAACAAAGGATCTTTTCTCTCCTTCCCCAAGCAAGTCTCCGGGTGACCGGAGGCCAAAGTTTTCACCTCCTGCGATGTTCCCTGGTGTTCAGAAAACCTCGCTGTGGTTTTCCTGGGTTGGGGGTCCTTCCATTCTCCAACTCAGAAGATCAGGTATCCCACCGCTCAGAAACTGTGTGTGCTAGTCGCCATCTTGGCTCCGCCCCCATCCACAATTTCTGTATCCATTCCTCAGTAAGGGATATCTAGGTTGTGTCTAGATTCTGGCTATTATAAATAAAGCTGTTATGAATATACTTGAGCACAACAACCCTGTAAAAATGAAAGATCTTCTGAAGGTATCTCCATTCCTGATCTCTAGCTGTCCTATAGAGCAACAGTATTAAAAACAGCATTGTACTGGCATTGAAACAGAATGGTGGATCAATGGAATTGAATCAAAGATGCAGAAATAAATCCAAATACCTACAGATACTTGATGTTTGACAAAGAAACCAAAACCATACCATGGAAAAAAGATAGCATCTTCAACAAATGGTGCTGCTCTAGCTGGATGTCTACATGGAGAAAAAGCAAATAGATCCATACCTATCACCCTGCACTAAACTAAAGTCCAAGTGGATCAAAGATCTCAACATAAAACCCACACACTAAATCTGTTAGAGGGAGAAGTGGGGAAGAACCTTGAATTCATTGGCACCAGAGACAACTTCCTGAACAGAACATCAACTGCACATGCTGTAAGACCAACAATCAATAAATGTGGCCTCCTGAAACTGATAACCTTCTGTAAAGTAAAATACACTGTCAAGATAAAAACAATGACAGCCTACAGACTGTGAAAAGAGCTTCATATTCTTGCTTTTATGAAAAAAGTTATTTTATATAAGACACATTTTGTATTCCAAATTAGTTACACTTCAAAATAGAACAGAGAGAAATTAAATGCTGCCTATAACTTAAAAATTTATTTTCTTTTTATAATAGAGAAAAAACAATACCTAATCAGGCCTTACCCTATTCATTGTTTGTTATTAATGCTAACTGTAGAACTAAATAGCAATGCATTCATAAGATGTATACATTCTGAACCTGCAACGGTGTGTGTGTGTCTGATAGAGGACATGTAGGGAATGTGTTAAGATGCCTGTATGTTGTGTGTGTGTGTTCTGTCTGCTTGTGCACTCTTGTTTTAAAAATTTGTGTGTGGTGGGTGTGTTCATGTACATATTGGAAAGTAATAAATATTCAGGTTGATCATGTTTTACCATTTTTTATTCTGTAATGTTTATTCAGCTTACCTCAGTACATGTATGTATATTCCTACATTCAGGACAATGTCTATCAATTATTTTAGTTGTCTCCTGTGTTCTATTAGTTTCCAATATTTTTTCTTGATTTGGATTCTGTCTCTTATTATAATTTGATTTTTACTATTTAGAAAACTCCCTTGAGCCTTGCTCTGTACACTGGAGGCACTTCCAAACATTTGAGTGATTTTCTCTCTGGTTTTCTCCGTCTTTTTGTATCCTCCTAGAGGAAGCTCATTGGATTTATTCTCCAATGTTCTTGGTACTACGCTTGGATCAAACATTTTTCCAGGGGAAAGTATTGTGTGGTTTTCTTTTGAGAGTACCTAATTTTATTACTTTTCATGTCACAGAAATCAACACAAAGGACTTTATGACTTGTTCGTTATCCTTCTCTAAATATGCTCCCAGCACTTGGGAGGCAGAGTCAGATGGATCTCTGAGGTCTAGGCCTGCCAGCTGTAGAGTTCCAGGTGATCCAAGGCTCTCCAGAGAAACCATGACTCAAAATAAACAAGTAGAGATAAATGTAAATCTAAAATAAAAATGATGACATATATTCTAATGCTTCTCTGGTTATGTCATTTATTAATTTGTAATTTCACAAATTCTATGCTACAAATATTGTTCTTTTACATATATTACATACAAATTATTTTGTGTACTATAAATGGTTCTTCTTAGTATATAAAATATGGAACAAAAATTTTATGCTAGATTTCTGATTATAATTGAAATAAAATTTTCATTTTTTAAGCAAAATTCCTTATTTAGATACATTTACTCTTGCTTTTTACAAAACATATAATGAATACTCATGTACTTTACAACACTGAAAGTTGTTACTTGGAAAAAAGTTTACTACATATTTTATCTCATGTATTCCTCATCTTCACAGAGATTACTTTTCCTGAAAAAAAAATTGTCTATTTTATTTTTCTGAGCCTTTTTAAAGAGATTAGTTTTGTCTAAGTAAAAAGCACACTGTTCTATTTTGCCTCTTGTATAACTACAATGGTGTTATTATACTTATGTAATTTGTTTTTTGTGCACATTCTACTTAAGAAAATAACTGACAATCAACTTAAGCAAGAAAATACCTTTTTATCTCATAGTTTTAAAGGGCTTGAGTCTTTCATTACAGATTGTTATAATGGAATACCTTAGCCCACATCAGCAGAAAAATGGGAAATAATCCTTCCAGCATGTCTGCCAGGAAGCAGAAAGCAGAATGAGAACCCAGACCTACTGTTACTGAATTCACATCCATTCCCATCATTCCAATTCGTATTTCCCTGTACAGATCTGCTCCCAGATTCATGAGTTATTTTTTATAAAACACACTATGTTCAATTTTTTTTGCCAGTATGTGCCTGGGTCTAGCTCTATTTACTAGAGTATTGGAAGGCCACCCTGGGCCTTAATATGACAAAATAAAATATGATGAAATAAAAATTATCATATCAAAGTTGGACAAGACAAACCAAGCAAAGAAAAATGTACAAGAAATTTCCCAAGAAAAAAAAAATTACTCATTCACACACTCAGGAATCCCATAAAACACTAAACTGGAAGCTATAATATACACATACAAAGCCAGCCATTGCTAGTAGCCCCTTAGATAAGGGTAACACTTCATGAGCACTTCTCCACACCATGGTGGGATGGATTTAGTGTCTTAATGTTTTGTCTGTTATCACATGCTCGGTGACTTACGTGTGAAGTATCTCTATTGTATCTAGAAAATTTTCATTGTAATCACACAGAATCACTGGATCCTGTAATCTTCATATCACTCCTCCATAAGGATTCTTGAGGCTTGGAGTAGTTTGATGTAGATGTTTCGCACTCCACGGACTATTATTCTCTGGGTATTGACAAGTTGTGTGTATCTGTGTTAATTACAATCTACTGAAGAAAGAAGCTCCTCTAATGAGAAGTGTTTTCCTTTTACTGTCTTTCTTCCCTGTGTCTTCTCACAGCAGACAAAATTCCCTGACATTATGCACACCATACTATCAATAATTGATATAATGTATATCCTACAGCTGTTCTCCTTTCATAAGGGCCATAAAGTAACAATGAATTGACATCAATAAGTAAACACCCACTAGAAATGTTGCTGTTTGTAGAAAAATATTCTGAAAAATAGACTCCCAGTATTTATTTGGTTTGTGTGTTTTTGGAAGCCGTATTATTTGGGACTTTAAACCATTTTTCTATGAAAATCTCATGGATGGATTGTGAGTAGTTAGAGATTTAAAGAAAATTATTACTATTTGTAGCCACCTACAGGGTAACTGCAGGCTGTGTAATGTTTCTATAATACCAATGACAGGTTTTTGTGTTAGGATAAGGGTCTCAGGAAAAATATCTTAAAACCAAGCCAAGGGGAAGAATAACTATTATGAAGAGTTGTTTCTTTCTAGTAACTTATTTTTAAGACTGATGAATGAAAGTGTATAAGAAAGCCATGTACAATTTTTCCTAGCTTGTTTATTTTATTTAATTATTTTTCTTTTTTCCCTTTACTTATTCTATTCACTTTATATTCTCGTAGTCTCTTTCCTGCTTCCCTCCCAGTCCTCCCCTCTGTCCTTCTCAGCTTCCTTTTCTATCCACCTTAGCTCAGAAATTTTCATCAGGACTGAGCATGTCCTCCTCCCCTGTGGCCTGTCATGGGAGTCCCACCATGGGAAAGTGATCTATCAGCTAGCAAGTGAGTTCCTGTGCAATGCAGTTCCTCTCCTCCCCCCCACACCCTGCCACCCTGGCCGGCCCAATCCCCTTATGAAATACCTACTTGAAGCCTAAACTGTCCATCTGCTACATCTTTGTATCGGGCTTAGGTGCAATTTCTACATGGTCCTTGGTTGATGCTTCAGTATCAGCAAATCCCTCTGAGCCTTGGTTATTTGGCTCTGTTTTGTTTTTGTTTGTTTGTTTGTTTGGGGGGAGCTCCTATCACTTCTGTATCCTTTTCTGTTTTCTCCCACTATTCCTCAAGACTCCTTATGCATCAACCAATGTTTGGCTCTGAGTCTCAGAATCTGTTTTGAGGCTCTGCTGGGTAGGACCTTTCAAAAGACAACTCTGACAGGTTCCTGTATGCAAGCTTAGCAGAGTATCGTTCATAGTGTCGGGTTGGCACTCTACGATAGGGTACAGCTTTGGTTGGGCCAGGCATCTGCTGGTCATTCCCTCAATCTCTGCTCTATCTGCTCTGTATTTATTCCAGCGCGTCTCATAGGCAAGGTGAATTTTGGATTGAAGATTTTGTGGGTGGGTTGATGTTCCTTCCCTTTACTGGAAGACTAATCTAGTTTGAGGATGTCCTCTTCAGTCTCTATGGTCTCTGTTACTAAGAGTCTCTGCTTGAGTCCCCTCATCCTCCCAAGAGCCTGACCTGACTTAGTTATTCAGCTTGTCACAGAAATGTCCCCACCTTCAGCATCTCTTTTTCTCTGCAGGCCTTCTGTCCTACAACCCTTGTTCTCCTCAGGTCTACTCTCCTCCCGCTTTAACTCTCTGTGGCCCCTCTCCTAACTCATTTGCTCTCTTCAGCCAATATCTCTATCTATTCTATCTCCTCTTCCAAGTGAGATTTGTGCATCCCCACTTAGGTCCTCCTTATTACTTATATTCTTTGTGTCTGTGACTCATAGTATGCTTATCTTGTACTATATGGCTAAAATACACTTTTATAAGTGAGTATGTACTATGTGTGTTTTTCAGGGCCTGGGTTATCTTACTCAGTATGATCTTTTCTAGTTCCATGCATTTGCCTTCAAATTTCATGATTTCTTTGTTTTTAATAGCTGAGTAGTATTCCATTATTTAAATTGCCACAGTTTTTTATCCATTCAACAAATTATAATTCAACAAATATATTACTTATTTCCTTTCTTTTGTAAACATATCAGTACAGTAGATAACGTGCATCATGCCTTGAAAGAACTTAAACCATGGTTTCTTTGCTCTAATATATTTTTGTCCTTTCATGTTGACATATTACACTCTTTCAATGGACTTTTTCTGTCTATACTTAAATGTTGTATGCAGTAAAATGATTTTAAGGCTCACTGAAACTCCAGATATAAGGGGTATAAGTGTATGGATGGGACAAATTACAAGAAATGCAAAATTCAAAGTTATCCTTCACACAAGGTGAAAGTTCCTGTTCTTTTCCCCGTATGTACTACTTTCCTTCAGTTTTGAGTACATGGCCAGGGCTTAAATATCCTCTGTAAAAGCAACTGCATGAATTTCAAGTCCAGTTCTTTCAGTCTCGAGAGTTTTTCACTATACATTTTGGAGTGCAAAATTAGTATTCAATGTCATATTTTCTAAAAATGAAGGATTGTAAGCAGAGCTGAAGCTTCAAGTTGTTATGTAAAATATTAGAGTCTAGTGATCATCAAGGTCAACTACAGTGCTTGTTTTGGGGAAGCAATGGATACACTCGACATAACAAAATTAATAAAATGCTAACTGTTTAGGCCAAAAATATTTGTGTGCATTTATCTACAAGTTTTCTTACATCCCTAAGGGAACACTCATAGACTCATCAATGTTTTCAAAAGATATTTTTAGAACTGCCAGATTGATTTATTTGAACATCATACATCATGTTCTTACACTTTTATTGGCTTAAACATTCCCTCGATAAATCAATTCTTTCCTTTCCATTTCTTGAGTTTGATAAGCAGCTTAACCACTATTGTCAGAGGATATGTTCCCTAAAAATGCCTCTCATGTTAGAAATATAAGCACATATGTATGTACATATCAATATTTATATTCATACCCATATAATATCCATATACACATGAACACCTCCTACGTATGAACTAAATGCTAACTGTGTTTACTTGAAAATGCATAACTTCATTATTTTACAAAAAGAGGAAAATGTCATTTAAACATGTGTTCTTTACTTAACATATGTCAATGACACTATCAAATAAACTGCATTTCCAAAAAAATATTGTTACATGCAGAACACTGTTACAGTTAAGATAATATTGCCAAAGTGTTATTAAAAAATATTTGCAGCTTTAATAGTGGAAAGTAAATAGTTGACCAAGAGGTATTTTAAGCCAATATTTGATTAAATGAACAATTGGGTAAATCAAATTTTAGTAAAACTTCTGTATCAATAACTGAGAGATACATTGTATGCTGAATTATTTTCTGTAAAATTAAAATGAAGTCAGCACATAATTATACATCAAGCAAATTTATAACTGTGAAAATACATCTCTGGTGATGTCAGATTTTAACATTGACTTTCATGTATTCATATTCATCTTAGCTTGATTAAAATAAATTGTCATGAGCTGCATGTGTCTTGTATCTTACAGATGTTGTGTCAAGTTTTTAAATAATGAATCTAGTCCACATCTATTTAGCTCCTATCAAGTTCTAATTGCAATTCTAATAAGCATTGTACCATGACTTGTGACATGTTGAAAATATTTTCTGGTTTGGAATTTAGAGTGAAGGAACTCATGCATATTTAATCAATATGAAGTGTCTGATTTACAATCGCTGCACTGCCCTTACATACAGAGTCATAGTATACCAAGTTGTATAATATAATTACCAAAGAATAGATAGAATAGTCATCAACCCTAGTAATTACCAATTAATAGTGTTTGTTTGGTCTTTCTCTTGAGAAACAGCCATGTGAGCTTAAGTGCCTTTTGATTTCTCCTATGGGTCTTTCAATGCTTTGTACAAAAAGTACAAAGACACCCAAAAAATATAAATCACATCACTATCCAATTACTTAATCTGTTTTTTTTGGAGAAATTATTTATCCTGACATTTTGTGTCTCGTATCTTACAAGTTTTCAGAGCAAAATAAACTATTTAACCCCAATGTTTCAATTTTTCTATCAATATTAATATTATGAGTTTCCCCCAAATAATCTGGAATCTATTGAGTATTTTAATTTTCCATTTTGTATTTCTCCATTGCTTATGGTGTAAACTATACATTGATAGATTTTTTTAAAAATTGCTTCCTTTTGAATTGCAAACCCTGTATCAACAGAGAATATTTATATTTTTATTATATTTTACACCCAGCACCTAAAATAAATTAAAAGGAAGTGAGAGAACCAATTGTTTTCAACATAAATTATTTGTTCTAATGAGGCTATTGTGAATAGTTACCTTATTTTTTAAAATAGCTTTGTTGAATCTGAAATCAATCTCCTTTTTTCTTCATGTCTGCTTCCTTTAATGACTAATTAAATTCATTAGTAAGTTTTTAAGAATGAATATTATTTAAAGTTGTTTGAAGTTTATATAAGAATAAAATTTATATCATTAATATAATTCCTTCTAATACCCTTTGGCATGGAACATAAGAGGGTCCCTTTGAAGGGGTGAATAAGTTTTTACATACAAAGGACCTCCTGGGAGATAAGAGATACAGGCAATTTTCTTCTTTAAACTTAATGCTGTGAATATATCTCTGATAAACAAAATTCTCTGTAGTGGAAAGACATCAGCACCACACAGTGTAAAGAACAATTAGGGATCTTGGAGCCCCTGAACGAATAATCACGATCAGCTCTAAGGCCAAAGAGAATTGAGAGCAGCCTGGGTCTGGCGTATGTACTTGCTCTGGGAGATACTGCTGTAACAACCAGTCTGCCAAAAAGTTCACATTGGCAATGTGATGATTGATCATGGAAACATCTACTAAACAAGGACCATCTGTTTGGAAGAGGCTGTCTCAAAGCAAACCACAAGGTGAGGAATTATCTCTTTTGGAAAGACCACTGATGTTTATCAGGTAATCTGTGTATCAACTATATCAACACAAAAGATTCTGCCAAACTGTGAAAGACTAATTTTCTATAGCATTGGAACAGAGTACAAGTAGGCAAAAGCAAGCTTGCTGCAAGATCACCAGCACAAACTAACTGAATTTAACTGTTATGGTGTTATTTAGGAGATCTGTGGATCATCCTCATACTTTGATCTATAACAATGTGAACTTCTCTGGGTGTGGTTGCACAAGACTTTGGTTCCTGCACTTAGGGAAGCAGAGGCAGGAGGATTGTTGTAAAATTCAGGCCAGCATGGTCTACAATGAAAGTCCAGGACAACCAAGGCAACACAGAGAAACCCTGTCTCAAAAAACAAAGCAAACAATCAAACAAAACAAAAGCAAAGAGAAAAGTGAACCTATTTTATTATAAGCATCAAACACTATCAAGATCCCAATATTTCTTATTGACTTTTAGCTACTTTTATCCCTACAGGGCTGAGTTCTTATACCATTGTCTAGATTGGCTCCATATTTAAGAACACAGCAAGGCACTAATATGGAATAAAAGAAACTCATGTAAAAGTAAATAAATATCACTCAACAAAAGGGAATTTGTGGATAATTATATACTCTAACTTCTACATCTGTCAAGATAAAAAAAAAAGTCTGTGCGTTCTCTGCTAAGTTACAGAATTCTCAATCCTGATTAAACTCCATTTTTGTTCCTATACATTTTAGACATCCCTTGAACCTCTGCTTCCATCATGTGTTGACTTTCAGCAATAAGTGTTTTAGTAATTGTCAGCACATAAACTTTCTCCTGCTTTCATTTATAATGCTACAAATTGTAGCATTTAGAGCCCACAGTAAGGTAGCCTTGATCTCATCATCATTTAGTTTACAAAGACTTTATTTCCAAATAGAGTTATATCCTGGGTGGACATACATTAGGTGGAGACACTGTTCAGCTCACCACAGTGTACTTTTACTATACCAGCTGATTATAAGCATAATCTCTGAAAGACATGACTTTTATTAGATTCATGTATTGGAGAACCCAATTTTGCCTAATGAGTAACAATGTTATTGCATCAGATGACAATAACATTTTCCCCATAGCTCTTAGTTCACTGTATGAAAGTGGTCTTTAAAAAAATAAAAAGGTCTTATGAATGAATCACAGTCTCTATTGTGTGAGGGAAGGACTTACAATTCCAAAACAGCAGGAAGAAAGGCTTTTAGAAACCCACCAGAACAGAAGATGGATACTGAAAGTGCACCGTGATGGTCTCAGGTTGACTTGTCCCATTATACCACTGACAATAACAGAGATTTCCTGTTACTGGGTTCATATAATAACTTCACAACAATACCTTCATAATACCTCTTAGATGTAAGCATATGATACTGTTGAAGGTTTCTTCAGTGTAGAAGGGTGAAATAAAAGCAAAACAAAAAGCAAAATCTAGATTGTAAGGGGAATTTATTTTTTATTATTTTTTAATATTAGTTACAGTTTATTTAAATGGAAGTGCTAGGATGGAAGGACTGAGTAATCAATAAGCTAGCATATATTTATGACTCAATCGTAATCACGTAGAAGCTAATTCTGATTTCCAAAAGGACTCTAAGTAATAAACTAGTAAGGAGGCCTTCACAGTGTTGAAAAGCCGGTAAACATTGCGCCTTTTAGAGTAGGACCATGTGTCCTGTTGGATAGGTTTTCCAAAGAAAAGTTCACTTATTGATACTTGACCATTGAACAAGAGGTAGATAAAATTTTGGTGTTAACAATGCTAACATAACACTCCCTGAGCTCGCTGGTTTATGGCTGCCTAATAAAAGGTAATGTGATTAGAAGCAATGTGGACAGACGGTCAGTGAGTAACATTTTCCACTTTTACACTTAATACATTTAAATAGTAGGAGGCCAGAAATATACTACAAGCAAAACATAAAACCAAAATTCTCTACTCAGTTTCCACATCATGGCCATCCAATGGACATGAGATATTTTGATTGAAAAAAAAAAAGTGACAGTTCTTCAGGAAATACGATCTAATAGTACAACAATTGCAAATGATAGTAATGTTATAAATTGCTGTTGCTGTTTGATCAAAATATAGGAAAGCTGCTCTGAACATAGTTCATATATCACAGGTGTCCTTGTGGTATGTTGGAACGTCTTTTGCATGTATGCCCAGGAGTGGTAAGGCTGGGGCATGAAGTATAACTATTCCCAGTTGTGTGAGAAAGAGCCACTTTGATTTCCAAAGTGTTTGTAAAAGTTTGCGCACCCATCAGCAATGGAGGAGTGTTCCTCTTACTCTACAACCTTGCTAGCATGTTCTGTTCCTTGAGTTTTTTATCTTAGCCATTCTAATGGTTATAAGATGGATTCTCAGAGTCCGTTTAATAAGCTTTTCCCTGATGATTATGAACACCGAACATGTTTTAAAGTTATTCTCAGCATTAGAGTTTCCTTTGGTGAAAATTCTTTGTTTAGCTCTGCACCCTATTTTTTAATTGAGATTTTGCTTTGTTGGTGTTTAATTTCTTTAGTTCTTTATATAATTTGCATATTAGCCCTCTGTCGGATACAGGGTTGGTGAAGATCCTTCACCCTATAGGATGATCACCAACCCTGTATCCAACAGAGGGCTAATATCATTTCCCATTCTGTAGGCTGTTATATTCTTATGACAGTGTCCTTTGCCTTACAAAAGCTTTTCAGTTTCATAAGGTCCCATTTATTGATTGTTGAACTTAGAGAATGTGCTGTTGGTGTTCTGTTCAGGAAGTTGTCTCCTGTGCCAAAGAGTTGAAGGGTATTTCCCACCTTCTCTTCTAATAGATTTAGTCTATCCAGCTTAATGTTGAGATCGTTGATCCACTTGGACTTGGATTTTGCATAGTTTGATAAAATATGGATTTATTTTCATTCTTTTGAAGGCAGACATCCATCTAAGATGGTGATACCTGCAGAAATAATTTTATTGTACAAAATTGTTTCAGCTATCCTGTGTATTTTATTTTTTCCATATGAAGTTGAAGATTGCTCTTTCAAGGTCTGTAAAAAAATGTGTTAGAATTTTGATGGGAATTGAATTGAATCTATAGATTACTTTTTGTACAATGTCTATTTTTTACTGTTAGTGCTATCAATCCATAAGCATGGGACGTCTTTCCTTCTTCTGATATCTTCTTCAATTTTCTTCTTCAAAAACTTGAAGTTCTTGTTATACAAGTCTTTCTTTTGCTTGGTTAGAGTTACACCACTACATTTTATATTATTTGTGGCTATTGTGAAGGGTATTGTTTCTGTAATTGCTTTCTCAGCCCATTTATCACTTGTATAAAGGAGGGATACTGATTTTTGTTGTTGTTAATTCTGTATCTAGCCACTTTGCTGAGCATCTTTATCAGCCTTAGGAGTTCTCTAGTACAATTTTGGGGGTCATTTATGTACACTATTATATCATCTGCGAATTGCAATACTTTGACTTTTTTCCTTTTAATCTGTATCGCCTTGATTCTCCTTTAGTTGTCTTATTGATCAAGCTAGACTTTCAAGTACTATATTGAATAGATAAGGAGATAGGGGGCAGTCTTATCTTGTCCCTGGTTTTAATGGAATTGCTTTAAGTTTCCCTCCACTTAATTTGATGTTGGCTATCAGCTTGCTATAGGTTTTCTTTATTGTGTTTAGGTATGTGCCTTGTATCCCTGATCTCTCTAAGACTTTTAACATGAAGAGATGGTGTATTTTTTTCAGTCTTTTTCTTCATATAATGAGATAATCATGAGGTTTTCTTCTTTCAGTTTGTTTATATGGTGGACTATATTGAAGGATTTTCATATGTAGCAGTTTTATTCATAATATCCAGAAACAACCTTGATATCCCTCAACTGAAGAATGGATAAAGAAAATGCAGTACATTTAAAAAAATGGAATACTATGCAATACTATGGAATTCCTATTAAAAATAAGAAAATCATACACTTTTCAGGCAATTAGATAAAAATGGAAAAGATCATCCTGAATGAGGTAACCCAGAAAGACAAACATGGTATGTACATGGTATGGACATTAGCCATATAGTACATTTATGGATAGTCATAAAACAATCCTCTGAACCAAAAAAGCTAAGTAACAAGGAGTGCCCAAGAAAGTATCCTTGAATACTACTCTGAAGTATAAGACACTTAAGAAGTGAACTGGGAAGAGAGGGAACTGGGAGGGAGAGGGTGTAAGGAAGGGAATGATGGTGGTGATCAGATGTGGAAAGAGCAGGAGTGGGAGGAAAGAGAGCTGGGAGATAGAAGGGAAACAGAGAGGGAAGAGCATCTCTCAGACAAGCTGGAAGGTATAAGGTAGGCTCCTGGAAGGATAAGGGGATGACTGTAGCTGAGATTCCTAGCTCTGTGGGACTTGGGGACTGAACTGACCACCTCCTAGCCAGGTGGAATTTCTAGCTGAGGGCAGAGGACACCAACCCAATCACAAATCTTGGACTCAAAATGTACCCTGCCTACAAGATGTGCAGAGATAAAGATGGAGCAAAGAATAAGGAATGACCAACCAATGACTGGCCCAGCCTGAACCACATAGGAGAAAGCCAACCCTTGACACTATTAATGATACTCTGCTATTTTTGCAGAGTATCATTAACATGCAGTATTATTATATAGTATCTATAGCATGTAGTATAGTAAATAGTATATAGTATTAATATATAGTATATATAATATAGTATACATGGTATATAAAGTATAGTAAAAGTACTATATCAATACCATAAAATATATATTATATACTATCATTAGTATAACTGTCTTCTGAGAGGCTCCATCCA
The DNA here is from genome assembly GCF_030254825.1 of Meriones unguiculatus. Classification (NCBI taxonomy): domain Eukaryota; kingdom Metazoa; phylum Chordata; class Mammalia; order Rodentia; family Muridae; genus Meriones; species Meriones unguiculatus. The sequence goes on along the minus strand of NC_083357.1, from coordinate 92,417,384 downwards.
GCAACTGATTGAAACTGATGCTGAGACTCACAAGCCAAACATTAAGAGGATCTCAGGAGTCTTATGAAAGGACAGGGGGAAAGGATAGAAGGACAAGAACGCCATAAGACCAACAGAGTCAACTAATCTAGGCACTTAGGGGCTTACAGAGACTGAAACACCAACCAAAGAGAACACATGGACTTGACCTAGAACTAGGACTAATATGTACCTGATAGGCAACATGGTTTCAATGTGGGTCCCTTAGTAATGGAGCACTGGTTGTATCAGACATGGACTCTGTTGCCTGATTTTGGATCCCTTTCCCTGAACTGGACTGGTTTTCTTGGCCTCAGTGGAAGAGAATGAGCTTAGTCCTGATGTTCCTTGCTGTTCTTGAGTGGGATTACAAGGGTGAGGGTCTTCCTTTTTTCTGAAGAGAAGAGGAAAGGCAGAACAGAGGGAGGAGAAGAAGGAGAGCAGGGAAGGGGCTGCAATGGGGATATACAATGAATGTATAAATTTAATAAAATTTTAAAAATCTAGGAAAACTTCATGGATGATATTGAGAAGAACAAAGTAAGGACATCCTAATTTAAAACATTTTGTTTGTGTCTCCACATTCCTTGCTGAAATTTTAAGGGCAGTTTGTGTCCTAATTTGCCACCAGTTGATGTGATATTGTGGCCAAAATATATGTGAGAGAAGGTGGATTTATTTTATCTTACAGCATCTCAGCGCAGGAACCTGCAGGCAGAAGCCTAGAGATCACAGAGGAATGCTGCTTGCTGCAGGCTCATGTTTAACTGCCTGTTTTGTATAACCCAGGAATATCTGAACAACGTTTGCATTGCCCACATCGAGCCAAGTTAACCTCCATCGATCAGCAGCCATGAAAATGCCCCACAGATATGCCACAGGACAATCTGATGGAGGGAATCTCTCAAATGAAGTTCAGTCATCCCAGGTGGCTCTAGTTTGTGTAAAGGTGACAAAGGAAGATGACTATGACAATTAATCAACCACAATCTTGAAAACCTATTAGGAGACAGAGTAAAATTATGTTTACACACAAGCAAATGTGAGAGGTGGTAATACATGGTCAGTGATAGCAGTTTTAGTGTCCCACCCACATTCTCTCAGTGTTTATTTTAAAACAAGGTGGTTCAAGTATAGTGACGTGCCTGATGAGTTTATCTGGCTTTGTATACGTACTGTTGCAACCAGAAATTCCAGAAATTGGCTCAGACCTTTCTCACCATTCTATAGAATGTTTCTGGATTGCTGATTACAGATACTGGAAGAATAATCCAGCTCCTCATGTACACACACAAACAAGTTCTTACTTAATTTCTTTCCTATTCTTTGGATGACAAGTCTCATTTTTTCCACAGGCATACCCTGTGGTTGACTCTCAAATAACTTCACAAATTTACATAATTATGTTGACAGAATCAAAACAAAGGAAATGTTGATTAATAATGCAGTCCTTATAATCACATAGACGTTTCTTTGTTCTCAGCACTTTGCTTGTAAAACACTGAATACAGCATTCTGGGTGAGCTCTTGCACGGTACTTTTTCCTTCCATGTTTTCAGAGCTTATCTAACAGGACAGAGAGTGAACTGAGTGAGTCTAAATATTAGCAATTTTGTTCACATTTATTACTTAATATCTGTCTTTGGATTTCATTTACTTCTTCAATAATGTGAAGTGTTTATTTCATAATGAATTAAAAATAATTAATAGAACCATTATATATTTTTCTAAACACCTCATATGTCATTCCTTTAATAAAATTTAGTGTTCTCCCTTTTTAAAATTCTAGTTGCAATTCAGATCCTCCATCCTCTTCTTTCTTTAAACAACAAATGAGCAGCACTTTCAGTCATAGAAATTTGATGTAGGAGTGAGGCAGTACTATCTCTTTCATATTTACATTCTGTTACCTTGTAAATTAGTATAAGAGTGATGGCATTTCTTCTTTTATTTTTATGGTATTATTTTCTTCTTATTGTTGTTGAATTCTGTCTCTTTTGATGTTTTGGGCAGAAAAGGAAAAAAAAAAAAAAAAAAGAAGAAGAAGAAGAAGAAGAAAAACCAAGCACATGAAATGACACATTGTTAAACCTGACTGGTTATAGCTTCCTCCTGTTGTTCAGATGATCTCCTGTCAATAATGCAAATGCAATGAATTCATCTGAGAGTTAATCTTACAGAGCTTCTATCTAAGAATTGAAAAGTGTCATCAAAACTGATTTAAGATGGCTTTCTCTGTCATTCATAACTACCCCTAAGTGGCATTCTGCAGACAAATAAGTCAGCTAGGCTTCACCAATTCTTTCTTATCCCAGATGCTGTTAGAAGATTGCTTTTTTTCCTTGTAAGCTCTGAACCCTATGAGAATTTGGGGAAGCACTGTTCTCATTCTTCTTTTCCTTAAATCTCTCTATAATCTCTCTGGTGTTAAGCTCCTCTAGGAAGCCTCTGATTTTAGAGATATCCAAAGATCTGTGCAGAAATTTTTATGTCTATATATGTTGATAGGAAAAAATATAGGAAGTTTATTCTCTTCACACTATATTTACAGAACTATAACAGAGTAGGCATATTATACCTCAAGAAATTTGCAACTAGAATACAGATGGTGAGATATATCAGTATATTTTGAAAGTTCTATAAAATTTATAAACCTATTTTCTCACATTATCTTTCACCTTTTATTGATACCCAGGGAACAAGAGCCAGTTATTTATAACTGAGTGTTTTCGTGTTTTCTCTCTTATATTTTCCTTTATATATATATATATTTGCTGGTAGCTTCTTTTACTTTTTTATTTATTACAATTTATTAACTTTTTAATAATTTTTTTTTATTTTTTATATTAATCACAGGTTATTTACTTTGTATCCCAGCCATAGCTCCCTTTCCCTCAGTCCCTCCCAACCCTGCCCTTCCTCCCTCATCTCCTCCCTGCCCTTTTCCAAGTCCACTGAGAGGGGAGTTCCTCCTCCCCTTCCATCTGACCCTAGCTTATCAGGTATCTTCAGGACTAGCTGCATTGTCCTCCTCTCTGGCCTAGTAAGGCTGCTCCCTCGGGGGATGGGGGATCAAAGAGCCAGCCATTGAGTTCATGTCAGAAATAGTCCTTGTTCCCCTTACTAGGGTACCCACTTGAAACCTGAGCTACCATGGTCTACATCCAAGCAGGAGTTCTAGGTTATATCCATACATGGTCCTTGGTTGGAGAAACAGTCTCATAAAAGACCTCTGTAACCTGAGGTCCTTGTGGAGCTCCTGTCCTCTCCAGGTCATACTAACTCCCCCTTCTTTCATATGGTTTCCTGCACTCTGCTGAAGGTACACTCTGCTTTGATACACTGTTAGGCAAAATCTTTCAGAGGCCCTCTGCAATTATATTCCAACTGTAGGCTCCTTCCTTGCCCCTCCCAATCCCTTCCTCCCTCTTCTCCCATGCCTCTTTCCCAATCCCCTGAATATTTATTTATTTATCTATTTACTTATCTATTTTTATTCTTGGTTTTGAATTGAAAATTAAAGAGTGTAGACAGAGTTACAGTTAGAGAACAGAGCAAATCCAACCAATCTCATAACTGTTTATGTCTTCTGTTTGTCTATTGCTGACAGGACACCCAAGAATAATTGACATATAATAAGAATGATTTGTTGTATTTGGATATTTTTTCATACATTTTTTAATTAATTATTTACATTTTAAATTATAATTATATCATATCCCCTTCCATTTAATTTCCCCTTTCTCCCTCCAACCCCTCTCATGCATGTCCCCACAAATTCATGGGCTCTTTTTTGTTGTTGTTTTACTATTGTTACATACATATTTTTAAATACATAAACACAACCTGCTCAGTCCATGTGTTACCTGTATGTATATGATCTAAGGACTGACTACAAGTTTTCAGGTATTGAATTACACGTGGCATTCAACACCGGGTTATGGAATAACCAACTTTTGTACATCCTACTTGGAGAAGATCTTTTCTCCCACTCAACATTTCCTGGTTGTCCATATTATTTGTCTAAGGTGAGATCCTGTGAGGTTCTCCTTTTTGTGTTATTATACCCATGGATGAGCATGGGTGTCAGGAATTTTTATGTAGACAAGCTAGTGAGATTTCCTGGCTGTAGTTTCTCCAACATTTTTAGGAGACACAAGCTCACTTCACCACATCATAGCAAGTTATCTCACATTTCAGAGCCTCATTTGCTTACTCTCTAAAAGCGCCTCTTTCTAAAAGACGTTTTTTTTTTTTAATTAGCATTTATTACAATTTATTTAATTTTTATCCTGCTGTAGACCCCTCCCTCGTCTCCTCTCAATCCTACCTTCCTCTCCCATGCCCCTCCCCTGGTCCACTGATAGACAGGACCTCCTACCCTTCTATCTGACCCTAGACAATCACATCTCATCAGGACTCTGGCCTGCTTTTTTTTTTAATTAAATATGCTGGTAAACATTCCTGTAACATTCAGTAACTGCTTATCTACAATTTTTTTTCATCTTCCAGTTAAAATTCACCAGAGAATGATAACATATCAAACATATCATAGGGTCTGCAGAACTCAACATTGTGAAAAGAAACCACCTACTTAACATATGAAGGAGGATAGAGTGGAGTCCATGCTTAAGAAATTAGATTTTGAGCCCTTGCAAGGTTCCTAGAGTGAAAAAAAAAATCATCTTTGATTCAAAGGTGGCCAGTAAGTCCTGCACAGAGCAGGATGACAAACACCACTCTTGACAAAGACACACAAATCAGCAAGTCACTCACTCCTCAGCAGACAGGAAGAAACATGAACAGAAGCTGAGCAATCCATAATAAATACTCAAGATAGTATTTTCCATGGTATTATGGATTGGAATAGAGTATACCATGATCTTAATATCCAAGTCTCTTTGTGCTGTGTATTTTATTGTGTGCCATTTTTCTATTATTTAGAATGAGTTTATCTAAAAAAAGAATTGTCCGTGTTGTGTGCTTGAACATCTTTTGGATACATGCCTAGGAGTGGTATAGCTGGATCTTGAAGAAGGAATATTCCTAATTGTCTGAGAAAGCACCAGATTGATTTCCATAGTGGTTGTACCAGTTGACATTCCCACCAGCAATGGAGGAGGGTTCCCCTTTCTCCACAGCCTCTCCAGCATGCATTATCTCTTGAGTTTTTGAGCTTAGCCATTCTGATATGTGTAAGGTGAAATCTCAGGGTCGTTTTGATTTGCATCTCTCTGATGGCTAGGGATGTTGAACATATCCTTATGTGTTTCTCTGCCATTTTATATTCTTCTATAGAGAATTCTCTGTTTAGCTCCATACTCCATTTTTTTTATTGGGTTACTTGAATTATTGCTTTTTAACTTCTTTAGTTCTTTATATATTCCGGATATCAGCCCTCTGTCATATGTTGGGTTGGTGAAGCTCCTTTCCCAATCTGTAGGCTCATTATCCAAGTGGGATTCCCTAGTAAGGGGGACAAGAATTGTTTCTGACATAAACTCATGAGCTCCCCCCTCCCCCGAGGGAGAAACAGCCTTGTGAAGCCACAGATAAGGATATTGCAACCATCCTGAAGATACTTGATAAGCTAGGGCCAGATAGAAGGAGAGGAGGACAGCCCCTCTCAGTGGACTCGGAAGGGGGCAGGCAGAAGATGAGGGAGGGAGGGAGGGAGGGGAGGGCTACAGCTGGGATACAAGTGAATGTATAAAATTATTTAAAAATAAAAAAAATATTTAAAAAATCTAATAAAAAACTATAAAAAATCATTTAAAATTCTATTGCGAAAAATCAGAAAAGGGCTGGAGAGATGGCTCAGAGATTAAGAGCACAGGCTGTTCTTTTAGGGCACCTGGGTTCAATTCCCAGCAACCACATGGCAGCTCACGAATGTCTGAAACCTCAGTTCAAGGGGATCCAACACCTCACACAGACATACATACAGGCAAAATATCAATGCACATAAAATAAAAATAAGTAAATCCCTAAAATATATTTAAAAAGAGAAAATTCAAATAAATTACTGTCACCCCAAACCATTGCAGAGAAACTGAGTAGCAGGTGGCAAGAAGAGATCCCAATCCTGTCCTAGGGTACATCTTCTTAGCACACATGGTGGGTTTTTATTTTTGATATGGTAATTTTCCAGCTGCTTACCATAGGATGAGGTTTTAAATGCTATGAAAATTGGTTGTCTATATACCAGGGCTCAATAAGCTTGGTGACTCCCAGTGCAAAACTGCTGCAATGAAATGGGTTTTATTGATTTAGTGGGAGGAGATTGTTTCCATGACAAATCAAAAATAAGATCTACCTTGAGCTTCACTGTCCTTCCAACATGGTAAGTGCTTTTAAACAGAAGTGTAAAAACTTGTAGTAGAGGCAGGGACTATTTTTCTGGTAACCTTTACCAAACTGCCATGACAATTTGCAAAAGACCCTTTAAGGTCAGTGGAAGCATGCCACAGCAGATCACACACCTGCAGACTTCAAAGCAAAGCAAAGAAAGCAATATTAGGAAATCTTAAAACCTCTATGAATTATTTTTGCAAATGAAATCTTGGTGTTTAGTTTTGTAATTGGAAAAAAAAGTTTGACTCAACAGAAATAAATGTTTAGCATGCAACAGAAAGTAACAATTAAATGTATGATGTATATTTTTTTATCATGGCAACCATTTTGTGGACATACAGAGATGGTCCAGCATCCCTCAAGCTCTTTCACCCTAAATAAAGTTGTTCTAAGAATTTCCAAAAATCTCTCAGGCATATTTCCTTCCTCCATGTGTCTCGACCAAGTCCACAGATACATGTCTGCCTCTTTTTACTTCATTCCAAAGCTATGTGATCTTCCCCAGATTTCACCTCTAGGATACATGGAGTTCCCCTTAGTTTGAATCTTTGCTATGTATTAGGCAGACTAATGCCTTTCTATATCTATATTGAAATGAATCATTGTCTTATTCTTCTAGTCAGTTAAAAGACAATGTGAAATGCTTCCTGTATAAATAAACATCTTATAATGTACCTATCATGCCTTCCAATTAGACTATTATTAATCATCCCCAGCACTTAATCAATTAATCGTCATTTGGGTACAACCAAACATTAAGAATCAGTGCTCATCTTTTGAACAAGGGACAAAGTCAGGGCTATCCAAGAGACTACTAAAACTATACCATATTATTGTTGCTATTGGTCGCTCTCTAGAGGTGGAAGGTAAATCTCTATTGCTGAAGATACCAGGAACTTCAGAAACAGAGCTCGAAAATCTAAGAGCTAGTCCTGACTAAATGCCTCATCCCTGAGGACTAGCTTTCATTGTATTTGAAGGCACCATGCAAGCCTCCAAAGCAGTGAAGTAATCTATCTATAATAATGCCCATGAACCACAAGATCAGCGTAGAATGAATATCTCTAAGGGTAGAGTAGTAGCCCACATAATATTATCAATAGCCATCAACTTTCTACAAGACTTGAGTTCCACTCAACAAGAGGGATACTGTGCTTGGTACTGGAAACCAAGCATAATTCCTAACACTAATCTATAGATTTATGTCCTATACACACAGACAAAAGTAATAGATTTAAACTTTCACTAAGTAAACTTCCTTTTGCAACAGACAGTAAGCCATACAGAAAACAGTAGTTTAAAAAGCCCTCACAAGCAATATTAACACATGTTTAGTTTTTTTAGCTTCACCACTGGGGCTGGGTTAAAGGACACTTTTCCAGATAAGACTCAGTTGGCCTGGATAGACTAAAGGCTGATGCTGGCTTTTAATTAGCTAAATTGCCAGAGAATGACAAGTTTCCCATGTGATGGGAAGCTCTCCATGAATCTGTTGGCTTCCTTAACACATGACACATCTTTACCACAGACAGTTTATGAAACTGATGTATCATGTCCTTCCCATTATAACAAGTACAAGGCTGTGAAATCTTAAAGAGTAAGAGACACAAAATTATATTTGACTATAGACAGAGTGGAAGAATATCTCAATATTTACATTGAGGTAAATGCCTGTTCTCTGTGCTCTTTAAAACAGAGAGTCAGCCTATAATCCCACTTGCCCTTAGTGGTGAGGTATATCAAGATCTTCAAACTCACTTTTATTTATAACTATTTAATTTTCCATAGGTTATAGGTGAGAGAGTAATTTCATAAACTGTGCTTAAAAATTGGAAATAATCTGACTTGTTCAATTTCATTGCCTACATTATATTCATTATTTTATCAGGTATATAATTTTCCTAATTATTGAATGTCTAGGAGACTCTAGACATAGAGAATGAAACGAAACAAGGCTGTTTTCAACAAACTATTTTATAAGTCAGAATAGTGCATCCTGAAGCAAATACCATGTAAATCAGCTCTCTTAGTTTGGAATCTCCCTGTATGATTTTTCTCTTTGTTTCCTGTTTGCCCTGTTTTTTTAGTCACAGCTGATCTGTAGTTTTGCACTATCTTGTTGCTTTCTTTTGTTCCTAATGAGGCTTAAAATTTGTTTTTGAGCAAAGATGTGATACATAGTATTCAGATTCTGTGGTAAACGACATCATTCACATAGCAGTTTCCTGGCTTGTGTAGTTAAATGTCTAAAAATGAATCATTTTTCCCTCAAAACACAAGAATCTTCTGTGAGAATGAGCCTTACAAATATAAGTCGCTATGTTTACAACTAAATGAGCAGTAGAAAGAAATACCTGCTCACTACAATAACTGCTTCTCCATTGTTTTCTTTCGCTTTGGGCCTATACTATAGATTGACCTGTATCAACTGGATTCCTCAAAAATGTACAGTTGAGTAAATACATTTTCTATCACCTGATGAAATGCATAACTGCAGTGAGGACATCAGATGGTGCAGAAGGTTCCTTAGAGAGGAGAATCTATGGTTATTCTCAAGAGTCATCTGGTAAGAACAAACGGCAATGCAAATTCAAAACAGGCAAGCTGGTTTCATGCTTGCCTCAGGCAAATCAAATTCTCAGTGTTGAATACCAAGAGCAAAGGGGCTTTAAAAGCAATAACAATCTTTGTTCTTCTTTGTTTTCCCCCCAATATGGTTGCTTGACACCCTAAAGAGATACAATTTGCTGAAATTTGTTTGCTAGACTTATAATTCTGCATACTTCCAATCATTTTTACATTGTAGACATGAAACACTGAAAATAAAACATTTCTGGGAGAATTGTTAATAATTCACTACAAGTAAAGATGGTAGAATTGAGCTTCTGCAGCATCTATCACCCTAGTGTCATTTTGAAACTGTTAGGGTAGGTAAAAGCCTAACATGACAAAATGATTTCTAATGACTCAGTATTTAAAAGTAGCAACATTTTATGAAACAGCCGTAATAAACTAAGAAAGTCAATATACTCACATATTAGTTCCTATCAGAACAAGACCCTTTGTTGTAGAAAAACATCTTGCCCCAACTAAAGTTTCATTTCTTATCCCAGTAATGTATGATAAGGAGTTAACATGAACTGTCATAAATAAAAACTTTGTTGAACATTTTGCAAGAGTCCTCCCTCTTGATTAGTTCCTTTAGGTGTACAGATTTTAGTAGGTTTATCCTATATCTTTATGTATTTTTAAAGCATTAGAGTTGACATATTCTTAATATCATGTTTAGGTTTTTAGAATGAATGCTTACTACTATATTTTTATTTAAATAATTCTCCCAAGTAGTTCAATTTATTCCTTTTAGAAATCAATTTCTACAGATTACGTTATATATAACACAAAGCAGAACAGAGCTTCCAAACATACTAAGTCATTTCTTTTACTACTGGAACACAGAAATATAGTTATACAAATTAAAAAAAAACTATTCATCTAAAATTTCAATAATAATTTAATTTGGTCCATGAGAAATATGCTTTCCTTTCTTTTGTGCATATATGTATGATGTGTATGTATGTGTGTGTTTCTGTGTGTTGCCTGTATGTGTGCATGTTTGGAAGCTCTGTTCTACTTTGCATTTTATATATTATAGACTGTTTAATCTGATTTCTAAAAGCTAAGCATTCTGATCATTTTATTTTATTTTTATTTCATTTGTGTGTCCCTTGTACAGTTTCCTTGGATGTGGTTCCTGCTTGTCTATGGAATTGATGGAATTGTTTTGATGGAATTGTTAATCGTCTGTAGTTTTTTTACAATAACTATACTTTTATATGACACTGGTTTTTCCCAATCTTAGAATGTTATGTACTTTCAGATTACAAGCTGTTATTCTAGTAAACAGTTTACATGGTATTAGTGTCTCTTACTTTAAATATACTCTTTTTGTCTTTTAAGCATCAAAACATTTAGGGCAAGGATAATGGAAGTCATTATTTCTAAATATGCATATTTTTGTCAGCTTACAAAGTAATTAAAAGGCAATGTCTTAATCAGAGAGAACAGTGTAATCATTGTAAACGATACTTTCTCTAGTTTCCTGGAAAAGGCCTCTTGGCTGATGAGACAACAAACAGGAAACCATCCACTGGAGGGCACATGTTGAACACAGCAAGGCAGGGTGCAACCTAGACTCACCAGCTCTTTGCCACATCCAGATTCTGGCCACAGAAACCCAGCATCTGGCAGATGTAATTAGCTTCTCAGAAGGTCAGGCAACTCAGAGAGTGCCATGTGGAGGAAAGATTACAACAAAATGCTCAAGGATGATACTTGCAAAGAGTTCGACAAAATAGTATGAGACATTATGAGGAGGAGCAAGAAAGTTTGAATTTTTAACACTAAGTACAATGGGCCAGATTAATTTATTTCAGAAAAATCCTAGATTTTTGTTCAATGCAATGCCTAGGATGCATAATGAAAATTGTTACATATTATGAAGTATATGGATTTAGCAAGAGAAATAATTTCATGAGGAATTCCTTAAAAACAAACAAACAAACAAACAAACAAAAAAAAAAACAACTCACCTGAAGATGGCTATCATTGTTTTGATGAAGATGGCATCAAATGATGTGACAACGGAAGGTCTTCCAATAAAACACAGCCTCTGGATTTTAATATAATTTTTTAAGAAAATTAATATTGGTAAAACAAGACAAGCTTTCTGTATATTTAGTGCCTTTAGGTGAATGTTATTATAGTTCTCATTCAAAACTTCTGCATTTCTTATAAAAACTATAGATAGTCCTTCTCAAAAATATAGTATTGCAAATACTCAAATATCTATGTTATTTTGATGTAATTTGTATTAGTTAAGTGGGTTTATTTTGTTATTTTCAATACAACATGAAGCTCATCAAACAATAAATACTTTTTATCTTCATTGATAGAAGCAAAATAACATACCTTCAGTTGTTCGCTCCAAAAATCAAGAATTATCTTTGATGTGACTTCTGTACCACAAAATAAAGTCCTATATTCTTGCCTAGACACACAAGAAATAATGGTTTAATTAACATGTTTTATTTCTTTAGAGAAAAGCAATAAACTCAATGAACATCTTTGTTCTTTCTAATTTCTTGTCTTCAATAAAAATAAATCTTGATTAAATTTGGTAAGTGAAGGCTACTTTTAAAATGTACTTTAACTGTGTAAAATCAAGTTTCATTGCAGTTCCTCACAAGAGCTGACGGCCAGAGTTACACATGGCGTAAAACATTAAAACCTCATCTCATTATACAGTGTACTCCATTTTAGTTTTCCAGTCCATGACAGTAATTGATAGGTCAAAACTATTTTAAGCAGCAGCTATTGAGAGATTAACAGCATATAGCTAATTAAGTTTTCTGTCTCATGTTTTAAAATGTAAATTAGTCCCCAGTTAAATATCAATTCAAGAAAATATTTTCACTCTTACCTTGCCTTATCAAGTTTCATTGTTTATATTACAATTTTCTAGCTTTAATTCCTTTTTCCAGACATTTCTTCACTATAAAACAATAAAATAGTATCTCTTAGATGAGTTTCTATTTTCGTTGATGTCAAAGAAAACTTTCCCCCAATCTTCTTTGGTGGAAAGTTGTCCTTAGATTCTAGGCGTCCATAGCAGGCAATAGTATAGCCAAAATGATTCTGATCACACTCCTAATTCAGAGTTTACTCATTTATCATACCCTTTTAGCAATGGTGATAAGATATAATTGTTTCCATTTTTCCATAGTAATGCCTGTAGTATGTGGTACACTGAATCGTTGCCTCATCTCCAAACTGTCTATTGTCTATCCCCTAGATTCTATAAATAATACTCAATATGGCAAAAGTACTTGGTATATGTAATTAAATTAAATATCTTAATATAAGAATGCGGTATGAAACATTATATTAAGGCTAAAGAAAAAAATCATGGGATTGTGGGAAAAGATATTCACGTATAGCACTATGAAGATCAGAAAAAAAAAAAAAAGGCAAACCTCTACCATGAAAAGACACTAGGAATGAAAATGGGTCAGGACAATTGTCTCTTCAGATCTTCCAGGAGGAACACTGACTTTTACCCCATAAACTGATTTTAGACTTCTGACTTCCAGATCTGTGAGAGACAGAACTGTTGTTTCTAAATAAGTATTAATTTTTACAGCCTCAATAAAGAAGGGATTGGCAAACAGTATTGTGTTAAAGTTTAATTGATGAGGCTCTCTTTTAAGGTTAAATCCATAAGAGACTTCTTTATGTTTTTAACAGAACACAGCAATTTTAAGTTTGAAATCATTTTAGCTATTAAGCTTTATTATGAAATGTAGATTGATTTGAAACAACTGATGAAAATAAGCAAGACAAACTAAGACAACAGCAACAAAATTTACAGATAAGTAACATAGCTGTGATCAATGCCACAAAAACTTGAAGTGTTCAACAAGTTCTTTCTTTATTACTGAGATGCAGTTAATGATATAATACTTCTGCTCAAGACCTAATGTTAAAAGAAAACTTCTATTATGCTTACAAAGATGAATATATTCTTGATTGGAGAGCATATGCAAATATATAGATCCTAAAAGTTATTAGATGAACCTGTCTCATAACTTACTTATTGGTTGAAACAATTCAGTTGATGCATGGTATTTTAAATATTAGTTCAGTGATTTAGAGATTTCTAATGTGAATACAGAGTATACACTGAGTAAAAGGATCAGTGAATAAAAGTGTGTTTTTCCCACAGAAGTCAATGACCTGAGGTCAACTCCTAGATTTTGCAATAGAAAGAGACAATCAACTCTAAAAGTTATCCACTAAGCTTCCCCCATGCACTGTAACATGGGTCCCCCCCCAAAGAAAAATAACAAGTAAAATACAATAAAAACTTACACGGAACACATTTTGCTCATGTTTTTTCTTCTCACCTTACTCCTCAAAAATCCTTCCAACCTCTCTCTCTACCCAACTTTATGTTCTGTTTTTATCTGTCTCTATAATATATATATATATATATATATATACATTAGATATATAGATAGATAGTTAAATAGATGATAAGATAGATAGATAGATAGATAGATAGATAGATAGATAGATAGATAGATAGATAGATAGGTAGGTAGATAATGTGTGTGCATGTGTGTGTATGTATCTTTGTGTGTGTGTGTAAAACAAAACAAACAAAAACTAAGGTCCAAACACACAAAAAACTTCCAGGCACTATGAGTTAGAAGCAAGTGTGTCCTACACAGTAAGTTTCAGGCCAATCAAGGCTGCTTCTCTAGATTCTAAATACAAATAAAATAGACAAAACATACAAAATGTGTGCATGAATTTGCACATATAAGTGTACGCACAAACATACACATGCACACACACACACTCAAAGAATTAAAAAAGGGAAAATACAGACAAACAGAAAGCTAGGAGTGTATGTATGCACAAACATTCATAAACACACACAATAATAATTAAACAAAAAAATAAATATCTGGACATGGAGAGATGACTCAGAGGGTAATAGCACAAGCTTCTTTTCTAGAGAACCTACATTTCGTTACTAGCACCCATCCAGGCAGTTGGCAAAGCATGTAACACCAGTTTCAGAATATCTAATGCCCATTTTAGGCCTCCATGAGCACTGAATACACGATACCCAGAATTTCCTCTCTTGGTCTATACCTTTCTCTCACATTTAAAATGAGTGAATAAGTAAATATTTCAAATGACCATAGCAGACATACATACATACATACATATATATACACAATCTTGTTACCTGAAAACAATTACTGTGATAATCTTATTAAAACCACATGAGTCACTCTTGAAAACATGTTGATTTCTTTGTCATGAACTTTAAGGACTACATTTCATATTCTTTTTCTCCCCTGTTCTCGGACCATCAATCATTCTTCTTGACACCTTTACAGTTTTTGACATATTCAAAATCTTTCCTTTCTATGTGAACAGTTTTTTTTTAATTTTATTTTTTCTTATCAGTTACATTTTATTAACTCTGTATCCCAGCCGTGTCCCAATCCCTCATTCCCTCCCAGTCCCTCCCTCCATCCCTCATCTCCACCGTGCCCCTTTCCAAGTCCACTGATAGGGGGGACCTCCTCCCTATTCATCTGATCCTGTTTTATCAGGTATCTTCAGGAATGTCTGCAAAGCCCTCCTCTGTGGCCTAACAGGACTGCTCCTCCCTTGGGGGGTGGGGAGACCAAAGAGCCAGTCATTGAGTTCCTGTTAGAAATAGTCCTTGTTCCCCTGACTTTGGGAAACCAATTGGTTACTGAGCTACCACAGGCTACATCTGAGTGGATGTTCTAGGTCATATCCATACATGGTCCTTGATTGAATGTCAGTCTCAGAAAAGACCCTGTGCCCAGATATATTTGGTCCTTGTGGAGCTCCTATCCTTTCTGTATCAGACTAACTCCCAATCTTTCTTATGATTCCCTGTACTCTGCCAAAGGTTTGGTCATGAGTCTTTGCTTTGAAAACACTGCTAGTTAGAGTCTTTCAGATGCGCTCAGTAGACTCCTGTCATACATTCAATGCACATCCCATCTGTCTTTCTAAACGAGGATTGATCATCTTACCCCATGTCCGCTCAATTGATTATCTTTTTTAGGTGTATAGAACAGTTTATTTTTTTTTTTGTTTTTGTGAACATTTTTTTGTTGTTGTTTGTTTGTTTTTTTACTAACTCTGACTTTCTTTCTATGAAGTTAGTCCATTTAGTATGCTTTCTTTGTTTACTCTGGTACACATGCTCAATACAGGTTCACAAACGTAATATGCTCCTTAGTAAGGTTTTTCACACTCACATTACCGCAAATAAACACTATTGACTTCTTACTTTGCTGTTATAGCACATTTTCCACCCAATTTAGATTTCTAAAGGATGCGGACACTTTGCGAGGAAGCATAGCTCTTAGTTGTCTTCTTTAGCAATATTTGCTATTAGCTTGTTCAATTTTTATAAGATTATATTTATCTGCTTTTAATGCTTAACAGCAATGAGTCCATTTGAACATTGATGGCTGAATATGTGAGTAGAAAAAGTTACATGAAACATGTTACAGGTGTTTCCTCCCCTGCTACATGGAGAATTTTACAAACCCACGCATGCAGTGTTTCAGTGAGCCATATGTGAATCAGAGAGAATGCTATTTTTTGATAACTGCATCCTATTAATACCATTAGTAACTGTACTTTCAATGTTTCAATAAAGAAGCAAATGATCAGTATTTATGACAGCAGATCAGACCTTTACATCTCTCCCTACAAGGAATCACTGTCTATTGAAGGCAAAACAACATCAGAAGATCAGTTCTATCGTTGGTACTATACACAGGAATGAACAATTCTGTCCCTGAACATTGCTGGAGAAAGAACTAAAGAATGGAGAGCAATTTGGTGAATTCTAGGTCTCTAAAAAAGACATCACTGCACAAGTAGAGAATCCATATTCCAGGTACATACAACGTGCACACCCTGGGAAACGTGGAACTAAGGTAAGCTGAGGGTGAACCTGAAGGGCCCCCTACCCTTCATACTGGGAGACTGTAGGAAAGATTTTCCACTGTCAACTTTTTCTGTAAACCACAACTTTGTGCTTGGATTGTAAGCAGTAGAAGTGACGGGGAAAATGTCACAGAAATTTTTATTGTTATTAGTTTTAAAAATATTATTAGTCATTGCTTTTAAAATAATTTTTAATTATAGACTTCAAAGAGCATTTATAAAAAAATAACTATTGAAAGCACAGGAAGGCAACGAGGGGAAGCTTTAGCATGGTAAATGGTATTTAGCATTACTTTTGCCATGTTCTCAGTTTATTTTCTTCTATAAAATGAAGAGCAAAATAAATTTATCAGGTTTCAGCTTTTGAGGACTTTGGTTATTATAAAAAAAATCAAAGAGACCCCGATGGATTTCCCTCCTGATACCCTGTACATAAAAATTTCTAAGATATGAGGCTAAAAGTAATATGAGATCAGAGGGTATCATCTCACTGAGAGTGCCTCAGGGCAGAAAGGCTTTTGACAAAACTGACTGTCCTCATGGTGCCTTTATCTATAACACAGGAGTCAGACTGTGTGTGGCATTGACATTCAGGGATCAGTTCTTACTATGGACTCTTGACATTTCAGATATGTCCATGATCTGAACTTCCCTGAACTGAGATATTTTATTCTTGAATAAAGTTTTATTTTTCTCTCTCCATATGTAACAACAATTAAAGTAAAGAAGCCATGAATTTGAAATAGAGAAGCTGAGGGTAGGGGTTTTTGCAAGAGTTTGGAGGGAGGCAAGCAAGGAAAAATGGTTTAATTATCTTATAATCTAATATCATAAAAATAAACTAAATATTGTTTTCTTTTGCATAAGTGAGAAAACTATTATCTAGTTTTATATTATTATATTATATATTTATTTTTATATATTTTATATATTTTATTATATTATATAATTATTTTATATATTATATATTTATTTTATATTATATATTTTATATATATTTAGTTTTAGATTATTTAGTTTTATACTAGAATATCTTCAATGAATTGTTAGCTCTCATATTTATTATGGATAGAAGACCAGAAAAAATATCTTTCACTAAGTTTTACCTAATTTTTACCATCTACAGAATATACCTTTCCCTTATGTTTCTGTAGCAATAAAAAATGTAGAGGTACTGGTTGAAGTCCATGGCATAGGATGGAAACATGGTTAACTTGAAATGAACATTTCTTTTTATTTATTCTACTCCCACAACAATACTCCTGAAAAATACCAAATGCTGCATACCTGCCTACTTGAACTTCTCAAATGGCCACTAATCAAATTATAGGACAGATGAGGACCATAGCTGAACGAAGCACCATGAAACTGAATGGATTTGGGGAGGTAATTGAAGATCATATTGGTGGCTTGAACTAAGCCATGTTGATTGCACTTTTCCTTGGTCCTTACTGACATTTTCCAGAATTATACAGAATTAGACAGCTTTGTGCTCCACATCAGTAGGTTTCTTTCCTTTGATCAACTTGTAAAGTGTCAAAGATCTTCCAATCAGTTACTGAAAGACAGACACACACATACACACACACACATACACACACACACAAACACACACAGACAGAGAGAAAGAGGTTAATGATTAATAATGAAAGAGACTCATGATTAATAAAGAAAATTGAGGGAAATGGTTGAGTAAACCATAACTCCTTGTGGTGATTGAACTTTGAGTCAGTGTCTCCCATATTCCATGCTGTACCCAAATAGTCTATCTAGTAAAGGATGTCACTGACCTCCCATCTCCCTCCGCCTGATTCTGCCTCCCAAATGCTAGGGCTACAGTCTTACACAGCCATGCCTGTCAGAGACTGCCTTCTTTTCATGTTGCTTAAATTACTTTAAACTTCTAGTCACACATAAAACTTCCTAATCATTTCATTTGCCCAACTGTAGATATTAAGAAATCTAAGTGAAATCCTAAATAGGATCAAAGAATCTGCTCTGACTTCTCAAATCTTATTATAGATACTGACCTTGAACAAGAATGTGTGTGTTGAAGAAGTTGGGACCCAGTCCCTACAGAAAATAAAAACTTTCTGAAATTACCTTTATTTGTGTGACAGTTGGAATTCTTTTACTTTTTATTCACATTGTAAACCAGAAGGGCATTTATTCAGAAACAGCTCAGAAACAGCACATCTCTTTGTAACATTTACTCTTAACACTTGCTATATATCATTTATTATGCACTTTCTTTTGGAACATTTTTCTTTGAAATCCGTTTTAAAGGAATTTTCGGAAACATAATATTGAACATGACTTCCACACTTTAATGCAAGAGGGAGTCTTGGGGACCAGTTTAATTAACAGGTATACACCCTAGGTATCATGGTATATGATCACTTGGTAAGAAAGTTCTCATGGTTACATGAAAGATCAGAATTAATATCAGAAATATAGACTGACTACTGACTTCATATTATTGATTTAAGTACATGGTGTCAGACTAAGGCTTGGGTTTTACTTACCAAGTTGAAAATATGCATTTTGCAAGTAGTTACTGAATTTGCAGTGTCTCATTTTTTTTTTAAATCTGTTTTCTTTCAGATCAAAGGGGAGAAATAGCAGACAGCATATAAATCCGATGTTCATTCATGGAAGAAATGGAAGGCCCAGGGACAATAGAGAATAATCATGAGACATCTGTATTTTAAAGAGATTGACAGTGTATACTTTCCAGAGTAATGGTTAATTTAAAATTAAGCATCGACTATAGTTACACTGCGATGGTCACACACAGGAGCAGAGCGTAGCTGTCGTCTGAGTGGCTCCAGGAGCAGCAGATGGAAACAGTTGTTGAGACTTACAGCCAAACACTGGGTGGGAATCAGTGAGTCGAGCAAGAATGGAGAGAAGAATAGAAGGATCCAGAGAGAGGACAGGAGCTCCACAAGATCAACAGAGCCAACTAACCTTGGCCCAGGGAGGCTTATGGAGACTGATACACCAACCAAGGACTATGCACGGACTGTTAATTAGGCCCATTTCCCCCTGATGGGGTTGCTTGCCAGGCCGCAGGGGAAAATATGCCCTTAGTCCTGACTGGATTTGATGTGCTGGTGTGGGTTGGTGGGGCGATTCTCCCCTTATCTGAGGAGTAGGGGTAGGGGGGCAGGGAGAAGAGGAAGGAAGGGTGAGACCGGAAGGTGTAAAGAGAGCGGTCTACGACCATGATATAAAATGAGTAGATATGTAAATAATAAACATTTTTTAAAAGATATTTGGTTTGTTAATTTTCTTTAATGTAATATGATATTTATAATATTTATTTTTTCCCAAACCTTGTGCTTACAGGTAAAGAGTTAGATTAAGACTTCTGTGTCCCTTTTTTTTTTTTTTTTTTTTTTTTTTTGGTATCTTTTTTTAGGTCCAGTGGATCTGTGCGTTAGAATTTATAAAGACATTTCTACTGACAGTGATGAAGTAATTACTTTTATGACTGGCAAAATAATACAGGAGGAGGGTTTATTTTAGTTTACACTTTGAGTGAGGACAACCAACATGGCACGGAAAACATGGCAGAAGCAACATGAGGCAGCTGCATTGCATCTGCAGCCAGACTGCATTGCATTTGCCGTCTCTTCCGGAAGAGACATCCATCAATGCCAGTGCTCAGATTACCTTCTCCTTTTCATTAAGCCTTGGCTTCCCAGCCGATGGGATGATGCTGTGAGTGTTTAGGATTGGGTCTTTCCACTTCAATGAACCTAATGGAGAAAATCCCTCAGACAGAAGCAGAGATTTCTGTGCTAACACTGTCTTCCATGACAATAAAAATTAACTATTACGTATCACTTGAGGAAGACTCCCCTCTGTCTTTTTTACTCCCACTTTTTTCTCCCTCTCTCTTCCCTCTCCTTTTTCCCTCTCGTTTGATCCACTTTTTGATTTAAAATTTCCAGTAAGCATTTTATCACACAGAGAATTGTAATAAAATAAGCTTCTAGTTTATATTTCATGGACATAATTTTGTTTCTTAAAAATTGTTTATTATATACTTTCTACAACAATAAACAGAAATTATCTAAATTATTCAGTTTAGTTACCTCTTTTAGGCAAATCAGGAAGTAGCTAAATAGCCACTTGAGTACTTATTGTTGTATATATTTTTTCAGCTCCCAGTAAAACTTATTTAACTCTTAAGAGGCCTTAATTTCCCTCTCTTTTTTAAGGATAAACTGCATATTAAGATTTGTGTAATTTCTTGTGAACACAGGAAGCTAACTGTTTTATTATATACTCAGAAAACATTAATATTAGTAGAGGGTACATATTAAATTATTTTGTTACTATATATTAAATACAGTATTTATTGATGATATATGTCACTTAGTGTCAGCAAAGCATGTTTGGAGAAGTACTACAAGATTTTCCCGATGAAGTGAAATTGTGTTAGTCCCTATTTTCATGTAATTTTTGTGTAGACAGTCTGTTTTTTTCATTAATTTATTTATTTAATCAATTTACATCCCAATTGCAGCCCCCTCTCTCCTCCCCTCCCCATTATACTCTCATATTCCCCTTCCCCCACCCTCTCTTCTCCTACCATTCTTACCCCCCTTTTATCACGTTTTATTAATTTTCACCCCATCTTTGCTTTTCCTGTAATAAAATTATTTCTAATCAACTTAAAAGATTTTAAAGTTTATGGTAATCAAAGAAAATTACTCAGTGTGCTTGCAAAGAGTATTGCTGTGTTTCCTAAAAAGTGTTACCCATAACCATCTAATTTACCTTCAAATTGTTTAGATAAGATATGAGGCTCTTTGTTAATAAATTATAAAATTAGAATAATCAGACAAGAATTATTCTTGTAAATATGTAACAGTTACTACTCAGTTTTATATTACATCACCTTCTAAAATAATTGACTTGGTTTAACTAATTGCTAAAGCTTTTGTTGGCACACCTGTGTTTCTTTCTCCTGTATTAGTTGACCTTTCCTTTCATCGAACTTGTTTTGCCTGCTGACAATGAACTTGGATTTCTCACATTTCCTGAAAAAAAAATTATACAGTTCTTTTGTTACTTTTCCTGAAGAACTACGAACAAAGCCTCATTTTACAAGATAGAAAAATTATGACACATGACATAAATGATTCCACTAACATCTAGCTTAGTTGGCCAATGAGGTTACTGGGGTTAGTTACAGGACTATGTGTGAAGAGTAAATTACAGTGGCATTAGTTACTCAGAAGAGCTGTATCAGTGAAAAGCTCATCTATAAGGGATGAGTATAAGGAATGGAGAACCTTGGAGCTCTCTACACAACTATAAGGAAGCTTAACTGGACAGAGTATTTTCTTGTGAGAAATTACTATTAGGATCTTGTGAGTGACACAAAGTCCGTGAACTTCCAGAACCTTATATATAATCTTTACTTCAAGAGGCCTAGAAGTTTCAACTATGGGACTGAGAAGTGGCGATAGATAAGTAACCTTGTCATCAGGGCTTTTTACATGAATTCAGTCACTGTGTCACATTTGTAGAGGAGAGAAAGAACTTCTCCATGCTGTCCTATAACTTCCATGTGCTATGCCACGGGACATGTACATGTACACACATACACACAAGACATACACATACATGCATACACACACATGGACACATGCGCGCACACGCTAAATAAATACTTCATAAATATCAGTAAATTTAAAGTATTAAAAATATGTTGCATTTATTTCTCAAGATCTGGAAATTTCATTTAATTTCTGAGTCTTAGAAGTCTCCACAGAATAGAATCCTTCAATTTAGAATAGAACATTGAAAGAAGTCCAGCTATAAAATGCTTCACACTACCTGCTACATCATAGCACTTAATGTTTTGGGAATTTAAAAAGAGAGACCATGAATCTGAAAGCATCAAGGGGTTGCACCTGGAAGACTTTGGAAGGAAGAAAAAGAAGGGAAAAGTATATTATAATTTCAAAACATAAAAGATATTTTAAAAATGGCTGTTACCAATCAAGATTTATTTTGGTTTCTTTGAAAACCTTTTTAATTTATGTTCAGTTCTGATCTACATAAAAAAAAATGTTAGAAAATGATTCTAACCTAGTTACACAAATAATAAATAAATTTATTATCACCCTCAGATTTTGATGGCTTACTAGCTGTATATGAGAGCACAATTCATCTACAACTAGCAAGGTAATTTAAAATGTATTGTAATGATGGATTAAACTTCAAAATAAACAAAATCATATGAAAAAAATACAATCATTAAGACAAAAAATCATTAAGACAAAGAAATCAATCTTTACTGTTTTAATTTTCTTTTTTTTGGTAGCAATCTTATTTATGGATGTACTTTGGGAAAGCTAAGGAACTTCAATCATAGTAAAGAAAGTTTTAGCTGATATCAGGGATACAAGTTTTGAAGGAATATATCAAACCAAAGATAAAAAAGGCAAACTTCTGTGTATACCAGGACAATATATTGAACACTTTATCTCTAGAATTTTACTCAGGTCATGACATATAGTGTATGCTAACTCAATATGTATAGAATAAATTCATTCTGTCTCTTTTGATATAACTATATCTCATTTACGTGACTTCACTCAAAAGCCGTGGTGTCAGTTCCTGGCATATGATTGACAAGAGAGGGAATATGCATATTTATACTGCAGAAAGACAGGAGATTCTGGAGAAATAGGAACTGACAAGTGTCCTTTTATATCAGTTTATCTTGAAGTCTGTTAAGCAACTGCAAATTTTAGGCATAGTTATAGAGAAGAGAGTTTTTAAAATGTCATTATTAATTTCATGGTTGTCTTGATCACTTTTTTATTACCATAACAATATACCATACATACAAGGCTGTTTGTAAAAGAAAATAAGTATAATCAAGGGCTTGCTTACAGTCTCAGAAAGTTGGCCCGTGATCATCATGGCAGGAAGCCAGCAGGAAAGCAAAGTGCTCCAGTAGTAGTTAAGATCTTACAGGATGGCCACTCTCAGCTGCTCCATCGTAGTATCGAATTCTCCAGTCCAATTACCTAAAATATAGCTCAACAATTGTTTAGACAGATTTGCAGCACAGGAAAAATTCTCATGTTGTATGCTAGTGACACAAAGTCCAGCATACTTTCATTGACAGCCAGGTTGAGCGATTTGCCATAGGGTATCAATTTGCTCCTGCAAGAGGTCAATCCTCTGATTGAACACCATCAAGCTTCCTTTTAGTTGAGCATTAATTCCTTTATGTACAACTAAGGCATGAGCTACATTGGCTAAATGATTATTCAGGGTCTGAGCAGTCTGCCCAGTATGACTCATGGCTAATGCCCTGGTGGTAGCTCCAACAGCCGTCAATGAGATGGTAGTAAAAATGGTGGCTGTAGTTCCAAGATCCCTTTTCTGTCTGAAGAGAGTCATAGCGTGAGGGGCATCAATGGGCACAGGCACCCAGTGAGGCATGCGAGTAACCAGGGCATACCTAAATTTACTAGCATTCCAGCATTGGGCAAAAAAGCAAGTATCATTACCACAATTACTTGGAATTCTACCGGAGTGGACGCAGGACTAGCCACAGGATTATCAACATGGATTGCTGCAGCCATGAATCATCTGAAGGAATGGGCGGGCATGGGAGTATTAGCAGGCCTTTTGGTGTTGGTCACCTTGGTTTGCCTGTGGTATATATGCAAGATTAGAGTCTCACAACAGTGTGATGCAGCCAGGATCATTCAGGCCTTTACAGCCATTGAAGCAGGACATTCTCCCCAAGCATGGTTGGATACCATAAAAAGCTAAAATGATACGCTCAGGATGCGAGGCTAAGCACTGCACTCAGGGTCAGCCGCTTTGGACCCAGAGAAGAGCATGTCTGATTGCATGCAGGTTCATGCCCCAGGTCCCGCCTCTGAGAAAAAGGTATCAGACGGGTCTGATGCTCTTTGGGTGGATGACACCTAAATGAACATCGGTACAAAGTCCCAATTTATTTCTAATATCAGAGATCAGACCTCTACTCTTGCCTGATGCGTCTAAAACAAAAAGGGGGAACTGTAGAGAGCTGCGGAATGCTATGCCTTAAAGATGGAGCTGGTTTCTGCCTTCCACCTTCCCGATGGTGAGTGCTCTCTGTCACGAACAACTCCACATTTGGCTAAGGCCGAGGATCTGGCTTGCTTCCATGTATGAGGACCTATCTGCATTGCCCCCGTGGCACGCCTGGGTTGGCTACCCAGAGGCTATTTAAGCTGTGGGCTGGCTTTCCCCGGGGTCCGAGGATTGTTCAATGTTCCTGAATAAACTGCATTGAAAAAAAAAAAAAATCTTACAGGATGAGACAACAGCAATGAGGGAGGGGGGGGGGGGTTGACTGGCAATGGTGTAAGCTTTGGAAATATCAAAAGTCCATACTTCCCAATCCTTCCCAAGTATCCAAATGTA
The DNA here is from genome assembly GCF_030254825.1 of Meriones unguiculatus. Lineage (NCBI taxonomy): Eukaryota > Metazoa > Chordata > Mammalia > Rodentia > Muridae > Meriones > Meriones unguiculatus. The sequence goes on along the minus strand of NC_083357.1, from coordinate 92,392,982 downwards.
TCAGCTTATGCAAGTCATTTTCATTAAAAGCCACCATACTGGTAACTGACACCTTTTAAATTTTTGATCTTATGAAGTGGCATTATTCTATACCAGAGAAATATAAGGTTAATGTTTTTTAATAATAAGTTTTATCTTATCAAATATAAATAACAATTTTCCATTAAAATCAAGATGTTAAATAATGTAATCTTAGGAGAGCATGATGGCACAGGCCTTTAATCCCAGCACCTGGGAGGCAAAGGCAGGCATATCACTGTGAGCTCAAGGTCAGCCTGGTCTACAAAGCAAGTCCAGGACAACCAAGGCTACACAGAGAACCCCTGTCTCATAAAACCAAAATGAAATAAATTAAAGGCAATCTTGATAATGAATGTAATATGATGAAGTCCTGTCACCGGAATCAGTTTTGAACATTTGACAGCTATGTTTATACATAGATTTTTTTTCTGAAGATTACATGTGTATTTATCCTATGAACAGTCTCACATTTTATTTTTATTTCCTGCTAATTAGTAGTTAGTTGAATTTTATCTTTGAAATTCATTTTTATATTTAAATTTTGAATGGAATGAAATTATTTTAGATATACTATCTATGTTGCTATAATGGAATTTAAAGGATGCATATTGGATTCTGTTTTATCATAACTCAAGCCAAAATGCTATTTTTGGAAGAGAAGAGAAACATGCATATGTTGGAGAGGACCATGCACAGTCATAGTAGAATTTTGCATGGACACCTACATTCCAAAAGAAGACAACATGGTTGCCAAACATGGGAAAGTGTGGAGGCAAAAGCATGTATTTCCTTTTGGCGTTAGGAAAGTGACATTACTTATACCTTAATTCTTGATGTCTACTTGCCCATGTCATGAAAGAATAGTTGCTGTTGTAAGCAATAAATGTTGTCCTGCCTGTTCGAGCTTTCTCACCACTCTAGTAACCAGACATCCCCCAAATAAATTCTTGCATAGACACAAGACGTGTATCTTTTTCCTAGTATGTAACAGGAATTTCAAAGATAGCACTCACTCACAGTACTGCACATATACTTAAGAGTTGACATCGGGTGTTTTTTTTTTTTTATTTACTTAGTTTTATCTTATTTATTATTTCTTTTTGCTGAGGACGGAGCTAAGGAGAACAGCTCCCCCTTTCTCCCTTCCAGTCAACAATTTCAAGATACTGTGTCTTATGATAAAAGCTGTGTCAGATACTGCAGCAGTACTCGTTTTAGCTAATTTACAAAAACAATGACTCAGAAGAATTAAACAACATGCTTCTCTCAGATGACTGACCGTACAAGGACAACACTTCTTAGCAGAATTCTGCTATCACCGCAGTGGAAATATGTGACTTCCACTGTCCTCACTGTTTATATCGGACAATATATGCATTCAAATGCACAATGGTAGGGAATAGATATTTTGTGATGTGTTGCTGGTATGCAGTGTGCATCATTTCACTCAGCATTCTTGTCTAGCACCTAGACTGAAAATTCATTGAGAGAAATACAGATTACATTACAGAAAAGTATAGCAATGTTCACAGCCAGGTGATAAAGAAAAAATATTTGGTAAAAAGCAAGTCTTTTTTTAAGCTGAAATTTTGTTTCAACAAACCGTTTTTGAGTAATAATAACAGAGAAGAGCTTTGTGTTGTTTACCATGTAACATTTTTTTCATTACTTGCAATTCATAATAATTGAGACAAAACTTGAAATACTCATTATATATGAAATAAAAAGCATGAGATTGATAGATGTTATTTTATTTACTTATATTCATTAATTATGTCATTTTAATTTAGCTTTATTGGTATGCTATTAATATTTAAATTTAGAGCTAGCATATATATTAATTAAAATATTTCTTTACACTTCTCTTACCAAAATATTCTGACATTTTGGGCTGTGGAAATGATTTTTTTTGGTAGAATGCATCCTGTATAAGGTTGAGGATGCATTCACACCCTCAGAAGCCAGTAATGTCAGGCACAGTGACAAGGCTCTGTAATTCTAGTACTAGATGGTAGACAGAGACAGGAAAATCCTTGAAAACACCAGAAGGCCAGAAGGTGTGGCATACACTTTGGGGGACCAAAAGACCCTCTTTCAAACAAGGTGGAGGTGAGAACACACACACACACACACACACACACACACAAGGTCACTGCTGAAGCTCCACACACAAGGTTTCACGTGAACAAAACCATATTCACACACATACACATACACACACACACACACACACACACACAAAGAGTTAGGATGGTTTAAACATAGGAACCATGCTAAAACAGATACAGGAATTTACACAATACATAAGCATGTATTTGTTCCTGCACCTAATCATAATAGCAGCATTAAAGCGTGCTCATGTAAGAAAACAAAGTTAAAGGGAAATGGAAGTTTGAGTCATCTTTGATTGCTACTAAAACAATGTGTGTCAGCTACAATTGGCGAAGAGATTATTTTCAAGAGTTATTCCAGATATTTTTATTTTAAAAGCATAATTTTTGCATTATCTAGTGTTACTAAGATAGAATTACATAGACTTTATTTCAAAAACATAATTTAAAAAAAAAAAAAGTTTTTCCTGCAAATATGGTATGATGTTTTTTTGACTGAACCATCTCCTGGCTTATGAACGGTGGTGCTGAGTCACAATCTCAGTAATTCACACCTTTCAGACTTCATATAGCTTCCGTGAGGTTTCTCTACACATCAGCTGAATCGAAACCAATGGGTGCTGAGAGTGTTGTCCCTGTAGTCTCTGGACATAAAATTTCCAGACAAAAGTAACTCAGTAGGACGTAGATACAGAGTGATGGTTTTGTTGTTTCAATCTTTTGCCTGTAATTGGAGAATTTAGAAAAAGAGACTGCATTTGAAATGTTTATTTTCACACTTAGATCTGGCACCTTATCCTAGGATTTGTGTCACAAATAAATCCTGAATTTTTCTTGGTTATCTTGGAACAGAAAATGCAGAACAAGGTCAATTTCAACATCTATATCTATCATCTATCCCCTTTCCTCTCCCTCTTATCTGCTTTCACAGAAAATAATGTTACCAACGGAGACATCTTCCCAGCCCCCCAAATTATTTCTTAATATCTTTTCTCACACACTGCTGATTCCTCACCATCCTCAACATGCTGCTTTCCAAACAGCCTCTTCTTCCCTCAGATCAGGCTGTTCCAGGACAGAGTGCAGGCTCTTTTAGCCTGAGTGCTGTTCCTTTTCCTCTCCTGTCCCTGTCCTTGCTCCAGTCCCTTATTTTACCAGCTTCTTTCCCTTACATTGTATTTTTTTTTGAAAAATGACAAGCTGCATAAAAGACTGTTACATGTTAATATAATATTTGCAATAAAAATGAAAATACCTTCCCTAGAAAGTGTGTTGAAGGCTGGATTGATTCTGAGATTGAAAATCGAAGCTTCCCTCTGGGCATGGGCCCTACCCTAAATGAGGTTTGTATTGCAAGTAGGGCTTTTGGAGATAGTTTTTTTTTTTTTTTTTTTTTTTTTTTTTTAATTTGTGAGTGGTTATCAATTGAAGAATGTCTCAGTTAGGGGTGTGGTATATACCCACTTCCCCTCTTGGTATGGGGATCCTGCCGCAGTCTCTGTGTATGAAGTGGACCTTGATTTTGTAGAGTATTCCATCTCTTCTGGTTCTTACAATCATTCCAATCATTCTGCCTTCTCTCGTGCATAATTCCTCGAGCCCTGGGGTCGGGGGTAGGAATTTGATGGAAACATCCTATTTAGGAGTAAATGTTCCAAGATCTTTCACTCTCTTCACCTTGTCCAACTGTGGGTCTCTATATGTGTTCCCATTTACTGCAAGAGGAAGCTGGTCTGACAGTGGATGAGCAAGACATTGATCTATGAAAATAGCATAATATCACTATGAGTTTCTTTTGTTATTATTGCTATATTCCTATAAAAGAACAATAATATTTGTTTTCTCTCTAGGTCTCTGGCCTATCTAACTTCAGATTTTGTCCACCTACACAACTTTGGGGATGGGTTCAGTTTCATGTATTAGGCCTTAAATAAAATCAGATATTGGTTTGTTACTCAAAACAAGCTTTGTGCCACTATTTCACTAACCATTGTTGGTTGAAAGGGTGTGTAGCTTGGTTGGTTTTTTACCATTTCTTCTTTTTTGGTAGCATGCTCAATACCTTCGGTAACATGAATACTAGTTATAGGCCTGAAGACTCTAGGTAGGTAGAAGCTTGACCTTTCTGTGTGCGATGGATTATGTAGGTATTTTCTTCAGCAATGAGACCTTGATGTCAGTTTGTGGATCTGGCTAAGAACTCAACTAGGTGTTACCCATTTCCAGTACTGGAGGCTATATTTGGTGAAAAGAGATGTCCAGTTGAGGCTCTGACTCCCCTGGCATTTGGTGATTCCATTTACTTCTGCCTCAATAATGTTTTTATTTTAGGAAGTTTCTACTCTATTAGGCTTCCATATGACCCTTCAAATGGCATTTGGTTTAAGCTGCTCTTCTCCATATCCCCTGTCTCACCTCCACTTCACTGCCTTTCACTATTTGATCTTCCTGTTGAGTTATCTCCCAAACCTTCACAGTCATAACTATTTCTTCTTCCTAGGAAGATTTCTTCATACTTCCTTGTCCATTAGATCTATGTGAAACTCTGTGGTTACATGAATTGAAGCCTGATTGTTAATTATTTAAAAGATAGCACCCATATATACACACATACCTACCATGTTTGTCTTTTGGAATCTGGGTTACAGAACATAAGTTTTGAATTATGTTAATACAGTTTTCTGTTGACATCCTTCGTATATATTCTCTGATACTCCTTTATTATGTTTCAATTCATCACAAAAATACTTAACTTTTACCTGAAAAAAAGGAAAAAAAGAAGTGAACATCCTGAAATATGCTATTAATTGTATATTCTCTGTCTCAGTTTGTCTGTCTGTCTGCCTGTCTGTCTCTTACACACACACACACACACACACACACACACACACACACACACACTAAATGTTTAAAACCAAAAGAGCCTGAGAAACCTGTAGAAGAGTGGATAGTATAGTTTGGTGTTTATATCTCTTCAATACCCATGAATTGAAATTCCAAAACAGTTCTGTTAGGTGGTTACTTAGGAGACATTAGTGTATCAGACATTTCGTAAATGAGATTAATGTTGTGATAAAGGAGCCCAGGGAAGACAAAGTTGCTGATTGATTGTCCATGTCCTATGTCCTAGCTCACACAGGTCATGCTGGTTTATAGTTCTTGAAGTTCTACACTTCCAGAAAGTAATAAATATTTGTTATTTGTGAGCTAGTAAATTTATGATGTATTTTCATAGTAGTTGAAATATAAAAGCTAGTGGTTATAAACAGCATTGCTTTGTTATTTCAGGCTAATTATTTGCCATAAGTACATATTCTAATTGATGGAGAAAAGTGTTATCACTAAGTGGCAGATTCTAGGGATGAAACTGCATAGGCAGAGGTAATTTGAAAGACAATACAAATAAAATACATGAAAGTGGCATTCTTGTTGTCCAAGAAAATAAGCAAAATGTTATCTGTACGGCATAAATTGCAACCATAACCATACTGTGCGTTTAAGACCCTCATCTGGAAAAGCCAGTGTTACAAAGATAGTTATTACCACTTTCCCATTTGATAGAATCATCTATATGTTGCAATAAAAATAAATTTTGGAGGGGTAGACTCCTGTAGAAATAAGCCAGACTTTTGTTTCTGACCAAGATTCAAGGATGGCTGTGAGTGTAATAGCTGAGAAACAACAAGTTATGGATAACTGGGCCGTATTATTAACAAAAATGCTTGTTAGTTGAGGAAGTCAGAAACAAAATTGGCAATGAGAGTGAGATATGAAAAGAGCCAGAGTCCCCTAGGACCTTTCCCTGAATCTGTTGTGTACAGACAGGCACACCCAGAAGACAGTGATTTTTATTGTGTGAGTGCATCCACGAATGACAAGGGAAGATTATCTATGCCGTCCCATTCCAAACCCTTGTCTCAAATTGTCTAAAGCAGATGCCTCAGTGGAGGTCATTAAATTGAGGACTAGTCAAGTGACATATAACTGAGGACTGTTGCTAGGAAACAGATATTCCATGTTCCAAGCATGGAAGTACAAAACAGGACTCAACATAGCATCAGTTTTTAAGGGAATTGCTTTACCAGAATCTGTAGTTAAGGGGATGTTAGTCTATTTTCCCTTAGCAGTTATAATACCCTTCACACCTGCTACTCTCACACACAAATGAGGATACACACCAAAGAGTAGAAAATGAGATGACTGAGATTCAGTAGCTGAAATGTGCTTGCTTTCTAATTCCTTTCTCAGGCGCAATTAGGGGTAACACTAAATACGAGATTCCTGTTAGAAGCCAGACACAAAAGTCACAAATGTTGGGGTGAGAATAATGAACTCAAATATCTTTATTTTATGTGTGTGTGTATATATGTTATAAATATGCAAATGCCTCCACACACACATACACACACACATGCACACACACACACACACATGCACACACACACACACACATGCACACACACAAACACAGACATATATAAATATAGGATATACAATATATACAAACATATCCACACACCATTCTCTCTCCCCTCTTCCTCCCTCATTTATCCAGGAATCATTCTATCATCAAAGTAAAGTTCATAATATTTTTGGAATACGTGTTATGAGATATTTACCCATGAATACTTAGTGTTGGGATAGTAATTTTAATATTTACAATTTTTTTCTTTGGTTTATTTTGTGCTAATTGAATGTAATGAATGTTTATTTCAAGTTCTGTAAACCACATGAGACACATTCTCCATATGCTAGGAATAAACACACCTTATTTGGATGGGATTAGAGTTCTCTTTACACAATCAGGGACATTTTGACACCATTCCATAGGAAATATGATACAAATGGATCTACATGTACATCACAATTTCAAAAATGTCATTTTTTAAAAAAAATCAACAGTTACTTGGACAATATTAGCATATTTCAAAACTTCATTCTACACATTGCTTAAATGAGCACATTGCTCTAAAAGTGGCTCCTGGTTCTGTCTTACTTACATTCACTTACATTATTATTTATTAGAATGATATAGACATGGACCCAAAAATCATTTATATTTAACTACTTAATTTAATTTATTTGTTTATTTTGTGGTGTAAGAATACAACTCAGTGGAGCTGATGGGAGCTCCTTACACCAGGTGGAACCAGAGATTAAACTGAGGTTTTCAGGCTTAGTAGCAATTAATAGAAGCAACTTTATCAAATTAGCTGCTATGACTTCCATCTGCAAGTCAATTTAAAACAATTTTAGTCACTAAAATAAGAAAAATAGAATGTGTTTATTGAGTTTGATATCAAACTTGTCAGTAATCTATAAGGTTGTAGAGCTTTTAATCTAGACAGAAATAAGCGTATTTATAGAAAAAAGTTACCATTTAGGGTATAAAAGGAAATCTACAACTGATACTCAGTAATAAATAAAATTTCTTCACAAATGTGGGTAGCATCCTATATGGTGTTTAAAACTTTCGTAACTATTTATTTGTTTGTTTGTTTATTTAATCACTTTAGAGCCTCAACCCAGACCCCTCTCTCCCATTCCCATTCTCATGCTCTCTCCCCAAGTCCCTCCTCTGCTTCTTGAGAAAAAGGAGGCCCTCAAGGGATATCAACCCACTCTGGCATGTCAGGTCTCAGCAGGACTAAGTGTATCCTTTCCCACTGAGGCCAAACAAGGAAGCCTAGCTACAGGAAAGTGATCTCAAGATAGGCAACAGCGTTAAAGACAGCCCAACTCCCATTGTTAGGGGATCCACATGATTAAAATATCCTTAGTCAACAGGAAAATGCAAATCAATATGATTCTGAGATTCTGTCTTACACACATCAAAGTGACGAAGATCAAATATTTTAGTGACAGCGCATGCTGGCAAGGATGTGAAACAAAGGAAACATGCCTCCATTGTTGGTAGGAGTGCAAACTTGTACAGAAACTGTGGAAATCAATCTGGAGGTTTCTCAGAAAATTGGAAACAGATGTACCTCAAGACCCATCTATACCACTCCTGGCTATATACCCAAAAGATGCTTCACCATACCACAAGGACACTTGTTCAACTATGTTCTTAGCAGCTTTATTTGTATATCTTTTTTATTAGAGTACCATAGTCATTTTTCCTTGGTTCTTTAGTCAGACAGCATTATTGTACACTTATTTAAATAATGGTCCTGTAATCTGTCCTTATGTCATTTATGTGACTTCAGTGACAATCACAATAAAGATGGGTCAGCATAAACTTAAAACAAAAGTACTTTCTGTGAGTGAACTGATTTGTTCAGCAGTATGCAACCCAAATCAATAGACAGTCTACATAAAGGAAGGCCAGTGAGCCTTGACCTTACTATTCCTTAGAGTTGTACCTCAGGGAACTTGGATAAAAATAAGGCAACAAAAAGAACTGGACCTTCTCACATATACGGTTATTTAAACATTTTTATTTACTATCTTAAATAGAACAAAAGTTGTATTTGCTTTGTGTACACTAAAAACCAGCATGGGGTGTTATAAATGCACATGGGACAATTAAGGTAAGGAAATAATTTTTTGTTCTGTATTTTGTGTGACCAACTTTACCTGAGCAGGTAAAACATATGTGTAAACACCCAGGAAAAGGGCCTCCTGATAAACCAAGATAATAATGGATCAAAGTCCATCTTTGCAAAGCAATTTTTATGTGCCCTGTTGATTCTATATTCTTTATGATGAAGAAGTTCTTTCAGGATACAAAGCTAAAACTTCAGTGTTCTTTAAAGTAATAAATAAATTGTGCCTTAGTTAGGAAATTAAAACTAAGATAATCACCTTTCTTGTTTATGACTTCCAACATAAAGGAATCTAAAGTTGGTAGGGAGAAAACGTTTTAATACTTTTAACTAGTAAGTGACTAAGCTCACACGCTGAAGCAAGTATCTTTGTTATTGAGAACTACTTTTAAGTCAGAATTTGTTCAGGTCACTTATTTTACTTTTTCAATTCAATTGCCTCCTATTGCTTAAATGATTAAGTTTAAATTCATAGGCATGATTCATCAGCACTTCCAATGAATTGAGCCCTTTTACGGATACAGATTCATTTTGTGCTATTTTACAGCACACATTTCTAACAAAGTACCTCATACAATATATACAATATATTATTTCACAGTTCTGTTCTTTTATTCATACGGTTTCCTTTGACAAAAGTGCTGGCTTCACATTTTTCTTTAACCTTTATAGTTCTTTCTTCAATTCTTTGTTCATGGCTCTTCTTGGTATTCTTTAAGAACACCTTGGTGATTTAAGTGATCTTCTTCTGTGCTCTGCAGCACCACGTGGACATCTGTCATTTCAGGGACACCATATCACATTGAAACCAGCACTATTTTGTTTTCATTTTCCTTCCAGAATATAAAGTACATTTTTGTTATCATTTTTGTTATTTCAGAATTCTCGTTTCATCATGCCTGTTCTGTGACTGAATAAAATGTTAAATTGTTTTTGTTTCCTTGTTATGAAGAAGGCAACCTAGCAACTGAATCTAGCTAGGCAAAAAGAGAGTGACTAAAATTTAATATGAATCAAGTTAGTTGCCAGATGTGGATAATCAGATGTGGATGGGTTGTAATTCTGAAAGAAAGGTTCTTATTTTCAAAATTTTAGAAAATAACAAAGTTTAAATTCACATGTTGCTGGTAACATAAGGGCAATAATTTTGCCAAACACTGTTGTATTTAAAGTTTAATAAATGCATGGAGGAATATTGCATCCTTGTAATAATTTTGCAGCAGACACACAATCAATATCTGGATTTTCATGCTTGTACATTGAAATTGTCAAATTACAAAAAGTCAGTAAGTGAGAAGCAGAAGTCAAAGTACTCTTTCTGACCACAGATTCTATAAGCATAAACATATTATTTTAATATTACGGTTTACACACACACACACACACACACACACACACACACACACACAGGACTTCCTGGTGTTCTAGCTTTAACCATCCTTCAAACCACTCTTACCCCATGTTCCCTAAGCGTAAGGATCTATATTGTAGATCAATCCATCGCTACTGAACTTACCATGATCAATTGATCTCCGAATTATATTCAATCACATCTTTTGTAATGGTCTACATTTGAGTCAAAGAGAAGCTTCGTAGATAAAAGGGTAGAATTATCCTTATTGATGGGTATAAGGATAAATTTTAGAATGTAGCTAGACATTATTCTGGCATAGTATAAAAAATGAAAGTAGTTTCTCTTCTAAGATCCACTGTAGTTTCTCAAATGGTGAACACTAATTTTTGTTTTGAAAACAGGACACACTTAGGTCATAAAATTCAGATTATCTAAGCTGAATTTAACATGAACATAATGGAAAAAAAAAATGCCATGGAATTGAGAAAACAGAGCCAGCATCTATGATGGCTTATATTCTTAGTTTAAATTGTAACTTCTTGTATATGAAAATTAGTTGATCACCAACTAAAGATATCCAAAGGTAAATCTAGTGGAACCGGGATATAAAACAAGCTACTCCAGAGTTGAGGACAGAAAGTTTCATAGTTCGAATACTGCCTGAGCTGCAGAACAAGTTAAAAGCCAGCCAAGGAAATTTGGTAAGGCACTGTCTAAAAAAATAAACTAAACAAAGGATTGGAAGTATAAATTAACAGGAAAGTTCTTCCCTAGCATGTGCAATGCCCTGGACTGAATTCCTACCCCTTCACACACAAAAAAAACCCCTATAAATATAAAATATTTTTAAAGAAATAGAAACTTAAGTATTAGTCTATAAAATAAATGAATAAATGAAAGTTAGAAAAACAAATGTAAGTAAGTAAGTGTAGTGTCAAGAATCTTCTTCACATTCCTATTTTGCTCTTCTAATTTATATTTGGAATGTTGGATAAAATTAATTTAACCCCGTTTTTCATATTTACTCATCAAGTAATCAAAGAACTTTGTATTTGGGGCAGTCAAGGCTCTCTGTGGTTAATACATTGTGTGTCATACACACTTATGATGGATCCACAACAAACTTATGTATACTTAAAAAATAGAAACAGGATGGCAGAGACAAATCTGATATATGAGTATTACAAATCATTGAGGAACAAAGAAAAGCTATACTAGAACTACTGTCACAGGATACTAAAATAACCGCAGTCGAATTTTTTTTTCTATGCAAGTTGTAGTTTGACTCATTCCTAGCTTCATAGATATAGACCTCTTGGGAAAATTCCTGTTACTGAGCTCCAGACAAAGATGGGTACTTGTGAAAGAACAGTAAGTGTTCAGGTAAAACCTTCACGAGATTTACTTACCTATCATAAGCAGCTTCTCAGTAGGTTAGTATCAGTACCGTGGATAGCAGAAAGGAAGGCAGTTATTAGAATGATGCTTTCATGAGTTGTGAAAGACAGAGCAGCGTGAAAAGTAAGATTTCATCAGAGAACACATAAGGCTGTTTAACTCTGTTCTCTGAACTCAAACTTACATATAAGAATCTTACTGCAGCTAACAAGCAGCTATGAAAGAGCCTGACTACTTCACAGGCTACGTATTCAATATTTTTTTCTAGCTCAAAACATTTTATGTTTAAAGCACCGAGAGTTGATTACTTCATGGAATATGTCAAATGTAAATGTGCTTTCAGATACATGTCAAAATTAATGGACAAATTAAGAATTATGAAATTCAACTTTTCAGCCAATCTGAACCTTCTGATGAAAGAAAACATGGACCATTTGTCTTTCTGGGTCTGGATTACTTCACTTAATATAATCTTCTCAATATCCATCTGTTTATCTTCAATTTTCATATTTTTCTTTAGGCTGAATAGTGTTACATTGTGTGTGTGTGTGTGTATGTATGTATCACCTTAAATTAATATTCAACTCTTAAAGAACATGCTGTAGCGATCACCCCTCAATGGAAAAGTCTCTTTACAAAAATGAAGATCATGACATGAAAACATGGCCTTTATGAACTCTGGCTGGCAGATTCAATTCAGCTGTTCTGGATCAAATTCCTCTCCAAGCTCATGGAGGCAATCTGGCTTCTGACTGACTTTCTTTGCTTGGCCTCAAACTAACTCTGGTAATTTGTTCTCATTTTCTGGCTCCTTCTCATTCTCTGGCTTCAACTTCCTCTGCTTGACTTACCCTGAACTTCAGGAACTCAACTGCCATGATCGCTGAATGAACTCAACTCCACTGCACTGGCTTTCAAATGACTAACTCAGTTCAACCCAACTGTCTTCCAACTGACTAAACGGATTTGATTCACTTGCCTCTCCCCGAGCTCTCTTAAATTACATTTTCTTTCCTGCCTTTTCTCAAGAGAGTTAGGTATATCCTGTCTCTGACTCATTCTGTCAAATATTTCTCCAATTTGTCACAAATTTGTCCAATTTGTCTACCCCTCAATTAGACATCACTTTCAAACACAGGTGTTTCCTCTTACAAACTAACTTTACCTCCACAGTTTAAGATTAAATGTGTGTACTAAGGATGTGTTTACTCCAGTCAGGGAGATTAAAGATGTGTCATTTCGGCCAGATTACACAGATGTAGAAGGTCTTTGGATGTGATCCCTTGCCAGAACATTCGTATTTCTGGAGTGTGTGTCTGTCTGTACATGTAAATTAATTGCATGTATGCTAACATGTAACAATAATAATCTAAGGGTCTATTAACTTGAGAGTTTTGAAGGAACATGGGAGGAATTATAAAAATAGTACCTGAAATGGCCCTGGTGGAAGGAATCAGAAGAAAGAGCTTGATGTAATTTTATTTTCATTAAAATGAATTAATAAACAAAATACTTAAAAATAAAACAGAAGGAAATTCAGACACAAAGTTGAAATGAGCCTAGGATGTGTAAACTGAGTGCCTGAATGGAGACAGGGCAGGAGCATGAATAGTCACTGCATTTGCTATATACACAGGAAGCAAGGTAGGGACCAGATAGTCTTAGCAGGGGACATCAGCAGGGCGCTCATGTGATCTTGGAATGGAGGCTTCTGGAGTGAGTAAACTGTGACTGGAGCTTACTGTATATGCTCTTCTCTTGTTAAGATTCAGCTGTAACAGAAGCATCCTACTTCAGCAGATAAGTCACTCTCAGGTGTGGCCAGCACTGGCCTAGCCGTTCCCCCACAACCTCTAAGCAAGAGCTGTCAGCGTAGTCCTTGAGCAGTGCTCAGCCAAAGCATTGAGCAATGAATCACCAGCTGTCAAAGTTCCTCCTTCCCACCGCAGGAGCAGTCAAAATGGCAGCTCCTGTCAAAATGGCAGTTTATGTCAGAGTGGAGACTCTTCCAGCCTCAGCCTACTGCCATCATGGGAGCACTCCACATTGTCAGCACCTCCTCTCCAGTCTCTATTGGCTATTCATGCTTCAGGAAAAGGCGTCCTGACTCTGGCTTCCCTTTAGAAACTTTGTCAAGTCAGGAAAGCAGACAGATATCTTCCTGAGGAGGTCCAGCAGCTGGGGCACTCCCCCAGTCTCTAACTGTCATACAGCATTTTCAGCCTCTGCAACTGTCATAAAGACCATCTCCAGCCCTCCAATAAGACAGTTCCATATTATGCTAATTTCAGTGAGAAGTTTGAAAAAAAACCCACCAACCCCCGAGCTCACCAATCTCAGGTTTGGAATCCCACCGATCCGCATTCTGGAAATCTCTGCCTTAGAAAGTTCTACCCTCTAAGAAATCTTTTTTTTTTTTTAATTTTATTTTTTTTTATCAGTTACATTTTATTAACTCTGTATCCCAGCCGTGTCCCGATCCCTCATTCCCTCCCAGTCCCTCCCTCCCTCCCTCCCTCATCTCCACCGTGCCCCTTTCCAAGTCCACTGATGGGGGGGACCTCCTCCCCATTCATCTGATCCTGTTTTATCAGGTATCTTCAGGACTGGCTGCAAAGCCCTCCTCTGTGGCCTAACAGGACTGCTCCTCCCTTCGGGGGTGGGGAGACCAAAGAGCCAGTCATCGAGTTCCTGTTAGAAATAGTCCCTGTTCCCCTCACTTTGGGAAACCAATTGGTTACTGAGCTACCACAGGCTACATCTGAGTGGAGGTTCTAGGTTATATCCATACATGGTCCTTGGTTGAATGTCAGTCTCAGAAAAGACCCTGTGCCCAGATATATTTGGTCCTTGTGGAGCTCCTATCCTTTCCCCATCAGACTAACTCCCCTTCTTTCTTATGATTCCCTGTACTCTGCCAAAGGTTTGGTCATGAGTCTTTGCTTTGAAAACACTGCTAGTTAGAGTCTTTCAGATGCGCTCAGTAGACTCCTGTCATACGTTCAATGCACATCCCATCTGTCTTTCTAAATGAGGATTGATCATCTTACCCCATGTCCGCTCAATTGATTATCTTTTTTAGGTGTATAGATTTCATTATGTTTATCATATCTTATAGGTCTATATAAGTGAGTATATCCCATGTTTGTCTTTCTCCTTCTGGGATATTTCACTCAGAATGATCTTTTCTAGATCCCACCATTTGCCTGCAAATTTCATGATTTCCTCCTTTTTGATTGCTGAGTAGTATTCCATTGTATAAAAAGGCTGTGTCTGCTCAGTTCCCTGTTGCCTTCTCCTGGGAGCAGAGGCAAACAGTTCTGGATCGTACCTTCCTTCCTTTCCTGGATTCATTGTTCCAATAAATCTCTTTTAGCAGATTTACTGCATGGTATGACTTCCTCATTGGAATAAGCAAGGAAGAAAAGGAGACTCTGAAGAAGGAACATGGCTGAGGCTCCCGAGCTCCTTAGCTAGGGATACCTTCCCTGGGAGCTGCAATACTGCTGTTGAAGAGGCATCCTCTCAGAGCTGTGTGGTTCCTGAGCTCCTGTGTCTCTGGATACTCTTCCTTTGGGACACTGTCCTACCTCAGAGCTGTGTGCTCCCTGGGATCACAAAACCCTGTATAACTTTTCATCTGAGCAGAAAAGACACTTGCTCTTATCAAAAATGCAGTCAGAAAACTGTGTACTTTCTTCCCAAAGCCTTTAATTGCTGCATATATGTGTATATATATATATATATATATAGCCAGAAAGACACCTTCCCATATGAACCAGTTTACTACTGATGGTTTTTTGGTTATCTAGAATATTTTATAACACTAGCCTCTCTAGGAGAGATAGAAACTATCTTATGCAAGCAAACTACAAACTTCCCTCACTATGCTCCATACAATTCAGCAGGACAAAGATGAAATTTATAAGTTTTACTCATATATTTTTTTTCATCTCTGCAAGTAATATGAGTGGAGTTTCTTTTGTTCAAGGCCCCAGAGATTTCCATCCTTCACAGCAGGGAGCATGCCATGCAATAATTAATATCCTGGTGGAAAGGAAGAAGAGACAAATAAAAAAGAGGTGTGATGTTTTAGTTTTATGTTTTAATTTGACAGAGCCTAGAGTCATCTGTGAAGATAGTCTCAACTGAGGGATTTCCTGAATAAAACTGACCTGTGGCAATGTTTGTGGAGGATTGTCTTTATTTGTAATTGATGTAGGAAAGCCCTTAGGTGGGTGGCAATGGGCTATATGAGAGAGCAAAGTGGGCATAACCCTACCAGGCAGGCAGCAGGTAGCATTCTTCCATAACATTTGCTTTAAATTCCTTCTTAAGTCCCTGACCTGACTTCCCTCAGTGATGGACTGTAAGCCAGAAATGAAAGCCAAGTATGCCCTTTTCTTCTTTAAGTTGTTTAGGCTGCGCTGTTTGTGACAGCAATTAAATGTAAGTGAAAGAAGAGGTTACAACCAGCTATTTCCTTTGAGACATCTTTTTTTATACCTATTTCTTCCAACTAGGCTCTGGTACCTAGACCTCTACCAACTCCCAGTAATCTCTCGGAATGTTTAATCCTTTAATGGATCACAGGACTCATTAAGTGGAAACCCTCATGATTTAATTATCTCTGGAAAAGCCTCCACTGACACTCTAAGAGGATGCTGCACTATCCTTTCAGGTATTTCTTAATCCCGTTACTATTACGATCATAGTGACTTTTCGCAAAGAAATGCTCTCACCGCATTAGTAATAAATGTAATTGTTCCTCCTAGGAAACCTTTACTGATCTGTCACATAAATTAAAAATGATAAAATTAATAATTTAATAATTGTAAGAAACAGTTAAATATAAAAGAAAAAAATTGACTCAATGTAGAAGCTAAAGTATTTAAAAGATTACAAAAAATAACCAGAAAGCCATATCTAAATTTATCTTATGCCATCTTATATGTACATTTGACTGCTGACTGAATATCTGCGTGAATCTCATCCCATTTTATCAAGCTTATCCAGTATAACCATTGTATGAGTTATCTTTCAAATATTCTGGCATATTTCTTTCCATAACCCTCAAATGACTATACAGAGGACAAAGAAACCTCACATGAAAGAATGAAGTCTGCAGCAGGAGCATCAACGCAGACAGACTCCAGTCGCCAAAATACTGAACAACAGGTTTTAGCAAACCCCCAGTGAAAATGGATATTGGAAAAGATAAGGCAGGAGCTGGGGAGGAGAAACGCCTGGCTTCCAGTGTATAAAAGGTTACTTCAGATGCGCTCCTAATTGGGAAAGGTTGCCATCCAGTGGGAATGGAGTTCACATGCAGCCCACTCACCACAGTGCTGCTAATGTACTTTATTAAAGATTCAGAGGCTTGCATCTGCACAGTGCAGTGTTCTCATTAACTACTGCATGCTAAACAACTTGCAGATACTATCCTATACTATCTGCCTACTCCTAACAATGTCATAAAAGACACATGAAGTGCAATGCTTTAATAACAAATTGATTTGATTTGTTCAGACTGTACATATCTATCTACTGTATTTTGTCTTCTAAAACAGAACATCTGTATAATCCTAATAATATTAGTACAGAAATAGAATATGGATAGTGAATGGTTTGCACCAATATGCTTCTCGTTGTTTTGCTTTGTTTTAAAAAAATTATTGGAAAGTACAAAGTACATAATGTAATTGAGATTAAATTCCCTACTTGGGTGATTGAGCTCTTGAAAAGAATGTGCTAGGCCCATAGTTCAATGCTTAAAATCATATAAACATTAGTTTCATATTCTTCATCAATACTGAATTTATATGTCGGTTCTGGGAAATTTGGTGGTGTCTTTGGGAAGTTTTTATTTGGGAAACATTAAGATTTTGTATTAATTTACTACGCACACACACAGACACACACACACACACACACAAAAAAAAACAACTGGTGGCCGTGTGACATTTTTATGCATAATTTGTTCTTATTTATTCTCTCACCATTTCTTCTTTTTATTGGTCTCACTTCATCCTGTAAAATTTCATATGGATTCTGTTATTTTCGCCATCTACTCTCTTTTTCCATCTCATGTGTAGAATTGTAAGTTGCCAGGTTCTTACATCCTAGTGGTAAATCCCACTCAATCATAGCGAAGGTGTATGTGTATGTGTGTTTAATGTGTTGTTGAGTTTTATTCATCAATAGTTAAGAATTTTTGAGTCTATGTTCTTAAGGGATCTTAAATTTTCTAAAACTCTTTTGTCTAGTTTGGAAATCTTGGAAGTTTTGGCTTTTAAAATTTTATATTTATTTGTTTGTTTATTTATTAGGTTTGTTGAGAAAGGTTTCTCTGTGTAGCCTTGGCAGTCCTAGACTCACTTTGTAAACTAAGCTGGCCTTAAACTCAGGGAGATCAGCCTCCCTATGCCTCCTCAAGTGCTGAGATTACAGGGGTGTGCCACTGAAACCAGACATTTAAAGATTTTTATTGTTGGCTCTCTCCCACGGAGCAGGTCTCAGGCAGAGCCAGGCATTGGTTGGACATTCCCTCCATCTCTGCTCTCTCTTTATCCCTGTGCATCTTGTAGGCAGGTTAAATTTTGGTTTAAATTAAGAGTCTGTTGGTGGGTTCTTTTTCCCCTCCCTTCACTAGGAGTCCTGTCTCGTTTGAGGGTAGCCTCTTCAGTCTCCTTGATCCCCGCTATGAGGAGTCGCAGAGCCACCCTCAGATCCTTTCAGAAGTCTTCTTACTCTGTCATAGGTCTCCAGCCTGTCTCAGAGTTGGACCTGCCCACAGTTCCTGCTTTTACACAAGCCCTCTGTCCTCTCACCCCTGCACTCCCCACATCTGATCTCCACCATTAGGGGAGAAAAGGGGGCTCCCCTTTTTCTGAAGGATAGGGAATGAGAGATAAGGGAAGAGGGAGGGAGGTACTGGAAGGAAAAGAGGTATGTAAAGTACGATTGGATGTAAAGTGAATAACTAAATAAAAGAATATTGTTAAGTGTTCTCTGTAAAATAAATCACTAAAGCTTGAAAAAGTATTTTTCCCCTTTGAACTGTTTTGTCATCATTCAGTCTAAATAAATTTGGTGTATTTTGAAATTGATCCAACTGTTTCATTTTTATATCTTATCTTTTTATGTTTATTCATGTAAATGCTTCCAGTGTTTGATTAAGTATCTCTTTACTTAAGTAGCTCTAGTATTCAATTAAGTAACTATTTTCTTACATCCTCATGTTTGCACTTTTCTTAGAGTAGTAAGAATGTGTTGAATATTGTTTTGTTACTTTTCTTTTGACATGACACAAGAATATGATCAAGGCATTTCATAAAATAAAGCATTTCCTTTGAGGCTTACAGTTTCAGAGGGTTACAGATAATGGCCATTGTGGTAGCGAGCACAGCAGAAGTAGGCAGGCATGTTGCTGGAGCAGTATCTGAGAATTTACATACTAAGACGATCATGAGACAGACACAGAGATTGATGGAGGGAGATTAGGAGAAAGGGTACTACAGAAGACAGAGACAAAGGCAGGGAAACAGAGAGAAAGAGAAAGAACTAAGTGGGAATGACATACGTTTTTGAAACCTTAAAATCTACTCCTAGTGAGACACCTCCTCCAATAAGCCACATCTCCCAATCCTTTTCAAACAGTTCCACCAAATGGAGACCAAGGATTCAAACAGGTGTATCTACAGTCTCATTCTCAAACAGTGTCAGAAATGGATTAAAATTTGGTTACAGAGCATATTTAAAGTATTAATAATATTTGTTCATAACTCTACATGTCTATCTTCTAATCTGTTACTATCTTCACTTCTTAAAAATTACGCTCAGGATGCGAGGCTAAGCACTGCACTCAGGGTCAGCCGCTTTGGACCCAGAGAAGAGCATGTCTGATTGCATGCGGGTTGATGCCCCAGGTCCCGCCTCTGAGAAAAAGGTATCAGACGGGTCTGATGCTCTTTGGGTGGATGACACCTAAATGAACATCTGTACAAAGTCCCAATTTATTTCTAATAACAGAGATCAGACCTCTACTCTTACCTGATGCGTCTAAAACAAAAAGGGGGAACTGTAGAGAGCTGCGGAATGCTATGCCTTAAAGATGGAGCTGGTTTCCGCCTTCCACCTTCCCGATGGTGAGTGCTCTCTGTCACGAACAACTCCACATTTGGCTAAGGCCGAGGATCTGGCTTGCTTCCATGTATGTGGACCTATCTGCATTGCCCCCGTGGCACGCCTGGGTTGGCTACCCAGAGGCTATTTAAGCTGTGGGCTGGCTTTCCCCGGGGTCCGAGGATTGTTCAATGTTCCTGAATAAACTGCATTGAAAAAAAAATTTAATTAGTGTTCTCAGAAGAAAACATAATTAAAATATAAAAATCATAGCACAAATATAACATATTTATCTACATTTTCTCATATAATAAGAAAACCTTACTTTATAGAAAAGAATATTTCAAAGAGGAAAATACCTTTTCTAACAATCACAGAGTGGAAATTATTAATATGAATTAAACTTTATTTAAGTTTTTAATACAGGTATTATTATCTTTGGGAAAAAATTATGTCTGAATACTAATTTAATATTGAGACAAAATTTTAGAGTTCACATATCAGATTTTATATTAAATACATGAATTTTAAAATTTCTTAGTTTTTATGGTCAAACAGTGGTCTTTGTTGGTTTGTTATTATTATTTAGAATTTATTCACTTTGTATCCCTGCTGTATAGCTCTTTCTCTCATCTCCTCCTGATCCCACACTTCCTCCCCATTCCTTCCATGCCTCTCCCCTCCACTGAGAAGGAAGGTCCTTCTCCCCTACTATCTGACTCTAGCCTATCAGGTCTCATCAGGACTGCCTGAATTCTCTTTCTCTGTGGCCTAGTGAGGCCACCTTGCCAGGGAGGGAGTGGATCAAAGATCAGGCAACTGAGTTCATGCCAGAGACTCTCTCTGCTCCCCTTACTAGGGAACCCCCATGGAGACTGAGCTGCCCATGGGCTAAATCTGAGCATGGGATCTAAGTCCTTCCATGTGTGGACCTTGGTTGATTCATCAGTCTCTGCATGGCCTCCTGGGCGCAGATTTCTTGGTTCTGTTGCTCTCCTTGTGGAGCTCCTGTATCCTCTAGGTCTTCTATCTCCCCCTTCTTCCATAAGATTCCCTGAACCCTGCCCAAAATTTGTCTATGAGTCTCAGCATCTGCTTCAATACCCTACTGGGGTACCAGCAAAAGAAATTAAGAGCAAACTGAAAGGCAATCAGACATTTTTTCCTGACAGACTGGGGCCAGTGTGTCAGTATGTATAGAACCCCAAAGTCTTAGGTTTCCAGTTCCATGGGGGAATCTCCTTTTCTGAAGGGCGGAGAATGGGGAATAAGGGAAAAGGGAGGGAGGTACAGTCTTGCAGCTATCATTATAATTTATTCTTCGGCAACCACATTGCTCAGATGTGTTTGTGGAGCCATGGATCTCAGAGCCGAAGCAGAAGACTGAAGACACCATGTGTCTGTTTGACTTCTTGGTTTAACCCTCCAGATGGCAAGATACAACGGACTCTGCCCTTCAGCAGTCTGCTTTTCTTTCCAGGACCTTTTGACTTGTTGTTAAGCGGCACACCCTGCATACTTGACAGTGCTCTCAGTCTCTATTTGCAAAGCTGGCCACCTCCAACTGATAACACACTCTGTAAATCAGAACTTGTCTTGCCACCTGAGGCATGTTACAGAGAAGTTTCCAGTACTGCAGATGAAAGTTATTGCTGACTAAAAGCTATTCCTCAAAGGGTACCCTGAGATTCTAGGCCAGATAGCATCCCGCCTGGCTGGTACTGCTTACTACTACCAAAATTAAGATTGACAACTGATGCCTGTGAGACCCAGCATATGAATATATACTTACAACGCTGATTACATGGGGAAGTTTATTATCTGAGGGGTAATGTTGGCACCAGGGACGGGAAAGCCAAATCTGTGATGGAGAGAGCCATCTAACTGCATTCCTACGAGCACGGGCAGTATCACTTTTCTTGGCACGTTCAGTTTCCACTGGTGTTACTGCACTTAAGCCAGATGTGGTAACTACTAAGGAATGCTTCTCAGAAGAATAGAAGGCTGGATTTTCTACACTACCTTCCCAATGCCTTGTTAGGTTGATCACAGCCTTCCCAACACCATGGTAGTATATTCTCTGAGCTTTCCAAACCTGAGAATTCTAGCATCAGTATATCACTATCTGTAGCACTTGGTCCTTGATACTTTCTTTTTTTATTTTTTTAATATTAGTTACAGTTTATTAACTTAGTATTCCAGCTGTATCCCTCATTCTCTCCCAATCCCACCCTCCCTCTCTGCCCTTTTCCAAGTCCACTGATAGAGGAGGTCCTCCTTCCCTTCCATTTGACCCTGGTTTATCAGGTATTTTTCAGGACTGGCTGCTATGTCCTCCTCTTTGGCCTAGCCTCCTCTTTGCTCCTCCCTCAAGGGGGAGGGAGGTCAAAGAGCCAGCCATTGAGTTCATGTCAAAAATAGTCCCTGTTCCTTTTACTAGGGTACCCACTCAAATACTGAGCTACCATGGGCTATATCCGAGCAGAGTTTCTAGTTTATATCCATACATGGTCCTTGGCTGAGGAAACAGTCTCATAGAAGACCCTTGTGTCCAGATATATTTGGTCCTTGTGGAGCTCCTGTCCTCTCCAGGTCATATTAACGGCCCCTTCTTTCTTATGATTCCCTGCACTGTGCAGAAGGTTTGGTTATGAGTCTTAGTATCTGCTTTAATACACTGCTGGGTATCTACACTATGAAATCCTGCATATTCATTACTTGCTCTTACTTCTGCTTGCTACATGCTTAAGAAAGTCGCATATTCAAAACAATAAACTCTGTTTCAAGATAGAAAACCATGGATATAGTTCTATTTTATTGTTTGGAAGATAAAAACAACAACAACAAAAGATTTATTTTGTACATCGGAATTCAAGCAAACTCTCTGTGAGAAGTGTGTAAAATAAAGCGTTTGTTGAAATTTATACTTAATTACACTATAAACCCTCAGAAGTCCAGGAAAATGTCTTGAGAATGCAATTAGGAGAACATTCTGCTTTAGGAAATTGTCAGTAGTAGGTGCTCCACTCAAGTCTACGATGCTCCAGTCATGGGTAGCTGCCTAATTTTACAGTGCCAGGCATGTTTTCTGTTTGACTGAGTGGACCTTATTTCCAATTAGACAGACATTAGTAATCCCCAAGGTGAATGTGCCAATTTTTTCACCATTTGCATATGTTACCAGTCAAATCTTTGTTGTCATTCATAGGCTTTACAACACGGTAGAATGAATAATTGTTCCTCTCTCTTGGCAGCACAACAGCTTCTGGTACTATGAAGGATACTCCCCTGGGAGGCGGCTTTTTGATCAGTTCCAGCTCAATTATTTGAATTTTCTCAAGTCCAAAATACACCAAGTCTTCACCAATCAAGACTTTTCTTAAAACCCTTGGAGGCAAGCATGAAAAGTAGCAATATGCTATATACTGGGGGATCTCTTGGATTTCTTTGATTTAGAGGGAGCTTCTCATGCATGACATTGTGTATTCTTTTAGTTTACAACTTTTGTGGAAAAAAATTATCACCCAAAGTGGCATAAAATACACACACACATACACACTCGTGCGAATGTCTCAACATATCTTCATTTCTCTCTGGCACAAAATAATTAGGCATAATTATTAGGCACAATGAGATATTTTGATGTATATGTATAAGATATAATAATTAAATAAGGATAGTTAATATTCCATCACCTCAAAAGTTTATCATTGTTTTTGTAAAGAATACTCCAAATTCCACCTGTTACAGATTTTGAAATATGCAGTGATTATGAAGCATAGTTAGCAATCTGAGTATAGAATCCTAGACCTATGCTAACTATCTATTTTTCTAAATTTCTGTCCCACATTCCTTACCAACTTAGCACTTTTTAAATCATCCTACCCTCTAGTACTATAAACTCAACTTTGTACAATTCCATAAATTATCGTGAAGATACAATATTTTTATTTTTATAATTGCTGTATTTAATTTAGCATAATATTACTTTTTTATCTGTTTCTTTAGCCACTTTGGATCCTGATTCCAACCCCTTGCCTCCTCTCCTCCCAGTCTGTCTATCACACCTCCTTCCTCCTATCCACCCTCCTTCTGAGAGACAGGAGGCCCCCAGGGGTACCAACCCACTCTGACACCTCAAATGGTAGCTAGGCTAAGCACGTATTATTTAAATATATTCTGATTGTCAACATTACAGCATTTCATTTGTTGTCAAAGCATATTCCATCGTGCAGCATCCATACCATTGTTCTCTTTGCTGGTTACAGGTTTTAAAACTAAGATAAAATGTGAATATTTTGTAACTTTCTTCTTATGCTTCTGTTATTCTTATTTTATTAAGTTTGACAAAATTGTCTATTGACTGTCTATCTTTTGGTAAATACCTGTTGAGAACATTTGTATATCCATTTGCCAGAGCATGTTTGCATGCTGATTCACATGTGTCCGTGTGTGGAGGTCACAGGTCAACTTCAGGTCTTGCTCTTCACGTACTGTGTCTTTCAGACAGGATTTCTCATTATCCTGGAGTTCAGCAAGGAGTCCAGGCAAGCTGACTGTCAAACCTCAGGGATCCGCCCATCACAGTGTACCGAGCTCTTAGATTATAAGTGTGTGCAACCACATCGAGCTTTTTTACTTGCATTCTGGAGATTAAACTCACATCTTCATGCTTACATTAAGCAGCTTACTGAATGAGTCATCTTTCCAGCCCCCATTCGCTCATTTAAAAATATTGTTTGTTATTGTTACAATATTTTTTTGCAGCTGATGCATTTAACTAAGTATGTGTTTTAGGCATTATATTCTTGTCAAATACAGTTTATGAATATTGTAAATAATTCTATATGTCATTTTATTGATAATTTCTGAATCTTTTGAGATCATTATGAAATTTGTTGTTCTTCTAAATTTTTTGTATTTTGTATTTTTATTAATTACAGTTTATTCACTTTGTACCCCCCCGTAGCTCCCTCCCTCCTCCCCTGCCAATCCCACCCTCATTCCCCCTTATCCACACATGCCCCTCCCCACATCCACTGATAGGAGAGGTCTTCCTCTTCTTCCTTCTGATCCTAGTCTTTCAGGTCTCATCAGGAGTGGCTGCATTGTCTTCCTCTGTGGCCTGCTTCTCCTCCCTCAGGGGGAGGTGATCAAACAGCAGGTCAATCAGTTCATGTCAGAGACAGTCTGTGTCCCCATTACTATGGAAAGGACAGGAGCTCCACAAGGAGAAAAAAGAACTAAAAAATATGAGCACAGGGGTCTTTTCTGTGACTGATACTCCAAACAAGGGTCATTCATGGAGTTAACTTAGAACCCCTGCACAGATATAGCCCATGGCATCTCAGTGTCCAAGTGGGTTCCATAGTAATGTCCTTGTAAATTTAATCTGGTATATAACACTAATAATTTTGTTGTTTTAATACTTTTCATTACTAGGATAAATTTCATTCTCTATTGACTTTTAGATCCTTTAATAATTTTGTTGTAGAACTTTAAATTCTTTGCCTTACTATCTTGAAACCAAAACATTTTTCTTTTTGCATATACAAAAATTGTCCTAATAACATTTCTGCATAGGAGTCCAGACAAAGTTATCAACTTACTTCCCCTTGCCCTCATTCAGGTGCATGCAACCCTGCCATGTTGCTGTGGTCTCAGGGCGTGCTAGAGTATGTGGGAAGTGAAAGGCCCAAAAGGAGGACTCCAGTGAAGAAGCTTTGACAAAATTTCACTATACATTAACGCATAGTGATAGTATGCATTAATGCCATACATTAATGCATATGCCTGCAATTTCCTATTTCTGCTACTGTTAGCGATCTCAGTTGCTTCACTGACACTTGAGATTGGTAAATTTTTCTTTGGTTGTTGTTGTTTTTTTTTGTTTTTTTTTTTTTTTCTTCTGTATTTAGAGTGAATTGAAAGATTCCTGCAGAAATGTCACTGGAAAGCCTTCCCATATCTGGTATGTTAGTATTTTAAAGACTGAGACACAAAATGTATCATTAGATCATATTTAGATCATATTTTTTTCTTGTATGGCTACCAAAGAAAATTTCCTCAATGCAACCTAGACATGATAGAGTGTTTTTATACATAAGTTAGTGCTGCCTGTTTATCTGGAAAATTTGCTCACCAGATAGCTTTCATTTTCTCTACTAGCTTGCTCTTCCTGAATGAGGTCTGGTAAGTAATATTCTGTCACAAGCTGATTATTTACTTTTTCCAAAACACTGCAGCTCTCTTTATGGACACCCTCAGAACTTCCACTTTCTTTCATGTTATGAAGTTTGCAGTGTTTATAAATTCATTAATTACTATTTATTTGTCCAGTTATGCTGTTGGGCATTTTAACCAGGACTTTGTGTATGTTAGACACACATTCTGTCACTGAGCAATATCTACAGATCCAATTCCAGCATTATTAATATTTCATGGATAGCAGTACCTTCATCCTTGAGTTTAGTCTTTCCTTTCAAACAAGTTTTTCTTTTGACATTATTGTCATGGTTCTGAGAGTGATATCCTTCTGAATCTAGATATCAGTCCAAGCATTTAAGTATTTCTTGTAAATTACATGATTTATTCTGAGCTTTCTGTTGGTTTCTTTTTGGTTTCAAAAAAATCATATCATTTAACACCTTCTTACACTCTGTCTGTCTTCAAGATCGAATATAGGCTGAGATTGGACATTTTTGATTGATGAGGAATATCTATCACTGATTTTCTAGTGTTTTACTCTTTAATGACTTTAACTGTTGTTTTCCAGGTAAATCACTACATATATTTTCTTAATAGCAAAATTAACCGTTTGTTCTATATTATTATAGTTTCTATGTAGAACCTGTAATAAGTAAACAGTTCTAGATTAAATTAAACAAGAAATAAAATAAGGCAGTTAAGACCCAGCATCCTTTGAAATCTATCTAGTGATGACTGCGACACCACCAAATGCACCATGCTTAACACTACCTGGATCAGGGTCTTATTTACTGCCCATGGCTTCCAGAGAAGTGTCTATGCTATGGTTGGGCCTGCTTAAGCAATTACTGAATCTGACAGGGTGTTCTGTGTTGGAATTCACAAGCCAGGAACTTAAGACTTCCATGGCAGTAATTGTGAAGATACCATGAACCTTGGGCTATGCCACTGGAAGCATTCTGACTTCACAAACTACGATGACTGTATAGTCTCAAAGATCTAGAAAGTGCTTAGATCACCATTCATCTGCTAATCTGAGATAAATCATGTGTTTCCATCTATTCTTATGAACCTCTTGAACAAATGCATATTGTTTTAAACCAAAGTATACTTTTTTATGGTCTGTCCATGACCATATTTTATTTTCAAAACCTTGAAGTTTTTCTTTCTCATTTAATGATTTTTTTTTTCTTCTCATTTTTGCCATAACTAGTCTAGAAAAGGCAGGCCGTACGCTTAAGCACTGCTTAGAGGGTTTTCTCACCAAATATTTTAGTTTATGGCTTGAAAGTTTTGTTGTCCACAAAGAACTAGGGAATGAGCCTAATCATGTTGAATTATTTATTATATTAACAGATTTGCCTATTAGAAATGTTTTCCCCTTCTTTTTAATTTTTTTTATCATTTATTACAATTTATTCAATTTGTATCCTGGCTATGGACTCCTCCCTCGTCATCTCCTCCCAATCCCAGCCTTCCTCCCTCTTCTCCCCCTATGCCCTTCCGATGAGCACTGATAGAGGAGAACCTCCTCCCCTTCTATTTGACCATACCCTATCAGCTCTTATCGGGACTGATTACATTGTCTTCCTCTGTGGCCTGGCAAGTCTGCACCCCCAGGGGGAGGTAATCAGAAAGCCTGTCACTGAGTTCATCCTAGAGACAGCCCCTGCAGCCTTAATTAGCGATCCCACTTGGAGACTGAGTCTATGTGCTACATCTGAGCCACAGTTTTAGGTTTTCTCCATTGTCCTTGGTTGGGGTATCAGTCTCTGCAGAGGCCCCACGGCTCATTTTTGTTGTTTTTCTGTTTTTGGTTCTGTTGGTCTCCTGAAGTTTTTCATTTCTAATACATAGGTTAAAATGATTTTCCAGCTATATTTCATTGGCTTTATGCTTATGGTCATTGAAATAATCTCTAAGAAGTTTTAGGTTGTATATACTCTCTGACTCTCAATATATTAGTCTTCTGTGGCTCAGCATCTATCCATTACCCAGTATTAAATACAGTGCTGTGCTTGAGTTAATTTTTATAGGACCAGGGTAATTTCTAGGAATTTCTGTCTTAGCCTGTTTCTAATGGTATAACAAAATATCACATAATATGTTGTTAATAAATAATAGAAATTATTTCTCACAGTATTAAAGTCTGGGATGAAGGATAAAAAAAATGCCTTTTGGTGAAGGATGCCAAAGTGTGAAAAGAACAAAATTTCATTCTAAAGGACATCTAGATAACACTCTTTAACCATGAACACAGAATACTTAAGATCTCTTTATTTTTTAAATATTTAAATTATTTACTGAGAATTTCATACAATATGTTTTGACTATGTTCTTTTTCCTTTCCCAACTCATCATGGATTGTCCTGCCTGCCTACCCACTGACCCTCATGTTCTTTGTCTCCAAAAAATAAGGCAAAACAAAAAGATACTTGCATAAACCCTCAAGTACACATACACCACACACACACACACACACACACACACACACACACACACACACCACAAAACATGAATTCCAATTTATGTTGACCAACTACTCCTGAGCATAGGACCTAATGGGAGTTTGGTTGATAAATTTATCATTCCTTTTTGGGTTCTAGTTATTCATTTTCTCACTACTAGAAACCAGCGATTGCAAATACTTCCTCCTCCATGCTTGGATTTGTTTGGCCTAAAGCTTATGCAAATCTTGGGATCATTTTGATACTACTGACTTAAGAGGTAAACTCCAACACAGGGACTTGGGAAAAGGAAATTTTATATGTTAAATTATAATACAGACCATGAAATGGATGTTTGATTTATTTTGGCTTTGTAGACTGAGTTTCTGGCAGCCAGGATGACCTCAGTCTTGCTTTGTGGTAAGGGTAAGATTAACCGTTAACCCCTGATTGATTTCCTTGCTTACTATTTTCAGTGTGAAGATTACAGGCATGTACCACCATGCCTAGACAACAATTGTAATAAGAAAATATAATATCGTAGGTAGTTTAATTATTTTTAGTGTCACATGTGTTTGCACACCTAACAAAAAATAAATTTCAAATCAACTTATACCATTAGAATTTGATTTACAAAATCACGTGTATCTGTAGCATCTTTTGTTTTGCAGAGGGAAGAGAATTTTAATGTTGGTCTGTACGTAGGAAACTAATCAGTGGAAGGATAATCAAATCAGAATCTAAAGGAACAGCTTTCCACTTCATTATCATGAATTATAAAAAAGAAAGCAAAACGGAACTTCAATTCAGTTCTCACATGCTTGGACATTTTTTAATCAACATAGCCCTAGGGAGTCTGATTTTCTCCTTTTCATATGGCTATTTTCTGTGTTCAAGCACAACTGTGCTTCATAATAGGATAATAAAACCGATATTTATTGAAGTGTAATTGTGATCAGCTAACATTTATAAAAATATGTTTGGTTGTATTTCTAAGGTTTAAATTAATTTCATTTTGGGAGCTCTGCATGTTAATAACGTCTCTATCTTAATGTAGTACATTTTTTGGTTGTTGTTCTATGTGAAATAATAGACATAGTTTTGGAGTTCAGAGCTGCTGTGGTCTCCTTCAGAAGGTACTTGCAGTCACGAACTGTTTATGTTTACTCATGGGGAAGTGAGAGCCTTAGGAAGGAGATGATGGTACCGTTTTTTAGAGCAGAGACCTATAAAAGGCACCTGATTGACTGGAATTGGATAGCTTAGATGTATAGCTGCCTTGAGAAATACATGTGCTTATATACAAACCCTATAAGCACACTGCTTCAGCAGGCTAGGCTTGGATAGAATCTTCCCTGTGATTTGGGCTGTCGAAATTCTTTCATGTCTCCCCAGGGAAAGTCACCAAACCACTAAACACAACATTAAGTATGTAAAATATTTGTGAATTGTCTCCAGATGATGATGAGAAAGTTGGGTCATTAGAAAAAGACAAGGAAAGTCACAATGTACATCTTAGGCAAATAAATAGCTAATGCCAGAAATTATATAGAAGTGAAAGTTTTCAGTTTTAAAATAGACAAAATGTTCTTTCTTTTATTCAGTTATGTGCATGGACCTCAGTTAATTTGGATATTAACTTCCTAGATATTTTGATTTGCTTTTCTTATTTGCTGTTAGAATGAATTTAAGAGGTTACTCATCTCTGCATTGATATTAAGCTCCAAGTTCTTATTGCATATTCTCCTGACAAACATCATGGAGATAATCTCTTCAATAACTAAATCACATGGAACACATTTGCAGTAAGTCTGTAGGTAGGGAAACAAACTGGGGATTGCCACTAGATGTGATTAAATGATGCAAAACAGCTTTATTCTTCCTGGTGTTGTCACAATAGAAAAATGCTCTTAGTAAATAGTTCAGAATGACATCTTTGAGTTAAAAAAAATCAATTTAAAGACTTCTTAAACACCATTTACTGGCAAATTTCATGATTTCCTGGTTTTTAATTGCTAAGTAGTATTCCATTGTGTAAATATACCACAATTTCTGAATCGATTCCTCAGTTGAGGGACATCTGGGTTGTTTCCAGATTCTGGCTATTACAAATAAAGCTGCTACAAACATGGTTGAGCAAATGTCCTCGTTGTACACTTGAGCATATTTGGATATATACCTAGGAGTTCTACAGCTGGATCTTGAGGAAACCGTCTGAGAAAGACCCAGATTGATTTCCAACTTGGTTGTACAAGTTTGCATTCCCACCAGCAATGGAGGAAGGTTTCCCTTTCTCCACAACCTCTCCAGCATGTGTCATCAATTGAATATTATATCTTAGCCATTCTGATGGATGTAAGATGAAACTTCAGGTTTATTTTGATTTGCATCTCCCTGATGACTAAGGAGGTTGAACACTTCTTTAAGTGTTTCTCTGTCATTCGATTTTCCTTTATTGAGAATTCAGTGTTTATCTCTGTACCCCATTTTGTAATTGGATTACTTCATTTGTTGCTGTTTAACTTCTTGAGTTCTTTATATATTCTGGATATTAGCCCTATGTCAGATACAGGGTTTGTGAAGTTCCTTTCCCAGTCTGTAGGCTGTCATGTTCTGATGGTAGTGTGCTTTGCTTTACAGAAGCTTTTCAGTTTTATGAGGTCCCATTTATTGATTGTTGATCTTAGAGCCTGTACTGTTGGTATTCTGTTAAGTAAGCTATCCCCTGTACCAATGATGTCAAGGCTCTTCCCCACTTTTTCTTCTAACAGGTTTAGTGTGTCTTGTTTTATATTGAGGTATTTGATCCAATTGGACTTTAGTTTTCTGCAGGGTGATAAATATGATCTATTTGCATTTTTTTATGTGTAGACATCCAGTTATACCAGCACAATTTTTTGAAGATGCTGTCTTTTTTCCATTGAATGGTTTTGAATTTGTCAAAAATCAAGTATCCATAGGTGTATGGGTTTACTTCTGGATTTTCTATTTGATTCCATTGATCTATCATTCTGTTTCTATGCCAGTACAGTGCAGCTTTTATTACTATTGCTCTGTAGTACAGCTTGAGATCAGGGATGGAGATACCTCCAGACAATACGTTGTACAGAATTATTTTAACAGTTCTGGGTTTTTTGTTTTTCTATATGAAATTGAGAATTGTTCTTTCAAGATCTGTAAAGAATTGTGTTGGTATTTTGATGGGACTTGCATTGAATCTGTAGATTGCTTTTGGCAGGTTGGACATTTTCACTATGTTAATCCTGCCAATCCATGAGCATGGGAGACCTTTCCATCTTCTGATATCTTCTTCAATTTCTTTCAGAGACTTGAAGTTTTTTTCAAACAGGTGTTTCACTTGCTTGGGTAGACTCACATCAATGTACTTGATGTGGCTATTGTGAAGGGTGTTGTTTCCCTAATTTCTTTCCCAGCCCCTTTGCCTTTCTTATTCAAGACAGCTACTGACTTTTTTAAGTTAATTTTATATCCAACCACTTTGTTGAAGGGTTTATCAGTTGAAGGAGTTCTCTGGTTGAATTTTTAGAATCACTCATGTGTACTATCATATCATCTGCAAATAGTGACACTTTGACTTTTTCCTTTCCGATTTGTATTCCCTTGATCTTCTTTAGTTGTTTTATTGCTCTAGCTAGGACGTCAAGTACCATGTTGAAGATATAGAGAGAGACTGGACAGACTTGCCAAAGGTGGGAACTAGAAAAAAATCATCCTTGGTGAAGTATTCCAGAAGCAGAATGACACAAATGGTATATACTCACTTATATATACACTAATAAGTGGATATTAGACATATAATACAGGATAAATATACTAAAATCTGCACACCTAAAGAAACTAATCAAGATCTTGGATTACACGATCAATCCTCACTCAGAAAGGTAAATGGATGGACATTAGAAGAGGGGGAAAAAAAACAGACAACAGGAACCTACCCCAGAGGGTCTCTCAAAGACTCTACCCAGTAGTGTATTAAAGCAGATGCTGAGAGTCATAGCCAAACTTTGGGCAGAGTACAAGAATCTTATGAAAGAAGAGGGAGATAGAAAGACCTGGGGGGTTAGTGGGGAGCTCCACAAGGAGAACAAGAGAACCAAAAATCTGCCGCAGGGGTGTTTTTGAGACTGATACTCTAACCAAGGTCCTTGCATGGAAATAACCTAGCATCCCTGCACAGATGTAGCCCATGGCAGCTTAGTGTCCAAGTGGGTTCCCTAGTAATAGGAACAGGGACTGTCTTTGACATGAACTCTGTGGCTGCCTCTTTGATCACCTTACCAGGTGGAGCAGCCATACTAGGCAACAGAGGAAGACAATGCAGTCAGTCCTGATGAGATCTGCTAGTCTAGGGTCAGATGGAAGGGTAGGAGGACCTCTCCTCTCAGTGTACTTGGGGAGGAGCAAGGGAGGAGATG
This sequence comes from Meriones unguiculatus, assembly GCF_030254825.1. Lineage (NCBI taxonomy): Eukaryota > Metazoa > Chordata > Mammalia > Rodentia > Muridae > Meriones > Meriones unguiculatus. The sequence goes on along the minus strand of NC_083357.1, from coordinate 92,360,336 downwards.
AGGGAAGGAGGGTAGGATTGGGAGGGGATGAGGGAGTGGGGTACAGATGGGAGACAAAGTGAAAAAAACTGTAATTGATGATAAAAAAAGACTTATTAAACATCCTTATATAGGTCTCAGCTTTCTAAATTAAAATAAGTATGTGGAAACTATCATCTGACAATAAACATAACATTGCATTATAAAGTATCAAAGTGAATATGTAATCTAAGGCTTTATTTTTTTCTCTACCTGTACTGATTAAAATTTTATTCATGGTAATAAATAGGAAGGCTCATTTTTTGTTTGTTTGTTTACAGGATTGGTTTTTAATTTCTTCTTTTATAAATTCAAATGGCTACCTATCCTTTCTGGGACAAACCTTGAATAATTCATAATATATTTATAAACGCTCTGAAAAATAGTTCAAATTAACTTCATAGGCATTTATCATATGATTATGCCAACAATAAGCATTTCTGTCCTAAGTGGCAACCATTAGCAATTTAAACTTTTTGGACATTGGTAAAAAAAGCAATTATTTTAAAAGTTTTTCGATAATGAAGCATTCCCATTTTGGTCCTAAGAGTTGAACCATTTGCGTCATATGATCTGATATATTCAGCCTCCAGAGGTGAGTCACAAATCAACCCATTTTTTTTTTCAAAGTCAGTTTGCCTTACTTATTTCATTGCAGTTGCAACAATACTATATGCTATACTCTACACATGTATATGCATTTATATGTATATTACTATACATATACATAGCATACATATATGCTATAGTGTAGCATATGCTATACTATTACCTATGAAGCCATGCTACCCAATAAATTAAACAGACCTCTATAAAGATATACAAAAATATATCTGTGTGTGTGTACAGGCGTTAGGTATGCAATTGTTATATGAAGATAGGCTTGTATATATGTAAGTACGTAAGTACAGCAATGACACAGTTGGGGGTTATTTCAAATAGTTAAAGATGTTCAAAATTATAAAAATGGAATTTTTACATTGATAAATTCCAACAACATTTTAATTATTTTAATGTATGAATGTTTTCAAAGCTTTCAAATTTTTGAGAAATTATACAGAATTGAATCCATGCAAAGATTTATATTAAAAATGTAAAAACATTTGAGTACCTTTCTGCAAAATTTGATGTACTACTTTTACTTTCAGAAAACACCTACTAATTCCAAAGAAGTGTTCTGCTTATCAATCTGTGCATAATACTACTTTAGGGCCTCTGAGACCTGAAAATACTTCACAAAAGTACATTTAGCAGTTAAATTTTAGGCTCTATTCTTCAGAGGCCTGAACATATTTGTTACTTCATTAATTATTGCTAAATTTTCTTGGAATGTTGTATGATATTTATCTGAGGCTAAATAATTTGAATACATGTCACCATAATGTTTTCAAGAAAAAAAAAATATATATATATTATGTTAACATTATAAAATTCCCAGGAAATATTATAATTCATAATATTTACTCTTCTTTCAATCCACTAAATCTTCAGGGTTCAGCCCAAAATTCTCTCTAATTTGTTTGTTTTAGTCAGAGGACTTTATTTACCTATTTAAGAGGTAGAGCATAGGATTCATCCAGGAGACAAAAACAGAGTCAGAAGATTTCTTTTTTTTATGTAGAACAAATTTACTTAGTCCATGTTCTTAGTAAAACTAGAGCCTATAGAATGGGAGTAGGTGCTGGATCCAGGAAGAATTGATGCTACGCATAAAATATGAATCATGCTATATTGTACACCGGAAAAATATAATGCTTATGCTGAGGGAAAGTTCTTTCAAGTTTTTATAAACTTTTAACTGGTTAGATAAGGTACACTCCTTCTCTGAGGGGAGTCTATTTTACTCAAAGTTCAGTTTTATGTTAATCTTTTTTTAAAATATGTTCTCAAAGCAATTGTGGTACATTTTCACAATGGACTACTACTCAGCTATCAAAAATAAGAAAATCATGAAATCTGCAGGCAAATGGAAAATATCACCCTGAGTGAGATAATCTAGAACCAGAAAGACAGGCAAGATATACACTCATTTATAAGTGGTTATTAGCCATATAATATAGGATAACCATAGAGTAATCCACAGACCTAAAGAAGCTAAATTACTAGGTAGACCCTACAGAGGATATATGATTCTCATTTAGAAAGGCAAATAGAATAGACATCAGAAGCAGTTGAAGAGAGAGAACAGGACTGAAGCCTACCATAGATGTTCTTTTAAAGACTCCACCCAGCAAGGGAGCAAAACAGAGGCAGAGATTTACAGCCAGACTTAGGGAAGAGTGCAGGAAATCTTATGGAAGAGTCGGGGGATAGACAGACATGGAGGGAACAGGAAATTCACAAGGAGAACAAAAGAACCAAAAAATCTTGGCCAAGGAGGCCATTCAGATACTGATGAATCAACCCAGGACCATGCATAGTGATGACCTAGTACTGCTGCTCAGATGTAGCCAATGGACATCTCAATTTCCATGTGGGTTCCCTAGTAAGGGAAGCAAGAGCTGTCTCTGGCATGGTCACTGCTGCCAGATCTGTAACACTTTCTCCTGGATAGATAGCCTTGCAAGGACACAAAGGAATAGGATGCAGGTAGTCCTGATGTGATTTGATAGGTTATGGCCAGATGGTAGGAAAGGAGAGCTCCCCCTTTCTGGGGACTAGAGGAAGGGGATAGGGGAAAAAAGAGAGAGGGGCTGGGAGAATAAAGAGAAGGTGGGAAGGCAGGAGATGAAGGAGGGGGCTAAATTGGAATATAAAGTGAATAAATTATATAAAGATAAAAATTTTAACCTTACACCCAGCAGAATGGCTAAGATCAAAAACTCAAGTGACAACACATGCTAGAGAGGTTGTGGAGAAAGGAAAACTCTCCTCCACTGCTGGTGGGAATGTAAACTTGTACAACTACTTTGGAAATCAATCTGGTGCTTTCTCAGCCAATTAAGAACAGTGCTTCCTCAAGATCCAGCTATACCACTCCTAAGCATATATCCAAAAGATGTTCAAGTACACAATAAAGACATTTGCTCAACCATTTTTGTAGCAGCCTTATTTGTAATAGCCAGAAGCTGAAAACAACCCATATGTCCCTCAATGGAGGAATGGATACAGAAATTGTGATCCATCTACAAAATTTTAAAAAGAGAGAAAAGCAGAAGCAGAAGCAGAAGCAGAAGAAGAAGAAGAAGAAGAAGAAGAAGAAGAAGAAGAAGAAGAAGAAGAAGAAGTAAAGTAGCCATACATCCAGGTCTTACAGCCCAGTCACGTTAACACATAAAACAGTCTTTTCAAGTCAGCTTCTTCTCAGTTTCACAGTAGTATAAATGGAAATAGATGTGATGATTTTTTTTATTTCCACATAACATGATATGTCAATCTGTTTACAATAGGATACACAGTACCATTCCTCTAGAATACAGTGACGAATATCTAGACAACATTTTCTCTCTCTGATGAATTATTGCTTAAATACTAATTTTGCAAAGTTAGTAGTATTTAGAAGTTGATAGTAAATCATTGTATCTAATGATATATAATAAAGGTCTAAGAAATGCCATAAAACAAGATACAATACTGTGCAGACAAACATAAATAAGCTACACGTTTCCCCAAAACAAGAGTGCTCTCTAATACAGCTGGTCTTGAAGATACTTTCTTCCACTCTTTATTGCAGGTTCTTCTTGACTGTGACAAAGACCTCATCTCACTAGAGTTGCTTTCTCGATGGGCTAAACTGAATCTCCATTCCTTGGTCTTACACCAGTAGCAGTCTTGCTGGGTCAGGTTGTTGTAGTTTTCTATTGACTATGATTGTGGAGCTTAATGATGGGTTCTCGCTGGGAATGTCCTAGTGGGTTCCTGTGTTATAGACAGTCTTCCTTACGTACCTTGTGGGGTGACACTTGGCTCCTGGGGTATTGCTGATAACCACTCCAGCATGTACGGTAACTCCTGTTTTGACTGCTGATTCAAGAAGTAAAATGGTTCAAACTTTTGACAGATACTATTATCTCCAGTTCAGGGGAATCTTCGTGTCAGCTGAGAGCAGCAGTCTCCCCTTTACTTCTAAACCCTCTAGACAAGGAAGAAATAAGGATGTGGACCTTTTAGGCTAAAATTTTGCTGATGCCTCACTAGAGCTAGAAGTGCACACCGATAGTTCTGGGGAATCTCTGTACCTTCATATGCTGACTACATGAGCCCCATCAGGACTGATACACTCTATGCTGACTCAGAAACATTTCCCAGAGCTGCAAAGTGTCACTGCCTATTTGACACTGCATCTGACCTTTCTAAAAGGTCACACTAAAATCAAATGTTAATATCATCTAAAAACCCCTTGTGCAAATTAAAAATTCTATATATCCCTAAGCATGACCATGCTGTGCCAGCCACCTTGATACAAATTAACTATTAGATAGCACATGAGTCTTCCATACTGTAAACCCAATTAAGAGTGACTTAGCATCAGATAAATTGTTTTAATGTGAAGAAAGAAATGGAGTGTTTTGACCATATTGTTAGGAAACATGTAATGGTGGGGTGAATCATCAAATCTTGAAACTGGATGCCTTAATTTACCAGGTAAAATCGATATAAATTCCTTTATCCTCTAGCCTAGCGTTCTTATAACCAAATTTTGAATTAATTTTGCATTGTGTGTTTCAGAAATTTCTTTTGCCCTTGGAATAAAACAGTACACATCTACAGCAAGCTTCTTCTAAGCAAACTTTAATCATACACAGTGTCAAATTAATACTTTATCAGTTTGTTTTCAGAAGATAATGCTGGCACAAACTTGTTTAAAAAATAAGGTTTACCCCAATGGGCTGTGTCCAGCCAATGACTTGTCCTGCTTAAGATGCAGTCCAGGAGAGAGATCGCACCCCTGACACGGCCTAGAGAGCCAAAACTGAGGGACCTAGGATAGAATCAAGCATGAAAGACAAAATGATGATGACAGTCAATAAAATGATTCTCAATGATATTCTGATATACTCATAGACAGGCACCCAGTATAATCATCAGTGAGGCTTCATCCAGCAACTGATGGAAACAGGTACAGAGACCCACAACTGAATGTTAGTCAGAGCTCTGGAATCCTATGCAATTTTAGAAAGAGGGAGCCAGAGGGGCCAAGAACACCACAAGAAAAACAATGGAATCAAATAACCTGGGATCATGGGAGCTCACAAAGATTGAACTAAAAATCAGGGAGCGTGCATGCCTCTGGGCCAGGCCCTTTGCAAATGTTCCTTACTGTTGTGTAGCTTGGTGGTCTTGTGGGACTCCTCACAAAGGGAGTGGCTACATTGTCTTCTTTTGTGGCCTGGTAATGCTGCTTCCCCCTCAGGGGGAGGTAATTAAAGAGCAGGCCAATCAGTTCATGTCAGAGACAGTCCCTGTTCCTATTACAATGGAACCCACTTGAATACTGAACTGCCATGGGCTACATCTGTGCAGGGGTCTTAGGTTATCTCCATGCATAGTCCTTGGTTGGAGTATCAGTCTCAGGAAAGACCCTTGTGCTCAAAATTTTTGGTTCTGTTGCTCTCCTTGTGGACTTCCTGTATTCTCCAGATCTTTCAGAAGATTCCCTGCACTCGGCTCTTTGTATCAGGGAAGAGTTCCTGGACAGAAAATTTGCTAATTCACTAGAGCTGGGACAACTGTCTCACTGACTCAGAGATGGGAAAACAGCAGTTCACCAGCAACATTACTAGAACAGAAAAAGTCAATGAGAGAGAGATTAATCACAGGCACAATTGGGATAGTGGGATTAAACTCATTGAGTACAAAATCTAGAAATCACCAAAGGACAAAGGTAAGAGGAATGGGTTGTAGCTGGATTTTTGTAGACCTGTGAGCTATAAGTATACAGCGACTCTTGTGTATTTAAAAGGCTCAGGCCTTTAGCTTAGGCTACCTTCCAGCTCCTCTCACCTGAGCAATCTGCCTCCATACTTCCATGTCCTGCCACAAGCAGTCTACCTTGCTGAATCCCCTCTTCTCATCCCTCTGGCATCCTCCCTTTCTCTCTACCAGGGAGTCCCACATTCCACTGTCAGCTCAGATATTGGCAGGGCAGTCAGCTTTTTTAAAAAACCAACCAGAGAATGCCTTAGGCGAGAAAGGACAGAGACACGCCTTCACACAGTACAGCCCAACAAGGGATCACTTTCTTTGGTATACTGCCTGGTCCTGATTTCAATCCCACCAAGAATTCCCTTGTACCCACAGTTTCCACACTGGGGGAAAAAAAAGTGGGTGACAATCTATTTAGCCTCCATTATGAATCTCTGAATTTTCATTAATATAGCTATGTGCTGTGTTAAGTTTTTTTTTTTTTATTTTATTATGGTAACTACTCTTGTTTAGTTTATCTTTATTGAAAGGACTGGTGGGAGAACCTGATAGACTTTTCTCAGCTGTTTCATCATCTTTACCTAATATGGTTATGTTTATTTTATTATGTGCATGCAAGCTTCATTATCTTTCCTTTCTTTTATATTTTGTTGCATTTAGTAGGAGAAAATGCTACAATAACAATGGGGGTGTCTTGGTTAATTCCATTATAAGGAAAGACCTATTTTCTTATCCTCTCCATTTACTTTAGAAACTATGTAATTATAAGCACATTGCATAATGTGTCAAGAGTTTTGTCACTGGGTCTGGTCTCCATCATTTTGCTCTGTTTTTTTCTGAAAATCTCTGAAAAGCAGGAAGACCTTTATCATATCTACCAGACAGGAACTATGGTACATCTCTGAAGCATAAACTTAAGGGGAGGTTTGTCCTTGTCTACCATTTTTTCTGGGTTGGACAGAGCAAAACCTTAATGGATGCATTGCTGCAAACAACACAGCTACTGCTGGCTACAGAGATACAATAAGAAGATTGTTTTCTTTTGAGTAAAGTCAGTTAACTAGCACAGATGGTCACACAGTTACCAAGTAGTGTCAGAATGCATTAAATTTTAAATTATGACAAATGATGCTGTCAAGTCCTTTTATTTCACAATTGTTACAGTGCTGCTTAATAACATATATGGGATTGATTTGTATTGATTTTACGATACAATACTGTGGGATTTCATTCCACACTGTTCTGGAATGCATGGTTTATACTGCAATGAGCAGGGGTGTTGGATGTTATGAATTTATTTTATAACTAAATTTACTTAAAGTATATAATTTAATTTATGTGAAACTCACAAATGCAGATCTCAGAGAAGCATAGAAAAGAACTGGAAATACCAGAGCCTGTGTTGGAAAGGGTAAAAGAAGCACTGGCAGAGACTATTTATTTATTTATTTATTACTGTATATTCACTTTATATCCCAGCTGTAGTGCAACCCACCTTGTCTCCTCCCAATCCCACCTTCCCTCCCTCTTTTCTCCCTATGTCCCTCCCCTAGTCCACTGATAGGGGAGGTCCTTCTCCCCTTCCATCAGACCCTAGCTTGTCAAGTCTCATCAGAGCTGGCTGCAACCTCTTCCTCTGTGGCCTGGCAAGGCTACACGGCCCAGGACGAGGTCATCAAAAGCTGGCCACTGAGGTCAGGCCAGAGACAGGTCCTGATCCCCTTACTAGTGGTCCCATTGGGAAACTGAAGACATAGGTCTTCTTAGGTATTCTCTATGCATGGTCCTTTGTTGGACAATCAGTCTCAGAAAAGACCCCTGGGCAATATTTTCTTATTAATTAAATAATCATGCCTGGAGCTTTTCCCTTATTATATCGTAAACCACAAGTATTAGTTATTTTGTCGTCCATATGCTACATAACAAATATTCCCTGTAAACACAGTATATAAAAAATAAAGTCATTGAAATTAAACTCTGCAGTTCAGTGCTTGACACTGAACATTTAAAACTGAAATGTGGACAAAACTTGATTGTAGCCTATTTTATGACCACCTTCTGATATTAAACAAAACTGCAGTCCTGACTCACCAAACTGATTGATTAAATACATAAAATCTGTGCCACCAACAAGGCCTGAAATTCCTGTTATTTGAAACTGTCAGTTAAGGTGAATCCAGTCTTGCATTAAAAGTGTCCCTTTGCTGATAAAAGGGCATTTTTCTGTTGTTTTCCAAATCTTGAAAAACAACAATCAGGAGCAGCTGTGGTCCTGTGCTGACGTTTGTTGAACCAAAAAAGTCCATGAATCTGTTCACGAAAGCCACGCAGACTGCCTTGCTCAAAGACACACCTGCCATGCACATTTACCTGACTGTGCGCAGCTGCTCTAGAGGCTGCCTCAAGAAGCGCGTTCTTCCTATGGCCAACTTGGTGTCCATATGCCACTCATTTTGCCAACTACTCAATTTCCTTGGCAAGAATCCATGTGTTAGAGTCTGCAAGTAATAACTTGCTCATGCAGATAAAATTCAAGTTTCCAAACAATGAGGAACTCAGCACAAACCAGTTCAAAAAATATAGAATATTTTCATGTTTTTCTGTTAAGTAAGTGTTGGAGAATACAACTTATCCATGAGACTAAAATGCAATTGTGGCATGGCATATGCTTCAAAACTAATCTCAACCTTTGGACCTATTAAGCATGAGAAATCCCAGACAGTTTTAAAGAATTATACACTCCTCATAGCACAGCATTATTAAAGATAATTAAAAATTATTCATACTATGTTGGTGATAGTAGACATTTCTAGAACCATTGCTAAAAATATCACACTTTTATCTACAAACAGCTATTCACATCACCATCACCATTAGGGATACTAAAAGCAAAAGTAACACACATGAGCTTGCGCATACACAGATGCATATATGCACACCTGACATATCTCTCTTCAGTATCGATGCAGGCCCATTCATCCTCCAAATTGCACATTATTTGAATACGAAATGTGTGTTAGGTGGAACATTTTTGACAACTGATATAAATATAAAACCTGAGTCATTTTGAACTAAGCAAAAATTACTTCTTTTTCTTCTACTTGCCAACAATGTTTTTAAATTAAATTTATATTTTTATATCCATTACAGTTTATTCACTTTGTATCCCAGCTGTAGCCCTCTCCCTCAATCTCCTTCATTCCCATCCAATCCCACCCTCCCTACTTCATCTCCATCCACGCCTGTGAAAAGGCCACATATAGGGGAGGTCCTCCTCCACTTCCATTTGATCCTAGCTTATCAGGTCTCATCAGGACTAGCTGCATTGTCCTTCTCTGTGGCCAGGCAAGGCTGCGCCCCGACAGGGGGAGACAAACAAAGAGTTAGCCAATGAGTTCATGTCAGAGACAGTCCCTGTTCACCTTACTAGGGAACCCACTTGGAGACTGAGTCCATGGGCTATATCTGAGCAGGCGTTCTAGGTTAGCTCCATGTAGGATCTTTGGTTGGAGTATCAGTCTCAGAACAGACCCCTGTGCCCAGGTATTTTGGTTCTGTTGCTCTCCTTGTGGAGCTCCTTTCCTTTCCAGGTCTTTCCTAAGATTCCCTGCACTCTGCCCAAAGTTTGGTTATGAGTCTTAGTATCTGCTTTGATACACTGCTGGGTAGAGTCTTTCAGAGGCCCTCTGTGGTAGGCTCCTGTCCTGTTACCTGTTTTTTTTTTTTTCTTTTTCTAATGTCTGTCCCGATTGTCTTTCCAAGTCAAGATTGATCATCTTACATAGGGTCCTCCTTCTAGCTCAGCTTCTTTAGGTATACAGATTTTTGTAGGTTTATACTATGTTATATGTCTAATATACACACTCATACACACTTATGAGTGTGTATATACCATGTGTGTCTTTCTGTTTCTATGATACCTCAGTTAGGATGATCTTTTCTAGTTCCCACCATTTGCCTGCAAATTTCATGATTTCCTTGTTTTTTATTGCTGAGTAGTATTCCATGGTGTAAATGTACCACAATTTCCATATCCACTCCTCCGTTGAGGACATCTGGGTTGTTTCCAGGCTCTGGCTATTATGAATAAAGCTGCTATGAACATGGTTGAATAAATGTCGTTGTTGTGTACTTGAACATCTTTTGGATATATGCCTAGGAGTGGTATAGCTGGATCTTGAGGTAGCACTGTCCCTAATTGTCTGAGAAAGCACCAGAATAATTTCCAAAGTGGTTGTACAAGTTTACATTCCCACCAACAATGGAGGAGTGTTCCCCATTCTCCACATCATCTCCAACATGTGTTGTCACTTGAGTTTTTGACCTTAGCCATTCTGATGTGTGTAAGGTGAAATCTCTGGGTCGTCTTTGATTTGCATTTCCCTGATGACTAAGGACATTGAGAATTTTGTTTCTCTGTGATTCTATATTTCTCTACAGAGAATTGTCTGTTTATCTCTGCACCCCACTTTTTTCTTTAGATTACTTGATTTGTTGCTTTTCAACTTCTTTAGTTCTTTCGATATTATGGATATTAGTCCTCTGTCAGATATAGGGTTGTTGAAGATCCTTTCCCAGTCTGTAAGTTATTGTTTTGTTCTGACAACAGTGTCCTTTGCTTTACAGAAGCTTTTCAATTTCATGAGGTTCCATTTATTGATTGTTGACCTTAGAGCCTGTGCTGTTGGTGTTCTCTTCAGGAAGTTGTCTTCTGTGCCAATGAGTTCTAGGCTCTTCCCCACTTTTTCTTCTAACAGCTTTAGTGTATCTGGTTTTATGTTGAGGTTTTTGATCCACTTGAACTTTAGTTTTGTGCAGGGTGATAAATATGGATCTAGTTCCATTTTTCTACATGTAGACATCCAGTAAGACCAGCACCATTTTTTTGAAGATGCTGTCTTTTTTCCATTGCATGGTTTTGGCTTCTTTGTCAAAAATCAAGTATCCGTATGTGTCTGGGTTTATTTCTAGGTCTTCAATTCAATCCCATTGATACACCATTCTGTTTCTATGCCAAGACCATGCAGTTTTTATTACTATTTCTCTGTAGTACAGCTTGAGATCAGGGGTGGATATACTTCCAGATGATCTGTTGTTGTACAGGATTGTTTTGAACATTCTGGGTTTTTTGTTTTTCCATATGAAGTTGAGAAATTTTCTGTGAAGGTCTGTAAAGAATTGTGTTGGTATTTTGATTGGAACTGAATTGAATCTGTAGATTACGTTTAGCAGGATGACAATTTTCACTATTGTTAATTCAATTGATCCATGAGCACAGGTGATATTTCCATCTTCTGATATCTTCTTCAAATTCTTTCTTCAGAGACTTGAAAAAAAATTTGTTTTCGAACAGGTCTTTCACTTGCTTAGTTAGAGTCACACCAAGGTACTTTAGGTAATTAGTGGCTATTGTGAATGGTGTTGTTTCCCTAATTTCTTTCTCAGCCCTTTTGTCTTTGGTATTCAGGAGGGCTTCTGATTTATTTATTTATTTATTTATTTACTTATTTATTTATTTATTTATTTATTTTGGTTTGTTTGAGTTAATTTTGTATCCAGCCACTTTGCTGAAGGTGTTTATCAGCTGAAGGAGTTCTCTGGTTGAATTTTTGGTGTTGCTCATGTATACTATCACATCATCTGCAAACAGTAATACTTTGACTTCATTCTTTCTGATTTGTATCCCCTTGATCTTCTTTAGTTGTCTTATTGCTCTAGCTAGGAATTCACGTACTAGCTAGTCGCTCAATTTGAAGAGATAGGGAAAGTGTGGGCAGCTGTCCCTTGTCCCTGATTTCAGTGGGATTGATTTAAGTTTCTCTCTGTTTTGTTTGATGCCAACAATATTTTCATGATACTTTATTTATACATCTATTCACACTATCCACACTGGTCTCAGTATGACTTCCTGTCAATATAATATACAACACAGGCTTGTTGTATGTCACAATAAGTTGTATATTGTTTAATGTCCCTTGCTCAGAGGAAGTTCATAGGCTGCCCAATTTCCAAGTGGGTTCCCTAGTAAAAGGTACAGGTGCCATCTCTGACATGAACTCAGTGGCCAGCACTTTGATCACCTCCGTGGCAGGTGAAGCCTTGCCAGGACACAGAGGAAGAGGATGTACCCAATTCTGCTGAGACATGAAAGGCTAGGGTCAGATAGAAGGGAGGCCATCCTTTCTAGGACTAGGGAAAGAGCATAGGGGGAGAAGAGGAAGGGTGAGTAACACTGGGAGGAGACGGGGATACAAAGTGAATAAATTGTAATAAATAAATAAAATAATTAAGAAACATTGTATAATGACTTTAGTTTACTCCCATTTTAAGACTCCAAGGAGTAAGGGATGAAATTGACAATACTTTCAAGAAGAAACACTGTAAATACATGAAGAATGTATTTAATATTTGTATATAATAATTTCAAAATAAACATATAGAAGAAATATACATGAAAAAGCTAAGAATTATTTCTGCTTTAAGATGTTGAGTTGAGAATTATTACAAATGCAATAGAAGGTGAATATATTTTCCGGTGAAGAGATCAGAGAAATGAAACAATTTCAAATACCTTGAATACTATATTTCTTCAAAGACAGGTGTACTTTAATAAAGGAAAAGTGGAAAGTGCAGCTAGATAATTCAAATTTCTTTAATATAAAAGGAAAAATATATCATGTCAGAAAGAAATGACTTTAGATTATATTTACATTAAAAAAATAAGATATCAATAGTAAAGGAAACTTCACCTGTGCCATCTTCCTTTTTGGAATAAAGAAATAGGTATATATGAAAATGTTTTTATAGTGAGAGATGAATCTCACAATTTAATAGTAGCTTAAATGATAACCCTTGTATTTTAATTTTCAAAGCAATTTAAAATTTGCATTAGAGTTGCATCTGTCACACTTTATCAGGAATGTCTTTTTATACTATCATGTCTATACGAGTGAGGTGAAGTTGACACTCTGAAATGAAATTATTAGTTTTCAGCAATTCTAGACAGACATATCAGTTAACATATCATGCTCAGGGGAATTAGATAAATATTTAAACTTGACTATTTCATGCATTAATTGTGTAGGAACATTTTGGGGTAAAACAGCAAGAAATTTTTACTTCATTAATAGGTGAAGGAAAACAACTTTGTATATAATACTTCAAAAATAATACCTTGAAATTACAGAAGCATGAAAAGAGATGAATAATAAAATTCATGAGAAAAAATAGAATCACTCTCATATAACATGTGCAGTTGGCCCTTCAATTTCTCTTTCTCTCTCTCTCTCTCTCTCTCTCTCTCTCTCTCTCTCTCTCTCTCTTTTCTATAAAGCTGAATAAGGAAGTTTGACATTCTACTTTCCATTTGCATCACATAGCATATCTCTGTATGAACGTTGACATCTGAACGTTGACACCTGAATAAGAAAACCACCATCAGTGAAAAGTAAAAACAGGAATCATTAATTGGAATACATTAACTTTAAAAGATCTAACCAATACTAAACTTGTCTTCTGGGAGGCGAATGCAGAAAAATCAAGAGTCATGCTCACCTACATAGCAAGTCACAGGACAGCCTGTGAAACATTAATCCCAGTCTCAAAAAATAACCCACATCCCTCCACTCAAAATTAACTTTAAAAAAACTGTGTTAAATGCATGCACACACACACACACACACACAGGAGTTTCATAAGTAATTATATTATAACAAGAGAGTACATTTGTGTTACTTGGTTTTTGCTTACAGAAATTCATTGAGCAATCACTTCGATTCATTAATACATTTCCCAACCTTCAATTACTGCTATCTCCTCTAAACTGCAGATTTCTAGCAGCACTTCAACTGGTTAACAATTTTCAGTAATTTCCCATTGATCTGAGCAGTCAATCTTTTTGATCTGGATACTTTGACATTATTAATGAGACCATTTGTATTTTTGATACCTGGGGCTGATCATAGTTTATCACTTTCTCAAGGACACCTCTGACCTTCTCCAGACCATCTGACTTTTCCTCATCGTGGGAAATGAGGATTCTCTCTTTCTTCTTCTTCTTTGGAAATAGTAATTAATCACATGTATTTACTTAGGGGCAATCTTTTTCAGAGACAATTATTTTTAAAGGATACAAAGTATCTGTACCTGTTTAATGATTGCAGAATGAAAATTATACATATATAATGATCATATCATAGCAACTAGCATTTTATCACTATCATTCATCATTTAAAAGTGTTGATGAGATACATACTCACTACGCCTGATGTTTTGAATTATGTAGCAAATTTTTGTGGAATATAGCTATCATATAATGTTGTGAAACACCAGAAATAATTTCTGTGCTTTAAGAAGGTTTGGTCAACCATAATAGGATCTTCTTATCCCTTCTGCTCCAGCAAAGCCCCTCCATAACTACTCACAGAAGAAAAGTTACATTTTCTCAAGGAGTCTCACTGTGTATAAAAATCATACTCAAAGGCACCCTGATGCCTAATGTGGATAACCATCAGAAAATGAACTCATGGATATTTTAGGGTTTTTGTTTGTTTGTTTGTTTTTGTTTTGTCTTAATGATTTGTATGGACTTTTTTTTAACCTTCCAGGTCTTTTGCTTATATACTACGGCTTCCAATTTTGTATTTTCATGGCATTTCTGTCTGAATAAATCTGCAAGTCTCTGCATTTGTATATCTCCCTTTTTTCTTTAGCTCATTTTTTTTTTGCTGTTTATTTGTTTTGACTTATTATGGTTTGCTCATTTCTTTTCTTTTAGGCTGTTTATTTTCTAATAAAAAAGAGAAAGAAAGGGTATGTACTTCGGTGGCTTCTGAGGTTGGGAGGATGTGGGAGGAGTTCGGGGAGGAAACCAGGATCAGAATATAGTGTATAAAAATAGAATTTCCATGAAGGAAAGAAAGTCTGCACATAAAAAAATTATTATATTATTGTCTATATTATGTATGAAGGGGAACACTTCTTTCTTTCTTTCTCAGAACATGGTACTGAAATTAATGTAATGCATTAGGACCTCCACTTTTCTCCTGATGTTTACCTTACTTTTTCTTTAGATTTGAGAAATAGTGTTTCACTTAATAAAACAGCATCCAGTACTGGACATACTGCCACCAAGTGCAGGATTTATCCTTTCATGACCAAATCATGTAGCATTGTATTTACAAATTAGTTTGTCTATCATTCATCTCTTGATGGACAAGTAAAATTATTATTTTAATAAATTATAAAAAACAGTTATACGCATTAAATGGCTCATACCTTTTGTAATTTGTTTTCAAATTTCATCAAGTATGAAAAACCCAGTGTATTTTTAGGAACAGTTGGAGAAAAGTTAATCCTATTGGGACAAGATGTAACTTTCTTAGGAAGTCAGAAGCGCTTCATTTGCACTATATTTAATTAATTTCTTGATGAATAATAATAATAAATTGTTAAATGTCCTTTCAGCAAAACTCCTTTAGAAAAGAAAAGTGAACTAAACGCTAAAGAAAATGTGTGTTGCTTATCCAGGTCTAAAATTTCACAGACAGTTCATGCCTTTCCCAAGGTCTAGCATTTGCTTCCTCACTGCACTACCAGGTCATGGAGGAAAAGAGCCACAAATGGATCTTTTGTAGCTGGAGGTCTCTGTAAGACAGCTGTTTCCAATGCTACTGTAACAAACTACCACCAGCTTCTTTGCTTTGCAGGGTAACAACTTCCTATGTCACAAATCTGCACCCCATAAGTCTGAAATAGACAGTTAAGACTGAGTTCTTTTGGGGGCTAGAGGTAAAGTCTTTCCAATTTTTCCAGCTTATATACTCACATTCTTTGAAATGATGTGTACTTAACTATGATAATTATTAAACTGTAATGAGTTAAGCACTAATTATGTGGTCATGTTTATATTTTGTATTTGAAATAAACAATTTTAAAACTTACCTGAATATATTGTCATAATGGTTCACTTTTGTGTGTTTATGTAAATTTTTGCTATTTGTATAATTCCAGAGATAATTTGAAATAAAAGAAGTGTTTTGTTTTCATTTAGGCTTTGATTTAAAACGTTAAGTTTTATTAATTAGTTTGATTTAAATTATTCTTTAAAAATATAAGTAGTTCCCAGAGCCATTGACACAAAACAAGTATTTATTTCGGTCCTGAACAAAAAATCTTAAATATAAAGTTTCCAAATTAGAGGTTTTTGTTAAAATTTTCATCTCTCCACAGCCCCTCCAAACAAACAAACAAACAAACACAAACTAACTTATTTTACTTACTTTACTTCAATATGCTTTAGTAAAAGCTTTGCCAGCAGGGTTCAGAGTGAAACATTTGCACTCCTTTCCTGCCCTCTGGTGTCCATTTTGTATATTACTTCTGGACAGTGAACCACAATGTGGTTTGTTGAATGTGAACAAATTTCTATATAAATACATTTAAACAATGACTTGCATTTTGCTTTCAATTTCTACGGAAATTAAATTTAAGAAAGTTGTAAACAATGATGTTTTTTTTTGTCTTCAAGTATATTCAGGGTATTTTTGTGCTCTTCATAAAATTTATTTTTAAATATTTAAAGTAATTTTTATCCTGCATTTACCTTGTGTTCTTTGCTTTGTTCTACCTCTCTTTTCACACACGTCTCAGAATTTGTTTTCATTTTAAACACTTACTAGCTTGACAGTCTCAGAGGTAAGCAGAGAGGCCAAGGCAGGCTCCATGTAACATATTGGTCACTAGTACAATTTAAATCATGCAGTTTAGAATAAAAATATTTTACATACTTCTGATTTCTTAATTTATTCATGGGTGAAAAACTACATGCAAACAAGGTAAGTAAATCATCCAAGTAATGCACTATATAGAGAGTTAAGATACTAGACCTTACATGTATTCCTGTGTTTAATAGTCTTTCCTTAGTCTTATATTGATGTATTATTCAGTTCACTTTTATATCACTATAAACATTTTTATACATCTTTAATAACTTTCACCCATCTTGTTTTTTTAATCTATATATTTTTAGTAGTTTGGGGACAGTTTTTCATATCCCATTTTGATCAGTTTCACCCTTTCCAACTCCTCTCAAATCCACCTTCTCTTCCCCCCAAAGTATAATGAGGTGAAATTTGTACTGTCCAAGTATTACTGGCCGTGTGGCTTCAAGTGGAGCATGGCTAAATTACTGTTAGAGAAAATGTACTTATTCTTCCATGATGCTGTCATTAACAGCTCCTGTGCTGACGGTCAGACTTCATGTCCAACTCATGTTCTACACAAGTAAATGATCTGGCTTGGTCATGTACAGGCCTTGTGCATGTTTGATCACTGCTGTGAGAGTTCATTCGTGAGCTGTCCTACTGTGTCCAGAAAATGCTCTTCCTTGTCATCACCTACTGTCCCTAGCTGTTAATTGTTCTGCCCCTGTTTCCACAATAACCCTGAAACATGGGAGGAAACATGAGGGAATGCTGCATCGAGGGAAGAACTTTTCATATTTCCTAACTCTCTACACCTTGTAAGTTTGAATCTTTTCGTTTGTCATCATCTACCATAAATAGCACCTTCTCTGATGAGGGCTGAGAGATGTATCAGTCTTTGGGTATAAGTCTTTATGAACTGATTTAAAACTATATTCATTTAGCATAGTTATAATAGAGAGTATTTCCCCTAGAGTCTATGATCTTCTCGGCATTTTTTTTCCTTGCCCTCATATTGGTATCAGGAATGAATTTCTTTTTGTGAATCAGGTCTTTTATCCAATCAGAAACTTGTCGGATGCACTCTTGATGTCTGTGCCACTGTTGTGCAGGCACCCATCTACTGCCAACCCAATAGTTATTTTTTAATCACAGGACACTTTTTATGTTCAGGATCTAGACACCTAACCTAAAGCTTTGAACCTGCTAGATATGTCCTTGCCACTAGAACAGCCTGAGGTAAATAGTTGAAAGCAGCCATTATTTTAATCTTTGCATCATCTTGACCAAATACCTGGTAGAAACAACTCATAGGAGGAAAACTTATTTTTGCTTCGGTTTTGGAATGATTTCAGTCCATCATCATGATAAAGGCTGAAAAATCCGACATTGTCTGTTTGCAAAGAAATTTTAGTAATTTCCAAAGTTTCTATCAATAAAATAGAAAAAATTAACTTATACAATCACAGTTTCTGTTGAACAGAATAATGATTCACATTTCTAATAGGAAAGAAAAGAAAGAATAGGAAAGAAAAACTAAACCAAGTCAAAAATGAAACTCAATAAAAAATCTGTTAATGTACATCTCACTTCAGGACCTCTTGTAGTCAGTCTGAACTTTGCTACATATTGTCTAGCCATATTTCATTTTCCTGGAGCATTTGTGCAAATTACCATAACGTTGTACTCTTGAAATACATATGTCTGTAAAATCGAGACTGTGTGGTCAATGTTGAGTTCTAGTGCCAGCTCAAGAAATAAATGATACTCTTGATCTACAGAAATAACAGCCTCCAAGCTTCTATGCTGTATGCTGAACATGAGAAAATAGCTTTAAGGTGATGGGTTTTATTCAGAGAGTCTGTGCTTTTTCCAGGCAGAATATCTTTGTTACTGTGTTTAGTTAAAGGAAAGTCCATCAAATGGGAATAGTATTGTTTTGTTTTGTTTTCTTACTTTGAAGACATTAATGGTAAGGAGTCTCCTCCCTATTATGTTTGTGTAAGACGCACAAAATAAACAATTTATTTAGCAATCGAAGCTGTCTTGTCTACTATTGTTTTATCTGGTAGTTAATTAACGTATTCCCATGCCTAATCTATTCACAATCTTTCTTACTCTTTCTCTCTCTTGGCTTGTTCGTCTCACTGTGGATCTGGTTAAACATGATCAGCAATAAAATATTTCACAACAATAACACTGGAGGAGTGTCTCAGTGAGTATATCTTATATCGCATGCACACATACCTGTATTTGACTCACAGCACTGCCTAAAGAAAGAATGTTGGTACATGCTTGTGGTTTTAAGAAGTAGAAGCAGAATGATGAGAAACCGACCCTCTCCTGGGTTACATGACAAGCTGAAGATACACAATACTTTCTCAAAACTAAGACACAAACAATATTAGGCTGTGTTGAATATTACATTGTTTTGAAATCTTTACCACCAAATTAATTAGCCCATTACTTTTTCAATTTTTCAGGACATGTATGTAATATAGGCAGATTCTTTGCCAGAATATAATATGAATCCCCTCTATACAAATACATAATAGGACTGGCTGCAAAGCCCTCCTCTGTGGCCTAACAGGACTGCTCCTCTCTTCTGGGGTGGGGAGACCAAAGAGCCAGTCATTGAGTTCCTGTTAGAAATAGTCCTTGTTCCCCTCACTTTGGGGAACCAATTGGTTACTGAGCTACCACAGGCTACATCTGAGCGGAGGTTCTAGGTTATATCCATACATGGTCCTTGGTTGAATGTCAGTCTCAGAAAACACCCTGTGCCCAGATATATTTGGTCCTTGTGGAGCTCCTATCCTTTCCCCATCAGACTAACTCCCCTTCTTTCTTATGATTCCCTGTACTCTGCCAAAGGTTTGGTCATGAGTCTTTGCTTTGAAAACACTGCTAGTTAGAGTCTTTCAGATGCGCTCAGTAGATACCTGATAAAACAGGATCAGATGAATGGGGAGGAGGTCCCCCCCATCGGTGGACTTGGAAAGGGGCACGGTGGAGATGAGGGAGGGAGGGAGGGAGGGACTGGGAGGGAATGAGGGATCGGGACACAGCTGGGATACAGAGTTAATAAAATGTAACTGATAAAAAAAATAATAAAATAAAAAAACAAATACATAATAGCTTTGGCTCACATTTGAAGCCTCGTGTACAGTATTCACTGTTCATGCTTTTATTCTATAAACATTCTGATCTTCTAAACTCTCATTATAATTTCCCATTAAGTTCTATGGGCATCATTCTTGGATTCCTTAACATGTATGTAGGCTCTCCCAAGTGGTTTCTCAAAAGCCACTTCTGGAGATCTGAACCAAATGACAATGTTTATAAATTTTAATGATCATTTCTGATTGTGGCCATTTTCCCTATTTACTACTTTTGTATCACTGTCACCAAATACCTATCAGAAGACTTTTGTAGGTGGAAATAGTGATTTGGGCTCCTGAACTAATTGGTATTTCAGTCTATCATGGAAGTGAAGGCAAGGAAGTTTTGTTATCTTTGATCACAAGAACCCACAAGTTTTGTTATCTCTGAAAGACAAGAAAGAGAAAACTGGTCTAGAAGCATGATAAGTGTGACCTCCCCCTAATTACCTGAAGGCTCCATGGCCTTCAGACTAGCAGTAAAAATCTCCAGCACATGAGACATATCAGATATTCTAGAATCCATCCATAATAAGACTATGTCCTCTTCAAAAACATCACATATTTTGTTAATGTGGTAATTCCTTCCTCTCAATGGGAAATCTGAATACTAGGCAAAAAAAAAGTAGTTGTATCACAAATGAAGCAAAAAAAGTGAACTGTCATTATCTCTGTGTCATGAAGACAATGCTGTTTTAAAATGTAGACTCTATATATCCTCCAGCCATGAAAGTCAATGTGACTAATTTTTTTCCTTTAATTCAAGCAATTACATTTTCCCCTTCATCTTAACAACTCTATACTAAGCGTTTATATTTTGCTGTTTTTTTTTATGATGAATCCTTGAAGTTAAGAAGCATATAATGTAGTTTTACAAGAATCTTGCCTTTGAATTTCCCAATTAGCTTTTCTAACAGAGACAGCTCTTAAAATTCTGAAATATTTCATCTCCATCTCCTGCTCTCCCTACCTTTCTTTCCCTCTCTCCCTGCCTCTCCTTATTCCTCATGTGGATTGATACCCTTACTAACAGTTGTATTCTTCTGTACTACACTGCTGTGATTTTATCGATGTCCCTTTATCTCTGCTTCTGATTATGTTCTTTCAGGGAAACTTACTTGTCCTCTTAGAAATCTCTTTTCACCCCAGGAATAATTAACCAAACTGTTTGCATGCTGTTCAAACACTGGTAACACATGGGAGCAGCAGAATGTCAAAACTGAGCAAATATTCATCTCCCAGAGCCTATTTCTTTGTTTTAGTTTTCTACTTCTAGTAGTAATTTGCTTAACCTATTCACCTAACTTCAGGACTTGAAGTCTGTCATGATTTTGATTTATTTGCTGTGCTCTTTCCAACCATAAATCATTAATTTCCCATATTTTGCCATCTGTGTGTGTTTGCATAAGCCAGTCTCCTCACTTTATGTATTTTCTTCTGATTGTGACCCCTTCTTTCTCATAACTTAAAATAAAAGATGTCATTCATATAAATTCATATCCATTTTCTTTTTATTATTCTGTCCATATATATCTTCCCCCAAAAGAAAAAAAAATCCAACTTTTTTTTTTTTTGAAAAATCAGATATTTTAAAGGACACCCATATTTTGGTGGTGTCCTAGTATCTTTCATTACACAGACTCAAAATGCAATCCTTTTTCACGAAAATAGTGTACTATCACTTCATAATGATAAAATAACTTACTATAATTGCATATTATATTTTGCCTGTCCATATCTAAAAGCTATCCAGTGTCTTCGCTATAAACCTTTAATGCTTTGCATATGTTAATTCATTCTGAAGCTAAAATGCTGCTTTACACTCAGCTTGGATTGCTCTTTCCTGATTTACTAGTACTGAATGTTATCAACCACAATCCATTATGAGTAATTACAGTAGTTACCTTTGCCTGCAAGCACCTCATTTCTGATTTTAATAAAATAAATTATTCAACTAATGCTATTTTATTACACAAGTATGATGGCTCAAGTCTAGTGCATAGTCAAATTTTCACTAGCAAAACCTTCAAGGTATAATAGTTTATTAGAGTTGATAAAACTGATATTATAAATCATACTTAATAATTGCTTAGATTCTAACAGTTTTTTTTTTTTCATACATGTCTTTGACTTGCTTGGTTAGAGTTACACCAATGTACTTTATGGAACAAGACAGGCAGGCCCCTTCCACAGAGGGTCTCTGGATGACTCTGCCCAGCAGGGTATTAAAGCAGATGCTGAGATTCATAGCCAAACTTTGGGAAGAGTGCAGGGAAGCTTATGAAATAAGCAGGAGATAGAAAGACCTGGACGGGTCTGGAGCTCCAAAAGGAGAACAAGAGAAACAAAAAAATCTAGGCCTAGGGGTCTTTTCTGAGACTGATACTCCAAGGAAGGACCAGGCATGGAGATAACCTGCATCCCCTGCACAGAGGTAGAACATGGCATCTCAGTCTCCAAATGGGCTCCCTAATAAGGGGAGCAGGGGTTGTCTCTGACATGAACTCTGTGGCTGTCTCCTTGATCACCTCCCCCTGAGTGGGGAGTAGCCTGACCAGGTCACAAAGGAAGACTATGAAAGACAGTCTTGATGAGACTTGATAGGCTAGGGTCAGATGGAAGGAGAGTAGGTCCTCCACTATCAGTGGACTGGGGAAAGGGCATGGGAGGAGATGAAGGAGGAAGGAAGGGTAGGATTGGGAGGCAACAAAGGTGGGGATACAGAGTGAATAAATCTGGGATACAGAGTGAATAAATTTTAATAAATAAGTTATATTAAAAAATTGCTTAGAATGGCCTTATTTTGTTTATCAAATAGTTGAATATTTACTTATATCAAGTAGTTGATTTAACTTCATTACACCTTATCTTGATTTTACTAGAATATAAATTCCAAAAAAATTGGGATTAAGTTACAAATTTCCACCACTGAATCTATAATAGTCAGAGCATTTGACATATAGAATAGTGGGCCTATCTACCTGTAGATGTTTAAAACACTCAGAGCATTCAACATATAGGATTCTTTGGACTATCTACCTATGGATAGTATAGGTTTCAAAGATGTAAGTATATTGAAGTACTATTGCCACTTTTATTAAACACATCCTAGTGAAATAAAAATTCTGTGATCAATAGCTTAAAGTGCCCTTACCTGGATGTTCAGAAATGCTTTGAAGTAGGGGGCTGTTTTGTAGTCTCTGCAATGAGTACAGACATATGGGGAGGTAGCTGTCCACACTGGGGACATGTTGGCACTGAGAAATGGTAATGGAAGTGTGTAGAGAGATGCCTGAGTGGTGAAGAGGTCCTGTTGGTCTTGCAGAGGAACAGATGTTGTCCCAGTTGACATCACAAGGAGCCAATAAACCCGGCTTCATCAGACACGTACAAACCACTGTTCACGGAAAATGCACATAATTAAATAACACACAAAACTTGCCTAGAGTTAAAAAAATAAAAAACCTCAGTGATGAAGTGTTTACCCAGCATGTTTAATTGCCTACAGATGTCAACAATAAACTCAACAGTAGAAACAGTGACTTTAATGTAATTTATTTTACTTCTAAAAATAAATTATAAAAAAAACATAAAAAGGGGGCTTGAGAAATGTTCTATTATTTTTGTGTATGACCACTGAATTGAATTAGAAACTGGAAAATTGTGGTCAGTTCAGGCTTTATTTATGGAAGTATGGCATACTAGTTTGTAATACATCAAAATTATGTGCCTTTCAGAAATACACTTTTTCTTTGCTCAGCCCAGTTTAACCCTTGCACAGAAATCCTCCGTGGTTATTATGGAAATTAATTTAGTTCTGATCTACTCAGTCACCCTTCTTATGTCCAGCTGCTTCAACAAAATGATCAATTTTCTGTGGAATCCAGATAATGAAAAGAACCTATTTCAGTTATTTTTGGCTATCTGACATGTAATGCAGCTAATTTGATTGATTGCCGAAAGTAATTAGTAACACAACTCTAAATTCCTACTCACACAAATTCCTGCTGGTTTTGTTATGTCAGCAGGAGTGAAAAGTTTGACTTTCAATATGGAACATTTTAAAATTGTATTTACAGCAAAACAAAAATAAATTCAATTATCACCTATTATATTTTTTTTCAGATAAGGTAGCTATAATTTCCAAAGTAATTATTAGAAAACTGCTAATTCACATGGTTTACAGGGAATTTTTCTACTTTTTAGAACAAACATTTATAACCAAATGTGCCTATGAGTATGACATTTAAATATATTAAAATGTACATTGAATTATAGAGAATTTTCTTGGAGATACCTAAAATTCTGTGTGACGTGCCGCACTCTGAGAGTCCATGAACAAGCTCCTTACCTCTTCCCATTAACTGAACTGTGGTGCAAACCATCTATCAGATAGTCGGAAATTTTTTTCCACATGTGATCATTATTTTTCTCAGGAAATTATTATTTATATTTCTATACACCGGTATTTTAAAATATAAGTACAAATCAATCATTTACTGATAACACAGCATGAATATATTCATTTAAAACAATTCTTTGGCACACATATGATTTCACCATTTATTAAAGACAAAGTAAATTTGCAAATGAATATAATGAAAGTAAATCTGCATAGTGACTAAATAGATGAACATAGGGATTGTTACAAAAGGTCCTAAATCTTGGCTGAATATTTTAGAGTTTCAGGACACAGCGTGTTTAACATTTTTTCATAGTTCACCAGTATTTTCATGTTATAATCATCAAAGCCGAGAATTGAACTTTTATTACTGCATAATATAAGATGTCAGATGTATGCTTCTGACCATTTCAGATATTGTTGGAAATTCTAATCTTAAGTAAAATTTGTGAATTTTTTTTAATGAAATGATGGATTACGATACTCAAATCAGACTTGTATACAGCAGGTTTTTGTTTTTTGTTTTTAAACCTATATCGTAAGATAATATAATTAAACAAGAGAGTAATTTGAGACTCATTTGATGGTAGAAAAATATTTTTTTTAAATCGCAATATCATTTATCTAGTAATAGCTCTCTACATCATCTATAAAAGCTCTGAGAGTACACAGTGATTTTTTTTCTAAATACAGACTTTTTTATCAATTTGAAAATTCCATAAAATGTATAATATGAAATGTACAAACTAGATAGTCAAATCTCCTCATATATCCAATTAACATATTAAGATAATGTAATTTTATACTTTCCCATAATATAAGCCATAAAATTGGTTTCATTATTTTTATATTTATTCACTTTATATCCCAATTGTAGCCCCTTTCCCTCATTGCTTACCTATTGCACCCTCCCTCTCTCTTCCCTTCTATCCCCCTCCCCTAGTCTACAGAAAGACAGAGTCCTCTTCACCTATCATCTGACCCTACTCTATCAAGTCTCATCAGGACTGCCTGCATCCTCTTCTGTGACCAGGCAAGGCCACTCTGGCATAGGGAAGTGATCAAAGAGCAGGCAACAGATTACATGTCAGAGACAGCCCCTGCTTCCATTACTAAGGACCACACATGGAGACTGATCTGCCTATCAGCTACATCCGAGTAAAGGGTCCAGGTCATACATGGCCATTGGCTGGTGCATCAGTATTTGCATGCCTCCCTGGGCCCAGATTTGTGACTTTGTTGGTCTCTTTGTGGAGTTCCTGTCTGCTCTGTGCTCCCCACCCTCCAATCTTCCATAAGACTGCATTCTGCTCAAAGTTTGGTTGTAACTCTAGCATCTGCTTAGATCTCCTGCTGGGTGGAGTCTTTCGGAGGCTCCCATCCTGTTCCCTCTCTTCAACTGCATCTGGAGTCTATTCTATCTGACTTTCTGTTCAATGCACATCCCATCTGTCTTTCTAAACAAGGATTGATCATCTTACCCCATGTCCGCCCAATTGATTATCTTTTTTAGGTGTATAGATTTCATTATGTTTATCATATCTTATAGGTCTATATAAGTGAGTATATCCCATGTTTGTCTTTCTCCTTCTGGGATATTTCACTCAGAATGATTTTTCTAGATCCCAACATTTGCCTACAAATTTCATGATTTCCTCCTTTTTGATTGCTGAGTAGTATTCCATTGTATAAAAATACCACAATTTCTGTGCCCATTCCTCCGTTGATGGACATCTGGGTTGTTTCCAGGTTCTGGCTATTACAAATAGAGCTGCTACAAACATGGTTGAACAAATGTCCTTGTTGTGTACTTGAGCAAACTTTGGGTATATACCTAGCAGTGGTATAGCTGGGTCTGGAGGAAGCACTATTCCTATTTGTCTTAGAAAGCGCCAGATAGCTTTCCAGAGTGGTTGTACCAGTTTACATTCCCACCAGCAGTGGAGGAGGGTTCCCCTTTCTCCACAACCTCTCCAGCATGTGTTATCGCTTGAGTTTTGCAAACCAAGTAATCCAATTAAAAAAT
The DNA here is from genome assembly GCF_030254825.1 of Meriones unguiculatus. Classification (NCBI taxonomy): domain Eukaryota; kingdom Metazoa; phylum Chordata; class Mammalia; order Rodentia; family Muridae; genus Meriones; species Meriones unguiculatus. The sequence continues at coordinate 92,334,161 of NC_083357.1, read as the reverse complement.
GGGGAACAGAGCTAAACAGAGAATTCTCGACGGAGGAATATCGAATGGCAGAAAAACACTTAAAGAAATGCTCATCCTCATTAGCCATCAGGGAAATGCAAATCAAAACGACCCTGAGATATCACCTTACACCCATCAGAATGGCCAAGATGTAGAAAAATATTTTTAAAAGTTTTTCTTCTCTAAGCCATTATGTCTACCATATAACAAAATTTCGTGTTTCCAGCAAAAACACTGTAATGTCCAGACAGCAAAACAGCTTCCAGTCTGAGCCAAACTGTTACTGCAGCATCTTAGTGTTACATGTCCTGATGCATGCACACTGCAAAGTGAGCGTGTTGTGCATTCAGAACAGTTTGCAGTCTAGTTGTGTGATGCAGAAAGCATGGGTTAGTTCTGCTGGAAACAGCATGTATTCATTTTGCATTTGATTTTCAGTGATGTCACTTATGGTTGTCATGTGTTCAAAAAGCTTTCACTACTGCCATCTTTTCCACATTTAGTTGCAGGATCCCATTTGGGATCTGCATAGAAAACAACTTGGGGAAGAACCATTTTCTTCTTGTGATTATTTGTCTGTATTTTTTCATTGTTGAAGTAATCCACGATTAAAAAAAAATTCCTAAAAAAAAATATCAACCGAATAGCAACAAGATAAAATGAAGTAGGCTCTATTTGATAACCTTTCCACTCATACACTTGTACACACCATGAGACGAAATTAAATCCAACACGTAATAAAATGAGGTATTTGAAATTTTTGTCTTGAAATGCCTACATTCCAATGAACTATAATAATGTGGAATGTTCTGACTGTATAATAAGCATTCTTTAAACATAATCAATATATTAAGAATTATTTAAATGCTAATTTTTTTTTACTTCGTATTGAGTCTGTGAATTACACATCATGCACCGTTATCCTACTCATCTCCCTGTCCCTTCATATCTGCCCTCTACTCTTGCAACCTGCCCCTACAAAATAATAATAATAATAATAAAACACAATGGAACCTGCACTATGTAAAAAAAGTCAATGAAATTATTCCTGGTGATATTCTGTTATACTCATAAGATTGGTCCCTAGTCCATTTGTCATTATAGAGGCTTTACCAAGCAACTGATGGAAACAGATCTAGAGAACCACAACCAAACATTAGGCACAGCTTGGGGAATACAATTGAAGAGAGAGAAGTATTAAAGGAACCACAGGGGTCAAGGACAAGAGAAATCCTATAGAATCAACTAACCTGGGCTTACAGGGGCTCACAGAGACTGAACCACAAACCAGGCAGCTTGCATGGTTCTGGTAGGCCCTCTGCGTGTATGTTACAGTTGTGTAGCTGGGTCTTCTTGTGGGGCTACTAAAAGTGGGAGTGGGGGCTGTCTCTGCCTCTGCTGCCTGCCCTTGGTACCCTTTTCTTGTACTAGAGTTCCTCTTTTACACTTAGTAGGAGAGGAGGTGCCTAGTCTTACTGTAGTTTGTTATGCCATGGTTGGTTGATAGCCATGGGTGGCCTACCTTTTCTGAAGAGTTGAGTAGGACTAGATGGGGTGGGGGTGGGGTAACTGGGCCAACGGACCGGGAGAAGAGAAAGGAGGGAAGACTGCAGGCAGGATATGAAATAAACAATGTTATTACAAGTTTCTTCTTTAACTTTTACGTTTACATTACAGTGATACCCAAATTCACTAATTCCTTTTTTTTTTTTTTTTTTGTACTATCTGAAATCTGGCTTCATTTTAAATTCAGCTTTAACATACATTTTAAGTAATATGTAATACCATGCATTGTATGCAATAGATACTGTGCATTGTGTAAAGATTCAAATGCTGATTTTTGTGCCCCTACCCCATGTCAATAAAGAGGCTTGACAGCCAAAGACTGAACAGTGGAGCCAAAATGGAGGCAGCCAAAATGGAGGAGGAGATGGAGAAAGGAAGTAGGGAATTCTCATAGCCAGGAAGAGAAGTCGAGAAGATACCAGGAGAAAGTACCTGGAGCATGAAAAGCCATAAAAGCAAGTATCTTGGGAATTTACACTGAAAGGAAGCAAGATTAGTTTAGAGGATTAAAATAAATTAATACTACTCAATTCTTGTGTCATAAAGTAAGTTAAACAAATATAACTGTCTATTCTCAATTACTGGGTGGTATGTGGGTTAAGAGAAAACTGCAGCATGATTTTAAAGCAACCACTAACAATGCATAGCACAGATTAAACAAAAAACTGAAACTTATTTTCAACTAGTCCTTAACATAACTATCTAAGCCCCTAATTCTATATCTTGAAATTTGAAAATTCATTTGCTTTTAAAGTATTGAACCCCAAATACTGTTAATGAACTTTTTTGTTGATTCTTTGTCAGTACTTTCCTATGTTTTAATGCCTTTATATTTGAACAAATTAAGACACAAATTGGATGATTCCTTTTTTGTGATGTTGTTCCCAGGCTCATCAATTGTGACTTGAGATAGCCAGTGTTGTCAAGGCGAGAAAACAGGTCATTTTGAAAGCAATAAAATAAAGGAGACAGAAGCTATCACCTATGAGGCCATCTTATTATGTGTTTACAAACATAGATCATAAGGTATTGTTTGGCCCCATATTAGACAGGTGAGCACATGCAGTTGCATGTTTTGTTTTTTGATTTCGGGTTTTTTTTAGTTGACATATTTTTTTTTTCCATTCTGTGAATGGAAAGTTACAAATTAGAAATGTTTATGGTTCACATACTTTATTTCTTTTTCCCAGGTGTAGCTTATAAAGGTAAGAAATTGATGTTTTCCCGGGAGAGCGGAGAAAGGTGTGCAAAGCTACATTTTTGCTGAGCATTAGGAAGACGGATGAAAGTGGATTTCCTCTGTAGGATGGAGGTGACAATAAAATGGAAGTTTGAGGACAAAAGTCCAAACTTTGACAACACCAATATACTCGGCTCAGCTCTCAATAAACCAACATTTTTGGAGTTGTCCCCTGTTTTGATTTGTTTTTCAGTGACTCTGACAGCTGCTCTGCAAAGGCTGAGCTGCTGCCAGTCAAAAGTGATCCCAGGGTGTCACCCCCAGGCCACAGGCTATGGAGGTTTCTCCTGCAAGCACCACTCCATGCCTACTTCCTCGCAACCTTGATTCCAGCCTTTCATCCTCTCAGGAAGGGGTATGTTCTCCTCTAGGCTTCAAGTACCCTCTACAGATTCCTCATAGGAGGACTTCTCTGTAAAGAATTGAGGGCCCAAGAGCTGTACTCTGTTGGCTTCCCCAGGAATCTCTGGCAGATCGTGTCTACCTGCCCCTGGTAAGATGTGAACAGGTCCAGGGTCCAATCATAGGCAGGCCAATCTCCTCATCATAAGGCAACCAACCTCCTCATCAGTGAACTGGGCAGTGGCCTCACTGCAAGACTCTACACCATGGTTTTGCCTCGTCTGGGAAAGTCAAAAGATAATGTGGTACAACTTCTCTCTCATTCAAAACTTAACTGCACAATCTGAGCACAGGTACTCTGGGTGACCTTCCACTGGTCTTCCTGAGTTTCTGCTGTGATATGGCCAAAGAGTGGCTTCTCAGCTACCCTACTTCCACCATCATACACACGCAGTCCCATGTGAGGAGAGGTGCTGATCACAGAAGTTACAGGGCATAGCCAAGCTTTTGGCCTTGAGGTATGATGGATTCAGTCAACAGAGTTCTGCATGTTCTAAGAAAGAGCCTACCACTGCACCCCCAGACTAGTCAGTGGATACAGTTTTCTTCCACTGAACTGCAGGATCTGGTTCTTCTTCTCAAGGCCTTCTCATGACCCTCTTTATGGCTTGTTCAAAGTATGACTCCTGGACGGAAGGGCTATCTCCGTGTACAAATTGTACATCAATGTTGTTCTTTAAGATCTTGGATGTTTTCTCACCAACACTGAAGAGGCCTCTTCTTTGCCCACCACATCTTGTCCCCACTGGACCCTTCTTCATAGCATAGACTAGATGACAACCAGGACCAGATGGACACCAGAGAAAAGTACCATCACTCTCAACAGTGTAGACTACTTCAGGCTAGCCAATAGGATCAATCTCCAGCTCCCACTGAGCAAATTTGAGGTTCCACTCAAAGATGTCAATACTACCAATGTTAAAGCAAATGAACTGATCAGATATTGCCCAAGAAACAGGTACAAGGCACACACACAAAATGTTTGTTAGTGTTATACTGTACAAAGTGCTTTCAGGTGATCTCAAAAATAAGCACATAAAAATACCACAGCAACACTTGCCCAAAAAACAGCCAGACACCAGAAATCCTTGTGGTCTTCTACATCCATTTCCATGAAGCATTCATCTTGTTATCTTTCTCTCTTTCCTGCTTCTCCCCTCCACAAGGACATTCTTTAGTTCTACAGTATTCTTTTTCCTTCCTTCCTTCCTTCCTTCCTTCCTTCCTTCCTTCCTTCCTTCCTTCCTTCCTTTTGTTTTTTTATGATAATGAGTTTACTGGGTTTTTATTTTTTCTTATTCTTTGTAGTCCTAAAAAAATTCTCAAACCTTTTGGGAGGTTTGGAACACAGCCTTGGGGAAAATGAAGACATTCTTTACACTTTTTCTGAAGAGGCAGCAGCTGCTGCAAGCAGATCCCCTGATAACACTGCTAAGCAATGCCTAGTAACTCTCATGCTGCTCCAGGCCATCTAACTGCTTCCCTTACCACCTACACTTCCAATCACCACAGATTAGAAAAAGGCCAGGCCAGCGCCTGACCACTGGCTACCTTCACCAACTGGTGGCATATCTCTTGACCTTGACCTTAGGATGCTACACTTCTTTTCTTTTTTCTTTCTTTCTTTCTTTCTTTCTTTCTTTCTTTCTTTCTTTCTCTTTCTTTTTCTTTCTTTCTTCCTTTTCTTCTAATGAATTATTTGACATTGTGTACTTTTTAAAATAAATAAATAAAACAACCCTGTTACCTCAAGTTTATAGTCCTGGAAATTGGCACAATTTTAAATTGAGATAGAGAAATTACCAGAGCAAGAGGGAAAGCAGCATGTACTGCTAAGCAGTCCTAGACTATTCACGGTCTTTCTGATCATTTTCTTAAGTTCTGGGTGTGCAAGTCCTCAAGGAGTGAGGTTGTGATGCTGTTTTTTTTTTTTTTAATATTTTTTTTTCAATGCAGTTTATTCAGGAACATTGAACAATCCTCAGACCCCGGGGAAAGCCAGCCCACAGCTTAAATGGCCTCTGGGTAGCCAACCCAGGCGTGCCACGGGGGCAATGCAGATAGGTCCACATACATGGAAGCAAGCCAGATCCTCGGCCTTAGCCAAATGTGGAGTTGTTCGTGACAGAGCACTCACCATCGGGAAGGTGGAAGGCGGAAACCAGCTCCATCTTTAAGGCATAGCATTCCGCAGCTCTCTACAGTTCCCCCTTTTTGTTTTAGACGCATCAGGCAAGAGTAGAGGTCTGATCTCTGATATTAGAAATAAATTGGGACTTTGTACAGATGTTCATTTAGGTGTCATCCACCCAAAGAGCATCAGACCCGTCCAATACCTTTTTCTCAGAGGCGGGACCTGGGGCATCAACCCGCATGCAATCAGACATGCTCTTCTCTGGGTCCAAAGCGGCTGACCCTGCTTAGCCTCGCATCCTGAGCGTATCATTTTAGCTTTTTATGGTATCCAACCATGCTTGGGGAGAATGTCCTGCTTCAATGGCTGTAAAGGCCTGAATGATCCTGGCTGCATCACACTATTGTGAGACTCTAATCTTGCATATATACCACAGGCAAACCAAGGAGACCAACACCAGAAGGCCTGCTAATACTCCCATGCCCGCCCATTCCTTCAGATGATTCATGGCTGCAGCAATCCATGTTGATAATCCTGTGGCTAGTCCTGCGTCCACTCCGGTAGAATTTACTGTGACAATGGCCACTCTCAGCTGCTCCATCGTAGTATCGAATTCTCCAGTCCAATTACCTAAAATATAGCTTGACAATTGTTTAGACAGATTTGCAGCACAGGAAAAATTCTCATGTTGTATGCTAGTGACACAAAGTCCAGCATACTTTCATTGACAGCCAGGTTGAGCGATTTGCCATAGGGTATCAATTTGCTCCTGCAAGAGGTCAATCCTCTGATTGAACACCATCAAGCTTCCTTTTAGTTGAGCATTAATTCCTTTATGTACAACTAAGGCATGAGCTACATTGGCTAAATGATTACTCAGGGTCTGAGCAGTCTGCCCAGTATGACTCATGGCTAATGCCCTGGTGGTAGCTCCAACAGCCGTCAATGAGATGGTAGTAACAATGGTGGCTGTAGTTCCAAGATCCCTTTTCTGTCTGAAGAGAGTCATAGCGTGAGGGGCATCAATGGGCACAGGCACCCAGTGAGGCATGAGAACCTTAAATGACTTTCAAAATTGGAGGAAAACATGGAGTTAGTCAATTGGCATGGAGCACGTCTCGCCCCTGGGGGCAATGGTCTCCTGAACCTACTCAGACCTCGGACACCACCACTGCTAGTTCTAGAACTGACGCAGGATGTTCCAACGAGGGGCTAAGGCTTCTCATAATATTTCCTATAAGCCCACACCTGTTTGTCTATATCCCCCATTTTTATTCATTATTAGCCAGATAGAGCCAAGTAATTGTGGTAATGATACTTGCTTTTTTGCCCAATGCTGGAATGCTAGTGATGCTGTTTTTACATGAGAGACTCAACCTGGTTCCTATAAGACCATCATTCCTTCTGTGTCTTGCAGCTCTCTTAGTAAATGTGGACATTTCAACTGTATTCCTTTGTTCTTAGAATCCAAGATTAAGGAATAGTTAGACAACATTATTTAGCTTTATGACTATGGGTGTTAGCTGAGTGAATATAATGGTTATGAAGAATCAAGGAGGAGTCTGATGCCGATTAAAGGAGAAAGACGCAAAATGAAAGAATAGTGCAGCCATGACTAGCAAAAAAACAGTGAGAGACATGAAGCCAGCACAGCTGGTTAACACATTCCAGCAGACCTGAACCAAGTGCTGTTTTTGCCATTGTGCTGTCTTTCACTTTACATTTCTGATCTCTACATGTTGCCTTTGTGGGGAACTTCTTACATTTATATCTTCCCCTAGAAAATTATTTCTGCTCTCAAAGAAGTAACCTTGTCTGGACCTACTCAGGAATGTCCCTTGCCACAGAGAACTAAGAAAAGCACAAAAAAGTTTGGATAGCCACAGAGTTCTCTTGGCACACCTGCCCCTAAGTAAACTCAGAAACAACAGATTTGGTAAAAAGATGAGCCTATAGGCTTCTTCCTATGAGTAGTCTGTAGGACATTGCCAAGATATGCATGCCTCTGCTACATCTGCAAGTTATTGCGCCATGTTGGTCATTGTTGTGGTTCATAGACTTCACAGCTGGGTAAAACTGTTGGTTGCTTCACTCCTTTGGAAATTTGCATGTTTCCTTCTTTTACAGCAGTACTCTCAGGGAAGAGGCATTTACATCCCCAATCTGATCCCTGCATCATCTCTCCGATATCAGGTACTTTTCTTCCACATTTTAAGGAGTAAACAAGGGCAATAGCAATAGCCTGTAATATTTGGAGAGTCTCTTAGAAAACCTTGACCAATAACTCAAAATAGGTTTCTCATGTCTGTGATGAGGTTTTTGTTAGATGGTCTCTGCCTCTTGAAGGGAGAATTCTCAGTCCAGATGATAATATTTCATTTAAAGTATATACGTATATTTGTACATAGACTTTTGTGTTTGCATTTTTATAAATTTTAGGTAGATGGTTATTAAGATGACCACTTATTATTTTTCAGACATCAATACTATTAATTTATACTCTTCCTTCTTCTCTATTTTTTATTAATTAGAGCTCTCCCTTTTCCCCATTTTCCTAATCAGACTATTTATACTTTTTTGGACCCCCTGTCTATTGCTCCCAACCATGTCCTACCTAAGCAATGTTCCCCTTTAAATTTTCTTTTCTGTTGTTTGTTTGATGTTTTTCATCATCACCATCATCATCATCATCATCATCATTATTTATTGGTGCAATTGTTTTGCAATTGCTCTAAGATATATAGTAATGGGAAGATTGGTAGTGAGGATCATCTAGTGAGAAAAAACAAGAAGTGATTGTCTTTCTTGGTCTGAGTTTACTCACCAGATATAATTTTTCTAGTTATATCCATTTACCTGATGAGTTCATGATTTCATACTGTACATGTCCTTCAGTTGAAAGATATTTTGCTTGTTTCCATTTCTAACTTTTGTAAACAGATTAGCAATGAACATGGCTGAGCAAGTTCTATGTGGAGTGGGATGTCAAGGCCTTTGTACATATGACAAGGAGTTTATAGTTGGGTCATAGAGTAGGTTTATTTTTTTAATATTTGAGAATTCTTCACACCAATTTTTACATTGTCTGCACCAAGTAGTTTACAGTCCCACCAACAGTTATGATGGTTTCCTCTTCCTTATCGTTCCCCAGCATTAATTGTAACTTTGTTTTTGTTGTTGTTGTTTTATTTTTAATTTGGGCTTTGCCATTTTGACTAAGGGAAGACAAAATATCTAAGTTATTTGAGATTCATTTTCCTAAATGCTAGTGACCATAATTATTTTTGAGATATTTCTTAGCCAGTCTTCTCTTAGTTTGAGCTCACTGTTCAGGCCTCCTTGCCATTCTTTGAATAGACTAGTTTTTGTTGTTGTTGGGTGGTTTTGTTTTTGTTTTCGTTTTTGTTTTTTTTGTGTGTGTGTGCATGTGTGTGTGTGTGTGTGTGTGTGTGTTGTTGTTGTTGTTAAGGGGCTGGCTTAAATCTAACATAATTCAAACACCATATCAATGCAGATGACAAAACATTATTGTAATCAAGCTGCTACTGTTTGATCAGAGCCACAGAACAGACACAGGAGATGAAATGCAAGCTTGAAGGGATGTTGTACAGTATATTTAAAGGACGAAACCACAAAGCGAGGAGGAACATAGTGGGCTGTAGTATTGTCCAATAATAGTTTGATATAAGAGGTTGAGCAAGGGAGTTTCCATCAATCAGTAGTTGGTTCCTGGGTCTGGGAACATGACCTTAGTTTGATCCGGCCAGCAAGATGGAGAAGTTGCCCTTGAGATGGCTGGACTCAGACAACTATTTCCTTACAGCAGAAGCTGATCAGGTATTAGGGAGTTCCTAGCTCCCCTAGGGCCTGAGACCTTAAAATTAGTTCTTTCTATGATTATGTGAGCTCTAAAAATGAAAAGGTAGTACTTAGAATAAGTTTCTTTTGCTCGTTCTCAACAGTTTGTCTGTTTTGTTTTGTTTTGTTTTGTTGCCATAGTTGTTTTAAATGTTTCTTTACATAGTCTGGTTATTATACCACTCTCAGCTCTTTTGGCCTTCTGATGGTTCCTTCACTCTCAATACTTTTTGAAAGTGTGAAAACTATCAACAAAGGCTCTTAAATAAATCTGACCTAACATCCATCTGTTTCTTTAAAATTATATAAAAATATCTAGATATTGAAACACAATAGGAAATACGATGAACATGCATGTACATACTTTTGTTTGTAAGGAGCTTCAAATATCATTTAGTTCATTTCCTGGTTCCCCAAAAGAACCAAGGTTCTGTTTCTATGTCCTCCGAGAGCATGGGAGCATATGGCCATTTATAACTCTAGTTCCAGGGGATCAAATGTTTGCCTTTTTCTGGCCTATGCAGAGTATACATTGTATACATTCACACAAGTACACATACACATTAATAATGTTTTAAATAGACTGTTAGAGTTCTTATTGTGTGTGTGTTTTCCCCATTGTTTATGCTATTCTCTCAATGTTGTAATAGTTTTCAAAGAGTTATGCAAACATGAGATAAAATGTTCAGTTCTGGAAATAAACATTGAGTGAAGCTTGCCTTTCAGTGCTGATTTCAAGTACACAAGCAAAGTCTGCATTTGGAATGTGAACTCCAGCTGTACAATACAGCCCTCTTTTTTTTATTTGGTGAATGGCAGCATTGGCAGTTTAAGTCCATCTGGAACAGCTCAAGCATTCACTTCATTTATTAACTTATTACCAAGCTTGGCATATGAATTCTCAGACTATCAGTGAAGCAGAAATTTAAAAGAAATGAGATAAATGGACTTTAATAGAAAACCATGTGCATCAGAAATACCAAAAAGGCCTTCCTGGTATTTGTTGTTCTGTATTGTCTGTCTGCTTATGTATTTGATGCCAGATTATTATAAATGAGTTTTACTGTAACTTTGTAAACGAATGCCACAGATAAAAAGAAATGAAATAATTGCTGTGCCCAGAAGAGGGCGATGTTGTAAAAAATATCTGAAGCAAGAATTTAAAGGAATTTTTATTCTAGTACTATGTTCAATTAAATAAAAATAGTACAATTTGAGAAGTTGCTTCTTTCCATAATTAGATGACAACATTGTAAAATGCTTCTGGGGACATAAAACTTAACTTTGTATTTATGCGCACACAGCAGGATATGTGTCTGTACACGTGCATACAGCATATACACATTATATATTATGGACATTACTGTGTATAAGGAAAGAGAGTTGACAAATGCTAACTGTAATACTAATTTATATCATGACTATAAGTTAAAACAAGATAATTAAACACAGAATATTATTAATGAATGTTTTTATTTTAAGGCCAACATTGACTCACTTAAATTAATTTAACAAAATTTAAATCCTTCACATACTGATACTTTCAAACACATGTATGAATGGGAAACTATGATATATAGAAATAACAGCCTTGTCATTATTAGGAATTAACCTTTAATCAATTATATCCTAAACCAAACGATATAATAAATTCTCTCTCCTATAAAGACAGAAAGGCACATGTGTTTATGTGTAAAGGCATTACCTGCAGAGATTTATATGGTAAAGTAAAACCATTTATCTTTGCCTATCTTGCCAGGTATAAAATCCATGCAAGTGTTACACCACCTGCAGGGTTTCACTTGATGAATTTGTGACATGATATGAAGAGAAGTTTGTCACATACTATTATTAATTTTTCTCCTCATCAATTCATAAAACCAAGTAATTGGCACGTGTTTCATTTTGAATGCCAGCAGCGGCTCTGACGTCTCTAGGTCCCTCGGATTGGACTTCCAACTTATAGAAAAGTTCTGATGATCACCAATAACGATGCAGTGATGTTATCGATCACATGATCACTTGTCGCCCTGTATATATGAGTCATGGAGTGGGAACCATGAGTTTCTTACTTAACCTAAGCTAGCAAATGCGTCTGTTTTGGCTTTCCCTTTCAGCAGTAACAGGTTACAATCTTTCTAATCTTAAAGGTTACCTTGAGGTCATGAGAAACTTACTTCTGTGAGGACTAGAAGAACGATCAGTAGGTCAAGTAAGTACTTGCCGTGCACATCTGCGGCCCTGAGTTCAAATCCTCCTGTAGAGTGGTATTTATAATCGCTGAGCACCTCTGGTGTGACGGGAGAGAGGCAGAGACAGGGATTCCTTGGACGCGCCTTGACCAGCTACTCTGGAGTGTGCTACAGCAAACAATAACTACATAAACTTGGTTGGATTTAAATGTTCAACAATTCTCTTACGCATACCTGTCTTGAGACTTGTTCCCAGGCAGAGCCATTTGGTGGAAGCTTGTGGCACCTTTAAGCTACAGGCCCTTACAAGAGGAAGTGTGCCACAGGGAGTGGGGATTGAGGCTTTGTAAAGCAGCCCCGATTCTCCCTGCTTCCTACTGCGATGCGCATTCCATATGCAATGTGGCCTGCCGCTCCTCTCCTGCAGCCGGGCCTCCCCTACCTGCCTTGTGTTTTCCCCGTCATGATCTATCTGCCAGAGGTGGTCGTCTGATCTGTACGCCCCTGAGATGGTGCGCGTGCACCCACATTCACACTTAGAAGGAAAGAAGACAAAAGCCAGGATCAAACTTCCTATAGCTCTTCAAACTGGAAAGGAGCAGGTGCCTACTCGCTTAGAGAACAAGAGTCCTGCCAGTATTTGCTAGAGAACCTGTCTCAAAACGTACATTAAAAGCTGTGTTGTTCTGTAATCCACATAACTTTTTTCCTTATATAAGAAACCTCTACCTACTACAGAAACAAGTGTATTACTAAATCCTTACAGAGCTTTCTGCAGTTGACCGGAGGTTTCCTTCACTGCGGATTAATACAGCATTCATTGACTTATCTTAAGATAAACAGCTTTGCAGAGTGAAAATATTTTAAAGTTATTATAAATGTGATTTGTATATTTTCTATTAGTAAATGTTATTGAATGTGAGTGTCTCTTTTCTTGCAATGTCATGTGCTTATTTTTGACGTAAATAAAAATTTGTGAAAAATTAAAAACGCTATTTCTGATGCGTCCAAAACAAAAAGGGGGAACTGTAGAGAGCTGCGTAATGCCGCGCCTGAAAGATGGAGCTGGTTTCCGCCTTCCACCTTCCCGATGGTGAGTGCTCTCTGTCACAAACAACTCTACATTTGGCTAAGGCTGAGGATCTGGCTTGCTTCCATGTATGTGGACCTATCTGCATTGCCCACGTAGCATGCTGAGGTTGGCTACCCAGAGGCTATTTAAAGTGGGCTGGCTTTACCCAGGGTCAGATGATTGTTCAAGGTTCCTGAATAAACTGCATTGAAAAAAAATAAAAAAAAAAATAAAAAAATAAAAAAACGCTATTTCTGTGAAAAAGAAATCAACAAAAAACCAGAAGTAAAAAATAATCAAGTATAATTTATTTTTAAGATTAAATGTGGGTTACTGCGTTAGAATCCAAACTACTGTCTGGTGAGATGGGGAGTCTGTTAGGGAATACATGCTGAGGGACACCATTGGTATAACGGTATAACGGTACTGTGTGTAAAGCCTGTGGTATGTCTCTGACTTAGATATCAATACACTAAAGAAATAAACATATATATGACATTAACATGCCACACAATACTAATTTCAGTTATCTTTTGAAAAATACAGAATTCTAACTCCAAATTTAAGATATAATTTGAGAGGTGATCATACAGCCATTTAGAGTGCGTTATGTACCTAGTTCATGTCTTAAAGTGCAACTCAACCTAACTAGGAGTGCATCTTTTTTATATTAATTTTTATTTTTTATATTAATCATAGGTTATTTACTTTGTATCCCAGCCGTAGCCCCCTCCTTCATTCCCTCCCAACTCCACCCTCCATCCCTCATCTCCTCCCTGCCCCTTTCCAAGTCCACTGATAGGGAAGTTCCTCTTCTCCTTCCCTCTGACCCTAGCTTATCAGGTATCTTCAGGACTGTCTGCTATGTCCTCCTCTGTGACCTAGCAAGGCTCTTCCTACCTCGGGGAGGAGGACAGGTAAAGGAGCCAGTCATCTCACTTTTATCTTAAAGACCTGCTCAATTTTGTCTACATTGAAAGGTAAAGAGAAACTATCTGCAAAGAAGAATTACATATCTTTACACACTTTGTTTTTGAAACTGAGAATCAACAATATAAAACCTGGAAGAACACCAGAGATTTTATCATTGCATTGTTGAATAAAGTATACACTGCGGTTAAAAAATAAATAAAAAATTGGTCCTTGTGGAGCTCCTATCCTCTCCACGTCATAGTAACCCCCCCTTCTTTCATATAATTCCTTGCACTCTGTTGAAGGTTTGGTTATGAGTCTTAGTATCTGCTTTGATACACTGCTAGGTAGAATCTTTCAGAGGCCCTCTGCAGAAGGCTTCTGTCCTGTTACTTGTTTTCTCCTATGTCCAATGCCCATCCTATTTGTCTTTCTAAATGAGGATTGATCATCTTACCCCGGGTCTTAAAAAAAAAAGAATAATTACTTTAAGCTTGTACATCATAACTTTGTAGAAACACCTTAACTTAAAGTAAAAATATAGAACTGCTTACTTACTGGAAATATTTTACTTATGCCTGAGGTCATTCTTGAGAATAAACTAAATAATATTAAAGTAAATATAAATGCACACACACACACACACACAAAGCCCTTGCCAGGCCACAGAGGAAGACAATGCAGCCAGCCCTGATGAGACCTGATAGGCTAGGATCAAAAAGAAGGAGAGGAGGACTTCCCTTATGGGTGGACTAGGGAAGGGGTATAGGGAGAGTAGAGGAAGGGAGGGTGGGATTGGGAGGAGATGAGGGAAGAGGCCACAGCCAATATACAAAGTCAATAAATTGAAATAAATGATAAAAATTAAAAAATAAAAAAACATAACTTTCATTTGTTTTTACATATTTTGAAACATTGTTTAAAATTTTTCTCCTCTAAAATCATGTAGTCCTTAATTTTCAAAATCATGTTTAGCATCGTAGGAAGACAGTACCAGCTTTCTTATTCTTAAAAATATATTGAAGTGGTATCTTTATTATAAATATGTTCACTAGCATAATGTCCTATAGGCATTATTGAAATCCTTTTGCTTCATTTTTTTTCAAGGTGAGTGACACATGCGAATATCCCAGCATGACAGAGGCTGAGATATCAGGGTTGCCATAACTTTAGCATTACCATTGACTACAGAGTGAGTACCAGGCTGTCCAGAATTGTATAGCAAGATCCTATGTCAAAAATGAAACTAGAGTCATGGGAATGGTTCTATAGGTAAATCACATTACTGTGTGTCAGTCTGAAGACCTGAACAGAATCCCTAGAACCCATGTACAAGGTTGGGTGCCATAAAGCTCATGAAGAAAACCAACAAAAACAAGAGAGACTCTGTCTAAGAACAAGATGGAGGGTGAAAGCAAGATCCTGGTTGGCTTCAAACTCCACGCCTTCCTGTTTCAGGCTTCTGCTACCATGAGTTTCAGATGTATACAGCGAACATTCTGAAACTACACAGATTAAATTTGTCTTCATATGTCCTTTTGAAAAATTCTATTTAACTGAACAATTATAAATTAAATATTTTTCAATGATGATGTGTTAAAACATGGGTAATATTAATGAATGATTGAATGTCAGGACTTCTCTACATCAGTAGGACTTACATTTGTTTCTTCATTTTACAGGGAAAGTTTTTAGATAAAAAGATTAAATTAAATACCATGTGTAGAACAAAGATTACCATAGAAACCACTAGAATCAAAATCCATGAAGAAAATAAAACAAAAAAACTACTAAGTCTTTTTTTCCTTGTCTCAAGTTTTTGCGAGTTTGCTAGCATTTTCTTCCTCAATTCATCCTACATCTTCTTATTTCTGTGAAAAATTTTGTGTAGAAACTATAAGGTTAACATCTCTTTATAGATTAATCATAATGTGACTTCAATTGATTTTCCACAATAAAAAGGTATAATTTCAATTTAACAAAAAAGTATACCCTTAGGCTATTTGATAAAATAAATACTGGCAGCTAGTGATTAAAAAAGAAATATTAACTCAAATATTTTGCCTTTGTTTACCAGAGTCAAGGAGATATGATGTGAAAAAGTCAATGCTGAAATATAGCTGATAATGTGTTCCATCCTACTCTGCATACCCTACAGATCATTAGGAACTGTGTTGTTACACAGCTTTGAATTCATATATTTGTAAATTACAGCCCATTTATGATATTTAGATTTGTAAAATATTGGAGTTTAAAAAAACGTCTGTATTCCTGTCTGAATGACGGAGATAAGGGAACTAAGATCACAGTTTGTACCCTTAATTACTCTTTGCATTAAGATAATGTTTTGTGCTTACTGTAGAGCTTAAAGGAGAATTTTAAGATACTTTTAGTTCTGTAAGCCATATAATAGTAAGTGGTTAACTTTATAATTGGTTTTTAAAATGATAATAAATATTTTATTCATGTTTCTTCATTCACATCTTCAGTTTTAAATAAATTGTCAATAGGGAATTGAAATTACGTGTATCTTGAAGCCTTTCACAACATGTACTTCATATATATATAGATAAATAGATATATGTATGTATAATATACATAATTAATATATGTAAATGATTCTAGGCATAGTTATTGATTACATTGTTATTTGGACTAATAATTTGGACTAAATATATAATATATATATACACATATACATAATGTGTATACATATATTTAACATATATATATTTGTATGGTCTACTTGAGGTGAATTTAGCTAATTTTAGTTTGAAAGAAAATAATGCGCTTAGGAAATAATGGAAAACTTTTCCTTATTGCTGATATTTTAGGCAAGTTTTCAAAACTTAAGGTATGTTTATAAGAAATATAGTAATTTTATCAACACTGCATTAGAGAGTTAAAAAAACATAATTTATATTTATATTCTTAAAAAGATGGCAATTGAAAGACATTTAAAAAGAATTCCATACAACATTATGAAAAGCCACTGCAGTAAACAAAAGATGTTATTTATCGGATCTTATTCTATATTTTAACTTATCCATGAGTTTCTAAGTTCCTGTACATTTTCCTCAATTCTTTCAGTTTTTCAGTGCACTTACACCACATTACAGCGCTTCTTTATACATGTATATTAACATTAGAAATTCTAAGTAGTAATTATAAAATATTATTTTGACTGGTCTAACACTATATTTATAGTGTTATTTTTACTAATGTTAACTTGTTTTCCAGCAGTTTTAAAGTCACTTTGTAAATGTGTTTGTGTGTTTACGTTTGTGCATAGGGGTAAGGCATGTGTGTAGCAATTGGTGTTCTATGTTAATCATCATTTTAGTGATATAGGCTTTGTCACTGACCCTAAAACTTCCAGATATAACAGTAGTGGTTAACCAGTGTGATTTTCCAAGGATCTACCTTAAAGATTTCTGCCTTAAAGGGTTCAAGCTACAGATATTCTCAGTATCCCTGATGCTTTCATCTGGTGGTGCTGGGTGGACATCTGAACTCACGTTCTCTTGCTTGTGTGGAAGGCATCAATACGGTTCTCCAAAAATGTTATAGCCTTTAAAGTGAAATCATTTTCAATGAAATTTCACCTAAGACAGTCTTGCAAGATTTCCCATTTGGAAGAGTTTGCATTTCACTCATAAGATTTGCTTTCAAGCATCAGCTTGGACCAACATTTTATACTGTTAATTTGTTAATTTGGCTGAAGTTTTCTCCAGATGTCTTGAGGAAATGTTGTTGTGTTTAAGAAAAGTTGCTAGACTCTGATTACTTCATGGCAATGAATTTGATCAGAGTCTATTAGGCCACCTATAACATTTCAAATCTTTCCAAGTTTTCTCTAAAATGTCCGTCGTTATAGTTATAGATATTTCAAGGTATGATGTATTTCCCTTTATAACTTCTTAGAAAACCTAGAGTAACTTGAGAGAATCTCATCTCAACTGTTTCAACAAGTTCTTGATGTGTGGATGCTTGAATCCTCAACCTCGGGCGATTATTATACTATTTAATAACATGTTAATAATTAATATTTCTTATAAGTGTAATCATAATCAGTGTTGATAATTTTGCAGGCATGTGGTCATAAATATTAAACACTTTATAAAATGTTTGTTAATCAGTGAAATCTAAGCACAATTATCATATTTGAATACTTCCAAAGCAAGGAGAAAACGATGTTTCATTTCCGCACTGTCTCTTCCAGACCTACCTTTGTGACATGGCTTTTCACACTGAATACTGCACTTCTCCTTTGTCACTTTGCTTCCTGGTGATATTTTTCACTTAGAAGTACTGTTCTAACACCCAAAAATTCATGCTTATTTTCTTTTTTAATCATTTTTATTTTATTGTATTTTACAGTTTATGCACTTTGTATCCTGATTTAGCCCCTTCCCTCATCTCCTCCTGCTCCCACCCTCCCTCACTCTTCACCGATCCTCTTCCCCTAGTCTGCTGAAAAGGGAGCTTTCTCCTTCCCTACTATCTGACCCTAGCCTATCAAGTCTCACCAGGGCTTCCTGGATCCTCTCCCTCTGTGGCCTGCTAAGACCACGAAGCCATGAGGAAGTGGTCAATGACTAAGCCATTAAATTCATGTCAAAGACTGCCCCTACTCTTGTTATTAGAGGACTCACTTGCAGACAGAGCTGCCTATGTGCTACAACTGAGCAGGAGATTAGGTCCTATCCATGCAAGGTCCTTGGTGGATGCATCAGTCTCTGAAAGTACCCCCCCACCCGGGCCCAGAATTTTTGGTTTGTTGGTCTCCTCGTGGAGTCCATGTCTCCCTCAAGACATCCTTTTCCCTTCTTCCATAAAACTAGCTGTGCTGTGCCCAAAGTTTGGCTGTGAGTTTCTGTATCTGCTTTGATCTCCTGTTATGTAAAGTCTTTGAAAGAACATTTGTGATAGGCTCCCGATTTGTTCTCTTTCTTCCACTGTTTCCTGTGTCTATTTTGCTTATCCTTCTGTATGAGATTTAAGCATCCTGCCTAGGTTCCTCCTTGTTACTTACCTTCTCAGAAAATTGGGAATAGCACTAGTTCAAGACCCAGCTATACCACTCCTGGGCATATACCGGAAAGATGTTCCAACATGCAACGAGGACATTTGCTCAACTATGTTCATAGCAGCTTTATTTGTAATAACCAGAATCTGTAAACAACCTATATGTCCCTCAACTGAAGAATGGACACAGAGATTGTGGTACATTTATAGAATGCAATACTATACAGCTATTAAAAATAAAGGAAATTGTAAAATTTGCAGGCAAATGGATGGAACTAGAAAAAATCATCTTGAGTGAGGTAACCCAGAAATAAAAAGACATACATCGTATATACAAACTTATCGTATATAATCACTTATAAGCGGATTTTAGAGATATAATATAGGATAAACCTATGAAAATCTATAGATTTTCGTAAAGAAGCAAAACAACAAGGAGGATCATAGGAAGGATGACTAAATTGCATATTTATTTTCTAATGAAACACAGAAAGGGTATGCATCTGGATGGAGGAGGAGGTCTGGAGAAACTGGGAAAAGTAGTAAGAGGTGGAAACAGAATAATAATGTACAATGAGAGAGGAAAAAGGTAAATTTTGATAAAAAGGGAGAGTGATGTACAGAAGACTGTGAAGCTAGAGCAGGGGTTGAGAATCTTTTTTGTGTGAGTTGTAATTATATTTATTTATTTTTTTAACTACACTTTATTCACTTTGTATCCCCCCATAAACCCATCTCTCCTTCCCTTCCAATCCCATAAATCAAATTTTTATTTTTATATTAATTAGTTTATTCACTTACATTCCTTAATTTCTACACAAAGAGTTTAACACCATTCATTTTCCATTCTTTTAATTTTACTCTTTGATTTTTTTTAAATTTGGGTTATTGTAAATATTTTAGATATGTCACAGAACAAAATAATTACTAAACAAAAATTAATTCAATTTCGATAAAAAGGGAGAGTGGTGTACAGAAGACTGTGAAGCTAGAGCGGGGGCAGGGTGTAAGTTGCACTGTTGGTAATCTTATTTAAGTTTTCTTCCTCTGCCTATTAGTACAGTAGCCTTGTATTTTCAATCTAATGCCAGCAAATTGCTATGGTTTGTGATTTCCCACCTCTCAAAGATATATATATATATATATATATATATATTTTTTTTTTTTTTTTTCTTTTTCAACAACCCTATATCAAACAGAGGGCTAATATCTAAAATCTGGAGAGGACAGGAACTCCACAAGGAGAGCAACAAAACTAGAAAATTTGAACATTTGGTCTTTCCAGAGACTCATACTCCAACCAAGTACCATGCCTGGAGATAACCTAAAACCCCTGCACAGATGTAGCCCATGGCAGGCAGTTCAGTGTCCAGATAGGTTACATAGTAATGGGAAGAGGGACTGCCTCTGACAAACTGATTGGCCTGCTCTTTGATCACCTCTCCCTGAGGGGGAAGCAACCTTACCAGGCCACAGAAGATGACAATGCAGCCATTCCTGATGAGATCTGGTAGACTACAATCAGAAGGAAGGAGAGGGGGACCTCCCCTATCAGTGGACTTGGGGAGGGGCATGCATGAAGAAGGGGGAGGAAAGATGGGATTCAGAGGGGAGGAGGGGGGTTTATAGGGGGATACAAAGTGAATAAAGTGTAATTAATAAAAATTAAAAAAAAAGAATGGATTGATTCCTATTTCTAACATAAAAAATAAAATAAAAAATTAAGAAATTAAATATCAACAAATGAAATAATCCAATTACAAATTGGGTACAGAGCTAAACAGAGAATTCATAACAGAGGAATCTCAAATGACTGAGAAGCACTTTTAGAAATGCTCAATGTACTTAGTCATCAGGGAAATGCAAATCAAAATAACTCTAAGATTCCATCTTACACCAGTCAGAATGACTAAATTCAAAAACTCAAGTGAGAACACATGCTGAAGGGGATGTTGAAAAATGGGAACACTCCTTCATTGCTGGTGAAATTGCAACCTTGTTCAACCTCTCTGGAAATCAAACTGGAGCTTTCTCAAAAAATTGGGACTAATTCTGCCTCAAGACTCATCTATACCACTCCTGGGCATATACCCCAAATTTGCTCCACTATACAGCAATGACATTTGCTCAACTATGTTCATAATGGCTTCATTCTTAATAGCCCGAATCTGGAAACAACTTAGATGTCCCTTAACTGAAGAATGGACACAGAAATTGTCGTACATTTACACAATGGAATACTACTCAGTTATTAAAAACAAAGAAATCATGAAATTTGTAGGTAAATGGATGGAACTAGAAAAGATCATCCTGAGTATCCCAGGAACAAAAAAGACACACACGGTATATACTCATTTATAAGTGGATATTAGACCTATATAGTACAGGATAACCATTCTACAATCCATAGACCCAAAGAAGCTAAGTAACACAGAGAGCCCAAATGACTGAATGCCACTCAGAAGTGGAAACAGGTTATATAGCAGAAGTAGATGATGAGAGGGAATGCTGAAGGAAACAAGAATGGGGATTAGATGTGAGGAGAACAGGGTGGGAGGTGAGAGGGCTGTGAAGGGAAACTGAGGGGAGGTAGCTCCATGTCAGGTTGGAGTCCTGCAATAGGGTAGGTTCCTGGAAGGAGATCTGTCTGACTCTAGCTGAAACTCCTAATAGGGTCAAAAGCATGAAGACTGAAGTGGCCACCTCCTTGCCAGGTAGGACTTGTGGAAAGAGGGAAACAACAACCCACCCACACAACCTTTAATCCAAAAAATTACCCTGCCTACAAGAAGTGCAGGGATAAAGAGGGAACAAAGATGGAGGGAGTGTCCAACCAATAATTACCCCAACCTGATACCCACTCCATGGTAGAGAGCCAGCCCCTGACACTATTAATGATGCTCTGCTGTGCTTGCAGACAGGAGCCTAACTTGACTGTCATCTGGGAAGCTTCATACAGATGCTGGAACAGACAGCCAAGCATGGGGCAGAGCTGTGGGAGCCTTTGGAAGTGTCAGGGAAATTTGGAAGGACCTGGAGGGGACAGGACCCTCACAAATAGACCAACAGAGACAACTAACCCAGACCCATGGGGGCTTACAGAGACAGACATCAACTATGGAGCATGCATGGTCTGGAACTAGGACCCATATGCAAACGTGGCAGATGGGCAGCTTGGCCTTCATAAAGAACACCTGGCGAAAGTGTGTGTGGGTAAGGCCGGAGACTGTTTGTAACAGGGAATCTGTTGCCTGCTTTTGGAACACTTCCCCTGGCAGGGCTGCCTTGCCTGGCATCAGGGAATAGGATATGTTCATTATGGATGTAACTTGATGTTCTGTGGAGGGTTGATATGGAGGAAGAGGAGGGATCTCTTGTTCTTGGGAGAAAGGAAGAAAGGAAACAGAAAAGAAGGGAAAGCATGGGTGACTGGGAGGGGTGGAGACAGTGGGCACCCTTGGGATGTAAAGTAAATAAACTCTTTTATTAAATTTTCATTTTTTTATATTAATTATAGTTTATTCACTTTGTATCCCAGCTTTAGTCCCCACCCTCATTCCCTCCCAATCCCATCCTTCCTCCCTCGTATCCTCCCATGCCCCTCCCCAAGTCCCCGATAGGGGAGGTCCTTCATCTGACCCTAGTCTATCAGGTCTCATCAGGTCTGGCTGCCTTGTCTTCCTCTGTGGCCTGGCAAGGCTGCTCCTCCTTCAGGGGGAGAAGGTCAAAGAGCCAGCCACTGAGTTCATGTCAGAGACAGTCCCTGTTCCCCTAAACTGAAATTAAAAAAAAAAAAAAAAGTAAAATCTGAGTAGAAAAGCATAGCATAATACAAGGCATATTTGAGGAGAAAATCTGAGTACTTTAATTTCAAAATGTAATGCTCAAACCATGCAGTATAAACAATTAAAAATGTAAATCAAAAATATAAAGAGATACATGAAAGTAAAACAATGGGGAAGTGATAATGAAATTTTAAAGATGTTAGATTCCAGTGCTTAATACTATCAGCTACTCAGCTCTGGGATGCTTAAGTATGAAGCACTATCATGGCGAAAACTGACTAATAAATCAACTTTTATTATTTTGAAGTAAGAACAATCAAAGCAAGTCAAATCAAGTATCTTATTTAAAACTTCTTGGCAAAGCACAAAGGAATTCCTTAGGTTTCTTTGAAAATTCTAGATGTTCCCTTTGGAAGTTCTTTTTAGAAGCAGCTCAAAAGTTGAAGTAAACCAATTTTTAGGTTTTTATTTTTTAATCTTCCACACTTCACCAGTTTGAAAAGCGAAGTTCTGTTACATCAAAATGTAACCTTAGTATGACCTCTATTAAAAAAAAAAAATTCTAGAAAAAAGTAATGAGTCACTGTTGAGAAGAGGTATAGGTTGAAGGAAAAGTATGGTAGGGAGAGGTTTATTACAAAGGGATCATTTTTCACTGTATTACTCAATAGAAGTTGTCCAAATTCCACTTGAGAAATCACCTTGAGTTTGTTCTCCTGTCTTGTATAAATAGTACAGCTGGAATACAGAGTTAACAAAATGTAACTAATAAGAAAAAAATAAAAAAATAAAACTGAAAACCAAAGGAGAGAAAAAAAAGGAAGTAAGGTTTCTCTCCTTCCTCTGGCACTGAATTTGTTCTATCTTTTGGAGAAATTCAGAATATAGTATGTGTGATGGATCCTATGACTTCTCTTTATGACTGTTATTTTCTGTTTGTTTATTTGTGTGTTGTTTTTAGCAACATGTATTTACAAATCTGCAATTCTAAATATTCATTCATAAAAGCAGTCCAAGGCAATACATGGGTGAAATGGATGTGAGGATTATGCAAGGACATACATTGTATTAGAATTCCATGACGCATCAATCTAAAGTGTTAAACTACGTAGTCATATAGAATGTTAGTGCTCTTTAGATACTCAAGGCCACCCCTTATTCAAGATTTTTAAAGTTTTCTTCTTGTATTGTTTGTTTTTATCTTAAAAGATCCAGCAATATTCTTGTTGAATCTTCATATCAATGAGTTTATTGGTTACCCCTAAAAGGATACCATCCCTAAGGATGACTTAATCTCCAGTTTTCTTTGTGTGTGTTTGTGTTTGTGTGTATATGTGCATGCATTCCTGTGTTTGGGTGCAGGCACACGGGCCACAGTGTACATCTGTGAAGGTCCTAGGGCCGCTTGGAAGACCAGTTCTCTTATTTCACCTTGTTTGAGACAGAGTCCCTGTTATTCATACTTTGCATGCCAGGCCATTCTATCTGGCATATTCCTGCAGGGATATTCCTGCCTGTAGCTCTGATCTTTCTATAGGAGTACAGGACACAGGTGGGTGCTCCCATGCCTTAGGTGGAGTTTAGGATTCAAACTCAGGTGCTCACATTTGTGCAGCAAGTGCTTCATGCACAAAGACAACTTTCCAGGGCACAGGTTTGTTATTCTTTATCCTTCTGAACATGTATTTGTCTTGTTCATATCTATTTATTTGAAAACCACTCGCAACGCTATTCCTAATTCAAACTTTTTGGCTTCAGGAACTGTGAAGTCTGATGAGAAGCTTATGTCTTAGACACATGCTTGTGTGCATACACACAAGAAAAAAATAAATAAATAAATAAAAGAAAACAAAACCAAAAAAAAAAAAGAAAAAAGAAGGAAGCTAGAAGTTAGAAGAGAAGAGAGATGAAACTATTCTCTTCACAGCTAACAGAAAAAAAGAACCTTGCTTTGTGAGTCGGTACATTTCTTCTGTTAAAAGCTTGCAAGTTTTATGACTTTGTTTTGGCAACCACAGGATGCAAATACAGCTATGAGCAAATGCTTTGGAATATTATTTCTTTTTATTACTCTTCTCTAATTTTTTTAAGTTGGTAATGAAATTTCTTAAAGTTAATTTGCTTTTAAAACCTAATTCATAGTAAGGGGAACAGGGACTATCTCTGACAGGAACTCAATGGCTGGCTCTTTGACTCCCCACCCCGCAAGGGAGGAGCAGTTCTGCTAGGCCACAGAGGAGGACTTTGCAGCCAGCCCTGAAGATACCTGATAAAACAGGGTCAGATGAAAGGGGAGGAGGTCCTCCCCAATCCGTGGACTTGGAAAGGGGCAGGGAGAAGTTGAGGGAGGGAGGGTGGGATTGGGAGGGAATAAGGGAGGGGGATACAGCTGGGATACAGAGTTAATAAAATGTAACTAATAATAATAAACAATAAAAAAACTAATTCATTCATTTAACTTTCTGTAAGAAAAAATAAATAGGTCCTGTACTTGAAAGATCATCTCTTTATACACTTTTCCTTTGCTTTGGCCCAGATGAGTATGTATTGAAATGGAGCATTATTCTTAATTTTGTTTTAGTAGTTGTTTGGAGTGAGCAGTATAGTACTTAGAATTTTAAAAAGCACCTTGTGCATTCAACTATTCCTTGTTTCAACAAATAAACTAACTTTATGTAAAAAAAAAAAACAAACATCTATTGAAAATTAAAATTGTTACATATAATGTATACTGTTTCATGAGCTTTAATTTTAGCATACATTTTTCTAAAGTCCCACATACAGACCATGTTTTCTGATAGGAGAAGAATTACCAGAATCCCAGGACACTTACATTGTTTTAAAACAGGGAGTTCTACATATACTTAGATTTTATAGTATAGATTTTAGAGATCTCAACAAAACCCTACTTTTGAGGAGCTCTACATTCTTGAAAAAGCAGCTTAGTGTGATCTAACGACTTTCCAAAGACTTCATTAAATTTCAGAAACTGGGATGAACTCGAGCAACACTAAACCATTTCAACAAAATATTATTTGCTTTCTATCTTTATGAATTTTCTTATTCCTATTTCTTATTAAAAAGGTGAAATTGTATGAAATGTGACATTTTATGACTGGCTTCTTTGAACTTATTCTAATATCCTCAAGGTTCATGCTCATTTTCTGTCACTCTAACAAATAACACATCATTAAGCTATGAACAGAAAGAAGTATTTTGCCTCACAGCTGTTCAGTTTGTAGTTAATGTTTTACTGGATAACTAGCTCTGAACCAATGAAAAAAGTAGCATAAAATATTTGAAGTACAGTATGACTTACTGTACTTATGTACAATGATGTACTTCTCATATTATTTCTAGAAGTAAGAGAAGTGGTTGGGATACCAAATTTCTTCAAACACAGGCACATGGTAACCTGAAGACATCTTACCACGTGCCCCATATTAATGTTAGAGCAAGCATCAGGAAGCACGTCTCAGTATTTCCACAACTTCTCAATAACATCACTGAAGAGCATCTTTATGCAACCTCCATAAAGCAAGCTTCAACACATAGGGCCTTCTGAGACATTCAAATTTCAAGCTGCACTGATTCATACTGGAACATTTTTCAGTACATCATTCTTTCTGACTGAATAATATTTTACATAAATATCATACTTGGACTATTCATGGTGGAAATTAGGATGCTTTCACTTTGTAGTTTTTCTTGGCAAAAGCGTTAAAACGGTTTCTGTTCATGTTTTCTGAAGGACACATCTTTAATGTTCTTCACTTATGACTTTTAGTGAATATCTGCTTAACATAATTTTAATATTTTGAAGAACATTCCAAATGTTTTCCAAAGAAATTGCTGCATTTAAAAATCTTACCAGCATTTGAGTGCAAGCTTAATTTTCCCATACTAAAATAGACTCTTGGTGTTTCTATTTTTTTTTATATATTTTAACAAACCTACTGTGTATGAGATGGAATCTAACTGCACCTTGATTTTCCATTTTTAATGACTAATAGTATTTAGTGCTATACCATCCATTTATTATCTGCTTCTATATTTTTTCAGTGGAGAAGCATGATGTGTTTAAATTTTCCTTTTGTTCCTCTATTTAAAAGGTGGGTTTTATAAAGCATTTGGTTATAGGCTTCAAAACAGCAGGAGAGATCTAATGAGATTATGCAATAATAATAAGATCAATTCCAGCTCTTTATTATTTGAATATGTTTTCCATATTAAGAAGGATGGTGGGACAAATTCATTACTTGGCTTCTGAAAGCTAATACTCAGCCCTATGGCTCTGTTCTTTTAGAGGCAAGGCAATTAGCTGAAGATATGTAGCTTGCTCAAGATCACCCAGCAAGTTATTGGCATAGCTGGATTGTGAACACATGGGCTCTGAGTTTCCCATCTGTTGCCTGCATCATTTGGCTGGTTTTCTAGAAGTGGGTGTATATATGTATACTTATTTTGCATTTCAGGAATGAGCAAAGGAAAGTATGAAGGCTTGTGTATTGTTTCAAGCTGTAAATAAGAAATGAAATAATATATGATATATATGTGCGTTATTATATTTTGTGTGTGAGAGCAAGAGGTGCGTAGAGGAACAGAAATACCATTTAACACTTAAATAAATAAAGGGTTGTTTAAACCTCCATAAAACTTTCTAGGAATACAGGCATATGACTCTTTAGTTTTTAAATATAACTACAGTAATATAGTTTGATTTTTAAGGCCATAATTTTATTTCATCTGGAAACTACAAACAAGACAAAATTGAAGGTGAATTTATATCTCCTCTTTTTTAAGCACCCTCTTTGAGTGCTGATAAAGTGAAATGATTTTACCCCACATCCCTGTAGAATATTTCACTTCTCAAAAGCATGCTCTTTTTGCTTCAGAAACAAAAAGACACAGGGACAATAACCACATTGTACCGGTATAGACAGACAGTATCAAAACCTGAATAACCTAAAGAGATATATGATAAATGTGCTGTTCTTATATTTTTAAGAGAGATGATCTTCGTTTTCTACCTTCTTTCTTTACAATATAAACCTACTGTGATAAAATTATTAAGATAGAATATAATGCCAATTAGTACGAAACGATGACATCTGTGAGCATTATTAGCTGAAATTTCCCTTTATCTGCAAATATTCCAAAATAAATTTTAACGGAATCTTCTATAACACTCACAGTCATACATTTTTTTAGAATACAGCATATTTTTCACAGATGTGCTTTAAGAACCTAATGTGCTATGGAGATGGTTTGGCACTTAAGGGTACTTGCTGTTCTTTCTCAAAGGATGCAGGCTCAGTTCCCAGTCACGTGACTCAAAACTGCCTATCCGTTCAGTTCCACGGGATCTGATGGCTTCTTCTGGCCTCTGCAGTCACTGCACACATAAGAAACAAATGCCCTAGGTCCCTGGGTTAAACAGTCTCCAGTTCTTTTTTTTTTTTTTTTTTTTTTCATTTTGATGAGATCTTTTATTCATCTTCCAAGTTGCCATTCTAGCTTACACATCTTATATCACAGAGATGGCTTGAGGCTGAGGAGTAGCCTGCCTCGGCAGCACCCTCAGGAGCCATCTGGCTGTCTGCATCTGCAGACCTGTTGGCAGAACAGCTATGTACCTCTTTAGGCCATCCATAGCACCGTTAGCCTTAGGACCATGGTCAGGTGCAGATTGGGTTAAGAAATGCCAGCAGGACCTGTTAATCCTCAGCTCTGGGCTTCTAATCAGGCATGTGACTTGGGAAAGGCCCATGTGACAACATGTGGCAATGTATATTAAAGAGCAAATCCAGTCACCAGTGAAGCTTTTTATCTGTTCCTGTAACTCTGTAGCAGTGGGAGGGAGGATGACCAGCAACTGCCATTTTCTGGGATTTCTGCTCAGCATCTTCTCATTGCTACCATTAGTCTAGAAAACAATGATGCCTCCTTGTTCTTTGATCTCCACAATAGCAACTGGGACTCTTGAGTTCAGGGATGAAGTTTCTCTTCAAAGCCAAGCCCCTTTCAGCAGCCTGGTCAGACTGATGACTCAAGCAGTGTTGATTATGGGTTCCATCTCACGGAAAGTGCCTTAAGTTAGATCAGCTATTAGTTGTTTATTCAAACAAGCATTGTGACACAATTGCACTAGCATATTTTGAAGGTAGTACACTATTGTAGATAAAGGTTAGTGGCTGGCTTGCTGTTTAAGTATCTCTTTGATTGCATGTAAAGCATCTTCCTGTGGAAAAGATTCTGAATAGTAGGAACAAAGCTTCTATGCGGCACCAGCTTGACATCATGGTGTTCAATGAATTATGTAGGTATTGTCTTCAGGAATGGGGCCTTGCTGTCAGTTTGTAGAGAGCAACCTATAGTCTTGGCAACAGCCTCATTTGGTTGAGGATTCCAGAGGGACCCCTTTGGCAAACAACGTAATTAGATATAACCCAATTTCAGTGCAGGAAGCTTTGTTTAGTGACAGGAGATGGCCATTTGGGATTACGTTTCTCCCATTATTTTTTAATTTAATTTATACTGCCTTCATATAAGTATATATTTTAGAAAGTTTACCACATTTTACTAAACACTAAAAACTGGCCTTGTAGTGAAACTTGGTAATAAAAAAAGATGCTAGATTGTAAACGTGGCATGACTGGGAAAGCTGTAAGTTTAATGCTGTTCTTGATCACATAAAAATTTGAGCCAACCTCAGTTATCTGAGCCTGTCTGAAAACAAACAAAATAAATGAACAATCCAACAGAGAATAAGTACGTGATAGTTTTTTTTTTTTCTTCCTGATAAACTTTATGCCTTAAAACAGACATGTAGTTGAGTGGGAACAGAAGGGAGCATGGTTTTAAAAGGAGTGGGAAGAGGATTGTGCATGATCAAAACACATATGAAATTCACAATTAAAGGTGTCAAACGAATGTGATCCTTGTCCCTAGATAATGGTATTGTTTGGATGGTTTTGAAATGTTTGAGAGGTCTGTTAAAGAGCACAGGCCTTGTTTATAGCCACTCCTACTCTATTCTTCCTTCTGATTCCAGACTACCAGTTCCAAGTGATCAGTCAGCTACAGCTTCTATGTAACCTCAGCAAGTCCTCCTGCAATGTTATCCCTGATGTGGTGGAATACACCTCTTTGATAACGTGCCAAAATAAACCTGTACTACCTTGTGATGCTTATTATTTTATATTTAGACTCAGAAATGAAAAAATAGCTAAAAATATGAGGTTTTCATCAATCATCTTAATATACTATGATTATATTTTCTATTTTTAAATATCGGTATCAATTTCAAATATTTGAATGTGATTCACAAACTTTAAATTAACCTGATGAATGGAAAGGAACACTTATTTCAGTTGAGTTACAGCATTGTACACTGAATGATTTGGCAGCAATGACAAGTAACTTAGCATATGACACTTTGAGGCCAAACAGCATCCAGAGAGAATAGAATTCCACTTTTTTTCCCTGTTAGAATGGGGGCTACAGAGCCTCAGACAAGTGACTTTCAAGCCTCAGGCAGCTAAAACTCAAAGAAAGAGAAGGTAAGTGTGTTTGGCAATGATGCCTGCTAAAGGAGAACAATTGCACTGGAGGTAGGCTATTTTTATCTGCCTCATGCTTCTGTTCTCCCTGGAGAACCACTTTCTTTTTCTCTACCATTTTCTATCCAAGAGAGTTAATAGGACATACAACATCAATAACACAAGTAATCTGTGATGTACTCATGAAAAGTCTCTCCTATCGCCGATGTCTAAAAGTAAAAGTATTGTAAAATAGATTCCAAAAGATAGGTGAGAGGCTGTGCGAGTTAAATGAGTTGCTAATTAACTGTCTATATTGAATACATGTACCAAAGCACTGCGTTGTATCTCGTTAAATATATGCACTTATTGTTTGTCACATTTGGAGAATGTGTTTAAAAAGAGAAGAGACAGATCCCATCCCTAATTATGTTTTCTTGGAAAAGTGACTGAGTACCCTACTTTTTAGAGGAGGCTGATTACAATATTTCACAAGATAGGTTATTCATAAACTTCCATCATTCTATCTCCTTTTTCCACTATGTTCATGTCATCATGATGCCACCACTTGTTTCTCTCCACAAGCTGCATGTTTTGCATTAGTTTATATGTACATTTATATGATAATATGCAACTTATTCTATACTTGGCATACACTGTAACTTTAACACTTCCGCTCACAAAGAAAACATTTTATTATGTATACAACTCAAAATTCAACATTGTTTATGCCTGTGTTTACATAATTTACCTTAAACGATTATAAATGCACTCAGAATTTTGATAGCCTCTGGGTTTCATAAATAAGAGATTAAAAGTCCTTGTAGATTTGCTACATTTACCATTTCGTTTGGAAATATATTATCATATTTCGGTTGAATGTGTCCTTTAGTTTTACTTAAGCTTCTGTAGAATAAATATTTGGGCAGTCCAACTAGTATTCATGTCCTCATCAGAGATGAGGAAAAGTTGTACAACTGCAATATAGGAAAGATACATGAAGGGTAGGTAAGTGGACACATGGCTTTAGAGCAGACACGCCAAGTTGTTAATGGTTATAGAAAATTGAACTTATCTTCTTTTCTATGGTACACACAGTATGTGCTTACACACATACACATATATATATATATTCATACCTGCACACATGTATACATACATATACATACATGCTTAGAGATGCTATTATTTTGGTGATGTTTTTAAAAATGTGTAAGTGTTTTATATGTTTCTAATTTAAAGATACATTTACACAGGTAATATTTTCACATTGTGTTCTGTGATACATTTAATATGTCTATGTTGTTAACGGAAATAAAAAGACTTGAAAGAGAAAGAAAATTTGTACTACAAATTAGATATTTGGGAAAGATGCTTCAGTGCTGCATTTCACTGTACCTTCCTTATTTAAAAAAACAACCCATAATATGTGCATTTTATCAAATGTAATATTATGTTTCATATGTATGCATATACACATACACATACACATGCATAATCTGCAATGACTAAATTTCATTAATATTATATAAAATATTGTCATGTTTAAAAAATATTTATTTTTTTATATTAATTACAGTTTGATCACTTTGTATTCCAGCTGTAGCCCCCTGCCTCATTCCCTTCCATTCCTACCCTCAATCCTCCAACTTCTCCTGACATGCCCCTCTCCCAGTCCACTGATAGGGGAGGTCCTCCTCCTCCTCCATCTGACCCTAGCCTAGCAGGTCTCATCAGGACTGACTTCATTGTCTTCCAATGTGGCCTGACAAGACTGCTCCCCCTGCAGGGGTAGGTGATCAAAGAGCCAGCCATTGACTTCATATCAGAGACAGTCCCTGTTCCCCTTACTAGGATACCCACTTGGAGCTGCCATGGGCTACATCTGAGAAATTTTGAAATTGACTGTGAGCATTTTTCAGGATTATAGTTCACTGTTATTAGCTACAGTCACGTTGTAAGCAAGTGTTTAACATACAATTCTATGTAATTGAGATTGCATTGATTTTTCCCTTGTCATGTTTGTAAACTTCTTCCTCTCAGGTTATTTTTAACTTTGCTGGCCTCTAACTCTCCTTCTTTGAGTCCATGTTCTCTTTGTCCTCTTCTCGGGTAAATTATTTAGCAATTGTGTTTTTCTACTTGTTTCTTGTAACAACACACTTCTGTTTGTGTTATATCACATACTATTCACATTATAGCATTACATATAATGTTTTGCCTTATGTATGAGTCTTTTCCATTTATTCATCTTTAATTTAACACATTTTTTCAGTTATGAACAAAGCTGCATTGTTGGTACATGTCGATCCACATTTCTTATTTTGGTGCTGACACAGCACCCAGTTTACCTTGGTAAATGTCCAAGAGTGGGGCTGTTGAATAAAGCACTGAAAGCTTGAAATGCCAATATGGCTTCTCGTATGTCAGTACGACTTTGCGCTCTCTATAGCAAGCGATGAGGCTTGTTTAAGCCCCCCAAAAAGGGGGAAGCAATTTTGTGATTGTCTTTTTGTTGTTGTTTCTTTGTTTTTTTTTTTTTTTTCAGATTAGCTGTAGCTTAGTATTGAGATTTATTTGCACTACTCTTATCAGAGTCTTTTGAAAACATTTTCTCAATTTTATGGTTTATTTATTTTTTATTCTCTTGGTATCATCTTTTGGGAAGATTTATCATTTTTAATGAAGCTACTCCTATTTCATGTATCATTCTTTTATCGTTAATGTCTAAAATGTTATTATTGTACCAAACTTTTCTGCTTTTATGTTGTGCCATGGTAGTTTTAAGACCGTGCATTTTACATTTAGGTCAGGAGCTTATTTTGAATTAATTACTTGAAGAATGTTAATACTATATGTACATAATTTTTCCTACACACTATTTGCCTCATGGATTTATCTTATTTTTATATCTCTGTTTATAGATCTACTTAATTTTAAAGCATTAATTTACTTTAGCTATGTGTCACCGTATAATACCAAAATAAGGCAAGTCTTAGGGGTAAGTAATGCCATTCTGCAACTCTTGCTTGCTCTTCAATAATTTATATGTTATTGTGGTTTTTTCCTCCATCAATATCATTTATAAATAGTTTGTGTTTCTCAATAAAATAACTCACTGAACTTCTAATTGGATTACATAAAATGTCTGAGTTAAGCCAGCATAAACTGACAATTTGAGTCTTTATATTCCTAAAGAGTATATAGGTTTGTTTTTATTATATACTACTCTGACTTTTCAAATATTTGCATAATTTCTCATATGAACATATTACAGTTTGCTTTACTTGTAAATTTAGGAGATTAAAAAATAAACACTATTTCATGATCGAAAGGATTCATTTTTATCTATGCTGTGCTTCATGGATCAATGCAAATTTTACATGTGTACTGTAAATCTTCTTGCTTTATAGTGATGAAGAAAGAAAAGAGAGCACTATTTACCTCTCAGGGAACTCCAAAATGTCTTTCTTCTTTGAATTTGTCTAGAACATTTACGTTATTATAAAAGTTGATGTGAAGGAAACCTATAGTTACAGGGAATGAATTTAAAAGGTGAACTTTGCATTATCTTAAACCTTTCAAAGAAAAGCACAAGGAATGCTTTAAGTTAACCTGTTCCTTCATTTTCAGTTGGCTAGCTACACTAACGTCTGTATATATTCATCTAAATTCAAATAGACATATAGAAGAAATTGTTGGCAGATTAAAACCAATAAGCAAAATTAAGTATATATACAATTTATACTTTTTGACATATATTAACAGATATATTGAGATAAAATGCAAATACATTTAATATTAATGATATTAAGGATAATATCAATTTTATTATAAAAACATGTCAATAACTAAACTCCAACTAATCCACTGTAAGCCAAATTTTATGTTCAAATTTATATACTTATCTTGACTTATAATATATAGGATACAGTACATAAGAGGATCAGGATATTTACCAATCTTTTTTTCCCCACAGATTACACATGGCAACTTGGCTCAGTGTAACTATGATGCATATGCTTACTATATAATTTCCTTTGCTATCTGTTGTTCAGGTGTGGATTGAAAGAGTCAACATAATTTAAATAAGCTTTTCAACTCATAATATATCCAGTAGCAAATATCATACATATGTATATATGTGTACATGTGTTTTAATCATACCTTAATATAACTTTCTGCCAAAGCCTATTAAGCAGCTGTCTTCCAGTGATAAATGTACTCAAGGAACTGATATTTATTTCGTTAATAATCAAAAATAGCTTGAACATGATAAACTTAAAATGGGAATGTTTTGAGCCACAAAACAATGTTATAACTGAAACAGACTTTCTAACATAAAACATATGAAAATGAGATGCTAAAATATGCATGTGCTTATTCCAAATAATTTTATCTTATTTGTCATTGTAATGCCTACTGAATGCAAACAGACAGACAAGGTCTAATCCATCGCATTGACTCTTGAGAGTTTTCCTTGATTTCACACGTGATTTGAATGCTGGATAACTCATTTGATGTGATTGAGTGCCCTTGAGGAAGGTTGAATAGAGGAGCTCAAACAGGGAAGATAAATTCCCTATAGCCACCCAGACTGCTGCTTTTTAAAAGCTAGAAATATTTTTCCACACAATTAGCACAAAATCACATTGTCAGAGATTTGCCTTCAGGTCATTAACTAATATGTTCACTAACAACTTTCAAAAAGTGGATTGAAAAGAATATTTTTTCCTGCATGAGTCAGAGCTGTGACTTCTACAGCAATAAAGCATTCTTAGTGAAATTCTTTTGGGAGGCTTGTCCTATCAGGGTTTCAGTTGCAATCCTGGAATGACAATAAAAGATATATTTTAGCAAATATATTTTAATATTTAAAAACATTATCAAGAAATTATTTTTCTATATTGTATTCTAATTTTTAAAATAATAAACACAATATGTTATATAAATTTATATAACTTCTGTAGAAATTTGTTTATATTAATGTGGTATTTATAGTGCATTCAGAAGAACATTTTAAGGTATTTAATTTTCTGGCAAAGTCCTAAACAAAATAAAGTAATACACCATTTAGAAAGAAAATTACTTAGATTTCCAGATAAACTTTGAAAATGTGAAAT
Source organism: Meriones unguiculatus (assembly GCF_030254825.1). NCBI lineage: Eukaryota > Metazoa > Chordata > Mammalia > Rodentia > Muridae > Meriones > Meriones unguiculatus. The sequence continues at coordinate 92,299,308 of NC_083357.1, read as the reverse complement.
TTGGGAAAATAAAAACAAGAATTTTAAAGTGATAGTGGATATTTGTAATGAAATTTTATACCTAGGTACAGTGAAAAGTCCCACGGACACCATTCTAAAGGGTTAGTTAAGATCAGTCCTTATTCATTATCGTTAGAGTTAGGACATGGAACAGTTTGGAAATCAACCTTATGGGGACAAGCTGCAAGCTGTAAAACAGCAATCTAGTTCATATTAGCGTCGTGTGGCAATATTTGTGAGTTTTTTCAAACTCCCCATATACCAAATTTTTTAGTTCATGGTATTTTGTATTAGTAAGACTTCCATCGTTCACATTATTTCATCATTCTACCCTGTCACATAGTAGTTGAGTCTGTATATCATACTTACAAATTAATTGCCCTGAATAATTACAACAGTGGTAGCTGCCAATCCGTTTAGGAGCACTCTTCACACTACTATCTACATCCCAGAAATGTGCAGAAGTTCTTGAACAGACTGGAAGCTTGAATCTCCTGCTGCCACGTTGCCATATTCCACGATACTAGCCTCTAGTAGGGGAGCAGGGGTTTTCTCTGACATGAGCTCATTGTCAGGCTATTTGATCACCTCCCCCTGGGGGCCAGGCAGGGTGGATTGTAGCCTTGCCAGGCCACAGAAGGAGACAATGCAGCCAGTCCTGTTGAGACCTGATAGGGTAGGGTCAGATGGAAGGGGAGGAGGGACCTCCCCTATCAGTGTACTAGGGGTGAGACATGGGAGAACTTGAGGAAGGGAGGGTGGGATTTGGAGGGGCCAAGGGAGGGAGGCCACAGCCAAGATACAAATTGAATAAATTGTAATAAATGATAACAAAAAAAGAAAAAAAAGAGACTGTTCATACGTTATGTCCAATGTATAAAAACACCAATTACTACATTTTTGTGTACGATTGTTGATACTCTCTTCTGTTTCTTATTCTGAACTTTATATTTTACAACGAAAGAAGCTGCATTTTAATTTGTCTCTGGTAAACCAAATAGGAATTTTAACAGTGAAGGGAAGTTGAAACCACAGAAGGTCTGAAAGTATAGTTCAGTGGCACCAAGCTCTGTGGGTATAAATCAGCTCTGACTCCATTTTCAATGCTGTAACACATAAACATTCAGAGACAGAATTATAGATAAATAGAGAGAGAAAGATAGATGAATGTACAGATGAATGTCATTAACTTTCCCATCTGAAAACCGTAGTGTTTAACTTGATTTTTAAAGATATCACCAGCATCCTGTGTATGTTCTTAGGGAACAGCAGAACCTGTAACTAGGCTAGATGTTTCTGTGCATCATTTGGTCAAGGTGTCAAGTGATCCAGTAAATAATTGCCATCTCCACTGGGAAATGAAATTTATATAGTCCAGAAAAAACAAACACACAAAAAACAATTTTCTCATTTAGGCTGTCTTCTGGCTTTTGTGAAATAAATGAAAAATCTTCTTTCAGATCATGTTTGTCAGAATTTCCCCTAGATGAATACTAAAGAACAACATAATCTTGATTTGTTTTTCTTTCCTCTTGTATAATCTCGTTCATTACATTTATTCACGGGAATGTCATGCAAAAGCATAGCATGTATGTGGAGAATTACACTACTCGAGGTAGCGTAACTTCTTCATCCACCATGTACATTCTGGGGATGAAACTCAGGTTGTCAGGCATGGCAGAAAGTGTGTTTACTGGATGAACCATCTTCCTGGCCGTGGCTTTGTACTGAAAATACTTGTGATTAATTTAAAAAAATCAATAGCCCTCTTGTATACAAACTACAGATGGGCTGAAAAAGTAATTAGGGAAACTACACTCTCCATACTAGGCACAACTAATATGAAGTGTCTAGGTATCATTCTAACCAAGAAAATGAAAGACCCATGTGACAAGAACTTCTAAACAAAAAAAGTGAAGAAGAAATGAGAAGATGGAAAGATGTCCCATGGTCGTAGAGCAGTAGGATCAACATAGTAAAAATGGTCATCTTACCAAAAGCAATCTACAGATTTAATGCAATACTCATCACAATATTAACACAGTTCTTTATAGACCTTGAAAGAAAAATTCCCAAATTCATAAAAAAACAAACATGGAATAGCTGAAACAATCCTAATCAATAATAGAAGTTCTTGGCAGTATCTCCATCCCTGACTTCAAGCATACTACAGAGGAAAAATAATAAAAACTGCTTAGAAATATGCTGGTACTGGCTTAGAAATATACCAGTTTATCAATGGTATCAAACCAAAGACCTAGAAATAAGACCTATGGACACATGATTTTTGACACAGTAGCCAAAGAGAAAAAAAAAAAGACAACCTCTTCAACAAATGGTGCAAACTGGATGTGTACATGTAGAAAAATTCAAATAGATCCATATTTATCACCCTGCCAAAAACTCAAGTCCAAGTGGTTCAAATACCTCAATATAAAGCCACATACACTGAATCTATTAGAGGAGAAAGTGGGAAAGAGCCTTGAAATCACTGGCTTAGGAGAAAACTTCCTGAACAGAACATAAACAGCTTAGGCACTAGGATCAACAATTAATAAAAATTAATAAATGACACCTCCTGAAACTGAAAAGCCTCTATAAGGCCAAGGACAATATCAATAGAATGAAACACCAGTCTACAGGATGGAAAAAGATCTTCACCAATCCTCTATCCTATAATTTGGGCTAATATCCAAAATATATAATTAACTCAAGAAATCAAACACAAATAAACAAAATAGCCCAATTTAATAATGGGGTATATTCGGGCTCTAAGATCAACAATCAATAAATGGGACCTCGAGAAAATGAAAAGCTCCTAAAACACAAGGACACTGTGGTCAGAACAAACAGACTGGGAAAGGACCTTCACCACCCCTATATCTGACAAAGGGCTAACTAATATCCAGAATATGTAAAGAACTCAAGATGTTAAACAGTAAAAAATCAAGTAACCCAATTTAAAAATGGGCTACAGGACTAAACAGAGAATTCTCAATAAAGGAATATTGAATGGCAGAAAAACATTTAAAGAAATGTTCAACATCCCTAGTCATCAGGGAAATGCAAATACAAATGATCTTGAGATTTCACTTTATACCCATCATATGGCTACAATCAAAACCCAAGTGAAAGAGGATGATGGAGAGGTTGTGGAGAAAGGGGAACCCTCCTCCATTTCTGGTGTGAATGGAAACTTGTACAACCACTTTGGAAATCAATCTGGTGCTTTCTCCAACAATTAGGAATAGTGCTTCTTCAAGATGCAGCTATAGCACTCCTAGCTATATATCCAAAACATACTCAAGTATACAACTGGGTCATTTGCTCATCCATGTTTGTAGCAGCTTTATTTGTTATACCCAGAATCTGGAAACAACACAAATATTCCTCTGCTGAGGAATGGATACAGAAATTGTGGTACATTTACACAATGGAATACTACTCAGCAATTAAAAACAAGGAAATCATGAAATTTGTAGGCAAATGGTGGGAATTAGAAAAAGTCATCCTGAGTGAGTTATCCCAGAAACAGTAAGGCACACATGTTATATACTCATTTATAAGTGGATATTAGACGTGTAATATAAGATAAGCATACAAAAATCTGTATACCTAAAGAAGCTAAGCAATGATGAGGAATCTGGGTAAGATGATCAATCCTCCTGCAGAAAGGCAGAGGGGATGAACATCAGAAGAGGGAAATGACAGGCAGCAGGAAAGAAGGTCATTGAAGGACTACCACCGAGGGCCATTGAAGGACTTTTACCAGCAAGGTATAGAGGGGGATGCTGGGACTCATGGCCAATCGTTGGGCATAGTCCAGAAAATCTTATGAAAAAAAGGGGAGATAGGAAGGCCTGGAGGGGACAGGAGCTCTACAAGGAGAGCAACAGAACCAAAATATCTTGGCACAGAGGTCTTTTCTGAGATTGATATTCCAACCAAGGACAATTCATGTATATAACCCCTGCTCAGATGTAGCCCATAGCAGCTCAGTATCCAAGTGGGGACCCTAGTAAGGGGAACAGGGACTGTTTCTGACAGGAATTCAGTAGCTGGCTTTTTGATCACCTCTTCCTAATGGTGGAGCAGCCTTACCAGGCCACAGAGGAAAACTATGCAGTCATTCTTGATGAGACCTGATAGGGTAGGGTCAGATGGAAGAGGAGGAGGACCTCCCCTATCAGTGGACTTATGGAGGGGCATGGGAGGAGATGAAAGAGGAAGGGTGGGATTGGGAGGGGTTGAAGGAGGGGCCTGCAGTGGTAATACAAAATGAATAAACTCTAATTTGTTAAAACATAAATAATTTTAAAAATAAATAAATAAGTATTTAAAATACAGCTGGGACACAGAGTTAACAAAATGTAACTAATAAGAAAAATAAAATTAAAAAAAATAAGGGACAAGAAACATAAAGTTGCAAATACAGACAGCACAGTCTCTCTCTCTCTCTCTCTCTCTCTCTCTCTCTCTCTCTATATATATATATATATATATATATATATATATATATATATATATTAAATGGGGCACTGAACTAAACAGTGAGTTCTCAACAGAGGAATCCCAAATGACAGAGAAGCATTTAAAGAAATGTTCAATGTACTTAGTCAGCAGGGAAATGCAAACCAAAAGGACTCTGAGATTCCAGCTTACACTGTTCAGAATGCCTATGATCAAAATCCCAAGTGACAGCACATGCTGGTGAGGATGTGGAGAAAGGGGAAAACTCTTCCATTCCTTTTGGGAGTACAAAATTGTATAACCATGTTGTAAATGAATCTGATGCTTTATCAGAAAATTGGGATAGGAATAGCTCTTACTCAAGACCCAGCTAAAATGTCCCTGGTCTGTACACAAAAGATGCTCCACCATTAAAGGAGGACACTTGCTCAAAGATATCCATAGCAGCTTTCTTCATAATAGCCAGGAAAAACTGGATGTCCCTCATCTAAAGAATGGATGAAGAAACTGGCACATTTACACAATGGAATACAACTTACCTATTAAAAACAAAGAGATCATGCAATTTACAAGCAAATTGATAGGACAAGCAAAGATCATCCTGAGTGAGGTAACTCAAACCCAGAAAGATACTTATGGAATAAACTCAGTTATAAGTGGATTTTAACCATTTAGTGCAGGATAAACAATCTACAAGGCACTGACCCAAAGAAGATATGTAATAAGGAGGATCAAATGGAGGATGCACAATCCCACTCAGAAGGGGAGAGAGAATAGACATTGGTAGTGGCTGAAGACAGGAAACAAGGTAGAAGAAAGGATGTAGAAAAATATGAGGGTGGAGATCAGACCTGGGGAGGCCAGGGGCAAGAGGACAGAAGCCATATAGAGAAAAGAGAAACTGAGGGTGGGGGCATATCTGTGACAAGCTGGAGATGTAAGTCAAGATAGGCTTCTGGGAGGATATGAGGGGGATTCAAGCAGAGAATCTTAGTAACAGACTGAAGTGGACACCCTCTAACTAGACAAGTCTCCTAGAAGAGCAAGAGGAACACCAACCTGCCCACAAAAACCTTGAACCAAATTAACCCTGCCTACAAGATGTGCCTAAAGATAGAGCAGATAAAGCAGAGATTGAGGAAATGCCCAACCAATGCCTGGCCCAGCCAAAGACGTACCCTATGGGAAAGTGCCAACCCATGACACTATAAAGGATGCTCTGCCAAGCTTGCAGACAGGAGCCTATCAAAATTGTCTATGAGATGCTCTACCCAGCCATACCTCAAAACAGATTCTGGGACTCAAGCTGATCATTGAGTGATGCTTAGGGAGTCTTGTGGAAAAGTAGGAGGAACGAGAAAAGGACCTGGAGGTAACAGGAGAACCACAGGAAGACCAACAGAGCCAAGTAATCAGTGCTTGAAGGGGCTTGCTGAAGCTGAAACATCAACTAAGGACCACGGATGGATTAGACCTATGCCCCCTACAAATTATAGCCAAAGGACATCTTAAGCCTCATGTTGGTCCTCAAGTAAGTGAAATGGGAACTGTATCTGACATGACCTTTTGACTGCATTTTGATCACTTTCCCCTGGCTGGACTGCCGTGCCAGGCCAGAGGAAGAGGACAGGATTATCCCTGATGTGACATGATGATCTGGGTGGATGGGAACGGTGTTTCCCTTTTCTGAGGAATAGGGGAGGGGGGAGAGGGGAGGTAAGTAGAGTGGACTTGGAGGTGAGGAGAGATGGGGCTATAACCAGGATGTAAAGTTAATATAAATATAAACATACTTATATTTATATGTATATATATATATATATATATATAATACTTGTGACTAGCACTATCACTCAAGGTCTTTGATAGTTGATATTTTCCTAATTTAACAAAATGTAATTATCTAATTTAAATATTTATATTTAAGGTGATTTTCATTGCTAGAAATGAACTCAGTAGAACACATGTAATGTGTTAACTTATATAATGTCTTAAGTGTATAAATGCTTTAGAACACTCAAATATAATGCATATGATCATAATGGAAAAAAATAATTTGTTTGGTTTGTAAGAGGCTTATTATTATATTACGTCAGCCACCTTGTACAGACAAGTTGGTCATTGGTGATTTAAATCTACAATCACGTTTTGGTTTACAGGGCTATGTTTTGATATCTTAAGACTCCAGTTGATTTTTCCTGTCCTACATGGGTTGTTGGATGTGTCTGAATTGACTACTGGAAAATGAATGTTCTGTTTTTCTTCATCTACAGGATGCTAGCCCAAAAACAGTGTGAGGATAACAGAGAAGGTTAATAACAGACACAGATGAGAGTTTCTGGAGTCAGCTGCAACCAACTGCAAACATCACCCTACCAGCTGGATAGTGTGGGTTCTGGGTAGGTTCTATGTAGGGCTGCACCCAGAGGGTACATACAGACTGATAATAACGATGGCCATTATCATAAAATACAAAATTCAAAGCAGATTTTCTAGTGCTAACGGAAATAGATTGGAGAACTTTAGCTAATGCTCATTTTGCTTCTTTGTGATATTGTTAATTTAGCTGTATTTGAACCTTAATTTTTTTAGTCAACTGAAAATTATTTTTGCTGTATGGTAAGTGTTTTCACCTATATTCCCATATTCCCTCTATGCAATGACAGTAATCATGTTTTCTATAAATCTGAACATGCAGTATACCTTTAGGGAGTGAAATATACACATAGAGTCATGGCTGTTTCAAATATACATCTTGCTGTTTAAAAAGTAAAGATGGGAGCATTTTAACATTCTTCATTCTTTCATGAATTTTTCCAGAAATAATATGGATATAAAAATTAAGTGAATTGTCACTGTTTCTTTATTTAGGAAAACAAATAACAAGAACAACTCTTTTTAGTTGTTCATCCAATTAGTTGCACTTTTGGTTTTCAATGAGAAATTACTATATTTTGTTATGATTCCTTCAGTATAAAGGCAATTACTTCTGACAATTGTAATATTTCTTTAGTTCTCTAACAATGTGATTATTTCTCCTTGGAGAACCTTAATGAACCATTTTCACAGGATTGCAGCCTGTCCTATTATAGTTGTTAAACATAAGGACAGTATCACGAGCATAAAATAACTTCTAATCTATTTTAAATTTCCTCTTCAGCCTGTCATTTTCCAGTTACTTTCCTCCCTTCATTTTCTATAAATGAAACAGTATATTACTCTATTTTAAAGATGCAAAACAAACCATAATATGCTAAGGTATGGTGTGGGTAAGTCGATGAATATTAATAACATGCAATTTAAAATAAAATGACTTGCTTTATCATAATTTTTATTTTTTATAATGCAAATCATTTCCCACATATCATTTGTAGATGATATTATTTTCAGTAATAGTTGATTCTAAGATTACCTGATATTGGTAAAATTTCTGGGAATTAAAGAACAGCAAATAAGTCAGATTTTACTGATTTCTTTATGTAATTCTTTAGTATTTTGATAAGAATGTAAGGTCCTAAAATATGAGAGTCTAATTTGTTATAAGTGAGTTTAATCCAGCAACATAGTTTATGGATATGTTAGAATATATATATATATATATATATGTATATATAGTCATGCTGTAAGGTTTTTGGCTTTCTTGTCTTATTTCTGCCAAAAAAATGATATTAGAGATATAGTTTATTTTCTGGCAACATAATTAACTCAAGATATTCATAATAAATGTAGTTATTATGCATGGCCAGATTGAATAAAACATGATAAGAACAATACTAGAGAACGTGTCTTTCCAAGAAAAAACATTTCTTGGAACAACATATTTAAGGCTCCTTTTCTATAAAATCATTTTAATTGGATATTTCTCTCTATAAAGATACAGATTTCTAATAATTCTTGGATGAAGTAATATGTGCATAGAATCCAGTAATCTCTAGCAGTAAATGATACTTCGTAATTGCCTAGAAATAATGATTAATATGTGGGTGCAAAAACAGGGAAAGATGTTAGTTTCTAAGTACTATGAATACTAATCTCATATTTTTAAAATTAAAGTAACATTAAAATGGCAAGAAGATTCTCCTAAGTTTTTTGACAAAATGGAAGAGTGAACAGTCTTCTTTCAAGGATTTAAAATAATTACATTAAGTTAATTATACATGATGCAATTGATTTACTACCAAGAATCAGATAAATTAAGTCAACTGAAAAGTGCTTATAGGATGGATAATTTTTTCTATGTTAATCCTACCGATCCATTAGCACGGGAAATCTTTCCATATTCTGATACCTTCTTCAAATTTTTCTTCAGAGATTTGAAGTTTTTTTCATACAAGGTCTTCACTTGCTTGGTATTTTATGTTATTTGTGACCATTTTTAAGGATGTTGTTTTCTCTAATTTCTCAGCCCTTTTGTCTTTTGTATAGAGGCGGGCTACTGATTTTTTTTTTTTTTTTTTTAGTTAATTTTGTATCCAGCCGCTCTGCAGAAGGTATTTCTCAGCTGAAGGAGTTCTCTGGTTGGATTTTTGGGGTCACTGGTGTATACTATAATAGCATCTGCAAATAGTGATACTTTGACTTCTTTCTTTCTGATTTGTATCTCCTTTAGTTGTCTTACTACTCTAGCTAGGACTTCCAATACTACATTGAAAAGATATAGAGAGAGTGGTAAGCCTTGCTATTTTCCTGATTTCAGTGAAATTGTTTTAAGTTTTCCTTTGTTTAAATTGATGTTGGCTATAGCTTTGCTGTATATTGTCTTTACTATGTTTAGGTATGTGCCTTGTATCCCTAATCTCTCCAAGACTTTAAACATGGACGGGAAGCTAAACAACAATGAGGCCCCTAGGCAAGATGCTTAATTCTTATTCAGAAGGGAAAAAAAAAGGATAGACACTGGAAGCAGTAAAAGAGAGGGAACAGGACTGGAGCCTACCACAGACGTCCTCTAAAAGACGCCAACCAGCAGGGGATCAAAGCAGATGCAGAAACTTACAGCCGTACTTTGGACAGAACACAAGGAATCTTATGGAAGAAGGGGGGCGGATATAAAAGGACCAGGTAGCAACAGGAACCACACAAGATCAACAGAGCCAAAAAAAAGCAGGGCCCACGTGGAACTGCAGAGACTGATGCATCAACCAAAGACCGTGCATAGGGAGGACCTAGACCTCTTGCTCAGGTGTAGCCCATAGACTATTCAGTCTCCACATGGTTCCTTAGTAAGAGGTGAAAAGACAGTCTGTGACATAAACTCCGTTGCCGCTCCTTGACCCCTTCTCTGAGGTGGGAAAACCTAGCCCACCCACAAAGGGAAGAGTATCCAGGCAGTCCTGAAGGGTCCTAAAAGGACAGGGTCAAACAGTAAGGGAGGAGGACTTCCCCTATCGCTGGACTGGGGGAACAGGTTGGGGAGAAAGACAGAGGAAGGATGGGGCCCGGGAGGAGTTGAGAAAGTCCACTACAACTGGGATACAAAGTGAAAAATATTGTAAATAATAACAAGAAAAGAAAAAAAAAGTATTTCTATAGAGTGTGAGACTTTGAAACACTTAGCCCTAAACAGATGTCTTCATTGAATCTTTCCCTTCAGGGTTCAGGGGATCATTTAGAAGAGGAAGAAGAAAGAACGTAAGAACCAGATTGGATAAAGATACCAAGAAAATAAGGCTCTCCAAATCACATGATCAAAGCGCATCTGAACTCACAATGACCCAGGCAGCATGCATGGGTCTCTACCAGATTCCTAGAACTGAAAGGAGAAATGGACACATACCCTCATCCCTAATCCTTCAGCAATCTCTAATTGATAACAACTTGCAAATAAAAATTTATTTTTTTCCAAAGAAGTCTCATGGAGAAACAAACTACTCTTAAAGGAAGACTGCATTTCAGCAATAGATGGGCAACAGAAAATGAACTCAGTGGCACCTTGTTTCACAGTGTCATGACTTTCCCTTAAAATGTCTATCTATCTATCCATCCATCCATGTATCTATCTATCTATTTCTATATGTATAAAATTTTGCTACCAATTTAGTAGCAAAAATTGGGCTCTTGGGCTCTTTTTCTGCTTGTTTGTTTGGTCCAATTGCAATGTGTTAGTTTTTGTTTTATCGTTATATTTTTATTTGTAAAAGAAAAATAGCTCATGAGAACACTGAACTATAATTAAAATAGTACCCAAACATATTGAACATTAAGTCACAGTTAGCAAATAAACCACAAGGCACAAAAACTTAAAAAGCTTAGAACCCTTTCACTGTAGCTGGAGTAATGGCTCTGTAATTAAGAGAGCTGGGTGTTCTTTCTGAGACTGTGGTTACATTCTCATCATACAGTGCTTGGCTTCCATACATATTTTCTATCCTTTCCCCTTATCCACTGAGAGGGGAAGTTCGCCTCCTATGCCTTCTGCCTGTAGCTTATCAAGTCTCATCAAGACTGCCTGGATCTTCTTCCTCTGTGGACTGACAAGACTGCACACAGAGGCAAGTGATAAAAGAGCAGGCAATCGAGTTAATGAGGGAGGCAGCCCCTGCTCCACTCACTAGGATACTCACCTGGAGACTGAGCTGCCAATTGGCTACAGCTGAGCAGGGAGTTTAGGTACTCTCCATCTGTTTCTTTGTTAGTGTATCAGTCTCTGCAGGACCCCCTGGACTCAGAAAATTTTGCTTTGTTTGACTCTTTGTGGGTATCCTATTCCCTCCATGTCCTTCTATCCTCCCACCTCTTCTTCTATAAGACTCCCTGCACTCTGCCCAGATGGCTAAGTGGTTAATAGCATTGTATGCTCTTCCTAAAAGGCCTGAGTTCAATCTCAGAGACCACATGGTGGCTCATAACCTTCTATACCTCCCAATGCCCTCTTTTGTCATGTTGATGTGCATGCAGATAGAACACTTGTACATAAAATAAAATTTTTATGTAAAAAAAATAAAAAAGCAGGAGCAGGACTTGATAATTTTTTTTTTTAATCAGGCATTATGGTAACCCAAAATTGGAGGTGAGGGATAAGAGAAAGGAGGAGCAACAATAATAAAATGAGGCCGGTGGTAAAGTAAATTTGATGCCACAGGAGTTAGTTAAGTGAACGAAATAAGCTAAAGGTTGGGAAGAGCAATTCACACTTCTAATTTCAAGCTAAGTTTGACAATCACAAAATTTTAAAGTAGGCATGAAATCAGTGAGCTTTGACAATAGAAAATCAAAGAACAGAGGTGAATAGCATATTGATGAAGCAACCATCCATGTATAACCTAAATCTAAGAAGTCTAAGAATAAAGTATGGACTGACACTCCCATCCATATAACAGAGATTAGAGTGTCTGAAAGCTTAAACAGAAGTATGAAGATGACTTATCATATAGGATATATATCATTTTGCTTTCATGGAAGCTGTATCATCCTTACAGAAAACAGAGTAAGTTATCAGAAATACAGTGAGGGGGAAGAAAGATATCATAAAAATACTGTTATTCCTGAGAAGAAAACTATATAAAACTATATAAGCCTGAGAAAAATATCAAGATAAACACTGGTTATGTTATGACATTTGTTTCACTGTGATAAAATACCAGACAGCTTAAAGGAGGAAAGATCTATTTTATTTACTGAATCAAATGGTTTGAGAAAGTTATGACTTGGAAAGTCTGGAGCAAGAGCTCACAGCTAAGTTCACTGCATAACACCAGGACTCAAAATGTGCAAGGCAGGAAAAAGGACCCAAATTTAACCTTCCATGACCTGTCCAAGTGAACTACTTCTGCCAGCTCCTAACTCCTAAAGGTTCCCTGATTCCAGAATACCACCAACTGGAGAACAAGCATGACTGTGTTGACAGCATTTTGAATTCAAATCATAACTCAGGATAAAAAGATTAAAGAAAGATTGCAGATGAGAGCCTAAAGATGCTGAACTCCTAAATGATCTGGAAATAAAAATTAAAACAAAACAAAACAAAACAAAACCTACCTGAGTATATGGAGAGCATAATGGAGCACACACACACACACACACACACACACACACACACACACGTGAATAAGGATGGAACTTTTCACTTTAAGTAGCTTAATAAATGAACTTAAACTTCATGGTCACTTAAAGAAGTTAACTAATCTACCATTTCTAAGATGTTGATAGAACCTATGAAGCTAGTATTTCTTCAAGCTGATGACAATCTGCTGCTCTTACCTTCCAGAAAGACAAGTTATGGAAACAAAAAAGAAAATGAGAAATTTTCTATTGTCTCCTACTGAATACATAGAACTAGCTTGCATCTATTATATCTAACATATGAAAGTTACTACTGGATGAAGAAAAATCAGAATAAGTTGATTCAAAAATAAATAATGGGGAAATTCAGAGAGCGTAATTTTGCGAGATTGCTGCAGGTGTTTACATTCTATTGACTTTCCTATACAACACATTTAAAATTACATGTACAAGTTAATGAGAATGTGCTAAATGTATCCCAAACCTGTTTTCTTGATCAAACCATGGACTATAAACCATAAACTTGTTTATCTTTATGTAATATCATCTTCTTGTTCACTTGCGTACATCAACCTATCAACCTTCCACACTGCTCAACTGTGTATACTATGCTAAGCTTCAAGGATGCTGATGTAGCTTCATCAAAGACCAATAACCCAATACCTTCTTTTGTTTGTTTCTTTATCTGTGTCTGTTTTTTCCTCATTACTTCGCCACTCTAGACGAGACTAAGCCTGGAACTGTGGAAGGTTGCATTACAAGAAAAGAGACTGAAAATCTGACGTATGTTCTATATGAGACATATCCAACGTTTTAGAAACGGAAGTAAGACGTCATCTACAATGTTTACAAGCCAAAGAATAACCTTATGGCAAACATTTCTCATAAGCTTAATACTTTTTGTATGTTGCATTTATATATCTATCTTTGTCTGTATATGGCTTGTGGTCCCCTGGTAAAAAGTTAGGCTAGGAAACAAGTTAGGAACCTGCCACAGAGGGCCTCTGAAAGGCTCTGCCCTGCAGACTATCAAAGCAGATGCTGAGACTGAGGGCCAACTCTTGGGCAGAGTGCATGGAATCTTATGAAAGAAGTGGGAAACAGTAAGATCTGGAGAGGACAGGAGCTCCACAAAGAGAGCGACAGAACCAAAAATTTTGAGCACAGGGGTCTTTCCTGAGACTCATACTCCAACCAAGTACCATGCATGGAGATAACCTAGAACCCCTACACAGATGTAGCCCATGGCAGTTTAGTGTCCAAGTGGGTCACATAGTAATGGGAAGAGGGACTTCCTCTGACCTAAACTGATTGGCCTGCTCTTGATCACCTCCCCCTGAGTGGGGAGCAGCCTTACCAGGCCACAGAAGATGACAATGCAGCCACTTCTGATGAGACCTGATAGACTAAGATCAGAAGGAAGGAGAGGGGGACTCCCCTATCAGTGGACTTGGGGAGGGACATGCATGAAAAGGGGGAGGGAAGGTGGAATTAGGAGGGGATGAGGGATGGGTTTATGGGGGGATACAAAGTGTAATTAATAAAAGTTTAAAAAAGATGAATCATGTAATAATCTAGCAATAAAATTGAATGACGTAAATTAAAAAAAAAAAAAAAAAAGTTAGGCTTGCCAGTCAGTACCTTCACTTTCAGAGGAACTATTACTCTTTAGCTGTGATGCAATAATGAGAAATTTATGACTGAAAGAAGCCCTTGGCAACTGTTTCCACGCAGAGGGAGTATGCCTCCTGTCCTCTTAGCACGTTATGAGGTAAAGTACTATTGCTATTATCTGTAAAGAATGTCATATAATAATATATAAACTATAGAGGAGCCACTCCACTCATGTCTAGATTCCTAAAGTTGGCTTTCAGGCATTTATCAACATTGAAGTAGAACCAATTGTGAATTTACTGAATTTTTTTATTGGTTCTAAACAGATTACAACTCTGTCAAATACATATATACACCATGCCATATCATCTTTTCCTCCAAGGTCAGATCACAAATGTGGAAACTAAACATAATATAAAAATGACCAATAAAATTTTAGATAGACTGCATAAGGACTAAAGTGGTGTATTTGAGTCAAAGTCCAATGAACAGACTATGGTATTTTTTTTCTTTATTAATTACACTTTATTCACTTTGTATCCCCCCTGTGGTTCTCTCCCTCCTCCTATCCCAATCCCTCCCTTCCTCCACCTTCTGCATGCATGTCCCTCCCCAAGTCCACTGATAGGGGAGGACTTCTTTTCCTTCCTTCTTATCCTAGTCAATTAGGTCTCATCAGGAGTGGCTGCATTGTCTTCTTCTGTCGCCTGGTAGTGCTGCTTCCCCCTCAAGGGGAGGTAATTAAAGAGCAGGACAATCAGTTCATGTCAGAGACAGTCCCTGTTCCTATTACAATGGAACCTACTTGGATACTGAACTGCCATGGGCTACATCTGTGCAGGGGTCTTAGGTTATCTCCATGCATAGTCCTTGGTTGGAATATCAGTCTCAGGAAAAACCCCTGTGCTCAGATTTTTTGGTTCTGTTGCTCTCCTTGTGGAGTTCCTGTCCTCTCCAGATCTTACTGTTTCCCACTTCTTTCCTAAGATTCCCTGCACTCTGCCCAAAGGTTGCCCATAAGTCTCAGCATCTACATTGATAGTCTGCAGGGCAGATCCTTTCAGAGTATGGTATCTTAATTTTGAAGTATGGCATTATTTTTATTAAATTTATTTGAACAGCACAGTTGAAAAAGATATGAGATACATTTTATAGACATGTATGATTATTTGCAGACATGGAAGCATGTGTTCCCTTTTTACGCTTTTTTTTTTACATTCCCATTTCCTAAAAGCACACTGCCAGACAAGCTATTTCAGATATATTCAATAGAAGCTATTTATTTACAGTGAATTAAGTTTTTAAAGTGTAAAGCAATGAATATAATACATAGCCTTTAAAGCTTCTTTTCTAATATTCTAAAACTTGATACACAATGAATTATGTAACTGTGAAGAATGATTTTTTTAAAGCACAGTTAGATCAACTGTTATTACTAATATAAAAATTCAAGTATTTCTCTATTTCTTTCTTTCTTTTTTTTTCTTTAATTTTAAAGCAAGATTTCACATGTAGCCTCTGATGAGGTAAAAGGATGCTAACCAGTTTGAACTCAGTCTCAAAGCTTTTCCTGCCTCTTTGTCCAGAGTGGCTAAATTATAGGTCTCCTCCACCACATCTGGCCCTTTAATTTCTCTTGAACAGAATTTTTTTTTAAGTATTCACATTTCAACATATAACAATTCTCTTGGATTTTGGAAAGCTTCATTCTCTTTTTCTTTCCCGATATTTAATAAGATTTTGTGAAAAGAACTATTCCTTTCAATAATTAAAAGGGATACAATAAATAAAAATTAAAATGTACGGAAACGGGGAACACTAACTGTTTGTACTAACACATCTAAAATACTTACTAGCATAAGGATTTTTACTAGATATGTATTTAGCATGAAAAAGAGGCAGAAGCAATATTCTTCAATATCCAGATTAGGCACACTTTTGTTTTTTACTCATTTAATTTATAAAAGAAAAAATATTGTTGCCTTGTTTTTGGAGACACGGTCTCCTTTAGCACAGGCTACCTTGAAAACTCTATGTAGCATCAAGAACAACCTTAAGTCCCTGATCCCTAAGAATGTTTTTCCCGGGTGCTGAGAATACAGATACATGATGGAGATTATAAAACATTAAATAAACAACAACAAAAAAAGAAAAATATAAGGAAAATACTTGCCATTCATTTCTTACAATGGTCTATGATCTCCACCAAAATTCATCCAAAGGGTAAAATAAAGTTACAAATCAAATGTTTGGTTAATGCTGCCAACAATCATCTATAACTTAGAGAAAACTACGCAGCCATATATTCTTGTTGATTTCTCAGGCCTTTATTTAGTTTCCAATATTTAGGACCAAATATCGAGCACTTCAATTTCTGAGGCTTCTGACAATAATCTTTCACCTTCGAATTCTAGGTTTTATGTTCTGAAATACAGCGATGGTCATGACATTGCGTTTGTATTCTTAGGTCACACTTCTCTGGGTCATTATTGTGCATCTTTTCCTGAGTGGGTGGTTGTGATTTTCCCCTGAAGAAGATTATTCCACTCCTGCAGGATTTTAGCCTCCTCCTGCAGGGCAGTTTCTTCATCTTGTAGAGCCCCGTGCTCTTCTCTCAGTGCCTTGTTCTCCTCCCGAAGAGCCTCCTCCTCCTTCCACAAAGCTTGTTCTTCCATCTCGAGAGCAACCCCCTCTTTCGTCAGGGCCTCCTCCAGCTCAGCAGCCACTCTATCCTTCATCAGGGCTTTTTCTTCCAATCTGAGAGCTGTCTCCTGGTGCTGGAGAGCCTTGGTCTCTTCACGCAGGGATTTGATTTCTTCATGTAGAGCCTTAGCCTCATTCTGGAAGGCTTTCTCTTGTTGTCGGAGAGCTGTGATCTGAGCCTCCATCGCTCGATTCTGCTGCCAGAAAGTATTTCCTTCTGTGTTCAAGGCACTGAGTTCTTCGCCAGGCAGCTTTGGGTTCTCTAAAATCAACCTTTTCACCTTCCGGAGTAGCTGGTTTTGCTGCCTTAGGATATGATTTCTTTCCCTGATGAACTGGTTGTCCATCCGAAAGGTCTCATTTTCTCTTCCCAGGGCTTTGTTTTCCCCCCAGAGGCATTTGTTGTCTCTTCGCAGAGCCTTGTTTTCCTCTCTCAACGCCTTATTTTCTCTACAGAGGTGTTTTCCCACCTCATGGGATCTATGTTTGCGTTTACTTTGATCTCGGGTACAAGAGAAACAAGAAAGCAAGCGCAGTATTTTCCTTCTATATATTTGTTTTGATCCAGAGACATCCATTGTTTGTTGGTTCACTACTGACAATCGAAACAGAAAATGTCCTAAATCTGTTCATGTAGTCTTGGCTGTCTGTTGAGTTCTTACTGAGTAATGCAGTAGGTATCCAGGCAAAGCTCAGTCAGGCCCGCTGGAGAAAAGTGAAAACAGAAAAAAAGAGTTTGTAGGTTTACGATTAGATGATTCCGTCAAAACTTCAGTTAAATCAAAACACATATAAATTAGACTTGAATCACATTATTCTACATAAAGCATTATGTTGATCAAAGGTAATGAACTTAATTGTTATCTGTACTCATAAGCTAAGCTATTTTTAACTAATATTAGTGTTTTACCTTAGTATACATTAGTTATGCTGATTCATTGTCTTTAAATGTGTTACCTGCTAATAATACTGACACTTACTACTCATTTAAGAATGTTTCTGTTTGAACAACTTCAAAAAAAAAAAAAAGAAAAAGGAAAGAAAAGATGGAGAAGATATTTTAAGGTGATATAAACTAATGATTATAGCATTTATTTAGCTTGCTAGGAGAGATAAAGATGGAGGCAACCAGCCATACTTACATTGCTGTGTTACTAATTCAGTTGTAAGCCTGGTTTCTGTCACTAAAAGAAAACCAATAATCAACATTTTATGTCATCTATAGTGATGTCAACATTAGTGGTGTCATAGGCTACATATATAGTCTGTCCTTATAAGGCATGTATTTTAGGAAAGTAAGAAAGCTTATATTTGATGTCTTTGATATTTTTAAATTAATGTGTATATAGTGCCAACTTACATGTAAATGATCAAAAATAATTTTAAACTGATATTTTTCTTCAGTAGTCAAGTATTCCATTATTGGAAGCTATTGGTAGATAGTAAAAACCTTAAATAGTTGAGATTTTTTTATTAAAAATATTTTTCTTTTTTCTTTAATTTTTATTTTTTAATATTGATCACAGATTATTTATTTTGTATCCTAGCCATAGCCCCCTCCCACATTCCCTCCCAATCCCACCCTGCCTCCCACATCTCCTCCCTGTCCCTTTCCAAGTCCTCCTCTCTTTCCTTCTGACCCTAGCTTATCAGGTATCTTCAGGACTGGTTGCAATATCCTCCTCTGTGGACTAGCAAGGCTGTTCCTCCCTCAGGGGTGGAGGGAGGTAAAGGAGCCAGTCACCGAGTTGATGTCAGAAATAGTTCCTGTTCCCATTACTAGGGAAACCCACTTGTATTAAAAAAATATTAAGACCATTGTTTAATAATCTGAATGATATAAATTTGTATGTCAATAAATAGACATGCTGACATTTTAATTCTAGTTAGATTATTTATTAGGCTTTTAAACATCATTTCAAATGATAAATCAACTTTACATAGGGTAAGCCCAAATTATTTTATATGAATAGATATGTATATATTTAGGAAATTATGGCAAAATGAGTTATGAAATTAGTTAAAAGGGCATACTGGAACACATTATATTGAGTTAGGTCTCCCAAAAAGGCAAACAGCAAAAGACAGAAAGACAAATGGTCTCACACATATGCAGATGTAAAGCACAGTCTTATCTTGCAATACCTATAGAATCTGAAAACTAGAAAGAAGCCATTGGATAGTCGGAGGAAATACAGATCTTAAGCATGGGTGGAGTAGTAATATGTGGCGAAGGCAATAATTGACAAATATATTCTCATCTCTATAGATAAATTATAAATTTCAGAGTTCCAAACCTTTGACAGTCTAGTTGATCTGATCAAAACTGACGTAGGTAAGGAAAGGATTCCTGTGACTCATGCTTCCATGCATTGTCCTTCACTGAGAGAAGACAGGGCGGGAAGTCAAACAGCATCTTGAAGCAGAAGCTATGAGGGGAACTGCTTGCTCCCTTGATGTTATGTTCACGTTTAGCTTTCTGGCTCACAGAAGGCTGGATCCTCCTATATGAGTAGACAATCAAGACAATCTACCACAGACTTGCTCACAGGACAGTGTGTCTTCAAGCAACCCCTCAATGGACAGTTCTTTCTCAGGTAACTCTAAGCTTCTGGAACATTCCTCCACCCTCATTAGGGTCTCTATTAATGTCTTCCTTCTTTGGGCTCTGTTTAGGTCACCATCTTGGTGAAAATTTATGGGTGTAGCTTCTGACATTTCCAGAAGACCTAATCACACAACTAATATGAATTACAGTGAAGCCTCACATGATGTTTAAAGTATCCATTAAATTCAGCTTCCCCAATATCAAATGTTGTCAGAAAATTCTGAAAAAGAATAAAGAGATTATAAGGCACTAATGTGAGCTTTCTTGCTTAACTGCTTGCTTTTTTTTTTTTCCTTTTGCCTAACGTGAAATCTTTACTTCGTCTACATTTACTTTAAAAATTCTGAGCTTATGAAGTAAGCAATTAAAGCATGCAGGCTAAAGCCACCTGTGTCTGTTTCAGATACAAGTTTGAGCTTGTTGGGTCATAAGTAATCTACCCTTTGCAGAAGGCATCCTGCAGTCTCTACACTTTGCTTGCTAAGCCACCAACAGTCAGATCACAGCTGGGTTCTGACAGTAGCAAAGACACACAGAGTCTGTCTTTCTTACTACTACAAGGCCTCAAATGGCCTTTTGTAAGCATTTTCTGAAGTCCATGTGATTGCCAAATGGATGACCTATACTTCTTGGCAGCATAAGCATCTTTGTTTAAATTTCTGCCATCCCACAGTGATCACTAAGATATCTCTTCTAGGCTGCAGGACATATTCACCTGTAAAAACGACCTAAATAGACCACATCTCCAAATTAAAACTTAAGACACAATTACAAACTTTCTATGTACAGCTATAATCTGTTTTTGTTCTACTTTATTTTTTGCCATTTGAAGATTATCTAACCAGTAAACAAGCTGAAGACATTTCTGAATCTAATAGGATAAAACTGCAAATGTCCAAACAAAAGACAGTACATTGCATAACATGTAGGCAGCAAATCAATGGGCACTTACTACTACAGGCAATAAAGGCAGTAGACTGTACACCTTTGAGATAGATCACCCCACTTTCCCAAAGTTGAATGGTTAGATTTCCTTCAAGGACAGAAGGTAGACCGAGGACAATCATGGTAGATTATCAGTAAGAAACTCTTTCTGTCCTTGGGGGAAGTTACTGCAGGAATGGCATTCAGCCACAGGAGTGAGAGTGTAGTGTTCTACAAGAGCCCCAATTAAGATCCCAATGGCAGCCCTAAGAGGCTTAGTGGTAGAAAGAGAAACATTTGGCATTGTTTTAAGGCTTTTCACAGGCCAGGCAACAGCAGCCTTTCATTGTGCTTCGTGTTTGGAAATGTTGACACTGACTTAGCTTGTGAAGACAAGGCAAGATATGTTCCAAAGGAATAATCGCCTTCAACCCCCAGGTCCCATAACTGTCTTTCAAACAACAAAAATCCAACCCGTAACTACTCAAATTAGCCACTTAATTTTTACTTATATTCAAAGGATATTTTCCAAAGTCAATGAAAACAAAATACAGTCACAGCGATGGTTTGTTTAAGTGAAGATCTAATTACTTTACAGAAAATTACCTTTCTTCCTTAAAACAGTGTGACGCTGCCAAACCCGCTGCTGTAGTGAGGCGCCTCATGCTATTTGGCTTCTGGGCTCCATCTGTGTCTCCCTGCATCTGCTTTCATCCTCCTCAAACTCCTCTCCAAAGGAGCACAGAGAATCTGCAATTCATGTCAGGGCACCCAGCCAGATTAGAAGCTGCCAACAACATCAGGTTTTGTGAGAAGAATTAAGTTACTTAAGCATTCTCTGTAGCATAGCGATGGTGCTGCTGGATGCAAGCGGGGCAGCTTGAGTCTGTATTTCCACCCTGCTGAGAAGTGATAATTTAGAAGTGACAGTGTGAGGTTCTGATGTGATTTGGACATTTTACAGTGACCTAACCACGTCTTGCGCTCTCACTGTCTGTTTTCGTTGATAGTAATTTTTTTTTACACTTTTTGTTTGTTTGTTTGTTTGTTTTGTTTTGTTTTGTCTGCAGTTGTTGAAGGGTTCTAACTGGGCAAACATAGAAAATATGGTGCCCTTCCCCCAACTTGTTTTTACTGAGCACTTCTTACTTGGCCACTGCCTCATGCCTGACTCATTCCTGAACCTGACCATAAAGGTCCAGTTAGCAAAACTCCTTATTAGGCTACACTGACCAACCCATTCTAACAGTTTACCAACTCACCCTAACGCGGGCTTCCCCTTTTTTCCTCCTGAAAAACCATAGAGCCACCTGCTTCTGTTTCTGCTCTATTCAGATTCAGCCATCCAGTCTCCCCTCTTGTTTAAGAAAGGATCCCTTTGTGGTGGAAATCGGTTTGTGGACTGTTGTCTGTGCCTAATCTGGGGTCCAGAAAGGAACTCGCCAGGGCACAAGGCTCCCTTCAGTTGTCACACAGAAACCTGGGGAGCAGAATTTGAAAAACTGCACAGATTACATTTGTAAGTGTTTTGTGTGTATAAGATCACCTTCAATAATCCATTAACCTGGACTACAAAGTGAGGATCCACATCCTTCTCTTTATCCATGTGTTTGAGCTATTTTCTCTCCCTGTCTTGAAAATTATTTTAACTTGTGCTTTAAAAAAAAATAAAATTTGAGAATGCAAATTGTTAGAAATATTTTATTCTCAAATGTTTACTTGGAATTGTGAATCAATCAAGATACATGAAATATTAATATATATAATACGAACATGATATATGTATGATGAAATTAGCTGCAAGAGCCAGTCACTGTTAATTTTAGCTGTCAATTTGTCACAACCCATAGTAACTTGGGAAGAGGCATCATCAATGGAAGGAATCACCTGGATCAGATATATCTGGGGCCACGTATGTGAGACACTTTCTTAATTTCTCTTTGGTGTAGGAGCACTCAGCCTCCTGGAGGTAGACGTCAGCTGCACAAGAAAAGTGACTGAGCAAGCCAGGGAGCAAACCAGCAAGTAGAATACCTCCAAGACTTCTGTCTTGAATTCCTACCTGGGCTTCTAATACACATTAATAAGAATGTATCCTGTAAGCCAAAGAAACCCTTTCCTTCCTCAAGTTGGTTGTGATCAGTGCTTTATTAAGCCACGAAGGAACCAAGCTAAGACAAGATAATTTCAATTCTCATTTGAAGGAAGAAGAATCAGCATGAAGAAATATATATTAAGTGTTTATGATAATTTTGAACTTGAAAAAGTTTTTATAATCCATGTGAGCCTAAGGTTATGTACTGAGAGTAATTAAATTTTATAGGTTTAAATTGACATTTTATTCATAAACTAAAAGAATACTTTCGTCACCATTTAAGTCACTTGGCTACTGAGTATGCCTGGGATTTTGACTACAGTATGAGTCTGCTATAAACTGTGAGCTCTCAGATTGGCTGCATTGGAGGCTTTAAGCTCCAGGAGGCATGAGTTCAGATTACTTAGCATGCAGAATAGGACAATTCCCCTCAGCTACTATGTATGACTAGTTAGTACCTCTGGAGAGGTACTTCCTTACTACATGTTCAATGATAAATGTAAACGTTTAAGATATTAAAGTGAGAAAATGCTAATAAAGATCAGAAAAGGGGACAGATTACTCATAGCCACTAAATTTTAAAAAGTAAAACTGTGATTTTTATCTAACATTTTAGTTAGAGCAATGAATTGATACCATGAACTTTGATTGAACTGTTTTTGCTAGCTCTGTCATTCAGGACCTCCCTCAGGTCTTTAGTCATTTTCATGTCATAACTGTGAATGAAAATATGTTCTCCTTTTACTTTAGATACACTAATGAGTATCATATATTATTAGAAAATTAAATTTCACACCATTTATTCACCTTTCTTTGGAAATATGTAACTGAGATCTGAAAGTATTCCTGCCAAGTGAAACTCTCATTATTAATTTATATAATTATTTTATTGGCTAATGAGCAATGCATTTTCTAGCCCACAGAATTGGAAATTCTCAGACTGCGGAACAAATTTTTATTTTCAAAATTTCAGTCAAACAAAGAGTTTTAATAAATATTTTGAACACTACTAAAAAGTCTTTCTAAATTATTGTAATCCTGTACATTCCCAGGGTAAAAAGCCAAATAGAATTCTTCTTAGTACTAATCAGGTTCTTGTTCCATTAATATTTATTAACAGTGAGTTGCATCAGTTGGTTCAGCATTATACAGTTAAAGATTCAAGTTTTCATATATAAGTTTAAAGGAGTCTAGAATACAGGTGATTGTTTATTCTAAATCAATTGGTTAGGAAATTTTAAGTAATAGAAAATTAATTATATTATATATAGCTATTTCTCAGTCATTCTCCTTTGTTGAGCTGTGATGCAGAACTGAGAACAATGTGTATCTTTCTTTTAAAACCCATGAACATGTGTCTTTCTCATTTCTGTCTGTTTCTTGTGTTTTACACTTTTTGTTTGCTTTAATTAGCCTGTTTTTTTTTTTAATTTTGATCACTTTTATTGTAATAGTTTTGGTGTTAATAGATTTGGTGATAACGTTTTTTTTTTTTTAATTTTTATTCAATTGTTATATTAATTGCAGTTTATTCACTTTGTATCTCAGCTATAGTCACCTCTCTCATTCCCTCCCAATTCCACCCTCCCTCCCTCATCTCCTCCCATGCTCCTCTCCAAGTCCACTGATAGGGGAGGTCTTTCTCCCCTTCTATCTGACCCTAGCATACCAGGTCTCATCACGACTGGCTGCATTGTCTTCCTCTGTGGTTTGTCAAGGCTGCTCCAACCTCAGGGGAGGTAATCAAAGAGCCTGCCACTGACTTCATGTCAGAACCAGTCCCTGTTCCCCTTACTAGGGTACTCAATTGGATACTGAACTGTCAGCGGCTACATCTGAGCAGGGGTTCTAGGTTATATCCATGATTAGTTCTTGGTTGGAGTATCAGTCTCAGAAAAGCCCAGATTTTTTGGTTCTGTTGCTCTCCTTGTGGAGCTCCTGTCCCCTCCAGGTCTTTCTATCTCCCCCTTCTTTTGTAAGATTCCCTTTACTCTGCTAAAAGTTTGGTTATGAGTCTTAGCATCTGCTTTGATACACCACTAGGTAGTCTTTCAGATTCTCTCTGTGGTAGGCTCTGGCCCTGTTCCCTGTTTCTCCTCCTTCCAATGTCCATCCAGTTTGTCTTTCTTAATGAGTATTGCAAATCAAAACGACTCTGAGATTTCACCTTACACCCATCAAAATGGCTAAGATAAAAACCACAAGTGACAATACTTGCTGGAGAGGGTGTGGAGAAAGGGGAACTCTCCTCCATTGCTGGTGGGATTGTAAACTTGTACAAACAGTTTGGAAATCAATCTGGCACTTTCTCAGACAATTAGGAATAGTGCTTCCTCAAGATCCAGCAATACCACTCTTAGGCATATATCCAAAATATGCTCAAGCACACAACAAGGACATTTGCCCAACCATGTTTTTAGCAGCTTTATTCCTGATAGTCAGAACCTGGAAACAACCTGTATGTCCCTCAACAGAGGAATGAATAAAGAAATTGTGGTACATCTACACAATGGAATAGTACTCAGCAATTAAAAACAAGGAAATCATGAAATTTGCAGGCAAATGGTGGTAACTAGAAAAGATCAACATGAGTGAGGTATTCCAGAAGCATAAAGACACACATGGCATATATTCACTTATAAGTGGATACTAGACTTATAAGATAGGAAAAACATACTATAATCTGTACAGCTAAGGAAGCTAAACAAGGAGGACCCTGGGTAAGATGATCAAGCCAGTTTGTTTTTTAAAGAGAGACTGACAGAGTGGTGATGGATGGATGGATGGATGGATGGATAAAAGGATGGATGGGGAGGTGTGGAAGATCTAGAAAAAGATAAAGGGAAGAATAAATATGATCAGAATATGTTGTAGAAATTCTCCTTAGAAATGTGATTAAAATTCAGTAGAATGAAAAAGCTTAGTGAAACTAACAAATTCTTTTTATATCTATATCTATCTTTACATTTATTTGTTTGTTTGTTTGTTTAGACAAGGTTTTGTATGTAGTCCTCATAGTCTTAAACTTAATAATAAGTCTAAACTGGCCTTCAGCTATTTGTGAATTTCCTTTCACTGATTACCGAGTTCTGAGCTTACTGATATATTACACGATGTCAGGCTCAAAACTTACAGATTTATGATGTTTATATATGTTGGAATGTATAAGGTAGAGAAAGATAATCTATATGTCTAGCATATTTATGAAATACATCAAGATATAGAGGGCGGAAAATATGGAAAGAAAATATTAGTGAATGAAAAGTAGTTTACAAATTTATAGTAAAAGTAACATTGCCTTTAGTATAACATCTGCATAGGACAAGCATTTAGAGATAAGAAATTCCAATAGTCTCCTTTAGAGGAGGAACCCTGGGTGGAATGCACTGAGCAACTTGCCCAAGCCCATGTAGCTGGTCAGCCACAGAGCTGTCACAAATCCCTCTTCTCCCACAGAGAGAAATGGATCATTTCTTGGAATGTCATAGCGAACTTTATTTTGGTTGATAATTTATTTCTTCTTCAATAATGAAAATTCTTCTTAAACCCCTCAATTTGTATTGTATGTTTCCTTGTTTTTTTCCTAAGTCAGAAAATGAAAGTCCTAAGATCTGTACACCTATAGAAATTAAGCAAGAAGGAGGACCCTGGATAAGATGATCCATCCTCATTCAGAAAGACAAACTGGAAAGACATCAGAAAAGGGAGAAAACAGGGAACAGGACAGGGGGCTACTACCGAGGGTCTCTATAAGACACCACCCAGCAGAGTATCAAAGCAGATGCTGAGACTCATAGCCAAAATTTGGGCAGAGTGCAAGTAATTTTATGATATAAAAAGGAGGAGATAGAAAGACCTGGAGCGGACTGTCTACACAAGGAGAGCAACAGAACCAAAAAATATGTGCACAGGGTTTTTTACTGAGACTGAAACTCCAATCAAGTACCATGCTCAAGTATCATGCTAGAAGCCCTGCTCAGATGTAGCCCATGGCAGCTCAGTGTCCAAGTGGGTACCTTAGTAAGGGGAACAGGGGCTGTCTCTGACAAGAACTCAGTGGCTGGCTCTATGATCATCTCCCTCTGAGAGAGGCCAGCCTTACCATGCCACAGAGGAAAATATTGCAGATAGTCCTGATGAGATCTGATGTGCTAGGGTCAGATGGAATGGGAAGAGAACCTCCCTTAGAAGTGGTCTGGTGGAGGGGTATAGACGAGAAGAGGGAGGGAAGGCACGATTGGGAGGGGAAAAGGGAGGGAGCTACAGCTGGGATACAATGTGAATAAATTGTAATAAACAAAAAATAAATTAAAGAAAAGTCCTTTCAATATTTTCATTAGAAAACCTATCAGACCTTTTCTTTAGCCACATGTTCCAGTGACTCACAGTATATGTTTGTGATACAAAGTGCTTGTTTCCAGTTTCGAGAATCTCAAGATATCCCTGTGTCTGACAGATTAAACATTTTTGTTAGAAAAGTGGAGGAATAACAGAGAAATTAGTGTCGAACAGATGTACCTATACTTGAGAGACCCAGTAGAGGACATGAATGGTGAGGAAAATGGTACAGTTTAAAAGGTACAGTTTGAAAAGCACAGAAGCACATAGAATATTTTTACACAAACCAAAATGTGTGCCCTGTTTTAAAGTAGGAATGTGAACAGAAGTTCCAGAAACATGCATGCATGTACTTGCATGCATGTGTGTGCACATACACATAGACCACACATATACACAAACACATACACACACACTCCCACACACTCTCTTTAAATGAACTATCAGACATTTCACAATGTTGTCTGGCTAGACAAACTACAACTTCTATCTGTCTATCTCTTTCTTAACAACATTCATTGTGCACCTCCATGTCTGACCTAACATCCATAAGGAAATAATGCAAAGCCATTGGGCTATATTAACAAAACACTGGTGTCTACCAACTAAAAGGTTAACAATGCCATAGATATGTCTGAAGCCTTAGCAGAGATTTCCCTGTATTGCTGTAACCTGATATTTCTAAAAACATACTGCCTTATTGATTTAGAGTTTTCTTTGTCCTGTAACTATAAAGTCTTCTTAAAATGTTAATTAACTGGAACAGGACTTTGGAGTAAGTCAGATCTTTGTTCCCAGGCTATGGTCACTCACATTTGCCTTCAAAATAAATTATCTGCTAGCCACAGGGTCTTTTCTGAGACTGACATTCAACCAAGGACCATGTATGGAGATAACCTAGAACCTCCGCTCAGATGTAGTCTGTGGTATCTCAGTAACCAATTGGTTTCCCAAAGTGAGAGGAACAAGGACTATTTCCCTAACAGGAACTCAATGACTGGCTCTTTGGCCTCCCCACCTCCCAAGAGAGGAGCAGTCCTGTTAGGCCACAGAGGAGGGCTTTGCAGCCAGTCCTGAAGGTACCTGATAAAACAGGATCAGATGAATGGGGAGGAGGTCCCCCCTATCAGTGGACTTGGGAAGGGGCACGGTGGAGATGAGGGAGGGAGGGAGGGACTGGGAGGGAATGAGGGATCGGGACAGGGCTGGGATACAGAGTTAATAAAATGTAACTGATAAAAAATAAAATTTAAAAACAAAAAAATTATCTGCTAGCTCCATTTTAGGTGAGAGTTCTTTTCTTACCTCAATAGGAACAACTAATTGAGATTTGCATTACCAAACAGGAAGAATCCAGAGTATACCATTAACTAAGAGAGAATGAAAACAAAAACAGTGAGCAAATGGTACATAATGCAATCTGAGTGGAAAGATACAGACAGTGGCCTGGAGTGTGAGAGCACTGTCATAATGCTTGCAGGCTAATGCAAGGGAAGAGAGGCTGTTACGTTAGGACTTGAATAAAAAGGTACAATTTAACTAACACAATTTGACAGAATGAATAAGTGCAGGAAGCAGTGTAAGGAACATTAAAGGAGGCAGAAATAAAATAAACAGCAAGCACTTCAGTAATCAAGACAAAATGAAATTCTAAAGAGACCTGTTCTGTCCCCTGGACCAGAACCACTTTGTAAAGCATGTCACCCTTACCTTGGAAGAACAGTAGATTGGCCAGATCTCCAGTCTGCTTTTATTTATTTTTTTAACCTGCATTACTCTTTTTATACTATTGGGCTGTTTAAATATTGTAGTCCAGTCTGAATAGCAAGTCAGCCTCATATTTCAGCCTTTCATATTTCTTATGCTTATTATATGCATTATCTGCATTTCCATTTCCTGTATCTTCGGAAACAACAATGGCCCACAAATTCCTATGTTTGGGTTTATAACTATCACCTGTAAGTTAATATAACCAAAGGAAATCAAAACTTTCCTGCTAAAGACACATTGCCTTAAGTTGAAAAGTTACATAAAAAAAAAAAAGGAAAAAATGTCAAGGCCTTAACCTCAGAAAAGAGATTGCTCTTTCTGCCAAATATTGCTCTTTCTTAACGCTGTTGCCAGAGAACTTTGTAAATTAACCCGTGCCACATAACTTTATTTACAATGCTTGTGTTCTTCATCATTCTCTATGGAAATTAAATTCTTGGAAACTGATCTATATCATCAATAT
The DNA here is from genome assembly GCF_030254825.1 of Meriones unguiculatus. Classification (NCBI taxonomy): domain Eukaryota; kingdom Metazoa; phylum Chordata; class Mammalia; order Rodentia; family Muridae; genus Meriones; species Meriones unguiculatus. Next base: position 92,270,322 of record NC_083357.1, on the reverse strand, counting down.
TATTTTAAAAGAGGCTCAAATTCAAAAGTATATGTGACCTCGTGGTTTGATAAAGGAATAATAGACAAAGAGTTTTAGTTTTCATTCCTCAGTTAAATAAATTGCAATGCATTGTAGCCATTAAATTGTTTTCGGGGAATAGAGTCAAGAGAGTTATTTGACATCGTAAAGCACTTTTCTTGAAATGATTGTTTCAGCTTGCTTTTCCCCTTAAATGCCAGCACAGGCATTACAGTATATAGAACCATACTAAGAAGGGCCTGGGAGGAGACGAAGGAGGGGGCTCTAATCAGGATGTAAAGTTAATAAATTATAAAGCCCATAAATTGAGAAATATTCTTAGGCATATATAGTCTGAGGCACACACATACATATATATGATAAGTTAACTATATGCATACATTTAAATTAGTAGTGATATTCTAAAATTCATGTGTAAATTCTGGTAGTGTTTACTCACTCTCAACCTCCTTACCAATTTCCCATGGCTTTTATTGTTACTCTCTCTCTTTCTTGCTCTTTCTCTCTCTACTAAATCCATTTTGTGGTGTCCTCTCAAGTGTATGGGCTGATCACCTTGAGATGACATCAGCCATTGAGTGATTGTAGCACTTCATTTAAAATGGAACCTTTGTGAAATTTCCCTATATTCACCATACTAAGCTGATAGCAGTGATTCTTTCTACAACACAGCAATTAATTTAAAATCTTTTCATTTTTATTCTCACTGTAAAAACTTTAGTTTTGGTGATAAATGATAGTTTCTATGGAATGCATACTTTAAATACACCTAAAAATAATATAGAACTGTTAACATGAAAGTTTAAAAGCATTAGTACACCCATGTGAAATTTCCCATGAGTAAATACTCATATTATAAAGACTGTTTTTTATTTTAATTTTTATTAATTACACTTTATTCACTTTGTATCCCCCCATAAACCCCTTTCTCCCCCTCCTAATCTCACCTTCCCTTCCCCTTCTCCATTCATGCCCCTCCCCAAGTCCGATGATAGGGGAGTTCCTCCTGTCTTTCCTTCTGATTCTCGTCTATGAGATCTCATCAGGACTGGCTGCATTGTCATCTTCTGTGGCCTGGTAAGGCTGCTCCACCCTCAGGGGGAAGTGATCAAAGAGCAGTCCAATCAGTTTATGTCAGAGACAGTCCCTGCTGCCATTTCTATGAAACCCACTTGGACACTGAATTGCCATGGGCTACATCCATGCAGGAGTTCTAGGTTATCTCCATGCGTGGTACTTGGTTGGAGTATGAGTCTCTGGAAAGACCCCTGTGTTCAAATTTTTTGGTTCTGTTGCTCTCCTTGTGGAGCTCCTGTCCTCTCTAGATCTTACTGTTTCCTACTTCTTTCATAAGATTCCATTCACTCTGCCCAACAGTTGGCCATAAGTCTCAGCATCTGTTTTGATAGTTTGCAGGGCAGAGACTTTAGGAGGCCCTCTGTGGCAGGTTCCTAACTTTTTTCCTGTTTTCTTCTTCTTCTGATGTCCATCCTTTTTTCCTTTCCGGATGGGGATTGAGGATTTTAGTCAGGTTCCTCCCACTTGACCAGTTTTATGTTTGTAGCAGTTTTATTTGTAATAGCCAGAAGCTGGAAACAACCCAGATGCCCCTCAGCTGAAGAATGGATACAGAATTGTGGTACATCTACACGATGGAATATTACTCAGCAATGAAAAACAAGGAAATCATGAAATTTGTAGGTAAATGGTGGGAACTGGAAAGGATCATCCTGAGTGAGCCATCTCAGAAGTAGAAAGCCACACAGGGTATATACTCACTCATATAGAAATATAATATAGGATAAACCTACTAAAATCTGTACACATAAAGACTGTTTTAAGACGATGAGGTTGCAAAGAAGTACAAAAAGACAGAGATGAAAAAGACATTACATTCTTCCACACTGACACATGTATCCATGTGCTCTTGATGGCACCATTTTTAAAATAGAGTAAGACAAAATTAACCTTTATAATTTAGGAAGAAGTATTTTTTAAGTTCTAGTAGATATTTTTGATGGTTTACCATATTTCTGTTTTGTGTAGGTATTTCAGAAAACAAATTGAAAGGAAACTTTGCAATTATGGACAATAGAGACTAGCAAACACATCAGGGATTAAATGGACACAGGGATTGTGAATATATAGTTATTGCAGTGTCTTCATGGGAGACTTAAACACAACAAAATCAGCTCAATCTACTGTTTGGGAACTACAGGTCATCTAGAAACAACATTTTTTCATAGCCAGGTTGCTTCCCAACATTTAGTCTGAATAAAACTCATGATTATAGACAAATGTGCCCATTTAAAATAGTGTATGTCTAAGATAAGTAGCCAGGGCAGAAAAGAATGGGGTTACATTTATAACCATAAGAGTAGCTTGGAGTACAGATACAGATTGTCACAGTAAAGTGAATTTGTATAACAGGAGCAGAGAGCAAGACCTGAAAGAAATTTACAGACTTGAAAGAAATTGACACAGACAAAGATATTCATGAGAAAAATTATGAGCAACTAAATGGCAAATTTGAGAATTGGGAAATTTTTGGCTACTTTGTTATTTTCCATGGAGAAAAATACAAACAGTATATAAATGTGTGTTAAAATGAATGAAAACTTACAGAGTTTGAAGGGAAAGTATACTGAAGTATTCTCTTGAATATCTTAATAATAGAAGAAATTTGTTGGTAAGTATTGATATTGTCAGGGAATATAATGTACACATAAAAATTCTTGAGCATATGTATGAATGAAGTGATCTCTCTTTCTTTTCTCTTTTCTCTCTCTTTTTCTCCCCTTTGAAACATGCAGTAAATGTCTGTATTTGTCTCTTTAATATCTATTTTGACTGGCTATAAGAGTAGTATTCATTTTCTGAATCTTGAATTTCCTTAGACACCTGTAGTACTAGCTGAATGTTGAAAGATATATTACATTCCTGAGTTCATCCCGTGAGGAAACATAGCAAATTTGCAGTCTTTAGAGAGAGAAAAAAAGAGGTGAGAATAAATGATCCTACTCGATATATGGCTTCAAGTATCCGCTTCTTATAATTTTTGGACATCCACCTTAAGGAAATTTTTCAGAATGTAAAACAATAGCCTCTCATTCCAGCAGATTCCTACAGGACTTTTATTATGGTACTTTTACAATTTCAGGTTATAGCAGCCTACCAAAAAGCCTAAAAGAGACAGTCAACAATACCCATTATCGTTTGTTGCTAATGCAACGAGAGTAGCTTTAAGAGATGCTTCTTCCAAGGGCTTCTAATGGCTATTAGGAGCAGCGGTCTAAGGGGAGCCAAGCTGCTGTTATGGAGAGAGTAAAAGCTTAGGCACTGTCTTCATGAAGCAACATTAGTTGTGACTAAGAGCCACAATGTGGAGAGTATATGAAATTTCTTTCTCAAGTCAGGATATTTTAAAATAAAGAGATGTATTGTTCAGCATCTCTACAACTCTGCAAATAAGTAATAAATAACCCCTAAAATGAGCACACATTTCCTACCATCTCTTCTGCTGCATAAATTATTGTCAGCATCATTGCTGTGCTGTTTTTTCAAGTAATTCAGAAGAAAAAAAAATCACCTCTTTTAAAGAATTTCAATGCTTTATTTTTTTTAAAAGATGGAAGTAAAGATAAATAAACCTAAGACCTTGAAGTTTGAGTTTGGAGTTATCCAGGCAATCCAAGAAAATATGATGTTTTTATCAACTGTTATATATTGAACAATAAATACTTTTCATGTTTACACACATGAAAGCAATATGATTAAAAATCAGATACAGATATCTTAAAATGTATAAGAAAGTATGTTCTAAGCACTAACATGTTTTTTTTTTCTGTGGAAGACTTCGCCATTACAAATAAAGGAATAAATGATACCAGGATAGTTCTTTCAATGAAAATAATAGAATTGGCGTAAACTACAGATGTCAATAGCTATTTGAAGGTGTCTTGAAGTCAGTAAAATCAACCAGAATTAACCAAATGTTACTTGCAATTTGCTCAAAATCGTGTGATCAATGTTTCATAGGAGTTGATACTGATGGTTGTGACTATTGATGTTTATAAAGTGCGTATCATATACCTCGTATTTCAAAGGGCACTTTGCTGCAGCTATGCCATTTGATCTGTTTAACAGTCCTACTTCTTTTCTTTGATTATAGCCGTTAAAACAGCACATCTATCAGCCCGCTTTGTCTGCAATTGCATGTCCTTTTCCTCAGCTTCAGAATTTTAATGTTTAGTAAGTTGGCTACCTAGTATATGATCAATTGAAGATAAAGTGGTTCCTGATGGTCCAAGGTAAAAGAATTTTTCTATATGTCACTCTGTCCTGTTTAATTTTAAATCCTAAGCTCTTAAACAAAAACTCACCAAATACTAGGTAACTCATAAGCTCAGTGGAAATAAAAGAAAAAAAAAGTATGATTGATATACAAAATGTGGCTTTTATATTCACACACACACATTGATAAGGACACAATGCTGTCTCTCTGATTATTCCTTGGCCTGCTGTGTGTTGTCCAGTTTTAAACTTGTCATATTTCTGAATAAAACAATGGAGAAGAAGTGACTTCAGAGAAGAGACATTTGAGCTCACGATTTGAGAATATGCTTCCTTATGACCTAAGGTGTGCACATGTGTGTTTTTCATGGCTGTAGATAAGGTAACCTGAACTCTCTGTCTTGAAAGACAGAAAGTTGGTGCAAACAGAAAGTGAAGCCTAGTCTGATTATATACCTCAAGGACCATCCAGCAGAGACCTCCCAAAGTAGATAAGGCCACCTCACCAAATTTCCACATTTGTCTCCCCACTCCAAGTCCACTAGCTGACTACCAAATTTTATAAATCTATAAGCTTATAGGTGATAGTTTATATAAAATCATGCTATATACTTTCATATCACTGTAAGTTTCTAAATACATATCACCTCCTGCTTGAGTTCTTCATCCTCACAGTTCAAGCAGCATCTGTATAATTCCCACCTGCTATGACCTCACTATTTCATACATGATATAATTTTATTTCTATGATATGAAAACATGTAAAACAAAGCATTTAATATACACCATGTGTTGCTTATATATCCTTGTTCCATGCTAACAAGAGTTTTTCCTATTTTGTTCAATTCCTTGTCCACAGCATAGAATAGTTCTATTTGTTGAATATAGAAAATACTGGCAAACTATGGCATCATCATTGGACTTGGAGAGGGGCATGGGAGGAGATGAGGGAGGGTGGGATTGGGAGGAAATGAGTGAGGGGGCTACAGCTGGAATACAAAGTGAATAAACTGTAATGAATATAAAAAATTAAAATTTAAAAATTATGACAAGTCTAACAAATTTATAAATATTGGTCTCATAAAATAAAGAGTTTAAAGGGCATGCTCAGTTGAGAATATTCTGTTGGTTGTTTCTTTGTGTAACTGCTATTATGTAGACTACTTAATTATGTTTCAGGCTTGTTTTTCGTCTTATCATTTGATTTTTGGCAATTCTTCTAGTTGATTAATTAAAAAGTAGAGTTAGTAGTTTTAGCTAATAAATATCACACTGAAGTCATACATAATTAAAGAACATATTAAAGCTTTTTACATGTACATATGTATATAGTTTCTCTCAACTATATTCATTTTATATCATTCACAAATATTCAAACAATATTAGGTAAAAATAGCTGGGTTTTAGGCTACTCAACACAAGCACTTTCTCTCAGTGGCTGGAGAATATAGTGGTTTTTTTTTTTTTTTTTGGTTTTTTTGTTTTTTCAGAGAGGACAGAAAGCTTGCATCAAGTCACAGTGGCACTTTACCTGTCACGGGCTAGGAGCACATCACAGACCAAAACTGATGGTGGGGTGCATCTGTGCGCCCAGCACTTCGTGGCTCAAAGCCACCAGGCTCTTTTCTGCATGACCAACTGACTAATTGCAGTACTTGGCCTTTTCTATTCTCTCCAATTAATGCAATGCACAATTGCACATAGCAACAGAGTCACCCATACAGAACAGAATCTGGGCCAGAATTAGGCTCTAAATCCCAGAAGCACCTGTTACAAATATAAAGTGTCCAGATGGTGTAGTCTTTGCGGGAAAGTGTCAAGCTCTGACTTATCTGTCTTTCTTACTTTTTGGTTTAAGGTCAAAAACATGATCTGTTAGAAGCAGAGAGCCAAATACAAATCAGAAAAAGAAATACCTAGGATTTCTCTAGAAACTTTGCAATTTGTTGATCTAAGTCTTCAGAGCCCGGTGGCGCTCACTGTTATCATTTTCTAAGCATGTGAATGGGATTAGCCTGTGATTATATGGCAGGCTTCAGTGTAATTAGATAGATTTATTTAAACACAGCTGTAAATCATAAAAATTGTGGACTATTCTGTGATTGCAAATTCATTCGTTTGTGTATTCAAACTTAGTCTTCAATCAAGTTCATTGTTTTGATTTGTTTGAGATTCTAGAAACTGTAAAATAATACCTTACTTTAGCTCAGCTTTTTATTGTTTTCATTTACTTCAATCGTGTACCAGAGAAATGATGTTATATTGAAATGTGTGTCAAGTGAACCTTATTATATATAGAATCTGTATTCTTCTCCAAATGACATAATATTTAATTGTTCTTTTGTCACTTGCACTGACCTTTGTCATAAGAATTTAAATCTTAGCTATCCATCTACATATTTAGTTTCATAAAAGAAGTTAATGAATGTTTCTCTTCACATTATGAATCCTGAAAGACTATGACAATTTCTCTTGAAATTAATATCTTACACAATTTACCTGTAAGTAATAATGTGGTTTTCTATGAGTGAGCACCTATGTCCTTAAAAGTAAATAATCAGCAAATATTTTAACCAGTAATGAATGTGATAATTTTTTTTTAATTCAACTTTTGGTATTTTGTTGAGGGAGTGAGGTGACAAGGGCAGGGGTTGGGCATAAAGGGACTGGGCAGTGAGGGTTTTAGGGTGTAAGAGGTGAAGTTCCCAAAGAATCAATAAAAATATTATATTGAGAAAAAAAAAAAAAGAAATGCTCATGTGTAGATCTAGCAAGATACCCAATAGTAAGCCCTTGTGGAGGGTTTGCAGTATTTGGAGACTTTTTTACAGAAGTCACAGGACACATTTGAAGTAACATAAATTTACTCAAGAATGCCCAAATCAAAAAGGATGTGATAATTATTTCACATCTTCAGCTAATGTCAAAGCTCTATTAATACATGTATTATATGCATATATACATTGGCTGTATATGAAAATCCCATAGTAATGATACAATCAAACACAATAAAATGCATATGCATTTTATTCTGTTCTGGAGAATAATATAGTAAAATTAGTTATTGTGACAATGCTATACCTGATTAACTTTCTCTAAAATATCATGAATATGAACACTCTTTTAGCCATAATCCTTGAATAAATGAAAATAGAAAAAAACTATCTGTCCTCTCAAACAAATACTTAATATGATATGCAGGTAATTATTTCATCCCAAAATCTCTGCTAAAAGTATAGAGATGGGTATTTTATTAATGCATATTGTGAAGTTGTCTGAGAACCTAGAGTACAGAAGGGAATTTGAGAAACAAACAAAAGAACAACCAAACAAACAAACAAGGCTATCCAGATGTGATGTGCCCTCCATGAAAATACAGCCAGAAAGCAGTGTTGGAAGAAAATTTGGTCATTGGATGGCTGGGGGAAAAAGATATTTCAGGGCTCTTCATATAGGAAACTCACAGGTGATTATATATATATAATTTAAATACTAAAGGTCTACTACAGACTTAAACTTAATCAATTTTATAGGTAAGGATGGTGTCTTGACCTTAGGATATTATTGCTTTTTTCTTTTTTATTATTATCATTAATTACAGTTTATTCATTTATTAATTTATATTTCAGCTGTATATTGCCCCTCCCTCATCTCCTACATATCCCACCCTTCCTCCCTCTTCTCCCATTATGTCCCTCCCCTAGTCCACTGATAGGGGAGGTCCTCCGGCTTTCCATCTGACCATAGCCTATCAAGTCTCATCAGGACTGATTGCATTGTCCTCCTCTGTGGCCTGGTAAGGCTGCATCCCCCAGGGGGATTAGATCAGAGAGCCTGCCACTGAGTTCATGCCAGAGACAGCCTCTGCTCCTCTTACAAGGGAACCCAGTTGGAGACTGAGTCTGTGTGCTACATCTTAGCAGGGGTTTTAGGTCCTCTCCCTGCATGGTTCTTGGTTGGGGTATCAGTCTCTGCAGGGCCCCTGGGACCCAGGGTGTTTTTTGGTTTTGTTTTGTTTTGTTTTTGTTTTTGTTGTTTTTGTTTTTGTTTTTGGCTCTGTTGTTCTCCTTTTGGAGCTCATGTGTTCCCTCCAGGTCTTTCTATCTCCCCCTTCTTTCATAAAATTTCATACATTCTGCCCAAAGTTTTGGGTGTGAGTCTCAGCCTCTGCTTTGATACCCCAATCAGTTGAGTCTTTCAGAGGCTGTCTGTGGTAGGCTCCTGTCCTTTCCTTGTCTTCTCCTGCTTCCAATGTCTATCATATTTGTCCTTCTGAATGATGATTGAGCCCTGAGTTTGATTACTTCCAGCCATCTACTCCTCTTGGGTGTGTCTGCTTCTTCTACCCTCCCCACCCCCAGGGCTTTCTGGTATGCCATTAAGTTGTTTGTATGACATGTCTCAAACTTTTTATGAAGGCACTTAGTGCTATGAACTTTCCTCTTAGCACTGCTTTCATTGTGTCCCATAAGATTGGGTAAGTTATACATTCGTTTTCATTGAATTTTGGAAAATCTTTTTTCCCATTTTTTTATTAAATTCTCATTTTTATATTAATTACAGTTTGTTCACTTTGTATCCCAGCTGTAGCCCCCCTCACTAGCAGGTGGGGGGGGGATTGCAGAGGGCATGTGAGCACGCAGGAGCAGGGTTATGCCATAAGCTCAGAGGGCCTGAAGTTTTATACTCTCAGAAGTGGGTCCCCTGTTTGGCCTTACAGTAAGACACCATGTACCTGGGGTTATGCACTCCTGCTGCTGCTGCTGCCGCTACTGCTGCTGCTGCACCGTGGAGGCAAGAGGGAGCAGGGAAGGGGCAGCTGAAAGTGCAGGAAGTCAATAGTTCTCCACTCTCAGATCCCCTGGAAACATCCATAAGGGAGGCGTGGTACTGGGTACAATCTGTCCCAGATCAAGCCTTGAGGTCAATGCTCTGGCTTCAGCCACCCATCCACTCACCAGTATTGGAACCTCTGCCCTTCAGAAACAGTGCACACTATTTGCCTCCATTGTGGAGTCTGACATTATTGCTTTTACATGATCTCATTTGGTTATTTTCAAAGAGTCTCTTAGGGTATAGTGACATTCCACTAAAAGAAAGTAAACATCACACAGACCTTTCTCTGTGTTGTTAGAAATGAATAATGGAGAGTTTATCAGGTAGTAAGCAGGATAAAAAAAAGAGAGATAAACAACATTAAATAAAATATACAGGAAAATCAAATAGTGTCAATGTAAGTCAAAACTTTTAAACAAATAGAATGATTGATATGATGAAAGTAAAAATGTAATATTGATAATTTTAACAGAAAAACCATAAAACCATAAAAACCAAAGCAACTTAATAAGAACATAATATATTTGGAAATGATTCGATAGCACTTTAAATATGACTTACATAACACATTGCATAGTTTATTTTAATAATTTGTAGATATTTGTACAATTTTGTATGACTTTTCCTACTTGATACAAGTAGAAAAAAATTATCCAAAAATTAATTTTTTGATGTTTAATTTAATTTAAGATTCCTTTGAAAAACATATGCCCCAAAGACTTAATTTTCTTCTCTAAGTCCACCTCTCCTCATAACTTCAAAGTCGCCACAGGCAACAACCAAAACTTATTTCAATAAACTGGACCAAAAACAACTTAAAATTAATGTTTAATATTGATATTTGCCTTTAATAAATATTGTAGGAAGTTCATTGGAACCTTTCAATACAAAATAGTCTTAAGATGTCCTCAAGACTAAAAACCATATAGGGTGCTTCCCCACAGAACATTATTTTAATAAGCCTATATTGTCCATGATGGCCTAATAACAATGGCAGAAACAGGGGCTTGGTAAGCTCAAGTCCAAGGATATTTGCAGTGAAATAAGAAAACTGATTTTATATCACACAGCAATCCATTGCTTATATCCATACACCTCTAAAGGCACATGAAAATGAAAGTTTGTTTTCTTTTTTGAGGACACTTTAGTGTGAAGGAAACAATGTACGTCTGCCATGTCATTTGGGTTCTTTCAGAGGTTGCTTGCAGGAGCTGATTCTATGTCACTGATGTGTAGGGCCAATGGAGAACACATAACCAAGTAAGCTCTTCGAATGATGGGATGGGTAGGAAGTGAGATAACATAAAACTCAGTAGATTCCAGAAACACCAGAGAATATATATTAGTATAGAAAGAAATAAGCATAATTTCCATGGCTGGAAGACGGCACTTAGTTCTTCACAGACTGATTGTTCTACAGGTCATTTTATTTTCTATTTTCTCATTGTCAATCACTTTTTTCCATGCTTGATACTGACATTCTTTGCTTTATAAACACTTCTAAACTTTGTACTCATGGAGGTGGATTTACAGCATGTTTTAAGATTTATTTATTTATTTTATGTATAAGAGTGGTCTATCTGCATGTAAGCCTATATGCCAGAAGAGGGGATCAGATCCCAGTATAAGCTACTATGTGGTTGATGGGAATTGAGCTCTGGACCACGTAGAAGAGCTGAGAATGCTCTTAACTTGCTGAGTCATCTCTCCCGTCCTTACAGCATTTTTTTTTTTTTAATCTAAAGCACTTGGTAAAGCTTTGTTGCAAAATTTGTCAAGTCAAAATTAACAGTGGGCAAAACAGTCTTCTTTGGGAAAAATATCTAAATATGTAATACTGTCAACAACTTTTATAAGAGCAATTTATTGTCATTGTCAAAATACTTTGTTAGAAAAAATATAAAATGTAGTCCTCGAAATTTTTATAGAAATATTAGTTAGAAAAAGAAAACCTTTTCTAGCCAATCAAAATAAGAAGACTCAGGGAAAGACTCCTACAGAAGTTGAGAGACCTCACCCCATCAAGACAGTGAACTTGCAAAAAAAACAAAAACAAACAAACAAAAAACAGTAATGACTTTTTTGATAATTAACTGGCTGCTTTAAAATAGCTATAAGAGACTAAGAAGACTAAAGATGGAGCTCAAGGACAGGACACTTGGCTTGAATACATGAAGCCTTGTGTTCACCAAGCAACACAAAAATATGCAAATATATTAAAACTGCTGAAAAAATACAAATTCCCTTTTCCTTTTTTAAGAGGAAAGGTTTTGTTTTCTTTTTTAGCTTGTAATTACAAGTTACATCATTGTGAAGAACTCAAGTAGTTAATTACATCCACAGTGAAGAGAAAAGAAAGAATAAAATACATTATTGCTTGCTTACTGCTCAGCTTGCTTTCTCATACAGTGAGGAGGCAGCCTGTGAACTGTCTACAGTGATTTGGGTCCTCCCACATAAATTAACAAGGCAAACCTCTATAGACATGCGCATAAATTAACCTAATCTAAACAATTCCTAGATTCAAACTCTCTTCCCAGGTTAAAGCAAAGTGCTTTTTTTTTTTTTTTTTTTTTTTTCTGATGATCTTTTGGCTACAGAATAAAATGATAGTATGGCACCAGGAAACAACTTGAAAAGTGTGTATGTGCCCTCTCAGGCGCAGGCACACATGCACACATGAACCATTTTAAATTTTAGTACTCATATTATCAATACTTTTTGTTGTACTAATTAAAAAATTACAAAAAAAATCTGAACTTCAAAAAATAAAATAGCTATAAGGGAGGAATGTGAGTGTCCCTAACCAAATTAATATCTTTGTTATATATGCTAATGACCTCAATCTTTATACATTTACCTATGGATTTGATTATCATACTTTACTCCCAAATACATGCAATTACTACTTATCAATTAAAATAAAACATTTTAAAAGTTAAGTCAAGATCTTTCTTTGGCATAGCTTTCTCTTAGCAAGTTTTCTACTCAGCATGTGCCAGTAACTGAAGAATCATTCTATATCTTAAAATTCTGATAACATTACAGAAGTCAAGATTGCACCTTATTTGGTATCATAGTTCAATCTGAATGTGTGTGTTTTCCTGTAATGTTCATTTCTCTTTACTCACAAAGAATCTGTATTTCTTTTTTTTCTTAATATGATTTTTTTTACTAATTACACTTTATTCACTTTGTAGCCCCCCAAATCTCCTCCCTCCTCCTCTCCCGATCCCACCCGCCCTCCCCCTCCTTCATGAATGCCCCTCCCCAAGTCTACTGATAGGGGAGGTTCTCCTCTCCTTTCTTCTGATCTTTGTCTATCAGATCTCATCAGGAGTGGCTGCATTGTCATCTTCTGTGGCTGGGTAAGGCTGCTCCCCGCCCCCCCACCCCAGGGGGAGGTGATCTGTATTTCAAAGCCTTGATTTCTCCACCCTTTTGCAGTAGCAATCTTCTGGGAAATCTCAGATCTATGAGATGCTACACAGTTACTTTCCATAGACCCATCTATAATGTTTTAATTCCACTTTTACCAGCTTACTCAAAAACATAATACAAATTCCAAAATGTAAAATGTCTACCCTCCTAAAAGCATTGCTTTGAAACACTTAGTTCCATTCACCATGTAAATGACAATTCTATACAGGTTCGAGTGTATAAAGAACACTTAAAGAATGTTATGAATAATTAAATTTGTCGGCTGTGTGTTGACCATGGAGACATTTCTAGGCTACTCAAATCCTATATTTTTATTTTTTAATTTTGGCCAATTCAGATACATTAATAAAACCAACCTATAGAAAGCATGTCACATCTGACCCAGGATTCTGAAGTAGAAAATAGTCTCTTTGGTAGTTTTTTGACCAACTTGCTAGCTGGGTTTCCCATTTCACCGAATTACTGTCAAAATCCACACAAAGATATTTAGGCTATGTTCCTGTTTCTTTGCATAGTAAAAAAAAAAAAAAAAAAAAAAAAAAAGATATCAAAGACAACTCTCTACCCAGCTTCCTTGTGAAATGGAAGCTGGTTTTTTGTTCTTTACCTGCTAGTTCTCCCTTGCCCCTTGTCTTTCATTACTTTCTTCCAAACACTCTTCTTCATGTTTTCTGGGTTCCTGTCTGGAGTCATGGTACACATGAAATTAAGCAAACTGTGTTTCTTGTCACCCAGCTACTCTGAGTATGGTGGAATATATAAAAAGGGGCTATGGAAGTCACTCACAGCTTAGCCCCACTGTACTAGGCAAGCGGAGCTCTCATTCCGGAGACTAAGTTTTACTGTCACTTGTCATTTTTCAAACTCATCTGTAACAAAACATCGTAACATCTGTAACAAAACAGTGTTTCTAGAAAACTAGCATGCTCTGATTAGATGAGCTTTACTTAAACACTTTTCTAATCAATTACGATCACAGGAGCATTTTACTTAAAGGCTTGGTGTTAACAACAAACATACCTGAGAATAATATTAATTATCACTAGCTGTTTACTGGTGAATCTCATTAACATATGCTCTTCAATGATTAATGAACAATACTAAGGACAACTTTGTGTCCCGTTTTTAACATACGTTTGGAAGGTTAGACATTAGTCATTGTTCCACAAGCTATTTGCTTGTATAAAGTCTTTTTATGTTACAAACTCCAAATTGGTCCCCTAAAGTTGTTTTAGGTGTTTATTCCAGATTAGAAATTTAGTAAGTTTCTTGTTGCAGCCATGTGCCTGAAAATTTTGTGATTTCATTTTTTCACTGAATAAACTTCATTGTATATGTGTATTACATTTTTATTATCCATTAATTAATTGAAATTCATTTAGATTGTATCCATTTCCAAGATCTTAAGAAGAGAATTACATTGACTACTGCTGTGACATAATATTAACTGATGACATTGTTTCTTCTGTTATTAATGCCCTCATCTTCAGTGGATTTGTAGTATTTGTTATTAATATTTACTATGGATATATCTTTTAGTAAAACAGTGGTTAATTCTAAACAGCTGTATAACCAATCATCACATGGAGACTACGATTTATTTAGTTAACCTAGAACACAATATTGGGCAGTAGTTACTCCATCCTAAACCTCCACACTCACGTACTTTCCTAACACTCAGATTCACCCATTATACTTGTTTTAGTGATATCTTAGGACTGGTTCATTTCTCCAAGTCGTTCCAAGACCTCTCCTCCAGCTTCTCTCCGAGCTTCTTCTCCTCCGGCTTCTCCTCCTCCTCTGCCTCCCACTCTTTCCTCTCCTTTGCTCAACATTGTGGCTTGTCATTTTATTTTGGCATGTTTACACAAAGTTGAGACAGGCGATGCTTAGAATAAGTATCACAATGCAATGTCTGGATTGAAAACAGAGAGTGGGGGAGAGAAATCAGCATTTGAATGAACAAGGAAGGGTAAGGTGTATACATTCCAAAAGAACATTATACCAACATGGCTGGAACATATTGTTTTATTGTTTTCATGGGAAAAAAATCATATATTTAAATAGCTGTGCTCTACAAAAATTATTAATATAGCTAATTCTAAACCATGAGTAATTTTTTAGGAAATCATTCTCAGAGAAAAGGAACAATTATCTTTACTGGTACGCATGAAATGACATCTTTAAGATGTCATGAAGTGGAAAAAAATTGAAGCCATTCTATTTATCTGAATCATTTCATTATTCTTAAGGTATTTGTTCAATTTAAAGAGTCTCTTACATTATTATATGTGTTTGCATTATATTTCCCTACATATATGTATACAGCAAGTAGACCAGAATTTCTCCTCTGGAGCTGGAGTTATAGTCAGCTGTGAGTGGCTTAATGTCGGTACTGGGAACTAAACTTGGGTCCTCTGAAAGAACTCTACATGCTCTTGAACACTGAATCATCACTCTTGTTCCCAACATTCTTTTTAAAACTTAAATGATTGAATTGTGACACTTCAGACCTTGTCAGACCTGAATTTCCTAGAGTAAATTATGGTCCTCCATGATTCTTTAGTGAAGATCAGTAATAATGGACACAACATTCTCTCCTTTGAGATTCTTTGGGGACTCAACTCTTCCAGTGTTTATTCTATTTGCCCTTCTGAATGGGAATTAAGTATCCTCCCTAAGGTCCTCCTTGTAATTTAGCTTCTTTAGATCTGTAGATTTAAATATGACAATCCTGTGTTATATATCTAGTATCTGCTTATAAGTGAGTATATATCATGTGTGTCTTTCTGCTTCTTTATCCTTACCACACTCAGGATAATCTTTTCTATTTCCATCAATTTGCCTGAAAATTTCGTGATGTCATTGTTTTTAATTGCTGAGCAGTATTTCATTGTGTGAATGTATCACAATTTCTTTATCCATTCCTCAGTTGAGGGACATCTACTTTGTTTCCTGATTCTGTCTATAATTTAAAAAGCTGCTATGAATATAGTTGAGCAAATGTCCTTGTTGTATGGGAACCATCTTTTCTGAGATATGGCCAGGAGTGATATAGCTGGGTCTAAATATAGCACTATTCCCAATTTTTTGAGAAGGTACCAGATTGATTTCCAAGATGATAGTACATATTACACTTAAGCAAATTCCCTTTTCCTGTTCTAGTTGAATAGGCCTAATAGTGGTGCTTTCAAAAATTAAATAAATAAAAATTAGGACATCCCATACTAAGTGCAAGCAACACTGAATAAACTTAGTAGGTTATATGAGGTGTGTGTATATTTATTCACATTTATATGTGCATATGTAAAATTAAAAATTCTCAATAAAGGACCATGAGTTTCAGATTACTGGGAGAAAGAGGACTGTGATCACTGTATCTAAAAGGTTAGAAGAAGGATCATGATGAGGGGTATATATAATTGTGTTTTAATTAATATAAAAAATTATACTAAAGATTATTTATTCCTTTACTTTAAGGCAATACAAAATAGAAAACTAAAGAAATAACAAAGAAACTATAATAATTATGATAAATTATATTGAAATGTGTACTTCAATTTTATTTTTGATTATTTGAGAGATAATTAGTTGTTAAAATATAGCTGTTATAAGTTATACATGGCTAAGTAATGATAGGATAATAATAAAAAATGTTTGGTTGTATTTTATCAGAATTTTACACAGGTGGATTTCAAAATATTTTAGAAAAATATTTGATTAGGAAAATAAAATTAAAATACATAAATACATCCAATTGGGAGATATTCTTGAAATGTTGTTAATATTACTCTCATTAAGACAGTATTAATATCTTTATAAAATGTGTTTTATAAGATTCCAAGTTTTATTGATATGCTAGAAATGCTTTATCAATTTTAGGAAGTACTCTTTATCATGCTAGATATTTAGAGCAGTTAATGACATTTAATATTAATATAGAAGTACAGCTAAAATGTATTAGAAAATAATTGTTTCAATATGTATAGATCAATATCTAATCAGTATGTCTATTTTTCTAAGTCTATTAACTTATCTATTTATAAGCTATTTCCCACTGTTGCTAATTTATGAACAGAGAAAAAAGAATGACAATCTTCATTTAATTATGTATTTCATTAAATTCAAAAATGATACAGTAATTCAACTGGGTAATGAATATACAATCTAAATGTATTGTGCTACATAATAGCAGAACATATGTAAGATTTTCAAGTATGATTTGCAAATGAAATTGGCAATGAAAGCTTGATATAGTCAAAGTGCTTTCTTTTAGGTTTTTCTCTGAAATGAAATTCATTCCCTCTCTTCACAGATGTGATTTTCTTCCCTCATTTTCTTCATCGTATTGAATTTTCCATTTTTTTCAGTGTGTATAGTCAGATGATTATAATGGTATATGCTTTTTCATAGTATAGCATGAAACTTTGAGAGTTGCTGAATGTCAATGTACTCAGAACAGGTGGCTTCTATTGTTAGGATCACAAACCTCAATTAAGATTATTTATAGATTTTGTGCAAAGAAAATCACATTTCTGTAATGTAGCATATAAGGCTAATAATTTTAATACAGCATTTTTTTTGGTTAAAAACTCAAAAATATTTTTCATCATATTTGTATGGTTCAAATGCTCATACTTAAGAAAGACTTTACTTAGTTCTAATCTGAAAATAGCTCTTAGACATAAATTTCACATTCTAGGTTATATATGCCTAACTATCTAAAACATCTGCTTTTATTCAGATTTGTAGTATTTTTTCTGAATATAAAAAATAAAAATTAATATCAGGAACAAATGTCACACAGATGATAAACTACCATGATGTAGCTCTGTACTTTCTATAAGTTTTTTGAAGCTAACTAGTACATGCAACAATATTAATGCATGGGAATGATGAATGCATATGATCATGGTAAGATTTTCATGCATCATTAAACCGTTAAGGTATCTTTCAAAATTTATAACTAACCACACATTGGTACAATAGTATAGAAAAACAAAAAGAAACCCATTATAATGTAACCATAATTAATTTTTCCTGCAAAACTACATATTTTTGTTATTGTGTAGACAGATAACGAAGATACTGAAATTCAAGATTTGGTTTCATGGTGTCCTACTTATTTGTTATTATCCCTATTTCCTGGGTTACCAAGGTCCTCTTAAAAAGGCCATTTTCTAAGTAACATCAAGAAGCATACTCTCGGTTTCTTCTAGAAGTTTAAGAAATCTAGATCTAATATTTAGATCTTTAATCCAGTTGGAATTGATTGAAAATAGAGTGAGAGAGAGGTATCCATATTCCATTTTTGACATGTAGATTTGCAGTTTCCTAGCACCAGTTGGCAAACATGCCATTTTATTTTCCATTGTGTAATTACGACATTTCTGTCAAAAGGCATGTGACTGTAGGCATTGACATGCCTGGATCGTCAAGTCTATACTACTGAAAAAGAAAAAAAAAAAATTCTCTAACTATGTAAATTACCCTTGTGAAATCATTCTTTAATGAACTATGCCTAACCTAAAGTGAAAATGAATGTGACTTATAAAGCAGGAGGAAGTCATAGAAGATTTTCATAGACTTGAAGCTAAGTTTTACAGTGATTGATCATGGATCCTGTAAATTTAGTGTTATAACTGGTAGACAAATTCTTATTCTCTTTAGAGAAATAGAAAACAAAAGTTGGGAGATAAAACATTTGCAAGACTCAAAACTAATGTCATTTTAAGTATATCAACTTTGAAAAATATGTAAAATGTTTAATATTATATAGCATGTATATATGTATCAAGTGGAAGGTTTGATATGGAGTTTTAATTTTCTATTGCAGCTAACTTATGAACTTAAATATTCAAATAAGCATCTTGTATCTATCAGATTAAAGATAACTGTCTATCATGTTATCTAGGGGAAAAGACAGAACACAAGGTAATTATAAGTTTATTTCTCAGATGACTAAGGACTTTGAGCATTTCTTTAAGTGTTTCTCTGCCATTTGATATCCTTCAGTTGAAAATTCTCTCTTTAGCTCTGTACCAAATTTTTTAATTGGATTACTTTGTTTGTTGGTGTTGAACATTTTCAGTTCTTTATATGTTCTGGTTATTAGCCCTCTGTCAGATGAAGGGTTGGTGAAGATGTAGGGTTGGTGTGGGTTTATTTCTGGGTCTTCAGTTCAATTCCTTTGACCCACCAGTCTGTAGTCATATGAGAAATGCAAATCAAAATGACTATGAGATTCCATCTTACAACTATCAGAATGGCTAAGATAAAAACTCAAGGGATGACACTAACTGGAGAGGTTGTGGAGAAAGAGGAACCCTCCTCCATTTCTGGTGGGAAAGTAAACTTGTACAAGCACTTTGGAAATCAATCTGGCACCTCAGAAAATTAGGAATAGTGCTACCTCAAGATCCAGCTATACCACTCCTGGGCATATATCCAAAAGATGTTCAACCATACAAGGACATTTGCACAACTATTTTCATGGCAGTGTTATTCATAATAGCCAGAATCTGGAAACATCCTAGATGTCACTCAACTGAGGAATGGATACATAAACTGTGGTTCATTTACACAATGGAATTCTACTCAGCAATTAAAACCAAAGAATTTATGAAATTTACAGGCAAATGGTGGGAACTAGAAAAGATCATGCTGAGTGAAGTAACCCGGAAGCAGAAAGACACGTGGTATATACTTAATTATAAGTGGATATTAGCCATGGAATATAAAATAAACATATTAAAGTCAATAGTCTTAAAGAATCTAAACAACAAGGAGGACCCTAGAAGAGACTGAAACCTCACTCAGAAGGGCAAATAGGATAGAGATCAGAAGTAGGAGAAGACAAGAAACAGGCAGGAGCCTTCCACAAGGGCCTCTGAAAGACTCTAGCCATCAGAGTCTTAAAGGAGATATTGAGACTCATAAGCAAAATTTGGGCAGAATACAGGCAACCTTATGGAAGAAGAAAGAGGTAGAAAGACCAAGAGGGTACAGGAACTCCACAAGGAGACCAACAGCTCTAAAACTCTTGGGCCCTGGTGGGAGGGGAAGAGGGCTGCAGAGACCCATACTCCAACTAAGTAACATGCATAGAGAGGACCTAGACCCCCTGTTCATAGAAAGCCCATAGGCTGCTCATTTTCCAAGTGGGTTCTCTAGTAAGGGGGGCAGGGTTTGTCTCTGACATGAATGCAGTGGCCAGCTCTTTGATCACTTCCACCTAGGGCATGCAGCCTTGCCAGGCCACAGAGGAAGATGATGCAGCCATCCCTCATGAGACCTGATAAGCTAGGGTCAGATAGAAGGGGAGTAGGACCTCCTTTATAGGTGTACTAGGGGAGGGGCATAGGAGGAGAAGAGGGATGCTGGGTGGGACTGGGAGGAGACGAAGGAGGGGGTTACAGCTGCGATAGAAAGTGAATAAATATCAATCAATCCATAAATAATTAAAAAATAAGGTTATTTCTTTATACTATAGAGCTAAAAATGCAGCCCACACCCTAATCATATAGTTGTTAAATCAAGAAAAGGACATAGTAACTGAGGTGATTAAAGAACTGCCATAGACTAGATAATGTTCCTATTTCAATATTGTTCTGAATTTTTATTTCTAGCACTAGTACCAGAGGACAGAGTTAGCTGTCCATACTAGCATAAGGAATTACTGTATCCAGTGCAATGGTAGTTAGTAGGTAAAGGAACATTTTTCTTTTTTGTCACCGGTGGTCAAATTAAACAAGGTTGTTGTTTTTTTTTCAACCTTTCTTATGTCATATCAGAATTGATCTGGATAACATTAAACAAGCTAGAAAGACTTATTTTTGTAAACTGATTAAAATAAAGCTGAGAGACCAGAACTAAGCATGTAGACAATTCTTCTGAAACAATGAGCACAGGTAAATTTCTAAGTATTGTGTCACCTAGTGAAATAAGTAAAGAAGAGATTGTGGCAAAGTTCCTAAATAGAAAAGATTAAAAATATTTGAATTTTTAAAAGTTTCTATTAGTTAATAGAATATTTGTGCTTGTTGATTGCTCCCCATTGATTCTCCCACAAACGTTTTATCTACTAACTGAATTTCAAAGATGACTTCAAGTTTCATGGAAGATATTGCTGTGCTATTAAGTAAAGAAGAGATCTATTTTTTTTGTCCTTTGTTTCTTGTATTTGCTTTCTTAAAGAATCTCCTTACATGTCTGAGTGATAGAGAAAGAATTTATAGGTGTTCATTTAAAGATATATTCTCCTGAAGGGAAAGTCAAGAGCCTAGAAACAAAATGAAGCCTTTCTGAAATTCAGCCAAGTTTTGAGAAAACTTGGAATAACCTTGGATTGTCATCATGTAATTAGGCAGTGATTGTCTAGACTGGTTACCATAGTGAGGACTCTGTAGGGTTTATATGAAAAGGACAAGTAAGATTACCTTACACAATGTGAGCTAGGTAGGCCGATTGTATTTGTCTGTACGATTGAGGTTAAGAATTTGCGACCTTCCTAGAACCTGCCACTGGATGACTCAACAGAACCAATGTGTTATGTGGGAAACTAGTAAACCCCAAGGAAATTTGGCTCTGATGTGAGCAAAGGAGTGTGGCAGCAGCAACAATAACGTAGAACACTTGCTAGTCGTAGCCATAAGTGTGCAATAATAGCAGATTTCCCCTTGGACCTCCTCTGCCTGCTGCTAGAAGGAGCAGGCCATTTTCAGGAAGACTTTTCCCTTCAGCAAGTCATCCATTAAATACCTTCCCACCGCCATCTTTCATATGTCCTGCTAGATTCGCCACCCCATGAAGGTGACAACTAAGGACAAACATCATAAAACCATTAACTCAGCTCGAAGGTCTTGTCTTTATCATTTTGCCGACTTCAGCAGTCTAGATCATATTTTCTTTTTCACTTTTTACTTTGACAGCTCCATATACAAAATAAATTTAACAAAGGAGTCAACAACAAACACATTGGTTTTTGTTCATGTACTAGTAAATATCTCCCTGACCAGTCCATCTTAACTCGATCTAACTAAACCCTGCACTGCCTGTCATACACATTGTAATATTGTAGCCCACGCACTAGCCAGCACCCTACTATAAAACAATGTTATGTAACCTAAAATCCTAAACTAAAAATCTGCGTTTTAAGTATAGATCACTACAATCTGATACAGTACACTAAACGCTTAAAAGTTATTTTCAGAAATAAAACAAAAATTTGGTTTCTTTCTTTTATAATGAGAACTATGTATTTGTTATTCAATTATATATAATATTTTTTAAATAACTTCAATAAATGTGTTTGTAACCAATTAATTAATTTAAGCCATAGATTTTCCTTGGGAGGAGATGTGAAACAAACATACTCAACTTTGAGTTGTTTATCTTCAGCGATGAAAGAGAAATACTGTGTTCCAAAGATTCAAGTTACTAACCCAGAGTAAAAGGAAAAATCTTCATTATTTCATTCAAGACCTAATTAAACTTAAAAATTAATTAGCCTTATCTGTTTAGTAAATACTTAGTACAAATGTATTAGGAACATTCTTTTAGATTAACTAGTTCATCTTTATAAAATGTCAAATGTAACCAGAGAATTAAGTAGCAAATTTCTGATAGTGAGAATTACCCTCTTTTTTGAGTTCTTTTGAGACTTTATTCAGCACCCAATGTTATGAAAGTTTTCCTTTATAAAAACACATACTTTTCTATTATAAAGGCAAACTTATAAATGGCTAAGCAAGGTCATGAAAACTGTAGTTAAGAAAGCCAATAAAACCTGTCAGATTCAGCCTGTGGTTCATTCATTCCTCACTTTTTGTTGAAAGTTGAGCTAGTGTGGCATGAATGAATTGCAGCAGACACCAAACTAACTGAGATGTTATCTCATACTATGAATAACACAATAAATGTGCGGGATTAGTATGGAAAGTAAGAAAATGTGCTACTGAAGTTGGAAAATCAGAAATGGATACTGATAGACAAGCACGGAGTTTGTACTCTTTTGTGAATTGTACTCTGTAGGCAATACTCTCTTCACAACACTCTGTACTCCATGAGTCTTCTGAAAAATACAAATCCTTGCTCTGATATACAAACAGGAAAACATAGGAAAGAACGGGAACGCCTCACCTCCCTTCCTTGAAAACACTGGCTGACTCAGAGCTAAGTCTAGTCAGCCCAAGAAAAGCAGGAACAACCTGGTATCCCATAAAATTGTATTTATGGACTTATGCCAAGACAGGATAATAAAGATTACTGAGTGATCCGACTCAGCTATTCAGAAGAAGTGAGCATCTTTTACAAAGTGTGGGCTCTTGTTCTGAGAATATTAGGATCCCATGGAAACTTCAGGTATTGGCTCTGAGGCAGAGGTTGGTCTTACGCTAATTACTGGCCCTCTGTATAAAGTTGCCTAAGTCGTTATACTTGATTGGCTAATCAAACAGCCTATACCTACACAGGTACAGGGTAGGTGTGGCTAAGGTTCCCCAAGAGGAATCATGGGAAGGGTAGATGGACAGGAAGAGAGGAAGGAGGAAGACATCGTAATGGGTTAGCCTGAAGCAAAAAAAAAAAAAAAAAAAAAAAAAAGAAAAGAAAAAAAAACAAACTTATGGGGCCTAGAGGAAGGACTCCAATAATAGTGTGAAAAACCCCATATGAAGAATAAAAGCAAGTATTTATAAGATTATGGATAAGATTATAGGATGGTTGACGATGGCATTGGATGGGGTCTGGGAGATGGATGATGAGAATATTGAGGCAGTGTAGGTAAAAATATCTGCCCAGCCCAAGGTAAATAAGGCAATAATAAAATCTAACAGGTGTCTGTGTCTTTTTTTAATTTTTTTTATTTATTATTTATTTACTTGGTATCCCAACTGTAGGCCTTGTCTGTGTCTTATTATTTGTGATAGATTATTATTTGTGGTAGATTATTATTTGCAATTATTATTTGTTGTTAAATAATACCCCCGTGATAATCACAGAGCTAATAATGAACACCGATATAGTTAAACAGATCAGTTTTTATTATTTGCCACAACAACTAAGCGTGAGGAGTAAGGAATTTATGGGCAAAGGAAAGTCAGATGTTTTGAAAGCAGTAATCGGACAAGGACAGTGGGGGAGGGACTTTGGAGCCACTGTGTGACCTCCGGGGAATGATGTTTTCTGCTCAGGGGCAGAGGGTCTCACCTGTCTGCCAGTCTGACCCAGGGCAGGAATGTTTTTACAATTCATTAAAAGCTTATTTGCAGCTTTTCTTTTCCAGTCCCCAGTAGATTTTACTCTTATTTTACCGTATACCGTTTAGGTGAACTCGCGGTAGACTTTGAATCGGTAACCGGAGTTGCTTGTAGCAAGGGGAGATCTAGGGGGAGAGAGCCTGTGTGGGAAGCCAAAGCAGCAGCCACAGCAACATGGAGGTGCAGCTAGAGGGCTGGCAAAGTCACAGGCAGCGTAGTCTCTCGACAGTTTCTTTGGCAGCAGTTTTTGGAACACAGATACTGCATAATGATTTGGGCCATTGAACGGCTTCAGCCTACCCTAACATCATTTCTGATAATGTCGTACTATGAGTTATTCTCACCCTGTGAGTTTTTTGGTGACAATTTCAAACAATTTTTGCTTGCTTTAATAAAATGTTATCAAGAAAAGGAGAAGTGAATTTCTGGATAATGATTCTGTTATTTTGTCTGGGGTTAAAAAGAATTAGTCTCAGTCCTATTTGCTTAGAAATGCAAAATTATTTCATTTTTTCATTGGTATAAACGTATATGAGGGAAGGAGGGTGGGAATGGGAGGAAATGAGAGAGGGAGATACAGCTGGGATACAAGGTGAATAAACTGTAATTAACATAAAAATAATAAAGAAAAATAAAAAATAAAAAAATATGATACATGAATTGTGTTCTTGAAGGCTTTTCGTTCTTGTATAGCACACCTTCAAGGAAGGCAGCCAGAATCTTTTTTTAAAGTTCTTTATTAATTACACTTTATTCACTTTGTATGCCCCCTGTGATTCTCTCCCTCCTACCATCCCAATCCCTCCCTTCCTCCACCCTCTGCATGCATGCCCCTCCCCAAGTCCACTGATAGGGAGGACTTCTTTCATTCTTTCTGATCTTAGTCAATTAGGTCTCTTCATGAGTGGCTTCACTGTCTTCTTCTGTGGCCTGGTAATGCTGCTTCCCCCTCAGGGGGAGGTAATTAAAGAGCAGGCCAATCAGTTCATGTCAGAGACAGTCCCTGTTCATATGACAATGGAACCCACTTGGATACTGAACTGCCATGGGCTACATCTGTGCAGGAGTCTTAGGTTATCTCCATGCATGGTCCTTGGTTGGAGTATCAGTCTCAGGAAAGACCTCTGTGCTCAGATATTTTGGTTCTGTTGCTCTTCTTGTGGAGTTTCTGTCCTCTCCATATCTTACTGTTTCCCACTTCTTTCATAAGATTCCCTGCACTCTTCCCAAAGGTTGCCCATAAGTCTCAGCATCTACATTGATAGTCTGCAGGGCAGAGCCTTTCAGAGGTCTTCTGTGTCAGGCTCCTGACTTGTTCCCTCTTTTCTCCTTCTTCTGATGTCCATCCTCTTTGCCTTTCTGGATAGGTATTGAACATTTTAGCAAGAGTCCTCCTTCTTGATTAGTTTATTTAGGTGTACAGATATTAGTAGGTTTATCCTATATTATATGTCTATATGAGTGAGTATATACCATGTGCATCTTTCTGCTTCTGGGATAGCTCACTCAGGATGATCTTTTACAGATCCAAGTGGATCAAAGACCTCAACATAAAACCAGACACACTAAACCACTTAGAAGAAAAAGTGGGGAAGAGCCTTGAACTCATTGGCACAGGAGACAACTTCCTGAACAGAACACCAACAGCACCGGCTCTAAGAGCAACAATCAATAAATGGGACCTCATGAAACTGAAAAGCTTCTGTAAAGCAAAGGACACTGTCATCAGAACAAAACGACAGCTGACAAATTGGGAAAGGATCTTCACCAACCCTATATCTGACAGAGGACTAATATCCAGTATATATAAAGAACTAAAGAAGTTAAATGGCAAAAAAAAATCAAGTAATCCAATTAAAAAATGGAGTACAGAGCTAAACAGAGAATTCTCAATAGAGGAATACTGAATGGCAGAGAAGCACTTAAAGAAATGCTCAACTTCATTAGCCATCAGGGAAATACAAATCAAAACAACCCTGAGATTTCACCTCACACCCATCCGAATGGCCAAGATCAAAAACTCAAACAACCCTGAGATTTCACCTCACACCCATCAGAATGGCCAAGATCAAAAACTCAAGTGACAATACATGCTGGAGAGGTTGTGGAGAAAGGAGAACCCTCCTCCACTGCACTGCTGGTGGGAATGTAAATTTGTACAACCACTCTGGAAAGCAATCTAGTGCTTTCTCAGACAACTAGGAATAGCGCTTCCTCAAGATCCAGCCGTACCACTCCTGGGCATATATCCAAAAGATTCTCAAGTACACAATAAGGACATTTGCTCAACCATGTTTGTAGCAGCCTTATTTGTAATAGCTAGAAGCTGGAAACAGCCCAGATGCCCCTCAGTGGAGGAATGGATGCACAAATTGTGGTATATCTACACAATGGAATATTACTCAGCAATAAAAAACAAGGAAATCATGAAATTTGCAGGTAAATGGTGGGATCTGGCAGCCAGAATCTTAAGCATTGGAAATTTCAAAGTAATCCTCACCTGGTACA
This sequence comes from Meriones unguiculatus, assembly GCF_030254825.1. Classification (NCBI taxonomy): domain Eukaryota; kingdom Metazoa; phylum Chordata; class Mammalia; order Rodentia; family Muridae; genus Meriones; species Meriones unguiculatus. The sequence continues at coordinate 92,243,965 of NC_083357.1, read as the reverse complement.
TAAGGAAGTCACACTTAGAGTTATAAACAGCATCTTTATGTTGGCTTAACTGTTTAGTGCTTCAGAAATGACTTCATCTGGAGCTCTTTCAACTTCTTTTTATTTTATTCCCATGATGATCTAGAGTCAGATTTTATCAGTCCCAGGACTACATTTCTATGAATAGTCTTCATAATTGTTTAAGGGAAGTCACACATCTTTTCTTATAAGTAATTTCTTAATTATTGGAAAGGAATGAATGGGTGATTTGGGATTATTTTAGGATACTGAAAGTAGCATAGGGAATAAGCTATTTGTGCAATTATAAGGATGCTTTATTATCTTCATATCACAAGTCACTGGGTCCTAGATTTTTTTCCGATTTTCAAAATACAAAATATGAGTTACTTAAATGACATTAAACTAGGACAAAGAAGGGGCTACTAGAGAGATAAAATCTCTACCTACTAATTTATATTTCTTCACTTTTATCTTTTCTCCCATTTTCGATTTTCTCTTCTACTACTTTCCAAGAGTCTTCACCATCATCAGCCTTCCCATCTTGGCCTAACAGTTATATAAGCATGACCTTATTTTAACAGTGAGAGTATTCCCTAAGTTTTAAATCTAAGTTTGTTTTAAATTTATAATACATATGCTTACACCTAGTTTTGGTAGAAGTAAAATCTTTTGTGAGTACTTTTCCTGACGTGTGCCTGTGGCTCCTTCTAAAGATTTTCTGCTTGGAGAATCTGCTGATGCCCTCTTCCTTGATGTTTCCTGAGCTATTGATGCAGACACTGTAGCATAGATGTCTCCCCTGGGTCTGGGCTCGCCACCACTGATCTCTGCATTCTGTACAGTTTTGTCTTTTCTGTGATATACAGTAAGGGAAGTTTTATTTTAAATTAGAGGTATAGCTGCACTTATCTCTGGGTGTAAGGATAAGATTTAGAACGTAATTAGTAATTACACTGGTCTAGCAAAGTGGTGTTAATATGTTTTTCCAAGGCCCATGACATCACTAGTCCCAATGAAATTGGCTAGGTTTCTAGTACCATGCATGATTTCTCTCCTCTTAATGTGTCTTAAAAACAGCTAGGCTGTTGGTCACCACAAGCATGGGAGCGTTGTACCGTGTCTTTACAGATACCATGCCTTTGGTGCCAACCATTGTTATGGTTCATAGGTGTTAGAGATGATTTCTTTTTTTGACTCCTGTAGCAGCTTGTGTAGTATTTTCTGTTTACAGTTAAAGATAGCTCATAGGCTTTCAGGCTAGATCCTGATGATATTATGTGCTTATGCATCCTAAGTGTGAGGTGAGGAGTAGGAGCTTACCTTTAAACTCTGAGGAGTAACCCAGGGCTACATCAATACTATATATATTTCTGAGAGTCACTTGAGCTACTGCAATTAGTCTTTCAAAATAAATTTCCTTGTGAATGAATGTTCCTGGGATTTGGTGTAAGTTGTTCTTGCAGAGAGCATTTTCAGCTCAAGTGTCATACTCCCTTTTAACTGTGTAAAGAAACGTTGTATTGAGTAGGTAACATGGCCCTAGAAAGGCACACAGCTTAATCCCTCCCATATGTAATTCCAAGCTCTAAATCTTCAGATGTTAGTATGTATAATGGAGTAACCATAGTAACAAGGAAATTATAAAGGGGTCATAGGTTTGTGAATGGTGGCGGTTATGGGACTTGAGAAAAGAATATCAATGTATACGCAATTATTAAATGTCATGTATATATGTATTTTTATGAAACTTATTCCATAATAATAAGAACTCGAATTATTTTTAAAATTTAACATATTATGTTCTATTTGAAAACATTTTTAATACCTATGGAAAATTGTTTTTACATAATATTAATGAAGATAATTAATTTCTGTTTTTCTTACCACATCAATCTTGTTTTTCATAAATATGATATTTAAAAAAATACTGATAAATATTATGGAAGATATGGAGAAAAACATATGTAGTGTTAATCTAAATACAAGATTTAGCTTTAGAGCATCTATACTCAAACAATTTGTAGTTCACCGAAATATCTTTAATTACTTTTGACTTTTCTCTGTACACAATGAATGCAGTAGGATTCCTTCTCTTCTGGGATAAAGCTTAAACATTCTAATATGGGATATAGACTTATGTATGTGCTAGACGCTACATTAAAATCTTGTCTGTTATTTTTGTTATTAGCTGTGTTATGAGATAGTTAAAAACAACAAAAAAGCTATGGGATTGTATTAACAACATGTGTTATATAAAGAAAACTCAGCAAAAATGTAACAAATCCTAGAAATAGTTCATAACAGGAGAAAGAGTGAGAGCAAGAACAAAAGAAAGCAAGGAAAAGGGAGCCCAAGAAACTAAGTACAGTGATTCCAAACATCTAGTTAATTTCACAGTAGTCATTTGACCTACAGCCAATAATTAAAACCTGGTATTTATCATAGAAAAGTGAAAATGTATGTTTACAACATTTTGTGAATAACTTGTGATCCATGGGCATACATCACTGACACAAGGGAAGGCTGCTACTGAAAATGACTCAGGGTGAATTGTGCTTTGTGAGCAGTGATAGAAGCAAAGTGTATAAACTGTGTTATTTCAATATTATGAAGCGGTGGGGCAGGCAAAACTAATCTTTCATGACAGTTATCAGATCAGGATAGCCTGGGTATGGAAGAATTGAAGGCTAACAAAGTTAAGGCAGGGAATGTTTTGTTTGAAGGTCATAGTGCACAATTTTATTTACTGTGTAAGTTGGATAGACGGATACATTTGTCCAAATTCACTGAATTAAACGTAACCTGTTTCTTTTTATTTATGAAACATGTCAACAGATCTCATGTAAAAAATGTAGAAAAATTCCTTGCACAAGAGAGTTAAGCTTTATAGTATATAAAAATTGTAAAAGTTATATAGTATATAAAAATTGTATACTCTAGAATAAATTGATCAAAATCTTATTGTAAATGACTCAGTGGTATATACTCTGTTTTTATAGATCTAGAAAATTTGAAGCCTAAAGTCAAGAACAATTCTTTAATGAAAAAATATTTTTAAAAAGAAAACTTGTGTTAGCATAAAAGCAACATGTAAAATTTCTTGAATAGTTAATTTTGTAATTTTATAAATTTTCAGAGATTAAAATTTACACAAACAACAAGCAAAATAATTAGTTGCAATGAAAAAGATGATAATTTAATAGTAAATTTAAAAGTCACATTGCCTTGATTTGACATATGAATGAGAAGCTTGAACAAGATAGACAGGAAAAGTATTTAAAATTACTGTATAGAAAGAATATTTACTAAAATCTGTACACCTAAAGAAGCTAATCAAGAAGGAGGACCCTGGGTAAGATGCTCAGTCTTCATTCAGAAAGGCAAACAGTACAGACATTGGAAGAAGGGAAACACGGAATAGGTCAGGAGCCTACCACAGAGGGCCTGTGAAAGACTCTACACAGAAAGGCATCAAAACATGCTGAGACTCATCGCCAAACTTTGGAAATAGTGCAGGGAATCCTAGGAAAGGAGGGGGAGATAGGAAGACCTGAAGGGGACAGAAGCTCCACAAGGAGAGCGACAAAACCAAAATATCTGGTCACAGGGGTCTTTTGTGAGACTGATATTCCAACCAAGGACCATGCATGGAGATAAATTAGAACTCCTGCACAGATGTAGCCCTTAGCAGCTCAGTGTCCAAGAGGGCTCCCCAGTAATAGGAACAGGGACTGTCTCTGACAGAACTCAGTGGCTGGCTCTTTGATCACCCCAACCTGACTGGGGAGCAGTCTTACCACTCCACAGAGGAAGACAAAGAAGCTAGTCCTGATGAGACCTGATAGACTAGGGTCAGATGGAAGGTGAGGAAGACCTTCCCTATCATTGGACTGAGGGAGGAGCATAGGAGAAGAAGAGGGAGGGAGGGTAGGATTGGGAAGGGACTACAGCTGGGGTACAAAGTGAATAATCTGTAATTAATAAAAATAAAATTAAAATTAAAAAAGAAGAATACTACCTGATGGTCAAGCAATGATAAGAAGTAGAGTGTCCAGTATATATAAAGAACTAAAGAAGCTGAAAAGCAGCAAACCAAGTAATCCACTTAAAAAATGGGGAACAGAGCTAAACAGAGAACTCTCTGTAGAGGAATATCAAATGGCAGAGAAACACTTAAAGAAATGCTCAACATCATTAGCCATTAGGGAAATGCAAATCAAAACAACCCTGAGATTTCACCTTACACCCATCAGAATGGCCAAGATCAAAAACTCAAGTGACAATACATGCTGGAGAGGTTGTGGAGAAAGGGGAACCCTTCTCTACTGCTGGTGGGAATGTAAACTTGTACAACCACTCTGGAAAGCAATCTGGCGCTTTCTCAGACAACTAGGAATAGCACTTCCTCAAGATCCAGCCATACCACTCCTAGGCATATATCCAAAAGAGGCTCAAGTACACAATAAGGACATTTGCTCAACCATGTTTGTAGCAGCTTTATTTGTAATAGCCAGAATCTGGAAACAGCCCAGATGCCCCTCAACTGAAGAATGGATGCAGAAATTGTGGTACATCTATACAATGGAGTATTACTCAGCAATGAAAAATAAGGAAATCATGAAATTTGCAGGTAAATGGTGGGACCTGGAAAGGATCATCCTGAGTGATTTGTCCCAGAGGCAAAAAGACACACATGGTATATACTCACTCATATAGACATACAACATAGGATAAACCCACTAAAATCTGTACATCTAAGGAAACTAAGCAAGAGAGAGGACCCTGTCTAAAACGCTCAATCCTCATCCCAAAAGGCAAAGAGGATGGACATCAGAAGAAGAAGAAAACAGGAAAAAACCTAGAAACCTGCCACAGAATGGCCTCTGAAAGCGTCTGCCCTGCAGACTATCAAAGCAGATGCTGAGCCTGATGGCCAACTGTTGGGCAGAATGGAATGGAACAGAACAAGAAAATTTGAACACAGGGAACTTTCCAGAGACTCATACTCCAACCAAGGACTATTTATAGAGATAACCTAGAATCCCTGCACAGATGTAGCCCATGGCAATTCAGTGTCCAAGTGGGTTCCATAGTAATGGGAAGAGGGACTGCCTCTGACATAAAATGATTGGCCTTCTCTTTGATCACCTCCCCCCAAGGGGGGAGCAGCCTTACCAGGCCACAGAAGATGACAATGCAGCCACTTCTGATGAGAACTGATAGACTAAGATCAGAAAGAAGGGGAGGAGGACCTCCCCTATCAGTGGACTTGGGGAGGGGCATGTGTGAAAAAGAGGGAGGGTGGGATCTGGAGGGGCTTATGGGGGGATACAAAGTGAATAAAGTGTAATAAAGTTAAATAAAAAATATTAAGAAGAAAAAAAAGTAGATTGTCAGTAATTTAGCATACTTGGAAAGATACAACAAACTGCAAAAAAATGTATTATAGGAATGGCAGTAAATGTTGGGTGCCACATACAATGGCTAGGGTGATATTAGATCACCATGGGATCATAGGAATGAAAAGCCCTAGGAGGAAAGATTGTTTACCTCCATAACTAGTGTGTGTGCAAAAGGAAATGCCTTTTCTGAGAAATTATAATCCCTTCAGTAATGTAACTGAACTGACTCAAAAGGAGAATATTTTATGCACTTCGTTCGCATCTTTTGTTAACATAAAATCAAACAGATTTATTATAAAATGTCAATGGCATTTTTAAAAAACTAAGTATATATCAGTTGATTATTTAACCCCCTACTAACTCTTACAGTTTAAAAAATAACAATAAAAAATGTAATCTATAACAGAAGTCGTGTTCCTTTAAATATAGGGAAAAAAATGGTTCTGTGGTTTAACTGCTGTATTTTCTTTTGGAACTGGGAATTTTCACCTCAACGGTCTCATGGTCAAAATATAAATTGTTTTCCTTTTGTAACAAAATGTAAAGGAGTCGTATTTATTATTTGAAATTTGTTGTTGTGTTAAACATGATCCTCAAAGCTTCACACGAACAAGGCAATAGCTCTAATGCTGAGATACAAATCACCCTGTAGTACAATTTAACTGTGGTTGTATTAAAAGATAAAAATGTTTTTGGGTGAAACTGAATATATATTCTCCCTTTTCATTTCGCTCTGTGAAACAAATGCTATTTCCTAGCTATAGGATTTTGAGACTAATCTGTGTTCTGTTCCGGTTAGGATTTCAAAATAAACCCATGCGTTTGGATTGTGGGAGTAGAATCGATTTCTTTTACTTGCTCTGTGGTGTTCTCTATCCCTGCTTTCCGTGCTGGGGCTGTTTACATTGAATTGGAACACCACAGCTTATTCCCGACTCCTAGAGCAACCCGAACATCCACATATTTGTTGTCGCATCAATAGTTTACAACTGGGGCTTATGTTCTCTAATCTCACCTGCAAAAGTGTTAGCTGGCAATTCTTTATCACTGGGGATGTTTTTTGTTTGACATTTTTTCAAGCTTTACCACAAATCTTAGTATTTCATGTTTTATGTTTGATTTTTCCTCCACAATGTCACTTGCCTAGATAAATATATATTTTTTTTGCTAATATTTAAAACGCCTGCAGAGTTGAGACATTTTTTTTGTAATGGTGTCTATTGAATATCTATCTATTTATAAAAAGCTATCTTCACTTTTTATCTCAGCTGTAGTTCCCTTCCTCATTCCCTCCGAATCCTACCCTACCTTTCTCATCTCCTCCCATTCCCCTCTCCAAGTCCACTGATAGGGGAGGTCCTCCTCCCCTTCTATCTGACCCTAGCTTATTGGGTCTCATCAGGATAGGCTGCATTGTCCTTCTCTGTGGCATTGCCAGAGGCAAGTGATGAAAGAGCAGGCAGTGATTAAAGAGTTAATGACAGAGGAAGCCCCTGCTGCCCTTACTTGAACATACACATGGAGCCTGGACTGTCAATAGGCTACATCTGAGCAGGAGCTCTAGGTCCTCTCCATCTATGGTCCTTGGTTGGTGCATCAGTCTCTGCAGGAACCCCTGGGCTCAGATTATTTAGCTTTGTTGGTTTCCTTGTGGGGCTCCTGTCCCCTTGGGATCAAAGCAGATACTGAGACTCACAGCCAAACTTTGGACAGAGTGCAGGGAGCGTCAGGGAAGAAGATGGGGTAGGGAAGTAGGGCATGGAGTGGTATTAGTTTTTTTTACAAAGCACTCAGTATCTGGGGTGTTGTCTGGAAAAGTTTTCTACTTATGTTCTCAACTTAAAGTATTAAAATGAAAATGATGAGTATGTGTTGAGACATCACATAACTGAGAACCACAATGCAGGTCACATACCTATAATTATGTGGATTTTGAGAAAATGTCCATACAGGAGGGAAGACAGCTTCTACAATAAATGGTGCTATCTAAATAAGATAGTTATATGTTGAAGAGTAAATTACTCTCCAGCTGAACAAAACTAAACTCCAAATCTATCAAAAAATGTCCATATGACATGACCTTCTGAATATGACAGCAGAAAATGCAAGAAATATGCTTTAATATAAGGCATACAAAATAACTTTCTGATCAGGACCATGAGTAGCAAAAGGATAAAAGACCAATAAAGATAAAACATGATGGCAAAATTTTTAAATTTCTGTAAACAAAAGACACTAATTTAAATGAAGTTATACATATATGTGTATATACTCATATATATATATTCCTATATATGTGAATAAAAATACTAAACATAAAGTCCTAAACACAACTCAATTACAAATTGAAGAGATAATTTTCATAAGATATACAAATGATTCAGAAATATTTACAAAATATGCAACAAGATTACTATCAGGAAAATTCAAATTAAAACTACTTTGAGATTTCTTCTGACCTAGTCAGAATAAATGCTATTACTACTAATAATAGTAGCAAGTAGAACAACCGATAGTGAAAATTGCTAACGTGAAAGTGGAGAAATTTGCAGGTCAATGTATGGAGCCAGGAAAGATCATATTGAGTGAGGTAACCCACAACACATGAAGACAAATGCCATGTGTTCTCTCTTACCAGAGGCTCCTAGAAACTATCTTTAAATGTGAGTTATAATCTGAATAACTGAAGAAACCAGGAAATTAAAAGAGATCATTGCAGAGATTAGGGGTAAGGAGCAACAGATATGGGGTTTCATGGTACAAATAATCTCATCAGAGAGATAGAAAAAAAAAGCATTAGTTAGGAATCGAAGGGTGAAAACTACAGAAAATAAAAAGGTAAAAATAAAGAATGTATTAAATATCTACCTAAAAAATCATAATACTATGTAAATTTATGTCTAAGTATATCACAAATTTACGAACTATCATGTATGCATTTTGTATGTATAATATATTATGTATATATATATATACCTACAAATATGTATATATCAGATGAAAATTTTTGTTTAAGATATATATTTAAAACGAATATATATAAAGTATTGAAGATACTTTATAAAGAAACTATATTTTTTAACAAAAAATAAATTTCATGTTGGACAATACTTCTTCCAAACGCCATAAACAACAACAAACACAAAACTAGGCATGACAAGTACACTTTTGAATTGTTGGGCAGCGTTGCCAAAGAGACTCCCAGAACATTCTAGGCTTACTGTTGCCCTTTGTTCCACAAGAAATGAAAGACACCATAAACTTCAGTGGCAGGGCCTGGAGGCAATCTGAGTTGAAAGTCAATTGAATGCTTCTTCTCTAAGGACTAAGTTTCATTGTACTAAAACACACCATGCAAACTTTCAAAGTGAAGTAACCAAGAGCTCTATTCAGCTGTGACATCTGAGAATTACAATGACCATGATATCATGCAATAGCAGCATATGTACCTTGGTGGGAACAAATAGCTGAATACTTGGACTTAGGTTCCCCTCAATCCTTGGGAGATTATTTTTGTAGTGCATGCTAAGCCAAATTCACATGGCTACTGAGATCATGGATATTGAAAGGGAGCCTTCAAGCACTTTAACAAGGTAGCATAAGGCCTAACTTCATTCCGAAATATTTGTTTTTATGCCCATGGGTAGGTGTAGTCCTCATGCCTCATCAAGGAAACTTCCCTTTGCAACAGACATAGAGTATTACAAGAAATGTAAAACCAATCAAAACGCAGAGAAGTGGAGCTTATACATCTACAACACAACACCGGCATCTAAGGCAATGGGTTCATTATGGAAGTGGGGGTAGAAAGATTTCACAGGTGTGTTTGCAGTGAGACAACCTGCTAAGAATATCATCCATAAAGTCTCTTGAACACGAGTGTTCAAAGAACTACAATATTAAGGGCTGACAAGATAATGTGGACAGGAAAAGCCCGTGAGCCCTTGTTTCTCCATACACACAGAACTACAGGCAATCAAGGAATTGGGAGAGCGGGAGAAATAATCTTCCCTAGACAAAATCTCACCAACTCATTATCCAAATCTAAAGGATCATCCCTGAAAACAAGTATAAACAAATATTATTATATACACTAAGTATGCTGAAATATTTACACACACATACACACACACATGAATCATAAAAACTAATAGAGAAAGAGGCTATGAATGGCAAAAAAACAAGTGTGCTATATAGAAGGGTTTGGAGAGAAGAAAATGAGGGAAAATGATGTAATAATATATTATCTCAAAAATAAAAGAAATATTTTAAAAGAATAGTATTATGGAAATAATAAGCAGATAATTTAGATTGGAAAAAACTCATTCTGTGTGAGGTAAACCAAGACCCCCAAATAAATGTTACTTATTCTCTCTCATGAGAATGCTAGCAGAGAACAGAGTACATTGAAGAATAAGTAACACTGAAGAACTTTGAAAATGCTACATACTTTCAGAGGTCCCTGTAGAAGGCTATTGTTGCCCCTTTTCCACAACATCTCTTGCATGTGTCATCCCTTGAGGTTTTGATTTTACCCATAGGATATCTAAGCAGATGCTGAGAGTCATAGCCAAAATTTGAGCAGAGCACATTGAATGTTATGAAAAAAGGGGGAGTTAGAAAGAACTGGAGGGGACAAAAGTGCTAAAAGGAGACAAAAAGAGACAAAAATCCTGGGCACAGGGGCCTGTAGAAACCGATACTCCAACCAACAACCATGCATGGAGAAGACATAGAATTCCTGCTCAGCAACCCCCAAAATTCAACCAGACAACTCCTCCAGCTCATAAACACCTTCAGCAAAGTGGCAGGATACAAAATCAACTAAAAAAATCAGAAGCCCTCCTGTATACCAAAGACAAAGGGAATAAGAAAAAAAATTAGGGAAACAACACCCTTCACAATAGCCACTAATAACATAAAGTACCTTGGGGTGACACTAACCAAGCAAGTGAAAGACCTTTTTGAGAAAAACTTCAAGTCTCTGAAGAAAGAAACTGAAGAAGATATCAGAAGATGGAAAGATCTCCTGTGCTCATGGATTGGTAGGATTAACATTGTGAAAATGGCCATCCTGCCAAAAGCAATCTACAGATTCAATGCAATTCCTATCAAAATACCAACTCAATTCCTTACAGACCTTGAAAAAATGATTCTCACCTTCATATGGAGAAACAAAAAACCCAGAATCTCCAAAACGATCCTGTACGACAACAGATCAGCTGGAGATATGTCCATCCCCGATCTCAAGCTGTACTACAGAGCAATAGTAATAAAAACTGCATGGTATTGGCATAAAAACAGAAAGGAGGATCAATGGAACTGAATAGAAGACCCAGAAATAAACCCACACACCTATGAATACTCAATTTTTGACAAAAAAAGCCAAAACCATGCAATGGAAAAAAGACAGCATCTATAACAAATGGTGCTGGTCCAACTGGATGTCTACATGCAGAAAAATGAAAATAGATCCATATTTATCACCCTGCACAAAACTAAAGTCTAAGTGGATCAAAGACCTCAACATAAAACCAGATACTCTAAAACTGTTAGAAGAAAAAGTGGGGAACAGCCTAGAACTCATTGGCACAGGAGACAACTTATTGAACAGAACACCAACAGCACAGGCTCTAAGAGCAACAATCAATTAATGGGACCTCATGAAATTGAAAAGCTTCTGTAAAGCAAAGGACACCGTCATCAAAACAAAACGACTGCCTACAGATTGGGAAAGAATCTTCACTAACCCTTTATCTGACAGGGGATTAATATCCAGTATATATAAAGAACTAAAGAATCTAAAAAGCAGCAAACCAAGTAATCCACTTAAAAAATGGGGAACAGAGTTAAACAGAGAATTATCTGTAGAGGAATATCGAATGGCAGAGAAACACTTAAAGAAATGCTCATCCTCATTTGCCATCAGGGAAATGCAAATCAAAACAACCCTGAGATTTTACCTTACACCCATCAGAATGGTCAAGATGAAAAACTCAAGTGACAACACATGCTGGAGAGGTTGTGGAGACAGGGGAACCCTCCTCCACTGCTGGTGGGAATGTAAACTTGTACAACCACTTTGGAAATCTATCTGGTGCTTTCTCAGACAATTAGGAATAGTGCTTCCTCAAGGCCCAGCTATACCACTGCTAAGTATATACCCAAACTTTGCTCAAGTACACAAAAGGGATACTTGCTCAACCATGTTTATAGCAGCTCTATTTGTAATAGCCAGAACCTGGAAACAACCCAGATGTCCATCAGTGGAGAAATGGATACAGAAATTGTGGTATTTTTTACATAATGGAATACTACTCAGCAATCAAAAAGGAGGAAATCATGAAATTTGCAGGCAAATGGTGGGATCTAGAAAAGATCATTCTGAGTGAGATATCCCAGTAGGAGAAAGACAAACACGGTATATACTCGCTCATATAGACCTATACGATATTATAAACGTAATGAAATGTATACACATAAAAAAGATAATCAAGAGAGTGGAGGGGGGGTAAAATGATTAATCCTCGTTTAGAAGGACAGATGGGATGTGCATTGAACATATGACAGGAGTCTACTGAAGGCATCTGAAAGACTCTAACTAACAGTGTTTTCAAAGTAGATACAAAGACTCATAACCAAACCTTTGGCAGAGTACAGGGAATCATATGAAAGAAGGGGAGTTAGTCTGATGGGGAAAGGATAGGGGCTCCACAAGGACCAAATATATCTGGGCACAGGGTCTTTTCTGAGACTGACATTCAACCAAGGACCATGTATGGATATAACCTAGAACCTCCGCTCAGATGTAGCCTGTGGTAGCTCAGTAACCAATTGGTTTCCCAAAGTGAGGGGAACAAGGACTATTTCTAACAGGAACTCAATGACTGGCTCTTTGGCCTCTCCACCCCCCAAGGGAGGAGCAGTCCTGTTAGGCCACAGAGGAGGGCTTTGCAGCCAGTCCTGAAGATACCTGATAAAACAGGGTCAGATGAATGGGGAGGAGGTCACTCCCTATCAGTGGACTTGGAAAGGGGCATGGTGGAGAGGAGGGAGGGAGGGTGGGAGTGGGAGGGAATGGGGGAGCGGGATACAGCTGAGGTACATAGTTAATAAAATGTAACTGATAAGAGAAAATAAAAATAAAATAAAAAATAGAATTCCTGCTCAGATGAAGTCCATAGGCTGCTCAGTTTCCAAAGTGAATTTCCTGGTAAGGGGATCAGGGGTTATCTCTACATGAACTCAGTGTTTGATTCTTTGATCATCTCCCCCTGGGGTTGCATCCTTGCTAGACCACAAAGGAAGATAATTCAACTATTCCCTTTGAGACCTGATAATCTAGGGTCAGATAGAAGGGGAGGGTGGGAGGGTGGGAATTGGAAGGGAAGAGGAGGTAGGTACAGCTTGGATACAAAGTAAATATATAGTATTAGAGAGAAAGAAAAAGAAAGAAAGAAAGAAAGAAAGAAAGAAAGAAAGAAAGAAAGAAAGAAAGAAAGAAAGAAAGAAGAAGAGAGAAAGAAAAAGGAAGGCAGGAAGGAAAGAAGGAAGGAAGGAAATGCTACACAGAAATCTAATATATACATACACATTTATAAAAGTAGTTTAAGGTGTTTTACCCTTCTATGATGGAACAGTCTCCCATATAGACCTTAAGTTATCAAACAACAACAACAAAAACATTGCAAAGTATGGGATACTTCTTTTTTGTTGTTGTTAGTTATAGGGTTTCCATAGATTCCTAAATATTAAAATTACCCTGACACCTGATATTAGAAATACTTCTGATACCCTCCAGACCTTGATAAAATGACATTGTGTATGTGGGTCATAGAACAAAGAAAAATGTAGAAAAATCAAACCATGGATCCTCATTCCCTGTGCTATACTAGTCTAGAAGACTTTATTTATTCTATTGGGTGGGAGGAGGAGAAAATAATCACTATTGGTTCAAAGTTGGGAACTTTGAAAGCTATAGTCATGACAAATCTAGAAATAGAGGCTTACTGTGAAATACTACCAAGACTGTCAAGAAAATAACAAGAAAAATAGATTTAAACCCATTTCTTGCAATAGAAACTTATTTCAGGTCCTTTTAAAAATTAATAAATTAAAAAAATTGTTTTAATGTATTTTTATATTAATTACATTTATTCTCTTTGTATATCAGCTGTAGCTTCCTTCCCGATTCCTTCCGGATCCCACCCTCCCTCCCTCTTATTCTCCTATGCTCTTCCCCTAGTCCAGTGATAGGGGAGATCTTCCTCACCTTCCATCTGACCCTAGTCTATCAGGTCTCATCAGGACTGGCTTCATTGTCTTCCTCTGTGGACTGGTGAGGCTGCTCCCCTCTCAGGTGGATGTGATCAAAGAGCCAGCTCAGGAGTTCATGTCAGAGACTGTCTCTGTTTGTATTACTGGGGTACCCTTTTGGACAGTGAGCTGCCATGGTCTACTTCTGTGAAGGGGAGGCAAATATCCAAAAGATGCTCAATTATGCAACAAGGACATTTGCTCAACCATGTTCTTAACAGTTTTATTTGTAACAGCCAGAAGCTAGAAAACAACCCAGATGTCCCTCACTTGAGGAATGGATACAGCAATTGTGGTACATTTACATAGTGGAATACTACCTAGCAATGAAAAACAAGAAAGTCATGAAATTTGCAGGCAAATGGTGGGATCTAGAAAAGATCATCCTGCGTGAGGAATCCTAGAAGCAGAAAGCCACACATAGTATATACTCACTTGTAAATGAATATTAGACATATAATGTAGGATAATCATACTAAAATCTTTACACTTAAGGAAGCTAATCAAGGGAGAGGACCCTGGGTAAGATGCTCAATCTTCATTCAGAAAGGCAAACTGGATGGACTTCAGAAGAGGGAGACAGCAGGGAACAGGACAGGAGCCTATCACAGAGGGCTTGAAAGATTCTACCAGCAGGGTATTTCTGCTACTTTTAACCTATCCAAAACATCATGGCTGGCAAGGTCACTGGTCTTTGGGGATGTAGCTAAAGACTTGTCTTTTGCTAAATTTACATAGAAATAAACTGTCTGCTAAATTCTTATCTTTGTCCACATAGCATATATCTACCACCATCAAATTAACTTTGAAGTTTATAATGATTAATACAGAGACCTAAAACTTCAACGTTCAGAGAATGAGCAATCATGGAGTTCTCCATGTAAATGGCATATCTGCATCATTTCTCCCAAGGTTTTGGGATCACTGGGGGAAAATATCATAAGTGCCAGAAGTAATGGACATCTATAGTCAATCAATATTTGACGGATATTGTAGAACAGTTGCACCCATGAAATCATAACTGCTGTGACAGCATGAATAAGTCCTACACAAGGAAAAGCAGCCAAAATCTCAGCATGTATAGGGGAGGGGCTCTTGAATCCCCACGCCAAAGAGGCCACTGGTGGATGTTGTGGGAGAAGGCTTTATTTCTTTATGTTTTTAATGGGTGAATCTTCTAAGAGACCCAGAGTCTAGATAATCAACACACAAGCATGTACAGACAGCACTGATCTTAAATATAAAAAAATATTTTTTAAAGAGTTTATGAAGTCAAAAGACAGAAATGGAATAGAGGATTGGGGAGGAATTGGAGGGCAAAGAATTTGGGGAGATTTAATTAAAATGGTTTATGCTTGCATAAAATTTTCAAAACAAAAGAAGAGATTGTTGGTATTTTTATAAAAGTATACTACAACGCTTCAAGTGGAAGTCAGTTATAGAAATAATTCTGGCCATTGAGGGTCTTGGAAAGAATCAACCAGAAGCTAAGCTTTTATTCAATACAAAATCTGCCAGAATAAATAACCTTGCTTCATATTTATAATTTTCAAAGGAAATTTCAATGGACTGTTTTTATTTTTTGTCCAAAGAAACTGAAATCACCAAATGAGATGAATGAAATCTGAACTAAATCATTTTGGCAGTGAATAAATCAAAGTACAGAATGCAGCTCTTGAGTAATTTTTGCTGCTAAAATGCCTCTGAGGCTTCAGAAAAGAGAAGGACAAAGTGATATTCAGCTCTCCTACTGAACAATAATGTATGAGATGTGAAGATGCCACTGGGGAGTTACAGAAAAGAAATCACTGCAAACATGAAGTTTTCATCCCTTAGATTCTGTTTGATGACATGTAGATATGAATACATACTATTTATTATATTGAAGAATTTAGTAAAACGGACAGTAAGTGCAATAGCCAATGCTTGCAGTAGATTTATAAGGGATCTATAAAATATTACAGGAGAAATATCTCAGGGAATATCTTAAATTTTAACATTGTTACATTTTTTATTTAAAAATACACTAAGTAGCCAAGAAAATTGTATTTGCATTACATTTTTTTTTTACCTTTAATTGAAGCATTTATCCCTGGTATGTTTGGTTGCTCTATTGTCTTTTAATCTATAATCTATTTAAGTGAGTTGTATTCAAGAAATTGCTTCAATTCTGATGCTCCCCTTCTTTTCATATCTCTTGAATATCCTCACAAGAAAGCTCAATAACAAGAATTGAGCATTTGTAGACAAGGGAAGATTTTGCTACCATTTTTCATCATTATTTCCTTCCATCAGCTTTCAACTATTTCTTCTATTCTGGAAACGCTCATTTAGTTCATTAGGTTTCTAGAGATTCTCTTTGGTCTTAGCTTACCTTAATGTTGAAAATTACATATTCTGCTTATGAATGTTTTTGTATTCTGTAGTTAGAGCAACAACTTCAAGTGAGATTTTGATGGACACCTTTCCTTAGTCTCGAACCAGACCTGTCAAACAGAGATCATCTAGATCAAACATTCCATGATCTGTGCATATACGCTTTACATCAGATTATGATTCTGAACCAGAAACAAGCTTGCTGTATTTCCTGTAGAATTAACTCATCTTTTGTCTTAAATTTACTATAAAAGTCAATAGGCTATAATGGATGGAAAACCACAATACTTAAGTTTAATCACACTTTTGTTAGATTTAAAAATAAAAATCAAAGTCTGTGAAGATGGCTGGTTACTTTTTTTTTTCCCTTGCTGTGGATAACAAATAAGTAAGAGTATGTTGGGAGGAACAGGCCTAGCTGGCTTTAACTGCTGAACTCAGAATAATATCAATCACAAGGAACATTTGGTAAATACTAAGCATTGTATTCCGCACTGAAATCTTTTATAATAACTGAAAATGATATTCACTAGTCTATTGGCTTTACAGATACTTATATTTCTTAGAAATTCAGGAGTATAATTATTTACATTTACCAACACATACATGTAGCAATATTGGTAGAATGCACATGGGAAAGTACATTTACACATGTAAATTGTGATGGATAAGAAGTTCATCCAAAAACATGTAAACAGAGAGTTTTCAGTGTTTCATTCTGAAATGTAAAGTTAGGTGTCTGTTTTTTTTAATGGCAGTCCTATATTGAATGAATTCTTTTTAGCTCTGTATTGGTAAGAACATATCCTACTTTTTTTCCCTTCGTGGACCAGTTTGTACTTAGTGTTTTATTTTCTTCTCTATTGAAAAATTTATGTATTTTCTCCTTATTATAAGGAGATTAATGTCCTTAGATAATTCACCAAAGACAATTTAACGTCTACAAATGACTTTCTTTTCCTTTCTTGTTGCTTGCTGAATTTTCTGAGTACATAAGTTAAAGTTCTCCCAAAAGCTTGAAGTATAATATTTTTTGACAGTTTCTTTGTTCATTTTTTTATAATTGTATTCTGCTTTCTTTTAGGGTGTTAAATACTCTGATTTAGTACCACAGGTCCCTGCAGCTTTGTTAATTTTTCTCCATGTTTGTATCAGCCCTTTCCTCTTTATACTATCTAAAGATACATCTTCACATTCATTAACCAGTCATCCCACTACGTACAATCTTTTCTTAAGTCCATCTAGTAATTTTCATTTCAGAGATTAAATACCTTTTGCATATCCAATTATTTTTACTTCTGGTTAAGATTCTCCATCTCTTGTTAAGATTTCACTTTTAAATAAAATTCAGTTTTAGCCTTTCCAAATTTAAGGATTTTGGGTGTAGCTTATTTATAATCATTGCCTACTAAATATAACATCACTACCATTCTCCGTTCATCATAAATAATTGCTTTATTCTTAATCTCATAAGTCATGGTGTTTAGGTTTACTCATTTCTGATTCTTTGGTGCTTATGATTCTATATTTTCAAATTTGGAATTGTATCACCCTCACATTTCCTTTCTCAGAGGCATTACCGGTTGAAAAATCTGAACTACTGTGTAATTAAATGCAATTTTTATTGAACATTCATGATTAGAAGTTTTAAGGTCCCTTCATTTTTGTCAAGGTCACCTTCATATTCTTTTTCTCTAGTGCATATTTTTATGGCATAAGTGTAAGCCTTACAGTGTGGTTTATTTGTTAGCTGTCTTAGAGAGGTCTCTGGGATACCATACTAAACAAGTTTGGTCATTAGGTCACTATGTGATGACCATCACACATGTACCTCATGTCCCTTGTTTCAGATTACTTGATTTGCTTCTTTTCCGTGCTTCAGTAACCCAGAACTTTGTCTTCTATCTCTCATATTTTTAGGGAACAATAGGCTGCAAACAGGTTTCTTTGGGTACTTTACTGAATGGCCAAAAACCTAGTAAAACACAAAATTCTCCACTTTTTTTTCTACAAAGGTTATCCAAATTTAATACTTTATTAGCATTAGAAATTCAGCTTTATGGTTATTTAGTGAAGGAACTTAACCCTGGTATGGTCTATTCTTTGAGGCTGACATCAATTTTCTAGTTTTGTTTTTGTACTCAAGGCTTCCCATGTTCTGTGATACATTTCCTCCAGTAGTCTTCATCCAGCCTCTGCCTGATACCCACTGTTACACTTTAGATCCTTGCTGAGCATCTTGTCAAATATCTGCGCATCCTTCATGTGGCTAATCCTCCTTTGCATGCAGATATCTAGATATTGTTTGGGAATGTTGATATCACCTGGCCTGATCCTTGAGGAAAAGCCACATCAATATCTGCTGCAAGGAAAACCTGAGAAAAAAGCATGTGTGATCCACATTCATACACACTTTTTTCTGTAAACTACTGAAAGACATGTGCTCCACTTGCGCTGGACAGTGTGCTTTCCATGCCATCAGATTTTTCTTTCTCTATGAGAAATATAACAAACTTCTTGTTATGAAATCCCCTTTGAAATAGATCTTTTCCAATTGCTTTGAAGACTGTGAGCCACTGCAAAGACTGTTGCATCTTTGCTTCTGCATTAAACTATAAACAATGGGTATAAATGCACATGTAACTTAACTATCAACTATGAGTATAAATATGCATGCAAGACATTAAAGGTCTGAAGTGTATATAATGTCTGGAAGTTTTATAATAGAAATAGGAGTCAAAACATTCTTGTTTTTTTTAATTTTTATTAATTACACTTTATTCACTTTGTATCCCCCCATACATTCCTCCCTCCTCACCTCCTAATCCCACATTCCCTCCTGCTTCTTCATGCATGCCCCTCCCAAGGTCCACTG
Source organism: Meriones unguiculatus (assembly GCF_030254825.1). Taxonomy (NCBI): domain Eukaryota; kingdom Metazoa; phylum Chordata; class Mammalia; order Rodentia; family Muridae; genus Meriones; species Meriones unguiculatus. The sequence continues at coordinate 92,224,996 of NC_083357.1, read as the reverse complement.
ATAGGGGAGGTCATTCTCTCCTTCCTTCTGATTCCAGTCTATCTGATCTCATCAGGAGTGGCTTCACTGTCATCTTCTGTGGCCTGGTAAGGTTGCTCCCCCTTCAGGGGGAGGTGATCAAAGAGCAGGCCAATCAGTTTATGTCAGAGGTAGTCCCTGTTGCCATTACTATGGAAGCCACTTGGACACTGAACTGCCATGGGCTACATCTGTGCAGGGGTTCTAGGTTATTTCCATGCATGGTACTTGGTTAGAGTATGAGCCTCTGGAAAGACCCCTGTACTCAATTTTTTTTTTTTTTTTTGGTTCTGTTGCTCTCTTTGTGGAGCTCCTGACCTCTCCAGATCTTACTGTTTCCCACTTCTTTCATAAGATTCCATGCATTCTGCCCAACAGTTGGCCAGAAGTCTCAGCACCTGCATTGATAGTCTGCAGGGCAGAGACTTTCAGAGGCCCTCTGTGGCAGGTTCCTAACTTGTTTCCTGTCATCTTCTTCATCTGATGTCCATCCTCTTTCGCTTTCAGAATAGGGATTGAACATTTTTGTCAGAGTCCTCCCTCTTGATTAATTTCTTTAGATGTACAGATTTTAGTAGGTTTATCCTATATTATATGTCTATATGACTGAGTATATGCCATGTGTGTCTTTCTGCTTCTGGGATAGCTCACTCAGGATGATCCTTTCCAGGTCCCAACATTTACCTGCAAATTTCATGATCTCCTTATTTTTCATTGCTGACTGATATTCAATGGTGCAGAAGTACCACAATTTCTGTATCCATTCTTCAGTTGAGGGGCATCTGGGTTGTTTTCAGCTTCTGGCTATTACAAATAAAGTTGCTACAAACATTGTTGAGCAAAAGTCCTTGTGTGTACTTGAGCCTCTTTTGGGTATTTGCCTAGGAGTGGAATGGCTGGATCTTGAGGAAGCGCTATTCCTAAATGTCTGAGAAAGCACCAGATTGGTTTCCAGAGTGGTTGTACAAGTTTACATTCCGACCAGCAGTGGAGGAGGGTTCCTCTTTCTCCACAGCCTCTCCAGCATGTGTTGTCACTTGAGTTTTTGACCTTGGCTATTCTGAGTGGTGTAAGGTGAAATTTCAGGGTCGTTTTGATTTGCATTTAACTGATGGCTAATGAGGTTGAACATTTCTTTAAGTGCTTCTCTGCCATTCCATATTCCTCTATTGAGAATTCTCTGTTTAGCTCTGTACTCCATTTTTTAATTGGATTACTTGATTTTTTTGCCGTTTAACTTCTTTAGTTCTTTATATATACTGGATATTAGCCCTCTGTCAGATAAAGGGCTGGTGAAGATTCTTTCCCAATCTGTAGGCAGTCATTTTGTTTTGATGATGGTTTCTTTTGCTTTAGAGAAACTTTTCAGTTTCATGAGGTCCCATTTATTGATTGTTGCTCTTAGAGCCTGTGCTGTTGGTGTTCTGTTCAGGAAGTTGTCTCCTGTTCCTATGAGTTCTAAGGTCTTCCTCACTTTTTCTTCTAACCGATTCAATGTGTCTGGTTTTATGTTGAGGTCTTTGATCCACTTGGACGTTAGTTTTGTGCAGGGTGATAAGTATGGTACTATTTGCAATTTTCTACATGTAGATATCCAGTTAGACCAGCACCAATTATTGAAGATGTTATCCTTTTTCCATTGTATGGTTTTGGCATCTTTGTCAAAGATCAGGTGTCCATAAGTGTGTGGGTTTATTTCTGGGTCCTCAGTTCTATTGATCCACCATTCTGTTTCTATGCCAGTACCGTGCAGTTCTTATTACTGTTGCTCTATAGTACAACTTAAGATCAGGGATGGATATACACCACAGGCAAACCAAGGAGGCCAACACCAGAAGGCCTGCTAACGCTCCCATGCCCGCCCATTCCTTCAGATGATTCATGGCTGCAGTAATCCATGATGATAATCCTGTGGCTAGTCCTGAGTCCACTCTGGTAGAATTTACTGTGATAATGGCCACTCTCAGCTGCTCCATCAAAGTATCGAATTCTCCAGTCCAATTACCTAAAATATAGCTCGACAATTGTTTAGACAGATTTGCAGCACAGGAAAAATTCTCATGTTGTATGCTAGTGACACAAAGTCCAGCATACTTTCTTTGACAGCCAGGTTGAGCGATTTGCCATAGGGTATCAATTTGCTCCTGCACGAGGTCAATCCTCTGATTGAACACCATCAAGCCTCCTTTTAGTTGAGCATTAATTCCTTTTTGTACATCTAAGGCATGAGCTACATTGGCTAAAAGATTATTCAGGGTCTGAGCAGTCTGCACAGTATGACTCATGGCTAATGCCACGGTGGTAGCTCCAACAGCCGCCAATGAGATGGCACTAACAGTGGCTGCTGTAGTTCCAAGATCCCTTTTCTGTCTGAAGAGAGTCATAGCGTGAGGGGCATCAACGGGTACAGGGACCCACAACAGTGTAATGCAGCCATGATCATTCAGGCCTTTACAGCCATTGAAGCAGGACAGTCTCCCCAAGCATGGTTGGCTACCATAAAAAGCTAAAATGTTATGCTCAGGATGCGAGGCTAAGCACTGCACTCAGGGTCAGCCACTTTGGACCCAGAGAAGAGCATGTCTGATTGCATGCAGGTTCATGCCCCAGGTCCCGCCTCTGAGAAAAAGGTATGGGACAGGTCTGATGCTCTTTGGGTGGATGACACCTAAATGAACATCAGTACAAAGTCCCAATCTATTTCTAATATCAGAGATCAGACCTTTACTCTTGCCTGATGCGTCTAAAACAAAAAGGGGGAACTGTAGAGAGCTGTGAAATGCCGCGCCTTAAAGATGGAGCTGGTTTCCTCCTTCCACCTTCCCGATGGTGAGTGCTCTCCATCACAAACAACTCCACATTTGGCTAAGTCTGAGGATCTGGCTTGCTTCCATGTATGTGGACCTATCTGCATTGCCCACGTGGCACGCTGGGGTTGGCTACCCAGAGGCTATATAAACTGTGGGCTGGCTTTCCCCAGGGTCCGAGGATTGTTCAAGGTTTCTGAATAAACTGCATTGAAAAAAAAATGTTTTATGTTGGAAGAGTACATATTAAAAATGTGATTGCAACCATGATTAAATGATTTAAAAAAAAAAAGATCAGGGATGGAGATACCTTCAGAAGATTTTTTATTGTAGAGGATTGTTTTAGCAATTCTGGGTTTCTTGTTATTCCATATGAAGTTGAGAATTTTTCTTTCCAGGTCTGTAAAGAATTGTGTTGGTAATTTGATGGGAATTGCATTGAATTTGTAGATTGCTTTTGGTAAGATGGCCATTTTTACTATGTTAATCCTGCTAAGCCATGAGCATGGGAGGTCTTTCCATCTTCTGATATCTTCTTCTAATTCTTTCTTCAGAGACTTGAATTTTTTTTCATAAAAGTCTTTGACTTCCTTGGTTAGGTACCTTATGTCATTTGTGGCTATTGTGAAGGGTGTTGTTTCCCTAATTTCTTTCGCAGCCCTTTTGTCTTTTGTATACAGGAGGGTTAATGATTTTTTTTTTTTTAGTTACCTTTGTATCTGGCCACTTTGCTGAAGGTGTTTATCAGCTGTAGGAGTTCCCTGGTAGAATTTTTGGGGTCACTCATGTATACCATCATATCATCTGCAAATAGTGATAATTTGACTTCTTCCTTCTAACAAGGACTTCCAGAACTATGTTGAAGAGGTATGGAGAGAGTGGGCAGCCTTGCCTTGTCCCTGATTTCAGTGGGATTGATTTAAGTTTCTCTCCATTTAGTTTGATGTTGGCTATAGGCTTGCTGTATATTGTCTTTACTATGTTTAGATATGATTCTCTATATAGCTTAGGCTTCCTACAAACTAGTGATTCTCCTGCTCCAGCTTTCTGAGTGCTGAGATTACAGGTTTGTGTCAATCAGCCCTCCTCCGTCACAGTAATGCATGATGGTCAGAAGCTTCATATTGTGTAACATATAAGTCTTATGCTTGTTTTAAGTGATCAGTACCTCATTGCAGAGGTTTCTTCTACTAACAAGTGATGGGAATTTATTGTATGAAAACGCACTGAATTTCAGCAAATAATTTTTGCCACAATCGTTGAGAGAACACGTTTTCTCTTCACTGCATTCACATTCATGTTAGTAGTTTCACTCATTTAAAGTACGGATTTGTATGGCCTTCCCAGGACAGGCTTGATGTGTTCATGATTTATCATGCATTCACTGCTGTATTCAACTAAGGATCTTAATTTGAAACTTTGCACAAATTTTTTAATCAGTATTCTTGTTTAAATAAAAATTTATAGGGAGATTATGTGTGGTACTCATTAACTATATGATGTAATTTTCCGTCAATTCTGCTTATAATTCTTATTTTACACTGCTCTCTTGAGTTTGAAGCATAAACTAACAAAGGTACTTGTATACTCTCACATACAGAATTATAAGAATATTTTTTCTAACTTCCTCTTCATAGGAATGTCTTCTTTACTTTAGAAAGATCCATTTCATCGTTATTTTAGATGCAAAACTGACATTCTTTTGGCTCCTTGGGCACCTCTACACTACTGCTGTGAGTGAGAAGTATCCTTGGGTCAAAGAAACAAAAGAAAACAAGAAAATCAAAAGTCAGTCCCCCCCCGACTCCCCATGAATATACTGCTTTTGATTCCTGTCACTAGGGTGCTTACTAAATGCAGTTCAGTTTTTTCATATAGGAACTTGCATATTTTACAGTGTTCTTAAACATTACAAAAAAAGATCACGAGGTAAAATTCTATTTTTGATAAACAACATGAATAATTTATATATTTATAAATGTATTTTGTCTTAAAAATATTTTTCTGGTACTTCTTAACCATTCTAAGGAAACTCTTACTGTTTAATGTTTGCACAAAACAGACTATTTCAACATTCATTAACTTTGTTTAGAACTATATATACCATCCATATGCTCTCAATGTCACTACAATCTTTCTGTCCTCTTTTTAAAAGCCACCATTGATATTTTTGAAGAGTTTTAAACTTTTTTAAAAGCTTCTTAAATTCTCAGCTACATTGAACACCAGGAATGATCATGCTTCTTTTATATCTCCCCACTTGTTCCAAAACATTTCTTCTTGTAATTCTTCCACCTACTTCTAGTAAATTACCACCCGTAACCAAATAGTGGATCTATGTCTCTCAAATAAGAAAAATGGATAAAGGTTTCTGTCATCTCTAGGAATGCATGATTTAAAGCCTGTCACATATGGAAGATTGAAACAATGAATCATCATGCTATCTCTATTCTGTGTAAAAGAGCCATTTAAACTTAGTGACACGCTGTATTCCATAGTTTTAGTCATTTTCACACTTAGCTTGTTACCCTGAAGTGGTACCTGCTTAAGTCATGGTAGTGGCTACTGAATACATTACCACCATGGAACAAAGAATTGACTTTCTCTTTTGTTTTTAAATTTAACTTCTACTATTAAATGGGCACTGAACAGTTAACTAATACTCAATAAGATTGTTGACCATATTTTGTTTCACCTCACTCTAAAATGCTTTTACCTTGTGCTGATTGGCTGAATATATGTATCTATGTATCTATGTATTTATGTATCTATGTATGTATGTATGTATGTATGTATATATGTATCTATCTATCTATCTATCTATCTATCTATCTATCTATCTATCTGCTTGTGGATGGACTTTCCCATGTAGGTACATGTGAAGGCAGCAAGAATTTGACCTCAGGTCTATTTTTCTATTGGTCTCTGTCTTATCTTTTGTCATGGGGTCTTTTACAGAACTTGAAATTAGCCACTCAGGTAGAATAAATGACTAGTGCGTTCCAGGATGTGTTTGTGTCTTTGTCTGTCTCCTGACACTGTGCTTATAGACTTATGCTGCCATGACTGGTGTTTTAGGTATGTGCTGGCTATCCAAAAGCAAAAACATTAATCAACAACTCAGGTCCTCAATCGTGATTAATTGGAGTTTCAAAACTGGATAACGTATTGAACATAATCCTTTGCTATTCCCTATATTAGTATGAGATTATCAACCTTAGCATTTTGCCTTTTGCTTTAATGATCTACATGGATTCAGTACTTTTTGTTTTGCTTTCTAAATTTCAATACTATCAGCTTTCTCTCTGATAACTAGGAGGCCACATAAAAGGCATATTTATCAAGTACATATATTTTATTATACTCAAGACAGAGATTTATCTTTATTCCCACATACAATCTGGTAAAAGTTGCCTTTTTTTTAAATCAAGGAACTACCTCTGCAGTCCAGATGCATAAACTACTTGACAGATGTTACATCTCTGCTTTAGCATCCCAATCACTCTCATAGATGGATTTACTGTTTTTCTGTGCAAGAAGTGCTGGGTTTCAGAAAAATGCCAATAATTTTATATGCAGTGACCTTGGCATGAAATAACTTCTAAAATTGAGAAGCAGCAGCTGTTTGAAACTTAGTATTCATCACCTTTATACACAAGATGTTTGCATTTTTTCTTCCTTTATATTTTTGTTCATAAATATCATTTCAGTAGTTTGCTTACCTTGAACGTTTACATAAAGGAAGACAGGGAAATGTTTCTGGTAATGAAGGATATTTAACTCATTAGGATTCTAACTGTAAGCACTTTCTTCAGAGAAATGCTAAACATTCTCCTTATAATGGGCAGAAAAATCATAAAATCCCCATTATAGTGTGTTTCTTACATCATTTTATATTGCTTTAGAGAATAGACAGCAGGTCATAAAAACTGTAGTTTATGCAAAGCTACAGCAGATTTTGCATCAAAAAAAATCACAGACAGCAGTGTGTATCTTCACAAAATACCCTTGCAATAATTCTTTAAAATTATGTGTTTAACCCAGAGGGTCCTGCAGAGACCAATACTTCAACAAAGGACCATGCATGGGGAGAATCTAGACCCCTTTTCAGAGGATAGGGCTGCAGTGAGAATACAAAGTGATTAAGTTGTAATAAAATAAATAAATAAATAAATAAAATTTAAAAACTAAACAGCAAAATAAAGCCTAAAAAACAGAACTCAGTTTTCTAATCAACATAAACCGTTACCACTTACACAACTTTTCACATTTTTAATATACTAAAAAGTAGAATGACACTACAGTTTTTATATGTATATCTACATTTATATACTAATGCATAATTTAATATCCTTTGTATATTTTTGTATTTTTTTAATTTAATTAACCTAGAGCACAATGCTGGGCAATAGTTTTTCCATCCTAAATCTCCAAGCCCACATCATTTCAGATCTCACCCATTATACTCTCTTTTCATCATATCATAGGTCAGGTCCATCTCTCCACGTGGTTCCAAGACCTCCCCTGCGGATTCTCTGCTCCTGCTTTCCGGCTTCCTTCTCCTCCCCCTGGATGAAGATGTCCCACCCTATTCTCTCCATTGCTCAGCATTGGGGCTGCTTGTTTTATTGACAACATAGAGAACAAATGGTGGCATGTTTACACAAACTTGAGACAGGTGATGCTTAGAATAAGTAACACAAATCAATGTCCAAATTGAAACCAGATAGTGGGGTAGAGAAATCAGCATTTGAATGAACAAGGATAAATTGTTTATTGGAAACTACCCAGATGTCCCTTAGCTGAGGAATCAATTAAGAAATTGTGGTACATTTACACAATGGAATACTACTCAGCAATGAAAAACAAGGAAGTCATAAAGTTTTCAAGCAATTGGTGAGATCTAGAAAACATCATCCTGAGTGAGGTATCCCAGAAGCAGAAAGACACACACAGTACATACTCACTTATAAGTGGATATTAGACATACAATCTAGGATAATCATACTAAAATCTGTACACCTAAAGAAGCTAATCAAGAAGGAGGACCCTGGGTAAGATGCTCAATCTTCATTCAAAAAGGCAAACGGGCCATACATCGGAAGAGGGAGAAAACAGGAAACAGGACAGGAGCCTATCATAGAGGGCCTCTGAAAGACTCTACCCAGCAGGATATCAAAACATATATATTTCATTTTCAACTCTAACATTTGCTTCCTCTGTTTTATATTGGGACTAAACTGACTTGCCTTGGAGGCTCACTATCATCCCCTATAAATCACCTTAGTTATGTCAGGAAGGTCGCCTCCACAGTCCACACTTGCCCTTGCTGTGTGTTTACAAGTTTCCCATGCTCACTGGTTCCATGCTCAGTGCTGTGTAAATAGGATGTGGAAGACCATCTGTATCAGATTCAGTGAAGTTACTTCAAGCCTAAGTGCATTCAAGAGTTAAAGAAACCACAGTATTTTATATTTATGGTTATAGTGTGTCACATATCTGAATTGAATCTTAAAATTGTAATGTGTGTATGAAGAGAGTGTGACATGACACTCTTTTTAAAGTGGGAATAAACTAGGCACTCATGACTTTTGGTAACATTTGTTTTCTCCCTTTATTATTTTTCCAGTGGTTCATTTGTGCTAATTTCTTGTTAGTTTGTTTTGGTTATTTATATTATAATGCATTAAAGTTGTTATGACTAGTGTTTTTAAAAAATTAGCCATTTAAGATAAAAATGTATTTATAACACACATGATATGATCTTACACCAGCAGAAATAGGAATAATGAATGTACTTTTAATAGTTTCATGTGAAATGGTATACCCTAAGTCTTGATATAATTCATGTTGATTGTTAAGTTTGTTACATTGGCAATATATAGACTTAATGTGCTGTATAAATTATGCCTGTTATAATTGTCACAATAAACACAGAATAGGAATTATAGGAATACTTGATAGTATTTGTTACTAGACTGATCATTAGTTTAGTTTTAGAAAAAATTTTAAAAATCTCATGTGCCTGACTGTTTTTCCTGCATGCATGTATATGTACTAATATTGTGACTCTTACCTTCAAAGACCAAAATAAGGTGTTGGATCCTCTAAAACAAAAAGGATCATAAGATACCACGGGGATGCTGGGAACCAAACCTGGCTTCTTTGCAAGAGCAACAGTGTTCTTTATTGCTGAGTCGTCTCTCCAAACCAAATGATCTTTATTTTTGAAAACTGATTTGTATTTCTATCAATCTCCTAGCACTTCGAATTCAATTTCATATCTCCAATTATTTTTAGGAAATGGTTGTGTAATCAGATTATATGAATATGAAAATCTCTGTATTTAATGTTTTATAATTCCTGTTTTAAGTGTGCCATGATATTATGACTTTCAGAAACTATTTAGAACATCACTCTTCTAAGAGAGAAGAAAAAAAATGGAGATACATGCTCCAATCTCATCCTAAATTAAATATGGAATAGAAAGGCAACTAGAATTTTATAGAATTATTCCTTGAAAGTCTTACCTGAACGAACCTGGCATTATGTAAAATTCCAGCTGTGTGTATTTGAGGGAAGTTCACTTTTCCTTCTATTTTTTGTTCTGTTTCTTCTTCCACTTGATCTTTGTTCTTTTCTCCACTCCCTCTCAGTTTTGTTGTTTTAACCCTTCGGCTGAAAATACTTTTTTCTTTCTTTTTGTCACATAATGTACCCTAACTATCGTCTCCCCTCTCTACACTTCTCCTAACTTAATTCCATCTCCCATCTCATCTGGATCTACCATTTTCTGTTTCTCATTAAAAGTCAAAAAGTTTTCTTGGGGATAATAAATTGATTTAATATGATATGATATACTATGATATGTTATGATAAAAATTAACACATCAAAATAGGATAAAACAAACAAAAGGAAAATCATTTCATAAAATGTACATGAAATAAAGACACAGAGACCTACTTGTTCTCACACTCAGGAATCCAATAAAAAAGCAAAACTGGAGCAAAAATATGTAAAGAACCAATATTATAAAAAGAAAAAAGAGAAGAGAAAATCTAAAAAGAAAGTTAGAAAGGAAGGAAAGAAGGAATTAGGGAAGGGTGGAAGGAGAAGAAAGTCAGTAACCCCGACAAGACACTGTGAGACAAGAAACCTCTAGTGGTGTCATTTCATAGATTTTCTGTTGGCTGTTTAGTGCTGGGTATCCAGCCTCGCCTTAAGAGTGGTTTGTTTCTCCACTGAAACTGTCTTGGAAACTACAATATTTTTTTTTTTAATTGAAAGTGGTTATGAACTGGAGATAGCGTCTGGGTTAGGTTAGGAACATGTGTCCACTTTTCATTCAGCCTTAGCACGCCATACAGTGCCGACCTTTACCGACCCTCTTCCAGTCTCCTTACTCTTCCTCATTTTTCCTTTGTCCTCTTTCTGCTTGCATTCTTCAGTTTAGAGTATAATACATTTTACTTTGGAAAATAAATACTCAGTTAATGTATGAGTTTTCTTTTATCATGACCCTAACATCTAAAATCTACTAAGGCTAATCTAAATATTATTATAAGCTTAGAGATTTCTATAAAACACAATGTGAAAATGTACAAAAGTCCACTTACTTAACACCAAATAACCAAAGGGGGTTTGTTTTTCTTTGTTTGTTTTTGCATAATGGAATTATCAGAGTTTTCTTTATTATTCTTTGTTAAATTCTCCAGAACTTTAGGATACAATTTAAACATACAGAAAGATTGAAATTAATAATTCATGGGCACTCACATTATTTTATTAAGATTTTAGAGCATTATAACACATTTATTTCCTCACCTATCATGAAACAATCCATTTTTGTTTTATCTGGTTGAGAGCAATGTTAAATACTTCACATTTTGTGACAAATTTAAATATGTTTAAATGATTTTCAATGACTTTAAGATAAAATTTATTTAGAGAAAAATGCAGAAATTCCAGTGCTCAAGTAAGTGTTGGTTCAATAAACATAGACACTTGTATAAAAGTATGAAACTCTTCCGACAGGTTTTACCATCATTTTTTTTTTCAGTAGTGTCTATTTAATATTAAATTCCAGGCACTTTTGTAACTGCCCAAGACAGTAAGTAATGTCACTTCTTCCAGACTTTATAAACTTGATACTGAATTTTTTTTAAATCTAAGAATGTCTTCTTTTTACTATACGTGTACCGTGTGTTATGACTTAATGTATGTATGTGAACTACATACATGCAGTACCCACTGAGGCCACAAAATGATGGTGGAACTCTTGGAATGCAGTTACAAATGATTGTAAGCCACCACGTGGGTGCTGAAAACTGTGCTAGGGTCCGCAACAAAAGCACCAAATGGTTGTAAGAACGGAGCTGTATCTTCAGCCTTTGAAACTGAGTATTATCTACTACGAGGCACAGTTTTTCATTTGTTGAGAACATTTTATTGAATTTCTCATTTATGTCATTGCAGTGAGTTTTGGTAACGTATTGCTTTTTGCCTTGTAAATATGCTCTTAATGCATAAAGGCACATGTGTCATTTATACTTATGAATTAAAACCAGATTTTCCTCTGAATGAAACTATAGACAGAGATTCTGTGCCTGTTTGCATGCTCACATTTGCTATATTTTTGCCTAAACCATTTTCAACAAATTTTCATTTCTCTTTTATTCTACAAGTTGATTAGGTATTTCTTTTACAAATTTCCCATCGAAGATTCATTCCCACTAAAAATGATGCTCAAATCCAAGATTCTGTCAGCAAAGTGGTCACTGAATCTTGTTTCTGTTCTAATTACAAGAGGCTTGCAGTTTCGCAGAGGTTTACCCCTTCGTTTTCAGCTTCCTTACATTCTTGCTGTCAATGTAGGTGTGAAGGCAATAATGTTTTCTTGTTGTTTGGTTTGGTTTGATTTGTTATTTTTTTAATAATAATTTCTATGAATTTTGAAACAGAATTCTTTTTGATGCTTAGTCAAACTTTCTGTAAAAATTATTATTAACTTTAACAAATATACTAAGACTTTAGAAAAATATTTTACCTTTTTTGCTCGATTCTTTGACAGTAATTTTCCTTCCTGGAGTTTACTAGCTTTGAGTAAAAGAGTGTGTAGTTGAGCTCCATTAAGATTTTATGTATTGACGATAGTGATAACAATCTTTCATCTCTTCATTGATCAAAACTTTTTAATTTAAAATTTTGATGTATCTTCATCAGTAGTTCTATTTTAAATTTAAATCTTTATAAAATATTAATTGTTAGCCTAAAATATCTGAGTTCCTGTAAGAGATTTCTGGTTTATTAATTTCTGCTTCATTTTAAAAATTGGGAGTATCAAATAAATGTGTGTGTGAGTGTGTGTGATATTTCTAAAATTCTTTTATATGAAATGTGCAATTTATTAATAAAATAATTGTCTCATCTGCCAGCAAAAACTTTAGCTTTGTCAGTCTACTGTTTCAGTGTTTCAGTCTACAAAGCAGATAATTTCAAGACTAAACACTTTGCCTGTTCATGTTTGTTAAAGGGATTCTACTGTATATCACATTGTATCCCTATATTAAAGGTTTGGCACATTAAATATTTCATGAATAATCTATTAAACTTGCCTAAGGTTTGACTTTCTAATACAAAGAGTAGTGCTTCAAGGAGAGCAGTCTGCGTGTCACAGTTGGAATTTGGCAACACGGTGCTGCCGTGACAAGGACATCCCGATTAAAGATGATACTTTGTGTTACTGAAAAGGTTAAAATCATTATGATTAGAGTATGTTTAAATGAAATGATAAATATCAAAGTAAAAAAGAATTACATAGTGTAAATTGAACTTGTGCTTACAAAAGGAAATTTAATAAAGGTTATATATAGTTATGAAATTTATCTTTCTCTGCATCCATCATGTCTTTCATTTGCATGTGAAATTGCCACAGGCTTCCTTAGATTTTTCTTTTAGTTAGTATGTCCACATAACCTTATCAAATATAACTTCATAAGAGTTATATACGAGGTTTTAATATTTTCTATTGATTTGATTTTCCCAAAATGTTAAACTATCATACTCACATTTTTTGTCCATCCTCTTTGCTACAATTCAATAGTTTTCATCTTATCAAACTTATTTGCCTCCCTATCAGATCTTTGCTTTTTCCAAGCAATCTGGTGTATTGTATGAGAGAATAATCTATTTTCAATAATTAATTAATAAAAAGAAAGTGCTAAAAAATAAAGACTTCATACACACTTCATTTTCATATATAATTTAGAAATGGAGTTCAGAACTATTATTATTAATCCATGCAGCCTATTGATCTGTTTGCTTGATTTTTTCCCCCTGAAAGCTGCCTTTTTTTAAAAAAAAAAACAAAACAAAACTGAAGACATTAAGATGGAGCCAAATTTTGGGCAGAATGCATGGACTTTTATGAAAAGAGGAGAAGATAGAAAAGACCTGTAGAGGACAGGAGCTCCAAAAGAAGACAAAAAATGGCAAAAAAATTCCTAGGCCCTGGGGGCCCTGCAGAGACTGATACCCCAACCAAGGACCATGCACGGGAGAGGACTTAAAACTCCTGCTCAGATGTAGCCTATAGACTCAGTAAGCAAATGGGTTCCCTAGTAAGGGAAACAGTGGCTGTCTCTCACATGAACTCAGTGGCAGACTCTCTAATCACATCCTCCTCGGGGGTGCAGCTTTGCCCAGCCACAGAGGAAGACAATGCAGCCAGTCCTGTGAGATCTGATAGGCTAGAGTCAGATAGAAAGGGAGGAGGACCTCTATCAGTGGACGAGGGGAGGAGCATAGAGGGAAAAGACAGAGGGAGCATGGAATTGGAAGAGAAAAGGGAGGGGGCCACAGCCAGCATATAAAGTGAATAAATTGTAATAAATACTAATAATTAATAAAAAATGTAAAAAAAAATGGACTACTTCTTCATTGTGCTCTGCATTTCCTTTTTCTAATATCAAAGCTCATATCCCTCTCCAGTGCCTTTACTCTATCAGTGTGAGCTAGATGAGTAGACATTTTTCTGGTGTTGGTCTTATTTTCATATCTATGTTTTTTTTTCTATCCTTTTTTCATCTCCTAGAGAGATTTTATCTACCTTTTGCCATTGTCAAATATTAATGTCTGATATCCTCAAGTCTTCTTAAATGTTAACATTTATACCATTTGTAAATTAAGATGAAGAGTGATATGAGAAATGTAGTTGGCTAAGCTAACATACATATATAAGAATTTTGTATTCCTCACACTCTTAAACTTATCATTAGTTGTACTTACATATATTAAATGACATGTGGATAGGTGAGAAGGAAGGAAAGGGAATTAAATCAATCAATCAATCAAGAGGGTAGTCTGGGCTGGGAGTGGGAGGAAGAATATTTCTTATTTACACCTTTTGTTCTCCCAGTCATTCTACCAATCAAGTGATAATGTGTGAAATGCTGCCTCAACAATAGCTCCTTTTCATTTCTTTGGGTAAACAGTACAGTGTCTAACTAGGTCAGCAATGGCTCGCATTATATGGATGTAATATCTTTAATATATCTTATGTTGCTCCTCCTGTTTTTCCTCACTGTCCTTAACCCAATGACTGTTAAAACATCCTGCCATTTTAGATCACAACCCACCACTTCTAGGCAGGCTCAGCACAGAATGAAGAACTCCCTTTCTCAGAAGGGGCCTTCTTTCTTTCTGCCTGAATTCATCTGGAGAATGTCTCTAAACATGACCCCAGCTTCTCAGGGAAATCACAAAGCCCATAGCCAAAAAGCAGGTTCGACTTTCTTTTTCCTATTAAGAACCTAGCCAGAATCTGGAAACAACCTAGATGTCCCTCAGCTGAAGAATGGATACCAAAATTGTGGTACATTTACACAATGGAATACTACTCAAAATAGCTATTAAAAACATGGAAATAATGAAATTTGCAGGTAAATGGTGGAAACTAGAAAAGATCATCCTGAGTGAGGTTACCCCAAAGCAGAAACACACAAATAATATATCCTCACTTATAAGTGGATATTAGCCATGTAATACAGGATAAACATACTAAAATTTATAATACTAAGGAAGCTAAACAACAAGGAGAACCCTAGGGGATATGCTTAATCCTCATGCAGAATGGCTAACCGGATAGACATCGGAAGTAGGAGAAGACAGGGAATAGAACAGGAACTTTCCACAGAGGACCTCTTAAAGACACTACGTCCCAGGGTATTGAAGGAAATACTCAGACTCATTTCCAAACTTTGGGCAGAGTCCTGGAATCCTTATAAGAAGAGGGAGATAGAAAGACCTGGAGGGTACAGGAACTCCAAAAGGAGAACAACAGGTACAAAATACCTGGACCCAGTGGGGCCTGCAGAGACTGATACTCCAACTAAGGACAATGCACGGAGAGGACCTAGAATGCCTGTTCAAAAGAAGCCCATTGGAGGGTCTGGGAGGAGACAATGGAGGGGGCTGCAGAGAGGATACAAAGTGAATAAATTGTAATAAATAAATATATAAATAAAATTAGAAAGAAGAAAAAGGAAAAGACAGCAAGAAGAAAGAAAGAGAGAGAGAGAGAGAGAAAGAAAGAAAGAAAGAAAGAAAGAAAGAAAGAAAGAAAAAAGGAAAGAAAAAAAAGAAAGAAAGAAGAGAAAAAGAAAAAAGAACATGCCTGGGAAGCATCTGGAACTCTTGGCACCTCAAGCCTCAGCCAAGAGTGTACACTAACCTGGGGAACCCTCCAGCCATTCCTCATGACCTAGATAGCCTTTGTCCACCCAGAATAAAGTTGAGCAGTCTCAGTACAGCTGGTCCCAGAAACTTATTCCATCCTGATCATGCCTGCGCCAATCCTGTCTGGGTCCTGTGTGTGTTGTCCATCAATCCCTCCACCCCACCCCTGCTAGCCTCTGCTCCCCGCGGGGGAGAGACCCACAGATGTCTGCATAATTACATTTAAAGATTTTTCATAAGTTGTATTCTTTATGTGTCTTTGCTTAGATAACCCCCTTCGTCACTCAAACTTGTGCTGAAATGCTACTTTCTTATCAGAAATTTTCTCCCGATTTTGCTGAACTGCCATCTTAAAAGTTTCCAATCCTCTCCTGGAGGCTTTTAAAACTTTTCTCACATGCAATTCCCTCTAGTGTGTTCTAGCACACATTACGTTCTCGTCTTCAACAAAACTTTCCTGATTTTTCCCCCCTTGTTTAAAACATCTTTTCAGGCTTTGATTTTCAGTGCCTAGATATTTTTACATAACCTGTTTATAGTATTGTATTCTAAAACTGTGAATCAAAGTTGTTTCAAAAGCAAAATGAAAAAAAAAGTGCTATGCTGCTCAATGAGAAAATTTCTATTAGCATAGAAATTACGTATTTTTTTTTAGCTTTAATTCATTTGCTGTAATGTTGATTTTTGCACTGAATGTGAGTAAAGGAATCTCACTGAACAGGAATTAATGCCTAGAACTCAATTATTCTTGAATCATTTTATATTACATTGTATGTCTTATTTTACTATCTTCTTGTCATATTTATAGACAGTAAAATTGCATAGCTATTGCGAAATGAGATATTTACATTTGCCAATGGTTTGGAAGCATTTGAAGTGTTTAACATATGTTTTATAGGTCTGGAGAGATGACTCAGCTGGCAAACACACTTGCTGCCAAGCTTGACAATGGGAGTTTGATAATGGAGATCTACATAACAAAAAGAAAGAACTCACTCTAGTAAGCCGGCTTGTGACATCTACACTTCCCCCATTAAAATGTAAATAACTCAAACTGTGATACTCTTATTTCTTAAATACCTCAGGTAATTTCTCATTATTTATTTATACAGACTATAACAAAAGGTAGGAACAGAATTCTTTTGCAATTTTATAAGATATTCTGGGTTAAATTTGTGAAACTGTATTATACATGATATAACAAAATTATTTAATTCAAAATTTTGTTGAAATTAATGTTGAAAATATTTGGTCTCTTAATAATGTTATTTAAAGTTAATCATTTAGATCCTTAACTGCTTTATATTTAAAGATGTGATGATTTAAATTTGGCAATGTGAAGTTATCATAAAAATGGCATACTTTTGTGAGGTTGAGATATCTGTAGACTTTATTTAATTTATATACCAAGAAACTTATAGTATTAATGACTTATAACAAAATAAATTTAATGTTGAGAAGACATTGTACACTACACTACATTTACCATGAAAAACTGAGAAATTTGAGAAAAGCACACATTAAATGTACAATTTTAAATAAATTCACAATATAATTGAATGGAAAGATGAAAATATTATTTTGTCTATTATAATTTTTTGTCCATTAGATAGTTTAAGCTCTTTCTGAAGGACTTTGGAGGGGATAGTTAATTTTTTCTGGAACCATATTCCAGTCTGAATCATCTTAAATGCTAAAGAAGTCAAAACACTTCAATATATTTATAATCTTACCATTTTGTTTACTAGTATATGAAATAGTAACAAACAACAAAAAAACTCATATAATGTTACAATTATCTTCAGTATGTCTAACAATACTGAAATACTATCTCATTGTTGAATTTTAAGTATCTAATAATGTAACTTTATAATTTTAAAATATTAATGTTATATTTTACAGAAGCAAACCTTTTCTTTTTTATTAAATTTTTATTTTTTATATTAATTACAGTTTGTTTACTTTGTATCCCAGCTGTAGCCCCTTTCCTCATTCCCTTCCAATCCCACCCTCGCTCCCTCATCTCATCCCTGCTGCTCTTTAAGTCTACTGATAGGGAGGTCCTCATCTCCTTCCATCTGACCCTAGCTTATCAGGTCTTAACAGGACTGGCTGCAATGTCCTCTTCTGTGGCCTAGCTAGACTGCTCCTCCCACGGGTGAAGCCAATCTTTTCAATAAATTTAAAAAATGGGGTGCGGAGAAATGGTTCTACACTTAAGTGTATCTTCCCCTCTTTTTCAAAAACCTTAATTTTAAGAACAATTCCAAACTGCTTCTCTTCCATCAATTCTGGCATTTGTAGGCAGCTGCACACACATGCAAATAATTGTAGCCCTCTGAAGCATGCACATAAAATAAATATTTTAAAGTTAAAATACATTGTACATTTAAAAGTCCTTCTTAAAAAAAAGAAAAGAAAAAGAAAAACATGGCCAGCTTCGTATTGACTTGTTTTTAATTTGATGTTTTGTTCTGCAATTCTTTATATACCCACAGACAAAAGGTATTCTCTGTATTTCTATTGAATAATGCTGAGTACAATTCTGAGTTAATAAACTTAAGAAGTACCTTTCAAAACACAGAAAAATACAAACTCATATTACAGGCTAATTTCTCTCTATGGTTGTTTTACATAATCTCACTTGGATTATTTTTTAAACGAATAGTTCTTCAACGTAAATAGTATTTTATTTCACGGTGTTCCATTTAACTGAAACTAAGGTAGAAAGCCAGATACAGTTAACATATCTGCAAGGGTTTATGAAATTTATTTATCATGACATAGAATATTATTAAAAATAAAAATAAAGACAGGCATTTACTATTGCTACATTTTAAAACTATTGTGTATTCTTCTGAGATGACATAAAAGGATTCATGATAATATAAACTCCATCTGTGTTTATGTTGTAAAACATTGTATATTATGGTAACTATTTTCCTATTAATTAAATAGTGAAGGCTTTTTCCTATGTGGTTAACAAATTAAAGAAAACAGAACTATACTCATTTAGAGCGCATCATAATACGGACTCTTGAAAACACACAAGTTTTCAGTGGAGCAGATTTTCTAATTAACATCATCCAGAGAGCTTCTCACATAGCACGCTGACCTTAAATTTTGACCTTAAAACACGGAAACATTGAAAAGAAATGAAACATTGTTTGTTGAGTTCAAAACAACTAGAAAATTACAAAGTGAAATATTTCATAAAATATAAAAGTAACTTATTTTTCTCATGCAGTTATCTTGTAGGCTTACTGCCTCAGTCTGCTAATATAGGCCTCGTCCTGGAAGCTTCTAGCCTCTGAACAATCTAATCTTGGCCGAGAATACTTCAACCTTTGAGATCTTTGAGATTTACAACTGAATAAGCTCAACCTTTTTTATTTTTTATTTTATCTTTTTCCTGGCTGGTTCAAATCAACAGTTCCTGCTCAAAACACCTCTCCAAGATGACTAATTCAAACTGGCTTCTCTTCCCTTCTAACTGAATTGTTCTGCTTAGCCTCATACAAATGGCGGCAATATATTCTAATCTTCTGGCTTCTTCTTATTCTCTGGAGCATTTTGTCTTTATCTGTGTCTAGCTTCTTCTCTCTCTGCAACCTCTCTCTGTACAACTGTCCTGGGAAAATTCTCTCTGACCTCCATGGACTGAACTGTCAGCAACTGAACTGCCAGGTACTCAGCTCCACTGCACTGTCTCTCAAATGACTCTGCACCGATTATCATCTGACTGACTTATTCCCACTGACTGCTCAAATGAACTGTCGTAACTGACTAAACTGATTCAACTACCCTCTCTCTCTGTGCTTCTCCCTTACCATGCCTCTCTTTCCTGTCTGTTCTCCTGAGAGTTAGGCATCTCTTATCTGTCTCATTCTGTAAAACTTTTCTCTGGTTTATTGTTTTGTCTGCCTCTCAATTAGACATCACTTTCAAATCTGGCTAAATTGTTCTAAATCTAACCTTACCAACAATGTTTGAGAGAAAAAGGTGTATAGTAAGGATTTGCCAGTATTCCATCCAGACATATAAAAAAGTGTGTTATTCCAGCTGGTTTGCACAGACCTAGGTCTCTGGATGTGATTTTTTGCCATACAATCAGGGTGATGGATTAAAACTACTGTAAAATTATATACTATAAGAAAAAATATTTTAATGAGTATTTATTAGGTCAAAGTTCATAAGCAAGATTGGTCTGAAGTTCTCTATCTTTGTTGGGTCTTTGTGTGGTTTAGCTGTAGCTCCCTCCCTCATTTCCTCCCAATTCCACCGTCACCCACTCTTTTCCTCCCAACTCCCTCCCTCTGTCCACTGATAGGGGAGGTCCTCCTCCCCTTCCATCTGACCCTAGCTTATCAGGACCCATCAGGATTGGCTGCATTGTCTTCCTCTGTGGCCTGGTAAGGCTGTTTCCCCCTCAGGGGGAGGTGATCAATGAGCCAGCCACTGAGTTCATGTCAGAGACAGTCCCTGCTCCCATTAACTAGGGAACTCACTTGGAGACTGAGCTGCCATGGACTACATCTGAGCAGGAGTTCTAGGTTATCTCAATGCATGGTCCTTGTTGGGAGTATCAGTCTCAGAAAAGACTCCTCAGCCCAAATTTCTTGGTTTTGTTGTTTTCCCTGTGGAACTCCTGTCCCATCCAGGTCTTTCATCTCCTCCTTTTTTCATGATATTCCCTGCACTCTGCCCAAAGTTTGGCTTTGAGTCTCAACATCTGTTTTGATACCCTGCTGGGTAGAGTCTTTCAGAGGCCCTAGTGGTAGGCTCCTGTTCTGTTGCCTGTTTTCTCCTTCTTCTGATGTCAGTTCAGTTTGCCTTTCTGAGTGAGAATTGATTATCTTACTCAGAATCTTCCTTCTTACTTAGCCTCTTTAGGAGTACAGATTCTAGTATGTTTATCCTATATTGTATGTCAAATATCCACTTATAAATGAATATATAACATGTGTGTCTTTCTGCTTCTGGGATACCTCACTGAGGATAATTATTCTATTTCCCACCATTTGCCTGCATATTCCATGATTTCATTATTTTTAATTTCTGAGTAGTAGTCCATTGTGTAAATGTACCACAATTTCTGTATCCATTCCTCAGTTGAGGGACATCTGGTTTTTTTTCCAGGTTCTGGCTTTTTAAGACTTCTGTAAGCATCATTATGTCTTTGTTTAGCTTCTGTCTCAATGTCTTTTGGTGAAAGTGGGGTGTTGAAGTTTCCCACTATTAAGGTATTGAGATCAATGTGTGATTTAACCTTCAATAAGGTTTCTTTGATAAATCCAGGAGCCCTTGTGTTTGGTGCATAGATGTTCAGGCTTGTGATGTCCTCCTCGACGATTTCTCTGTTGAGGAAAGTGAAGTGCCCCCCTTTTGATTAATTTTGGTAGTCAATTTTATAAGGGTCTTCTTGGTTCTATTTACTTAGACAACCTTTTTACAGTCCTTAACTCTGAGGTAATGTCTATCTTTTTTGCAGAGGTGTGTTTCTTGAATGGAGTAGTATTTTCAAAGTAGAAAAAATTAGGACATTGCCATATTCATTTTACAAGACCACATTTACCCTCATAGTCCAAGCACAAAAAGAAGCAACAAAGAAAGAGAATTGCAGATGATTTTTACTTATAAACATGGATCTTAAAATTCTCAATATAATACTATAAACCAAATCCAAGAACACATAAAAAAGATCATCCACCATGATTTAGTAGGCTTCAACCCAGAGTTACAGGGACGGTTAAACATACATAAATTGATATGTGTAATCCACTGTCTAAACTGAAGCCCTTCTTTTATATTCAAAAGTAGGCCTTAAGAAAATCTAACAGTAATTCATGATAAAAGTACTGGAGAGATTAGGGATACAAAGGAAATACATTAACGTAATGAAGACAGTTTATACATCAAGCCCATAGGCAAATTCAACTTCGATGGTGAGAAAAGGCAAAGTAAATCCCCTAAAATTGGAAACAAAGTAAAAGTGCGCACTCTCCCCACATTGTACTTCTTATCTTGGCTAGCTAAATTAGACACCTGAAAAAAAAATAAAGGTGATATAGAAAGGAAGTGAAGGAGTCAAAATACAATTATTTGTGGATGATACAATAGTATATATAAGTGACCCTAAAATTTCCACTAGGAAACTCCTATAGCTAATAAACACTTGAGTAAAGTAGAATTAGCTCATGAAACTATTAGTATTAACTTTTACAAAAGACAAATAGTCTGAGAGAGAAATCAGGAAATAATGCCATTCATAATAGCCTCAAATACAAAATATGTTGAGATAACTCTAACCAAGTGAGTGAAAGGCTTGTTTGATACAACAAGTGTGTTTCCTAGTAAGGGAAGCAGATGCTGTCTCTGACATGAACACAGTGGCTGGCTCTTTGATCAATTAGCAGGATAAAATAATAAGTGTTTTTTTGAGAAAAGACTATAGACTTAATGCAACCACCATCAAATTTTCAACAATTCTTCATAATCTTAAAAAAAAATCTTCTGCTCCATCTTCATGTAGAAATACGCACACACACATACACACATGGTCTAAGCATCTATTCTTTTAAGTACATATTCTTGACTTCTAAGCAGTTATATGAATTTATACTACTCCTGACCTTGCTCACAAAAGTTCTTAGTGCTAATTTATGAATTAGCAACTAGGGGGGTCAGGGTTAGGGCTCTACATGCTGAAGAATAAGTTACTGTAGGTATACCAGTGTAGATGGAACATGTGTAATACCTCTCACCCAGGTCTCACAAAATAGAAAAGAAGGGAAAGTGATGTGAGGGCTAGAGAAAGGAGAGATCTACAGGAAAAGATGGACTTCTGAATATGACCTGGTTGTTAAAAACATACACTTCCAGCAGCTGTGGCTAAACATATAAGACCTTTATAACATCAAATATATATATATATTTGATATATATATATATATATATATATATATATTTGATATATATATATTTGATATATATATATTTGATATATATATATATATATAGAAGGCTTTTTCCTATGTGGTTAACAAATTAAAGAAAACAGAACTATACTCATTTAGAGTGCATCATAATATGGACTCTTGAAAACACACAAGTTTGCAGTGGAGCAGATTTTCTAATTAACATCATCCAGAGAGCTTTTCACATAGCACTCCTGTCCTGTTCCCTGTTGTCTCCCTCTTCTGATGTCCATCCAGTTTGCTTTTCTGAATGAAGATTGAGCATCTTACCCAGGGTCCTCTACCTTGATTTGCTTCCTTAGGTGTAAAGATTTTAGTATGATTATCCTACATTATATGTCTAATATTCATTTACAAGTGAGTATATACTATGTGTGGCTTTCTGCTTCTAGGATTCCTCACTCAGGATGATCTTTTCTAGATCCCACCATTTGCCTACAAATTTCATGATTTCTTTGTTTTTAATTGCTGAATAGTATTCCATTGTGTAAATGTACCACAATTTCTGTATCCATTCTTCCTTTGAAGGACATCTGGGTTGTTTCCAGATTCTGGCTATTACAAATTAACCTGCTACGAATATGGCTGAGCAAATATCCTTGTTGCATACGTGAGCATAGTTTGGATATATGCCTAGGAATGGTATAGGTGGATCTTTAGGTAGCACTATTCATAATTTTCTGAGAAAGCACCAGCTTGATTTCCAAAGTGGTTATACAAGTTTACAATCACACCAGCAAAGGAGGAGGGTTTCCCTTTCTCCACGTTCTCTCCAGCATGTGTTCTCAGTTGGCCTTTTGATCTTAGCTATTCTGATGGGTATAAGGTGTGATCTCTGGATCATTTTGATTTACATCTCCCTGATGACTAAGGATATTGAGCACCTTTAAGAGCTTCCCTGCCATTCAATAACTGTTTTCAAAACGAAACGAGAGTCTGCAGATTCGGAAAGGATCTTCACCAACCCTATTTCTGAGGGAGGACTAATATCCAGGATATATAAAGAACTCAAGAAGTTAAACAGCAGAAAAATCAAATAATCCAATTAATAATGTAGTACAAATCTAAACAGAGGTATTATATTCTTAAAAATTACCATAACTCAATATTTTCTAAACTCGGTAGATATAGTTTCTTGGACTTTTATTACTTCATAAAGTCTATCTCCTCATACTACAATGAAAAAACAAAGTGGAAAGTAGATACTATAGCAAGGGAAAACATAGGTTTAGAAATTGTTTAGGAGGAATGAAATTAACATTCTTATTCACTATGGAGGTGTTTCTGTGAACAACAGAGAATAAAATTAGTAAGACACTACTTGATGCACCTTTGCTTTAGACAAATGGAGATTTAAATACTTGTTTTGCCAAACAGGTCTTCAGTTTGCAAAAGCAAAATACTGACTTTTTCTGACTGTGTTCGGAGGTAGAGTAAGAAGAATGACTGTATCTGAGTTTTGCTGGATGAGTGTAAATACACATGATTCCTCAAATAGTGTAGTCTTTTTCTTATCTGTTGCCAGTTGTTCCACTTACGCAGTATTTATCCATATAGAGCCACTGTTATCTTATTTTTCCTATCCATATTATATTTTGGAAAATAAGTCTAATTTGAGTGTCTGTAAATTCATTTAATCCCAAAATGAGAAGTGGGGGACGAATCGCAAGGTATCTGGAAGAGTTCAAACTCCCTTCCTTTAGATGTTCTTTGCCACTAAAGTATATGAAAATATTCTATATCTTTACTCAAAAAGTTAATCTTAAAACATATCTAATAGTATTAAACATGATAATATAGAAAACAAATATAGACTGAAAATTATTTGTAACTCCATTTTCCTAGAAAACACACAATAGTATCGATTCATTAATTCCCTCCCTGTGTCTTGTAGGACAAACAACATTTCAAAGAAATCGCACTTTGCAGATTAGGACTACAAGGTCTATGTTTTCTATCTTCTGCAAACGAGTTAAATTGTCATAAACATCAGGTAGACAGTGAAGAGTCAGAAAAGTGACATGCTGGTTGCCCTGTACCCTGAAAAATATACATACAACATTATAGAGACTGAACTAATTAGAGTTAGGAAGACCTATATATGCATACACACATTGTATATAACATGTAATGCATACAAACAATGTAATCTTTATGTTATATATATATAAGTTGTATATGCATATATATACATATATATATTCTCAATAGTAATTAGTAAAAATGCAAGCCCATGTTTTTGAAGAAGAGCAGGGAAAAGAAATATGAGAGACTTTGGAGGGATGAAAGAGAAAAAAACTGAATGTGATTTTTTATAATCCCCAAAAAAATAGCAAAATGCAAGGTTTATCTTTTATTGGTAATAGCAGGTGACATGCACTAGTGTTTTTTTCCTCATTCTTTTAGTATATGCAGTGTGTGGGTGCTTTTCTACTTGTCTTTGCAGTTTGTAGACATAATTCAATTGACTTATGCTTTCTTCATAACATGAGTCTGCTGAACTTTCTTCCTGGCAGTAATTAGCTTAGTTTCTTCTTGTATATTCACACTGACACTTTATTAAAATAGCATTATATTTCTCTTCAATTTGTAATCTTTCGTTTTTTAATTATTTCTTTTTGTCACTATCTATCTCAGTTTTTTTTTTTTTTACTTCTCTGAACCACGCTCACATGTTGTGTTCTTATCATCTTACTACCACTCTATTTTCTATTTTAAACTTTAATTAAATCATAATTACATCATGTCTCCCCTTCTCTTTCCTCACTTGTAACACTCCTATGTCATTACACACCCAATTCCCAATTCAAATTCATGGCCTCCTTTGCTTTGAACGCATATTAATTATATAAATAACTAATTATCTACTATGATTGTCAATTATCTATTATTAATAATCCATTATATAAATATATGAAAATGTACCATGTGTGTCTTTCTGCTTCTGGGATACCTTACGCAGGATGATTTTTTCTAGTTTCCACCACTGCCTGCAAATTTCATGATTTCCTTTTTTTTTTTTTTAATATCTGAGTAGTAGGCCGTTGTGTAAATGAACCACAATTTCTGTATCCATTCCCATTGTGGGATATCTAGGTTGTTTCCAGATTCTGGGTATTATGAATAGAGCAGCTAAGAACACAGTTGAGTAAGTGTCCTTGTTGTATAGTTGAGTGTATTTCAGGTATATACCTAGGAGTTACTGTAGTTTCTGAGAAAGGTCTGGATTGCTTCCCAAAGTGGTTGTACAAGCTTACAATCCCACCAGCAGTGGAGGAGGGTTCCACTTTCCCTACATCCTCTCCAGCATGTGTTGTCACTTGAGTTTTTAATTTTAGCCATTCTGATGGGTGTAAAGTGAAATCTCAGGGTCGTCTTGATTTGCATTTCCCTGATGACTAAGGAGGTTGAGCATTTCCTTAAGTGTTTCTCTGCTATTCGATATTCCTTTATTGAGAATTCTTTGTTTAGCTCTGAGCCCCATTTTTAATAGGATTAATTAGTTTATTTCTGTTTATCTTTTTAAGTTCTTTACATATTCTGGATATTAGCCCTCTGTCAGGTACAGGGTTGGTGAAGATCCTTTCCCAATGTGTAGGCTGTCTTTTTGTTCTGAAGACGGTGTCCCTTGCTCTAAAGAAGGTTTTCAGTTTCATGAGGTCTCATTTCTTGATTGTTGATCTTAGAGTTTGTACTGTTTACGTACTGTTCAAGAAGTTGTCTCCTGTGCCAATGAGTTACGGCTCTTCCCCACTTTTTCTTCTAACAGGTTATTAGACATATAACATAGGATAAATATAGTAAAAATTGACAGCTCTAAAGAAGAAAAACAACAAGGAAGGCTCTAGGGAAGATGCTCAGTCCTTATTCAGAAGGGGAAATGTGATAGTCATCAGAAGCAGGAGAAGACAGGGAACAAGAAGCCTACCACAGACGGCATCTGAAAGATTGAAGTATCAAAGCAAAGGCTGAAACACATAGCCAAACTTTGGGCAGAGTGCATGGAATTTTGTGAAAGAAGGGGGAGATAGAAAGACCTGGAGGGGACAGAAGCTCCAAAAGGAGATAGAGAGAACCAAAAATATTGTGCTCTGTGGGCCCTACAGACTGATATCCCAACTAGGAACCATATATGGAGAGAGCCTAAAATCTCTGATCAGATATAACCCGTAGACTCAGTTTTCAAGTGGTTTCCCTGAAAACCACTTGAGTAACCAAGGGAGTAAGGGCTGCCTCTGGCATGAACTCAGTGGCTGGATTTCTGTACCCTGGAGGGTGCAGTCTTGTCAGGACACAGAGGAAGACAGACAATAGCAGCCAGGATCAGATAGAGGGGGAGGAGGACCTCTGCTATCAGTGGACTAGGGGAGGTTCATAGGAGGAAAAGAGGGAGGGAAGGATTGGGAGGAGAGGAGGGAGAGAGCCACAGCTGGAATACAAAGTGAATAAATTGTAATAAATAATTGAAAATTTAAAAATATATGTAAATAATATAAATTTTGTAATGTTTATATGTAAGTAATATAAATGTGCGTGTGTGCGTGCGTGCGTGTGTGTGTGTGTGTGTGTGTGTGTGTGTGTGTGTTGCTGAGTCCCTTTAGTGTTGTTTGTATGTATGTGATAGTAAGATCGACTTCCTTTATTTGGTAACAAATCAGGGTCTCATCCTAGGGAAGATCCTTCCTCTCTTCTTAGTCCTTAGTTGTATACAGCATTTTGTTTAGGGGTGGGTCGCTGTGAGATTTCCCCCTTCCCAGGTAGCATATCTTTTTTTTTTTTATTTTATTTTTTTTATCAGTTACATTTTATTAACTCTGTATCCCAGCCGTGTCCCAATCCCTCATTCCCTCCCTGTCCCTCCCTCCCTCCCTCCCTCATCTCCACCGTGCCCCTTTCCAATTCCACTGATGGGGGGGACCTCCTCCCCATTCATCTGATCCTGTTTTATCAGGTATCTCCAGGACTGGCTGCAAAGCCCTCCTCTGTGGCCTAACAGGACTGCTCCTCCCTTCGGGGGTGGGGAGACCAAAGAGCCAGTCATTGAGTTCCTGTTAGAAATAGTCCCTGTTCCCCTCACCTTGGGAAACCAATTGGTTACTGAGCTACCACAGGCTACATCTGAGTGGAGGTTCTAGGTTATATCCATACATGGTCCTTGGTTGAATGTCAGTCTCAGAAAAGACCCTGTGCCCAGATATATTTGGTCCTTGTGGAGCTCCTATCCTTTCCCCATCAGACTAACTCCCCTTCTTTCTTATGATTCCCTGTACTCTGCCAAAGGTTTGGTCATGAGTCTTTGCTTTGAAAACACTGCTAGTTAGAGTCTTTCAGATGCGCTCAGTAGACTCCTGTCATACGTTCAATGCACATCCCATCTGTCTTTCTAAATGAGGATTGATCATCTTACCCCATGTCCGCTCAATTGATTATCTTTTTTAGGTGTATAGATTTCATTATGTTTATCATATCTTATAGGTCTATATAAGTGAGTATATCCCATGTTTGTCTTTCTCCTTCTGGGATATTTCACTCAGAATGATCTTTTCTAGATCCCACCCAGGTAGCATATCTATTGTTATCTCTTCTCATCATTTTCATTCCTGGTTATACTGAATTTATTGATAAATATTTCCATCTTTTTTATAAATACACAAGACAGATTTCTTTATTGATTTATAGATAACAAAAATCCCATTAGGTAAAAATGTGTTAAGCAAAACAAAATCTGCCAGCGTGGTGGTTCACACCTGTAACCTCAGCTCCAGGGAAGGCTGAGGCAGGCATATCTCGATGTTATCCTGTCTACAAAACTCATCCTGGCCAGCCAAGGCTTCACAGGAAAACCCTGTCTTTCAAAACCAAGGGAAAAAAAAAATCCTTTAACACTAATGGGTTATTTTGAGCTATGTAATAAAGTTCAACATGCTGGCAAATATTTGATTCTCTAAAGAGTCGTTTCCTGCTTTATAGGGTCATTTTAGTCTCCTCTGAATAGAGTACTACTGAAAAAGATATTTTCAAACATATCACAGTGGAACAAGTTATGTATTGTAATGGTCATTAAATTCTTTTTAGAAGAAAATACATATAACTATACTTAAATATCACCATTTCTTAAAATAATAATCAATACATCTACAGCAAAGGGTTATATATAGTCTATTTCTTTTTTATATTACTGATAGACTATTATAGGTTTTATTGAATGTCAGAATCAGTTGTTAGCTTGTATTCAGATTCCATTTAGTAATATATTATAATATTAATTTATTAAAAGATTATAATTTATTAATAGATTATAATTATATAATCAGATACAACACTGTAAGGTTTGTTGAGAAAGACTGAACATTTCATTCTATGATATGGCAAAACTATTCCTTTATTTCTGTCGTCAGTTTAGAACTGCTTATAATGACAATCATCTCTGAGATTTTGTCTCTTCTGTGTTTACAAGGAATTTTATAATAGAGTCTAGTTCCAAGGGCACTGTGAAGAATGCAAAATAAACTGCATGCAATTGTTTCTGCCAGGTGGTAAAATTTTAATGTATTTTTCCTTTGAAGAAAGGAAAGTAAAGTAAAAGTAAAGCAAAAAACAAATGTTGGAATGCTTATATCCAGTGATGATGAAAAAGTTAACTTACCATGTCTGATAATAAATATTTTTTTAAACTAAACTAAAATCTCAGATGAAATTTTGTTCTTAATTAACAATGCAAGTGCATTTATTTTTAAGAGTTAAATCCTATGCAAGGACTGCTTTTATTTTTTTCTTTTTCAATCACGTAAAGTTGATTTGCAGGAAAAGTAACAACATTCCTCCGGGCTCTCTCCTTTTTGTCTAATTTTTCTGTCTGTGGAAATTGTTACATCTCTAGTTAGTGGAAAGTTCTTTGTCATTCCTTACCAGTCACTACTGAAATGTGTCATCCACGCGTCGCTTGTGTCTTGTAAGCGCTTTATAGTGTTTGGCTCTGATTCTGAAGTGTTTATAACATGTCCCCAAGTCACGGTGATCACCTCTGAGTAGATGTCACCATGTTTAAAACATTCTTCACCCAATTTTTTCCTGTCTATGCCAATAGTTTTACATGTCTTTTTAGTTAAAGCTTCCAACCTGGAGTATCTGCCTATTAACCCAAAGCCCCAGGATC
The DNA here is from genome assembly GCF_030254825.1 of Meriones unguiculatus. Taxonomy (NCBI): domain Eukaryota; kingdom Metazoa; phylum Chordata; class Mammalia; order Rodentia; family Muridae; genus Meriones; species Meriones unguiculatus. The sequence continues at coordinate 92,195,302 of NC_083357.1, read as the reverse complement.
CAGTGAGTGTAATCTTTAAATTTTAGTTTCTTTTTTTTTTTAATTTCCAATTATGTTTTTATTCATTCTTTGAGAATTTTATACATGTATGATACAGTATGGGTGGTAGTTGATACAAAGACAACTGGTCAGAGAGTAAATGATCATGAATTGTTCAGTTCCAACTAGAGACATCCATCTTACACCTCCTGCTCCCAAGGCTCAGAGATGTAAAGATTATAAGAGCTAAGGACTGGATTAGACTGGGCTATGACCCACATGGATTCATAGTGGCTATGGTTGCCTTCACAAGACCTGCCCAAGATCAATCCAGTAAAGAAGGCAAATGGTTGAGGGAGAATCTCACAAAGTTCCACCCTTAGCTGAGGATTTATTGGCAAACAATGGCTGATGCGAGAGAGCAGTAAGCTTTCCCTAGAGATTGGGCCTTGTTATACCTTAATAGATGACTCTACACCCATGTCCATACTGGGAGCATGAACTGGAATCAGTGGGTTAAAATCACTTTATATTTCTTTTTTTTTTTTTTTTGGGGGGGGGACTGTGTTGAAGACAGAGATTTGTTTTTAATATGTTTTTCTCTTAAAGTGACGCCTTTGACTTTTTTTTTTCAATGCAGTTTATTCAGGAACCTTGAACAATCATCCGACCCTGGGGAAAGCCAGCCCACAGCTTAAATAGCCTCTGGGTAGCCAACCCAGGCGTGCCACGTGGGCAATGCAGATAGGTCCACATACATAGAAGCAAGCCAGATCCTCAGCCTTAGCCAAATGTGGAATTGTTCGTGACAGAGAACACTCACCATCGGGAAGGTGGAAGGCAGAAACCAGCTCCATCTTTAAGGCACAGCATTCCGCAGCTCTCTACAGTTCCCCCTTTTTGTTTTAGACGCATCAGGCAAGAGGAGAGATCTGATCTCTGATATTAAAAATAAATTGGGACTTTGTACTGATGTTCATTTAGGTGTCATCCACCCAAAGAGCATCAGACCCGTCTGATACCTTTTTCTCAGAGGCGGGACCAGGGGCATGAACCTGCGTGCAATCAGACATGCTCTTCTCTGGGTCCAAAGCGGCTGACCCTGAGTGCAGTGCTTAGCCTCGCATCCTGAGTGTAACATTTTAGCTTTTTATGGTAGACAACCATGCTTGGGGAGACTGTCCTGCTTCAATGGCTGTAAGGCCTGAATGATCATGGCTGCATTACGCTGTTGTGAGACTCTAATCTTGCATATACACCACAGGCAAAGCAAGGAGACCAACACCAGAAGGCCTGCTAACGCTCCCATGCCCGCCCATTCCTTCAGATGATTCATGGCTGCAGCAATCCATGATGATAATCCTGTGGCTAGTCCTACATCCACTCTGGTAGAATTTACTGTGACAATGGCCACTCTCAGCTGCTCCATCGTAATATCGAATTCTTCAGTCCAATTACCTAAAATATAGCTAGACAATTGTTTAGACAGATTTGCAGCACAGGAAAAATTTTCATATTGTATGCTAGTGACACAAAGTCCAGCATACTTTCATTGACAGCCAAGTTGAGCGATTTGCCATAGGGTATCAATTTGCTCCTGCACGAGGTCAATCCTCTGATTGAACACCATCAAGCCTCCTTTTAGTTGAGCATTAATTCCTTTTTGTACATCTAAGGCATGAGCTACATTGGCTAAATGATTATTCAGGGTCTGAGCAGTCTGCCCAGTATGACTCATGGTTAATGCCCTGGTGGTAGCTCCAACAGCCGCCAATGAGATGGTAGTAACAATGGTGGCTGTAGTTCCAAGATCCCTTTTCTGTCTGAAGAGAGTCATAGCGTGAGGGGCATCAACGGACACAGGCACCCAGTGAGGCATGCGAGTAACCAGGGCATACCTAAATTTACTAGCATTCCAGCATTGGGCAAAAAAGCAAGTATCATTACCACAATTACTTGGCTCTATCTGGCTAATAATGAATAGAAATGGGGGATATAAACAAACAGGTGTGGGCTTATAGGAAATATTATGAGAAGCCTTAACCCCCTCGTTGGAACATCCTGCATCAGTTCTAGAACTAGCAGTGGTGGTGTCTGAGGTCTGAGTAGGTTCAGGAGACCATTGCCCCCAGGTGCGAGATGTGCTCCATGCCAATTGACTAACTCCATGTTTTCCTCCACTTTTGAAAGTCATTTAAGGTTCTTAAATTATTTTTTTCCCTTTTTTTTTTAAATTTTTCATCAATTACACTTTATTCATTCTACATCCCCCCATAAGCCCCTCCCTCCTCCCCTCCCAATCTTCCATCTGCCATCTATTAATCTATATGTCTATCCATAATCTGTCTAGGGAAGTAGACAGATTTTAACCAACTAACATTTAATAATTTTATTAAATGACAAAGATTTCGTAAAGAGGAAACTTTATCATTAATGATGGATAGGAGTGTTCATTTTTATGTGAAAAAAAAGTCTAAAAAGTCAGTATAATAGGAGATGGAAAGAATATTCCATTCTTAAGAGCACCTAATGTTTAGTCATGACTGTAAGTTTGACTTCTAGCACCACAGTATTTGGCTCAAAAATATTTATTAACTGTAGCTCCTGGAGTTCTGACAAGCTACACAGACACACAAACACACACACCTTAAAAATCAATGTAATTTACATCCTGGCTCTTTGTCTCAAAGCCATGCGCATTTTTATAGGTAGTTAAAATGCAAATGTGACTTTTCTTCTTCCAAACTCCATTGTACCTCCAAATCTACCACTGATCATTGTCTTTTCTGTCTTATAGTCAGAAATGCAATAAAAAGAGATTAAACAGGGCAGCTGATTAAAAGAACAAATTCTTTCTACCCGATGCAGCCTAGGAAGAGGCTATAAGTACGTAGGTAATTGAGCTAGAAATTCATTCAAATTCCTACTATCAAGGTACCAGTGCGTCAAATTTTTCTGTAATCATGGAGTCATGTGTACCAGAGAGAGCCCACCTTAAGTAGTACATGGCCTCTTCTGTGTTCTGAAAAAAAAAATTTTTTTTTCCAATGCAGTTTATTCAGGAACCTTGAACAATCATCTGACCCTGGGGAAAGCCAGCCCACAGCTTAAATAGCCTCTGGGTAGCCAACACCAGCATGCCACGTGGGCAATGCAGATAGGTACACATACATGGAAGCAAGCCAGATCCTCAGCCTTAGCCAAATGTGGAGTTGTTTGTGACAGAGAGCACTCACCATCAGGAAGGTGGAAGGCGGAAACCAGCTCCATCTTTAAGGCAGGGCATTCCGCAGATCTCTACAGTTCCCCCTTTTTGTTTTAGACGCATCAGGCAAGAGTAGAGGTCTGATCTCTGATATTAAAAAAAAATTGGGACTTTGTACTGATGTTCATTTAGGTGTCATCCACCCAAAGAGCATCAGACCCGACCGATACATTTTTCTCAGGGGAGGGACCTGGGGCATGAACCTGCATGCAATCAGACATGCTCTTCTCTGGGTCCAAAGCGGCTGACCCTGAGTGCAGTGCTTAGCCTCGCATCCTGAGTGTAACATTTTAGCTTTTTATGATAGCCAACCATGCTTGGGGAGACTGTCCTGCTTCAATGGCTGTAAGGCCTGAATGATCATGGCTGCATTACGCTGTTGTGAGACTCTAATCTTGCATATACACCACATGCAAAGCAAGGAGACCAACACCAGAAGGCCTGCTAACGCTCCCATGCCCGCCCATTCCTTCAGATGATTCATGGCTGCAGCAATCCATGATGATAATCCTGTGGCTAGTCCTACATCCACTCTGGTAGAATTTACTGTGACAATGGCCACTCTCAGCTGCTCCATCGTAGTATCGAATTCTCCAGTCCAATTACCTAAAATATAGGTCGACAATTGTTTAGACAGATTTGCAGCACAGGAAAATTTTCATGTTGTATGCTAGTGACACAAAGTCCAGCATACTTTCATTGACAGCCAAGTTGAGCGATTTGCCATAGGGTATCAATTTGCTCCTGCACGAGGTCAATCCTCTGATTGAACACCATCAAGCCTCCTTTTAGTTAAACATTAATTCCTTTTTGTACATCTAAGGCAAGAGCTACATTGGCTAAAAGATTATTCAGGGTCTGAGCAGTCTGCACAGTATGATTCATGGTTAATGCCCCGGTGGTAGCTCCAACAGCCGCCAATGAGATGGCAGTAACAGTGGCGGCTGTAGGTCCAAGATCCCTTTTCTGTCTGAAGAGAGTCATAGTGTGAGGGGCATCAACGGGCACAGGCACCCAGTGAGGCATGCGAGTAACCAGGGCATACCTAAATTCACTAGCATTCCAGCATTGGGCAAAAAAGCAAGTATCATTACCACAATTACTTGGCTCTATCTGGCTAATAATAAATAAAAATGGGGGATATAAACAAACAGGTGTGGGCTTATAGGAAATATTATGAGAAGCCTTAACCCCCTCGTTGGAACATCCTGCATCAGTTCTAGAAAAAGCAGTACATGATAAAGTGTTGTAATATGGATTTGGAGTCATTTTGAGAAAAGTTCTACCTAAAGAAATTCAGAACTTTCAATAATTGTAAGAAAGTGAAATAGACATTGTCAGCATTCCCAGCTGTCCTTGCTCCTGAAAAACCAAAATCTCTTCCCAGTTGGAAAGAAGATATAGGAGCACTGCAGGATTTCTAAGACATTTTGTATTAGCTTCATTGCCCAAACCAGCTGACTTGACTATGCTTTCTTCCCCTGGCGTAGATGGAAAAGACAACAGTACAGTAACTGTGACCGTTCAGGCAGCTTGTATGCTCTTTAATTCTATCCATTCACCTCCTCATTTTATCATGGACCAAGCTACGCCATTCAGTAACATTTTGGACATTTTCTCATTGCAGTATTTTTTTGAGATAGAACTGGAACAAATGAGAAGAAAACAGGATTGTATGGGTACTAAAATCAAGAAGAACATAAAATTTAGCTGGTGTTCTAGAGTAAGACCCCCATTTATGGTCAAGGAAACTTTTTGTGAGAAACAGGGTGACACTGAGAGAACAACAGGGCTTGAAAACTACAGGCAGCAGTCAGGCTTCTGATTGTCAGTACTGTATCTTAAGGAATCCTCAGTAAAAAACAGCCATTCATTTTTATTTTCCTTCAGACCTAGCCCTGCTGTATTTGTGTCAAAAATCTGTACACATTTCTATAGCCATCTGAACTTATGGTATTTGTACTATTAGGGACAAATTTTTGGATTCACACCTTTTTATTTTTATTACCTTTCAAGGAAGGTGTGAACTCCTAAACGAAGAAAAAAAGATAACATCTCCAACAAGTGGTGCTGGTGTCTACATGTAGAAAAATGCAAATAGATCCATACTTATCACCCAACTCAGAAGTAAAGTCCAATCAAAGACCTCAACATAAAACCAGACACACTAAATATGTTAGAAGAAAAAGTGGGAAGAACCTAGTACTGATTGGCATAAGAGACAACTTCTTGAACAGAACACCAAGAGCTCAGGTTCTAAGACCAACAACAACTAAATGGGACCTCATGAAACAGAAAAGCTTCTTAACGCAAACTACACTGTCAACAGGAACAAAACAAAACAAAACAAACAAACAAACAAACAAAAAAACCCAACAGCCTACAGACTAGGAAAAGATCTTCACCAGTTCTACATCTGAAAGAGGGCTAATATCCAGAATATATAAAGAACTCTGAGGTAAAAACCAACAGAGCAAATAATCTATTTAAGAAATGGGGTAAAGGGTTAAACAGAGAATTTTCAACAGTGGAATATGGAATGGCAGAGAAACAACTAAAGAAATGTTTAGCATCCTTAGTCATCAGGGAAATGCAAACCAAAAGGACTCTGAGATTTCACCTTGCACCCATCAGAATGGCTAAGATCAAAAACTCATGGGACAACATATGCTGAAGTGGATGTGGAGAAAGAGGAACTCTACTGCATTGCTGGAGGGAATGTAAACTTGTACAACCACTTTGGAAATCAATCTGGAACTTTCTCAGACAAATATGAATACTGCTACCTCAAGACCCAACTGTACCACTCCTAGGCATATATCCAAAAGATGTTCAAGTATACAACAAGGTCATTTGCCCAACCATGTTTGTAGCATCTTTATTTGTAATAGCTAGAACCTGGATTCAACCCAGATGCCCCTCAGTTGAGGAATGGATACAGAAATCATGGTACATTTATTCAGTGGAATAGTACTCAGCAATTAAAAACAGAGAAATCATGAAATTTGCAGGCAAATGGTGGGACCTAGAAAAGATCATCCTGAGTGAGGTATCCCAAAGGAAGAAAGGCACACATGGTATATACTCACATATTATAATCTTAAAAGATAAAAGAAACAATTAAAATAACAGCAATGACAAAAAATTAGACAACAAATAACCATTAGAAAATGATTCATTATCTTTGATACTTTGAAATTCCAGATTTAAGACTCTTCTTCAGTTCTTATTTTATCTTAGTGAACCTATCCTTTTTCTTAGATGTCTTGTATCTTTTAGGTTCCTTCTCCTGTCAGCATTCTTTGTGATGCCCACGTGCATGTGGTTAATTCTCATTCAAATGCAGAGAGTGAAGTGTATTGACTGAGATGACAAGAAGATGGAAATTAATCAAACGTAATAGTGTTCCTAAGGTAAATGATAGGCAGCCTGTCCAAAGCACAACAATGAAATTAGGCCTTCCCACTTCATGCTGCTTAACATATTGTACAGTCACCGTTTTGAAAACATTTTGAAATGAGAGAGCACAAAGTGAAAGAGGACATTGTCAATAGAAAAACTCTGCAAACATCTTCAATGATAGACATCACCTGCTATGTAAATACACAGGAGTGAGATGTAGCCAGAAAAGACTGGCTTTTCTGAAGAAAAAAAGAAATTACTTCCTTCGTCGAGATTCAAAAAATTAACTCAGTAATTATATTATTTTACCAAAAGTCAAAGGTCAGTGTTGCTACTCTTGTTTCAGATAAGCTTATCTGTATACTTCGGTCATTTCTGCCATAGGTGTATGTTCTATCTTGCTTTCTGTTCCTGTAATAAAGACCATGCTTAAAGCATCAAGGGGTGAAGAAGTTTATTTGGTTTTAAGTCCTCATCACAGCTGGTCTGTGTTGTCTGCACTCTGACAGAATGAGGAACTCTGAAGTGGTCATCACACTCTTTGATCCCTCAATGCATGTCTTCTAGAACACAGCCTCACTCCTCGGGCTCATTTTTCTCCTCCTAAGTTTCTTTTCAAGTGATTGGCCAAAATAAATTTTTGATTGCTATCTACATCTACTTATGAAATCCATAATGAGTTCCCTAAGAGATGGAATGCTCTTATGGTAAATGTAAATTCCAGCATATTGTTTTAAAATAAAGCATGTATGTAACCAAGCATGCTGAAACTCCATCTCAGAGAATGCCTTACTTAAAATAAAGGTCCAACTTCCTTCTTGTAACTATGTTAATACCACACAGAATCAACTTTAGTTAATGTAATTGTCATTCTTTATATTTTCACCTGTTTACTTAGAATTGCTCTTCTCATCTTTCGCATTCTCATCCATTATAAACCGTTATTTCTTTCATTTCTTTTCCTGCTGTGATTTGATCTCTTTGTTATATTTATCTCTTTATTTACTGGTTTTGCTATATTTTGACTATACTGTACCACATAAAGTGTAGAAATATTTATGAAAAGTCAAAATATTTCTCCTAAAACTAGCAGAGGTGATGTAAGTGACAACAGTAAATGATTCATGCCACCAACCATGTGAAGATGTGAAAGAAATGTGTACATGATAGCAAGGACTGCTAATATGAAAGACGGCAGCTAAATAGAGATGACCATGTCATTTCAAGGACTAGAAAGAATGGATTGCTGGAGCTTATAGATTGAACATAATCAATGAATGGGTCATGATTCCAACTGACTAGAGCCATTTTAGGATTAAATTTGAGAGTCAAGGTAAGTAGTGTGTATTTTATTTTACGTGCATGCAGAACACTGAACATATCTGCTCACCAAAAAGACATAGGGGAAATTACAACTTTAAAGGATCTCTGTGTCTGCACGGAAACATTAGAATTTTATTGAATTGTGTGCTGCTTTCTATGTAGTAGTAAGAAAGTCATGACAAGATAAAGGAGCAGTGTGAATATAAAGAGGAGAGATGGATAAATCACTCTACATAAGAGGATTGATAAAATTCAGAGCTAGGTGTCACTAAATGAAACATTTTCACCCCGTACTGCCGAAGGTTCTTTTACTTTTCATCTCTTTGATCCTCAGCATGACTGTGCCCTGTCATTCATGTCTCATGCTAATATCAGTGGAACAGTGACTTTCTTCTATCAAATCATGTTACATCAATTGCAAAAACTATACTCTTTCTAAAATTATTCAAACTAGAAAGTAACTTATGTCCTTTAACTCAATTTCCTTTGTTCTGTTAACTCTTAGAGAAATGTGTAATTCCAGTATTCTGCATTGTTCTCTTTAACTAAATTGTTGCAAAAAATTATTGTCTTTTACCCAGGGAAGATTGTCTTTTAGGAAAAAAGACAAAAATCTGGTAAATTCTTCACTCTGTCTCTTCATCCTTATCATGCAGTTGTGTGGAATGTGTCTCTCATGTTGTTTGTTGCCAGATTCATGAAAACTTGCACTGACAAGGTCTCTCCAGCAGAGAAATCATTGACATCGTCAACTTTCTTCGAAATTGGACTCCTTCTTCCTATGGGTAGTACATAAGTGTTTAAACAGACTTTCTATTTAGAATAGTCTTAGTACACAGTAAACTTGCAAAGACAGTAGAGGGGCTTCTCTCACAGCTCCTGTTGCACAATTCTGTCAACACTGCACACTAAGCACATTTAAGTTGCTCTTGTTACCACTGTCTTTTTAAGAGTCCATTGCATATTTTAGATGGCATAGTATTGCGTAGATCTAGGTAGCATTCTTCATTTTATTCTGAAAGTTATTTTTTTATTCTTTTCATTATATATTTTATTGAGAAGAGCATATTAAGTTCAATGAAGCTCTGCTTGGCAAATATTTATTTTACATGTCAATTCCTTTGTATTACATCTAATCAATCTTAAATTATCAATTTTTTCTACCATTCTATTTTAGGCATTTTTGAATTCCATATATTTTTTCCTTTCTTTTTTCCTTCTTATTTATTTACTTTTTATTTATTACAACCTATTCACTCTGTATCCCAGCTGTAGCCCCCTCCCAATCCCTCTCTGGCTCCCTCTTCTCCTCTCCTGCTCCTCCTCCAGTCTGTGGATAGGTGCTGTCCTCCTACCTATCCATCTGACCCTAGCCTATCTGGTCTCATCAGGACTGGCTGCATTGTCTTCCTCGGTGGCTTGGTAAGCCTGCCCTTCCCTCAGGGGGAAGTGACAAAAGAGCCAGCCACTGAGCTCATGTCAGAGATAGACCTTGTTCCTCTTGCTAAGTAACCCACTTGGAGATTGAGCTCCCATAGGCTACATCTGTGCAGGGGCTTTAGATTTTCTCTTTGAATGGTCCTTGGTTGGCCTATCAGTCTTAAAAAAACCCATGTAGCCAGATATTTTGGTTCTGTTGCTCTCCTTCTGGAGTTTCTGTTCCCTCCAGGTCTTCCTGTCTCCCCTTTCTTTTATTAGATTCCTTGAACTCTGCCCAAAGTTTGGCTATGAGTCTCAGAATCTGCTTCAATACTCTGCTGGGTAGAGTCTTTGAGAAGCCCTCTATGTTAGGCTCCCGTCCTGTTCCCTGTTTTCTCCCTCTTCTGATGTCCATCCCATTTTCCTTTCAGAATGAGAACTGAGCATCTTGTCCAGGGTTCTCCTTCTTACTTGCCTTTAGGTGTACAAATTTTAGTATGATTATTCTATATTATATGTGTAATATCCATTTACAAGTGAGTATATTCCATCGGTGTCTTTCTGCTTCTGGGTTCCCTCACTCAGGATGATCTTTTCTAGTTCCATCTATTTGCCTGCAAATTTCATGATTTCCTTGTTTTAATTATTGAGTAGTATTCCATTGTGTAAATGTACCACAATTTCTGTATCCATTCCTCTTTTGAGGGACATCTAGGTTGTTTCCAGATTCTGGCTATTATGAATAAAGCTGATATGAACATGAATTTTTACATTTTATTTAAGGTTATTTACTTTACATCCCAAAGGTGGCCCCTTGCTCTTGTCTTCAGTTTCCCCTTCCCCTACTCTCCTCTCACCTTTCTCCTCTCCCTTTCCTCCCAGGGAAGGGGAGCCCCTCTCCCCTTTTATCAATCCTTCCCAACACATTAAGTCACATCAGGACTGAGCATATCCTGCTAGTCCTCCTGCCATGGGGAACTGACCAAAAGGCAGGCAATTGAGCCCATGTTAGAAATAGAGCGCCCCACCCCTTACACGCCAGGCAATCCACATGAAGACCAAGCTGCTCTTCAGCCACTTATGTGCAGGGGGCGTCCACACCATGCATCCTCCTAGGTTGATATCTCAGTCTCTGTAAGCCTCTGTGGGTGTGGGTCAGTCATCTCTGTTGGTCTTCTTGTGAGGTTTTTGTCCCCTTCATGTCCTTACATTATTACCCCAACACTTTCACAAGACTCCATGAGCTCTACCCTATGCCTGGCTGTAATCCCCACCATCTGTTTCCATCCGCTGCTGGGTGGAGCCTTCCAGATGACAGTCATGTTAGGTTCCGTGTATGACTTTCTAGGTCTGGGTTACTTCACTCATGATAATCTTTTCTTGTTCCATACATAAAAATAATCTTAGTTTCATATATGTTCTTTCTATTAATCTTCCAAGAGATTCCTTCCTTTACCGTTTCTAGAAGTAGTTCTTTGAGATAAGTCCACTCTTCAGTTTCTGGGTAATGGCAGTCCAGCCCAAAGGCCAACATTAAATAGCAACATGAATCAGCATGATTCAGAAGATCAGGGCAAGTCAGAGAAAGCTGCAAGACTCAGTTGGATTGCCCTGACAAGTTCTCTGGAATGCACAGCAATGTAAAACTAAAAAGCAAAGTCTCATTGTCTGTATATATACTTCTATATATCTCCTCAGACTCTACCCATGGATGTTCTCAGCTGGCCAAAGGCACACCCCTCACCTGAGAGCCCTCACAGCAAAACATCACACCTCCTCTCACAAGCCAACCTCCAGTAAAACAACACATGCCCTCTCACAAGTTAGCTTCTACCAAAACATCACACTACTCATTTGAGTTTTCAAAGAAACCAGAAGCTTCCATTTCAATAGACAGCCATTTTTTTCCTTTATGTCAGGGAGCTTTCATTTATTTATTTATTTATTTATTTATTTTTTGGTTGAGCACTTTCATTTTATATTTATACACCTAAAATCTATCCACTGTCCCATCATCTTTTTTGATTTAAGAAAACAAAAGAAGTTAATGTAAAATGTGTAAACTTTAGAGACTTTGCTGTGTGGTATCACATAATAAGGAACATCTAATGTTACGCATAATGTTGCCTGAATGACTTTGTGACACAAATTTTATACCAGCCAGAATAGTTCTCAACAAAAAAATAGAGCAAAAGGGGATTGCTGGAATTTCTTACCCTCTTTGCTTTTCTGATTTCTCTTGTTCAAGCACCAGCAAATACCCTGTCAAGTCAGAACACCTTTTCTAAGCTTACTCTTGGAACATGAAGGTAAAAGTGAGGCAAAACCACCCTGTTATTTTCTTCCTTTTTTGAGTTTTTTCTTTTTTAAAAATTTATTACAATGTATTCACTTTGTTTCCCAGCTGTAGTCCCCTCCCTCATCCCCTTTTAATCCCACCATACCTCCCTTTTCTCCTCCCATGCCCCTCCCCTAGTCCACTGATAGGGGAGGTCCTTCTCCCCTTCCATATGACCATAGCCTATCAGGTCTCATCAGGACTGGCTGCATTGTCTTCCTCTGCGGCCTAGTAAGACTGTTCCTCAGTAAGAGGTGATCAAAGTGCCAGCTCATGAGTTCATATCAGAGACAGCCCCTGTTCCCCTTACTAGAAAACCCACTTGGAGACTAAGATTGCATGGGATACATCTGGGCAGGGGTTTTAGGTTATTTCCATGCATGGTCCTTGGTTGGAGAATCAGTCTCAGAAAAGACCTCTGTTCTAGAGCCCACCAGCAGAGTCGAACTGTTCCTGAGAGGGGAGTGAGGACTGAAAGAAAATAAAAAAACCAACACACTACACATGAGATCTGTTTGAGAGGGCTACCAGTAGACACTGTTGCTGGGCTGCCTTGTCTGGTCTCAACTAACTTTGTCTTGCTCAGTAGTCTCTGAAGCAACAACAATCTCTTGCAATGAGGCTCCAAACCTTTCTTAAGAACCATGCTTGAAAGTCCTTCATAGTCATAATGGATTTGGAGAACTTCTATGGGTTTTAGTTAATGTTTATACCCTCAGTCAAGCTCCAAGATTACTCCAACAGGCTACAAGGGATTAAGGACTAAAACAATCTACCAGTGGAAAAAAGTACAGAATCATATTATCAGCCTTAAGTTCCAAAGTGATCCTATTGAATCTAGGCTTTTTCTAGAAACTCCAATCACAGATTGATACATCTGGATCTAAGTTACAGGCCCACACAGATGCTACCCAAGCTTCACTGTTGCCTACATATTTATTCTAACATGGATTCTTCCCTTAGAATATGACAGAGAGTGATCTCAGATTTTCTGAGGTAAAGCCAGTTTAGAAAGAATGGGAAGGTATTTTATTACTAAGAAGTGCAGACATTAATGTAAGACCACAGATACCACAAATCAAGACGACTCTTTCATCAGATCATAACAACTGAATAATAACTTTCTGTCCAGCAGTGCAACATCTAAACATACAAAACAAATATTACAAAACTGATAGAAAAAATGAGACACCAATACAACAGAAGTGGGCACTGATGTCATACAGTGAACAAAGTATAAGTCAAAACTGTCACTTAAGAAACATCACAGATAAGTAATAATACATAGAAAGCCATTGTATCAGACATGGATAGAATTTCCATCCTACATGGGCTGATTGTTTCCTGATCTGGTAGGAATAAAGTTCCAGAATGAAGAAGTGCTGAGTGGGAGGAATGACTGTAGCAACAGCTAGCACCAGGAGGTAATGCATAAATTGATGATATATACCAAGTAAGTTTATTAAAATAAACATATATATACATGCATCATATATAATATTTGAAAGGGAAAAATGATCATGGTCTGCAGAAACATAAGTCTGACATTGTTTGATAAAAAGAATGTGTGTACAGCCTACAGGATATGCAGGGAGAAAGACAAAACAGAGACTGATATATGGTCCAACCTGATACCACCTTCATGAGAGTGAGACAACCCTCACTCTAATGACTAAGCTCTATTGTGTTTGCAGTAAGAATATATTATACAGAAAGGTTTGATATGCAGAATGACTTGAAAGTTTTTTTTTTCTTTTACTTCAGACCTTTCTTAAAATGAGGAAATGTCAGTGAAGATTTTTTTTTTTAATTTTTCATCTGTTGGCTATTGTACAATTTTCAATCTGGTTTGAAATCATTTCTGATCATCTACTCCAGACACTTTATTCAGATATATCCTGATGTGTGAAATGATATATGGAAATCATTCAAAATGACAGCCTCAGAATCATCAACCGCTTACCCTAAACCACTGATTTCTCTGAAGAAATGTTAAAGGAACTCTTAGAGAGGCTTAGATCAATATAATGCACTGATAATCTTTCTAGTCCCAGACTGATCAATGAAAGCAAGAACAAGAGCAGGGATCTGACTGAACCGTGACCCCTGAAGAAACAGTCTGAATTTTACTCCTGTTAGAAGATGTAATAGTTCAGAAAGTTTGCAGGTATGAGGGTAGCTTTTTCACACTCTTTGCTTTAAGCAAAAGAGTGGACAAGGACTAAAGACTGTTTCCATATTGAAAACTATTGGCCAGAAACATTTCTGACTCAACTTGCTAATCGAAGACCCGAATTAACATGAATACTGTGCCTTCTTAGTCTGTTTAGCACTGTTCTCAAAAAATATTTGGGGTTAGTTAGTTTTTGTGTGAAGAATCTTTTTGTACAATTGGTCACTGAAAAAATTGCAAGCACAATCCTTTCTTGTTTATTTTTTGAAAACAAAGCATAATTACCTAATTTTCCTTCTTCAAACTCTTCCATGTAATCAATCACCTTTTCTCTCTCTCTCTAAAATTCATGGCCTCATTAAAATTAATTACATACACACATACAAATGTATAAGTGTGTGTGTGTGTGTAGCCCTAAGTATACAAATAGAACCTGTTTAGTTCATATAATGCCTATTGTCTAACTGTGATTTCAGGACTGCTCATTTGGTGTTTGATATCCAGTCTGAGGACTTTTCCTGGAAAACAGTGGCTCTCATACTCTCATACTCTCTGCATTGCTTAGGTGCCTACAGTTGTTTTGTTTTGTTTTTCAGTTGGGCCTCATGATGGTACTTCTCTTTTTATGGTAGCATGTTTATTGATATCCTCTTTTTGGGGTGGAGAACCTATTCAGGAAACCATGTTGATGAGACTTCATAGGTATAGCTTTTCTGACAGTTTTTTTTCAGGTCTTTCTTTCCCCTTCTCCAAGATGGTCTCTGAGCTTTAGCAGCAGGATTTTTGTTGTAAATATATCTGTTGGGGATGGAAACCAGAGAAATACTTGTGTGTACTTTGATTATCTATAGTTTTCTATACTTGTCCCTGTTTGATAAAAAGAGAAGTTTCTTCAATGAGGCATGATAACTACATTTATCTGTGGTATAAGAATTATATCTTATTATATTATATCTGTGGTATAAGAATAAATATTTAGAACATGGTTAAGAACTATGCTTGCTGGTTTAGTAAACTAACACTGAATTTTTTAATTGTGTGGGTGGGGTGGCTCCCCTATTCTGAAGAATAGGGGAGGGAGAATGGGGAAGGAAGGGTGTGACTGGGAGAGGAGGAGGGAGGGACCTACAACTGAAATGTAAATTAAATAAACAATTAATAAAAAAAGTTAATATAGGTCATAGTCATAAATATTAATGTCATGGTTATGAGAACAAGCCCATTTCTTACCAGCAGTTTTTGGGGAAAATATTTACTATTTATTCTACTTTACTTTAAGTAATTATAATTTCATGCCATTTACATCAAATACACATTATTACTTTTAAAGCCAAGAATCCTATGGGTGTATAGTCAGTCTTCTGTAAGCAATTGGTTTTCTGTCATACTTACTGTGATCTTTCTTGCTGCACAGCAGTTATGTTGAGGGTTGTTTCTAGTTACGAGCTTTAAAAAAGCTCTGGTTCATAGCAAATGTACCACATGGAAGTTAATCTAGTTCTGTGAATCAGGAGTGTGATCTGGCCCTCACAGACCTTAATTAGTTATCGTTAGAAAGTAACTTCATGACTCGGTTTTGCCTTGATCCAAGAACTCTTTCCTCTTTTGTTGTTCTTCCATCGTACATCAGGTTCTCCTCAGGTGAGAGTGAAACGTTAGCTTTCAAGCTTTCAGAACTACAAACTAAATGAACAACAGCAACAAAAAAGAATGAAACAAGTTCCGATAACTGGCTCAGCAGACTATGTAGCAGCAGCAAGTGGACATAATTCATGTAATTATATTTATTAGTCCCCGTCCACTTAAATTTGTTGGAGGTCCCTGAATAAAATGGTGATACAGCCAGGTCTCTTAGCCTAGAAAGCTGCAGTATAAGACAAGTTGCACTAAGGATTTTTATTTTTTTCTTTGTTTCCATTTTCTTTTTAATTGATTTATTTTTATTAATTACAGTTTATTCACTTTGTATCCCAGCTGTAGCACCCTCCCTCTTGCCCTTCCAATCCCGCCCTCCCTCATCTCCTCACAGGTTTTAAAAGAGAAGGATGGTGATTTGCCTTGAAAAAGTGAAACCTTATTATATACTTACTTTGAGCCTTCCATGTTATTGCCTATAGAATCCTCATATATACACATATTTACATACATGTGTGTGTGTGTGTATCTCATGATATGGGTACATAGTATTTATTTGTTGGCAAGTGAATTTAAGTATAAGGGAAAATGAAGACAATGCCTACTCAAGGCAATTTTGGTGTTAATTCTTTCCAGTTAGGTAAACCATCAGTAAATTAACTTTATTTAGAGTTTTAAAGTTATAAATAACCAAAATATTACAAAATAAATTGCTTATTTGTCTTGTATTCGTGTTTTAAAAAGCAGTAAACACCTATAATTAGAGAATTAGAATAAATTGCGTTCCTTTACATATGGCAAAACCGTCTCCAAATTTTGGAGAAAATGTTTTGTTTTGATATTTGCTTTTACAAAAATATTTCCCACACAGTCTACCATTGATCTTGTGGTGAATGCAGTTATGTCCTGTTGCATTTCCTTAAAATTTAGAGTTGGATATTTGATCTCACTCACTTAGGATACCTGATTTCAATTTGTAAACATCCAATGAGTATGATATTGTTGGTTGTATTTGGAGTTCTGACTTTAGTCCCACTAGGACAATTTTCACCTTTTACTTTTGTGACAATAAGCATAGA
The DNA here is from genome assembly GCF_030254825.1 of Meriones unguiculatus. Lineage (NCBI taxonomy): Eukaryota > Metazoa > Chordata > Mammalia > Rodentia > Muridae > Meriones > Meriones unguiculatus. Next base: position 92,178,689 of record NC_083357.1, on the reverse strand, counting down.
TCAGATAGATCTTTAATTCTCTCTTGGCCTCTAATATCATTTTAACTTCAGAAAGTTAAATTATTTTTTATATGACTGGCTGCTTTCAAAGTATAACTTTTAAATTTATAAACTGTTTCATATTTTTGTTTTTTTTTCTGATTTTTTCCCCTACACCTACAAGATACAGAATAAGGCACTAAGCCACATTTCTTCAGTAAATGACAATCCAAACTGTACATTGCAATCAATGTAAGTTACTTCAGCATCTCCCGGATCTACTAGTGGTCAGTCACTTAAACTGTAAGTACCTGTTTTCTCCCCTTGAACTTTACATAGGCATTATTTCATAGAAGGACAAGGTCCTGGTTATGGCAGATGTTTACCTATAATTACAAAGGCAAATAAGCAGCCAAATATTCCAATATTAAAAGCCATCATATTTAATTGGGACAATAAATTTACTCAACCATTTTGGAAGGTCATGCTAAATTCTTCAAGCTCTGGTTCTCAGTAGCTTTAGAAACATCTTTAGTTTTGTTTTGTTTTTGTTTTTGTTTTTTTATTTGGGCATAGTTTTACAATAGTAGCACAACCTTGGTATCTTGGAAGGATGTTAAAAAGACAATATGTTAGTGGAAGGCCTTTGTTGGGCTACAACAACAAGGTCCCACTCAGATTTTGATTCCTGCAGTAGATTTATATGTCCACTTATTCTTTCATTGATACAAGATGATTTTTAAGAGACTTCTTAAGCCTATACTGCATATTAATCCACAATAAATTAAAAGAAATTTCTTTGGGTGTATTTATATTTGTGTGTAATAATAAGAATTTTATCAAAGGAAATCCTGATTATATCTCAGTACCAGTGAATGGATGGTATCTTATGAAATAAGTTTTCCCTATAGTATTTTTTTTTACTTAAACTACAAAATCTCATTTACTATATTACTTTGACAATGTGTGTGTGTGTGTGTGTGTGTGTGTTTATCTGGAACGTATAGAGTTATCAAACCAATATATATTGACAGTTTTACTGACACTCTCAGTAAATAGTATAGAAAAAATTGGAAAAATAGTTATTCTTTGAATAATGTGTTTGCCTCACTGTGGCTTTCACGGTTGTTATGGGAGCATCTAAAAAGAACTAAGCACATAATTTTGAAGCTTTTGTTTTTCAGTTGAAGAACTTTTAAGCTCTAATATATAGAAACCAAAGCCCAACACTTTATAAGGTGCAAATCCTTGAATCACAAACTGTACTTGTTTTACAGTTGTTACATAGGTGAATCATTGGAGCTAAGGCAGAAGAATCTAATGCAGAAGAATCAAAATATGTTTCCAATTCTTTATTCATAAAATAGTATCATTGTCTTCCTCAAGACTTATTATTTGAATTGCATAAATATTGTCATGTCGTAAGCATTTAAAATTTCTTCTTTGAAATGAATTGTTTCATTGTTCCCATTTTCATTATGTTTCCATACTCTTCAAATTTCTATTAGTTCAATATTCTTAACAAGTTATTTTTGGGTATTTAATAGTGAATAGTATTTGAAGGGCAAAATCTGGATAAGGATATTATTCCATGTTTAAAACAATGTCATACAACAATTTTGCACAGATAATGGGGAGGTAGTACATATAATTCTTGGACTTCCAATTTTTCTCAAAAAAAAAGTAAAATAGAAATTCCTTAAAATACTTTTAAAATTGTTCATATTAAATTTTAATTAATGTTAGAGTGATTGAGATCATTAACAGTATGATATAAAATATTACCCTGTGTGCAAAATATATTTCTCTGGAAATATTTAAGATTTTAATGCATACTTGATATGTTTATAATTGATTAATTTTATTCATATGAGTATAATCAAATAATGAATAATGTCTGTAGACTTTGAAAATTATTATGCAAGTTTGGGGAAAGAAAGGGAAAGAAAAAAACAATATCCAGAAAGAAAAACTAAGAATGAGGGGAAATACAAAGAGGACAAGGAAAGGAAGAACAAAAGGGGGAAGCACTAAGGAGGAGGGAGAGGAAGAGAGATAGAGGGAGATAAAGGGAGGAAAAATTAGGTGGAGGCTGAGACAGAGAGAGATTTTCTTCAGCCATAAGGCACTACTAGTGCCTTAACAATTATTTAATAGAATATAGGTCACCAATTAGTATTGCATTACATGTAACAAAAACTAACAATAAAAATAATAATTCTCAGTTACAACAGCATTGAAATATTTAGAAAGGTTTAAAATTCAGATCAACTTCTATCTGAGATATGGGAGGTGCTTTGTAAGAAAGGGCAATCTAGTTTTGCTTCCTGATGAAAGATCTGGTATCAAAGAAGAAAGAAAACTTTATCTGGTATATGATTGAACAACTATTACTATTAGTGGAAATATAATTATATATTATAATTCTTTATTTCAATTTTTATTTTTTATTAAAAAATCTTTATTAATTATACTTTATTCACTTTGTATCCCCCCTGTTGTTCCCTCCCTCCTCCTGTCCCAATCCCTCCCTTCCTCCACCCTCTGCATTCATGCCCCTCCCCAAGTCTACTGATAGGGGAGGTCTTCATTTCCTTCCTTCTGATCCTAGTCAATTAGGTCTTATCAGGAGTGGCTGCAGTGTATTCTTCTGTGGCCTGGTAATGCTGCTTCCCCCTCAGGGGGAGCTAATTAAAGAGCAGGCCAATCAGTTCATGTCAGAGACAGTCTCTGTTCCTATTACAATGGAACCCACTTGGATACTGAACTGCCATGGGCTACATCTGTGCAGGGTTTCTAGGTTATCTCCATGCATAGTCCTTGGTTGGAGTATCAGTCTCACGAAAGACCCTTGTGCTCAGTTTTTTTGGTTTTGTTGTTCTCCTTATGGAGTTCCTGTCTTCTTCAGATCTTACTGTTTCCCACTTCTTTCCTAAGATTCCTTGCACTCTCCCCAAAGGTTGCCCATAAGTCTCAGCATCTACATTGAGAGTCTGCAGGGCAGAGCCTTTCAGAGGTCCTCTGTGTCAGGCTCCTGACTTGTTCCCTCTTTTCTCCTTCTGATATCCATCCTCTTTGCCTTTCTGGATAGGGATTGAGCATTTTAGCAAGAGTCCTCCCTCTTGATTAGTTTCTTTAGGTATACAGAATTTAGTAGGTTTATCCTTTATTGTATGTCTATATGAGTGAGTATATACTGTGTGCATATTTCTGCTTCTGGCATAGCTCAATCAGGATGATCTTTTCCAGATCCCACCATTTACCTACAAATTTCATGATTTCTTTTTGTTTTTTATTGCTGAGTAATATTCCATTGTGTAGATATACCACAATTTTTGTATTCATTCCTCCACTGAGGGGCATCTGGGCTGTTTCCAGCTTTTGCCTATTACAAATAAAGCTGTTACAAACATGGTTGAGCAAATGTCCTTATTGTGTACTTGAGCCTCTTTTGGGTATATGCCTAGGAGTGGTATGGCTGGATCTTGAGGAAGCCCTGTTCCTAGTTGTCTGAGGAAGCACCAGATTGCTTTCCAGAGTGGTTGTACAAGTTTACATTCCCACCAGCAGTGGAGAAGGGTTTATTTATTACAATTTATTCACTTTGTATCCCAACTGTAGCCCTCTCCCTCATTCCCTCACAATCCCACCCTCCTTCCCTCTTCCCCATTGTGCCCCTCCTCCAGTCCACTGATAAGGAAGGGCCTCTTCCCCTTTCCTCTCATCCTGGCCTATCAGGTCTCATCTTCCTCTGTGGCCTGGTAAGGCTGTTTCCCCCGACCCCCTCAGGGGGAAGTGATCAAAGAGCAAGCCACTGAGTTCATGTCAGAGACAGTCTCTCTTCCCCTTACTAGGAGAACTTGGAGACGGAGCTGCCATAGCTACATCTGATATGTGCAGAGGTTCAAGGTTATATCCATGCTTGGTCCTTGGTTGGAGTATTGGCCTCAGAAAAGACCCCCTAAGCCCAGATTTTTTGCTCTGTTGTTCTTCTTGTGGAATTCTTGTCCCCTCCTTGTCTTTCTACCTTCCCCTTATTTCATAAGATTCCCTGCACTCTGCCCAGAGTTTGATCATGTGTTTCAGCATCTGCTTTGATACTCTGATGGGTATAGTCTTTCAAATTTTCTCTGTGGTAAGGTCCTGTCCTGTTCCCTGTTTTCTCCCTCTTCTGATATCTATCCAGTTTGCCTTTCTGAATAAGGATTGAGCATCTTACCCAGGTTCCTCCTAATTCTTACTATGACGTTTTCTAATTTTTCACTTGTGGTAGGAAACCTAGGCACACTTGAATCCAGGTGATTTCGTACACCAAGAAATATGCCTGGTATTACAGGCATATTTTGCACAAGATATTAGAATGTCAATTGTGTCTCAGATTTATCAGTCACTGTAGGTTAGAAGTAAAACCCTCACTATTAAATATGAATTTCATTTAGCTTTTGTGACTTGTTTTTGTTAGTTTTCCAGATAAAAAAAAAGCTGCTGACTCAAGACAACTTTGAAGCCCATATTATCTAGAAAATCTTCATGTACACAAAATGAACTCTAAATAATTTGAAAATTTAAAACAGTATGTGATAATGAATAGAAAAATACTGGGGGAAAGACTGTCAAGAAATATCTCCAGTCTAAAAATATTTCAAAGTCAAGGACATCATGAAAAAAGAAAAAAAAAAAAAAAGATGTGTATTAGATCCAGTAGGTGGCACTCTAGTACTGTTCATTGTGTTACAAAAACTTCTCAGTATTTATATATTAGATTTGTCCTCCCTTTTTCTATACACACACATACACACACACACACAAACACACACAAAGCAAATGTAGTTGACATATTTACATGATCACATATAACTAAATATACTGTTCACATAGCAACATTATATCAAAAATTTATATTAACTTGTTATCTTGTGAGGTGTATGGAATCATTGATTTTAGTACATAATTTGAGACATTTTCTTTATAAAAGCATGGTATGTTTCTTGTTCAATTAGCACATAAAAATCATACTTCATCAATGAGTCAGTAGATGCTTAAAGCAAATTAATTTTCTTACTTTGAATTTGCATTCAAATGAAAAGCAAATACCATGTTTGTACACCTGTCCTTTAATGACTTTGGTTGTGTTAGTGGTAGAGCTTGAAATCCAAGCATAGACTGTAAGAATATAGACATCCCATTGTAATGTTATAATTCACTGTTTATGAAAATGTGAAACTTACCATATTCAATATTCTTAAATTTTATATTAAAGTAAAAACAATATGAATAGACTCATTATATCTGATGTTATTATCCAGATAAGCAAATCCTAGTTAAATACATTTAGTTAAGAAATGGTGTTCCAGTATTACAAACACACAGAGGTGGGGAAGAATACAAATACAAAATAAAACACAAAAGTAAATAATCTGTAAGATGAAAATTTTAGGAATAAACAGCAAAAGAATTTCACATATTTTAAAAATATAAATGCAATTTGAGAAGCTGTCCTGCAAATGTAAAAAAGCACTTTGACAAAAGGAAATCTAATTTCTCCTTATTATACTACATATTTCACTCATTTTCAAAGCAATTTCCGTACCATTTTCTCTTTAGGTGTATGAGGCAACACGATGCTAACTGTGGAGCAGAAGATTCTAATGTAAAAACAAGTCTGAAGTCTGCTCTTGCCTGCACCATGCTACGGAGGTGACCTTGAGTCACTTGTTTAACCTGTCTAGAAACTGGCAGGCTCTAGAGGAAATGAGGGCACTGCCACTTGGATTAGAGTCTTTGTGACAGATGTGTTCTTTCTTCAAGTTTTGTTTTCAAGGCAGGATTTATAATGCTAGGAAGGAAACTTAAAATCAAATTTTATATTCTTGCTCTCATAATGCTTTTGTAATTCAGGTTATATAAGAAGACTTCTCTAAATGACTCATGTTTTGTTTTTCTTTTTCTTTTTTAAAATTTCTTCTTCTCTCACACAGTACATCCCAATCTCAGCTTTCCCTCCCTCTTCTCTTCTAGCCCTGCACACCTCACCTCTACCCTAGAACCACTATTCCTCAGTTTCCCTTAAAAAAGAACAGACCTCCCAGTGCTATCACCCAAACTCAGAATAACAAGAGGTTCCACGAGCAGAAGAAAGAGATAAAAACAGCTCCAGTTTCACTGTTAGGTTTCCAACAAAAACCCCAAGCTAAAGAATCAGGGCATGTATACAGAAGGCTAGTGGAGACCCATGAAGAAGACATGGTTGCAACTTTAGTCTCTGTGAGCCCCAATGACCCCTGCTTAGTTGATTTTGTGGACTCTGTTCTCCTATTGTTTTGGACTCCTCTGCCTACTACAAAAATGTCAACTCATGCACCTAATGTAAAACTCTGCTTTGTAAACATCAGTTTTTTTTATTTATTACAATTTATTGACTTTGTATCCCAGCTATAGCCAAACACTGAACTGTAGAGTTTGAATTCTATATTTAGACATTTAGATTTATATATAATCTGTTTACAGGGAACATAAACTTGTACAACCACTTTGAAAATCAATCTGCTGCTTTCTCAGAAAATTAAGAATATCGATACTTCAAGATCCAGCTACAAAGAGGAGCCTTGAATGCAGAAGGACAAACAGGATAGACATCAGAAGAAGGAGAAGACAAGGAACAGGACAGGGGCTTTCCACAGAGAACCTCTGAAAGACTTTACCCACCAGGGTATTGAAGAAGATACTGAGACTCATAGACAAACTTTGACCAGAGTGCCCGAATCCTTATGGAAGAAGAGGGGGATAGAAAGACCTGGAGGAGTCAGGAACTCCACAAGGAGAACAACAGAGCAAAAATACTTGGGTCCAGGAGGGCCTTACAGGGACTACAACCAAGGACCATGCATGCAGAGGACCTAGACACCCTGTTCAGAGGAAGCTTATTGGCTGCTCAGTTTCCAAGTGGGTTCCCTAGTAAGTGGGGCAGGGAATGTGTCTGACATGAACTCAGTGACAGGCTCTTTGATAACCTTCCCCTGGGAGGAGTGCATCTGTACCAGGCCACAGTGGACGACAATGCAGCCAGTCCTGTTGAGACCTGATATGATAGGGTCAGATGAAAGGGGAGGAGGACCTCCCCTATCAGTGGACTGAGCAAGAGGCATAGAGAAGAAAAGGGGGAAAAAAAGGTTTTGAGGGAACAAGGGAGGGGGCTTCAGCATGGATATAAAGTGAATTAATTTTAAATAAATAAATAAATAAATAAATAAATAAATAAATAAATAAATTTAAAATAATAATAAATTTTTAATACCTTAAAAAAACCTGAAAGTTAAAACTTTACCCAGATTGTTCAGAAAATGAGAATTGACAATGAGATACCAACCAGAGAAAGATGATGTGAGAAGGAATCAACATGCTTATGTAATGTTGGAGATGGAAAAAGAAGCTATGAGTCAATAACATGAGACATATATAGGTGTTGGAGAGGATGGGGTTTGATTCCATACCCTGCTCACCATGTGGTTACCAGGCTTCAGAGTTGTATGTTATCAAGATATTAAACTAGTACTATTTTTACCTGCTAAGACTGAAAGCAATCTTTCACAGCAGGATCAGTAACAAATACACTGAAAAATATGCTGTTTTGAATGAGGGCACTCAGTGCCTACTCAATGATATTTTTTTCTAGTTCAAAATTGTTAAGAATAGCTAATGGACATATGACATTCCAATCCTAATACCTTTAACCCTTGTTTTTTATCTTACATATACAAAGAAAAATATATTCAATAAGCTAGTTTTTACTCCAATTAAGGATGTTACTAATCAAGTAATTAAGTAGTCCATATTCTAGACAATATTAATCAAAGATATTAACTGTCCCAGAAATTATATCTTATTACTTCAAAATATAAATATTTGTATTAAAATAACCAGACACAGCTCTTTATGTGTATTCCTTTAATAGTTACAGTCTTGTCCTAGAAACTTGTAGGTATCACATTTCATATTTAAGGCTTCAGTTCAATTATGTACTTATTACTATGCTTCTAATTTCTCTCATCGTATAATTTGTGGATATTACTTCAATTATATTACTACTAATTACTAGTTTCTATGATGGTGCTGTTCATTGAATAAACTTCTGACTTGTGCAAAACAAAAACAAACACAAAACAAAAAACAGCTATATGACTCCTAGGCATATATCCAAAATATGCTCAAGTACACAACAAGGACATTCATTTGATCATGTTCATAGCAGCTTTATTTGTAATAGCCAGAATCTGGAAACAACTCAGATGTCCCTCAAATGAGGAATGGATACAGAAATTGTGGTACATTTACACAATGGACTACTACTCAGCAATTAGAAACAAGGAAATAATGAAATTTGCAGGCAAATGGCTGGAAGTAGAAAGGATCATACTGACTGAGGTATCCCAGAAGCAGAAAGACACAGATGGTATATACTAATTTATAAGTGGATATTAGTCATATATAATTGGGTAAACATACTAAAATCTGTACACCTAAAGAACATCTGTACAAAGTCCCAATTTATTTCTAATATCAGAGATCAGACCTCTACTCTTGCCTGATGCGTCTAAAACAAAAAGGGGGAACTGTAGAGAGCTGCAGAATGCTATGCCTTAAAGATGGAGCTGGTTTCCACCTTCCACCTTCCCGATGGTGAGTGCTCTCTGTCATGAACAACTCCACATTTGGCTAAGGCCGAGGATCTGGCTTGCTTCCATGTATGTGGACCTATCTGCATTGCCCACGTGGCACGCCTGGGTTGGCTACCCAGAGGCTATTTAAGCTGTGGGCTGGCTTTCCCCGGGGTCCGAGGATTGTTCAATGTTCCTGAATAAACTGCATTGAAAAAAAAAAAAAAAAGAACCTAAGCAAGAAGGAGGACCCCTGGGTAAGATGATCAATCCTCACTCAGAAAGGGAAACCAGATGGACATTGGAAAAGGGAGAAAACAGGGAACAGAACAGGCTACTACAGAGGGCCTCTGAAAGAGTCTACTGTAAACAACAGTTTTAACAACAAAAGAGAACGTGTTTCTTCTTGTGGAAAAAAAAAAAAGATTAGCATTGTGTCATTTTTGTGCTTGCTAAGCTGTTTCTGAAGAAAGCTGACATATTTTACATGTATTTATTTTCCTTTCTGACATACATTAAACTTAATTGACAATAAGTTTCATGCCCTGATTAAATTCTAGAGAATTTATGGTTTCAGTTGTAGGGCTTTAACAAATATGTGGTTTGATTATATGCAGGTAATGTCTTCTCTGAGTTTAAGCAAAACAATTTAAAAGATGAGGTAAATCCTCTTAAAGTATGAGTTAAATAGTTGCATTGTTTTGGAAAGTCTACCAGCACTGAATGTCAACAGGAATACTAAGCAACTCAATAAAAACTCAGTGGACTGCTCTTTGATCAACACCCCCTGAGGTGCGGGAGCCTTACCAAGCCACAGAGAAAGACAATGCAGCCAGTACTCATGAGACCTGACAGGCTAGGGTCAGATGGAAGGGGAGGAGGATCTCCCCTATTAGTGGACTGAAGGAGGGATTTAGGAGTACAAGAGTGAGTGAAGATGGGATTGGGAGGCAATGAAGGAACTACAGCTGTCATACAAAGAGAATAAATTGTAATAATTAAAAAATAAATTGGAAAAAATTTAGAAAAGGGATTGTAATAATAAAAAAGCATGAACTGTAGACCTTGATAATGGATGAAACAGTTCTAAAATCACTTTTATAAGATAAAAAGAAGTAAAGTAAACATAGCATTTTTTCTGTAACTTTTAAAAGTACCATGTAATTTTAAAATTAGTTTAAAGTAAATTAAAATGCATCACTGTGAAGATTAAAGGCAAAGTGAAGCTTTTAGCATTTATTTTGTGCATATTTACATAAAAATTATATATATATATTTCATCAGGACCATTTTACTGCTACTGCTAACATCTATTTGCAAATAAGAACTGAAGAAAAATCTTCAAAATTTGTCACAATAGAATCTGACAGTCCTTTGATTTTTATATGTCAGTATGTATGTTTGTGTGTACTTTGGATATAAAATATAACATTTTACTTTAATTGGCATGGGAAGTTGAAATATTTGAATAAATCTGATTAGGCTATACCTTTCTAGGTATAGATTCATACAATAGCTTTCATCAAGCTTTGTAAGATTCCAAATGAAAACCTGAGTATTTACATATTGCTAAACATACATGAAAATACTTTGCAGTATTACCACTTTGTCTTTACGAGAAAAAAAAAACTTCATATATAACTTATATTAACATTGCGAATACTAAATTACAGATGAAATCATAGCTACCTATTGTTTTGCTTCTTCTTTTACTTCTTTTGTTCATATGCTTTTGTGTGTATGTTGAGCCTATTTCCTGCGCATACCTTCCTACCTCCCCATTCTCACACTTAACCTCATGTGTCTCCATTGTCTCCTTAGATAGTATTACTTACATTTTCACACCCCCCACACACACACACTCACGGTAGATCAAGTTTGTAGCAAAACTTGTAGACATAAACCTTTCCTGGGTTACATTTTTTTTCTCATGAGGTATCCTACACTACAGTTAGGTTTAAGAGACTGATTTATGTCTTGGTGTCTGAACTCTGATTAAATAATTGATTTAACTGTGCAATTGTGCAACTGTTCTTATAGATTTGATTGAAGGTATAACAGTATGTATTGTACATAAATTTTCCTCCAGTTATCTAGTGTAAATGAAAGCCCAGTGCTGAGACTTAGAGTATGTATGAACAGAAACAGAACTGTTTCCTTTACTGTGTGCAGAATGAAAGGTCTGCCTAACTACAGACTCTTAGTTTCATATTACTGGTCTCCATAGAGGGCATCACCTCAGAGTTTAGCAGCAACCCAGCTCATGACGCATCGACGTCATGTGTGCACTCTTACTGGGATGTTATCACATGCATTTTATGCAACAAATATTTTTTAAAGTGAAAGTGCCATCTTCATGAGTGTGTTGGTAACCCAATTGTAGTAAGATACACATAATTTTAGTAGTAGCGATTCTTGTTTCCTGTTCCATTAATAATGCTACAGGGATTATACTACATGCAACTTTGTTTTTGTGCTTTGTGAAACTTTCATAGGTGTTGCATTAACCTTGAACAACATGAAGTAAATTAAGCATTCAAAGCTTAAAAGAAATTGGGCTAAAGTTAATGCTGGCCTACATTGCAGTTTAGTAAACATACCAACTACACTCCTTGGAGAAAAAGCAGTATATTTAGGTAACAGTGCTGGCAAACTGAATATTCATATATGTATATGTATATATGAATATATATGTATATGAATGGAACTGAAGTCCTATATCTCTCTTTGCATGAAAATCAACTCCAAATCCTTTAAAGATCTCGGTTTAAACCTGAAACTCTACAATTGCCAGTGAAAAAATGTAGTGAAATACTTCAAGATAAATAAATGAGCAAAGACTTTCCAAGTTGGTGTTTAGTTGCTTGGGAATTAAGTCTCACAAATGAGAAATGGAATATCATAAAATTTCAAGCTAGTTCCACAAAGAAATAATTAACTGTGGGGAGAGATAATATACAGAATGAAAAACTAAAATCTTTTGAAATTATCCATCTATCAGAGGACAATAACTAAAATATACAAAGAACTCAAATTGAAAAACAACAAATCAACAAACTTAATTAATAAAAGTGATAATGTAGTATACCATTCAGAAAACATGAAACGATAATGGCCAATAAAAGTAAAAGAAATCAACTCTATCTATCTATCTATCTATCTATCTATCCATCCATCTATCTACGTTACTCTTATCCACATATTCACCAGCATTTGATTTCTGTCTCTATTTTATTTTAAACTGCTCTATGGATGGTAATCTGTTTGATAAAAAATTAAGCGAACCTTATTACCATGTCTTTATCCAACCAATTTTGTGTTGTCTTTTGAAAAAACCATCAAATCCAATTTGTTGCCTTCATACACTCTTGGATGTGTTGCCACTCATTGAAATAACGTTGACACCCCAGGACCCACATCCTTAGAAAGTTGACTCTCCATCTTCCCGCAGCTCTAATTGCTTTCATTAGCTCCTTCTCTAGGATTCCACTTTGCGTCAGCCTCCTGTCTCTCGTCTCCATAATTAGACTGCATCGAGCTTGTAGAGGTCATGAGTACGCTGCTACAACCACTGTGAGTTTCTAGGTTCAACTGCCCTATTTCACCTGGAAAATACCGTATTCTTGTCATTCATAACCTCAGGCTTGCACAGTCTTTCTGGGCCCTCTTTTGAAACTATCCCTGAGCCTTTAGAAGAGGTTTGTTGATATTGATGCTTATTAGGTCTGAGAATTCATCCATCTCTTATTCTCTATACCTTAACCAGTGTGTACTGGAAAAAGAAACTTTTCTGATAAAGACATAATCATTATCATGTGAATATATTATAAACACAGTATTTTAGGGAATAAGAGTTTCTATTCACAGGTCTCTGTGAATAGAGCAGAGCAGCAATATAGATTGATGAGCAGATGTCTCTATAGCAAGAGGAGTCTTTTGGGCATATAGCCAAGTTTGATGGAGTTGGGTCCTGTGGTCAATCCCTTTTAATTTTTTTTGAGGGAACTGGACACTGATTTTTATTGTAAGTGAACCTGTGTGCATCACAATAGCCGTGGACAAATGTTCCTCTTTTCTCATATTTATGGAAGCATATTTAGATATTATTTAAAAATAAATATTATTGCACTCTAGGTTAATACACCTTTTAAAATATTACAGAAATATGATCTTAAAAACTATCTGAGGTCTTTAAGTCTCATTTGTGTGAGCCCTAAAGAACATGTGATTCTATGGAAACAAAAAATATAAACTTTGTTTTTTTATATTTCTCACAGTTTAGGCTTTATTTTTCTATCCTCTTGTCAAGAATCATGAAAAGAATACAAGTTTGCATTTGTCATTTGCTTTGGCACATGTTTTCCTAATGATTAGTCTGTAGATGGTGAAGATTAAATTCTGTGCATAGTGGAAGAAGCAGATGTTTAAGAGGTCAGGTTTAACACTACTTTTCTAGGAAGCGTTAAGAGGAAAATTCACCCTGACTTCTGATCCCACACCAGTTAAAAACCCAAAGTTCAGCAGTCTTGGGAATGTAACACATTTTTATACCATGCGGATTGGCTAAATAAGGATGCAGAACCATGAAATGTAGAAAATGCAAAATAAAAAGCAAGAAGATCTGAATCTGCAATCAATGTGAGAAAAAAATTAAAGTGCAATATGTACAAACGGAAGGATTTGAAATTGCTGTGACCAAATGGAATTTAGCATTTCTTAATCAATCTTGGGATAGTTGGACACTTGATTTAAAAATGATTGACTTCAGATTTTAAAGCACTGTCAGATAAATTTACTCATTAGAGTGTTATTATTGCATTCTAGGATATTAATTCACCTTTTAACATAACTTTAATGCTTTCTCTTCACTTGTCAGTTATTAGCTTTTGCCCTGGGATGGATTTTAATTACATTCACTCTTTTGTCATTAGATGTGATTTGCTAGGTCATTCTGCCACTTCAAAAATCAGTTGATGATTAGGCAGGCATGTTGGTGAGACTTTATGGGTGTAGCTTCTGGCATTACTAGGCATAGACAGAGAAGGTTGTCATTATATATTTAGGAATTAATATATGCATATATTTATACATACATATGATAAAAAGAAGCCATGTATTTGAAACACATCAAGGAAGGCTTAGATTACACTGTGGAGGAAGAAAAGGGAAGGGAGAAACTGAAATTATATTCTAATAAAAATTAAAAATCAATTGATTAGTCATGATTTAGTTCATAGAACAGTAATGATTTTGAGTAAATTATGTTTGTATTGGTACATACATGAGAAATGTTTTATTTTCTTGCATATTACAAATTATATTATAAAAAGAAATCATGTTTATTTGTAATGCTGGAAAAGATGTTTATGGCAAACGTGTAATAGTAAGCAATTTACCACACTAACACATAATCTCTCACCATTTTCAAAAAGTATTAAAATATTTACTTACTTATAAATGTTTGCATAGGTTTACATGCTTGTACGTGAATCAAATGCACATTTATAATTATATTTAGCCATTTATCTGTGACAGCTTTGATAGCTTTAAGATTTTTTTTATTACTTAAAATGTGTGTGTGTTTGTGTCTGTGTGCATATTTGAGAGAGTCTTCTCCCCAAATTTACAATATTGCAACAGATGCCATGAAACTGGAACCACAGGTCATTGATTGATATTATTAAATTGCAGTAGTTAATTTTAATGTCGTTTTATCATAACTGTATCATAGTTTCATCATATATATGTATAAATGATAAAACAAGCATTTTCAGTGAATTTAAATGCAATATTTTCTTTTTATATTTTAGGCTTTCTTTGTGTAGTTCACCATGGGATGCTCTTGGTATGTCCTGACAGCAATATTACCCTTGAAATCATGGACACTGATCTAGTTTCTCACCATCTGTGAGAGGCATCAAAGGGATTAAGTTCCATTAAGATCTAACAATATGTAAATAGCTTTTGCCCTTAGTATGTTCCATAGTAGCAATGCTTTGAGATACAATATGTGCATGTGATAATTAAGGTAAAGCTCCTAATTATTTTAAGGATCAAGTGCATGTAAAAAAATCATCTTTGTAATCACTTCCTCTTCTCACAGTTTTCTATTTGATGTCTGAGTCAGAAATGGATTCAATGATAGTCATTTTATGTTTTATACCTATATCCTGATTGTCATTGATGGACCTTAAGATATTATAACATTTTCCCTTTTTTGGCTTTGGATCAGCTCTTCAAATGTCCATGAATTTACACTGAGACAGAAGTGCTGAAGAAAGCTTCATTACTGCTGGATAAAAATGCAACACCATCATTCATTTTTTAATTTAGGCTCTGCTTAATGTGTTGAAGGTGGTAATCAATTACATTAACACATGATGCAATTTGACTCATTTGAGCAATTTCAATCAGGATTTCATCCTCATCATAGTGCTGAGACTGCTATATTGAATGAAAATAATGACCGTTTGATTACAACAAGGGATGTTGTCTTTCGTGATTTTGTTGGACCTTTTGGCAGCATTTGATGTAGTTAATCATGACATTTTATTGGCTGCTTGATAGATTCAGGAAGAATTTTCTCAAATAAAAGTAAAGCCAATTCCAACTGTTATCTCTCAGTGAAACATTTAAATGTGCCTGTTCAACAAGGTTGTTTGCTTGCTACCGTAGGATCCTGGAGCAATGAAAGTGATATATGCACAGGTTGATTGCTTCTTTGTTTTTTCTTCAGACACACTTACACTGTGATAATTTTATAGACACAACAATTTTTCGCAACAAAAAATTTGCAAATCCTAATATTCACTAAACCAGTAATTTATCAGTGAGACCTAATAGGGAAAGGTGAACGAGCTGACATAAGATAGTTCTTAAAGTCATTTTCAGTTTTATTCACTGCTAAAGCATAACAAAATTTTTGTAGTTACAGAAATACAAAACAACTGGGATATACTCGGTTTTTTTTCAGTCACATATATTACAAAAATGATGTTCTTCTTTTTTAATAGGCCTTGTTGGAGGATGAATCCTTGACTATACAGTATGGAATGCCCTTAATACTGTGAATTGAAGAGCAAATACAGCACATGGATTTATGAAATGGACTCTAGTAAAAAGATTGCTTGCTTGTTTATTTAGATTATTTCTATGCCTAAGATTATCCATTAAACTCAACCTGTGAGTCAGACATGTCAATAACATTCAATGCATGATTGTCACATACATCTGTGAGGATGGTCTAAGAATGCATGCATTTATTTATTTTGCACACTTTTGTGTAGCTAATAGAACACACATTCATAAAAACAAAATTTTTTTACTATATGTTATTAATAAGTAATTATCCTCAATTTAATTAAATGACTGCTTTTATGAATTTACCTGAATGAGGAATCTCATACAAGACATGGATTGGTTCTTTTGATTTTTCAAAATTTGTTTTTATTTATTATTTATTACAGTTTATTCACTGTATCCTGGTTGTAGAAAGGAAGTTTTCCGCTGTAGCCCTGGCTGTCCTGGAATTTCCGCAGTAGACCAGGCAGGCCTCCAGCTCAGTCATGTGATAAAAGCGGTGAACAACCATGCTTGACCCAAGTTAGAGAAACCTCTGCATGAACTGCTGTTATATATATACTATATGCTGTATATACTACATATCATAATGAGGTACTAACTTAACATTAACAAATCAGGATATTTCCTTCAACTAAAAATATTTGGCACATATTTTTTAGTGTTTATTACAAATTATTTCTATTTTTTTTTAATTTACCGTGGGATTTTTTTTTTTTTTTTCTGCAGAAACATTCAACACTCCTTCCTTGGCTGTTAGCCATTTCTAGTCTTGATTATGAGTATTTTTAAGCTGTTGTTCTTTGCCCTCCTCCCGCTTTTTTCTGAATATGTTGGAAAAATTCACAAACATTCTCTGCATGTTTATGTCATTTCCTTCTTAATTCCCTTCAAAGCTCACTTTGTCATTAACAATACCTTATGAGAAATTTGTTTTTTAATTAATTACACTTTATTCACTTTGTATCCCCATATACCCCTCCCTCCTCCCTTCCTAATCCTACCTTCCCTCCCTCTTTTTCACACATACCCCTCCCCAAGTCCACTGATAGGGAAGGTCCTCCTCTCCTTCCTTCTGATCTTAGTCTATCAGATCACATCAGGAGTGGCTGTATTGTCATCTTCTATGGCCTGGTAAGGCTGCTCCCGCCTCATAGGGAGGTGATCAAAGTGCAGGGCAATCAGATTATGTCAGAGGCAGTCCCTCTTCCCATTACTATGGAACCCACTTGGACATTGAACTGCCATGGGCTACATCTGTGCGGGGGTTCTAGGTTATCCCCATGCCTGGTACTTGGTTGGAGTATGAGTCTCTGGAAAGATCCCCGTGTTCAAATTTGTGGAGCTCCTGTCCTCTCTAGATCTTAATATTTCCCTCTTCTTTCATAAGAGTCCATGTACTCTGCCCATCAGTTGGTCATAAGTCTCAGCATCTGCTTTGATAGTCTGAAGGGCAGAGCCTTTTGGAGGCCCTCTGTGGCAGGTTCCTAATGTTTCCTGTTTTCTTCTTCTTCTGATATTATCCATCCTCTTTTCCTTTCAGGATGGGGACTGAACATTTTAGTCAGGGCCCTCCCTCTTGATTAGTTTCTTTAGATGTACAGATTTTAGTAGGTTTATCCTATATTATATGTCTATATGAGTGAGTATATACTGTGTGTGTCTTTCTGCTTCTGGGACAATTCACTCAGGATGACCCTTTCCAGTTCCCACCATTTACCTGCAAATTTCATGATTTCCTTATTTTTCATTGCTGAGTAATATTCCATTGTGTAGATGTACCACAATTTCTGTATCCATTCTTCAGTTGAGAGGCATCTGCGTTGTTTCCAGCTTCTGGCTATTGCAAATAAAGCTGCTACAAACATGGTTGAGCAAATGTCCTTATTGTGTACTTGAGCATCTTTTGGGTATATGCCTAGGAGTGGTATGGCTGGATCTTGAGGAAATTTGTAAACTATAAATTTGTTTTCAGTTTAGAGTGTCTACTGTGATATTGTTGTCCTTTATTAGATTTACTAAATATTTTATCGTAAGTGTAGTAAATGTTTTAAATTTTGAGTTTTTGTTGTTATATCTTAATTAATTTTTTAGGCAGTGATATCACTAGGATTGAATCTTTTTGTATTTGTGATAGATTACTGGCATTATTCCTGCTTAGAAATTGTTAGTAAGAGAAATTTACATGTATGTCTCTGTAGGCTGTGTTTTGACATTTCAAAGTTTTGAATTATTACATTTGCATCTATAAAATTTACAAATACTTAACATGTTCTAATTACATTCATAAATTGTGGGGGTATTAATAATATGTAATATAAAAGAACAACCTCAAAAACTTAAATAGCTTTGCTTTACTAAATAGAAGCAATAAAACTTTAGTGTTGTATAAAATATATAACATAAATTTTATCATTATTTTCTAAACATATGATGATATCAATTCCAGACTCAAATATCAATGTTTTTAATTTTAAAATTATAATTTTCTTGATTTTCAATCACTTCATGCTCTTTTGGTGAGTCGATTAAATTTGTCTAGATTTAAATTATTCACCTACAAAATAGATGCATTTAAAAAAATAAATTTTCTCATCAATTAAAGTCTGAGTTGATAGGATAGGACCTTAGGAGTAGAATACTTTAAGTATTGATTTGTTTGTGTCCAGAGTATTCATTACAATCACACTTTATGTTGCTTTGTAAGAATAAGAAAGTTTTTAGGCTGTATTAGGGGAAATTTTTTCACTGAGTCAAATTAATAATAATCATGTAATACTAACAATCACATAAATCTAGCCAAGCGCAGTAGTGCAGGAAGTGATACAAACGGTCTTAATGCCTATGTTAAATTTAAAATGACGTCCCAGTTTGAAGATTTTTTATTGTGTATTTATATTCTGAGAAGACAGAGGTAATAGTAGATCTTGCAGGATTGACTGTCTCACATAAGAAAACAAGCAGTGTCCACAGAACTTTTTTTTTGTGAAGCTCATGGAGGTACAATACTGGAAGAAAGACATAGTCTTCTCAAGAAATAACCTCTAACACTGGTGTCTTTCAGACTTACTGCTATTTACATTTTGGTCTGATTTGGGAGGTTAGGGGTGGGGGTTGGTTGATTGTTTTCTATTTCATTGCTTTTACCTAAAATTAGGAAATCATTCTTCCCTGGGCTTTTAGAATTCCTTATTTCTGTATTTCTCTGCTTCCACATTTTGAAATTAGAATGATCTTTATTATAAAATACACTGTAATATTATTAACTTTAAATTACTGAACTGTAAGATCTCTGTAACTAAATTTTAATTAGCCACCAACCTGTCTTTCCATCATCTATCCTTTATACAGATATCCAGCCACCTGTTCTCTATACTGCGCTTAACTACCTGCCATTCCTTAATCTATGGAGAGATTTTGATGGACCCCGACTGCAGCCAAGTGTTTCTATAAAGCTTTAAATAAATAAATAAATAAATAAATAAATAAATAAATAAATAAATAAACTAGCAAAAAACTGAATAAAGAAAAGTCATTTCAAGAGTTTCTGTTTTCTCCTTAAGGGAAATAGACTCAAACACCATACCTTGAATTAAGAAATGATTCAACAATTGTATTGAGCTGTGTTTTAGTATCACTTTGCTTTGAGTCCCATAGGTAAAATATATTCAGCCTCTTGATGGCTAATGTGTACACACCTGGCTTTAAATGACTCCAGTCTTTGTTATAGTTCCCATTTTGCTTAACAAATGACCACAAATATTCAAAACAAGACAACGAACAACTGTTGTGTAAGCCACTGATTTGTAAAGATTATGTCCTTCTTGATGTTGAACATGTTAACAGTTTTTGTTTTTATAAAATTTCAGATGCATTATTTTGGTCAAGGCCTACCTTTGTCTAGTTTGTAATATGAGCCCCAATTTCCCACATGTTTGTGTGAGCACCCTGCCTTGCTGCCTCTCATGACACTCCTCTAACTATCAGTTATAACCAATTGCAGTTTGTACAATCCTTGACCTGCTACCTCTTTCTCAGTCTTTAGGTTAATTTTTGCCGTTCAGAATCTGTTCTCACAGAATCCTATGACATTATACGAAGCATGTTTAATGAGGAATAAAAGTCCATCCATTTAAATTCCCTGGACCACTCATTTAGTGTAACTTTTGTCAGTTTTATTTCAGTGAGTTTTATTATTCCTCAATAGCAAGTGTATTTAAGTATTCAGAAACTACGCGATGTAAATGTATATATTAATTGCCAAGAAAAACAGTAAATTAATGAATATAAGTCAGACTGGCTTATATTCAGCTAATGCTTTTTTTTTAGTTAAGTGTACTTTTACATGTCTTGTAATAATATTTTAGTATTATTCTTGAAGGAAGTTTCACTTTAGCTTGGAAGCAAATGTGCCTTCATACAATGAAACATCCTCTAATCAACACCTAAAACATGTGAAATAATCCTAGACACCAGGACCAATAACTATCACAGGGCTGTTATTGCTGGAAGATACTGAAAAAAAATACTATTTCACAGTTTGATCATGAAAGTTGGAATAGTGTTATATTTTTTTTAAATAAAACTTTGTCATAAAGAGAAACCTCCATTTTACAGGTAATATGATGCTTTTGTCTTTGAAATAATGTCATAGAAAGACATGTTTATGAGAGATTAACAGAGTTTAGAAATACAAATACTCTGCCATTTAAATTATTTTGAGAATATTTATGAAACTATATATAATTTGTATTGATATGTTTGAACCTTTATGAAATTTATTTACAAAGCCAATATACTCTGTATTCATTTTAGAAAGCACATTATATGCTTTTATGTTTTTATTTTCAAAGGTATATTTCCTGTAGTGCTTTCGTTAACATAATTAATTTCAATAAAATGTTTCTAGCATTAATAAAAATTAATGTTTTTCAAACTATAACCAGATACTTATCATTAAATACATGATTTAGCTATGTGCCTTACTTCAGAAGACTTTCATGAAAACAGAAATTCTTTCCCAAAGTCATTTATTAGTGTAGATCAATGATTGTAAAATATGGCTTGCAAAGAAGGACCCAGCTATCTGCTTTATAAGTTATAAATCATAAACGCAATTTTGTCATTATGTATTTACTTTCATTTATTCACTTTGTATCCCTGCTCTAGCCCACTCTCTCATCTCCTTCCAGTCCCTCCCTCCTTCATTCCCTCCCTCCATCTTCTCCCCCTATGCTGTTTCCCTAGTCCACTGATAGGGGAGGACATCCTCCCCTTCTATATGACCCTAGCTTATCAGGTCTCATTAGGGCTGGCTGCATTCATAGTAAACTGATTATTTCAGTACATACACTTGAAAAACAACAGCCCAATACACAGAGTGTATACAGACATGACCACATTATTATTTTTTTTAATTTTAGGATTTATATTTCATTTAAAATTAAAAATGGTTTTGTCTTCAGCACATATTTTTATCTAGAACTTTTTTTTACATTTTGTAAAACGGAACAACAAAATCTTCACTAATATTTACTGAAAAAACATACGATGTGGAGACCCCAGAGATATATGCTGAGTAACAGCACTAGGCATGCTAAGTGATGGCACAAATATTCGGAAATGAGAAAGCATTTTTGCCATGCACAGGTACAAGGCTTTCTGCCATCACAAAATTCCCCAGAAGATGTCAATGCAAGGCTGTAAAAATTATACTTCAAATTGAAAACTAAATTAAATCATTGAAAAATCTCTGGGGACATGCATGTTTGCTCTAAATCACAACATCCTAGCAGTATATGGTTTTATGTATTGTTAGACAAAACAAAATAAGGTGAACAATTAGTTACATGTTAGAAGATATGTAGAAACACTGACGTTAGCAAATCACTTAAGCCACATGCTGTACATAAAAGCTAATTAAAATAAGTCTATAAACATATTCCATTATCTAAAATAACTTCAATTTTACATATATCAGAGACTTTAAAGTTAGTAGAACTTGAAATGTTTTAAAAGTGTTAAAAATGATTCATACTTTCAAAAGTATTCACAAAAATTATAATTTATCATATATGCTATTTATTCATTAAAATCCAGTGCTTTATTATGTAATATGTATCTCCTTGTTTCACAGTCTCACAGCATCATTATGTGTATGCTTTTTTTTTATTTTTTATTGTTTATTATTATTAGTTACAGTTTATTTTTTTTTTATTTTTTCCCTTTTTTTCTTAAATTTTTCATCAATTACACTTTATTCATTCTGCATCCCCCTATAAGCCCCTCCCTCCTCCCATCCCAATCCCACCCTCCCTCCTCCCTCTACTTGCATGCCACTCCCCAAGTCCACTAATAGGGGAGGTTCTCCTCTCCTTTCTGATCTTAGTCTGTCAGTTCACATCAAAAGTGGCTGCATTGTCCTC
Source organism: Meriones unguiculatus (assembly GCF_030254825.1). Lineage (NCBI taxonomy): Eukaryota > Metazoa > Chordata > Mammalia > Rodentia > Muridae > Meriones > Meriones unguiculatus. The sequence continues at coordinate 92,156,551 of NC_083357.1, read as the reverse complement.
TACTATGGCCTGGTAAGGCTGCTCCCCCCCAGAGGGAGGTGATCAAAGAGCAGGCCAATCAGATTATGTCAGAGGCAGTCCCTCTTCACATTACTGTGTAACCCAATTGGACTCTGAACTGCCCTGGGCTACATCTGTGCGTTTAACATCTGATTTTAAATTTTATTTTTGAGGATTTCTTATGAGTAAAGTTCTTACATCATTTTATCTCCCTGCTCTGCCCTCATTTCTCCTCATGTCACTCTTACTCTTCAAGTTCATGGCCTTTTATTTCTAATTAAAACCTTTTTACTTATGTGTATATGATTTACAAACACAACCAACTGAGATTATTTAATGTTCTTCATTAAATAATCTCACATCTTAAGATTGGCCAAACATGAAGGGCTTATTCTCTGGAAAGTACCAGTTATCCTGTTATCCCTCTATTATCCATCAATTGACTATAGCTCTTATTCCCCACCCATATTAGAATATCAATTATTGTCCTGTTTTGTTCTTGTATGGACAACCATATTGTTGAGATATTTTGAGCAGAGCTCAATTTTTTTCTTTTTAATTATATTCATTAATTTTATTCACTGAACATCCTTGTTGTAGTCCCATCCCTCCTCTCCTCCCACTCCCACCCTCTGTCCCTCTCTCCCCCTTGCTCCCTTTCCTCTCCACCCCAGCTGATCAAGTTGCATCAGTACTGAGCATGTGTTCTTCCCATGTGGCCTGGCAAGGCAGTACTGCCAGGGGACAGTGATCAAAAAGCCGCCAAGTGAGTCTCTGTCTAATTCACTCCCACTTCCCTTACTAGCTGACTGACCCACCTGAAGCCTAAGCTTCCCATCTTCTACATCTTTGTAGGAGGCCTAGGTCCATCTCCTGCATGGTCCTTGGTTGGTGCTTCAGTCTCAGCAAGCCCCTCTGGGACCTGGTTAGTTGGCTCTGTTAGTCTTCTTGTGAACTTCCTGTCACCTCTAAGTCCTTTTCTTTTTCCTCCCACTTTTCCACAAGACTCACTATGCATCACTGAATGATTGGTTATGAGTCTCAGCATCTGTTTTGAGTTATTGTTGGGTAAGCTTCTCAGAGAACAATTCTGATTGACTCCTGTCTACAAGCTTGGCAGAATATCCTTGATAGTGTCAGAGGTTGGCACTCTCCAATAGAGCGGGTCTTTAGTTGGGCTAGACATTGGTTGAGCATTCCTTCAATCTCTGTTCTATCTACTCTATCTTTATCCCTGCACATCATGGAGGTAGAGTAAATTTTGGGTAGAAGGTTTTGTGGGAGGGTTGAGAGCATGAGGGTTCCTTTCTGTCTGCTATGAGACTAGTATAGTTAGAGTGTGTCCTCTTCTGTCTATGGACTCTGTGTTTGAGTTCCTCTCCTATGCTCCCCAGGTGCCTACCCTGACTTAGGTCTGTTTGCTCAACTATGTACACAGCAGCTTTATTTAGAATGGTCAGAATGTAGAAACAACCTAGATGTCCTTCAACCAAATGAATAAAGAAACGCTGGCTCATTTACACAATGGAATACTGCACAGCTATTCAAAACAAAGATATCTTGAAATTTGCAGACAAAATAATGGAACTAGAAAAGATCATCCTTAGTCAGGTAATCCATACCCAGAAAGACACACAAGGTATGTACTCACTTGCGAGTAAATTTTAGCTATATATTATGGGATAAGCTTACTATGAGGCAGATTCAAGGAAAATAAGTAATGTAGAGGAGTCAAGGGAGGATGCATGAATCTCACTCAGAAGGGAGGCAGAATAGACAGAAGTAGGGGCTGAAGAGTAGGAACAAGGTAAGACAGGGAGCACAGAGAATTAAGAGGGTGGGGATCAGACAGAGGGAGAGAGGAGAGAAGGCCGGCCGGTAGAGAACAGAGAAAATAAGGGTGGGAGTATCTCTGTGATATTCACTTACTTTTATGTAGGATGATGGGGATGAGTGTGTTAGGACACACTTTGCAAGTCAAAGAACAACTCCTGTGAGTTGGTTCTCTCCTTCAGTCATGTGGGACCTGGAAGGGATTTCAGCTCCTCAGACTTGGTGGTTAGCACTTGATCTCACCAGTCTGGTAAAATATATATTTTTTAGATGATGAAATATTAACAATTATAAGAAAAAGAATATAAAAATGTATAAAAATTTCAAACATTAGAAAAAAAACTACATATAGTTAACTGCAGTACAGAAACAAAATCAAGAACAGTTACATGTCGTTACAGAAGCAGTAGCAAAAAATGTTTTCAGTATTGTCGATATTTGAGAAACACTAAGCAATGGTTTATGCTGAGTACATCTATGCAGTATAACAAAAAAGTTCCAATTTTTCAATGAAATTCAAACTTTCTTCAGTAATTTGTTTATCAGATTCCTCAGTATTGACATTGAGCTCATATTTATGAAGTGTGGTTATCATACAACTGTTGAACTAGTTTACCATAAAACACAGTCATTAATCTGTCTCACAGCAGTTTTTTTCCAGGAGAGCATGAGAATAATTGGAATTAACAAAATATAAACTTGGTCTATGAGGATATTTTTAATAGACTTAAATTATTTTTCTCCTATTAAAAATATTACAAAATCACAAAATGAAGGGATCCTACTTGGACAAGCTTTTGAACACAGGTAATTTTGTCTATGCCACATGCTTTCTCATTTCCAACTGTTTTCAGCATTACTCTGGATGCTGGTTAATCTTTAAATCAATTGTCATTTGTGCTTCTATTAATCTGCATGGTTTATTAGAGCTATCCATTCTAAAATCACAGTCGATATTTAGTCACAGGGTATATATTCATGTACATTTTCACATTTTATTTGAGAAAACTTACTTTAGTGCAAGTTTGATATTGTCTATAACACATTTAAATGTAGCTGGCACTGAAATTTTAGAAGCTGAGATTTAAATATTGTATTTCTTATATTTAACATGTGCATTCTTCACTTCTAGGATGACGTTAGTATACTGACATGAATAGGAAATATCTTTGTGGGGTCAGAACATAAAATGACAAAACACATGGAACTGAAGTTCCAGATTATCATAGTCTGCAAGGGAATAAAATGTAAAGCTCCAGAGAGACCCTGGGTAGTGGGAGCTCATATTCAGAAGATACGATCATAACAAGAACTGTTCATACAAGTGGAGGCTCATTATTGCCAAAGTGTTCTCAGTTCTTATGGCTATGATAAATATGGTTGACTTCTTCCCACCAAAACACTGCCTATAAAATTACCCAAATAAATGATTGAAGAATAAGCAAACTTGGTAAAGATCAAGTTAATGAACAACTAAACAGTTTGTAAAGCAACGCTCCTAGAACAGCATTGTCCATTTCTTTCTCCCTCACTGTGTTCTTGAGCAGATTTTGGTTCAATGTATACAATATACTTATTCAATATATAGGTATATGCTGAACATAATTCCATAAAAGTTTGAGGCCATTTACATGTAAATGGCAAGCTACAATTCAGAACATTAAAAATAAGCATATTGTTGAATACATTATGTTGCACTAGAAAATGTATTGCTTTATTAAATTAGCAAAATTATTAATAGACCAAAAGTGAAATACAGACAAAAAGAGTGAAATATGCATTCTCCCATTTATAGATTAGTATTACAGGTTAAGGGAATAGTTTAATTGTAAGTATCAGAATTTATATTCACATGCATACATCATTAATAAAAATCTATTTACACAGCATTTTTAATTTATCCTAGAAACAAAATTAAAATTGGGGTGCAGAAAGAATATGAGAAAGAAATGAGATGCTTGGTTCATCTGAATGAGAATTAAGCATCTTCAATAAGGTCCTCCTTGTTATTTAGCTTCTTTAGGTCTATGGATTTTAGTATATCTATCCTGTATTATTTGGCTAATAACTCTTACACTCTATGTGTTTTTCCTGTTCTTGGTTATCTCATTCAGGATGATATTTTCTACCTGAAAATTTCATAACCTCCTCTTTTTAATAGCTGCATAATATTCCATTGTGTCAGGACAAATAGAATAAACACCAAATGAAACAGAAGAGAGGGAACAGGACAAGCGTTTACCACAGATGTCCTCTGAGAGACTCCACCCAGCAGGAGATGGAAGCAGATCATGAGACTCACAACCCAAATTTGGTCAGCACACAAGGAGTGTTATGGAAGAGTGGGAGGATAGAAGGGTATGAAAGGGACAGGAGCTTCAAAAGGAGACCAGAAAAGCCAACAAATGTGGGTCCAGGGGGCCCTTAAGAGACTAATGCACCAACCAAGGATCATGCATGGAGAGGGCCTAGATCTCCTGCTCAGATGTAACCTCATACATAGCTCCATGTGGGTTCCCAAGTAAGAGGAGTAGGGGCTGTCTCTGACATAGACTCTGCTTCCCCCGCTTTGATTCTTTCCCTATGGAGGGGCAACCTTGCCAGGCCACAGAGGAAGGGGATCCAGGCAGTCTCGATGAGACTTGATAGGCTAGGGTCATAAGGTAGGGGAGGAGGGCTCCTCCTTTCTGTGGACTAGGGGAGGGGAATAGGAGGGAAGAGGAAGGGAAAGAAAAGAAAAGAGAAAGGGAAGGTGGGACCTGGAGGAGATGGTGGAGGGGACTACAATTTTGATATAAAGTGAAGAAATTATAAAAAAAATAAATTTAAATTAAAAAAATGTTTAATTCTGTTTCCACTAATAGTGAAATGTAAACCATTTCTTTCAATATCTATCAGGTCTGGCTGTTCACACTACCTTTAATTTTCTTATGGTAGCATCCATTTGCTCACCTAATGTTTTATAGAAACTCATAATATTTAAATTTAAATCTTTGGCAGTTTTTACAAATGTTTTGATTTTACTTTAAACTGTCTTTGGAACAAAAAGTATAGATAATATAACTTATAGTTTCCTGAAATAATAGCTGGATATGAATTATATTCTGTTCTTAAAAGATGTTGGAGGGTGCTTGATCTACTCACTATTTTTTTCAATCCATATCTGTCCTGTTGATATTTATGTATTTGTTGCCAAATAAGTTATGTTCCCAAAATTGACACAGTCAAATATACTCTGCTGTTGGGTTTTATTTTGAATCCCCTGATAGACTGTGATATCAGTTTAGAAGGTTTCTTACATTATTTGATGTTAAAGAGATCAGAAAGGAACTTTCAAAGGCCAATATGAAAGTGACATAAGGCATTCTATTCAAATGTTACAGAAGATAATCTTATGATGAACAACAAAGTCCTCCATACTCTCTTAAACACACACAATGCACAATGACAGATACAGGTGAACTCTAATCAAATACGCAATGTGAATGGGAAAATATAAAACTATATTTATTTGTATTTTATATAAATGGTGTTTTATAATTTGCAAAGAAAATTTTCTGCCTAAAAGCAATTAAAACTCAAATGTATTTTAAAATAATGAGCAGTATTAAAGTTGGGGACATATTATATACATTTATATTGATTAATATCAATACTTTTAAGAGTCCACATAGACAATGTTTGATGCTCAGAATGTATTTCTTTTCTTAAACTGTCAGCAAAGTTAATTTGTGAGTGAGTGAGTGTGTGTGTGTGTGTGTGTGTGTATGTGTGTGTTTTTGCTTGGACTATCTAAAAACTAGCAACACTATCAAGTTAAATACATTAATGTAAATACTAATGAGGTTTGAAATTGTAGCCATTACTCTTTCCCCAAGTCAGTTCTGAATTTTATGTTTCTATGTTTTTATCCAGATCCTGATTTCTTTCTCTTATTTCACATACTTGAACTCTATTCAATAGTCAAACATTTTAATTACTTCCAGGGTGATAAAGCAAGTTGTAGGTTCCTTGAAGGTCTTTGTATTAAATTCAATATGAAGAACAAATGTAAATTTAAAATTTGCTCAACTACTCAAATTGTATTTAACACAGATATTAAAGTTATGAAACAAATACTGGCCCAAGGGCTATCCTTCCATAATGTAGTACTGACCTTGCACTTATGGGGTTTTAGGTTTGACCCTTACCACTGTAAAAGAAAACTTACATAGCCTCTGGGTAGCCAACCCAGGCATGCCACGGGGGCAATGCAGATAGGTCCACATACATGGAAGCAAGCCAGATCCTCGGCCTTAGCCAAATGTGGAATTGTTCGTGACAGAGAGCACTCACCATCGGGAAGGTGGAAGGCGGAAACCGGCTCCATCTTTAAGGCATAGCATTCCGCAGCTCTCCACAGTTCCCCCTTTTTGTTTTAGACGCATCAGGCAAGAGTAGAGGTCTGATCTCTGATATTAGAAATAAATTGGGACTTTGTACAGATGTTCATTTAGGTGTCATCCACCCAAAGAGCATCAGACCGTCCGATACCTTTTTCTCAGAGGCGGGACCTGGGGCATCAACCCGCATGCAATCAGACATGCTCTTCTCTGGGTCCAAAGCGGCTGACCCTGAGTGCAGTGCTTAGCCTCGCATCCTGAGCGTATCATTTTAGCTTTTTATGGTATCCAACCATGCTTGGGGAGAATGTCCTGCTTCAATGGCTGTAAAGGCCTGAATGATCATGGCTGCATCACACTGTTGTGAGACTCTAATCTTGCATATATACCACAGGCAAACCAAGGAGACCAACACCAGAAGGCCTGCTAACACTCCCATGCCCGCCCATTCCTTCAGATGATTCATGGCTGCAGCAATCCATGTTGATAATCCTGTGGCTAGTCCTGCGTCCACTCCGGTAGAATTTACTGTGACAATGGCCACTCTCAGCTGCTCCATCGTAGTATCGAATTCTCCAGTCCAATTACCTAAAATATAGCTCGACAATTGTTTAGACAGATTTGCAGCGCAGGAAAAATTCTCATGTTGTATGCTAGTGACACAAAGTCCAGCATACTTTCATTGACAGCCAGGTTGAGCGATTTGCCATAGGGTATCAATTTGCTCCTGCAAGAGGTCAATCCTCTGATTGAACACCATCAAGCTTCCTTTTAGTTGAGCATTAATTCCTTTATGTACAACTAAGGCATGAGCTACATTGGCTAAATGATTATTCAGGGTCTGAGCAGTCTGCCCAGTATGACTCATGGCTAATGCCCTGGTGGTAGCTCCAACAGCCGTCAATGAGATGGTAGTAACAATGGTGGCTGTAGTTCCAAGATCCCTTTTCTGTCTGAAGAGAGTCATAGCGTGAGGGGCATCAATGGGCATAGGCACCCAGTGAGGCATGCGAGTAACCAGGGCATACCTAACTTTACTAGCATTCCAGCATTGGGCAAAAAAGCAAGTATCATTACCACAATTACTTGGCTCTATCTGGCTAATAATGAATAAAAATGGGGGGTATAGACAAACAGGTGTGGGCTTATAGGAAATATTATGAGAAGCCTTAACCCCTCGTTGGAACATCCTGCGTCAGTTCTAGAACTAGCAGTGGTGGTGTCCGAGGTCTGAGTAGGTTCAGGAGACCATTGCCCCCAGGGGCGAGACGTGCTCCATGCCAATTGACTAACTCCATGTTTTCCTCCACTTTTGAAAGTCATTTAAGGTTCTTAAATTATTTTTTTCCCTTTTTTCTTAAATTTTTCATCAATTACACTTTATTCATTCTGCATCCCCCCATAAGCCCCTCCCTCCTCCCATCCCAATCCCACCCTCCCTCCTCCCTCTGCTTGCATGCCACTCCCCAAGTCCACTAATAGGGGAGGTTACCCAGAGGCTATTTAAGCTGTGGGCTGGCTTTCCCCGGGGTCCGAGGATTGTTCAATGTTCCTGAATAAACTGCATTGAAAAAAAAAAAAAAAAAAAAGAGGGAGGACTCTTGCTAAAATGCTCAATTCCTATCCAGAAAGGCAAAAAGGATGGACATCAGAAGAAGGAGAAAAGAGGGAACAAGTCAGGAACCCAACACAGAGGACCTCTGAAAGGCTCTGCCCTGCAGACTATCAATGCAGATGCTGAGACTTATGGGCAACCTTTGGGCAGAGTGCAGGGAATCTTAGGAAAGAAGTGGGAAACAGTAAGATCTGGAGAGGACAGGAACTCCACAAGGAGAGCAACAGAACCAAAAAAGTCTGAGTACAGGGGTCTTTCCTGAGACTGATACTCCAACCAAGGACTATGCATGGAGATAACCTAAGACCCCTGCACAGATGTAGCCCATGGCAGTTCAGGGTCCAAGTGGGTTCCATTGTAATAGGAACAGGGACTGTCTCTGACATGAACTGATTGGCCTGCTCCCTGAGGGAGAGCAGCATTACCAGGCTACAGAAGAAGACACTGTAGCCACTCCTGATGAGAGCTAATTGGCTAGGATTAGAAGGAAGGAAAAAAAGACCACCCCTATCAGTGGACTTGGGGAGGGGCATGCATGCAGAGGGTAGAGGAAGGGAGGGATTGGGACAGGAGGAGGGAGGGAACCACAGGGGGGATACAAAGTGAATAAAGTGTAATTAATAAAGAATTTTTAAAAACTAAAAAAAAAAAAAAAGAAAACTTACAAACAAAAGTTACATTTTTCTTAGCTACGTACAACGTAATATCCTCAACACAATCTCCATGTCTATACCTCTCAAATGCCAATTTGCTTCATGTTTTCTTATATTCAGTTTCTTTTTTTAATTAAATTTTTACTTTTATATTAATTAGAGTTTATTCAATTTTTATCTCAGCTGTAGTTCCTCCCTCCTCCCCTCTCAATTTCATCTTTCCCTCCCTCATCTCCTCCTATGTTCCTCTCAGATAGGGGAGGTTCTCCTTTTCCATCTTACACTAGCTTATCTGGTCTCATCAGTACTGGCTGCATTGTCTTCCTCTGTGACCTGGCAAGGCTGCTCCTCTATCTGGGGGAGGCAGTCAAAGAGTTCATGTCAGAGACAGTCCCTGTTCCTCTTACTAGGGAACCCACTTGGATACTGAGCTGCTATGGGTTACATCTGAGCACGGGTTCTAGGTTATATCCATAAATGGACCTTGGTTGGAGTATCAGTCTCAGAAAAGATCCCTGTGCCCAGATATTTTGGTTTTGTTGCTATCCTTTTGGAGCTCCTGTCTTCTCCAGGTCTTACTAACTCCCTCTTCTTTCTTATGATTTCCTGCACTCTGCCCAAAAATTGTTTATGAGACTCAGTATCTGCTTTGTTGCAATTCTGGGTAGTCTTTCAGATGCCCTCCATGGTAGACTCCTGTCCTGTTTCCTGTTTTTTCCTTCTTCTAATGTCTGTCTGCTTTGCCTTTCTGAGTAAGGATTGGTCATCTTACCCAGGGACCTCCTTCTTGCTCACCTTCTACATATATACAGACTTTTGTAGATTTATCATATATTAGATGTCTAATATCCATTTATAAATGCATATATTCCACGTGTGTTTTTCTGTTTCTGGTATACCTCAATCAGGATGATCTTTTCTAGTTTCCACCATTTGCCTGCAAATTTCATGATTTCCTTGTTTTTAATTGTTGAGTAGTATTCAATTGTGTAAATGTACCACAATTTCTGTATCCATTCCTCTGTTGAGGGACATCTGAGTTGTTTCAAGGTTCTGGCTATTATGAATAAAGCTGCTAAGAACATGGTTGAACAAATGTCCTTGTTGTGCACTTGAGCATATTTTGGACATATGCCTAGGAGTGGTATAGCTGTATCTTGAGGAAGTGCTATTCCCAATTGTCTGAGAAAGCACCAGATTGATTTCTAAAGTAGTTGTACAAGTTTACATTCCCACCAGCAATGGAGGAGGGTTCCCCTTTCTCCACAACCTCTCCAGCATGTTTTGTGACTTGAGATTTTGATCTTAGTCATTCCGATTGGTGTAAGGTGAAATCTCAGGGTCATTTTGATTTGCATCTCCCTGATGGCTAAAGACATTGAACATTTCTTTTTTTATAATTAAATTTATTTATTTTTATTAATTATAATTTATTCACTTTGTGTCCCCCCATTAGGCCCTCCCTCCTCCCCTGCCGGCCCCATCCTCCCTCCCCCTTCTTCATGCATGCCCCTCCCCATGTCCACTGATAGGGGAAGTCCTCCTCTCCTTTCTTCTGATCTTAGTCTATCAGATCACATCAGAAATGGCTGCATTGTCATCTTCTGTGGCCTGGTAAGGCTGCTCTCCCCTCAGGGGGAGGTGATCAAAGAGCAGGCCAATCAGATTATGTCAGAGTCATTCCCTCTTCCCATTACTATGTAACCCACTTGGACACTAAGTTGCCATGGGCTACATCTATGCAGGGGTTCTAGGTTATCTCCATGCCTGGTACTTGGTTGGAGTATGAGTCTCTGGGAAGACCCCTGTGTTCAAATTTTCCGGTTTTGTTGCTCTCCTTGTGGGGTTCTTGTTCTCTCCAGATCTTACTATTTCCCACTTCTTACATAAGATTCCCTGTATGTTGCCCAATAGTTGGCCATAAGTCTCAGCATCTGCTTTGATAGTCTGCAGGGTAGAGCCTAGTGTTTCTCTGTCATTCTATATTCCTCTACAGAGAATTCTCTGTTTAGGTCTATACCCCATTTTTTAATTGGATTACTTGATTTGTTTTAATTAAAATTTCATTTGATTTATTTTGAACAAAAGCAGTCTTCCATAATTTGTGTTTGACTTCTTTATTTTCCCTCTCCAGTCAACTCAGTATAGTCATTTTGTTAAAATATAAACAATAACAACAATTCCAATTCTGTCTGTTATATAATTGTGTCTCTATCACCACTCACTGGAGCATTTCAGTCTTTCTGGGGTAACAACTTTTACTAACAGTGATTCTTGCTTCCTGAGCAGTAATCAGTTGTCAACAGCTCTTCAGCCAGGGGTGGGACTTCATGCTCACCTTCCCTCTTCATGCTGGGATTTTGTTTGGCTTGGTGATTTTGCATGACTACTACATGCTGTTACGATTGCTGTGAGTTCATAAGTGTATCAGCCCTGTTGTGCTCAGAAAACAGCTTTCTTTTTAAAGCATTCTCTGCCTCTGGCTGTTACAACATTTCCACCTCATCTTTTACAATGATTCGAGTCTTGGGAAGAGGGATATGACATAAGGTCCCATTTAAGTCTGAGCACCCATCATCTCTTACTCTACAAATATTGCCAAGCTGTGGCTCTTTGTATTAACTATAATCTGCTGCAGGAATAACCTCTGTTGATGGTAGAGTAATGTTATAATCTACTAGTGTAATAAGTCATACATTACACAGATGTAGCCCGTGGCAGCTCAGTGTCCAAGTGGGTTCCATTGTAATAGGAACAGGGACTGTCTCTGACATGAACTGATTGGCCTGCTCTTTAATTACCTCCCCCTGAGGGGGAAGCAGCATTACCAGGCCACAGAAGAAGACAATGCAGCCACTCCTGAAGAGACCTAATTGACTAGGATCAGAAGGAAGGAAAAGAAGACCTCCCCTATCAGTGGACTTGGGGAGGGGCATGCATGCAGAGGGTGGAGGAAGGGAGGGATTTGGATGGGAGGAGGGAGGGAACCACAGGGGGGATACAAAGTGAATAAAGTGTAAATAATAAAGAATTTTAGTCATGTAATGAGCCTGTAAGACAGCAAAGCTCTCAGGAGCAAAGTTAAGAGACATTTCTGTGACAGTGACTGGGCAACGCCCCTAAGACGTTGAGAGCTTGTAAGACCGCAGAGCTGTCAAAGATAGATAAGAAGATAGTCGTAGTAATAATAACCAAGTAACGCTCTTAAGGCAGCTGACGTGTGTGCGTGCCTGTGAAAGAACGATAAGCCAAGTCCAAAAATAATAATGCCCCCCAAAAATGTATAAAAATGCAGCCGGAGCCTACACAGGTGCAGCAGGCCAGACTCTTTGGTGAGCCCACCGAGAGACCTCCAATACCTAGCCAACTCCTGAACGGCTGTTCGAAAACCCCAGACCACCTTAACAAACCGGTTGTGAAAGGACCACCTTATCAGACCTGCCATGGAAGGCGGTTGCCGAGAAACCGCAGCTTCCTTTGCATCTGAGTCCTGGCTGGAGCAGAGGAGCTCCGAGGCCCATCATGTCATCAGAAGACCCGGAACTATGAAGTTCCGGGCCGAGAAGACACTCGACACTGGAGACAAAAGTGTCCAAGCCCGTATCTGTGGCCAGGTTGTATTCCCCATAAGATGTATAATATGCTAGGCAACTTTTAGATATTTGTGTGATTAAAGCAGCATTCAAAAATAAAAAATAAAAAAATCTCTCATAGCCCAGGGAGGTTAAACTTAAAAAATTACATTTAATAATTACATTTAATAATATTAAAATTATATTTAATAATGTAATTTCTATTTTGTAGCATAATAGAGTAAGTTTCTCCTTTAGTTCTCTGGTCTGTTTAGCCATGAGTTCTTGCCACTTTCATATATGTATACACACGCACATATGTGTGTGTACATGTGTGTGTGTTTATTTAAAGAACTAAGAACTTAAATAAAGTTACCTTATGGTAGTTAATAGACATACAGGCTGACAAAGAAAATGTCCATTGTTAGGTATGGTTTAATCCGTTTGGTGTTGTTGGTCACTAAGGTCCCATAGACTGCCCCTCCCAAACATTACAAGTTATTACGAATGCTTTTGATTACCCTCCATAACTTGATAATAATATGATATTGCTGAAGACACAGAACATAGAGAAGTGAAACTAGTCCTTATATGGAAGCTTTATTCCTACTGCCCAGCTTTCATAGTGCTGGACACTGCAATGCATGATATTGAAGGGAAAAAATCCTCATTATTCTTATCCACTCCTAAATCTGGTGAACTCCAATAATGAATACCCTGGCAAGACATGTCCACTTGTGAAATGAGTGGCATGAACTTTGTGGAAATAACCAAGTGATTTAAAGTGATTTATGATTTGGTTCATGTCCTATACCAAAGGTTATATTAATTGAGTTGGGAGGAATACTCTACATGTAATACTATTGCATGTGTTGTGGTCTTCAAACTTGATAAAATGCAGAAAATGAGCGGAGTACAGCCATTCACTTCCTGCTGATATGTGCAGACAAAATCTGACCAACTATATAAATCCCCTGATTCTATGCCTTCTGTACCACAATGGGCAGTACTCTGGAAAGATGAGCTAAAACAAACTCTTCCTATATTAAGTTATTTTTGTTAAGGTGAGAAACTAATTCAGTATCCAGTTTCCACATTCTGAGTTGATAAGTTCATGCTTCATGTGTTCTTTCTATGTTTCTCTGAGATTGTTTTTAAGAAAACAAAATCTGTCCCAATTCCCACTCAAAATCAACAGTTTTTATCTGCTTCTTGTTCCATGGTTGTTGGTATAATGTTCTTGTGGAATGTATACAATTTACCCGTGTTCATTTAAATGCTGATTTCTCTACCCCACTGTCTGGTTTCAATCCTGATGTTGCTTTTTGATGTTTATTCTAAGCATCACTGGTCTCAAGTTTCTGTAAACATGCCACCCATTTGTTCTCTGTATTGTCAATAAAACAACCAGCCAGTGTTTAGCAATGGAGAAAATAGGGTTGGACATCCTGGTCCAGAGGAGAGGAGAGAGAAGTGAGTGGGAGGAGACTGAGAGGAGAAATAAGGAGGAGAGGTTTTGGAACCACTAGGAAAGATGAGCAGGATCTAACATATGATTAAAAGCAAGTATAATGTTGGAAATTCTGAATGGGAGGAAACTATGCAGGCTTGGAGGTTTAGGATGGAGTAACCATTGCCCAACATTGTGCTCTAGGTTAAATAAATAAATCTTAGTCTCTGTGTAGTGATTTATAGCTGCTTTAGGAATAACCACTGTTTAACTAAAAGCAATAATAAGTATTAATAACCAACAACACATGGAGAAGCACAACTGAACGTTGATACCGTCTATGACTGGCTCTAAGTTTCACCATACTGTGTAAAGCATTGATTCTTTTCAGTTTCCTGCCTATGAGTGCACCATTCGACTACATATGGAATGCAAATATTAAGACATGATGACTCATATCTGTCATCAGATAAGCAGCACCAACTATAAACACTTTAAAATGAATTTTAAATGTTTTTTAAATATCATACATGAATACTGAATTTTCATCTCATTCCCCCTCCATCTCCCTACTTCAATTTTTCTATTTACTCTGTCCCTGTTTCAAATTATTAACCTCTTTTAAATTATTTACTATTGTTAAATAGACATGTTTTAACTATGGTGTAGTTATAACTATTTATATATATATATATATAGTTATATTTATACATTTATGTACATTTACCTGCTGAATCCATATGTTATTATTTGCATATATATATGTGTTTAGTACTGGTGACTTGGGTAATTTACCAGAACTTGCCTTGTGCTCTCATTAGCCATAAACTGCCTATAACTCTTCATCTATCGGTGAGGACTTTAGAGTTTTTGCCTAGTCACATGTAACATCTCAGCTGATTCTCTCTTTATGCAGTGGAAATTGGGATATATAATAAATTGTAGCATATTAAAACCAACATAGCTTGTGAATTTGTTTTTTTAATTTAAATATATATAGATATATATATATATTACAATTCATTCATTTGTATTCCCACTGCAGCCCCCTCCCTCATCTCCTCCCAGTCCTACCCACCCTTCCTCTTCTCTCCCTGTTCCCTTTCCCTACTCCCCTGATAGAGGAAGACCTCTTGCCCTTCTATGTGTCCCTAGCTTATCATGTTTCATCAAGGCTGGCTGCATCATCTTCCTCTGTGGTCTGGCAAGGCAGCAGCCCCCAGAGCGAGGTGATCAAAGAGCTGGCCACTGAGTTTATGTCAGAGACTAGAAAAGATCATCTTCAGTGAGGTAACTCAGAAGCAGAAAGACGTATAATATATATTCACTTATAAGTGGATATTAACCCTATAGTAGAGGATAAACATACTAAAATCTATAGCCCTAAAGAAGCTAAACAACAAGGAGGACCCTAACAAAGATGCTTAATTCTCATTCAGAAGGGCAAACAGGGTAGACATCAGAAGTAGAAGAAGATAAGGAACAAGACAGGAGCCTTCCACATAGGACCTCTGAAAGACTCTATCAGGCTATTGAAGGAGGTACTGAGACTCATAGCCAAACACTGGGCAGAGTGCCTGAATCCTTATGGAAGAAGAGAAAAATAGAAAAACCTGGAAAGGACAGGAATTCCACAAGGAAAACAACAGTGCCAAAATACCTGGATCCCGGGATGCCTGCAGAAGCAGAGACTCCAACTAAGGATCACGCAT
The DNA here is from genome assembly GCF_030254825.1 of Meriones unguiculatus. Classification (NCBI taxonomy): domain Eukaryota; kingdom Metazoa; phylum Chordata; class Mammalia; order Rodentia; family Muridae; genus Meriones; species Meriones unguiculatus. The sequence goes on along the minus strand of NC_083357.1, from coordinate 92,141,334 downwards.
GCAGAGAACCTAGACCCCCTGTTCAAAGGAAGCCCATTGTCTGCTCAATTTCCAAGTGGGTTCCCTAGGAAGGAATTTATTTCTTATTTAATACATTCTACTATTAAAGAAGACAAAATTGTCCATATATGTTTCTTATAGGGACATTTATGATATAAATTTCTAGAAAAAATTCTTTCTGGGTAATTTGTTAATCTCTGAATTCATTTATCACTACTCCCCTGACCTCTAAAATGCAGGTCTCCATTTAGAGTCCTTCTTACTATTTTGCCTTTAATTTTTTGCCTTTAAGTAAAAAAAATTACTTATTTTTTTAATTTCTAAGTTATATTTATTGCTTATGTGTTTAGTTAGTACATTCTCTGTTGGAAACAGTGTGACCAAGTTTTTGTCAGTTTTTTATTTATTTATTTATTTATTATTTTATTTTTTTTATCAGTTACATTTTATTAACTCTGTATCCCAGCCATGTCCTGATCCCTCATTCCCTCCCAGTCCCTCCGTCCCTCCCTCCCTCATCTCCACCTTGCCCCTTTCCAAGTCCACTGATAGGGGGGACCTCCTCCCCATTCATCTGATCCTGTTTTATCAGGTATCTTCAGGACTGGCTGCAAAGCCCTCCTCTGTGGCCTAACAGGACTGCTCCTCCCTTCGGGGGTGGGGAGACCAAAGAGCCAGTCATTGAGTTCCTGTTAGAAATAGTCCCTGTTCCCCTCACTTTGGGAAACCAATTGGTTACTGAGCAACCACAGGCTACATCTGAGTGGAGGTTCTAGGTTATATCCATACATGGTCCTTGGTTGAATGTCAGTCTCAGAAAAGACCCTGTGCCCAGATATATTTGGTCCTTGTGGAGCTCCTATCTTTCCCCATCAGACTAACTCCCCTTCTTTCTTATGATTTCCTGTACTCTGCCAAAGGGTTGGTCATGAGTCTTTGCTTTGAAAACACAGCTAGTTAGAGTCTTTCAGATGCGCTCAGTAGACTCCTGTCATACGTTCAATGCACATCCCATCTGTCTTTCTAAATGAAGATTGATCATCTTACCCCATGTCCGCTCAATTGATTATCTTTTTTAGGTCTATAGATTTCATTATGTTTATCATATCTTATAGGTCTATATAAGTGAGTATATCCCATGGTTGTCTTTCTCCTTCTGGGATATTTCACTCAGAATGATCTTTTCTAGATCCCACCATTTGCCTGCAAATTTCATGATTTCCTCCTTTTTGATTGCTGAGTAGTATTCCATTGTATAAAAATACCACAATTTCTGTACCCATTCCACCATTGATGGACATCTGGGTTGTTTCCAGGTTCTGGCTATTACAAATAGAGCTGCTATAAACATGGTTGAGCAAGTGTCCTTTTTGTGTACTTGAACAAACTTTGGGTATATACCTAGCAGTGGTATAGCTGGGTCTGGAGGAAGCACTATTCCTATTTGTCTTAGAAAGCGCCAGATAGCTTTCCAGAGTGGTTGTACCAGTTTACATTCCCACCAGCAGTGGAGCAGGGTTCCCCTTTCTCCACAACCTCTCCAGCATGTGATATCGCTTGAGTTTTTCATCTTGGCCATTCTGATGGGTTTAAGGTGATATCTCAGGGTCGTTTTGATTTGCATTTCCCTGATGGCTAATGAGGATGAGCATTTCTTTAAGTGTTTTTCTGCCATTCGATATTCCTCTGTCGAGAATTCTCTGTTTAGCTCTGTTCCCCATTTTTTAATTGGGCTGCTTGGTTTGCTGCTTTTCAGCTTCTTTAGTTCTTTATATATACTGGATATTAGTCCTCTGTCAGATAAAGGGTTAGTGAAGATTCTTTCCCAATCTGTAGGCAGTCGTTTTGTTTTGATGACGGTATCCTTTGCTTTACAGAAACTTTTCAGTTTCATGAGGTCCCATTTATTGATTGTTGCTCTTAGAGCCTGTGCTGTTGGTGTTCTGTTCAGGAAGTTGTCTCCTGTGCCAATGAGTTCTAGGCTGTTCCCCACTTTTTTTACAATTGATTTTGGGTATCTGGTTTTATGTTGAGGTCCTTGATCCACTTTGACTTTAGTTTTGTGCAGGGTGATAAATATGGATCTATTTTCATTTTTCTGCATGTAGACATCCAGTTGGTCCAGCACCATTTGTTGAAGATGCTGTCTTTTTTCCATTGAATGGATTTGGCTTCCTTGTCGAATATCAAGTATTCATAGGTGTGTGGATTTATTTCTGGGTCTTCTATGCAGTTCCATTGATCCTCCTTTCTGTTTCTATGCCAATACCATGCAGTTTTTATTACTGTTGCCCTGTAGTACAGCTTGAGATCAGGAATGGAGATACCTCCAGATGATCTGTTGTCGTACAGGATCGTTTTGGAGATTCTGGGTTTTTTGTTTCTCCATATGAAGCTGAGAATCTTTTTTTCAAGGTCTGTAAAGAATTGAGTTGGTATTTTGATGGGAATTGCATTGAATCTGTAGATTGCTTTTGGCAGTATGGCCATTTTCACAATGTTAATCCTACCAATCCATGAGCACGGGAGATCTTTCCATCTTCTGATATCTTCTTCGATTTCTTTCTTCAGAGACTTGAAGTTTTTCTCAAACAGGTCTTTCACTTGCTTGGTTAGGGTCACACCAAGGTACTTTATGTTATTAGTGGCTATTGTGAAGGGTGTTGTTTCCCTAATTTCTTTCTCAGCCTTTTTGTCTTTGGTATATAGGAGGGCTTCTGATTTTTTTGAGTTGATTTTGTATCCTGCCACTTTGCTGAAGGTGTTTATCAGCTGAAGGAGTTCTCTGCTTGAATTTTTGGGGTCGCTCATGTATACTATCATATCATCTGCAAATAGTGACACTTTGACCTCTTCCTTTCCGATTTGTATCCCCTTGATCTCCTTTAGTTGTCTTATTGCTCTGGCTAGGACTTCAAGTACTATGTTGAAGAGATATGGGGACAATGGACAGCCTTGTCTTGTCCCTGATTTCAGTGGGATTGATTTAAGTTTCTCTCCATTGAGTTTGATGTTAGCTATAGGCTTGCTATATATTGCCTTTACTATGTTTAGGTATGTGCCTTGTATCCCTGATCTCTCCAAGACTTTAAACATGAATGGGTGTTGGACTTTGTCAAATGCTTTTTCGGCGTCTAAGGAGATGATCATGTGGTTTTTCTCCTTCAGTTTGTTTATGTAGTGGATTACATTGATGGATTTCCGTATGTTGAACCACCCTTGCATGCCTGGGATGAAGCCTACTTGGTCATGGTGGATGATATCTTTGATGTGTTCTTGGATTCGGTTTGCAAGTATTTTATTGAGTATTTTTGCGTCAATGTTCATAAGAGAGATAGGCCTAAAGTTCTCTTTTTTTGTTGGGTCTTTGTGTGGTTTAGGTATCAAGGTGACTGTGGCTTCATAGAATGAGTTTGGTAGTGTTCCTTCTGTTTCTATTTTGTGGAATAGCTTGAGGAGAATTGGAGTTAGCACTTCTTTGAAGGTCTTGTAGAATTCTGTGCTGAAGCCATCTGGTCCAGGGCTTTTTTTGGAGGGGAGACTGTTAATGACTGCTTCGATTTCCTTGGGAGATATAGGGCTATTCAGTCTTTCTACCTGATCTTGACTTAGTTTTGGTAGATGGAATCTTTCAAGAAAATTATCCATTTCATTTAGATTCTCAAATTTTGTGGCATATAGGCTTTTGTACTATGACCTAATAATTGTTTGGATTTCCTCAATATTTGTGGTTATGTCCCCATTTTCGTTTCTGATTTTGCTGATCTGGATAGTTTCTCTCTGCTTTTTCATTAGTTTGGCTAAGGGTTTGTCTATCTTGTTGATTTTCTCAAAGAACCAGCTTCTTGTTTCATTGATTCTTTGGATAGTTTTATTTGTTTCTAGTTGATTGATTTCAGCCCTTAGTTTGATTATTTCCAGCCGTCTGCTCCTCTTAGGTGTATCTGCTTCTTTTTTTTCTAGGGTTTTCAGTTGGGCCATTAAGTTGTTTGTATGTGATGTTACGAATTTCTTCTTGCAGGCACTTAGTGCTATAAATTTTCCTCTGAGCACTGCTTTCAGTGTGTCCCATAAATTTGGGTATGTTGTGCCTTCCTTTTCATTGAATTCTAGGAAGTCTTTAATTTCTTTCTTTATTTCTTCCTTAACCCAGCTGTCATTGAGTAGTAAGTTGTTAAGTTTCCATGTGCGTGTCGGCTTTTTGTTGTTTCTGTTGTTGTAGAGGTCGAGCTTTAGTCCATGGTGGTCAGATAGTATACAAGGGATTATTTCAATCCTTTTGTATCTGTTGAGGCTTGCTTTGTGGCCCACTATATGGTCTATTTTGGAAAAGGTTCCATGCGGTGCTGAAAAGAAGGTGTACTCTTTTGAGTTTGGGTGAAATGATCTGTAGACGTCTATTAGGTCCATTTGATTTAGGGATTCTGTGAGTGCTTTCATTTCCCTATTTGGTGTCTGTCTAGTTGATCTGTCCCTTGGTGAGAGTGGAGTGTTGAAGTCTCCCACTATTAAGGTATTAGGATCAATGTATGATTTAAGCTTTAATAATGTTTCCTTTACGAATGTCGGTGCTCTTGTATTTGGGGCATAGATATTCAAGATTGTGATGTCCTCTTGGTGGATTTTTCCTTTGATGAGAATATAGTGGCCTTTCTTATCTTTTTTGATTAACTTGGGTTGAAAGTCTATTTTATTAGATATTAGGATGGCTACTCCAGCTTGTTTTCTGGAACCATTTGCTTGAAAAACAGTTTTCCAGCCCTTTATCTGAGGTAGTGTTTGTCTTTGTTGCATAGGTGTGTTTCTTGGATGCAACAGAATGTTGCATCCTGTTTCCTTAACCATTCTGTTAGCCTGTGTCTTTTTATTGGTGAGTTGAGTCCATTGATATTGATAGATAATAGTGACCAATGCATGTTAGTTCCTTTTGTAATGGAGTCGATGATCTAACCCTGTTTCATTGCTTGTTTTCTTTTCATTTTTGTTGGGACATTATCTGTATGCCCTGTTTTCTTGGGTGAATTTGTTTTCATTGGATTGGAGTTTTCCTTCTAGTATCTTCTGTAGGGATGGTTTGCTGTGTAGATATTGTGTAAATTTAGTTTTGTCATGGAATATTTTTTTTCTCCATCTATGTTGATTGAAAGCTTTGCAGGGTATAGTAGTCTGGGTTGACATTTGTGATCTCTTAGAGTCTCCATGATACTTGCCCAGGCCCTTCTGGCTTTCATAGTTTCCGATGAGAAGTCTGGCGTGATTCTGATAGGTCTACCTTCATATGTTACTTGGCCTTTTTCCCTTGCTGCTTTTAATATCTTTTCTTTGTTCTGTAGATTTAGTGTTTTGACTATGATGTGACGTGATGTGTTTCTTTTCTGGTCTAGTCTATTTGGAGTTCTGTAGGCCTCTTGTATATTTATGGACATCTCTTTCTTTAAGTTGGGAAAATTTTCTTCTATGATTTTCTTGAAAATATTTTCTGCACCTTGGAGTCTGGAGTCTTCTTTTTCGTGAATTCCTATTATTCTTAGATTTTGTCTTTTCATAGCATCCTTGATTTCTTGGATATTTTGTGATTGGAACTTTTCTGATTTTACTTTTTCTTTGAGAGAAGTATCCATTTCTGCAAGTGTGTCTTCAGCTCCAGAGATTCTCTCTTCCATCTCTTGTATTCTGTTGGTGATGCTTACTTTTGTGGTTCCTGATCTTTTCTCCAAGTTCTCCAGCTCAAGGGTTTTCTCATTTTGTGTTTTCTTTATTGATTCTAATTCTGTTTTCATGCCTTGCACCATTTCTTTCATGTGTTTGAATTTGGATTCCTGTCTCTCTACGATGGCCTCTATTTCTTTTTTCATTTCCTTCTTATATGCCACTAATTTTTCCTCTACTTGTGTATCTATTTGTTTGGCTATGTTTGCCTGTGTTTCTTTAAGGATATTGTCTATTTCTTCTTTCTTTGCCTCCAATTGACTGGCCATCTCTTTGAAAGACTTGTTCATTTCCTCCTTATGAGCCTCAAATAATTGGGCAAGCATGGCTTTAAAATCATTTTCCTGTGCTTCTGCTGAATTGGTGTATCCATCGATTTTGGGGTTTGCTGGTGAAGTCATGATGTCCTGATTTATGTTGGAAGTGTTCTTTCGCCTACCTCTGGCCATTGGCTTATCTGAAACCTTCCCTGTTTGTTTTTGGATTCTGCAGATCAGACTGGTGCTGTCTCTCTCTGGAGTCTGGAGAGTTCTTCAGGAAGCTGAGCACTCTCAGCGTGTGCTGAGGACTAGCTGTACCTGTGGGAGGAAAGTACGCAGGCGCAAACGGGGCAAATGCAAGCGTGTGTGTGTGCGCGCACGCGCGCGTGTGTGTCTGTGTGTGTAAGTGTGCGTGGATGAGTTTCTCGAGGGACAGAGTGATGGCTAATGTTGAACCCTTGAGTGTGTGGGAGGGGCTCTGCACTGTATATGTCGCAGGCGCTAATGATGATCGCAGCACCATTTCTGGCATTAACTGTCTTAGCTCCTCAATCAGGCCCACAGGGCAGGAACTTCAATGTCCCTAGTGCCCCTCTGTTTCCCAAAGTGGGTATGTGGGTGGGAGGGGGGTTCGATGCCTGGCTTCTGATTTAGAAGGACCCAGGATCTGGGGAACTGCAGATTCTCAAGGGTGCACTCACTTACAGGCAGGTCTCTTGGCCGAGATCATGGTATCTGGGGCTCTCTGCTCTCTGGTTTGGCCCTGCTTCTTTGATGTGTTCCGCCAGTTCTGTGCTGCTGTCACTGCCAGGTTCTGAGGTCTTGCTGCAGCTGGAGATTTCAGGGTGGTCACTTCAGCAGGGAAGGGGTAACCAGGCTCTCTGTTCTCTGGTTTGGCCCTGGTTAGTCTTAAACTGGAGGGCTGTGGTGCCCCGCCAGTTCAGTACTGCTCTGCTGCCACGTCCCGCTGTAACTGGAGACTGGCTTGCTAGTCCCAATGCTTTCTGGGAAGTCCTGGGATCTCTTCATTGTGCTCTCCAAGCTTGTGGAGGCCCAGCGCCTGGTGTGTCCAGGTTGTATGACATTTCAGCCTGATTTTGGTGAGTATATAGCGTATTCTCTGTCACTGTGGGATTGGGAGGGCCGTACCGTCAGTGATGGCGATCCTGCGGAGCTAGTATGGTGTCTAGCAGATTCGTGCCCTGGGAGGATGGTGCAGCCGCTGCGCGAATCTGGGAGTCCGGGGCACGTACTGCTGGCTTTTGTCTGCCGCTAAAGTGCTTGGGGCTCCGTCTCAGCGGTTGTATACCCCAGGCAGTTAGGTCTGCGCTGAGAAAGATGAGTCAGCTGTGCCTCTGTGCCGAGGAGGAAGGAGGTCTGGGGGAAGGGAGTGCAGCAAGAACAAAGGATCTTTTCTCTCTCCCTCCCCAAGCAAGTCTCCGGGTGACCCGAGGCCAAAGTTTTCACCTCCTGCGATGTTCTCTGGTGTTCAGAAAGCCTCGCTGTGGTTTTCCTGGGTTGGGGGTCCTTCCATTCTCCAACTCAGAAGATCAGGTATCCCACCGCTCAGAAACTGTGTGTGCTAGTCGCCATCTTGGCTCCGCCCCTCTCCATTTTTTTTTATTAATGTTACTTTATAAAGCAGCTTGCTTGATACATTCAACTAATTATTAGAAAAATTAATAATAAAATACTTGATTGTTTTCACATGCTTCTCAAATAAAGAAATAAATGTTACTAGGGTTGCAGTTTTTTTCTTAATGTTCTAATTGAAGTCTACAGCCCTGTGATTTGTTCTTAAGCAGTGTCCTTCTCTAATTAACATCAACGGTTCATTGCTTCCAGTTCCACTACCACAGGAACACCACTCATGCTTTTTGAAAACACTGAAAGGATTCTGATAATTTCTCTGAATAAGAACACTTGCTAAAATATGTATGTCCCTTCTTATATTACAACTGCTTTTATACAGAATCAACTTCATTGCCAATTTTATCTCATTATCCTTTCCTAGATTATTTCTACAATAGGACCAATGAACATTAATTACTTTTACATGCTGTCAATTTTCTTTCTCACATATTTAAGAGGTTTATTTTTTCTACAGAAAAGTTAACTTTTCTTTTTCTATACAACTAGAAAATACTGTTTCATACATTCAAAATCTTGTGTTTTTATTCTTTGCTCTCAAGCTTCATCAGGCACAGTACTGCACTTTATTCATAACCCAGCACAATATCAGTTCAAATGATCAATACTGCTATCATAATATTCTGATCTCATCACTATTGGTGATTTTACAGTTTAGGATCACGTACAGATAACTAACACTTCGTGAATTATTTGAGAAAAACAAACAAAATATAAAAGACAATAAATATAGAAAATAGTTGAACACTCTAGTATATTATCGTAATCCAACAACAATGTGAACCAAAGTGCTTGGAAAGTCGTAGAGTCAATATGGGCTGGAAAGCTTAATGGGTATTTCCAAAATTCAATTCATATATATTCCTAGTATTTCAATAAAAATTATATTCTGTTATGCTTTGCTAGGCCCCATGATAATTTCTAATACTGAAAATACTAGAAAAAAAGACTGCCCCTAGGGAGTTCACAGGTTAGCTGGGAACTAATCCTGAGTTAGTAGATTGGTACTCTTACAAGAACTACCAGTCAAAAGTGATAGAGTGTGGAACTATACTATACCATCAAGCCAAAGTGCCAGGCAACTTATGAAGGTCTTGGAATACAAGACAAGTTATTGGTAAAATAGGCATAAAGTCCAGATATCTCACTCAGTAGTTCAAGAACATCAATGGAGGCTGAATTCACAAGAATCCTGACAGTTGTACAACTAAAAAGTGTTTGTTAGGTCCATTTCCAGCTAACAACAAGAATTTTATCACAACAATATAGAGTATTTGCCTTTAGCAAGTTAAATCCTCCTAGAATACTCTTAAGAATAAACACACTGCAGGGAGTTATCAAACGGCTTCTGTAATGAAGAAAAAGATGAATGGGAATGCCAAGAAGAACAAGTCTATATCTTTTCTCCTTCAGGCTGTAACTTCCTCTGTGTTAGAAACTGTGTTTTATTTAGTTTGTTGTCCAGATTTAGAACAACTTATTGTACATTTTAAGTACAAAATAAATGTCTTTATTTAAATAATTAAAAAGAATAAGACTATTCTTGCTTTTGCTGTGTGAAAACTTACCTTAGGGACATGGTGCAGAGTTAACAAACACCACAACAGAGACTGTAAGAACAATTGCCTGACATATTTGCATGGAATAACAATTAGTGAAAAAAATAAGTCATGAATTTGAAATAGAGCTGGGAGAGTTGCATGGGAAGGTTTGAAGGGAGGAAAGGAAAGGGAGAAATATAATAACTATACTATAATCTCAAAAACAGGACAGTGAGAAAGAAAAAAAATAACTGCCTGAAAAGAAAGACAGTAAGGGAATAAGATAAGTAAAGCAGATATTTCTTTTATTTTATCTCACATGCTATATTTTAAATCTTCTTTTTGAGGCAATAATTATAATACAATAAATGTTTCAGATTCCAGAAGAAAAAGGTGATAAGTAGAACAAAGATAAGATTGAAAACCAAAAAAAAATGATAGAAATTATAATATCTTTCTTAGTCTTATACCTTATTTTACTAAGTTTTAAAAGTAAGAATAAGTGAATGATATCATTGATTTAATAAGTATTGATTTAATTAAATTAATTTAATTTCTCTTCATAATGTGAAGTTTTGTTGGGTTGGTTGGTGTATCTTTTTTTTTTTTTTTTCAATGCAGTTTATTCAGGAACATTGAACAATCCTCGGACCCCAGGGAAAGCCAGCCCACAGCTTAAATAGCCTCTGGGTAGCCAACCCAGGCGTGCCACGGGGGCAATGCAGATAGGTCCACATACATGGAAGCAAGCCAGATCCTCGGCCTTAGCCAAATGTGGAGTTGTTCTTGACAGAGAGCACTCACCATCGGGAAGGTGGAAGGCGGAAACCAGCTCCATCTTTAAGGCATAGCATTCCGCAGCTCTCTACAGTTCCCCCTTTTTGTTTTAGACGCATCAGGCAAGAGTAGAGGTCTGATCTCTGATATTAGAAATAAATTGGGACTTTGTACAGATGTTCATTTAGGTGTCATCCACCCAAAGAGCATCAGACCCGTCCGATACCTTTTTCTCAGAGGCGGGAACTGGGGCATCAACCCGCATGCAATCAGACATGCTCTTCTCTGGGTCCAAAGCGGCTGACCCTGAGTGCAGTGCTTAGCCTCGCATCCTGAGCGTATCATTTTAGCTTTTTATGGTATCCAACCATGCTTGGGGAGAATGTCCTGCTTCAATGGCTGTAAAGGCCTGAATGATCATGGCTGCATCACACTGTTGTGAGACTCTAATCTTGCATATATACCACAGGCAAACCAAGGAGACCAACACCAGAAGGCCTGCTAACGCTCCCATGCCCGCCCATTCCTTCAGATGATTCATGGCTGCAGCAATCCATGTTGATAATCCTGTGGCTAGTCCTGCGTCCACTCCGGTAGAATTTACTGTGACAATGGCCACTCTCAGCTGCTCCATCGTAGTATCGAATTCTCCAGTCCAATTACCTAAAATATAGCTAGACAATTGTTTAGACAGATTTGCAGCGCAGGAAAAATTCTCATGTTGTATGCTAGTGACACAAAGTCCAGCATACTTTCATTGACAGCCAGGTTGAGCGATTTGCCATAGGGTATCAATTTGCTCCTGCAAGAGGTCAATCCTCTGATTGAACACCATTAAGCTTCCTTTTAGTTGAGCATTAATTCCTTTATGTACAACTAAGGCATGAGCTACATTGGCTAAATGATTATTCAGGGTCTGAGCAGTCTGCCCAGTATGACTCATGGCTAATGCCCTGGTGGTAGCTCCAACAGCCGTCAATGAGATGGTAGTAACAATGGTGGCTGTAGTTCCAAGATCCCTTTAAGTTAGGTATGCCCTGGTTACTCGCATGCCTCACTGGGTGCCTGTGCCCATTGATGCCCCTCACGCTATGACTCTCTTCAGACAGAAAATGGTTGGTGTATCTTAACATTCATGGTAGCACATTCCAATTTAATACTTGAGAATTAAAATAAATTTACAGATTTAAAACGTAGATTTGCTGTTCAAGAATAATGACTGGAGAAAACCCAACAATCATAAAGTTATCAAGAGGAAAACACCAGGTCGTGTTTTCTTCAAGATGTCCCAAAACCCCCAAATAATACTGGCTACAGTTATTACTTTTGGTTTCTCACCAAAATTTGATTGTAAGACACTATTGATGAAAATACAATTAAAGAGTCACAGGATAACAGGCAATCAAGTACGAAAAAATTACAAAGCTTCCACTTTAATGCTAGGTTCAATAACATAATAAGGCTTTGTACTGGATGTTTGTGGAAAATATATCACCAATATTACACAGTTCTGAATTCTGTGAGCTACAATAATTACCAGCCTGTCAAGCTAGACACATAGGTGCACAAATATTGTAGGGGGTGATCAACCACTTTTTGATTGGATATGAGGTCCCACAAGAAGAAATAATACATGGTGCCCTGAGTCCTCCAAAAAAGAAACCATCATTGCTGTTATAAAAGGTCATGAGGGCAAACCTATTACTATTAATGCTATTAATACTATTGCTATTAAAACTATTCCTAAATGGACGGTATACCAAATGTACTTTAAATTCATATCTTTGTAATTGTAGATCATAAACCTCATCAGAGAAGTTTCTTTGTACAACACATGCTATTTAGCACAGAAACTCACAACTAGTCAATATGATGAGAATAATTATCTTCAGTGTAATCAATCATAAGTGGGGGACCTCTATCACACCTCTCCCCACAATGCCCACAACTATTCAAGAGTCTGGAATGAGTGTAAAAGTTTGGAGGACGGAAGAGACAAAATGTAGTTTGTGTAGAGAAATTTTAATCTAGCAATGTGGCTGCTTTGGCAAAGGATCACATCCAAAGATCTTCTAGGTCTATGTGATCTGTCTAGAAAGCATACATGTTCTGGATTACAACATAATATGGCTGAAATACAGACATGCCCTTACTATGTACCATTAACCCCAAACCACTAAAGGTAAAGAAAATTACATTCAAATGAGGACTACAATGATCTTGAGGTCAGTAACTAAAAGGGTTAGTTTATAGAAGGAAACAGCCATACTTGAAAGTGACATAAAAATGAGAGCAGATAAACTGATAAATCAGGGAAAGATTTGACACAGTTGCATTAGCTCAACTCGCAGGAGACTAGAACAGGAAAGAAAGACTACCTGAGAGCAATGAAGGAAGAGAGAATTTGTTTGTTTTTGTTATTTTCTTTTCTTTTTTTCTTACTTTTTTATTTTATTTTATTTTTTATTTTATTTTATTTTTCATCAATTACACTTTATTCATTCTGCATCCCCCCATAAGCCCCTCCCTCCTCCCTTCCCAATCCCACCCTCCCTCCTCCCTCTGCATGCATGGCTAATTACCAGGACAGTTTTACAGAGACAGTAAAGGCAAAACAAGCCAGAAAATGAGAAGGAGCCAGAAGATTAAAAATAATAATAATAATAATAATAATAATAATAAAATGCCAGAATTAGATTGAAGCTAGGCAGACCAATTTAGACAAAAGTCAAGAGAAGCCAGTTTGAATCAGTCAGCTTGGAGAGTGTTTTGGCCAAAACAGCTGAGTTGAACTAGCCAGTGAGAGGTCAGAAAGAACGAGAAAGTCTTAGATACGGCTGTCATCTCATTCCCTCTCCTGAGGAAATAAAACCTTTACTCTTTCGTACATGGCAAGAGCTGTGTGATCACGAAGACACAGGAGCTGTGGTTACCTAGATGAGAGTTACACAAGAACAAACCAGGCAACATCCAAGGCCAAGGAGCAACTTATATTTCAATGTCTCTTGGTAGTCACAGTCAGTTATCGTTATTCGTTTGGCCTCTAGTAGATAACTACAGTTCTGTACATGGCCCTATACTCACAAATTGTGTTCTGTGGGTTTATTTTTTAATGTATTTTTGGTAGAGAGGCAGAATGGGGGTCTGGGATGAATTAGGGGAAATAACTGATATATAGTGAATAAGACTAAAATATATTTTATGTTACATGTACTTTTCAAATAATTAATAAAAATATTATAATAAAAAACTAAAAAAAAAAAACTTGCACAGAATAAATTTTCCTACATTTTTATACTAAAAATGTCTACTTAGAGACCAATAAGCTGTCATTATTTTCTGCTTCTCCAGTTAGAAAATAACAAGCAGATCACTAAGAAATAATCCATATTACTTGAACTAATTTTTAAAAATCTTTTGAACCAGGGATTTTGGATATAAGTTGTTCTAATATCCTCAAAGAATAATCTTCTAAATGAATGTTATTATCACACTTTAACTAAATGACTTGTCAAATATCCACCCCATTTTAGAAAAATTGACTTGAAAAGAAGCATGCTCCTACTCTCTTAAGTACAACCCTGCTTTAGAAGTTCTTAGGCTTATATTTGTTTGCTAAACTTTGAAATAAATTTTTGCTATTTGTGAAATCCTCATTTCCGAATATTTGTACAAGAAAAAATAGGCAAGACATAATGGCTTCTGGAAAGTGATGGCCATTTTTTATTTTACCACTTGTCAGCGAACAGAATAAAATCACATCAAACTATTCATTTCTATCAAAGAAACTGAAATGCTTACAAAGAAAGCTTGTTCAGAGTGCTGACTGTCAGGTTTGAGAGCAAACAATAGGAAAGGGAAATCAAAAAGCAGTGTAGAGTATGCATAGTAATTTATTCAGGTAATTAGCAAGAAAATTACATTCAACTGAGGACTATAATTGTTTTGAGGTCAGTAACTAAAATTTGTAATTAAACACACTATTTTAGTACATGAGTAATCATGCTTTTATACTCTATCTATTGCACATCAGAGAAATGTTGAGTACAATGAAGTTAAAGCAAATTATAATTTTCTTCCCAGCTTTGGAGTAAAACACAAACTGCCTTAAAAGTAGCGAATGTAAAATTTCAGATTTTTCTGTCACATATAGCACATGCACTTAATATTGGTATGTTAAAACTATTTGTAGAAATAGAAATTATTTGCCTTAAGTAAACATCTTATTTGAAAATTAATGTAAATCAAGCCTTACAGTATTTGTGCCCACGTTTCTAAATTTGTGCTGTAATTGTACTTACATGAAGCTTTCAGAATTCTGAAGAATAAAAATGTGAACATCCGATGTCAATATATCATGGGTATCTTCCACTCACTACTTTAAAATACATAGTCTGCGTATTTTTAAAAACTGTCCCACAAACACTTGTTATTGAATACAAGAAAATAAAAACCAAATGTTTTTCGTTCTTTCTGTTTCTACAATTAAATTTCATTAACATCCTGTATCATTTTTATTTACATAACTGTAAGTCATCTTTGTCTATTAAACCTATGCAAACCTCACAGGGCAGAAAACATCAGAAGTAAATTTTCATGTGGATGCAAAGGTAAGAACATATGCAGCAGGATAAATACAGGTCAGAGCACAAGTTATTTGAAGAGCCGTAATTTCAAAATAAACGTCATATGACAAAAAGTAGAGAGAAATAGAAGACAAAGCTTTTTCCACATATATGTGTGTATATTCATATGTATTTGTATACATATGTATATATGAATATACATACACCCATATGTGGAAGGAATTAGGGTACAAAAAACAAAATACAGTTGTTATTTAATGTAATTATCATGTCTTGAAACTGTTGGTAAAGTGGCCGAAAGCCACACGTAAATAAAAACTAATGTTGTTTATTTGGGAATCATAGCCATCATAAACATCTAAAAACGCATATGAACACTTCCAGACCCTTAAAATAATTTCAATTTTAACATATTATGTGAGGATATGTGTGTGTACATATTGAACATAGGCAAAGAAAATATAATAAAACTTGAAACTAATTCAACAAGGACATGTACAACTCTTAACTAGAGTTCAACAAAATCATTATGCCATGCCAAACACTTACGGAAGGAAAAGTAGTATGAGAGGGAGAAAGAAAGAAAGAAAAAGAAATCAGGCAGAATAAAACAAAAATGAGATAATTGTTGACCTTTATTCTTAAAGTAATTTCAATTTAGTATTCATTGTGAATACTAAAATAAAAAAAAGTTGCTTAAAAATTAAAAAAATTATGAAGAAGAAAATGAATAGGCTCATGTAAATGTTCAACAAATATATCTAAACAAATGTGAGAGTACCTATTTGAATGCTTGGGATAAACATTCATTCTCGATGTACAAGAAACAAAACATTTGTATGTACAAAGAATCAAAAAGGGATGAAATGATTATTTTTAAAATTTATTTATTTATTACAGTTTATTCACTTTGTTTTTTTTCACATTTTAAAAATTATATTTTAAATTAGTTTATTCACTTTGTATCTCAGCTGTAGCCCCCTCCCTCCTCCTCTACCAATCCCACCCTCCCTCCCTCTTCTCTACACATACCCCTCCCCAAGTCCACTGATAAGAGAGGTTCTCCTCAACCATCCACCTGATCCTAGTCTATAAGGTCTCAGCAGGACTGGTTGCATTGTTTTCCTCTGTGTCCTGGTAAGGCTGCTCTCCCATCACGGGGAGGTGATCAACAGGCCAGCCACTGAGTTCATGTCAGAGACAGTTCCTTCTCCCAGTACTAGGGAACCCACTTGGAGCCTGACCTGCCATGGGCTCCATCTGTGCAGGGGTTCTAGGGGTTCTAGGTTATCTCCATACATGGCTCTTGGTTGGAGTATCAGACTCAGAAAAGACCCTTGTGCCCAGATTTTTGGTTCTGTTGCTCTCCTTGTGAAGCTCCTGTCCTCTCCAGGTCTTCCTATGTCCCCCTTCTTTCATAAGATTCCCTGCAATCAGCCCGAAGTTTGACTATGAGTCTCAGCATCTGCTGTGATATACTGCTAGGTAGAGTCTTTCAGAGGCCCTCTGTGGTAGGTTCCTGTCCTAGTCCCTGCTTTTTCCCCTCTTTTGGTGTCTTTCCCATTTGTCTTTCTGAGCAAAGATTGATTATCTTATCCAGGGTCCTCCTCCTTGCTTAGCTTCTTTAGGTGTACAGATTTTAGTATGTTTATCCTATATTATATGTGTAATATCTACCTATAAGTGATATATATCATGTGTGTCTTTCTGCTTCTGGGATACCTCAGTCAGGACAATCTTTTCTAGTTCCCATCATTTGCCTGCAAATTTCATGATTTCCTTGTTTTTAATTGCTGAGTAGTAATCCATTGTGTAAATGTACCAGAATTTCTGTATCCATTCCTCTGCTGATTCCAAATTCTGTCTAGTACGAATAAAGCTAATATGATCATGGCTGAGCAAATGTCCTTGTTTTATACTTTAGCATATTTTGGATATTATGCCTAGGAGTGATATAACTGGATCTTGAGGTAGCACTATTCCTAATTTTCTAAGAAAGTGCAGGATTAATTTCCAAAGTGGTTGATTACTTTACTCTTAGTTTTAGTGAAAAATAGTTAAATTCAATATGTGGTTTCTAGGAGGTAATTTGCATTTATGTATAGTGAAAATTAGATAAAACTGAGAACGTAGTTTCTAGGAGAAAACTGAGGTACTGAACACAGTGGCAGAAATCATTTACTCAACAGCAGAAACACTGTAGATAAAAGTTACCAAAATATAAATACTTAACTTCTAAATGATTGTTTTGGAGTGTTCATTTTTGCCTCCATAGCAAAAGACATTTGTTGAGATGAGGAAGTTGGATCTACATATATAGAAGGCCAAAAGACTTTGGTTCAACTTATAAATAAAGGGAGGCCATAACTGTATATTTTGATGTCTTCTATGTGCTTTACTAAAGGAGTGTTTCTACAAATAAACATGTGAATCATATCTTTAAATTACAATCTACTTTGACCCTTTATTTTAATAGTGTTATTTACTAGAAATTGCTATATATTTTAAGTGGCTATTGGCTCTCTGTTAGATTCTACCTCTTTTAAGCTTGTCTTAGTATTCTTTTTACTTCTTTATTAACATCATTGTTTATTATTATTATTAATTACAATTTGTCTACTTTGCATCCCAGCTGTAGACCTCTCCCTCATCTTGTCCTTATCCCACGATCCCTCCTTCTACCTCTCCTATGTCTCTCCCCTAGTCCACTGATAGGTGAGTCCACCTCCTATACTATCTGAGTCTAGCCTATCAGGTCTCATTAGGACTGTCTGGATCTTCTTTCTCTGTGGCCTAGTAAGTCCACCTTGCCAGGGGATGTTGAACAAAGAGCAGGCAATCAAGTCATGACAGTGCCTACCATTTCGTTCCTTACTGGGTTGAACCTCCATTGAGAGTGAGCTTTCCATCTGAGCAGGGGGTCTAGGTCTTCTCCATCCATGGCTCTTTGTTGATACATCAGTCTCTGCAGCCTCCACCCCCACCCCGGGGCACAGATTGTTTTGGTTCTGTTGGTCTTCTTGCGGAGCCCCTGCCCCTTCCAGGTCTTTTTCCCCTTCCTTCCATAAGATTCCTGTACTCTGCCTAAAGTTTTGTCTCAGTATTTCTGAGAGGAATATTCTACATATATATTCTCTGACTTGGTTGTGAACTAGGAGGCTACTGTGAGGGCACAGATATAAAAGTGATGGAGTGGAGTAGAGAAGTCTCAGTGCAGCTCTACTGGAAGAAAGAATCTTTTCAACGCCCACCTGCTGCCATAGAGCACACTCCTCTTGCCCTTAGCTGGACCTTCTGCTATCTGCTGATAAATGTCATGTTCTGTTCATCTAACAACACTGTAGATGACTTCCTATATTAATTTCCTTTTAGTTAGAAATCTCCAGGATGATTTCCGAGTTCTTCATTGACACTAATTCAATGGCCAGGAAAAAGAATATCATTTCCAAAAATTATCTGAATGCAATGGAAAACCAAAAGTAATCTTTAGATAGTTAATACTTTTTCTCAGCAATTATATAGTCAATAGGAACACTTTACTACATTCAAAATACTTTGTCAACCAAGGAAATATAGATCAAAAGTGAACACCTCTTATTTTGAGTTGAAGTATCAGAATTCCATATTATCAAAGGATTTTTTATCATTTATCTACCTATAATATATTGTGTGTGTGCATACATATGAGTGTGATTATGTACACTTTTGTACATGCAGAAGCCAAAAGAGGAAGGGATCTCTCATGGATAGAGTTACAGGGTTTGGGGAATGCTTATCCTACAATATAGCTGCTTGCTGGGATCTAAATTCTAGAATTAATGATTACCAAGCAAATGCCCTTAAGCATTGATCACAATCCACTTCTACTCCTAATTACTGAATATCTTTGAAGAAAATAATATACCATGTTTGGTAGGTTTTTCCAAATTTAGTTAAGACACAGACTTGATTTTATCCTTTAAGCTATCTCCCAGATCCTCAGGTATTTATTTTGGCACAGCCATGTACCCATTTCAATAACCATAACACATTGAGTAATATTGTCAGCAGTTTATCTACTTATATATACAATAAATTACAAGCAAGGCACACTAAATAATATAGCAATGGAATTAGAGGAAGAAAAATCACCTATATATACAAGTATACTAATATTTATATGTATACTAATTATTCATTAAGAGTATTTGATTCTGGAATTAGTGCAGCAAACACAGAAACTCATAAATAATTTTTTTTCATCAAATACCATATTCTTATGATCACAGTGATTTTTTTTTCTGCTGTTCTTTTCCTGGAGTGTTGACTAAGAATGTCTATCTACAGATGTTTCAGGTCTAGTAATTGAAGGACTAGGTGCCAAGAATAGCTGATTTATAGATTTCCTTTTTTGTAATTCTAATAAATCAGGTTTGAAAAAACAGAGAATGCACTTCTCTCAAGAGAATTCAGCAGATTATCAAGATGAGGCCAAAATTATGCCAGATATATATATATTGTTTTTAGCTGGAATGACATCTTCACATAAATAACTATTACTTTCTTCAGATAAGATATATAGTTCATTAGTATGTCCCATGATACATAGAAAAGATACCATAACCTTGACATTTCCTTTCCATCTCTTCTGATTTGGGTGATAAATTCTCAAAGAAAAATTTTCATGTACCGTTAAAGCTTAAACAAGGACAAGACAAGCACTAAGGGGCAGGTCACAGTTAGATGTCACCCAATATCTGAATGCTTCATTGGAAATATTAGTTTCATTTCAATAGCAAAATGCATGCCTCAAGTATCGTGAACTCAGTGACATCATTTTTTTCAAAGAGTTGAAGCTGAATTTTTGGAACAATCTTAAGAAAACAATATATTATAGTGTCCGATGCTAAAGGGGTTGAAGAAGAAAATGTAGAAACTCAAAAATTCCTAATAAACAAATACAATTCTGTTGTTCTAGTTCCATGGATCGCTAATGTTAAATTTGTTTTCTGCTCAGTGTTTTTGTAGTTGATATTTCCCAATTGTGTAACCTATAAGGTCTCTCTTATGTGCAATGTCTAATAGTTATTAAGACACTTGACATAATTTTATTCACTTTTTCCTGGGCTCATATATTTTGTAACTGAGTTCTCTACAAAATCAAAGTAATGATTTCTGCAAGTGCACAATTGTTCTTATCTTTTCTTTAAGAAGTATTGATTTGTCTTGGTATCTCTCAATCTATTGTTAATGTCTTCGGCCAGGGAATTTTTCTACTTCCTTTATTCTTCAGAATAGTCTTTGAAAAGGAAAATTTCAGTGCCCTCAGAGTGATAAGGATTAAAGATTATCACAGTCAGGTGCAATATCAAAAGCAAAACAGTCTAGTACCCTTTATGTTGTGTCTATTGTTTTTAGCTTCCATTTAATACAGTGGTCAAAAAGACTAAATATATATTGTTTTAGAGAGAATCTATGATTTGTTCTTTCTACTGAAAGCTGAAAATGTAAAGAATGTGTCAGAGTGTATATTACAACTCCAACTGAACAGGAAGTTTAGAAAAATCTCCTTTAGCCCTGATTTACTATTCTCTACACCTTAAAATAAATATCTTGGTTTAGAAGAATTAATCTTTTTTATGTTTTGTGCTTGTCGTTTTCTTGAAAGCCCTCACTGAAACATAATTCTTCACTTATATATAATATACTTGCCTTTATGTACACATACACCCTGTTGAGCATAATCTCCTATTTATTCATGTAATGAATCTAAGCACATGCACTTGTTAGGACTCACACATGTATTATCAGTGGTGTTTGTAAACTACATTTTCTCTAAGTAGAAACAAAAGCTTGAAATTTAGGAAATAAAGTTTCAAATGTTTAAGACAATACACATGCCTTGTGGAATAGAACTTGGGAGCAGTGAAATTCATAAATATTAAAAGCAGAACAGCATTCCATGGTCAAATCCTAACTACATCCTCTCCGAGGAGTTAAACCCAAAGCAAAAACTTATAAAAAGAACATCAAAGACAGTGGTTTTTGAACAATTAACTGGCTAATGACAGAATTATATAGGCATAAATTTAAAAAAAGAATCAAAAGTAGAGTGAAGAATTGGAGCAAAACAGAAAGACCTGTAAAAAAAAATTAATTCCCAGGACAAGAATGTTCAAACATGATAATAGTATTAGGCAGGCAAAGAGAAATGTGTGTCATCCAGGACAAGAAAAGAAATATGCAAATGTAATCTTCACTCAGGGGTCTGCATGTTAACAAGCCCAGCTGCTAATCAGTCTCCAATACCCAGAATCTCTTTCCCTGCTGTAGAAGTAATGACCTACATTGCACTGTTTTACTGAGATATAAATATGTAAGTGGACAGATTTGAGACAATTGTATTAGGACATGTTAAGCCCTAAATACTCTGAAGAATGAATGAGTGGGTTTGAGTTCTAATCCTATTTGTTTAAGAAGTTAACGATCCTCTTGTTTTAATCTTCTCCATATCACCTACACTACCACAACTTAGAAAACGGAAAATGTAAAACTTTTAATTTATTTTAACAAATTAATCTTTACACATGAAGAAATGGAAGCAAACAGTTAAGAATATATATATATATATATATATATATATATATATATATATATATGCGTGTGTGTTTATGTATATATTTATTTCCAACACATATGATATAGGAACATTGCTACTCTTTCCACTCAAGGTAGGAATATATGTGGTGTAAATTTCCATGTAAAGAGAATAAATGAAGTGAATAACTAACTAGTTAAGAAGAAACTTACATAATTAGTGTTTGGGTTTGTCAGATATTTGGTAAAAATTTGGAGTCAAGCTAACACAAATGTCATTCTTTGGGCGTTACATTTGTTAGGAAAGGAGAGAAAGTAAACAGTCAAAACAATGAATTTATGTTACATCTATAAAGATGTTAAAGATTATGAACAAAATTAATGAACACTTCAATTATATTGGATGTTCTGGGACTAGAAAATATTTATGATTCTAAAGAAGATGTGAGTACTAGCCTCATGGAGAACATGGCATTTGGTGAAAGAATGAATACTTGTGTATTTCAGTAATAAAAATTCCAAGCAGAGAAGAGAATTACAACATACCTCTGGGTTTCAAAATGTCTCTGGCATGCCTCAAAAAGAGATGAAGCCAGGATGGCTTTGTGGATAGGATGAGCAGTAGGGTGGGAAGAAAATTATGCCTTAGGAGTTGTGATGTTGACTCCATTTATAGAGGGTTTCTCAAATTTGACACTATTCAAATGGATCATTCTCTCTGTGTAGAAGTGGTTCTGTGAAGATTATCAACGTCTTTTAAACACTATTGATTAGCTGCTAGTAGGATAGCTCTGTCCTTGGAGTTATATTCAAATATATCATTGCACACAGCCAGACTTCTCCAGGTAAAATTAAAACAAAATAAGAATGTATTGAGATAAGACGTAATGGAACATTGTAAGCACATTATTCATAATTATGAAGTATTTTTTTATTATTTTTCTAGCAGATGGATGTTATGGAAAATTATCATCCATCTGTTAGATGGATGTTAAATTACATTTTACTCTATGGTTTCTTTACCCTTGCTAGTTCCCAAATAATCAAGATAGGGACTTCTTGGACTTACAAAAGCTTTAGGGCATAGTAACTGGGCAGGTACCAACCATCTACATTATCTTTGCCAACTTCCAGCTACACATTCTATGTTACTTGCCTTCATCATTTCTGTCTCAGGTGCTTTTATTTCTTTCAGGACAGCCCTCGTGGTCACGTGCTCATGGTCCATACTGCCCCAGGGCAACTTTCTTCTCCTCGGGTTCCTCTCCTCTTTTTACATCTTCTGCCTCCTCTTCTCTCTCTTTCTTCTGTCATTTTGTGGTCCCTTTCAGACCCAAAGTCCGGGAGCCTAAGTTCTACCTATTTCTCTTCTGCCCAGTCACAGGTTTCAGCATTTTAATTAACCAGCCAACTTTAAATTTGGTAAAACAAAGAGCTAGCTACTGAGTTCATGTCAGAGACAGTTCCTGTTCCCCTTACTAGGGAACCAAATTGGATACTGAGCTAAGCTATCATGGCCTACATCTGAGCAGGGGTTATAGGTTATCTAGGTTACAGCCTTGCCACGCCACAGAGAAGGACAATGCAGAGAGTCCTGCTGAGACCTGATAAGCTAGGGTCAGATGGAAGGGGAGGAGGACCTCCCCTATTAGTGGGTTTTGAGAGGGGCCTTGGAGGAGATGACAGAGGGAGGGTGGGATTGGGAGAAAATGAGGGAAGGGACTACAGTTGGGATACAAAGCTAATGAACTGTAATAATATAAAGATTGGTAGAGCAAGTTGTATACAACAAAGACAGGTGAGAAGTTCTCATCTTGGAAGTAACCAGATCTTGGGGGCCAATAATTATCTTTAGAATACATAGCACCAGACAAACCCCAACAGATGAAGACAATCATAGTAAGACACAAATTGTTAAAAGTCAGAGAACAATTGACCATGGGTAGCCCAGCCCCAGTGGTTACATCTACAAAACAAGCTCTATACATAAGGCTCAGGAAAATCATAGACAAGGAGAAAGAATGATTATAAAATCCGGAAGACAAGGACGTCTCCTCCAAGACTGTGTCTTCTATATATTACTGGTAATTGCACACATGAAATATTAATAATAAAAACTATGAAATATATAATGAAAATATCAGCATACATCTTATTGTGCATTGGGGAAATCTTACCACTCTCTACCTGTAGACAGAGCTCCCTTAGAGCTCAGGCCTTAAACCAACCCTAAACAAAGATAAATGTGAGCAACCAAAAAATGGACCCAGCAGCATGTGCGTATTCATAAGAAAACTCTAAAAAATAATATTACTGAAAATATTGAATCCATGAATTTTTGCATTAAAAATGTGTATTTAGAAAGACACTGTAAATAATCTCTAGCACAAAAAGACAGAGATAATGCCTGTGAGAAGGCTGGTGTACAAGTTTCAGGCAACTGGTTCTGGTGGTGCCACCCAGGAAATCTGAACAAAGAATAGTGATGGTGGGTGGGTGTAGCACACACATTTTTTCTAAATGAATATCTTATAGGAAACATGTTATAAGAAAGAGACTCAACTGATATTTTTGAGATCATAAATGCCATAAAATGTTTTGAATAAAATACATATTTTGCAGCTTAGTTTCCATGTGGATCTCTGAGTGAGGGGAGCAAGGGCTGCCTCTATCATGTACTTAGTTACCCCTGGTGTTGCAGCCTTGCCAGGCCACAGAGGAAGAGGATCCAGGCAGTCCTGATGAGACTTAACAAGCTATGGGCAGATGGCAATGGTGAAAACTCCTCCGTTCAGTGGACTCTGCAAGGGGATGGGGGGAAGACCAATCGAAGGGGGTACTGGGAGAAGTTGAGGGAAGGGCTTCAATCAGGATCTATAAAGAAAACTTGTGAACAAAAACTTAAAAATTAAAAAATAATAAGTAAAAAAAAATACAGATTTTTTTTCAATAAATCTGTGTTAGAAATACCTAAGCCCATGGATAGAAATAACTAGCTTCAATACATTACAAACACATAAGTCATTTGGACCTATAGAACCCAGCATTCTTTTTTTTTTTTTTTTTTTTTTTTTCAATGCAGTTTATTCAGGAACCTTGAACAATCATCTGACCCTGGAGAAAGCCAGCCCACAGCTTAAATAGCCTCTGGGTAGCCAACCCCAGCGTGCCATGTGGGCAATGCAGATAGGTCCACATACATGGAAGGAATGGGCGGGCATAGGAGCGTTAGCAGGCCTTCTGGTGTTGGTCTCCTTGGTTTGCCTGTGGTGTATATGCAAGATTAGAGTCTCACAACAGTGTGATGCAGCCTTGATCATTCAGGCCTTTACAGCCATTGAAGCAGGACAGTCTCCCCAAGCATGGTTGGCTACCATAAAAAGCTAAAATGTTACGCTCAGGATGCGAGGCTAAGCACTGCACTCAGGGTCAGCCGCTTTCGACCCAACATTCTTCATACTTTCTTTTGGTTCACTTGAATCATTAATACTCATTTAAACATAATGAAATAATACAGGCTAAATGAAACTAATAAATAATATCATCTGTCAACTAAGATAAGTTCCTTTTACATGTTTTCCCATATATCAGTTTTCAGTATTAATATTCTGAATAAATGAAAACAATATTTCCTTAAACCTCAATGTAAACATTGAACAAATTGCAGTTATACAGTAAAGGAACTAAACATTCTGAGGTTAGACTGTAGAATTCTCTATAAATATCTTTTAAGCTCATATTCTACTCACCAGACTTTTAAAAGTTCTTACTGAGAAATCACATTACATTTTTCCAATAAATTTTTATCTATATCAACTTCTGATGATATATTTTTTCTTTCTTATACACATGGTATAAAACGTTATGCTTACAACCTATGTCTTCAATTTGATGCTCTACTTCTACAGTATGTAAAGCATATGATACAAAATAAAAACTTGATTCAGTTTTTATATAAATATTTTGACACTATATTAAAAGTGATAACTAACACAATTTCTCTAATTCATAGTTTTAAAGCATAACCAATCCTTGGCAAAATAACAAACCGTACTATCCCCCAAATTTTCATTAGGCTTTGCCCATAGGTTATCTATTATAATAGATATTTTAATAACATTCTCCTAACTAGTTTGAATCGTGATGATCTTTTCTTTATTGTATGTATTATGGTCAGGTACTCTCAGAGACATAGTTTAAAGAATAATAAAATGATTTTCTTTTTTTTTTTTTTAACTGGCTATTTTTCTGTTTATTCACAAAATAGATAGCAGAGAAATGTCTTCTATGAGATTCAGTAAATGTATAACATAGTTTTGACTTATGGCTAAATTATATTAATTTCTTAATTAATATCTTTATTTAATTAATATCTTTAATTATACAATTAAAATAAATTACATAAAATGCAAGGCAATTTATGAAATACTTTCTTTTTTTTCTTTTATTATTATTATTATTACTTACACTTTATTCATTTTGTATCCCCCATAAGTCCCTCCCTCCTCCCCTCCTGATCCCACCCTTCCTCCCCTTTCTGCATGCATGCTCCTCCCTAAATCCACTGATAGGGTAGGTCCTCCTCTCCTTCCTTCTGATCTTAGTCTATCAGATCAATACTTTCTTAAAGACATCATTTAAATGCTCTTTAAATGGTTGCAAGCAATGACAGAGCACATAGTATTTTTCTCAGTCAAAACCTGACAAATATGACTCAAGTATGATTACACAGTCTTGATTACAAATGTCTTAACACTCTCCTTAATGATGTTTCTATCTAAAAATGATTTTCTTATAAATTCTTTTTACTTTTTATTTTTGGCACAATTGTATAATTAAATTTTCCTATGTTTTTCCTCCCTTCAAATTCTCCTTGATATCCTTCTGCCCCACTTTTCTTCAAATTCATTTCCTCTTCTTCATTATATACACATACACACATAAACATATACATGTTCATATATATGCCCTTTTAAGAAAAAAAAAATCCTGCGGGATTCTCCCCTAAGGCCTATGCCCTATCTATAGATGGATTTTGAGTCTGTAAATGGTAAGAGGCCTGAGTTTCATCTGTGGAGTGGGTATTTTTTTCAGACAGTACTGGATCACTCTTATAATATTTAGACAATATTTTTGTATATATATATATATATATATATGTTTTATTTTTGTATTAATTAGAGTTTACTCATTTTTTTAATCCCACCTATAGCTCCCTCTCTCATTCCCTCCCAAACCCACCCTTTCCACCTGATCTCCTCCCATGCTTCTCTCCAAGTCCACTGATAGGGGAGGTCCACCTCCCCTTCCATCTGACCCTAACCTATCAGGTCTCACCAGGACTGATTGCATTGTCTTCCTCTGTGTCCTAGTAAGGCTGCCCCTCTACTCTAGGGGGAGGAAATCAAAGAGCCAGCCACTGAGTTCATGTCAGAAACAGCCCCTGCTCCCCTTACTAGGGTACACACGTGGACACTGAGCTACCATGGGCTATAACTGAGCAGGGATTCTAGGTTATCTCCATGGGTCTTTACAAAAACCTCTGGGCTCAGCTTTTTTGGCTGTTTTGGTCTCTGTGGAGTTTCTGTCCTCTCCAGGTCTCTCCCTTCTTCCATAAGATTCCTTGCGCTCTGCCCAAAGTTTGGCTATGAGTCTCAACATCTGCTTTGATGCCATGCTGGGTAGTTTCTTTCAGAGGCCCTCAGTGGTAGTCTCCTGTCCTTTTTCTGGTTTTCTACTTCTTCCAATAATCTATCCCATTTGCCTTTCTGGGATTGAGCAGCTTCCCTGGAGTGCACCTTCTTGCTTAGCTTCTTTAGGTGTACAGATTTTACTATGTGTAACATGTATTGTATATCTAACACTTATAAGTGAGTATATATTAAGTATGTCTTTCTGCTTTTGGGATTCCTCACACAGGATGATATTTTCTAGTTCCATCAATTTGCCTGCAAATTTCACAATTTTCTTATTTTTAATTACTCAGTAGTATTCCATTGTGTGAAAATACCACAATTTCTGTATCCATTCCTCAGTTGAAGAACATATGGGTTGTTTTCTGGTTCTGGCTATTACAAATATGTCTGCAACAAATATGGTTGAACAATTGTCCTTGTATACTTTCAAACTTTGGATATATGCCTAGGAATGGTATAACAAAATATAGACCTTCCCAGCATAATAAAGTTACCCAGCAGGAAGGAATCTTGCAGACCATAAGTATTTTCATGTCTCCATGTCCTGTGACTTCAGTTTGTGGTGTCTATTCATTAGGTTTAGGAAGATAACCCAAAGTGATGAAATATCTTTTAACATTTGAAGGAGTCTATGGGACCCTTCAAACAACATATTGAAAAGAAGTAACAGATATTAGAGTTTTTATTTTAAATCCTATTGTGTTTGAGAAAGGCAATGTCATACTATTACAAGGTAACTTATTTACAATCATTTCATATATGTATAGATATACACATATATACATTTACATACATATACATGTATATATACCTATATATGTATACATATATACATGTATATATACATATATGTGTATATATATACTGAAGTCACTGAAGCTGCACTTCATTGTCTTTATACAAGTGTTCATCATAATGTATACTTACTTAAGGTGTCTACTTATAGAATTACAATGCTATTCTATGGTATTCTCATCTTCACATTAAAAAAATATTGTTCCTCCTATAATTACTCAATCCCTTTTATTTCTGCTGAAGTTTTTGTCAACCTACTCATTTCATTATAACTCAGCATCCATGATTTGTGTGTTATTTCAGATTGCACAGAATTTGTTATTTGATGTAACACATGGATGTTCAAATAAACCATAAACTATGTTGCTATATAAATATAACTTTTTCAGTCACCTTTTGTAGAATGGATGGAAAGCATCCTTTATTTTGAACAATGTATATAGTTGACATAGGAGACATCACAGAATGGGGAAAATATTTACAGACACTGTCCACCTGTTCTGTATTTTACACACTTACCCAATAGGCATTGTTGAATACAGGTAAAATTGGATTTACTTTAATTAATTTTTTTTAAGAAATCAGAAAAAAATTGATTCAATATGACTGATTTTATTCTTAGCACTAAATACGATAACACTGACAAATTATCTATTGAGTCGAAAATTAATGTTTATCAAAATAAAAGTAACAAATTCGTTAAAGTTTCCAATCATTTCTTCCAAAATGACTTTCCTTTTTAAATCATTTGTAAGGCTTCTGTTCATAGCTTTAAGGCCAGATAACAATCATTAGCATTTATTGACCTTTTGCAGTAGTAATTTAATCTTTGGGGGAACAAAGTTGATTAATCACAGCTTGACATATTGAAATTTGGCATAATTCTTCCTGAAAGTGCTTATGGGGCAGCAAGTTCTAGGGCATTTAGGGTAATAACTAAGCATGCATTGCAAGTAAATGGATTAAGAAAAGTTTTCCAGAAATTAAGAACATTCCTTTTCGTAGATTCAATCCTAGAACTTTATTGAACAAGTCAAGTTATAGATCATATGTATTTATTTTAACTACACCCAGAAATGATAGACAAAAAGGATAAATTAATAAAGAAAACAAATGTCTTCTTGTGTACTTGAGCATATTTTGGATATATGTCTAAGAGTGATATAGCTGGATCTTTTTTATGTTGTTTTTTTTTTAATTTAACTTTTATTTTATTTAACACTTTATTCATTCTGTATCCCCTCATAAGCCCCTTCCTCCTCCCCTCCCAGTCCCACCCTCCCCCCCTTTCTGCATGCATGCCCCTCCCCATGTCCACTGATTGGGGAGATTCTCCTCTCCTTCTTTCTGATCTTAGTCTATCAGCTGGATCTTGAGGAAGCACTATTCCTAATTGTCTGAGAAAGTACCATATTGATTTTCAAAGTGGTTGGAAAAGCTCACATTCCCACCAGCAGCGCAGCAGAGGAGGGTTCCACTTTCTCCACATCTTCTTCAGCATGTATTGTCACTTGAGTTTTTGATCTTAGCCATTCTGATAGGTGTAAGCTGAAATTACAGGTTTGTTTTATTTTGCATTTCCCTGATGACTAAACATTGAACATTTCTTTAAGTGTTTCTATGCCATTCTATATTCCTCTATAGAGCATTCACTGTTTAGCTCTCTACTCCATTTTTTAATTGGATTACTTGATTTGTCCCTTTTAACTTCTTTAGTTCTTTATATATTTTGGATATTAGCCCTCTGTCAGATATAGACTTTCCCAGTCTGTAGGCTGTCATTTTGTTCTGATGGCAGTGTGCTTTGCTTTACAGAAGGTTTTCAGTTTCATGAGGTCCCATTTATTGATTGTTGATCTTAGAGCCTGTGCTATTGGTGTTCTGTTCAGGAAGTTGTCTCCTGTGCCAATGAGTTCTATGCTCTTCCTCACTTTATCTTATAACTAATTTAGTATGTCTGGTTTTATATTGAGGTCTTTGATTCACTTGGACTTTAGTTTTGTGCATGGTGATAAATCCCAGATGTCCCTCAATGGAGGAATGGATACAGAAATTGTGGTACTTTTACACAATGGAATTCTACTCAGCAATAAAAACAAGGGAATCATGAAATTTGCAGGCAAATGGTAGGATTTAGAAAAGTTTATCCTGAGTGAGGTATCTCAGAAGCAGAAATACATACACGGTATACACTCACTTATAAATGGGTATTAGCCATATAATATAGGATAAACATACTAAAATATGTATATCTAAAGAAGCTAAGCAAGGAGGACCCCAGTTAAGATGATCTGTCCTCACTCAGAAAGACAGACAGTATGAATATTGCAAGAAGGAGAAAACTGGAAAAAGGACAGGAGCCTACCACAGAAGGCCTCTGAAGTTTCTACCCAGCAGTGTATCAAAGCAGATGCTGAGATTCATAATCAAACTTTGAGCAGAGTGCAGGGAATCTTATGAAAGAAGGGGGAGATAGTAAGACCTGGAGCACACAGGAGCTACACAAGGAGGGCAACGAAACCAAAAAAGCTGGGCTCAGGGGTCTTTTTTTAGATTGACACTCCAACTAAGGACCATTCATGAACCCCTGCTCAGATGTAGCTCATGGCATCTCAGTATCCAAGTGGGTATCCTAATAAGGAAAACAGGGACTGTCTCTGAGGTTAACTCAGTGGCTAGCTCTTTGACTGCCTCCCCTGAATGGGGTAGCAGCCTTGCCAGACCACAGAGGTGGACATTGCAGCCAGTCCTGAGGAGACCTGATAAGCTAGGGTCAGATGGAAAGTGAGGAGGACCTCCCCTATCACTGGACTTGGGGGAGTGCATGGGCAGAGATGAGGGAGGAAGAGTAGAAGGGAGAAGGAATGATGGTGGGGGTTACAGTTCAGATTCAAGTGAATAAAACTATTATCAATATAAAAAATAAAAAATTAATAAAAAATAAAAAAACAAACAAAAATTAATGACAAAAAAAATCCCTGTTACAGAGGAGGCTCCTGCAAGTCTATGAGGTTATGAGGGGTGACCCTAGCTGAGACTCCAAGCTATGGGTGTTAAGGAACATAAAGTCAAATGCTGCTATGTCTAGGTGGAACTCCCAGTGGAGGGAGGGAGATACCAACCCACAGGTAAAATGGCCCAAATATATGTTGTCTACAAGCATAGGGGCAAAGATGGAACAGAAATTGAGAGAATGGTAAACCAGTGACTGGCCCAGCTTCAGACACACCCCATATGATAGGGCCAACAACTGTCACCATTAATAATACTCTGCTATTCTTGCAGACAGGAGCCTAGCATAACTGTCTTCTGAGAGGCTTCATCCGGCAGCTGATGGGGACAGATGCAGAGACCTAAAGGCCAGCAATGGACTGAGCTCAAGGAGTGCAATGGAAGAGTGACAGGAAGGAAAGAGGGAGACATAAGGGTCAAAGACACCAAAAGAAGACCTATAGAGTAATCTATTTCAGTTCACAGGGTCTCACATAGAATAAAACACCAATCAAAAGGCTTGTATGGACAGAATCTAGCCCCTTGTACATATGTAGCAAACATGCAGCTTGACATCATGTGGGCCCCCTAACAATAAGAGTAGGGCCTTTCTCTGAATCTGTTACAGCTGGGTCACTTTCCCTAGAACTTGGCTGTCTTGGCACTCCAAGTTTAGAGAAGATGTGCAGTGACTTGAGATACCAGTGTGAACTGGTACCAATTGGTGGCCTCCCCTATTTTAGAAGGAAGGAGAGAGGTGTGGTGGTGGGACTGGGGAGAGTGATTGGAGGGGGCTGGGATTGGGATATAAAAGAAATCAAAATAAAATAAAAATAGGGGAAAAGCGAAAAATCAAAGGACTGGGAGAGAGACATGGGAGGAGAAGAAGGAGAAGGGTTTGAGTGGGGAGGATGAGGAAGGAGGCTACCGATGTGATACAAAATGAATAAATTGCAATTAGTAAAACATTAATTTGAAAGGACTGTTAATCAGTGGGAGACAGAACAAAGTACAGCAGATATTACTATCTTATGAAATAACATGAAGAAGTTATAATAACAAAGGGTGTATTTTACAGTGTCTTACAAAATTAATCAGTGAAATATGATAAATTTTAATTTGTATCTGATGCAAATGGGACGAAGAAAAAAGCTGAATATTTGTTTGTGGATTAGACCAGAAATTTTAAGATTCTGACACTTTGTCAATTTAACATAATTCATTCTGATAAATCTTCATAAAATTATTATGATAAAATATCTTGCCTACAGTACTATGGGAAACCAATCGGTTACTGAGCTACCATGGGCTACATCTGAGCAGAGGTTCTAGGTTATATCCATACATGGTCCTTGGTTGGAGAAACAGTCTCAGAAAAGACCCCTGTGCCCAGATATATTTGGTCCTTGTGGAGCTCCTATCTTTTCCACGTCATATAAACTCCCCCTTCTTTCATATGATTCCCTGCATTCTGCTGAATGTTTGGTTATGAGTCTTAGTATCTGCTTTGATACAGTGCTAGGTAGAGTCTTTCAGAGGCCGTCTGCAGTAGGCTCCTGTCTTGTTACTTGTTTTCTCCTACGTCCAATGCACATCCCGTTTATCTTTCTAAGTGAGGAATGATCGTCTTACCCCATGTCTGCTTTCTTGTTTATCTTCTTTAGGTGTAAAGATTTCATTATGTTTATCATATATTATAGGTCTATATAAGCAAGTATGTACCATGTTTGTCTTTCTCCTTCTGGGATACCTCACTCAGAATGATCTTTTCTAGATCCCACCATTTGCCTGCAAATTTCATGATTTCCTCCTTTTTCATTGCTGAGTAGTATTCCATTGTGTTAAAATACCACAATTTCTGTATCCATTCCTCCATTGATGGACATCTGGGTTGTTTCAAGGTTATGGCTATTACAAATAAAGCTGCTACAAACATGGATGAGCAAATGTCCTTGTTGTGTACTTGAAAAAAATTTTGGATATATGCCTAGCAGTGGTACAGCTGGGTCTTGAGGAATCACTATTCCTAATTGTCTGAGAAAGCGCCAGATTGACTTCCAAAGTGGTTGTACCAGTTTACATTCCCACCAGCAATGGAGGAGTGTTCCCCTTTCTCAAAAACCTCTCCAGCATGTGTTGTCATTTGAGTTTTTTTGATAGGGGAAGTCCTCCTTCTTTACTGTCTGACCCTAGCCTATAAGGTCTTATCAGGATTGCTTGGATCTTCTTCCTCTGTGAGCTGGCTTGGTTGTCCTATCAGTGAGAAGTGATCAAGAAGATTACACTGAAGATAAAATTACTTATGGTGTATTAAATAAAGCAACAGTTCTTTTTGTTTTTTATTCTGGATAGTCAATCGAGACTGTCTATAAGCTGCAATAATTTCTTATGTTCAAGAGTTCATCATTTGTGGCTTTTATCATTGTTAATATACTTTTTCTCTATTCATCCCTCTAAAGAGTAAGCACTTACTGAGAAACTCACTAAAATATGTTTATTTTGTACTTCACAGGCCTTCATAGGTTTGACTTCCCTGGTCTTGATGTCCAAGTCATTAGGGTAGGATGAGAAAAGTGTATTCCTCAGAACAAATATTCTATGACTAGACTGCGATTTGATAACAACAAAAACTCAGGTCTGAGTGCAAAAGTTAGCATATTATTACACACTTGCAAAGAGTGGGTAACGTATCCACAGTTAGCTTGTTTGATTGGTCCACAGAGAACACAGATGCATGGAGAAAAATTGCAGTCAGGAAAATTAACGTATCCCCTGGCATGAAACTATCCATCTGCTACACGTTCTTTTCTGTATTCTTTAAGGAAAATAACAGCTGTGATTTGAGTCAATCTACCAGGAAACAGCAATACATCCCCATTTTCCTAGATCTGCATTATATCAATCTCATGTTGAAAGTTCTAATTAATCCACAGGGCCCTTGATCATGTCGCTAGCTCATAATTGAGCATATTGGCCTATGACATTTATAAGTAGGAAGGAAGAAGCAGGTTTCCTCAATTATTTCGTATTGCATATTCATTCCGCGTGCTGGGAGGCTAGATTCATAAGAATTCTAGAATCTCTCTCCTAAGAAAATTTTCCACGCAGAATATTTGCATGTGAGAAACAGAGAAAGTGAAGAGAGTGGAACAGTGTGAGAGAGAGACAGAGAGGGAGACTATACAGTCAAGGACACTGCACCATCATTTACTGACTGCTACTACAAAAAGTCATTTTATTAGGTGGAGCACTCTCAAATACATTTTAATAAGCTCTATCATATAGTTGTCTTGTTTGGAGCCATTTTATACAAATTTTTAAAACATTAGCTTATAAATAACTAAAAATAGTAATATTAAAAAGTCATAAAACATTAAATCTAAAATATTAATATTAAAAATAAAAGATATCAAAATAAAATGTGAGTGATAGGTGGTGATAACTGATAACTTCACAGCATCTGAAGGAGGGAGAGTAAAGAGCAGATGTGACTATATATGTGTATATGTATATATATATATATATATATATATATATATATATATCTCACAGGCACAATACCATGTTTGCCACTTGCTGCTGCATTGTTCACAATAGGAAAGTTTTGAAAGTGACATCTGTTGGCACAGTTATAAAGAAAATTTGATTTATGTATGAAATGAAATTTGGTTCAGCTGTGAAAAAGAATACATTTGTGTTCTTTGCAGGCAAAAGGCATGCAATGGGAGTTTATAGTTTTAAGTGAGTTCATTCAGAATCAGAAAGCCAAACATTACAGTTTTTCACTTCTGTATCCTAGATTTCATATAAAGATATAAAACTATGTATATACATATGACACAAAAGTAAATTCAAAACTAAAAAATAAAGTGTGAAAGGGAATAGATGAATGAAGAAAGAATAGTCGAGGATGGAGGAAATACTCACAAAGCATATTGTCTACATGTATGTTAATGTTCTTACAAAACTCATTGGTATATGCCGTGAATACATGCCAATAAAATTAGCACTCCAAGGAAAACATTGTTTTCAATAAATGGATGCATTTTAATGAAGTGTTAATTTATTCTAACATAAAGTGAGAATAAGCAATGACAGAAATTCATTAGGGATTCTTCATGGAGGGAAAAGAATCTATAAAAATAGCACAGATTACGTTAAAATTAAAATATATTCAATTTAGAAAGAGCATAGGAAAAATACTTTATTTCAGTAGCAAGATCCTCTAAAGTAAGTGTTCCCATTTAGGGTTTCTTTATTATGATAGTCGCTGGTGATAAATGTCAGAGTAATGAAGCACAGTAATCCTGGGCAAAGATCACTGCTGTCCTGTTAACCTATTGTCTCTCCAAGGTGATGCAGAATTGTTAGCTTTAGTTAGAAATTCTGACAAAAATAGCTGTTACACAAAGACATTGTATAAGACTAAGATTTGTTTGTTCATTTGCACAGAGTTAAAGTTTCTTCTTAATACACTTTACTTAAACTTCAGGTATTGAAATATATGAAACTTTCTTAAAAAACAAGAATAATCCAAGAGTAGAATGTGGTAAATAGAGAAAATAATTTATAGTGCTTTTTTGTTTAATTTTGTTTTTAAGATTTTATTATTATGTTCTAGAGGAACATAACTGATAATGTGTAAATATATGTATATGCACACACATATATATAATATTCATATATGTGGGACAGGATATATCCACACAAAAACATATATATTTAGTTTACTATGTGACAGGAGCAGTCACAGTTTATTTTACTTAAATAAACTTATATTTTGCTTGTTATTTTCTTATTTTATCATTATTTTATAATGATAAAATTATTAATTATTAATTATTTTATAATGATAAAATTCCTTTTTTAAACTAAACTATAACACTAAATAAGGAAAAGAAAAAAGTTTACTTTCGATAAGATTCAGTCTTCAAAACCATGAATCAAGTATCTCTTGACAAACATACAAAATTAGTGTCACTATTTTTTTGCCATTTTCCTATAGATCTCTTAATTTTTAAATTTATTTTAGAACTTTTATTATTATTATAATTTATTACAGTTTATTCGATTTGTGTCCTGACTGTGGCTCCCTCTCTCACCTTTTCCCAATCGCACCCTCCCTCCTTCTTTTCCCCCTATACTGCTTCCCTAGTCCACTGATAGAGGAGGTCCTTCTCCCCTTCACTTTGACCCTAGCCTATCAGGTGTCATAGGGACTGGCTGCATTGTCTTCCTGTGGGGACTAACAAGGCTGCTTCCCCTTTAGGTGGAGGTGATCAAAGAGGCATCAACTGGGTTCATGTCAGAGACAGTCCCCACTTGGAGACTAAGTCTATAGGCTACATCTGAGCCTGGGTTTTAGGTCCTCTCCATGTATTATCTTGGTTGGGTTATCATTCTCTTCAAACCCCCCCCCCCTCGGGCTCAGTTTTTGATTCTGTTGGTCTTCTTTTGTAGTTCCTGTCCCCTCCAGGTCTTTCTTTTTTTTTTTTTTTTTTTCGATTTCTTTTCTTTTTTTTTTTATTTTTATTTTTTTTTCATCAATTACACTTTATTCATTCTGCATCCCCCCATAAGCCCCTCCCTCCTCCCCTCCCAATCCCACCCTCCCTCCTCCCTCTGCTTGCATGCCACTCCCCAAGTCCACTAATAGGGGAGGTTCTCCTCTCCTTTCTGATCTTAGTCTGTCAGTTCACATCAAAAGTGGCTGTATTGTCCTCTACTGTGGCCTGGTAAGGCTGCTCCCCGCCCCCCCAGAGGGAGGTGATCAAAGAACAGGCCTCCAGGTCTTTCTATTCCCCTTTTTTTCTTAAGATTCCCTGCACTCTGTCCAAAGTTTGGCTATGAGTCTCAGCCTCTGCTTTGATACCTACATCAGTAGAGTCTTTTAAAAGCCCTCTGTGGTAGGCTCTTTTCCTGTTCCCTGCCTTCTCCTACTTCAGTCAAATTATCACACATGCTGGAGAAGATGTGGAGAAAGGGAAACCCTCCTCCATTTCTGGTGGGAGTGTTAATTTGTACAACTGCTTTGGAAATCAGTCTGGTGCTTTCTCAATTAGGAATAGTGCTACCTCAAGATCCAGCTATACCACTCC
Organism: Meriones unguiculatus; assembly: GCF_030254825.1. Lineage (NCBI taxonomy): Eukaryota > Metazoa > Chordata > Mammalia > Rodentia > Muridae > Meriones > Meriones unguiculatus. The sequence continues at coordinate 92,104,655 of NC_083357.1, read as the reverse complement.
TAGCCATATATCCAAAATATGCTCAAGTACACAAGGACATTTGCTCAGCCATGTTCATAGCAGCTTTATTTGTAATTGCCAGAACCTGGAAACAACCTAGATGTACCACAAATATGGAATGGACAGAAATTGTGGTACACAGTGGAATACTACTCAGCAATTAAAACCAAGGAAGTCATGAAATTTGCAGATAAATGGTGGGAACTAGAAAAGATCATCTTGAGTGAGGTAACCCAGAAGCAGAAAGATAAACATGGTATATACTCACTCATAAATGAATATAAGACAGATAATATAGGATAAACATACTAAAACTTATACTCCTAAGGAAGATAAACAAGGAAGACCCTAGGGAAGATGTTCAATTCTTAACTTACTTTAACAAGAAAGTGTCCACAACAAAGAGGTAGAAACACCCATACTTTAGCTATTTCAAAGCAGTGCTATCATTCACATATTAAATAGATCAATGATATTGATAGATAGATAGATAGATAGATAGATAGACCTACAGAGACGGGAAATTATGATGCATACTTATATATTCAGAAATTTGCCTCAAAAGTTGTCAGTAAAACAAAAATATAGGCTGATTACTATTATTCTTAGTAAAAGGTGTAAAATGACTAATGCCACCACAAGAAATTAACTTCCAGAGAAGTTGTAAACTAGTGAGATAACTGCAGTCCTAGTAATGATGGACAAATTATGAGTTTGAGGCCAGTCTGGGTAACATAGTGATACTATCAACAAGAAATAGTTAAGAATGTTTCATGTTGAATCTTCATACAGGGATTTTTGTATTTATGTTAAAGATGGAAGTTAATATTATTTTCCTCATGTGAAACATTAATAAGCTGTGTATGTCGTAAACAAACTTTTACGCTTTGCATTTGTAATGTTCACTGTGCTTTCAAGCTATTCTGATTATCTTGAAATATTAAAGGATACAGTATTAGGTAGTGCTGACATTGAGTCTTTTTGCCAAATCTATTATCTTAATTTCATACCACATTAATTTCCACTATAATTGCTGAATCACATAAGACATACAGCCTTGTTTTCCATCCAGAGCTGTGTTTTAAAGTTTCTTTCTCATCTTATTTGGTAATTATATACACTATAGAGTCCGTCTGCAAAATGAGCCTGGCAGTGGACAAAGGGTACATTTTCCATTTACTTAATATTTTGAAATAGATAAATTAACTTTTTTAAAATGAAGTACATATAATAAATTAGCTTTTTATAACTTTGAAGCACAAATTTATTAGAGAAAGTAAATGGGGAAGCATTGTCTAGAAATAAACATTAAAATTAAGAAAGGAAAACTGGGAAGAGGTCTTAAAACATTACAATTAGTTCAGAACTAATTTGAGGTATTCACTCCCCAATGGAGCTCAGAAAATTGTTCACAGCACTTCCATAACAGCATGACAGCCATCTTCACACTCACCCTTGCTTTAGTCAGTGCTAGAAGTCAGGAGCTATTTGATTTCCTATGTTATTTTGTTAAATGTTCATCATTGAACTGGAGAGATGGCTCAGTGGTTAAGAACACTCACTGTTCTTCCAAAGGTCATGAGTTCAATTCCCAGCAAACACATGGTGGCTCATAACCATCTATAGAAAGATCTGGTGTGCAGGCAGAATGTTGTATAAATAATAAATAAATCTTTAAAAATACGTTTGTCATTTTCAGACATAAGCTTTATATCAGGACTTAAATTCTCTGCAGTGTATTTTCTTGTATCTAGAATTTTCCTAAATAATAACAATAATATGTGAATCTAAATTAATTTTATTAAATTAGAAAAAAGTTGTACCACATCACTTAGTATAGGATCCTGAGATTTAACCTTACACCCATCAGAATGACTAAGATCAAAAACTCAAGAGACAACACATGCTGGAGAAGGTGTGGAGAAAGGGGAACCCCCCTCCATTGCTGGAATGTAAACTTGTACATCCACTTTGGAAATCAATGTGGCATTTTCTCAGACAATTAAGAATAGTGGTTCCTCAAGATCCAGCTATACCACTGTTAGGCATATATCCAAACAGGCTCAAGTACACAACAAAGACATTTGCTCAAACATGTTCGAAGCAGCTTTATTTGTAATGGCTAAAACCTGGAAACAATCTAGATGTCCCTCAACTGAGGAATGGATACAGAAATTGTGGTACATTTACACAATGGAAAACTACTCAGCAATTAAAAACAAGGAAATCATGCAAGCAAATGGTGGGATCTAGAAAAGATCATCCTGAGTGAGGTATCCCAGAAGCAGAAACACACACGGTATATACTCACTTATAAGTGGATACTAGTCCTTAAATATAGGATAAAAATACTAAAATCTCACCATTTGCCTGCAAATTTCATGATTTCCTCCTTTTTAATTGCTGAGTAGTATTCCATTGTATAAAAAGACCACAATTTCTGTACCCATTCCACCGTTGATGGACATCTGGGTTGTTTCCAGGTTCTGGCTATTACAAATAGAGCTGCTATAAACATGGTTGAGCAAGTGTCCTTTTTGTGTACTTGAACAAACTTTGGGTATATACCTAGCAGTGGTATAGCAGGGTCTGGAGGAAGCACTATTCCTATTTGTCTTAGCAGGCAAATGGTGGGATCTAGAAAAGATCATTCTGAGTGAAATATCCCAGAAGGAGAAAGACAAACATGGGATATACTCACTTATATAGACCTATAAGATATGATAAACATAATGAAATCTATACACCTAAAAAAGATAATCAATTGAGCGGACATGGGGTAAGATGATCAATCCTCGTTTAGAAAGACAGATGGGATGTGCATTGAACGTATGACAGGAGTCTACTGAGCGCATCTGAAAGACTCTAACTAGCAGTGTTTTCAAAGCAAAGACTCATGACCAAACCTTTGGCAGAGTACAGGGAATCATAAGAAAGAAGGGGAGTTAGTCTGATGGGGAAAGGATAGGAGCTCCACAAGGACCAAATATATCTGGGCACAGGGTCTTTTCTGAGACTGACATTCAACCAAGGACCATGTATGGATATAACCTAGAACCTCCACTCAGATGTAGCCTGTGGTAGCTCAGTAACCAATTGGTCTCCCAAAGTGAGGGGAACAAGGACTATTTCTAACAGGAACTCAATGACTGGCTCTTTGGTCTCCCCACCCCCGAAGGGAGGAGCAGTCCTGTTAGGCCACAGAGGAGGGCTTTGCAGCCAGTCCTGAAGATGCCTGATAAAACAGGATCAGATGAATGGGGAGGAGGTCCCCCCTATCAGTGGACTTGGAAAATGGCACGGTGGAGATGAGAGAGGGAGGGAGGGACTGGGAGGGAATGAGGAATCGGGACACAGCTGGGATACAGAGTTAATAAAATGTAACTGATAAAAAAAATAAAAAATAAAAAATAAATAAAAAAATACTAAAATCTTTACACCTAAAGAAGCGAAACAAGGAGGAGGGCCCGGGGTAAGATGATCAATCCTCACTTAGAAAGACAAATGGGATGGACATTGGAAGTAGGAGAAAACAAGTATCAGGACAGGAACCTACCAAAAGGGGCCCTCTAAAAGACTCTACCTAGCAGTGTATAAAAGCAGATGCTGAGAATCTTTAACAAACCTGGGGCAGAGTGCAGGGAGTCATATGAAAGAAGGGGGAGTTAGTAAGACCTGCAGAGGACAGGAGCTCCACAAGGACCAAATATATCTGGGCACAGAGTCTTTTCTGAGATTAATACTCCAAACAAGGACCATTTGTGGATATAACCTAGAACCCCTGAACAGATATAGCCCATGGCAGCTCAGTATCCAAGTGAGTACCCTAGTAAGGGGAACAGGGACTGTCTCTGACATGAACTCAGTGGCTGGCTCTTTGACCTCCCCCAAGGGAGGAGAAGCCTTGCTATGCCACAGAGGAGGACATTGCAGCCAGTCTTGATGAGACCTGATAAGCTAAGGTCAGATGGAAGGGAAGAGTACCTCTCCTATCAGTGGACTTAGAGAAGGGCAGGAAGATATGAGGGAGGAAAGGTGAGATTGGGAGGGAATGAGGGAGGGGGCTACAGATGAGATACAAAGTAAATAAACTGTAATTAGTATAAAAAATAAAATTTTAATTAAAAAATAATTACATTTAAACTGTAAAAATTATTGACGATTTGCTTGCTATTTTTATGCTTTCTTGGGTGTTTGTTTTGCCTTATTTCCCAGTAAAACCTCTATTTGCTGTTTTTCATCAAGTACAGACAGCTTAAAATTGGGAATATATAGATGGGTTTAAAAAGTGGACAATTTTGTGCTTTCTAATAATCCAAAGTGCTAATTAGGTTATTCATTAACAAAATTTTAAATTTAAAATTATTATTGTTATCACCTGCATTTGTAATGATATTAGATACTACAATATTTTTTCAGCTTAACACTTAAAACCATATTTGTTTTCTCCCTCTTCCTATGTCCAACCTGTTTGCCTTTCTGAGTGAGGACTGATCATCTTACCCAAGGTCTTCTTTCTTGCTTAGCTTCTTTAGGTGTACAGATACTTTGGAAATCAATCTGGTGCTTTCTCAAATAATTAGGAATAGTGTTACCTCAAGATCCAGGTGTACCCCTCCTAGACATATATCCAAAAGAAGCTCAAGTACACAACAAGGACATTTGCTCAACCATGTTCGAAGCAGCTTTATTTATAATAGCAAAAACCTGGAAACACCTAGCTGTCCCTTAACTGAGGAATGGATACAGAAATTGTGGTACATTTACACAATGGAAAACTACTCAGCAATTAAAAACAAGGAAATCATGAAATTTGCAAGCAAATGGTGGGATCTAGAAAAGATCATCCTGAGTGAGGTATCACAGAAGCAGAAACACACACGGTATATACACACTTATGAGTAGATACTAGACCTTAAAGATAGGATAAACATGCTAGGTAGACTTTCAAAAAGCAAAACTCATCTCCTGCCTTTAAATTTATTTCAAATTATGTGTTCAATGTTGAATTTTCATATTTTGTTTATTTCAGCAAGTTTTCTTTGATTTTTGTCCATAATACTATACAAACCATTTCCTCTGTTTTTGCTTTGTGTGTGTTGAAGTTTCTGTTGAAGAAGACAAGGAAAGTATTTTCACAAGTTCCAGCTCACCAAGTATTGATTTTTAATATTCATTACTTAATTTGTATCTTAATGCATATATCATTAAAGCACATTCCTTTTAAAATTTCAGAACACATCATAACGTCAGAATATTTTAATTAACTTTTTAAGAATATCTTAAGCATAATTTATCTAAATACATAAAATAGCTCTTACCAAGAAAGCTCATAATTATATTTTTGTATTAAAAGGTGTATATGCATGCAACTTTTTATGAATAACAACAAACTTTAATCAATTACATTTTTCGAAACCATAGCAATACCATCATAACAATTTTAGTGTTATTTTAGGATCTAGGAATTTGGCTCAATGATAAAATGCTTATTGCACGAACATGAGAATCTCAGTTTATATCCTTACAAACAATGTAACTTTCAACCAAGGACCATGTATGGATATAACCTAGAACCTCCACTCAGATGTAGCCTGTGGTAGCTCAGTAACCAATTGGTTTCCCAAAGTGAGGGGAACAAGGACTAGTTCTAACAGGAACTCAATGACTGCCTCTTTGGCCTCCCCACCCCCCAAGGGAGGAGCAGTCCTGTTAGGCCACAGAGGAGGGCTTTGCAGCCAGTCCTGAAGATACCTGATAAAACAGGATCAGATGAATGGGGAGGAGGTCCCCCCTATCAGTGGACTTGGAAAGGGGCACGGTGGAGATGAGGGAGGGAGGGAGGGACTGGGAGGGAATGAGGGATGGGGACATGGCTGGGATACAGAGTTAATAAAATGTAACTAATAAGAAAAAAATGAAATTAAAAAAAAGGGAAAAAAAAAACAATGTAACTGACAGACAAGAGAGTGAGATTCTACAACATTTGTATGGCACAGTGGGCCCAGCTGGGTCACTGGAGCCTCCTGACCAGCCTGCCTAGTGGAACTAGTAAGCTCCAGGCTCCTGAAAGAAATCTTGCTCCAATAAATAAATACAGTTAATTAAATGAAACAAGTAATGTGGAGAAGCAATTAGGGAAGGCATCCTGAGTCAATCTTTGAACTCCAAATGATGCTGTATAAGTTAGCACACTACAAACACACTCACACCTAAACACAGTACTTCTTCACACCTATGAGTGTTTGAATACACACAGAAGTACACACACAGGGTTGTGGGTTTTTATTTTTATTTTTTGTCATTCAAACTAAATAATTTTAACTTTTCATTGGTTCTTGATGTGATTCACATAATGCATGCAATCCAAAGTGTCTATCTTCCTGTCTCTTTGAATCTGCCCTCCTCCCTTGCACCTTCCTCCCCAAAAAGAGAATAAAAACAAAAGTAAAAAAGTAAACAAAACAAACCATAAAAAAAAAACAAAAACAAACAAACAAACAAACAAAAAAAACCTCATGGAAGCTGAAGTGTGTCCTATTATGTCCCACAGTATAACCTGTTGTGGTTGTTTGGGTTTATGATATGTAAACCTGTTTTTGTTAAAATTCCAAGTTGGGGATTTTAGTTTGGCTACACCTGTTAAGGGCCTTATGTAGAGGGTGGTGGTCTTTGCTAGGTGGAATTATTTAAATTCTGAGGACTTTGATGGTTGTAAATATGACAGCCCAGAGGGAAAAGGCACAGCTGCTTGGAGGACTGCTTGATGCTAGTTTGTTCTGCTGCTGCATTTGCTGTTTTGCTTGTTACCTGGACTTCAGGATTTCTGGATGACTGATATTAATATTGGTCCCCAAAGAATCCTAAGACCCTACCCAGTGGGACTTAGGAGAGAAAACCCCGCTCCCTGTCTTCACTAACATTCTTTCCCTCCTATCTGGTACTGGGAGTTTGGAATGGAGTTAGAAGCATTTAACAACCCTAAACAAAACAGGTTTGTTTAAAAAAATCAAGGTTAAGGGTAACCTTGTCCACATAATTTTACTTGTAAATGCAAACCAATTCTTTCTCTTTCTTTTTTGTTTTTCTTTTTTCTTTCCTTCTTTCTTACCCATCTGCCTTCCCTCCCTTCTTTCTTCCCAGTCCCTACCCTCCCCCTCTCCTGTGTTTCTCCTCAGAAAAGTGCAGGCCCCCATGCAGGCCTACCAGACATGGCTTACCAAGTTGAAGTAAAACTAGGCACTTCCTCACTAAAGAAGGTTAAAGGAGGCAGCCAGTTTGAAGAAAAGGGTCCCAAAGACAGGAAACAGAGTCAGAAACAGCACCTATTCCCAATATTAGGAGTCTTACAAGAAGACCAAGTTACACAGCTGTGCAGAGGGCCTTGGTCAGTCCCGTACAGGCTTTCTAGTTGGTGGTTCAGTCTTTGTGAGTGCCTATGGAGCCCAGGTTAGTTGATTCTGTATGTTTTCTTGTGGTGTCCTTGCTACCTCTTGCTTCTACAATCCTTCCACCCCCTCTTTTTTTAATAGTTTCTTTTTATTATTATTATTATTGTTTTTTTATCAGTTACATTTTATTAACTCTGTATCCCAGCCATGTCCCAATCCCTCATTCCCTCCCAGTCCCGCCCTCCCTCCCTCATCTCCACCGTGCCCCTTTCCAAGTCCACTGATAGGGGGGACCTCCTCCCCATTCATCTGATCCTGTTTTATCAGGTATCTTCAGGACTGGCTGCAAAGCCCTCCTCTGTGGCCTAACAGGACTGCTCCTCCCTTCGGGGGTGGGGAGACCAAAGAGCCAGTCATTGAGTTCCTGTTAGAAATAGTCCTTGTTCCCCTCACTTTGGGAAACAAATTGGTTACTGAGCTACCACAGGCTACATCTGAGTGGAGGTTCTAGGTTATATCCATACATGGTCCTTGGTTGAATGTCAGTCTCAGAAAAGACCCTCTTCAGCAGGATTCTCAATGTTCATCTTGGGTCTTTGCATCTGTTTAAATCAGTTGCAGTGAGACTCCTCCCTGATTCCAGCTGGGTGAGACACCAATTGATGAGGACCTTGTAGAAAAAAAACAAACAAACAAAACAAAAAACAGAAAAAAGAAAAAGAGGTATCATTTCCTTTGATTTCAAATGTAAAAAAGAGCAATAGTAACAAAAATTGCTTGGTTTTAGCATAAAAACAGACTGTTTGATCCATACAATGGAAAAAAATTATCATATGCAACAAGTATTATGGGTCTGACTGAAAGTCTGCATGCAGAAGAATGCAAATAGATCCATATTTATCACCCTACACAAAACTCAAACTGAAGTGGATCAAAAACCTCAATATAAAACCAGATACACTAAATCTAACAGAAAGGAAAGTGTGCAATATAAGCTTGAAGGAACTGGTGCAGGGGACAACTTTCTGAACAGAACACCAACAGACCAGGCACTGAGATCAACAATTACAAATGGGACCTCAAAAAACTGGAAAGTTTCTGTAAGGCAAAGGACACTGTCAATAGAATAAAATAACAGCCTACAGACTGGGAAAGGATCTTCACTAACCCTATATCTGACAGAGGACTGGCATCCAAAATATATAAAGAACTCAAGAATTTAGACAACAAGCCAAATAACCCAGTTGAAAGAGAAAGGGGAGAGGAGAACAGAACTAAACAAAGAATTCTCAACAGAGTAGTCTCTAATATATGAGAAATACTTAAAGAAATGTTCAATGTCATTAATCACCAGGAAAATGCAAATCAAAATGACTCTGAGCCATTTGATGGGTCAAAATGATCTTGACCCATCAAAATGGCAAAGATCAAAAACTCAAGAGACAGCACATGTTGGCCAGGTTGTGGAGAAAACACAACACTCCTCTTAGCCAGAAACTGGAAACAACCCAGATGTCCCTCAACCAAAGAGTATATAAAGAAAATGTGGTTCATTTACACATCAAATACTATCCAAACATTAAAAACAAGGACATTATGAAAATTGCAGGCAAATTCAAGGAACTGGAAAGTTTTATTCCGAGTAAGGTAATTTTATTCCGAGTAAGGCCCCCTACACATACATTACATATGTGCATCTTGGTATTCATGTGGGGCCCTAAAAACTAGAGCAGTAGTTATCTCTGGCCCAGAAAGAAACACATGGCACTCATTCACTTGTAAGCAGATATTAGCCTTAAAGTACAGAGTAACTGTGATATAATCCACAGACCCAAAGAAGCTAAGTAACAAGGAGAGCCCAAAGGAGTATGCTTGAATCTCATAATGGGAAATAAAACTGACATCAAAGGTGAGTGGAGAGAGGGAACTGGGTTGAAAATTGGTTGAAGAGGGGAACAGGAAGGATCAAGTGATGGGAAGATTGAGGGAGAGTGAATGGGAAGAGAGAACTGAAATTGGTGTAGTGGAGGTGGAGGGCAGCTCTGGGATGAGACAATCTAGATAAAGAAAACTTGCAGGAATCCTGAGGGAAATTCTAGCTAAAACTACTAGCGACTGAGGATATGGAAACTAAAATGGACACCTCCTGTAACCTGGCAAGACTTTCAATAGAGGGATGAGGACATCAATACACTCACAAATCATTCACCCCAATATTTGTCCTGTCTACCAGATGGACAAGGATAAAGATGAAGCAGAAATTGAGTGAATGACCAACCAATGACTGGCCCAAATTGAGACCCATCCCATGAAAAAGAGCTAATCCCTGACACTATTATCCATACTCTGCTATACTTGCAGAGAGTTATACTAGCATAACTGTCCTCAGAGCAGCTTTGCCCAGCATCTGATAGAAACAGATGCAGCATCCACAGCAACACATCAGGTGGAGCTCAGGAAATCTTATTGAAGAGGGGGATGAAGGACTGAATGAGCCAGAGAGGCCAAGAATACAACAAGAAAACCTACAAAAATCAAATAACTTGGGCCCATAGGGGATCAAAGAGATGAAATCACCAACCAAAGAGCATGAATAGGACAGACCTAGGCCCCCTACACATACATTACATATGTGCATCTTGGTATTCATGTGAGGCCCTAAAAACTAGAGCAGTAGTTATCTCTGACATTGTTGCCTGCCCTTGAATCCCTTTCCCGTAACTGAACTTCTCTGAAGAGCCTCAGTAGGAGAAGATTCCCCTAGTCCTTGATATGCCAAAGCAGGTTAAAATACATTCAAGGCCTCCACTATTCTGAGGAGAAAGGGAGGGTGTAATGGGGAGAGGAGCAGTGAGAGAGTAGACTTGGAGCAGAGGAGTCAAGGGACGCTGTAATTGGGATGTAAAATAATTACCTCATTAATTAAGGAAAAAGAAGAAGGAGCAGGAAGAAGAGAAGGAGGAGAAAAAGAAATTGTTGTACTGCTCATACTGGAACATATAGAAAACCTTATAATCTCTCATTTAATGTATATTTATTCTATACTGTCTGCTCCACTCTAGAATCCAGACCAATCCAGTCCACATGATTTATCCTACCAAACTACAGAACATCATGAGAAACTTTCTCTGACCTTACCCCTAAACCTACTAAATGTCCTAATCTATTCCTTTGTCCTCCATATTTATCCCAGGATCAAGAAATTGTCATTTATAATTTTTTTTTTGTAATTTGATTCTTTGTATTCCTTTGATAACTTCATGAATGTATATTATACTTATATCACTTAGATCTCTCTCTGATACATATCTTTCCAACTGATTTCCAAATTCATCTTTTTCTACAAACACATATTTGTGGGTATTTGTGTGTGTTTATACATTGATAAATTAAACATGGATAGGTAATAGATGATAGATAGATAGATAGATAGATAGATAGATAGATAGATAGATAGATAGATAGAACCCGTTGACTGAACCTACTTACTGTTATTCTTATATCCATGAATTTAGGGGTGACCACTAAGAATTGGATTAAATATCAAGGTAGTTTTATTGAGAGAAAATATCATCTGTCTCTCAGTCTCAACTGATTGCCTTTTGTTCTTCTTCAACCAGAGGGATATTATGAAATTTCACCCACCTATGTTGGAAGATCACCTTGTGTGGTAATTATTCAGTTCTTTATTTTTCTTTATTAATTACACTTTATATTCCCCCTGTGGTTCTCTCCCTCCTCCCATCCCAATCCCTCCCTTCCTCCACCCTCTGCATGCATGCCCCTCCCCAATTCCACTGATAGGGGAAGACTTCTTTTTCTTCCTTCTGATCCTAGTCAGTTAGGTCTCATCAGGAGTGGCTGCATTGTCTTCTTCTGTGGCCTGGTAATGCTGCTTCCGCCTCAGGGGAGATAATTAAAGAACAGGCCAACAAGTTCCTGTCAGAGACATTCCTTGTTCCTATTACAATGGAATCCACTTGGATACTGAACGGCCATGGGCTACATCTGTGCATATTCAGTTCTTGTTTAGACAAAAATATTTCTGATGTTTTATCAATTCAGCACCATTGCCATATCCAAACTACACTGTTTCACAGTAGGCAGGGTAGGGTCGTCCTCTGGCTCATCCAACCTTTTTGTGTCTTCAGTGATATTCCCTGAGCCTTAAGTAGAGTGGTTGAGTTGTAAATACACAAATCATAGTGGCATACCCCATAGTTACACATTATTTACATTTCTGAAGCATCATGAATCATTTGATTCAAAAGAAGGTTCTTGGATGAGGGCCGAGATCTATACTTACCTGTGGTTTTATTAACAAAAAATTAGAATCCATTTTAAAACTATATTGATTTAGGGAAATGACAGTAACAGGTTCTGTAGGCTTTGCAACCTCTACACTGTGATTAGTTGGAAAGGTTTAAATAAAAAGGCACTAATTCCCTCCTATTGAGTGGGCGTTACACAGCTGTTAAAACCAAGGTAATAGTACCACTATTACAACATTTATGATATCTCTTGGACTGGAGATATTTGTTATTTGAAAGATATTGGGCCAGGTAAAACCACCAAATTATTTTTCTCAGCCTGCAGTGTACTTTCTGATACAATGAGAACTAATCCTTAGTTGAGGAGGTTTCCTGGACAGTTCAGCTTAATTGCTCTAATTTCCCTCTCCTGAGTGTGTGGGACCTACAGCAATCGAATCTTGCCTTCCAGTTCTAGAAGGTAATGACAGTAGCATAAATTGCCCACAGAACAACAACTCGAAAGTGAAGTTCCCTTGCCTGACAATAGGAATTTTGTTAGATAGTCAAAGATTCATCACAGGACAAAATTACCCTCTGAGGTATATCTCCATTTAATACACACACTGAGATGTGGTGTATTGGCTTATTTATCTCTCATTTCCCTCTTCTGTATTTTCTACACTCCATTTAGATCCCCCCTTTTCTATTCTTTACTTCATAGAACCCATGTCATTTTCCTCCCTTTAGAGTTCCTTCTTTGTCCACACTCTGGGTCTCTTTCCTATTTTATGACATATTTTTTTTTTCATTTCTGTTTAGAAGCTACATATCCAAATCTAAAGTTTTACAGCTTAGGATCTACAAAAATAAAAGGGAGAATTATAATTATTTATTTGTCTGGATCTAGGTTACATCATTCCATCTACTTTCATCCTGTTTCCCTGAAATTATGATCTTGTTTTTCTATCCATATAACGTGAATTCCCTTGTGATTTTGTAGCACATTTTCATTTCTATTCATCATTTAAGGACATCTTGGCGGCCTGTGTATTTTACCTATTATGGATGCAGTGGCAAATAACAAGGCAAAACATGCACCTCTTGATATTTATTATTTCTTCACATTCATGTGTATAGATTCTCCACATAAATGAGAACATCAATGTTTATTTGATTTTATCTATTTCACTGTGATAATACTGTAAGTTCAATCAACATAGCTACAGAAAGCTTAATTTCACTGTACTCTGTCCAACTATATCTACCACTGGGTAACCACTTGCATGTCTCACTATAATTAAGATAGATAGTCAACCTAAGTGCCTTCACTAGCCATCCTTATTCTTCCTGGGGCCACAATACCTTAGAATAATCCAAGGGAGGATAGAATTTCATTGGCTTTTGATTTCAGATAATCACCTTATAGCTGTGTTACCTTGTGTGCTTTGAAGCAACAATGTAGTGGAAGGAACTTATTTCAGGGAGTCATCTTCACCACATTCTGACAGAAGCAAGAGAAGGATAACACATAAAGGAACCAAGAAAGAAAGTAGTCCCAAGTCCCTTCCCGTGTAATTTATTTATGGTCAGCTAGGTCTTGCTGACTCTAGTTTTCTGATTATTTCAAAACAGAACAACCAGTTAAAGGCTTAACACCCAGGGTACAAACCTTTTGTTTTAACCCTCATAACTAACCATAAAAGTCCAGACTGAAGGCTAAATTTATGGAAGGGTTCAGACAGATAGGTGAATAGATAGACATTTAGGCACTACAGTATGTTGGCTGTCAATTGTCATCAGTTCTAGGAGCCTTGAAATATCATCCTTCCCCTTTTGTTTCATTATTGTTATTGTTATTATTATTATTTATTACAATTTACTTACTTTGTATCGCTGTTGTAGCTCCCTCCCTCATCTCCTCCAGGTCCCACCCTTCCTCCTCTTCAGCTCCTATGTCCCTTTCCTAGTCCATTGATAGGAGAGGTCCTCCTCTCTTACTTTCCCACTCTGGCCTATCAGGTTTCATCAGGACAGACTGGATCCTTTTTCTCTGTGGCATAGTAAGGCCCCATCACCAGAGGGAGGTGATACAAAAGACAAATGGGTTGAGAAAGAAATTAGGGGAAAAACACCCTTCACAATATCGAGAAATAACATAAAGCACCTTTGTGTGACTCTAACCAAGCAAGTTAAATACCTACATGAAACAAACAAACAAACAAAAAACCCTTCAAGTCTCTGAGAAAGAAATTGAAGAAGAAATTAGAAGATGGAATGCTCTTCCATGCTCATATATAGGTAGAATTAACATAGTGAAAATGGTCATCCTACAAAAAGTAATATACAGATTCAATGCAATTCCCATCAAAATAATAACACAATTCTTTACAGACCTTGAAAGAGCAATTCTCAATTTTATATGGAAAAAGAAAAAACCCAGAATAGCTAAAACAATCCTGTATAATAAAAGATCTTCTAGAGGTATCTCCATCCCTGATCTCAAGCTGCACTGCAGAGCAACAGTAATAAAAACAACATGATACTGGCATAGAAAGAGACTGGTGGATCAAAAGAAGACCCTGAAATATACCCACACACCTGTGAATACTTGATTTTTGACAAGCCAAAACCATACAATGGGGAAAAAGATGACATCTTCAATAAATGGTGATGGCCTAACTGGATGTCTGCATGTAGAAAAATGCAAATAGATCCACATTTATCACCTTGAACTAAATTAAGTCCAAGTGGATCAAAGATTCCAACATAAAATCAGGCACACTAAATCTGTTAGGAAATAAGTTTGGGTACTGAGCTACTATGGGCTACATCAGAGGAGGGGTTCTAGGTTAAATCCATACATGGTCCTTGGTTGGAGAACCAGTCTCATAGAGGACCCTCGTGCCCTGATATATTTTGTCCTGGTGGAGCTCCTGTCCTCTCCCAGTCATACTAACTCCTCCTTTAATCATAAGATTCTCTGCACTCTACTGTGGTTTGGTTATGAGTCTCAGCATCTGCTTTGATATGCTGCTAGGTAGAGTCTGGGGAACAGGAACTATTTCTGACATAAACTCAATGACTGGCTTCTTTAACTCCCCCCAATCCCCAAGGGAGGAACAGCCTTGCTAGGCCACAGAGGATGACATTGCAGCCATTCCTGAAGATACCTGATAAGCTAGGGTCAGATGAAAGGGGAGGAGGATATCCCCTAGCAGTGGACTTGGAAAGGGATGGGGAGGGGATGATGGAGAGAGGGTGGAATTGGAAGGGAATGAGGGAGGGGCTATGGCTGGGATACAAAGAAAATAACCTGTGATTAATATTTAAAAATAGAAATTAATATAAAAAAAGAAAATAAGTTTTGGGAAATACCCTTGAACTCATTGGCACAGGAGACAACTTCCTGAGCAGAACACCAACAGCATGGGCTCTAAAATCAACAATAAATAAATGGGACCTCATGACACTGAAAAGCTTCTGTAAACCATCTTGCCCCTTTAATCAGAGTGTAAATGGCATCAAAGAACCTTCAGAGCCTTAGCTCAGGTTCAAATCAGAGTAGGTCAACACATTCCCAAAGCCATTCTATGATTGATCCTCAGTCCCAGAATGGGCACTTTGAAATAGTTGATTTTCCATCTGGTATTTTCCCCAATGTGGTCTTAGGGATGATGGGGTGCTTGATACTTTGCTAAGCAAAAATATTTGAAAACCATTGGAAAAGTCTCCATTTGGTAATAGAATGAATCAGTACCTTATCCCTAGAGGAATTTAAAAGATCAGTGCCAGATTGTTCATTGCCAAATTGTCAGCCCTAAAACTAGACATAATATTATATGATCTGAACATGTTATACTTAGAAATTTATGTGTATTTTCATATCTAAGTATGTATCCAGTATCAACTAGAAAAATATAAAAGATTGATTTTAAGGAGAACAGGAAAGGATATATTTTGGTTTTTGGAGGGAGGAAAGTGAAGAGAGAAGTGTTATAATTATATTTTATTTTTATTTATTTATTTTTTTTAGAAATACAGTTTATTTTTTTGTCTTTTTTTTTCCAGAGCTGAGGACCGAACCCAGGGCCTTGTACTTGCTAGGCAAGTGCTCTTCCACTGAGCTAAATCCCCAACCCCATAATTATATTTTAATCTCATAAATAAAAGAAAAATAAAAACAATGCAGAATTTATGATTTCCATTCTGTGTCCAATCAAATTTCTATTTGATATGTTCCAAAAGTTGGTAAATCTTGTAAGATGATAATGAATTAGCATAAGCATCATCATTTGGCAATATCATCTATAACTGTTATTCATGAGTAGTAATTTGCATACTCCAGGTTGTATAGTCTATAACACAAGGTCATAATTTAGATTGCAGTACTATAATCTCCCTTCCATTCCATACAGTAATGTAATACATGAGCCTGTTGCATCAATAATGTTTGTTGGAGGGAGTATAATTTAGCCCCTGCGCTGTACTTATTGATAAACATTTGTATGTCAGAGAGTAGGAAATACATTTTAGTGAAAATTAAGGCCTTTCATTCTCAGTGTGATGTATAGGGTTGCATTGCAGGGACCACACTGACATATCCCTTTTGAGATAAAAAAAAATACTTTGGTGCCCATGGCCCTTTGTACATATAGGAAAAAAGCAAAGGACTCAATAGACCTATATTAATTTTTGAGGCAACACATTTCTCACTAGAGTGTGCTAATGCACTATATTAGCTAAGTAGCCTGACAAGATCCTGATTTCAAATATGTTAGTCTAGAAGGACTGTGATTGTTCTAGAAACCGGAGCAAGAGGTGCTGTTCAATGGAAGCCCTGTTCATAAAATTCTTGCCTATATCTTCAACTTCATTTGCTCTTTCTCTCAGTTTTAAAGTTTCAGGCTTTGGAACAAGGTCATGAATTCCTTTTAATTGAATTCTCAACTTGGTGAGAAACAGACTTGGTGCCATTATCCTTTTCCTCCATTACTTAAAATCAGGGCTTTTAAGATTTTATTTTCTGGAACTCTTCAGAATGCTTAATGGCAGAGAAATTATCAGAAAATTAAGAAAAATTGGGCTACAAAAGAGTAGACTGGAGGGAAGTTGAGTTAGCCAAAGCTTTGAGATTGGTGCTAAAACCTACAAAATTTCAGATAGTTTAAAAATGAGCTGTTAGAAGTGTCATGCATATAAAGAAATACACATACTTAAAATATATTAATTGATTTGCCTTATAACAATTACCAACATTTTGAGCATTTCAAATATAAATACATGTGTTTCCCATATGGTATAATCAAATAATATAGTATTGGACATAAAATATGGCAATCCAGGAATGATATTATTCTTTCAATTATACAACTTAACAAGGATTGTTAGACAAATGTGTACAAACAAAATACAAGCATGCAAACACATTTTTATAATTTCTGAATAGTATTAACTGTATACAATGTGAAAAATGGCACCTCCTTTATCCTCTCCTCCTTACCCCTTCTCTCTGTCTCTTCCTTATCTTCCAACCCTCCTCTCCAAACCCTCAGTAAAGGGACCTCCCCCCAGTACACTCACCCCAGCACATCCAGTCCTAATAGTGCTGTGTAATTGTCTGTATCATAGTGCCCTGGCAAGGCAGCCAGGGTGAACTGATCAAAAGGTATGTAACAGAGACCATGTCAGAGACAGTTCTATCCCTTTTCTGGGGACCCATATGAAGGCTAAGCTGCTCATTGGGTATATATGCTTAGAAGGTCTGATTCTAGTCCATGCATGGTCCTTGGTTGGTGCTTCAGTCTCCCCAAGCCACTCTGGGCCCAGATTATTGAGAATGTTAGTCTCTTTGTGGAGCTCCTGTGACCTCAGGCTCTTTCTATCCTTCCCCCCATTCTTCTACAAGTCTCCCTATGCTCTTTGCAATGTTTGGCTCTGAGACGAGGTTTCTGTTTCGATCCCTTGCTGGGCAAGCCTCTCAGAGGAAAACCCTGTAAGGTTAATATCTGCAAACAGAGTGGAGAGTCATCAATAGTGCCAAGGTTGGCTCTCTTCCAAGGTGAGGGTATCAGGTTGGGACAGGCATGGGTTACCCATTCCCTTAATCTCTGCTCTATCTCACTCCCTACATATGCTGAAGTCAGGATAAATTCTGGATGGGAAGTTTTGTAGGTAGGGTGGTGTTCCCCTCTCTCCACCAGAAGTGCTGTCTAGTTAGACGGTGGCCTCTCCCGTATCCATGACACCTGCCACTGACTGGAGTCAGGCATATATATTCCTGGGAACCCACCCTGTGTCAGGTCGCCTGTTTTCTATGCTGTGCCCTGTCCATGGTTGCCCTTTTCTCGCACTCACCCTAAATCTGATCCCCACCATCATTTCCTTCCGTGTTCTCTCTCCTATCCAGTTCTCTCTTCAGTCATTTCCACGGACTATTCTATTTCCCTTTCTTGGTGAGATTAGGTCCTCCTCCATTGGGTCCTTTACTGTAGTTATTGTGAAAGTAACTTCTCTGAATTTAACTAACCACCCACAATTTCTATAATTATTATTGTTATGCACTTTCTATTCTGTCATATAATAATAATATAGTTATTACTGTGGTATACTATCCATTCTACTGTATTACAAAGAGTTTCATCTAAATATTTTAATCAATTATTTTTAATTTTAACTTTTTTATTAATTACTGTTTATTCGCTTTTTATCCCAGCTGTAGCCCCCTCCCTCATCCCCTTCCAATCCCACACTCCCTCCCTCATCTCCTCCCATACCCCTCTCCAAATCTATTGAAAGGGGTGGTCCTCCTCCCCTTCCATCTGACTCTAGCCTATCAGGTCTCATCAGGACTGATTGCATTGTCTTCCGGTGGCCTGGTAAGGCTGCTCCCCTTTTAGGGGGATGTGTTCAAAGAAAGAGCCACTGAGTTCATGTCACAGACAGTCCTTGATCCCCTTACTAGGAAATCCATTTGGATACTGAGCTGCCATGGGCTACATCTAAGCAGGGCTTGTAGGTTATCTCCATGAATGGTCCTTGGTTGAAGTATCAGTCTCAGAAAAGACCCCTGTGCCCAGATGTTTTTTTTTTGGTTCTGTTGCTCTCCTTGTGATGATCCTGTCTCCTCCAGGACTTCTTATTTCCTCCTCCTTTCATAAGATTCTCTGCACTTTGCGCAAAGGTTGGTTATGAGCCTCAGCATCTGCTTTGATACACAGCTGGGTAGAGACATCCAGAGGCCCTTTGTGACAAGATCATGTCCTGTTTCCTGTTTTCTCCTTCTTGCAATGTCCATCCTGTTTTCCTTTCTGAGTGAGGATTGATCATCTTACCCATCTTCTGGCTTAGCTTCTTTAGGTGTACAGATTTTAGTGTGTTTATCCTATATTATATGTCTAATATCCACTTATAAATGAGTATATGCCATGTGTGTCTTTCTGCTTCTGGAATACCTCACTCAGAATGATCTTTTCTAGATCCCACCATTTATCTGCAAATTTCATGATTTCCTTGTTTTTAATTTCTGAGTACAAACAGCATATGCTCTAAGATCAACAATCAATAAATGGGACCTCATGAACATGAAAAGTTTCTGTAAAGCAAAGCATACTGCTATCAGAATAAAACAACTGCCTACAGAATGGGAAAGAATCTTCACCATCCCTATATCTGACAGAGGGTTAATACCCAGAATATATAAAAAACTAAAAAGCTTAAAAAGCAACAAATCAAGTAATCCAATTTAAAAACGGGGTACAGAGCTAAACAGAGAATTATCTGTGGAGGAATATAGAATGACACAGAAAAGTAATCCTGAAAGTCCTTAATATTAGGGTAGTGCAAATCAAAACGACTCTGAGATTTCACCCACCAGAATGGTTAAGATTAAAAACTCAAGTGACACATACTGGAGAGGTTGTGGAGAAAGTGGAACCCTCCTCCATTGCTGGTGGGAATACACTTGTACAAGCACTTTGGAAGTCAGTCTGGTGTTTTCTCAGACAATTAAGAATAGTGCTACCTACAGATTGGGAAAGAATCTTCACCAACCCTTTATCTGACAGAGGACTCATATCCAGTATATATAAAGAACTAAAGAAGCTGAAAAGCAGCAAACCAAGGAATCCACTTAAAAAATGGGGAACAGAGTTAAACAGAGAATTATCTGGAGAGGAATACCGAATGGCAGAGAAGCACTTAAAGAAATGCTCAACCTCACTAGCCATTAGGGAAATGCAAATCAAAACAACCCTGAGATTTCACCTTACACCCATGAGAACGGCCAAGATCAAAAACTCAAGTGACAACACATGCTGGAGAGGTTGTGGAGAAAGGGGAACCCTTCTGCACTGCTGGTGGGAATGTAAACTTGTACAACCACTCTGGAAATCAATCTGGCGCTTTCTCAGACAACTAGGAATAGCGCTTCCTCAAGATCCAGCCATACCACTACTGGGCATATATCCAAAAGAGGCTCAAGTACACAAAAAGGACATTTGCTCAACCATGTTTGTAGCAGCTTTATTTATAATAGCCAGTAGCTGGAAACAACCCAGATGCCCCTCAACTGAAGAATGGATGCAGAAATTGTGGTACATCTACACAATGGAATATTACTCAGCAATGAAAAATAAGGAAATCATGAAATTTGCAGGTAAATGGTGGGATCTGGAAAGGATCATCATGAGTGAGTTGTCCCAGAAGCAAAAAGACACACATGGTATATACTCACTCATATAGACATACAACATAGGACAAACCCACTAAAACCTGTGCATCTAAAGAAACTAATCAAGAGAGAGGACCCTAACAAAAATGTCCAATCCCCATCCAGAAAGGCAAAGAGGATGGACATCAGAAGAAGAAGAAAACAGGAAACAACCTAGGAACCTCCCACAGAGGGCCTCTGAAAGCCTCTGCCCTTCAGACTATCAATGCAGATGCTGAGCCTGATGGGCAACTGTTGGGCAGGTGAACAGAATTTTAGGTAAGAACTGGGAAATAGTAAGAGCTGGAGAGGACAGGGTCTCCACAAGGAGAGCAACAGAACAAGAAAATTTGAACACAGGGAACTTCCCAGAGACTCATACTCCAACCAAGGACTATTCATGGAGATAACCCAGAACCCCTGCACAGACGTAGCCCAGGGCAGTTCATAGTCCAATTGGGTTACATAGTAATGTGAAGAGGGACTGCCTCTGACATAATCTGATTGGCCTGCTCTTTCATCACCTCCCTCTGGGGGGGAGCAGCCTTACCAGGCCATAGTAGAGGACAATGCAGCCACTTTTGATGTGAACTGACAGACTAGGATCAGAAAGGAGAGGAGAACCTCCCCTATTAGTGGACTTGGGGAGTGGCATGCAAGCAGAGGGAGGAGGGAGGGTGGGACTGGGAGGGGAGGAGGGAGGGGCTTATGGGGGGATGCAGAATGAATAAAGTGTAATTGATGAAAAATTTTTTTAAAAAAGGGAAAAAAATAATTTAAGAACCTTAAATGACTTTCAAAAGTGGAGGAAAACATGGAGTTAGTCAATTGGCATGGAGCACATCTCGCACCTGGGGGCAATGGTCTCCTGAACCTACTCAGACCTCAGACACCACCACTGCTAGTTCTAGAACTGACACAGGATGTTTCAATGAGGGGGTTAAGGCTTCGCATAATATTTCCTATAAGCCCACACCTGTTTGTGTATATCCCCCATTTTTATTAATTATTAGCCAGATAGAGCCAAGTAATTGTGGTAATGATACTTGCTTTTTTGCCCAATGCTGGAATGCTAGTAAATATAGGTATGCCCTGGTTACTCGCATGCCTCACTGGGTGCCTGTGCCCGTTGATGCCCTTCACGCTATGACTCTCTTCAGACAGAAAAGGGATCTTGGAACTACAGCCACCATTGTTACTACCATCTCATTGGCGGCTGTTGGAGCTACCACCGGGGCATTAGCCATGAGTCATACTGGGCAGACTGCTCAGACCCTGAATAATCATTTAGCCAATGTAGCTCATGCCTTAGTTGTACATAAAGGAATTAATGCTCAACTAAAAGCAAGCTTGATGGTGTTCAATCAGAGGATTGACCTCGTGAGGGAGCAAATTGATACCCTATGGCAAATCGCTCAACTTGGCTGTCAATGAAAATATGCTGGACTTTGAGTCACTAGCATATAACATGAGAATTTTTCCTTTGCTGCAAATCTGTCTAAACAATTGTCTAGCTATATTTTAGGTAATTGGACTGGAGAATTCGATATTACGATGGAGCAGCTGAGAGTGGCCATTGTCACAGTAAATTCTACCAGAGTGGACGCAGGACTAGCCACAGGATTATCATCATGGATTGCTGCAGCCATGAATCATCTGAAGGAATGGGCGGGCATGGGAGTGTTAGCAGGCCTTCTGGTGTTGGTCTCCTTGGTTTGCCTGTGGTATATATGCAAGATTAGAGTCTCACAACAGTGTGATGCAGCCATGACCATTCAGGCCTTTACAGCCATTGAAGCAGGACATTCTCCCCAAGCATGGTTGGATACCATAAAAAGCTAAAATGTTACACCCAGGAAGCGAGGCTAAGCACTGCATTCAGGGTCAGCCGCTTTGGACCCAGAGAAGAGCATGTCTGATTGCATGCGGGTTGATGCCCCAGGTCCCGCCTCTGAGAAAAAGGTATCAGAGGGGTCTGATGCTCTTTGGGTGGATGACACCTAAATGAACATTGGTACAAAGTCTCAATTTATTTCTAATATCAGAGATCAGACCTCTACTCTTGCCTGATGCGTCTAAAACAAAAAGGGGGAACTGTAGAGAGCTGAGGAATTCTGTGCCTTAAAGATGTAGCTGGTTTCCGCCTTCCACCTTCCCGATGGTGAGTGCTCTCTGTCATGAACAATTCCACATTTGGCTAAGGCTGAGGATCTGGCTTGTTTCCATGTATGTGGATCTATGTGCATTGCCCCCGTGGCACGCCTGGGTTGGCTACCCAGAGGCTATTTAAGCTGTGGGCTGGCTTTCCCCAGGGTCAGATGATTGTTCAAGGTTCCTGAATAAACTGCATTGAAAAAAAAAAAAAAAAAGAATAGTGCTACCTCAAGATCCAGCTACACCACTCTTAGGCATATATCTAAAATATACTCAAGTACACAACAAGTATATCTGTTCAACCATGTTTGTAGGAACTTTATTCATAATAGCCAGAACATGCAAACAATCCAGATGTCCCTCAACTGAGAAATGGATACAGAAATTGTACATTTACACAATGGAATATTACTCAGCAATTAATCAAAAAAATTAACAGTATTATGGATTTTTTCAAAATTTCAATTTTCATATTATTTAATATCTTGTTTATTTACATTGATTTCAATAATTAAGTATATATTAAATATATAAATATGCTGTAATTTGTAATGTGATATTTTGGGTTTTCAGGGTTCTTAGTTTTTTTACTTCCTGTTTTATTTCTTTTTTTTTCTTCTCCTTCTTCTTCTTATTAGTATTACTTATTACAATTTATTCAATTTGTGTCCTGGCTGTGGCTCCTCCCTCTTCTCCTCCTATGTCTTTCCTCTAGTCCACAGATAGAAGAGGTCTTCCTCCCCTTCTACCTGACCCCTAGCCTATCAGGTCTCATCAGGATTGGATGAATTCTCTTCTTCTGTGGCCAGTCTAGGCTGCACCCTCTAGGGGGAGGTTATCAGTGAGCCTTCCACTGAGTTCATGCCAGAGACAGTCCCTGTTCTCATTACTAGGATACCTATTTGGAGACTGATTCTATAGTCTACATCTGATCAGCGGTTTTAGGTCCTTTCCGTACATGTACATTTTCCTTTGTTGGTGTATCAAGTCTCTTCAAGTTCCCCAGGGCCCAGTTTTTTTTTGTTGTTGTTGTTTGTTTCGCTTTTTTTTTTTTTTAATCTGTTTGGCCTCCTTTGAGAGCTCATGTCTCCTCCATGTCTTTTATCTCCTCTGTCTTTTATGAAATTCCATGCACTCTGCCCAAAATTTGGCTATGAATCTCAGCTTCTGCTTCGATACCTCTATCAGTAGAGTCATTCAGAGGCCCATTGTGTTAAGCTCCTATCCTCTTATCTGTTTTTGTTTTACATATAGTTAAATGGAAAATTGAAAGAAAAAATAGAATAGAATAGAAATCAAGGACGTTTTTTAAAACAGATTTTTTTTTTTTTATTTTAGTGTGTATCATTTTTTTTCTAAGCTTAAAAACAGGATAAGTGGGAAACGAAAATATTCCTTCAAGTGGAATCTTTTTTAAAACATTTGAAAAGAAACTAACCTTTCTCTGGAAATGCACATCATCCACCATAATCACAATTTAACATATGGAACAAAACGGCTTTATAATATACTCACTCGTCTCTTGTGCAAGCTTTCCTAAGAGGGAATTCCAGGAGGGAATTTTGAAAATCTCTTCTTCTTTCTTGTCAGCTATCACCAATGTCCTCTGGACTTGGCAGGGTGCTCCAGGATGTTGCCCAGCTTTTGGATCTGCAGTTTTCTGGGCAGATTTCAATAATCAGAGAAGATTCACAACAGTTACATAGTGAAAAATTTAATGTAACTCTCCAGTGAAAAATTTAACAGTTATTAGCAGTTATTCACTAGGCACGAAATCTGCCTTTCTGTGCACATTAGACATCCACAGTTGATCTATTATAAACACTGATGTGGTTCCGGTTCTGTCAGCACCTAGAGGGTTCTATCTTAAAGTAACAAGATACATGTAAGAAAAAAAAAAGAAAGAAAGAAAAAAGAAGGGAGAGAGGAGGACAGCAGAGGAGAACAGAGATAATTCATGAGTATTTTATTTATTATCTTAATATACATGTTGAAGAATGTATTAAAATTTTCATTAACTGATTGCTTTTTTTTTAAGTTTTTAAAACATTTATTTATATTTTTATAAATCGTCACCGTCTAGCAGTGACACCTGAATACCACCTGAGAGAGGGCTGGGGGAGAGAGATAGAGACAGGGCGACACAGAGAAGGACACCAAGTCTACATGCTGATCCAGGTGTCGATTTAATGGACATCAGGTTAACACTTAAGTAGGCAAAAAAGTAGAAGCAGTCTCTCACGTAGGAGCTTTACTTGGTCAAAACATAGGAGAGCTCACTCAAGGTTACACAGAGCCTGCTGTCTGTTTACTATGGTTGCAAAGAGTTACTCAGGGTCAGAGCAGTCCACTGTAGGACCACCAAGGTCAGATTATGAGACACTGGACTTTGGAAATAGCCAAAGCCAAGAGGCCGAACTCCACTGCTCAGATGCCATTAACTCCAAATGTGCCATTAACTCCAAAAAGGCTGCCACAATAAATTATAGTTTTTTCACTTTGTATCCCCTCTGAAGCCCCTCCCTCATCCCCTCCCAATCCCATCTTCCATCCCTCATCTCCTCCCAAGCCCCTCCCCAAATCCACTAATATTGGAGGTCCTCCTCCTCTTCTCTCATACCCTAATCTATCAAGTCCCATTAGGATTGCTTGCACTTTTTCCTCTGTGGCCTGGTAAGGCTATTTCTCCCTCAGGAGGAGGTGATCAAAGAGCCAGCTACTGAGTTTGTGTCAGAGGCAGTCCCTGTCCCCATTATTAGGAAACCCACTTAGAAACTGAGCTGCCATGGGCTACATCTGTGCAAGGGTTCTAGGGGTTCTAGGTTATCTCCATGCATGGTCCTTGGTTGGAATACAGTCTCAAAAAAGATTACCTGTGTCCAGAATTTTTTGATCTGTTGATCTCCTTGTGGAGCTCCTGTCCCGTCCTTTCTTTCATACTCTTCCCTGTACTCTGCCCAAAGTTTGGCTATGAGTCTCAGCATCTCCTTCAATACCTTGCTGGGTAGAATCTTTCAGAGGCCCTCTGTGGTAGGCTGCTGTCCTGTTGCCTGTTTTCTCGTTCTTCTAATGTCCATCCCCTTTGCCTTTCTGCATGAGGATTGATCATCTTACCCAGAATCTCCTCCTTGCTTAACTTCTTTAGGTACACAGATTTCAGTATGTTTATTCTATATTATTTTTCAAAGTGCATTACCCATTTCTTTTAAATTTAATTTTATTTATATATTTATTTATTACAATATATTCACTTTGTATTCCCACTGGAGCCTCTCCCTCGTCTTCTCCCAGTTCCAAACACCCTCCGTCTTCCCCCCCCACCTGTTTCCTTTCACTAGTTCTTTGATCGGGAAGATCCTCTTCCCCTTCTATCTGACTCCAGCTTATCATCAAGACTGGCTGCAACATCTTCCTCTGTGACAAGGCTGCACCCCTCAGGGGAAGGTGATCAGAGAGCTGGCCACTGAGTTCTTATCAGAGACAGCCCCTGTACCCCTTACTAGGAAACCTACTTGGAAACTGAGCAACCAATGGGCTTCCTTTGATCGGGGGTCCTAGATGGTCCTCTCCATTCGTGGTCCTTGGTTGGAGTATGTCTCTGCAGCTCTCCCTATCCCCCAAATCGTGAAATTTGCAGGCAAATGGTAGGAACTACAAAAGATCATTCTGAGTGAGTTAAGCAGACAGACATATATGATATATACTAAGTTATAGGTGAATATTAGCCACATAATATAGGATAAACATACTAAAATCTATAGTTCTAAAGAAGCTAAACAACAAGGACGACCCTAGGGAAGATGCTTAATCCTCGTTCAGAAGGGCAAACAGCATAGACATCGGAAATGGGAGAAGACAAGAAACAGGACAGGAGCCTTCCTCAGAGGACTTCTGAAATCCTCTACCCAACAGGGTATTGAAGGAGATACTGAGACTATAGCTACACATTTCAAGTATGAAGTGTTATATACTTGTCTACATGAAGCATCTTGGCACAGTTTCCACATAAAACAAGAATGGAATGTATATGAGAATATGAAATTAAAATTTGTTTATATTGAGTTATTTCTACTTGTCTCTCTGAGAGTGTATTACTATCTTAGAAAATTGGCTATATTACACAATACATTCTATCTGAATATTTACTCAATAATAAATGTGTTCTTTATTGTCTTAGTTGAAGTGAATTCTGATTTGGAGAAAGCTGTTTCAAATTATTTCTCCAATATTTTTTAAAAAGGAATTGCTGTTATAATTTTTCTGTTATTTTGTTATCAATACATCTTCTTAAATTACATTGTTATGTCTTTAATAGAAATTCTAACTTTGGTGTTGGATTTATTGGTGTCTGCATTGTGTCACTAAACATTCTGCCACTAAGGATGATGTATGCAGTTCTTTGATGTTGGCAGATAAAGCAATTATACTTTCTTGCTGTATTTTTAATTACCCAACTCCAGATGTTTCTCTACTTAGGATGAGAATGAAAGCTAGAAATTTCTCATCACTTGTGATTTAAATAAACTTAACCTGTGAAATTCCATTGTTCTATAGCTTCCTCACAAAGGATTCTGGAGAGTTTCTGACTTTTGTGATCACATACTCTCCAGCTGTGTAGGACAGTATGTTACTTCTTGTGATTTGCTAACTGAAACTCAAAAACTGTCATATTTTTCAGATGTATTGGTTTAGTTTTTATTTGTGTTTATCTCTCTGTACTTATTTGCCTTTATGTGTACCATGCACACAGCACAAGGTGGCAATTTGGGATCCCTTAGGTCTAATTAGAGCCATAGTGACCTGTCAGATATAGATGCTTGGACCTAAAGCCTTGTCCTCTTCAGATCAGCAAGTGCTCTTAATTTCTGAGCCATCTCTCTATCCTCATAAGTTCAAAAAAGTTTTATGTAGAATGCAAGATGTTTTCAATTAGAGTGAAATAAGAATAAAAAATTCAAAACATCACCATTCAAATACCAAGTATGTATGTGCATGTTATATATTATTGATATTAATTAGCATACATTAATTTTAAAAATAGTTACTGTCATGACAATTTAATATATATGTAATATCATTTAATCTTCTTTACATATTTTTCATAAACAATTATACCCCTTCTTACTAATCATCTCCTTATTCCATAAGTCTCTTTCTACTTTCAGTTCTTGTTAATTTTATTATTCATATATGAAAGACAGTGTGATACTTTTTATCAAGCATGGATTTATTTTTTAATACAGTGATCTTCAGTCCTATACATGTTCCTGTAAAACAACATGATTTTGTACTTCTTAATGAATGAATAATATACCTCTGTTTATGTGTCATGCCATAGTTCACTCACTCCTCAGTTTAAGTGATCTTAAGTCAGTGCAGTCACTTGGTACCATTAACAGTGACAAAATAAATATAAGTAGCAAGCATCAGTGTTCTAGGTTGACATGGACTCATTTGGGTTCTTGTCTGGTAGCTGTATCCTTGGATTGATAAATTCATGGGAATTGAGATTTTTAAGGATTCTCCATACAGATTTCCATAATGCCTGCATTATTTTATATCCCTACCATTAGTGGATAAGATATACATTTTCCTCATCATCACCAAAAACTTGTTGTTCTTTCTGTTTACTCACTCAAACAAAAGCCATTCTAAGTAACTTCAAAACTAAATTCATTTTGATTTTTCTTTCCCTTGTAGCTAAAGGTATTGGAAAAATAAAAAATAAATCTGTTCCCATTTGTCTCCACTTAAATTTTATCTGTTCATTCAATTGTCTAGATGCTAGATTAATATTTTTTTAATTTAATAGTTTGAGGGCTTCATCATGTATATCAATCTTGTATCATAAGAACAGGTAGCAACACATTCTACCACTCTGTAGGCTGAATATTTTATCTGTTGAATATTCTGCTACAGAATACATATCAGTTTGTTTTCAACTAATTTTTCAATTGCTTTGTTATATTTTGAGTGATTTTAAATCATTCCCTGTCCTAACTTTGTCCATGGAAGCAATTCTTCTTTTTGTGCTGGGAGTGACATTGTAGGGGCAGTTTCATGTTTTAACATGTTTCCCTTCTTATCCCCACAACACATGCTTTATTTTGGCTAATAGGGTTAGTGTACATCTACTGAGAATAGTCAGGGCAGGAACTCAAGTAGAAACTGTGGGAAAATACCACTTGCTGATGCTGACTTGCTCAAAGGTTCATTCTTCGCTGGCTTTCATTTAGAGAACGGGACTAACTGCCTAGGGATAGTGCAGTATAAAGTGGGTTAAGCCCTACTACATTAATTAACAACCAATACAATGTCCCACAGGCCAATCTGATCTAGGCAATTTCCCAACTGAGACTTATTCACTCATATGACCGTAGGATATGTCAAATTGAAAATTAAGGATAACCAGCATATATACAGAGCATGTTATTCATTTCAAATTACTCAGTTTTTACCTATTTACATATGCATGCACACAAACACACACACAAAGGACCTTAGTTATCAAATCATTCCTATGAATGATGAATTAATATTAAAGGAAAATGAAATATTATTATTCAAGAGTAACAGATGAAAATTCTTGTGCCTGTGAAGCGTTCAGTTGGTAAAGACATTTTTGCCATTTTGTATCTTGTTAACCTGAGTTCAGTCCCTGAGGACAACATTGTGGAATGTGAGAACTGACTCTTAACAAGATTTCTGTAATTTAGACATAGAAATGATATGAGGCATGCCCATATGAATATTTATGTAAACCAATCAAGTACATATATATACCTATTATCTTCCTATTTATATGATATATCCTTAGACCATAGACCATGATTAGATTAGATTGTGTTGGTATTTTGGTATTTTTTTTTATGAGAATTGCATTGAAATTATAGATTGCTTTTGACAGGATGGCCATTTTCCCTATGTTAATCCTATCAATCCACCAGTATGGGAGATCCTTCCATCTTCTGATATCTTCTTCAATTTCTTTCCTCAGAGACTTGAAGTTTTTTTTTTTTTCAAACAGGTCTTTCGTTCGCTTGGTTAGATTCACCCCAAGGTACTTTAGTGTTAGTGGCTGTTGTGAAGTGTATACTTTTCAAAACTGTTTTCTCAGCCCTTTTTTCTTTCATGTATAGGAGGGTCTACTGACTTTTTTGAGTTAATTTTATATCTAACCACTTTGATGAAGATATTTATCAACTGAAGGAGTTTTCTGGTTGAATTTTTATGGTCACTCATGAATACTATCATATCATCTGCCAATAGTGATACTTTGACTTCTTCCATTCCAATTTGTAACCCCTTGATATCCTTTAGTTGTCTTACTGCTCTAGCTAGGACCTCAAGTTCTCTCTTGAAGAGATTAGGAGAGAGTGGGCAGCCTTGCCTTGTCCTTGATTTCAGTGGGATTGATTTAAGTTTCTCTCCATTGAGTTTGAGCTTGCTGTACATTGTCTTTACTATGCTTAGGTTTGTATCTTGTATCCTCATCTCTCCAAGTCTTCAAACCTGAATGGGTATTTGATTTTGTCAAATACTTTTTTGGCATCTAAGGAGATGATCATGAGGTTTTTCTCCTTCAGTTTGTTTGTATGGGAGATCACATTGTTGTATTTCCATACATTGAACCACCTCTGTATGTCTAGGATGAAGCCTACTTGGTCATGTTGGAAGATATCTTTTATATATTCTTGGATTCATTTTGCAAGCATTTTATTGAATATTTTTTTGCATCAATCTTCCTAAGAGAGATAGCTCTAAAGTTGTATTTGTTGTTGTTGTTGTTGTTGTTGCTGTTGGGACTTTGTGTGGTTTAGGTATCAATGTAACTGTGGCTTCATAGAATGAGTTTGGTAACGTGCCTTCTGTTTGTGGGATAGTTTGAAGAGAATTGGAGTTAGCTCTTCTTTGAAGGTCTGTTAGAATTCGGCGCTGGAACCATCTATCATTGGGCTTTTTTTGGTAGGGAGACTTTTGATGACTGGTTCTATTTTCTTGGGGGATACAAGACTATTCAATCTATTTACCTGACCTTGATTTAATTTTGGTAAATTGAATTTTTCAAGAATAATGTCCATTTCATATTGATTTTCAAATTTTATGGCATATAAGCTTTGGTACAAAGACCTACTGATTATTTGGATTTCCTTAGTGTCTCTCCTTCTCTCCCTGTTTTCATTTCTGAGTTTCCTGATTTAGATAATTTCTGCCTTTCAGTTAGTTTGGCTAAGGATTTGTCTGTCTTGTTGATTTTCTCAGAGAACCATGTATTGGCTTCATTGATTCTTTGAATTGTTTTTTGTTTCTAGTTCATTGATTTCAGGTCTGAGTTTGATTATTTCCAATGGTCTACTCCTCTTGAGTGTGTTTAGCTTCTTTCTAGATGATCTGTCTCTTGGTGAGAGTGGAGTGTTCAAGTCTCCTACAATTAAGGTATTGAGATTAATGTGTGATTTCACCATTAATAAAGTTTCATTTATGAATGCAGGTGCTCTTGTATCTGGGATATAGATGTTCAGGAATGTGATATCCTCCTGGTGTAATTTTCTTAGATGAGAATGAAGTGTCCCTCCTCATCTTTTTTGATTAATTTTGGTTGAAAGTCTATTTCATTAGCTATTAGGATATCTCCTACAGCTTGTTTTCTGGGTCTGTTTCCTTGAAAATCCTTTTTCCAGCCCTTTACTCTGAGGTAGTGTTTATCATTGTTGCAGAAGTGTGTTTCTTAGATGCAACAGAATGTTGGATCCCGGTTCTCCAACCATTCTGTTAGTCTGTATCTTTTTTTATTGGAGAATTGAGTCCTTTGATGTTGATAGAGTATAGTGACCAATGAAAAATAGTTCCTTTTCTTGTGAAATTGGTGGTGTTATTGTGTTTATATGCTTGTTTTCTCTTATTTTTTGTTGTGAAGTTATCTATATCCTGTGTTTTCTTGGATGTACTTGTTTTCATTGGATTGGAGTTTTTCTTCTCATATTTTCTATTGGGTTGGCTTCCAGTGTAGATATTGTTTACATTTAGTTTTGTCATGGAATATTTTGTTTTCTCCATCTATGTTCACCAAAAGCTTTTCTGGTATAGTAGTAGTCTGTGTTGGCATCTTTGTTCTTTTAGAGTCTACGTGACAACTGCCCAGGCCCTTCTTGCTTTCATAGTTTCTGTTGGGAAGTCTGGTGTGATTCTAATAGGTTTACCTTTATATGGTGTTTGGCCTTTTTACCTCGCTACTTTTAATATTTTTTTCTTTGTTCTGTAGATTTAGGATTTTCACTATTATGTGACATGAGGAGTTTTTATTTTCTGGTCTAGTCTACTTGGCATTCTGTAGGCGTCTTTTATGTTCATGGACATCTCTTTCTTTATGTTGGAAAAATTTTCTTCTGTGCTTTTCTTATAAGCATTTTCTGGATCTCCAAGCCTGGAATACATATATATATATATAGTCTTTTCCTATTATTCTTAGATTTCATGTTTTCATGGCATCCTTTTGGAATTTTTCTGATTTTATTTTTTATTTGAGAGATGTATCAGTTTTTCCAATTGTATCTTCAGCACCAGAGATTCTCTCTTCAATCTCTTGTATTCTGCTGGTGATGGTTATCTTGGTGGTTCCTCATCTTTTCTCTGTGTTTTCCAGCTCCCAGGATTTCTCTGTTTGTGTTTTCTTTATTGATTCTAATTCTTTTTTTTTTATCAGTTACATTTTATTAACTCTGTATCCCAGCCATGTCCCAATCCCTCATTCCCTCCCAGTCCCTCCCTCCCTCCCTCATCTCCACCATGCCCCTTTCCAAGTCCACTGATAGGGGGGGACCTCCTCCCCATTCATCTGATCCTGTTTTATCAGGTATCTTCAGGACTGGCTGCAAAGCCCTCCTCTGTGGCCTAACAGGACTGCTCCTCCCTTCGGAGGTGGGGAGGCCAAAGAGCCAGTCATTGAGTTCCTGTTAGAACTAGTCCTTGTTCCCCTCACTTTGGGAAACCAATTGGTTACTGAGCTACCACAGGCTACATCTGAGTGGAGGTTCTAGGTTATATCCATACATGGTCCTTGGTTGAATGTCAGTCTCAGAAAAGACCCTGTGCCCAGATATATTTGGTCACCATTTCCTTCAGCTGTTTGAATGTAGATTCCTGTCTTTCCATGATGGTTTCTATTTTTTGTTTGTTTGTTTGTTTCCTCCCTATATGCCTACATTTGTTTGGTTGTATTTGCCTATATTTCTTTGAGAACTTTGTTCCCCCTTGTTGTGACTCTAATAACTGCATAAGGATTGATTTGAGATTATTTTCCTGTGTTTCTGATGAATTAGCATGTCAATTGATTTTTGGAGTTGTGGTGAAGCCATGATGTCCTGAGTATTGTTGGATGTGTTCTTATGCTGACCTCTAGCTATCTGCTTATCCATAACTTTTGCTGTTTGTTCCTGGAGTCTGTACTTCAGAGTGAGTCCTTCTGTCTCTGGTGTCTGGAGTATTCTTCCAGAAGATGAAAGAGGACCACTGGTTTGAGAGTAGATGTTGATGTTTCAGCCGTAGCTAAGGGAGGAAAGTTGCAGGCACATGTATGCAAGGGCAGAAGTGTGCATGGAAATTTGCCTTGAAGGACAAGGTGATAAAGCATGTTAATGCCTGGAATGGTGGAGCATAAGTGCAGGTTCAGGGGCTTGCACAATGTGCCGGTGCAGATGCCCTGAATGCCTCAGTGGCTCACAGACCTATCATATTGTCCTCCAGTTGTAAAGATCTATCTCCATTGCAACATTCAAGAACTATTTGCCTGGAGAGCCAGGGAACAGGGGCTTCAGTGTTGAAGAAGCTGTCCCAAGGATCCCTATATTGTCCACAGTGGGTGTGTGGGAGGGAGGGACCTGATGTCTGGCTTCTAGCCTAGAGGGACTCTGGACCTGGTGTTCTGCCATCATTCACTTGAAGGTACACTCACTTGCTTTCAGGCCTAATCAGAAAGCACAGGGTTTCCCCCTGTTCTCTATTCTCAGATTTGGGCCCACAGAGGCAATTTAAAGTGTAGCAACCAATCAAGTAATCCAATTACAAAATGAGGTACAGAGCTAAACAGATAATTCTCAGTAGAGGAATACCAAATGGCAGAGAAATACTTAAAGAAATGATCAATGTTCTTACTCATCAGGGAAATGCAAATCAAAATGATCCTGGGATTTCACTTTATACCCATCAGAATGGCTAAGATCAAAAACTCTAGTGAAAACACATGCTGGAGAGAATGTGGAGAAAAGGGAACACTCGTTCATTGCTGGTGGAAGTGTAAACTTGTGCAACCTCTTTGGAACTCAATTTGGTGCTTTCTCAGACAATTAGGAATAGCGCTTCCTCAAGACACAGCTATACCACTCCTAGACATATATCCAAAATATGCTCAAATATACAACAAGGACATTTCTTCTACCATGTTTGTAGCAGCTTTATTCGTAATAGCCAGCATCTGGAAACAACCCAGATGTCCCTCAAATGAGGAATGGATGCAGAAATGGTGGTATATTTACACAGTGGACAACTGCACAGCAATTAAAAACAAGGAAATCATGAAATTTACAGGCAAATGGTGGGAACTAGAAAAGATCATATTGAGTGAGGTATCCCAGAAGCAGAAAGACACACATTGTATATTTTAACTTAAAAGTTGATATTAGACATATAATATAGGTTAAACATAGTAAAATCTGTTCACCTAATGAAGCTAAGCAAGGAAGAGGACTATGGGTAAGATGATCAATCCTCATTAGTAAGGCAAATGAGATAGACATCTAAAAAAGGAGAAAATAGGGAACAATACTGGAGCCTCCCACAGAGGGCCTCTGAAAGACTCTACCCAGCAGGGTATCTAAGCAGATGCTAAGACTCATAGCCAAATGTGTGTCAGAGTGCAGGGAATCTTATGAAAGAAGGGAGATATGAAAGACCTGGAAAGGACAGAGCTCCACAAGAATAGTAACAGAACCAAAATATCTGGGCCCAGTGGTCTTTTCTGAGACTGATACTCCAACCAAGGACTACTCATGGAGATAACCTAGAACCACTGCACAGATGTAGCCTATGGCAGTTCAGTGTCCAAGTGGGTCCCTAGTAAGGGGAACAGGGACTGTCTCTGATCTGAACTCAGTGGTTGGTTCTTTTGATCACCTCTCCCTGAGGTGGAATCAGCCTTAGAAGACCACAGAGGAAGACAATACAGCCAATCCTGATGAGACCCGATAGGCCAGGGTCAGATGGAAGAGGAGGACGGCCACCTCTTTCAGTGGACTAGGGTAGGAGCAAGGGAGAAGAGGAAGGGAAGGTGGGATTAGGAGGGGCAAGGAGGGGGCTACAGCTGGTATGTAAACAAAGTGAATAAATTATAATTAATTAAAAAATAATTAATAGACATGAAGAAAGAAAGTGTAGGTAAGTCAGATTTGTGGTGTCCACAGGGAGACCCATACTTGGAGCAGCAGCCTCTCCTGTCTCAGTCATGGAGCATGGAGGTTAGTGCTTGGGGCAGCTGCTGGCCGCTACAGCCACAGACCAGGGAGGCCCTTACTGCTGCTGCCTCTAACTTCTCAGTCATGGAGCATGGAGTCTAGTGTTTGGGTAACCACCGCTGCTTCAGCCAAGCAGGGAGGCTTGGGTCAAGGGTAAGTGCAGGTAGGATGAAATATTTGCCACTCTCAGGTCCTGTAGAAGTCCATGGGTGACCTGAATCCAACCTGTCCCAGCTCACGGTATTCCCCTGCTGCTTATGAAGCTTCTAGGTGGATGTTCTGGCTTCAGCTGCTCCCCGCCTCACCAATTTCAGAGTTTCAGATCCTGTACCCCTCAGAGAGTGCTCCCTGTTTGCCACCATCTTGGATTCCTTATTTTTTGTCTTTTTATTTATTTTATATTACACAATCTGCCAGTTTGGCGTTCAGTAGACAACATCAGGGAGTGCCTTCTTTCTTTCCACCATATGGTTTCAAGGGACTTAACTGTGTTCAATCTGATTTGGTGGTAGGCACCTTTACTCTCAGAAAATTCATAGGACTAAAACCATAGCTATTCAAAAACTTCATGTGTCTAGGAGTTGGGGAATGTCTCAGTGATTAAAAGTGCTTACTACTCTTTTGGAAGACTGAAGTTTGATTATTATTGGGTGTTTGAACACATATAATTCCATTTCTTGGGAACGCAAAAATACCCATATTTGATGTAGGTATACACACACGTTTACATCCCCCTAGAGAGACACACATCACATAAAGAATCATGTTAGAAGAAAAGAAGAGAAACCCCAAATTTGTTCTTTGAACTCCACACACAAGCTCAGTGATATCATTCTCTGTCTCTCTTTCCCCATCTCTCTCTCATATGCATATGTATGTGTGCGTGTGTATGTATGTATATCCCTTTTCCTACCTTTTTCTTTTTCTTTCTCCATTCTCTCTTATAATAAACAATGAGTGAGTAAATGAGTGAGTAAAGCTACTGATATGTAAAACATATTAAATGTTGTCCTTGAAATTGACAGGTATAATTTTAATGGGACATGTATATCAAATCACTTTATACCAAGACTCTACAGTCATTGTGGAAGAGGGAGTTGAAAACCCCAGGTTTTGTAAATGACTCCAAGGAAACAGTTTTCTGAGTAAATCAGCATATCAGGACAATAGCATATATGAACATATAGCAATTGTGACAACTTATAACAAGCTCAAACTAGACACACTTTCAGCATTAAGAAAGAGGAAAGAGCACAGACTGACGACTTGTTGATAATTGATCATGGGTGGGTGGAGACAGGTAAGTTTTCTTTAAGGATTTGGTACAGGGGAAATCAAATCTGTTCCAATAAAACACAAAAGGTCCAGGATTATATAGGAAGTAGAACTTGGACTTTAAGGTTTAAAAAGTAACAATGAGAATATGAAGTTGGGTGAGAATGTTAAGGACAAAGGATCTTATGTGAAATCATTAAAATAATTATACAGAAAAATCAAAGAATTAATAAAGACGAGAAAGAAAAGAAATTGTATCCGTTGCTTAGTTTAGATGGTACAAAAAAATTCCCTTTTAAGTGTTTGTCTGCAGCTGTGGATATATTATGGAGTCAGTAAAAGGTTGTTTTTTTTTTGTTTTGTTTTTTTGCTTTTTTTTTTAAATTCCCCTTTTTGGTAATCACAGTTGTTGGTAGTAAAGGTGCCAAGAAAAAGCAGCAGCGGGCAGACAGAATGAAAGCCATCTGCTTCACACCAAGTGATATGCAATTCTTTAGGATTGTTGATTAAACATATTGGTTTATATTTTCTTGGAGAATAATCTTCCACGTTGCAAAATCAGATGATGATTTATTTATTATCAATGTAATGATACTTTTATTTAACCTTGTATTATCTTATTGTTAATATCTGTTCATGAGAGCTTCTTATGCTTCTAGACTTATAGACTGTTCTATAGACTGCTTTCATGTAATTGTATAATCAATAATGTATAACTCATTTCACAGTTTCACTCATCTCATATAAAAATATTAAGTATAATTCATTATAGCAGATTATATAAGAAATTTTAAATTTGGGAATTAGCTATAAACTATTTGCTTAAAGTTTCTATTTTTCCGATTATACCATCACTTCATCAGAATAAAAGTGGAAAAATAGCTCCACTCAAACTAATCAGCTTGGTTTAATGAGAATTAAAATCGTATATTTAAATATATTTTTTAAAAATTCCATTCCCTATAAGCAGTAAACATGGCACATTCTGGAAACTTATTATTTCTCTTTTAACAATGGATTAAATATGTCCATTTACAGCCATGGGTCAAAGAACAGCAAGAGTGATTGATATGTAACTTGAAAATGTAGGGTAGCCAAAGGACTCATTTTCTTCTTCCCTATATAATTTATAAGAATAACAAGTGAGTAATAGGAAGAGAATTTGATGAACTTTTCTTCTGCTCCATTTCTCTTTATTTTGCCCAAAGCAAAGGTAATTAATTAAGATAAAAATAATATGAGATCAGAAGCAATTTAAATAGTATAAATTTTCCTTAATTAAGTCTCTGAACTTGGCAGTTTATCATTTTGATACTTTAATTTTTTTCAGATAGAGCTGAACAAACTGTCATTTTTTCCCAGAAAATATTTATTAGCTTTATCTGTCTTTATCCATAGACTACAGCTATACACCCTTTGTCATTACAGAATAACTTAATTCCTTTGAAAAAATGTTATTAACTGAACTAATTATCAAAGAATATGAGCAAAAAATAAAGCACTACTTCTTCAAGAAGAAAACAAATATGAATCCAGTTTTGCCTGGAGTGTTAAAGCCCCTAATGTTTGTGATTATTTGCGTCCTCAGCCAAACAGATGGTGTGCCTAAATTCTCCAAGTGTTAGCACCTCTCTGCCTTTCCCAGTTCTCTGTCAAAGCAAACAACACTTTTTCTTGACTTAATAAAATCATAATGAAGTAGAAAGTAAAGGAAACACTTTAACGTAACATATTTATATGAAACACTACAAATTAAACTATTAATACATTAAATTCTGTTTTAACAAATTTACAAGGAAACATTTGAATTAAAGAATCTATTTATATAAATAATAAGAATAAATGAATTTGTGCCAAAGATTTTGCTTGTTTTGTTTCATGTTGCAAAATATTGACTGAGATGTCTTCAGCAAACCTTAAACAGAGTTGTATCTAGAATTCCATAGAAATAGGGATGAAGTAATATACAGAGAGCAGAAGGGTACTCAATACACACCACTCTGGTGCCTTGATTATCATCATTCTTTCACTTTTTCTCTTTATCTTTTCTTTCTCTTCCTTTTTTTCAGTCTTCTGTTATTCCTCTTTGTCTACCCAGAATCCTTATACATACATGTACATACACATAAACAAACGCTTACAAATACACCCTAAAGTATACATGTGCTATAAATTCTGCAGGATTTCACTAACTTCTCAGACTTTTTATTTCAAATATTTGAATAGTGATTTCGGGTTTAGAAAATGGGTGGACTTCATTTCTTCAGTGCTACTTTTTAAATCATCCTTTCTGATCATTTCATACTACCAAGATGAGCCAATCTTCTTTTGCTTCTCAAAATTCAATTGTCAAAAAAAAAAATGCTATTAGTGCAGAATTTGAACCTCTAGCTATTTATAAAGCCAGATTTACATTTCATATTCTTATCCATTGTCCACTTTTATATTCTAGCAGCTTTGTCATCTTTTATTGCCATCAGAAACAGTTTTTCTCATTTATTGAATTACTTATTTTCCATATTTTAAAAACAAAATTGTAAAGTACATGACATAATGAAAGCTGTCTGATTTATCAATAGCAGCAACAATGGCATCCTTAATATCAGTCATGGATGTTTTCAGAGTACAGGAGCTCCACAAGGAGAGCAACAGAACCAAAATATCTGAGCTCAGGGGTCTTCTCTGAGACTGATAGTCCAACCAAGGTACACTCATGGATGTAACCTAAAACTCCTGCTCAGATGTAGCCCAAGGCAGCTCAGTATCCAAGTGGGTTCCCTAGTAAGGGGAAAAGGGACTGTCTCTGACATGAACTCAGTGGTTGGCTCTTTGACACCACCCCTCCCCCTGAGGGGGAGCAGCCTTGCCAGGCCACAGAGGAGGACACTGAAGCCAGCCCTGATGAGACCTGATAAGCAAGGGTCAGATGGAAGGAGAGGTGGACCTCCCTTATCAGTAGACTTGTAGAGGGGCATGGGTGGAGATGAGGGAGAGAGGGTGGGATTGTGAGGGAATGAGGAAGGGGGTTACAGCTGGGATGCAAAGTGATTAAAATGTAATTAATGTAAAAAAAATAAAAATTTAATTAAAAAATATAAAGAAAAAAAGAAAATTCACATTAAATTAAAATTTAAAGGTCAGAAAATATATGTCTTTAAAAAACATTAGAGAAAGCTAATAACCTCTTAGAGGAAATCATTTATTTCATTATTAACATAATTTTATGTAAAATAAATATTTTGTTATTATTGTTTTTCTTAGATTCTAGAATACATTTACTTTAAAATCATAGTACCATTTATTCACTTTGTATGTTGTTATTATTTTTAAAAACCCTGTTAACAATTTTTTTTCTCTGTTTCTCTCAACCCAGTTATCACAAAAAAATAACCGAGATTCTTTTAGATTTGTTAAATAATGGGCTTTACAGTATAATATCTTAGCAGTCATTACTCCATTATTAACCCTCCAAGCTAATTTTCTTCCTTCCCGGCATACATCCCAGAAATTCTTGCATTTTTGTAGCTTTTCCTGCTCTAGCTCTTTCCCTTGATGTCTCTTGGACATCTACAAAGGCTGAATCCCCTGCTTCCTGCTGAAGACACATTCCTGAGATAGTGTGTGAAGGAATTGCCAAGAAGCCTTGACTGAAGGGGGTGAGACCTTCTCCCTGCATGGGTAGTACTTTCCAGAAAGCAGCAGAGACTTGAAGGTATATATGGAAAAATCCCTGATACTGCTGACCTGCTATCACATCTTACATCCCAGTATATGTGTCTTACTGCTGCTGCGGCCCTCTCTCTGCTGTCATCCTGCATCTCCCAACACTGACTGAAAACCATGACTGTCCTTGAATCATACAAGACTTCAACACTACAAAGTCGGATTGCGGAAGCTTTCTGTTTGATGAATTGAGCAACTCCTGGCTTCTCAGCTTCTTCAGAAAGTAAATGGATATTATTAGACTACCCATGTCGTACATACAGAAATGAAAGGGAGAGAGAGTTTGAAGTTGGATAGATGGAGAGGTAGTAATCAAAGTATGTTGTATGAGAAATATTAAATTAAAAATGGAAGCAGCAAAAGCCTCCTGCCTAGCATTTCTGGGAATTAAAAATAATGCCTATTTTTTTTAATCAATCAAACTTGAAATCACGCTGTAGAAAACTACTTTTTGAATAAGTTTGACTCTCCTACTTATTAAGGAAGATTTATTTTACTTATTTTCATTCTAAGATCCATGGAAATGAAAGAGTTGCAAATATTTCTCATTATACTTTTTATTTTCTTAAGTATATCACATCACATGATAGTTATTATGTTATGATGAGGTGAATATTGATAAAATGCAAAATACTATTTTAGAAGAAATTATCCTGGCCACTTTTAGATCTAATGTTTCTGTCTCTTTAAGTATTGAAGCATGACCTTGAACCTCTGATCCAAATACTTTAGTTTCCTGAATGCTAGGATTACATCATTGTCCCACTCAGCTTATGCAGAGCCAGCAATGAAACCCAAGGATTTATGAATGTTTGGCAAGACAATAGCTGGTGGAATTACAATCTCAGACCTGTTTATTTTCCAATCAATATTTAAAATATCATCAATATTACTAAAATTTCACGTTTCACTTATTATATAATTGAGAAATTTTAGAAAAAAATGATAAGGCATTTGCTAACTAACCTATCAGTAATTGATTTCGAGGAATGTGACAAAGTTTTGTCAAAATATTGGTGATTCACTTATCCTAAATTAAAATTTTATTATTCAATTATTAGGCATTATGTAAGTGCAGCAGCTTTAAACAGCTATACTACTGGATATGTATTTGGCTTACCTTAGATACTCATTGATAGTTTATTTATGTTCTTAGTTACTGCTCTATTTCTGTGAAAAGACACCATGCTCAAGAAAATTCTTAAATAAGAACACCTTTAATTGGATTTACTTAGTTTCTGAGGGTTAATGCAGACCCATTATTGCCCATCCTAAAGAGGCCTGCAGAATTTGGGAGCAGTCTTCAGCTTGGAGATCTTCCTCCTTGCTCCCCATCGGGCTGGCCCATGTGAGACACAGACAACAAGCCCATCTGAGGGAGTGCCAGAGAAAAACAGATGTCAAGAGGCCAGCGTAAGAACACAAGCAACAAAATGCAGGGCCATATGATATCACGTGAAACCAGCAGTTCTAGCACAGCAAGCCCTGGAGATGCTATTACACCCAAAGTGTAAGAAAAGGATTTTAAATCTGAGGTTATGAAATTGATAGAGGGAAGAAAGGAAGAAAATAAAGCTTTCAAAAAATAGGAAAATATAATAAAACAGGTAAAAGAATTGAATAAATCCCTTAAGGAAATACAGGAAAATACAACCAAACAGGGCAATGAATAAAACTGTTCAAGAGCTAAAAATGGAATTAGTAGCAATAAAGAAAACACAATGAAACCTGAACAGAACAGGAATACAAACACAAACACAAACCAATAGAATACAAGATATAGAAGAGAGAATCTCAGGCATAGAAGGCACGATTGAGGAAATCTATATCAGTTAAAGAAAATGCTAAAGTTAAAAAGCTCCTTACACAGAACATACAAGAATGCTGGGACACTATGAAAAGACCAAATCTAAGAATAATAGGAAGGGAAGAAAGAGAAGACTCACCACTCCAAGGCCCAGAATATATGTTTTAAATTTTCATATGGAAACAACAACAAAAAACCATAATAGCTAAAACAATCATGTATTATAATAAAATCTGGAGGTATCTCCACCCCCGGTCTCAAGCTGTACTTGATTTTTGACAAAAAAGCCAAAATCATACAATGGAAAAAAAAATAGAATCTTCAACAAAATGGTGCTGGTCTTACTGGATATGTACATGTAGAAAAATGCCAATAGACCCATATTTATCACCCTACACTAAAGTCTATGTTGATAAATAAAGGACCTCATAAAACTGAAAAGCTATTGTAAAGCAAAGGACACTATCAACAGAAAAAAAAAAAAAACAACACAGCCTACAGACTTGGAAAAGATCTTCACTAACCCTCCATCTGACAGAGGGCTAATATCCAGAATATAGAGAGAATTCAGTAAGTTAAACACCAACAAACCAAGTAATCCAATTTAAAAATGGGGTACAGAGCTAAACAGAGAATTCTCAATAGAGGAATATCACAAGGCACAGAAAAAAATTTAAAAATATGCTTTGCATCCTTAGTCATCCAGGAAATGCAAATCAAAACGACCCTGAGACTCCAGCTCACACCCATCTGAATGGCTAAGATCAAAAACTCAAGTGACAAAACACATTGGAGAGGGTGTGGAGAAAGGTGACCTTCCATTGCTGGTGGGAATGTAACCACTTTGGAAATCAATCTGGTACTTTCTCAGAAAATTAGGGATAGTGGTACCTCAAGATCCAGTTATACCCACCTGGGCATATATCTAAAAGATGCTCAACCATATAAGGACGTATGCTCAACTATGTTCACAGCAGCTTTATTCATAACAGCCAGAATCTGGAAACAATCTAGATATCCCTCAACTGAAGAATGGATACTAATTTGTGGTACATTTACACAATGAAATGCTATTCAAAATTAAAAACAAGGGAATCATGAAATCTGTAGGTAAATGTATGGAACTAGAAATTATCATCCTAAGTGAGGTAACCCAGAAGCAGAAAAACATATATGGTATATATTAACTTATTAGTGGATATTAGCAATATAATATAGTATAAAATTACTAAAATCTAGAGTCCTAGAGAAGCTAAACAACAAGAAGGACCCTAGGGAAGAGGCAGAAACCTCATTCAGAAGGGCAACAGGATAGATACTGGAAGTTAGAGAAGACAAGGAACAGGACAGGAGCCTTCCACAGGGGCCCTCTGAAAGACTCTACCTAGCAGGGTATCAAAGCAGAAGCTGAGAGTCAAAGCCAAACTTTGGGTAGAATGCAGGGAATTTTATGGAAGAAGGGGGAGATAGAAAGACCTGTAGGAAACAGGAACTCCACAAGGAGACCGACAAAGCCAAAGAACCTGGGCCCAGCAGGGCCTGCAGAGACAGATACTCCAACCAAGGACCAAGCATAGAGAGGACCTAGACCCTATGTTCAGTTGAAGCCCATAGGCTGCTTTCTCTCCTAGTAAGGGGATCAGGGGTTGCCTTTGACATGAGCTCACTTGCTGGCTTTTTGATCACCTTTCCCTGTGGGGTGCAACCTTGCCAGGCTACAGAGGAAGATGCTGCAACCACCTGTTGAGACCTGAGAGGCTAGTGTCAGATAGAAGGGGATGAGGTCCTCTCCTATCAGTGAACTAGAAGAGGGATATAAGGGGAGAAGAGGGAAAGGTGGGTGACACTGGGAGCAGACGAGGTTGGCTATAGCCAGGATAAAAGGTAAATAAACTGTAGTAAATAATAATGAATTAATAAAAAATGCTTCTTACAAACAAAAAACAAAAAACATAAAACAAAAAAAACAAAAACAATAAACTGAGCTATCTCCTTCCCTAACTTCATGCAATAGTACAGAAAAAAGAAATACTAATAAAAACTGTATAGTCCTGGCACTGAAATAGACTGAATGGCACTGAATGAAATAGAATCAAAATAGCAGAAATAATCTGATGGTTTCTTTGCTGAAGATCCAACAAGAGTTGTTCTTTTCATAGGATCTAGGATTATCTAGGTTAGGTTTTGTGCTGAGTGCTCAACTCCCTTTATTTCAGTTAGCAAAGTGCTTCTCTTTTATATTCTCATCTCCTTGAGCATAAGGCTTAGCTACAGTATCCCATTTGCTGATGTCCTCTTTCTCCTGCAAAATGAACATTTTGTTTTTCTTTTAAGACCTGCTAACTATATTTAATTGTAGATCTGAAAGGAGTGTTCACTAATAACCATCTGATACAGTCAATATTAGGGTATCTTGAAACTCCTCTGCCAGGAATGTTAATCCAAAACAAAATATAAATCAGCAAATATTGAGTTGATTATTGTTTTTTCCTATTTGTTTTTATTTATGTGCTTCATTAGCCAATTATTTTCCAAATGATGAAACACCATTCCATTTATCAAGAATCTCATAACATCAGTGTCAAAAGAGAAACATGTTTCCCAAATAACACCTAATGTAGATTATGAAAATCTTTGGTATTTACATTATTACCTACTATTTTTCAAACTTATCGATATCTGGAGAAAGTACACACCATGAATAACATATATTTATGCTTATAATTATTAGTCAGATACATACCTTCAAAATAGACAGCACATTTGAACTATATCTGACATTTCAAAAATATCAAGTGACTCAAAAACAAGAATTTGTCACAGGAAAATATATCTTCTGATATTGGTGAGTTTGAATAAAAATAGTAGGTAACAATGTAAATAATCAAAATTTTCATAAATAAATCATATTTATGATGTTCATTGAAAATTTACTGTCAAAATTGGTTTTATTCTGATTGCTGCAGTACTGGTAAG
Source organism: Meriones unguiculatus (assembly GCF_030254825.1). Taxonomy (NCBI): domain Eukaryota; kingdom Metazoa; phylum Chordata; class Mammalia; order Rodentia; family Muridae; genus Meriones; species Meriones unguiculatus. The sequence continues at coordinate 92,059,863 of NC_083357.1, read as the reverse complement.
TAAATGTGGTTTTAAAATAAAAAAAAAAACAACAACAAAAAAAAACACACATAAGACCTTGGTGAATTTTCTTTGTAAAAGTATATAAAAATATCTAGAAACACTGATGCTGGCTCTTCCATATTATATGTCTTCCCTGTATAAGAAAATCAAAGCTTTTCATCTTTTGCAAAATGATATTATAAAATAATTCACTGAAATAAATAATTGCCTTATGCCTTTATTCATAAAAATATATTGGGTTTAATACAGCATTGACCTGAAACATGTACCTGTCTTTTGGAGCACAATATGTAAATCAGTCATTGTGAATCTTCATTCTTTAAACAGAATAGGAAACAGAGACATACAGTAGGAAACATATCTTCCTAACCTTTATCAGGAATCTCAATATTGCATTTTAGAAGGCAAAGGCTGAGAAAAGGGTGACATATAGTTTGAATAGTTTGCACAACTACAATATTTTAAAATAGTTTTCAAAGTATGTGCTTGGATATTTTAAATCTTATATATTGATATTACTGGTGTGTACAACATTCACGTCCAATTTAATTTAGCACATTAGAATAACATAGGATTCAAGAAATCTTTGACATAAATGCACAGTGTTAAATGATCTAGGTGTTGGTGTCGTTGAGGGAGAAAAGAGGAAACGTGTGTGAACACGCTGATAGTGACTTCTGGGCCTTTGTGGATAAGCCAGTGTGTTTCCAGACTGATTACTCTGTCATTCACTAGAGCGTATCTTGTCTGGGGCTGTCATGCTAGGTCTTTGACATTAACAATAAGATTAGAGCCAACACTGACTATCACAGCAGCAGCCGAGCCTTGAAAGGTACAGTCGGGAACTCTGATACAATTGCATTAACAGAGAAATCATTTCATGCTTAAAAACAAACAAACAGACAAAAAAAAAATGTGCTTTCTAATTATATCTAAGTGAAAAATACCCCCAAAGTTTTATAAAATTTCACAACATTAAAATGGTAAACAATGGGGTCTGATTATTGAATTATTAACAGAAGTAACAAATGCTTTTCTGTAAACACGACTAAAATCTCTGCAGAATAATGTATATAGTCTATATACAATATGTAAATAAAATCCCCCCAAGTCTTAATTTTCCCTCCATGCTTGCTGATGAATCATTTCTTTTCATGAATGCAGATAAGCCTGCACTGAGATCTCTGACTCATATCCACATGACTTGTGTCCTTCAGAGAAGGAATTATTTCAGAAAGGACTGGTTCTTCAATCAAAACTGTATTTTTTATCTCAAAATGTATGTTAGAAAAGCATTATCAAGCTTCAGATACGTATTTTATCGAGACGAAATAGTATTAAACACAATTATAATACTTGTTGCTTATAGTTTGTTTCATATCATGGGACCCTGAGAAGCTTATGCAGCTCACATATGTTACTTAACCCCTGACAAACAGAGTTCTGAATGTAACTTGTCTACATTCTCTGTTGCAGTTTGATGGTAATTAGATTCTGAAGCAGAGCCTCACAAGGATGCAATCTAGATGTTACCTAACCCTCTTTCTTTCTTATCTGGGAGAATTTGTTACCTGGAAATACAGTTTTATATTGTTGAGTCTTGAATATCATTACCTTATTAAAAGATTAGCATGCCATCATTTTCACTGTATTTTGTTCCTTAAAAGCAAATCACATGTTTTCTCATCACCCCATCCTGGGAAATCATGTAGGCTGTAAGTTTTATGAAATTCCAGAAAAATCTTATTTTTTTGATTATGGTTGCAATTCACAAATAATAAATATAAACTAGCACTGTGATAGTTCATTCTTACTAAGAATATGAGTGAGATTTTTGTCTAGTATAATGTCAGACATTGATGTAGTCAGACAAATCTTAGAGCTCTATCTCACACACTATCTATAGTAAGAAGTTTGTGATTTATAGAAGGTATTTTGAAGATAAAATATAAAACTTTAGGGTTAGAAGCAACATTGTGTTCTATTCCTATTCCCCAAATTGTCTTTCACCTCCTAATAGTGTGCTAGGAATGAAGCTCAGTCATTCACCAGAATAAGTGGACTTGATTACTATTGCTTTCCACAAAAAGACACTGAAGAAAAAAAAATAAAATAAAATAAAAAATAAAGAAAGAAAGGAAGACAAACTGTTAACTAAAAATGTCCTCATTTAAGTTGCTCAGATCCTGAATGCTAGTTACTGTGTCTTGCAGAAACCATTACTTCTTTCAGATCCTAAAGCCCTGGCATAAGTTTCTTATAAGTGTCAATCATATTGTAAGCCACTGTCACCTTCTTATATCTGCATGTGTCTTTAGAAAAAATCAAAAACAAACAAACAAACAAAAACCCTTTTGATATACTGTTGGTTGCCCAAAGGGCATGTAAAATCACTTCCCCATTTCCCAGCTTTCCATGCCATGAGAACATTGCCCATCCAAAGAGTGCAGTTGAACTGCAAATGAAAAATTGCAAATAAGAACTTGAACTGGATGTAGGCACCTTACAAAGGTGTAGCAGATGGGCAGCTTAAGCTTTATATGGGTCCACTAGTAAAATATAGCCCTCTAGTGGGGACTCCATAGGACAGGGAATCAGCTTTTTAATTTTTTTTGTGTGTGTGTTATTATCACTTATTATAATTTATTCACTTTGTATCCCAGCTGTAGCTCCCTGCCTCATACCCTCTCAATTACACCCTCCCTCCTCTTCTCCTCCCATCCCCTTTCTCCAGTCAGCTAATATGGGAGGTCCTCCTTCCCTTCCACTGACCCTAGCCTATTTGTTCTCATCAGGCCTGGCTGCATTGTCTTCCTCTGTGGCCTGGTAGGGCTGCTCCTCCATCAGAGGGAGGTGATCAAAGATCCAGTCACTGAGTTCATGTCAGAGACAGACCCTATTCCCCTTAGTAGGGACTCCACTTAGAGACTGAGCTGCCGTGGGCTACATATGAGCTGGGGTTTTAAGTCCTGTCAGTGCATTGCCCTTGGTTGGGGTATCAAGCTTCCATTTTCTGAGAGTAGGCTAGGAGTGTGGAGGCAGGGAGAGAGTGTGGGACTGGAAGGGGAGGGAGGATGGTGCTACAACCAGGATTAATGAAATGAATAAAAATTAAATAAAATATAAAAAAAATAGAGTGACTCATGAATGCAATAAACTCCTCCATAGATTTTATTATTTAAGAAAATCTTATAATGTATTAGAAATATGGACCACCACATTAAGATGAAAGAAAACTGGAAAATAGTGCTGTGAGAGACAGGTATGCACATATTTATGAAATGACAGAATCTTTAATTTTCAAAGCAATTTTGTCATTTAATTACTATCACTTTTTATCAAAGAGCATCAGTGTTTTTATAAAAAAGTAATCATGGAGATTTTCTCTAATATACTATGCAAACTCCAGCACTTTTCTCAAATCCATTTCCTGCTAGTATCTTGTCTAACAGAAATGAAAAATAGTAGAAATGTCACTGAACCCATACAAACCAGATCATAGGGTTGTAATATCCATCACTTATGGGTATATTATGAATTCACAAGTTTTAACTGATTGTGTGCAACTAAGAAATAGTCAATCTTATACTATCAAGATTTTATTACATTATTTTTCACTATTTTTAGAAGAAAATTTCACCAAAATATAGGTAAATAAAAGAAAAATGCAATATTTCTTTAATATACAATAATGTTAGAATTGCTCTATAGCTCCAAAATTTGTTGTTTTAAACAAGTAACAAAGATGTTTTACTATACTTGAATCGTCTTCTAATTTTTCTCTAATTGATAGCCTTCCATTCAGTATCCTTACCTTCACCTACACCAAAATAACAATGTAGATAACATGACCCGTTTATCTTTTCTTGTAAATTCCTTACTAATCACAACCAACCTAAATTAGGGAAGGAAGATCATTTAAAGACTTTAAAGCCAGCCCTCCAGAAAGACTGCATTTTTGGCTTCCTGAGTTCCTTCTCTGCTTTGCAGACTGTCACTTTATCTCTGCATAGCTGCTTAATGTTTCTCATCTTTCCTCACAAAAAAAAAAAAAAAAAAAAAAAAAAAAAAAAAAAGCCGTTTGGCTGCTGATTCTTTCTGCTCCTGCTTGCTGGGTTTGAGATTTCACTGCTGTTCCCTGTCCTAGCTTGAGCTGTTTTTTTCTGCTTTCAATTCTGTAACTGGCAGAGAAAATGGACCCGATAAACCCCCTAGACTGAAACAACTTCATTTATGTCAAGGCCTTGTAACTTGGCTCAGTTCAATATAATGTGATTATAACTGATGTCAGCCACTTTCAGATATGGGCTATAAAACACCTTAGTCTGTTCTCAAATGTTCCTTCAGCTGCTCTTTAATGGGGGAGTGTCAAAGATGGATGGAGAAGTATTTGTGCGTCAACAATCAGGGTTCTTTCATGTGAACTCTCTCAATAGTTTTAAACTATGCTAGGAATGAGAATGATGATTTTTAAACCATAAATGTTTTTGTAAGAGCAACAAATATAGTAAATTAATGAAAACTTAACTTTACGTAACATTGTGTTAAGAAATATTAGCACACGCTATAGATCAATGCAAGGTGAGGACATTTATCCAGTCAAGCATTCATTTAAGCCCAAAATGACTTACAAATATTGCACTTTCTGCATCACATCTTCGTTTTCAGTGGCCAAATACTCTACTTAGTGTATTATTTATTATGAAACATTTGAGAAGTGTGGAAAACACAAAGTATCTCTAATCATTTTAGAAAAGTAGATTGAGACATCAGTAGATGAGAAGTGTCAAAAGAATTTCAGATTTCTCCAGAACCAAGTTTAGTTTAATGGCAAGCTCTCAAAAAAAACCTCTACCTAGCAGTGTATCAAAGCAGATGCTGAGACTCAAAGCCAAACCCTGGGCAGAGTGCAGGGAATCATATAAAAGAAGGGGGAGTTAGTAAGTGCTGGAGAAGACAGGAGCTCCACAAGGACCAAATATATATATATATATATATATATATATATATATATATATATATATATATATATGGGCACATGGGTCTTTTATGAGACTGATTCTCTGACTAAGGACCACGCACAGATATAACCTAGAACCCCTGAACAAATGTAGCCCATGGTAGTTCAGTATACAAGTGGTATCCTAGTAAGGGAAACAGGGACTGTTTCTGACATGAACTCAGTGGCTGGCTCTTTGACTTCCCTAACCCAGTGGGAGGAGCAGCTTAATTAGGCCAGAGAGGAGGACATTGCAGCCAGTCCTGATGAGACCTGATAAGCTAGGGTCAGATGGAAGGAAAGGAGAACCTCTCCTATCAGTGGACTTGTAGAGGGGCATGGAAGAAGATGAGGGAGAGAGGGTGGGATTTTGAGGGAATGAGGAGGGGGATATAGCTGGGACACAAAGTAAATAAACTGATTAATATAAAAAATAAAAATTTAATTAAAAACACTTTAAGCAAATCATGGCACTATATGTTATAATTACAAGAAAGATAAATGTCTAGAACTTTAGCAGATATGCAAAATGTCGCTAAAAGTAAAACATTCCATGTACATGATGCTAGTACACCCATGATCCCAGTATTCCAGGGACAGCAAGAACATCCACGGAAAAATATTAAAGACCAGCCTTGCTATATGAGACAAAGAAAAATAAATAAATATTTAATGTTTGTCACTGAGTAAAAAGTACTTAGGCTGGATAAATGTGTAAAGATTACATCGAAAGTAATGAAGGGACTGAAAGAAATTGCAAGAGGATTGATAACTATTCCATCAATGGATTATTAGTAGACTCTGGAGGATTCTTCTTAAAGACACAAAACATCACTGTTTAAAACCTTTAAAAGAGGAGAAAAACATATTGCCTGGTTCTATAAAATACAGTTTTCAACAATTAGCATTGACAATGGTAGTATTCTAAATAACAGTCTGACAAGGTTCTCTGAAAAGCATTGTTTTGTATTTCTCTAGAGACATCATTGACATTTACCTACTTGGAGCATACAATTAATTATCCCTCCAAACTAAATTCGGCTGTGTATTTTTGTTTTAATGGTTGTGCTTAATCTCTTCCCTGAAACTGGGAAAGTTGAGAAGAAAGTTTTGATAAAAATTAGAGTCATTTATTTAACTTATCTGCTTACTAAAGTATCTGTGACCTTTCTATGTTAACTACATTTTGTTGTACAAATGTACCCGAACATGAAACATATTGGGCCTTATCTCATTTATGTTGATGATGTAAAAGATATTTGAGTAGATATCGGAGTGAGAATATGTTCAAAACTGTTTGAGGAAGAACTTTTCACAAAAAAAAACTTGCAATGACTTCAGGTATTAAGATAACAGAAACAGGTCTTTCAAAGAAACTGTGAGGAATGCAACAGAACAGTTGAACAGAGTGCAGAGAAAGCTAAGTAAAACATATCCTCCCTTGGCTACACTATTGTTCTATGTCTATACTAAAATTCTGGGTTTTGTTATGATATGGAAATATTGGTGATAATGTAGGAAATATATAATGCTTTCTGAATGTAAAGCTGAGAGTTTAGAAAGATAAAGAAGGGCATGTAATAATGAGAGGTGATACTTCTTAGGCCCAGATGGCCATGTTGAAGGTAGACAGTTAGAAAGGACATTTATTTCTTTAAATGATAATTTTATTATCCCTTAATTTGTAAAGAGTTAAAGTTAAAACCATTTAGATTTATTTATAATAATTATACCACCCATTATTTAGACTCATTAATTATGATATGAAACATATACTTATAGTCTATTAATTTTATAATAGAAAATAATTATATTTTTCAATATATGATCTTGGTAGTTCTAATGGCAAATAACTCCAAAAAGAATTGAGAAAACTCATAAATGTATTGTTGAAATAAATATTTATAGGAGAGTTACAGTCTTTCCAGCAAAGAAGTATACTGTCTGTTGATATTGAAATAAAGATAGACAATATCAGCTTTATTTCCGAATTCTGTCTATGAATAGCTACTATTTTAAAGTTTTGAGAACTCAAATTTTCCTATGGTAAGTGTTTAATGGTTCATTAAAGTTGATCTCAATCCTCAGAGCACAGTGCCTATTGTGACATCATTATGTATTTCACAGGGTTTGATGTTATGTAGGGCTTCACCTTCAGATTAACCTCATGGACCCCTTCCACATATTGTTTCAATGTTTTAGAATGTATACACACACTGTAATTGTGTTTATTTAAACAGAAAATACAATAGTCTATATGATAAAATGCCTTACTAATTTTTAAATTTTTTATATTAATTACATTTCATTCACTTTTTATCCTAGCTCTAGCCCTCTTCTTCATTCCTTTCCAATCCTACCCTCTTTCTCTCATCTCATACCATGCCCTTTCCAAGTCCACTGATAAGGGCCATCCTCCTCCCCTTCCATCTGACCCTAGCTTATCAGGTCTCATCAAAACTGGCTACAATGTCCTTCTCTGTGGCCTGGCAAGAATGCTCCTCTTAAGGGGGAGGTGATCAAAGAACCAGCCACTGAGTGCATGTCAGAGACAGTCCCTGTTTCCATTACTAGGGAACCTACCTGGATATTGAGCTGCCATGGGCTACATCTGTGCAGGGGTTGTAGGTTATCTCCATGAATGGTCCTTGGTTGGAGTATCAGCTCAGAAAAGACCCCTTTGCCCAGATTTTTGGTTTTGTTTTGTAGAGTTATCTCCATCCCTGTTCTTAAACTGTACTCCAAAGCAATAGTAATAAAAACTGCATGTTACTGTCATAGAAACAAAATGGTGGATTAATGGAATCGTATAGAACTCCCAGAAATAAACCTATACACCTACGGATGATGATTTTTGAAAAAGAAACAAAATCCATACAATGGAAAAAACACAGCATCTTCAACAAAAGGTGCTGGTCTAACTGGATATCTTCATGTAGAAAAATGAAAATAATCCACATATTTTTAATTTTTTAAAATGTATTGTTTTAATTACAATACAATACTTTGTATCCTAGCTGTAGCCAACTCCCTTCTCCCTTCCCAATTTTACCTTTTCTCCCTCATCTCCTCCCATGCCCCTCCCCAAGTCCAGTGATGGAGGGTGTTTTCCTCCTCTTCCATCTGACACTAGGCTATAAGGTCTCATCAGGACTGGCTACATTGTCTACCTCTACGGCAACACATGCTGGACTATGTGGAGTAAGAGAAAACCTCCTGTATTGCTGGTGGGAAAGTAAGCTAGTACAACCACTTTTGAAATCTGGCACTTTCTCAAAATATTAGTAATAGTGCTCCCTCAAGATCCAACTATACCACTCCTCGATATATATCAAAAATATGCTCAAGTACACAACAAGGGCATTTCTTCAAACATGTTCATAGCAGCTTTATTCATAATAGCCAGAACCTGAAAACAACCCAGATGTTCCTCAAATGAGGAATGGATACAAAAATTGTGGTACCTTTACACAATGGAATACTACACAGCAATTAGAAACAAGAAAAACATGAAATTTTCAGACAATGGTAGGAACTAAAAAAGATCATGCTGAGTAAGGTATCCCAGAAGCAGAAAGATACACATGGTATATACTCACTTATAAGTGGATTTTAGACATATAATATAGGATAAACGTACTAAAATGTATACACCTAAAGAAGCTGAGCAAGAAGGAGGACCCTGGTTAAGATGATCAATCCTCACTCAGAAAGGCAAATAGGATGGATAGCAGAAGAGGGAGAAAACAGGGAACAGGACAGGAACCTACCACAGAGAACCTCTGAACGACTCTACCCAGCAGTGTATTAAAGCAGATGCTGGGACTCATAGCCAAACTTTGTGCAGAGTGCAGAGAATATTATGAAAGAATAGGGAGATAAAAAAAAAAAAGCAAAATGGCCTAGCAGGGCCTCTCCTCTCTCGTGGAGTGGGGGAGGGGAGAGGTCAAAGAGTCCACCATTGAGGAGAACTTTACAGACAGTCCTGAAGATACCTGATAAACCAGGGTCTCATGAAAGAGAAGGAGGTCTCCCATATCAGTAGGCTTGGAAAGGGGCAGGGAGGAGATGAGGGAGGGTGGGTGGGATTGGGTGGGAATGAGGGAGTGGAATACAGTAGGGATACAAAGTTAATAAACTGTAACCAATATTAAAAATAAATAATAATAAAAAATTTGTGAAGTGTTCCATATTTTTTATAGTATACATGAGTGACACCAAAAATTCTATCAGGGAAATCCTTCAGCTGATAAACACCTTCAGCCTACTGCCTGGATACAAGATTAACTCAAAAAAATCAGTAGCCCTCCTGTCTACAAATGACAAATATTCCGAGATAGAAATTAAGGAAACGACACCATTCACAATAGCCACAGAAGACACAAAGTATCTTGGTGTAACTCTAACCAAGCAAGTTAAAGACTTGCATGAAAGAAATATCAAGTCTCTGAAGAAAGAAAGATAAGAAAATATCAGAAGATGGAAAGATCTTCCATGCTCATGAAAAACAGTAAAAATTTGACATCTTAAAAAAAAAGCAATCTATAGATTCAATGCAATTCCCATCAAATTACTAACACAGTTCTTTACAGAACTTGAAGGAAAAATTCTCAACTACGTATTAAATAACAAAAAACCCAGAACCGCTAAAATAATCCTCTGTAATAAAATATCTTCTGGACATATATTCATCCCTGATCTCAAGCTGTACTGTAGGGTAACAGTAATAAAAACTGCATGGTATTGGCATAGAAAAAGAATGGTGGATCAATGGAATTGAATAGAAGACCCAGAAACAAACCCACACACATATGGACACCTGAATTTTGACAAAGATGGCAAAACCATACAATGGAAAAAGATAGCATCTTTTTTAAATTTTTTTATTATTATTATTAATTACACTTTATTCATTTTGTATCCCCCCATAAGCTCCTCCCTCCTCCCCTCCTGAAACCACCCTTCCTCTCCTTTCTGCATGCATGCCCCTCCCTAAGTCCACTGATAGGGGAGGTCTTCCTCTCCTTCTTTCTGATCTTAGACTATCAATTCTCATCAGAAGTGGCTGCATTGTCATTTTCTGTGGCCTGGTAAGGCTGCTCCCCCCTCAGGGGGAGGTGATCAAAGAGCAGGCCAATCATATTATGTCAGAGGCAGTCTCTCTTCCCATTACTATGTAACCCACTTGGACACTGAACTGCCATGGGCTACATCTTTGCAGGGGTTCTAGGTTATCTCTATGAAGATAGCATCTTAAACAAAAGGTGCTGGTCTAACTGGAAGTCCACATGTAGAAAAATGCAAATATTCCCCTACCAATGCCCTCCACAGAATGAAAGTCCTAGTGGATCAAAGCTACAACATAAAACCAGACACAGTAAATCTGTCAGAAAAAAAAGTGGGGAAGAGCCTCCAACTTATTTGCACAGGAGACAATTTCCTAAACAGAAAAGGCTCTAAGATCAACAATTAATAAATCGGACCTCATCAAACTGAAGTTTCTCTAAAGCAAAGGACACTGTTGTCTGAACATAATCACAGCCTACAGACTGAGAAAAGATCTTCACCAACCCTACATCAGATAGAGGGCTAATATCCAGGAAATATAAAGAACTCAAAAAATTAGACACCAACAAAACAAATAATCCAATTAAAAGTGGAGTACAGAGCTAAGCAGAGAATTATCAGAGGGATATCAAATGACAGATAAACACTTAAAGAAATGTTCAGCTTCATTAGTCATGAGGGAGATGCAAATCAAAACAACTCTGAAATTCCCTCTAAGACATATCAGAATGGGTAAGATAAAAAACTCAAGTGACAACACATACTGGAGAGGATGTAGAAAAAGGGGAACCCTCCTCCATTGCTGGTGGGAGTGCACAATTGTAAAACCATTTTGGAAATCAATCTGGTGCCTTCTCAGACAATTAGGAATAATTTGACTTCAAGATCCAGCCATACCACTCCTGGTCATATATCCAAAAGATGCTTCACCATTAATTAAGGACATTTGTTCATCTATGTTCATAACAGCTTCATTTATAATAAACAGAATCTGGAAACACCATAGATTCCTTCAACTGAGGAATGGATACAGAAATTGTGGTACACCTGCACAATGGAATACTACCCAGATATTAAAAACAAGGGACTCATGAAATTTGCAGGCAAATGGATGGAACTCGAAAAGATCAACTGAGTTTGGTAACTCAGAATCAAAAAGAAAGGCATTGTATACATGCACTAATGAGTGGGTATTAGCTGTATAATATAGGATAGCCATCTACAGACCTAAAGTAGCTAAACACTAAAGAGGACCCTAGGGAGGATGCTTAAATCTCATTCAGAATAGCAAACTGGATAGACACCAGAAGTGGTGGAAGAGAGGAAACAGGATGGGAACCTACTATAGAGTGTCCTCTGAAAGGATTCCCCCAACAGGGGATCAAAGCAGATGCTGAGACTCAGGGCCAAATTTTGGGCAGAGCACAAGGAGTCTTATGGAGGAAGAGAAGGGTGGGATTAGAGGGACACGGAGGGGACAGGAGCCCCACAGAGAGACCAACAAAGCTAAAATACCTGAGCCCATAGGATCCTGCAGAGACTGATGCACCAAAGGAGAACCTCCCATGGAAAAGGCGTAGACCTCTTGCTTAGATGTGGCCTATTGGCAGCTCAGTCTTCATGTGGATCCTTGAGAGGGCAGCAGGGGCTGCCTCTGTCATGAACATGGTGCCTGTTCTCTGATCACTTGCTCTTAATGATTTAGCTTTGTCCAGCCAAGGATGAAGAGGATCCAGGCAGCCCTGATGAGACTTAATAAGCTATGGGCAGATGGAAATAGTAGACAACTCCCTCTTTCAGTGGACTAGGGGAAAGGGATGGGAGAAAGAGTCAGAGATGGTGGGACTGGGGTTGCTGAGGGAAGGGGCTTCATTCAGGATATATAATGAATAAATTTTGAAGAAAAAATAAAAATAATAAAAATTAGGTGCTTTTAAAACATGGTTATAAATTCCCTTTTCAAGATTTGTCAGTCTTCAATAGACACAAATACCAATACACTTTATAAATAATGAATAAATTTATATAATATATATAATATATAATATATATTTAATGTTAAAATACTAGAAAATACTTTTTTTCACATATTTATTTCAATGACTATGGTAACATAGGTCCACAGCTTTGTCAAATGTTTAAAATGAAATACTGAACTATTGACTTTTCTTTGTCTTATCTTTTGTGTGTGTGTTTGTGTGTGTAAATGTGACTTTTGTTTAATCAGATGTAAAGATATGATGAAAGCCATACCCAAGTTTTATGAATACATGGCTTGGGCTGAGCCCAGAGTGTTTATAATTATAGATATAGATATGGATATAGATATAGATGCCTTGGCCTTGAAGCTTCTAGCCTCCATACCATCTAATTTTCTGCAAACCTGGACCTTGAAGAATTCACCTTGAAGCCTTCATCTGCTAACTCAGGCCTAGAATGTTTTACACCTCTGTGACTTACTCCTGAACAAGCTCATCTTTTCTAGTTCTTTCTGAACTCTAGCCAGCTGGTTCAACTCAGCTGTTCTGGTTCAAATTCCTCTCTAATTCAGCCCATCTTCTCTTGGTTTCTAACTGAATTCCTCTGCTTAGAAAAACTGCCCATGAACTCCACTACCTGAATTTAACTGGATAGAACTGAATGGAGCCGCACAAACTCAACTGAATTCAACTGGATTCAACTGAACTGCACCAAACTCAGCTTTCCTCTCTCTCCCTGCACTGTGCTTAAGTAGCCTCTCCTCGTCTGTTCCTATGAGAGTTGGTTGTGTCTCTGACTCATTCTGCCAAGTCTTTCTCTGATTTGTCACTTTGTCTACCCCTCAATTAGACATCATTGTTTGGTATTAAAGGTGTCTACTTATGGCATGTCTGTATTCCAGCCACTTCACATTGTAATCTAAGGTGGGTCCTGTATTCCAAATGAATCACATAAACCTACAAGATTTTTAGATTTGGTCCCTTGCCATAGTTGCCACGTTACTGGATAAAAAATTCTCTCTCTCTCTCTCTCTCTCTCTCTCTCTCTCTCTCTCTCTCTCATTTATTTATTTATTTACTTACTTATTTTTCCATACATCTTCCCATCCCTCTGCTATTTCCCTTCTTCTCCAGCTCCACAATTCCTATGGTTTTCTTCAGAAAAGAGCAGCTATCATTGATTCCAATAATATCAATCAAGCACAGGATAATAAGATGCAATAAAACTGTGCATAAGGCCTCATATCAAAGCTGGACCACACAACCCACTTGGATACTGAGCTACCAAGGGCTACATCTGAGCAGAGGTTATAGGTTGCATCCATACATGGTCCTTGTTTGGAGAAACAGTCTCATAAAAGACGCCTGTGCCCAGATATATTTGGTCCTTGTGGAACTCCTGTCCTCTCCAGGTTGTATTAACTCTCCCCACCCCATTTTTTTTTTTATTACCTGAACTCTGCGGAAGGTTTGGTTAGGAGTCTTCATATATGCTTTGATATACTTCTAGGCAGAGTCTTTCAGAGGCCCTCTGTGGTAGGCTCCTGTCCTGTTACTTGTTTGCTCCTACATCCAATGTCCATCCCATTTGTCTTTCTAAGTGAGGATTGATCGTCATCTTTCTAGTTTATCTTCCTTAGGTGTATAGATTTCAGTATATATTAATCACAGGTTATTTACTTTGTATCCCAGCTGTAGCCCCCTTACTCATTCGCTCCCAATCCCACCTTCCCTCCCTCATCTCCTCCCTACCCCTTTCCAATTAACAGTATTTGTCAAAGCAAATGCTACAGTGCTAAATTCTCATTGATATTTCTGATGCCTTTAAGTGTTGCTAGTAGAAACCTGAACTAAGGTATATTAGCTCCATTAAGGGCTTAATGTCATAAGATTTGTAATCCCTATATTTTCATTTATTTCTTCTCAGATGACATCCCAATATCTTGTATTTTGTGTTTGACAGTACTAGTGGCCCTTTTCTAACACTGTTTCAGAAACATTTATAGACTTAATTCATTTCTCACTTGGAGTTCATAGTTTTACACTCTGTCCACTAGAGTTAAGTTCACTTTGCTTCAACCTCATTTCACCTGCATCTCTATCTACTCTTTTAAACATTATTTTAATACTATATATTATTTATCTCACTAGATACAAAGCATCAACATTTCAATGTGCAGTTACATAAAGAGGATATTTCCCCCATTCTCTTTCGCTATATATTTTTATATTAATTACAGTTTATTTACTTTGTATCCCAGCTGTACCCCACTCCATCATTCCCTCCCAATCCCACCCTTCCTCCCTCATCTCCTCCCTGCCCCTCTCTAAGTCCACTGATAGGAGAGGTCCTCCTCTCCTTCCATCTGACCTTAGCTTATCAGGTCACTCACTTCAGGACTTGCTGCAATGTCCTCCTCTGTGACCTAGCAAGGCTTCTCCTCCCTTGGGGGTGGGGAGGTCAAAGAGACAGCCATTGAGTTCATGTCAGAGACAATAACTGTTTCCCTTAATAGGGGAACCACTTGGATACTGAGTTGGCATGGGCTCCATCCAAGCAGGGGTTCTAGCTTATATCCATGCATGGTCTTTGGTTGGAGAATCAGTATCACAAAAGACTGCTGTGCCCAGATATATTTGGTCCTTGTGGAGCTCCTGTCCTCTCAAGGTCATACTAATTCCCCTTCTTTCATATATTCCCTGCACTCTGCCGAAGGTTTGGTTATGAGTCTTAGCATCTGCTTTAATACACTGCTAGGTAGAGTCTTTCAGAGGCCTTCTGTGGATCTTTTTTCTTTGGACCTTGTCTTAGTTAGGGTATCATTGCTGTGAATGGAAACCATGACAAAGCAACTCTTATAAAGGCAAATATTTAATTGAGGCTGGCTTACAATTTCAAGGATTTGCTCCATTACTATTGTGGTGGAAATCATGGCAGCACAAAGGTAGACATTATATTGGAGGAGGCAAAAGTACTATATCTTGATCCAAAGACGGCCAGGAGGAGACTGGACATATTTCACAATGGGCATAGATCGAACATTTGGGACATCAAAGCATCAACTCCACAGTGATACAGTTCCTCTAACAAGGCCACATTTCCTGACAGTTGCACTCCCTGATGCCAAGCATTTAAACACGTGAATTTATGAGGTGGGGAGTGAGGCATACCTATTCTAACTATTGCATTCCAATGCCTTATAGCCATAATATAGTTCAAAATTCATTTACTCCAACTTCAAAAGTTTTCATAGTCTATCACAGTCTAACAATGTTTAAAATTCCAATGTTCAACATTTCTTCTTAGATCATGCAGTCTCTTAACTGTAATCCCTTGTAAAATCAAAATCACACACTTCCAACCAATCATAGCAATTACATTACCATTCCAAAATGTAAGGGAAGGGAACATAGTGAAGAAATACTGGACCAAAGCAAGACCAAAACCCAGCTGGGCAAACTCCAAACTCTGCATCTCCATGTCTGATGTCAAAATGATCTTCAGACCTCCAACTCCTTTCAGCTTTGTTGACTGTAACACCCTTCTTTTCTTGCACTGGTTCCACAACCTGTCAGTAGCTTTTGTCAGCAGGCATCCCAGATCTCTGTCATCACTAACATTTTGAGGTTTCCAAGGCAACCCAGGTTTCAGCTTCACAACTTCATACAATGGCCTCTCTGGGCTTCCATGCAGGGACACCCATGACATAAACCTAGCCTCAGCAACTTCTTTTAGTTTCTGGACTCTAAAGCTAGAACCATGTGGCAGAAGCTACCAAGATCTTCTGCTCTCTGGTGCTAGAACTGCTATAATCTCACTAGCTTTCTGTTTTCAGTGGTTTCCTTCACTGCCTAGCTTGGCTGTCATGGAACTTGGTTTGTAGATCAGGTTCCCCTTGAGTTCAGAGATCTGCATGCCTCTGTTTCCTAAATGCTGGGATTAACGGCAAGTACCACCAGATATGGATCTAAAATTATCTTTAATTCCTCTTCATTGTAGAACTTTATAAACATGGCCACAGTGCTGCAAGATCTGAATTAAAAGCATGTGTCTATCCAGATCAAACGCATGTATCATCCCACCTTGTTGAATTAAAGTATTAGTAGGGGCCTTTTTAATATCCATCCTAGTTCCCAAATAATTAACACAGAGACCTATTAAACTTATTCAACAAGATTTAAGTTCTATAACTGGGCTGATATGAAACTATTCTAAGCCAATTATGCTAGTCTGGCTACATCCCAGTCTCATGCCCTTTTACTTGCCTTCTCAGTCTTGGCTGGCTTTCTGCTGTAACTCTCTGTCCTCATTGCAAATTTTTACTGGCACCTTCTTTCTTTTCCTTCTCTTTCACTTTCTGTCTCTCTTTCCTGTGGCCCTCACTGGGATGGAAAGTCTAGCCTTTCTGTTTCTTCTGCCGAGTCATTGGCTATAGGTAATTGGGGAGCATTGTTTATATAACATTGATACAGGAGATTCTTCATGGAAATGACAATGCCCACATCTGGACTGCAAACAGATCTCACATCTGGACTGCAACACAGATCAGCATCTAAATGCACAGTGCAGAACACCATCCTTCAGCACCACCTCAAGATCCAGATCAAAAGCCTCTGTTTTCCAGCCTCAAGAAGTGTATCAAGGGGGGAGGGGCAAGATGGCGGCGCCAGGAGGACTCTCATTCTGAGCAGCAGCAGCAGGATCAGCACAGTGACCAGTAATCAGAACTCGCGGCCATAAAACACAGTCATTGTGTTTCCCAGGTGAGAGGATACCCCACGGTGGGGGATTCAATCAGCTTTTAACTCACCTGGCTAAACCAGGGAAGAGATCCCGGTTCCGCCAGATGCTTGGCTGCCGGCCGCCAGCCCCAGCCCCAGCCCAGAGCCACAAGCCAGTGCCTCTGGTCATGGTCCCAGACTGAACCATGCACACCACACTATCAGAGACTGGAATTTTCAGTCGAGAAATAACCCCAGGGTACAGGAAATGACTGGGACCGGCCTTAGGTCACCCAGACATCCCCTGGAAAAGACTCGGGGTCCATGGGCACCCCAGGAGCCAGCCCAGAGCCAGAGCCGGAGACCTAGGTTCCAGCACAGAGCCCTGCCTGCCTGCGCGCCTGACTCACCACCTGAGATAGAACTGTGGGCACCAGGGCACCAGAGAATGAGTTTCACTGTCCGGTGCAAACACACAGGGAGGGAAATGGCTGGTCTGATCTCAGAGCACTCAGCCGACACCCCCAACCTGAAAAGGTCCCCGGAAAATTACCCAGCTTAGGAAGGCACCCAGGTTCCCAAAGGCCGCAAAGGCAGACACAGGCAGTTGCTGCGCACCAGACAGCTGGCAGAGACTGAGCCGCCATCACACAGCTGTGCTCCAGGCACAGGCAATTTCTGCGGCCAGCCAGCTAGCGGACACTGAGCAGTGTGCACCAGGGCAAAAAAAGACACTGGGAGTCCGTGTCTCCAGAGAATCCACAGGGAATGAAGGAAACTGTACTGACCTAAATCACCCAATCCTTCCCTAGAAAAAGTCTAGCAGACTAGTGGGGCCGAGGCGCCAGCACTCAGCTGTGCTCCAGACACAGGCACAAACAGTTGATGCGCGCCTGATGTCCAACTGGGTCACAGCAGCTGATCATTAAATTTACAACAAGAAACCCAGAAATAGGGCAGCTGCCCTCAGGACTTCCCTGGGTGAGAGGAGAACCCTCTAGACTAATAAAGACCACAGTTACCACTCAGGCTTATATCCCTGAGGTGAGCAACTCCTGAAAAAACACCAGACATCTGGGGACTATACCCAAAAAGCTGAGAAGACATCCTTCAGGAAAAACCAGCTTTCTGCAAAGGGGATTCTCTCCACCACAGGATCCCCAAGAACCACCAGAAAATAACCCCAAACACCTAAGATAGCACAATGGGTAGAGGCCAGCATAAAAGCTCAAGCAACAAAAGACAGAGCAATATGGCATCTCCAGAACCCAGTTACCCAGGGGCAAGTAGCCCTGGACACCCCACCATAACTGAAATCCAAGAAGATGACCTAACAAGTATGCTCATGAAGATGATAACAGAGGAAACAAATAAGATTCGTAAAGACATAGAGGAAGATAAACTCAAACAGAATATTGCCATCCTTAAAGAAATAGAGGAAGCTGCAGCCAAACAGTTTATGGCCTTTAGAAAGGAAATGCTTAAAACACTGAATGAAATAAAAGAAATGGAGTTGAAGGAACTAAAAGAAAAACAGGAAAGTACAATCAGACAGGTGAAGGAAGTAAACAAAACAACTCAAGACCTGAAGATAGAATTGGAAAAATTAAAGAAAACACAAATGGAAGAAATAATGGAAAGGAAGAATCTAGGGAAGAAAACAGGAACTACAGAGGGAAGCAAAACCAACAGACTACAAGATATGGAAGAAAGAATCTCAGGTGTAGAAGATACAATGGAAGAAATCGATGTATCTGTCAAAGAAAATGTTAAATCCGAAAAATTCCTGACACAGACCGTCCAAGAAATGCAAGACAATATGAAAAGACAAAACCTAAGAATAATAGGTATAGAGGAAAAAGAAGACTCCCTTCTCCAAGGTCCAGAAAATATTTTCAACAAAATCATTGAAGAAAATTTCCCCAAGCTAAAGGAGAGGCCAATTAGAATACATGAGGCCTACAGAACACCCAACAAATTTGACCAGAAAAGAAAATCCTCCTGCCACATAATAATCAAAACAGTAAGTATATAGAACAAAGAAAAAATACTAAAAGCTGCAAGGGAAAAAGGCCAAGTAACATATAATGGCAAACCCATTAGAATCACACCTGACTTTTCAACAGAGACTATGAAAGCCAGAAGGGCCTGGACGGATATCATGCAGACCCTAAGAGAACACAGATGTCAGCCCAGGCTACTATACCCCGCAAAACTCTCAGTCCTCATAGATGGAGAAAACAAGATATTCAATGACAAAAACAAATTTCAACAATACCTACAAACAAATCCAGTGTTACAGAAGACACTGGAAGGGAAAATACAACCCAAGAAAGCTAGCTACATTTAAGAAAACACAGGAAATAAATAACCTCACTTCAGTAAAACAAAAAGCAACCAAGCACACAACCTGATGACCTCAGCCAACATCAAAATCAAGAGATCTAACAGCCACTGGTCATTAATCTCTCTCAACATCAATGGACTCAACTCTCCAATAAAAAGACACAGATTAACAGAATGGATACATAAACAAAACCCAGCAATCTGTTGCATACAAGAAACACACCTAAGACACAAAGATAGACATTACCTGAGGGTAAAGGGTTGGAAGACAGCTTTTCAAGCAAATGGATGCAAGAAGCAAGTAGTAGTAGCCATTCTAATATCTGATAAAATAGACTTTCTACCAAAATTAATAAAAAGAGATGGGGAAGGACACTTCATACTCATCAAGGGAAAATTCCACCAGGAAGACATCACAATCCTGAACATCTATGCCCCAAATACAAGGGCACCCACATTTGTGAAAGAAACATTGATAAAATTTAAAGCACATATAGATCCCCACACATTAATAGTGGGAGACTTCAACACCCCACTCTCAAGAAAGGACAGGTCAACAAAACAGAAATTAAACAAAGAAACAATGTCTCTGACAGAGGTCATGAATCAAATGGACCTAACAGACATTTACAGAACTTTACACCCAAACACGAAAGAATTTACCTTCTTCTCAGCACCTCATGGAACCTTCTCCAAAATAGACCATATAGTGGGTCACAAAGCAAGCCTCAACAGATACAAGAAGATTGAAATAATCCCATGTATCTTGTCTGATCACCATGGAATAAAGCTGGACCTCAACAATAACAGAAATAACAAAAAGCCTACACACACATGGAAACTGAACAACTTGTTACTAAATGACAGCTGGGTCAGGGAAGAAATAAAGAAAGAAATTAAAGTCTTTCTAGAAATCAATGAAAATGAAGACATAACATACCTGAACTTGTGGGACACAATGAAAGCAGTGCTAAGAGGAAAGTTCATAGCACTAAGTGCCTTCAAGAAGAAATTTGAGACAGCTCATTCAAGCACCCTAATGGCTCACTTAAAAACCCTAGAAAAAGAAGAAGCAGACACACCAAGAAGGAGTAGACGGCTGGAAATAATCAAACTCAGAGCTGAAATCAATCAATTAGAAACAAATAAACAATTCAAAGAATCAATGAAACCAAGAGCTGGTTCTTTGAGAAAATCAACAAGATCGACAAACCCTTAGCCAGGCTAACTAAAAGGCAGAGAGACACCACCCAAATCAACAAAATCAGAAATGAAAAGGGGGATATAACTACAGATACTAAGGAAATCCAAACAATCATTAGGACTTACTTCAAAAGTCTATATGCCACAAAATTTGACAATCTAAATGAAATGGACAATTTTCTTGATCGATTTGACTTACCAAAGCTGAACCAGGACCAGGTAAATCAACTAAATAGTCCTATATCCCCTAAAGAAATAGAAGCGGTCATCAAAAGTCTCCCATCCTTTAAAAGCCCAGGACCAGATGGCTTCAGCGCAGAATTCTACCAGACCTTCAAAGAAGAGCTAACACCAATTCTTTTCAAACTATTCCACAAAATAGAAACAGAAGGAATATTACCAAATTCATTCTATGAAGTCACAGTCACCTTGGTACCTAAACCTCACAAAGACTCAACAAAGAAAGAGAATTTCCGGCCAATCTCCCTTATGAACATTGATGCAAAAATACTTAATAAAATACTTGCAAACCGAATCCAAGAACACATTAAAGATATTATCCGCTATGACCAAGTAAGCTTCATCCCAGGTATGCAGGGGTGGTTCAATATACAGAAATCCATCAATGTGATCCACCATATTAACAAACTGAAAGAAAAAAACCACATGATAATCTCCCTAGATGCTGAAAAAGCCTTTGACAAAATCCAACATCCATTCATGTTCAAAGTATTGGAGAGATCAGGGATACAAGGCACATATCTAAGCATAGTAAAGGCGATATACAGCAAGCCTATAGCCAACATCAAACTGAACGGAGAGAAACTTAAAGCAATCCCACTGAAATCAGGGACAAGACAAGGCTGCCCACTCTCTCCATATCTCTTCAACATAGTGCTGGAAGTCCTTGCTAGAGCAATAAGACAGTTGAAGGAGATCAAGGGGATACAAATTGGAAAGGAAGAGGTCAAATTATCACTATTTGCAGATGATATGATAGTATATTTGAGTGACCCCAAAAACTCTACCAGGGAACTCCTACAGCTGATAAACACGTTCAGCAAAGTGGCCAGATACACAATTAACTCAAAAAAAATCAGTAGCACTCCTTTATACAAAAGACAAAAGGGCTGAGAAAGAAATTAGGGAAACAACACCCTTCACAATAGCCACAAATGACATAAGGTACCTCGGAGTAACCCTAACCAAGGAAGTCAAAGACTTGTATGAAAAAAATTTCAAATCTCTGAAGAAAGAATTAGAAGAAGATATGAGAAGATGGAAAGAACTCCCATGCTCATGGCTTGGCAAGATTAACATAGTAAAAATGGCCATCTTACCAAAAGCAATCTACAGATTCAATGCAATGCCCATCAAATTACCAACACAATTAATTACAAACTTGGAAAGAAAAATTCTCAACTTCATATGGAATAACAAGAAACCCAGAATTGCTAAAACAATCCTCTACAATAAAAGATCTTCCAGAGGTATCTCCATCCCTGATCTTAAGTTGTACTATAGAGCAACAGTTTTAAAAACTGCATGGTACTGGCATAGAAACAGAATGGTGGATCAATGGAACCGAACAGAGGACCCAGAAATAAACCCACACACATATGGACACCTGATCTTTGACAAAGACGCCAAAACCATACAATGGAAAAAAGATAGCATCTTCAACAAATGGTGCTGGTCTAACTGGATGTCTACATGTAGAAAAATGAAAATAGATCCATGCTTGTCACCCTGCACAAAACTGAAGTCCAAGTGGATCAAAGACCTCAACATAAAACCAGACACATTAAATCGGCTTGAAAAAAAAGTGGGAAATACCCTAGAACTCATTGGTACAGGGGAAAACTTCCTGAACAGAACACCAACAGCACAGGCTCTAAGAGCAACAATCAATAAATGGGACCTCATGAAAATGAAAAGCTTCTGTAAAGCAAAGGACACAGTCATCAAAACAAAGCGACCACCTACAGATTGGGAAAGAATCTTCACCAACCCTTTATCTGACAGAGGACTCATATCCAGTATATATAAAGAACTAAAGAAGCTGAAAAGCAGCAAACCAAGTAATCCACTTAAAAAATGGGGAACAGAGCTAAACAGAGAATTCTCTGTAGAGGAATACCGAATGGCAGAGAAGCACTTAAAGAAATGCTCAACCTCACTAGCCATTAGGGAAATGCAAATCAAAACAACCCTGAGATTTCACCTTACACCCATGAGAATGGCCAAGATCAAAAACTCAAGTGACAACACATGCTGGAGAGGTTGTGGAGAAAGGGGAACCCTTCTCCACTGCTGTTGGGAATGTAAACTTGTACAACCACTCTGGAAATCAATCTGGCGCTTTCTCAGACAACTAGGAATTGCGCTTCCTCAAGATCTAGCCATACCACTACTGGGCATATATCCAAAAGAGGCTCAAGTACACAAAAAGGACATTTGCTCAACAATGTTTGTAGCAGCTTTATTTGTAATAGCCAGAAGCTGGAAACAACCCAGATGCCCCTCAACTGAAGAATGGATGCAGAAATTTTGGTACATGTACATAATGGAATATTACTCAGCAATGAAAAATAAGGAAATCATGAAATTTGCAGGTAAATGGTGGGATCTGGAAAGGATCATCCTGAGTGAGTTGTCCCAGAAGCAAAAAGACACACATGGTATATACTCACTCAATAGACATACAACATAGGACAAACCCACTAAAACCTGTGCATCTAAAGAAACTAAGCAAGAGAGAGGACCCTAACTAAAACGTCCAATCCCCATCCAGAAAGGCAAAGAGGATGGACATCAGAAGAAGAAGAAAACAGGAAACAACCTAGGAACCTACCACAGAGGGCTTTTGAAAGCCTCTGCCCTTCAGACTATCAAAGCAGATGCTGAGCCTTATGGGCAACTGTTGGGCAGAGTGAATGGAATTTCAGGTAAGAAGTGGGAAATAGTAAGAGCTGGAGAGGACAGGGTCTCCACAAGGATAGCAACAGAACAAGAAAATTTGAACACAGGGAACTTCCCAGAGACTCATACTCCAACCAAGGACTATTCATGGAGATAACCCAGAACCCCTGCACAGATGTAGCCCAGGGCAGTTCAGAGTCCAATTGGGTTACATAGTAATGGGAAGATGGACTGCCTCTGACATAATCTGATTGGCCTGCTCTTTGATCACCTCCCCCTGGGGGGGGAGCAGCCTTACCAGGCCATAGTAGAGGACAATGCAGCCACTTTTGATGTGAACTGGCAGACTAAGATCAGAAAGGAGAGGAGAACCTCCCCTATCAGTGGACTTGGGGAGTGGCATGCAAGCAGAGGGAGGAGGGAGGGTGGGATTGGGAGAGGAGGAGGGAGGGACTTATGGGGGGATGCAGAATGAATAAAGTATAATTGATGAAAAATTAAAAAAAAAAGAAGTGTATCAAAGGCATGTTGCCTTCCTCCCTCCCAATATGGATAAAGGATGCTCTCCATTTCTGGACTGTACTTCATTACAGATATATACTAGTTGACAACCAAGAATACCCATCAAAAATGAACATGCATGAAATGGACCTAAACCCACTACACATATGTAGCACATGAGCATTATGGTCAACTTTGAGTCTCTTAAAAATGTGAGTAAGGCAATCTCCGTGACTCTGTTGTCTGCTACTGGATCTCTTCCTCTTTATCAAGCCCAAGTGGGAGAGAACGCACTTAGTACTACTATGACTTGAAGTGTTAGGGTGGAGACCTTGGAGACCTCCCCATTTCTGAGGAAAGAGAGAGGGGGGAATGAGGCAAGGAGGGCATGCATGAGTGTGAGACTGGGAGGAGAGGAGGGAAATGTCTGGGATCAGTCTATAAAGACGTTATATAAATTAAAAAATAAATAAATGGAAACAATAAACAACAAATTCGCAGTTACAGATCTTCACAACTTTCTAACTAGCAAAAAATTGGTAACAGTCAAATAATTCAAGTACACCATTTCCATTTTCAAAATTCTACTCTTTGTGTGGCCCCTGACTACAAAAATACACACATACACACACACACACACACACACACACACACACTAATTCTAAACCAGGAAAAATTAATCCAAAACTCTACATGCAAATGTTTGGTTAAAAATTACAATGTAATCTTATGAAAGAAGGGGAGATAGAAAGACCTGGAGGGAACAGGAACTCCACAAGGAGAGCAACAGAGCCAGGAAATCTGGGCACAGGGGTCTTATCTGAGACTGATACTCCAAGCATGGACTATGGAGATAACTTAGGACCCCTGCACAGAAATAGCCCATGGTGGCTCACTGTCCAAGAGGATTCACCAATAATAGGTACAGGGACCATCTCTAACATGAACTCTTTGATAAGCTCCACCTGAGGGGTTAGCAGCCTTACCAGTCCACAGAGGAAGACAAAGAAGCCAATCCTGATGACACCTGATAGACTAGGGACAGATGGAAAGAGAGAAGAACCTCCCCTATTATTGGGCTGAGGGAGCAGTACAGGAGAAGAAGAGGGAGGGAGAGTGAGATTAGGAAGGGATGGGGGAGGGGTCTACAGCAGGGATACAAAGTGAATAAACTGTAATTAATAAAAATAAAATAAAAATAAAAATAAAAAAATTACGAAGTAGAATAATCTGACATAAATTATTTTTTTCCTATTCACACATGAAACTGCCAACTATTTATTCTTTTTTGTGACTATTTATAATTGCAGATGTGTCTTAGGCTAAACAGTGAGTTGTTATATTGATAAATGACATGCAAAACATTGTTCTCTAAAAACTGACTTAAGAAAAGTATTAAAGAGTTCAAGAAAGACAGTGTTTGGTAGTGTTTTCAACAGCATGAGCTCTATGACTCATGAAAAATGAGAAGCAGTTTATTAATCAAAGGAACATTCTAATGGCAAAATCTGCAATTCTACAAAAGAACAAAGTGTGCTCTTTCGAAATCTTGTTTTTAAGTAGGTTTGGAAAGCAGATAAAAACAGGAACTTGCAATTGAATTGTTTCTGCTTCCAACTAAGCTGATGCTATAGTTTTGAGAATATTAGAATATTCTAATATTAGACTATTAGAATTATCAGTACAAGAGATCTGTTGCAGGAGGAGAGTGTACTCTTTCATCTCAAATTGATGGTCTGTCTTTTAAATTACTACCATTACACATGTGTGTGTACTTCTGTAAATAGTTGTACAAATAGCTAATATAACTCACTCAGTCAATTTTGTTATTTATGTGTATAAAATTTCATGGCTGATAATTTAGTATTGTGTTAATCTTCTAATCTTTGGTAAAGTCATTTCTCCCTTTTGGCAGTCACTAGGTACAGATAGTTACCTATAATAACTTTACTATATTTATTTTATTTTATTGTATTTATTATATTTACCTATACTTTGTCCAGGCTTTGAACACTGTGAGATTTTCTACCTTTAACCAAATCATGTTTGTTAATATTGTTATTATTTAGCTCTGCTTTAGACAGCCATTGAAAGGAGGCACAAATTTATCGCAGACTTCCTGTTCTTCTGACTCTTAACAGTGTTTTTAACCCCTTACTCATGTGTTTAAAATGTATCAATTGTTGTTTGTCTCCCCCAAATTTGTTGATCTCAACATTGAGTCTCTTAATGGAATAAACAAAAACAGGAAGAGGCATACAATTGTGGAACATATTATAGTATTGAATTAATAAGTTTATATACAGTAATTATAGATAAGAAGAATGAATTTTTATTAAAGATGTAACCCTGATGCCAAAATGGCAAAATGAGCCCTTATACTGAAATGGGCTGTTCAATGTAAATGAGATTCAACAGGGAAAGAAGAATTTTCTTCAAAGGTAATCTAAAACATTGTGACAAGGAATAGGAGAGTTGGTAATGTGGTAAGGAGAGAAGATGATGGGGATGGATATGTTCAAAATACACTGAATGATATCCTCAAATAATTAAAATAATAAAATGGTAAAAAATATTGTAGTGATAACTATTTCCCAATTATAGAATTTTATTTGCACTATGGAACATCAGGTAGACGCTGTTTGTGTAAATATGCTACATTGAGGAGTCATGACAATATTTAAATAAAAATTATTCTTATCACAAAAAAACAAAGATTTGTTTCAGGAAAAGTGATACTACATCCATATATATTGGTTTGCTATTAAAAAATGTTTATTTATTTTCTCTCTCTCTATCTGTCTGTCTGTCTTCTCTCTGTAATCTACTATCTGTGTGTCTTTGTGTGTGTGTGTGCGCACACCATGCTATGCATGTGACTCATAAGGCAGCTGGCAAGAGTTCTTTTTGCTTCTGTTCTTTTTCTTTCTTGTACATCATGTGGATTCTGGGGTTTGAACTCAAGTTGTCAGGTTTAGTCCCAAACACCTTTAGTTTCTGAGCCATCTTGTCAGCCCCTGTTCTCTTTTAATGAAAAGGTTTAATGATTATGAATTTTTAGGAAAACTTTACTTTAAAATACACCTATTATTCAATATAATCAGAATTCTTCTTGATATAATCACTCAGTTTTTTATCATCTGTATCTTTAAATGACTTTTGAAAAGTCAAGTCAGTTTCATCCTCTGCCTTATACATAGAATTTAGAAAGGCCTGGCCTTCCTCTCTAACTCCATTCTCTGGGCATTTTGCAGACAATTTCTCCATCACTCCGTCCAATTGTTTCAGGTACTCATACTCAGAAGTTTTCTACACCTGGGAACCCACTGGCCATAACAACCTGGGGTTCAGGTAGGATATCATTTGCCTTTCCTTTCTTTCATTTCCAATTCGACAGTCTCATTTCCAGCCCTGTATTACACTTGGAGGAGCATGTCTTTCTTCTCTAAATCCATTTGTGGGGACTCCAAAGAAACGTTCATAAGAGCTAGATTTTCACAGTGGCCTTTCACCACCCACCCTGCCATCACATATAGCCCTTTACAACTCCATTGTGAGTGCCCCCAGCACTCAGAAAGCCCTTCTATCCGGGATCTCCTTGGCCATATTTCATAGGAACTCAGAAAAATCTCCCTACCAGATAATCCACAGTGACAACATATTTCTAAGAAGTCAAAAGGCAATAGAGTAAAGGAATAAAACATCTATCCAACAAGGACTAGATAGTAACACTTAAAGCACATACTGGGGAGGTTGTGGAGAACTGGAAACCCTCCCATTTTACATTCCCATTGCTGTTGGGAATGTAAACTTGTAAAACTGCTTTGGAAATCAATCTGGCACATTCTCAGACAATTAAGAATAGTGCTACCTCAAGATCCAGCTATACCACCCCTGGACATATATCTGAAAGATGTTCAACCATACAAGGACATTTTCTCAAATATGTTCATAGCAGCTTTATTCATAATAGGCAGAATCTAGAAACAACCTTGATGTCCCTCAACTGAAGAATGGATACAGAAATTCTGGTACATTTACACAATGGAACACTACTCAGCAATGAAAAAGAAGGAAGTCATGAAATTTGCATGAAAATGGTGGGAACTAGAAAAGATCTCCATCCTGAGTGAGGTATCCCAAAAGCAGAAAGACACACATGGTATATACTCACTCATAAGTGGTTATTAAACATACAATACAGGATAAACATACTAAAATCTATAGTCCTAAAAACTACTACTTTTTAAAACATTTCATCTTAATACTATTAGAATGGCCAAGATCAATAAAACAAATGACAGCTCATGGTAGCCAAAATGTGGAATAAGAACATTCATCCCTAGTAGGTGGAAGTAGAAACTTTTATTCATTATATATATTACTGTGTGTTAGCATAACTTCTCAGGAAGTTAGCAGTAAATTTGCCTCCACATGCAGTACAGCACTCCTGACCATACACCTAAGCACTCTGCATCTCTCCATAGAAAGATCTGCTTAACTACATGTTCACTGTAGTTTTTTTCTTAATAGCCGTGAATTGGAAACTGCTTAAGTATCTACCAGGGGATGAACAAATGGTGAAAGGTCTGATATATTTACACACTATATATCTATATTTAGTTTTTTGTGCACATGAGCTGATAATTAATCAGCAAGGCTAATATAACTGTTAATTACTAAATATTTTCCTCTGTAATATATCTGTTTTGTCTCATATTTACATTTTTGTGCAATAATTTACCTGTACTAGAGATTGTGGAGTATGTGTTTGGTAGTATGTTTATGTGTTCCAAGTCTTGCTTATAAAGGTAAACCATGACTAAAATCATTTCAAAGCTATCTGTGCATTCGATCTTGAGTAAATCAAAATGATGGGGTATACCTAACTGGTAGAATCTTCCTTAACATGCAATAGTCATGAATTTTACACACACACACACACACACACACACACACACACACACACTTTCAGTAATATGTTCCAAGTAAGGTACAAACTTAATTTTTTTTTCTTAAGATAAAAGTTATTCTATGCATGTTATTTGTACAGCAGGGATTTCTCTCAAGCTTGGTGGATGTGCTGTTTCATATGCTCCTTGTTTCATTGAACTGACTTCATGTTATTGCTCTGGTAGCATGGCGGCTATAAGTTCCAAACTAGTTTAGCTCACATCTGGTTCATTGGTGTCAATAGCTGAATGCTAGGATCAGGGTTGCTCCTGTGAATGTTGTTTTATTACCTCATAAGGGGTCATGAGATGAGAGCTGTATCCACGTTTTACTAATAAATGTCTTGGGATGGGCCAAGAGTATTTCTATATAAATTATTCCTAGTCTTAGTCCTGAAAGCTTGAACCTTCCATACAAGCTAAACTTCTGCAAGCCCAGACACTGAAGGCTTCAGCTTCGAGTCTTTGTCTGCTCGAAGCTGAAGCCTTCAGTGTCTGGGCCTAATATGTTTTCAGCCTCTAAGATCTACTGCTGAATAAATTCACCCTTTTCTAGTTCTTTCTGAAATTTCTGCCTGGCTCATTCAAATTACCAGTTCTTGCTCAAACTCCTCTAGAAGCTGACTAATTCAAACTAGCTTCTCTTGGGTTCTTACTGAATTGCTCTGCTTGGGAAAAGTGCCTCTGAACTCCACAAACTGAACAGCACCAAACTGCCTGCACTACACTCAACTGAACTGCACCTAACTGTACTGCACAGACTGCATGAACTCTACTATATTTCTGCACTGTACCTTCCTCTACTCTGTATTATCTCCACAAATTCCCTTGCGCTCTCTTTCTCTCTCTCTCTCTCTCTCTCTCTCTCTCTCTCTCTCTCTCTCTCTCTCTGCACTACTCTTTTTTATGTTTTATTTTTATTTTTATTATTGGTTACATTTTATTAACTTTGTATCCCAGCTGTATCCTGCTCCCTCATTCCCTCTCAATCCCACCCTCTCTCCCTCATCTCCTCCCTGCCTCTTTCCAAGTCCACTGATAGGGGAGGATTTGACCCTCTGTTATCAGATGTCTTCAGGACTGGCTGAAAATTCCTCCTCTGTGGCCTAGCAGGGCTGCTCCTCCCTTGGGGGGTGGGGAGGTCAAAGAGCCTCTGCATTACTCTTAAGCAGCTTCTGTTTCCTGTCTCTTCTCCTGGGAGTTGGGCATATCTTATCTGACTCTGCCAAATCTTTCTCTGATTCACTACTTTGTCTGTCAATTAGATGCCATCATTTGGGATTAAAGGTATGTGATAAAGGCATGTCTGTATTCCATCAGGAGGGATTATAGTTATGTTGTATCCATATTCCAGCCAGAAGAATTAAAGGTGTGTGTTCCATACAAAGGAATTAAAGATATGTATTAAAAGTATGCCTGTGTTCCAGCTGGATCACACAGACCTAGGACTTTGGATGTGATCCCTTGCCAGAGTAGGCATATTGCTATATCAAATTCTTCTAATTGCTCCCCATCTAAATTTTTTCACCACATGATTTCTTTATACAGTCTATCTTACAGTGTTATCAAGCTTTAATATGTTTTAGGCTGGAAAGAACATGCTCCATAACAGAGGAAGTTGAAAATTCACTTGTTCAGGCTATAACTGTCCAAATATTTCATTGCCACCTAATAATTGTAAAACAGACCCAGGGTCTGCTTAAATTTATCCATATATGTGGGAACTATATTTCCTAACAATTGTAAAAAAAAATTGAAAGGTGTTATTTATCTACTAAGACAAACAAGGATATAATGAATGCCTTTCAGTAAAATCCAATTTTATTACATGTTTTGAATGCTTATAAATTATTCTCGCTTTCATTGCTCCAAAGTACCTGAATATATACAGTTTTATACAATCGTATATCAACTATATCAAGGTTTATTATTAAAATAAAGGTACATCGGAGTTTATTTCATTATTATTATATTTTTGCATTACTTTATTGTTACATTATTTAAGACATTAACTTTTTATATTTATCAATTCCATTTTATTTAGTAGAAATACATAATTGTGCAAAATGTTAATTTATTCTATTTATTGCAATAGTTGTAAAACTAATTTTATACATTAGTTAATGCAATAAAAATTTAAAACACATTAGAATATTCATTACGCAATTTAGGGGAGAATGAAGAAGATTATTCTTAAATTATTTCTGAACTATTCCTAAGACACTTTGTAACAGCTTCAAAAGTATAGTTTTATCCTACTTCCTGTAATTTTCTAAAGGAAGGAAATTATTTGGTTATCAACCAAGTGCAACAGAAGCTTCTGAAAATCACTTCCATTTATAGGCATCGTTTGACTTTCTAAAGGGAAAATATCTGCTAACAGCAGGCCAGAACTACTTATTCTGATTTGTGGAATTAACATGAAGCCCAGTAAATAGAAAATTTAGTTACAATTCGTTAATATGTTGTTAAGCACATTTTTCTAATGCCATCCATGTAGAAGAGACACAGCATCCGCTCCTGACAGCTGTCCCCTATATGATTTCTGTAAACAGAAAGTGAGGCAGCATCCCTCTTATTCTCTCTGGAAAGACAGCTTTCAGAGTGTTATGCAAATGACATGACCCTCTAGCTGTGGTATATTCTTCAAAAAGACACCTACCTTCAACAGTGACAGAAAGTAACGATGTGACAAACGAGCTTGTCGCTTGCACACATGCCACGGATTTCACCTAGCATCCTTGGATGTGATAAAATTAACATGACCTCTATCGCCAAGGACTTTATAATCAATGCAGCACTGACAAATAGGAGAAGCAAATGTGGGGGCTGTGTCTTCATGTGCTAGGCTTTCAGTTAAAACCTTTAAAAATCAATTCCCCTTTCCTTTGCTTTTATCTTCTTTGTCCTGAGATCTACTCATTGAGACAATCTCTATTGTCTTACTTCGGAGAAGGCAATGTATTTTCTGCAGCCAGGAAGCTAGGTAACATGTGATATACTTGAGTAATTAGAAGGTAGCTAGGCAATATAAACCTAGAAACAATATTGATATTGACATGAAGGGTCTTGTCTTATTGTTAGTGAAACCTAATAAAATGTTTTCTTTGTTTTATCCTTGATTTTTCTATTTAATGGAGAAAAATCTAGTGCTGTATTTTTCTTTTTTCTTGTGAGAATTTTACAAAGACATACAATAAAATATATTAAGTGATTCTCCAAAAAAGGTAAAGAATAAATAAATATATTTTTGTGCTACAATCAATGGGGAAGCAGCCCATTTGAAGTTCATTTTAACATATTCATAACCATCAAAAGTAAGAAAGAAAATATAAGATACTTTCAGTATACCTTGATTGACTGGGGGAAACTCAAAATTCTAAGCAAAAATATCCTTGTGACATGACACTGAATTCGTGTTTGAATCTTCAGTAGCTGTCAACATTCAGTCTTTGTTCATTTAGCTATTTGCTTATAATTATTGTGAAGATGCTCTACAGTTTATTAATGTTAAATAATTTATATTTAGTGTTCATGGTTATTTCAGATATGTGAAAAACAAATAAAAACTAATAAACAAAATGATTACCTATATACTGATAAGAACAGGACACAGAAAGTGGGGTTTATTATTACACAAAAATACATTAAGAAAACTATCTAAAATTATTTGATCTTAGATTCAAACAGTATATTTGTCCCTGTATATTATGTATGTTAAATAAATATGCACATAGTGGTCATATGTGTAATTTATACACACATATGTGTATCGAAACCTGTATAACTTAATTAACCAAAAAGGGAATAATTTTTGTTATTTAAATACAACATATTATGTTATAAATTATTTACATGATTTAAAAACAATAAGTTAAATTTGGAATAAAGATTTAATATTAGATTAAAGCCCCAAATGACTTTCAGTTACACAATTTACAGAAAAGGAAAACTAAAATTTTATTTTATTTTTCAGGAAAACTAACCTGATAATTTCTAAATACAACTGAAAATAGAATAAATATATTAAAAGATTTGCTGATAGTCAAGCCAAATTGTTTTTAATATTATTTAATCAGCTAATCACATATAATTATAAATGATTCCTCTTGTTAAATTTAGTGGACCTTTGCTCATAGATATTTATTGTATTCATGGTCAAATTTTTAATCTAATATATGTATTAAAAATCATTAAAGACCCCTGTGCTCAGATATATTTGGACCTTGTGGGGCTCTTTGTCCCCTCTAGTATATACTAATTCCTCCTTCCTTCATACGATTCTCTACAGTCTGC
Organism: Meriones unguiculatus; assembly: GCF_030254825.1. Taxonomy (NCBI): domain Eukaryota; kingdom Metazoa; phylum Chordata; class Mammalia; order Rodentia; family Muridae; genus Meriones; species Meriones unguiculatus. The sequence continues at coordinate 92,026,873 of NC_083357.1, read as the reverse complement.
TGAAGGCTTGGTTATGGGTCTCAGCATCTGCTTTGATACACTGCTAGGTAGAGTCTTTCAGAGGCCTTCTGTGGTAGGCTGTTTATCCAACCAAGGACCATGCATGGATATAACCTACAACCCCTGCTCAGACATAGCCCATGGTAGCTCAGTATCCAAGTGGGTACCCTAGTAAGGGGGACAGGAATTGTTTCTGACATGAACTCATGAGCTTCCCCTCCTTGCCCCCCCCCCCGAGGGAGGAGGAGCATTGCTAGGCCACAGATAAGCACATTGCAACCATCTTGAAGATACCTGATAAGCTAGGGCCAGACAGAAGGAGAAGAGGACACCCCTTTCAGTGGACTGAGGGGGCAGGGAGGAGATGAGGAAGGAAGGGGAGGATTGGGAAGGAAAGAGGGAAAGGGCTACAGCTGGGATACAAGTGAATGTATAAAATTATTTAAAAATGAAAAAATATTTTAAAAAATCATTATAGGCAAAAATTGCTTCATAGCTATTTGAACATAAAAACAGTAGTTTTTTGCCATGGAAATGTTTTTTTTTTTAATTTTTATTTTTATCAATTACAGTTTATTTACTTTGTATCGTGTAGCTCCTTCCCACCTCCCCTCCCAATCCCACCCTCTCTCCTTCTTCCCAACCCATGCCCCTCCCCTAGTCCACTGATAGGAGAGGTCCTTCTCCCCTTCCCTCTGACCTTAGCATATCAGGTCTCATCAGAACTGGCTGCACTGTCTTCCTCTGTGGCCCGGTAAGGCTGCTCCCCCACTCAGGGGAAGGTGCTCTAAGAGCCAGCCACTGAGTTCCCATCAGAGATATTCCCTGTTCCCATTACTATGGAAGCCACTTGGAGACTGAGCTGCCATTGGCTACATCTGTGCAGGGGTTCTAGGTTATCTCAATGACTAGTCCTTGGCTGGAGTATCAGTCTCATAAAAGACCCCTGTGCGCAGGGTATTGAGGCAGATGCTGAGACTCATAGCCAAACTTTGGGCTGAGTGCAGGGAATCTTATGAAAGAAGTGGAAGATAATAAGACCTGGAAATGACAGGAGCTCCACAAGATCCAAAGTCTGGGAAAATGTTTTAAAACACACAGGCAAACACATTTGTTGGCTTCATTGTTTAAGTTGAAAGCAATTTAAAACATAGGGGTAGTTTTTACATTTCTCTACTGATCATTCAGTTTGAGAAATTTCCAATAAACTGTATGTAAGAGAATAAAAACAGATTTATTTTATGCATCGATCCAAAATCATGTACATGAAACTATATCATATACTGCCAATAAAATTGCATTATACATGTTGTATACTTGATTGTTATTATAATATTTATATTGATAGTAATAAAATTAATTTATCACAATTCATTATCAATCTACTTCTACAGCTGATTCTCATTTTTATATGTGAAAGCATAATTGCTATGTTACCTTTTAGATGCTTACTCACTGATTTACATAGTCATTTTAAAGCTCACAGATGATGGTTTTGTCTCAGGCATTTAATAGATTCAATGGAAATTTGTAACCACAGAAACATTAGGCACTATTTCAAGGCAGAAGTTATCCTATCAGTAGATAAATGACTGATCATCCAAAGTACTATTGTATGGTACACTTATAATATCCAAACTTATACTAAGTTTTTTCAAGTGAAAGTCATGTTCCTGAGCGTAAGCATAAACTTTATCTCAATAACTATGATAAATTCAATCATGAGTTCTTTGTCCAAATGGTAAAGGTTAGAGTCACCATGAAAGAAGCTATTGTAATCCACAGAATTAGTGGTATTCCATAATAATGACAATTTAGATAGAATTACTCAGACAAGAAACTCATTGCAAATCCAGTATGTACCATAATGGCACTGTATTCATTGTATTCGTTGGTCTTGTCATGTCTTCCATTACCTTGAGTATTTTTTTGAATAATAATTTACCATGGTAGATCTATAAAATATGCTTCAGGGTTGAAGAATGTGATTCTGCTCCTTGGATAACGGGGATTCACCAGTCCAGATTACCAAAGGCAAGTAAGTCAGTGGTGGTTGTGCATATCATTATTTTTCTTAATAATAAGCTAAATTATTTTCTTGTCTTGTGTATTTATACTTTACCAGAAACCAATTTTTGTATACTGCCACCAGGAGCAAGTCAATGACTTCATTGAGCTGGAACCTAAGGTGTCGCTGGTCTATTTGTGATCCTCTTTCAGTCAGTGTACTAAGGAAAGAGTTGTGCTTGTTGGAGTGATTACAAGTAACAAGGAAAAACATAGTAGTATACTGCATTGGAGGTAAGGAATAGTATATTTGAACACATCTAATCTTCTTGGGGTGTGTGTCCAAAGGGCATCTTAGACTTCATAGTTAGGGGAGTACAGGATACCTCTGACATGGACTATGTTGCCTGACTTTTGATCAATTCTCCCTGATGCGACATCCCTACCAAGCCACAGAGGAGGAAGATAAATCAGTCCTCAATTGAATAGATGAGCTGGGGTGCCCGGTAGGGGGGCTCCCTTGTTCTGAGGAATAGGAGAGCATTGATGAAGGAGGAACTGGAAGGAGGGGGAAGGGGCCTATGGTGAGATGTAAATTGAATTAACAATTAAAAAATATTTTTTGGCTGAAAAAACAAACAAAAAACATCTACTGCCCTAACATTGAGGTCACAGTACAAATGATAGCCCAAGGTGGCAATATAGTCATGATTAAAGTCAGAGTCCCTTTAGAAACGAAGATTTACATCACCTCTCCAAACCAAGAAACACACTAACTAAGGTGTTTCGTGAGGCAAAAGGAAATAGAATAGTAGTGGATGACAATCATTCCAATACAGGCCAGAACTCTATGAGTAGTGAGATATGAGGATATTTATGAGTATTTCGTCTTTAGTTTATTTTTTATAAGTATTTATTTGAGTGCAGGAATATAATAAGAAAACATTGTTTCTCTCTTACATGCTCTTATCAGGTACCATAACATTACAGATTGTGTCAGTTTTTCTGTGTTAAGTTTTCAATACACGATTCAAGTCATGGAGCATAAGAGTGGAAAAATTCAAGGTATTTGCTTATTATTCTCACGAAAATGTTCCAAGTTTTATAAAGAATTATTACATTATTACTGCCTTCAGTTGGAAACCCAGGCTTTTGAGGAGAATCATATGAGTAATAAGTAGAAAAACTATTATGCCGTATGTTAAACAACAGCTTTTAGCTTGCATCATTAATTCTAATATTTTCCTTGTTCTTTATCCTTTTTTTTTTTCATGACATTTGCAGTATTTCTGTCATAAGTTCTTTAAGTAATATTTCCAATTTCTTTTCTCCTCTGCTCCTCTTGGAGTCAAAACACGTTTAAGATATTCTAAGAGCTGCTTCACAGTTTCTGAGTTTCTATTCACTTTTCATATTTTTGTCTTCATCAAATGCAACCACGTCAAGTGAGACTTTTTAAATCTTATTCATTCTTTCTTGTGTCAGCTTAAATTTGTTTCGTGTACTTTCAGAGAGTAGAAGACTTTATACACCCTCTTGGCAAATAGTTTTGTCATTGACTTGTTTTATTCTTTCTATAGAAATTTTGCCTTCACTATAAAGGTTATCTGTGGCTTTTCGTAGTTTATATTTACTTTTAAATAAAATTGTTCTTTTTCTCATTATATTATAATTGCAGATATGAGACTCCTTTTTTTTTCTTTTCAGAATTGACTGTTATTGCAGTTTTGTTGGTCATAGTGCACTTTCCCTGGGTTTGAGAGACTTAGATTTGTTTCTTATCTAGTTTATTGCTCCTGGAACCACTTCATGGTAACTGAAATGATGGGCTATGAGTAGCAGAAACCAGCCTTAAATACTTTAAGAAAATACTTTAAGAAAAGTTGCAGCATACTTTCCACTCTTTGTATCTTGTTTTTGTTGGTTTGTCTGTTTTCTTCATTAATTTATTGAATCACTATCAAGCCTGATCATAGAGCCCTTCCTTCTCTCCTCCGAGTGCCACTCTAACATTCTTCTCCCCCAACTTCTCTACCCTACCAAATGGCAGTATAAGACTGAAAGAGAGAGAAAGAGAAAGAGAGAGAATGAGCGAGCACAAGAACAAAAACTTGGAGTAAATCTTTCACCTAAAAAACCACATTTGATTTTAAGCAAACAGCAATGTTCTGTGAAGTGGATTTTCTGCTAGAGCTGAAAAGCAAACTAAAGGGTGGCAATGTTTGGAAACTGAGAACACATGTAGTTTGTAAGTTTCATGGATGACATGCCCTCTGTGGCATATGGCTTTCCCTTTCATGTTCATTGTTTTGAACTGATGGTTCCAAAAGTTATCATTATTTGTTAAAGAGGATTAACTTTAAAGAGATTTACTTCATATTTTCCCTTCATTGTTGTATCTTTATACTTGACTTTACAAAGAGGAATCTGGTGTCATTAAACTTACAATAAAGGAATAATTTGGGGATCCATGCATATGCTTACTTTTTGTTAACACCTCATTTCTCATCTAACCTAGGAAAGATATTTTCTTGAGACATCATGAAACAGATGATTTTCCAATTCTGTGTTTCCTCCTCTTCCTTTTTTTCTCTATTTTCTTTCATCCTTCTCTTTTTTCTTTACTTCCTCCAATTAATTTTTCTCCTTGTTCCTGCATTTCCAATATCTCCTAGTCCTCTGACACTTTCCTTCCTCTTGTTCTTCTTCCTTTACCATCATTTCTCTTCCTCTTCCTCTTATCCACTCTCCAACTGTATCCTTTCTTTCTTCTTGTCCAATAATTCCTCTTCTTTTTCTTCTTTCTTCTCCTCTTTTAATCCCCTTTCCTTCATCTTTTCTTTTAAAAATCTTTTTAATTATTTTCCTATGCTTTGCTCATATAGTGCTAAGATTCTCCTCCCAAATTCTCCCAATCTAATGAACACAGCTTCATATTTTTTTTAATTTTTATTTTATTTCATTTTTAATTACACTTTATTTACTTTGTATTTCCCCTCTAGTTCCCTCCCTCCTCCCCTCCCAAACCCTCCCTTCCTCCCCCTTCTCCATGCATGCCCTTTCCCAAGTTCACTTGTAGTGGAGGTTTTCTTTTTCTTCCTTCTGATCCTAGTCTGTTAGGTCTTATCAGCAGTGGCTGCATTGTCTTCCTCTGTGGCCTGGTAAGGCTGCTCCCCCTCAGCGGGAGGTGATCAAAGAGGGGGGTGATCAAAGAGCAGGCCAATCAGCTCATGTCAGAAGTAGTCCCTGTTCCCATTACAATGGAACCCACTTGGACACTAAACTGCCATGGGCTACACCTGTGCAGGGGTTCTTGGTTATCTCCATGCATAGTACTTGGTTGGAGTATGAATCTCAGGAAAGACCCCTGTGTTCAAATTTTTTGGTTCTGTTGCTCTCCTTGTGGACTTCCTGTCCTCTCCAGATATTTTTTTTTCTTTTTATGTCTTAAGTTTTATTTATTTATTTATTTTTGCGATTTTTCTTTATTAATTACACTTTATTCACTTTGTATTCCCAATGCGGTTCCCTCCCTCCTTCTGTCCCAATCCCTCCCTTCCTCTACCCTCTGAATGCATGCCCCTCCTCAAGTCCACTGATAGGGGAGGTCTTCTTTTCCTTCCTTCTGATCCTAGTCAATAGGTCTCATCAGGAGTCTCTGACATGAACTGATTGGCCTGCTCTTTAATTACCTCCCCCTGAGAGGGAAGCAGCATTACCAGGCCACAGAAGAAGACAATGCAACCTATCCAGATATTTTTAATTAATTTATTTAATCATTTTACAGTCTAATTACAGACACTTCCTTCCTCTCCTCCCAGTCCCACCGTTATATCCCTTCCTGATGTTTCCCTCCCCTTCTCAGAGACACTGCATGGGTACCAGGCCCACTCAGGCCCTACAAGGCAGCACAGCTATATGAAAGGGATCCAAAGGCAAGTAGCAAAGTCAGAGACAGTCCCTGCTGTAATTTTTAGGGAACCCACAGAAAGAACAAGCTGCATGTCTTCATATTGTTTATTTTTGTGTCTCAAAGAGACAAAAACTCAAAAATACAAAAATTCCAAAAACAAAACAAACAAAAAGTGAACCAAAATTATGGATTCATTTTTATATTGTCCAACTACTCCTGCATATGGAAATGGTTCTGGACGTTGGTTGATATAAGTTTCTTTATTTGCATATGATATAATTTTATACATAGAAGACCCAAAGGGCTTCATTAGGAAAATTCTACAACTAATAAATCCTTTCTGCAAACTAGCAGGATACAAAATTAACACACAAAATCAGCAATCTTCCAAAATACAAATGACATACATACCGTGAGTGAAACCATGGAGGCCATACCTTTCACGACATCGCCAAAGATCATTTTATTCATTACAATTTTTTCAGTTTGCATCCCAGCTGTACTTCTCTCCCTTGTCTCCTCTAAACCGCACTCTCCCTCCCTCTTTTCCTTCCATGCCCTTACCCCAGGTCTTTGATAAGGGAGGACCTCCTCACTTTTCATCTGACCCTAGTCTATCAGGTTTCATCAGGACTGGCTGCATGGTCTTCCTCTGTTGCCTGGTAAGGCTGCCCCACCCCCTCAGGAGGAAGTGATCAAAGAGTCAGCCATGGATTTCATGTCAGAGATATCCCCTGTTTGCCTTATTAGGGAACCCATATGGAGACTGAGCTGCCATGGGCTACATTTGTGCAGGGGTTCAAGGTTTTCTCCATGAATGGTTCTTGGTTGGAGTATCAGTCTAAGAAAAGACTCCTGGGCCCAGATATTTTTGTTCTGTTGCTGTCCTTGTGGAGCTCATGTCCCCTCCAAGTCATCCCCAATTTTTCTTCTAACAGTGTAGTGTGTCTGGTTTTATGTTGAGGTCTTTGATTCTCTTGTACTTTAGTTTTGTGCGGGGTGATAAGCATGGATCTATTTCCATTTTTTATATGTAGACATCCAGTTAGATCAGCACTATTTGTTGAAGATGCTATCTTTTTTTCATTGTATGGTTTTGGCATCTTTATCAAAAATCAGTTGTCCATAGGTGTGTGGGTTTATTTTGGGGTCTTCTATTCAAATCAATTGATCCACCAGTCTGTTTCTATGCCATTACCATGTCATTTTCATTTGGCTGTAAATCTCAGCATCTGCTTCAATACCCTGCTGGGTAGGGTCTTTCAGAGGCCCTCTCTTCCTATTCCCTGTTTTCTTCCTCTTCCAATGTCTGTCTTGTTTGCCCTTTGGATGCGGAATTAGCATCTTCTTTAAAATTTAATGATTCTCTAGCATGAAATTTAATACTATTTTCATTAAAATATTTTGTTTATTGTATCATTGTATAATTAGCTTATATGTTGTTTGCAGTATATATACATACATATATGGTATCATCTGTTTAGATGCCTAATATCACAAAGTTTACAAACATGTATTTGCAGTATTTATCTCTACAGTCTTTAACAATATACAGATGTTTAAATCATGTATTATAAAGTTTATATTTCAGAATGTATTATATTATAAATATCTCCATTTCAATGCATTTTCCTTATAATATCTTTCAGAAATGAAATAAATTTCAGCATTTGTTACATTTTGCATATTATAAAACAAGTAATCCTGTGGTTAAAAATTCTACCACTTTATTATGTTGCATATTGATTATTCTAGTTTTGTGCAATTTATCTTTCAGCCTACTAATTTATATTTTTTCATAGGCATAATCACTGTTCACTAAATTTTGTATAGTTTAAAATTATTCCATCATACATATTTAAAATGTTTCCGTTGTAGTGGTTGATGTTATATTTTTGTCTTGATTAAATAATGCAGACTTACAGACACTTAAACTAACACAACTCAATTTTATTTGTAATTACTCTCGTGTTTGCACGGTATTCAACAATAATTATATGCTTTCATACTCCATTGGACAGAAGGAGTCATTTGAATATTAGAATGATAAATCATTTGTCAAAGCAACATGTTACTATAGTTAAATATTGTGCTGTATGTATTTGTCAGGTAAAACGACATTTTGGAACTATTTAAACTTGTAATGCAATTCATTTTATTTATTTCAGATTAAACAGCATAATTCTTATAACTGTTCCAACGATATCTAATGACACAGGTTTATTATCATAACAGAAAACAAAAATGACATTTACACTGAAGCACTTGTCATAACGGTCATTTATTTGTAAGAATTTATCATATACAAAAATAGGAGAAAGGTGAAATTGTCATTAAGACAAGGATTCTTATTTTGTGTCTTTTTTTGTGTGAAATGTAGAAAATAACATGCATAACATAATGTGGTCTTAACCTCTTCTGATTTCTTTAATAGTAAGTAAAACTCATCCTTGATTTTAGGCACACATACAGAAACACAGGAAACTCTTCCCCATGAAAAGAGGGAAAGTACAAAAAAAAATCAATGGATAATAAAATGTTGTTTATTTAATGGTTACATAATTTACTAGCTTAAGTAACTGTTTTAAATAATATCTAACACTTTCTTACCTAACACTTGCAGTCATTTGAAGATGTCCAAATAGATGAATTAGCTAAAAATTGTGGGTGCATTATCACTTAAGTGACTCTTTCTAACTCCAACTTTCTAACTTTCTAAGGGGACATATAATTTTTTTAATTTTAAAATTAATTTTATTTATATATTTATTTATCATAATTTATTCACTTTGTATCCTTGCTACAGCCCCCCTCCATCCTCCTCTCTCTCTCTCTCTCTCTCTCTCTCTCTCTCTCTCTCTCTCTCCTTTTTTTGGTGGGGCCATGTTTGATAATCTCCTCTTTCTTTTTTTCTTTTTTTTAAATGTTTATTATAATTAGTTACATTTTATTAACTCTGTATCCCAGCTGTAGCCACTTCCTTATTCCCTCCCAATCCCACCCTCTCTACCTCAGTTTTTCCCTGCCCCTTTCTAAATCCAGGGATTGGGGAGGACCTCCTCCCCTTTCTTCTGGCCCTGTTTTATCAGGTATATTCAGGGCTGCCTGCAAAGTCCTCCTCTATGGCCTAGCAGGACTTCTCCTCCCTTGGGGGGTGGGGAGGTCAAAGAGCCTGCCATTGACTTCCTGTCAGAGATAGTCCCTGTTCCCCTTACTATGGGAAACCAATTGGTTACTGAGCTACCACAAGCTTTGTCCGGGCAAATGTTCTAGGTTATATCCATATATGGTCCTTGGCTGGAGAAACAGTTTCAGAAAAAAAAAAAACCTGTGCCCAGATATATTTGGTTCTTGTGGGGCTCCTATCCTTTCCCCGTCATACTAGCTCCCCTTCTGTGGAAGGTTTGGTTATGAGTCTTAGTATCTGTTTGAAATGCTGCTTGGTAGGGTCTTTCAGGTTCCTTCTGCGGTAGACTCCGGTCATATGTCCAATGTACATCTCATTTGTCTTTCTAAGTGAGCATTGATCATCTTACCTAGTGTCTGCTTTCTTGTTTATCTTCCTTAGGTGTATAGACTTCAATATGTTTATCATATCTTGTAGGTCTATATAAGTGAGTATATACCATGATTTATCACTCTGCACAAAACTAAAGTCCAAGTGGATCAAAGACCTCAACATAAAACCAGATACTCTAAATCAGTTAGAAAAAAAAATGTGGGGAACAACCTAGAACTCATAGACACAGGAGATAACTTCCTGAACAGAACACCAACAGCACAGGCTCTAAGAGCAACAATCAATAAATGGGACCTCACGAAACTGAAGAGCTTCTGTAAAGCAAAGGACACCATCATCAAAACAAAATGACCTCATACAGATTGGGAAAGAATTTTCACCAACCCTTTATCTGACAGAGGGCTAATATCCAGTGTATATAAAGAACTAAAGAAGCTGAAAAGCAGCAAACCAAGTAATCCAATTAAAAAATGGGGAACAGAGCTAAACAGAGAATTCTCAACAGAGGAATATCGAATGGCAGAGAAACACTTAAAGAAATGCTCATCCTCATTAGCCATCAGGGAAATGCAAATCAAAACGACCCTGAGATATCACCTTACACCCATCAGAATGGCCAAGATGAAAAACTCAAGTGGCAACACATGCTGGAGAGGTTGTGGAGAAACGGGAATCCTCCTGCATTGCTGGTGGGAATGTAAATTGATACAACCACTTTGGAAGTCAATCTGGCGCTTTCTCAGACAATTAGGAATAGTGCTTCCTCAAGACCCAGCTATACCACTGCTAGGTATATACCCAAAGTTTGCTCAAGTACACAACAAGGACATTTGTTCAACCATGTTTGTATCAGCTTTATTTGTAATAGCCAGAAGCTGGAAACAACCCAGATATCCATCAACGGAGGAATGGATACAGAAATTGTGGTATTTTTACACAATGGAATACTACTCAGCAATCAAAGAAGGAGGAAATCATGAAATTTGCAGGCAAATGGTGGGATCTAGAAAAGATCATTCTGAATGAAGTATCCCAGAAGGAGAAAGACATCATCTTCTCTCAATCCCACTCTCCCTCCCTCTTGTCCTCCCATGCCCCTCCCCAAGTCCACTGATAGGGGAGGTTCTCCTCCCTTTCTCTCTGACCCTAGCCTATGAAGTCTTATCAGGACTGGCTGCATTGTCTCCCTAGGTGGCCTGGCAAGGCTACTCCTTCCTCAGGAGACGATGATTAAGAGCCAGCTACCAATTTCATATCCCTGTTCTCCTTACTAGATGACCGTCTTCAACACTGAGCTGCCATGGGCTACATTTGTGCAGGGGTTTTAGGTTATCTGCATGCATGGACCTTGGATGGAGTATCATTTTCAGAAAATAACCCTGTGCCCAGATTTTTTGTTTCTGTTGCTCTCCTTGTGGAGCTCCTGTCCCCTCCAGGTCTTTCTATCTCCCCTTTCTTTCTTATAATTCCCTGTCCTCTCCAAAAGCTTGCCTATGACTCTCAGCATCTGCTTTGATACCCTGCTGGATAGCCTTTCAGAGTCCTCTGTGATAGGCTCAAGTCCTGTTCCCTGTTTTCTCCCTCCTCAGATGTTTGCCTTTCTGAGTGACGTTTGATAGTCTTCCCCAGGGATACCTTTATGCTTTGAATATCCACATTTTTCTTTTGTGTCATCCAAGAGTGTATAGTAATTTAAAAAAATATTAATTGTAAAAGCAATTTTCATTTCTCCTAAACTCACATGTTTCAGCTATAAATGAACATTTTAGTATAATCTATCTTACTTTTAATTATTCCCATAAAATATCTGTTCTTTTTAGTTTAATTTTATTTATATATTTATTTCTTCATTTTGTATCCCCACTGCAGCCTGCTCTCCCAACTCCTCCTTTTTCCACCCCTGTCCTTCTTCTCCTCCCAATTACACCCACAATCCCTCTTCCTCCCTTATGCCCTTCCCTTAGGCCCCTGATAGGGGAGAACTTTCTCCCCTTCTATCTGACCCTAACTTATCAGGTCTCTTCAAAGCTAGCTGCATCATCTTCCTCTTTGGCCTGGCAAGGCTGCAACCATTGAAGGGATATGATCAAAGAGCCAGCCACTAAGTTCATGTCATTGACAACCCCTGTACTCCTTACTAGGGAACTCACTTGGGAACTGAGCAACCAATTGGCTTCCTATGAACAGAAATTTTAGGTCCTCTCCATGCTTGGTCCTTAGTTGGAGTAACGGTCTCTGTAAGCCCCCCTGAGCCCAAGTATTTTGGCTCTGTTGTTCTCCTTGTGCATTAGCCATATGCTATAGGATAAACATACTAAAATTTATAGCCCTAAAGAGGCTAAACAACAAGGAGGACCCTAGGGAAGATGCTTAATCCTCATTCATAAGGGCAAAGAGCATAGACATCAGAAGTAGGAGAAGACAAAGAACAGACCAGGAGCCTTCCACTGAGGACATCTAGAAGGAGTTACTGAGACAAATAACCAAACTTTGGGCATAGTGCCAAAATATCTGCCACTATGAATTAATTATTTAGTTGAGATTTCACATATTTATAGTTTCTAATATATAAATGTCATCCTGAACAAAAGGTAAAAAAAAATTAAAATTTTTAAAAGTTTCTTTCTCATGTTTTCAGTCAGTTATGTGATTAAAGTATTCAAGTACCTCTAGACAAAATAAAATTCTAATGAAAATTAATTTTAACATTTGCATATTTCTTACGTGATTGACACTGAAATTGTAGTGATAATTCAACTATATCAAAATGAGTCATTTGTTTTTCTGTCACTGATTGAGGGTGTACTGAGTTAGTAGAACCTTATATAGGATATTTTAACATTTACCCTAATACTTCACTTGCATCTTCAAGTTAAAATTATATATATGACTCTGATTATATGCTGTTAATAGACTCGTGGATGATGTTACAGAAGATATGTGAGGAGGCAACAATACAGTAGATGAAGATAATCAAGTAGATCTGACTACGCCATGTGAAAAATTACAATACTTCTTTGTGATATTCTTATGCGTTTTATCTCACACACCACTTCAGTTAAAAAAAAAAAACTTATTTTTTTCCTCTCTCAAGTTACTCAGTTAAAAATAATCTTTGTGACAGCTTAATCCTACTGCATTTTGTGACAAAATGACTATAGCACAGTCTCCAAAAATTTCAGCTTCTCGTGAATTTTACTAATGGTCCATTTAATGTTCCACGTAGGTGAACATTTGTACTGCAGGGAAGCTGGTAGCCACAATTAGCAAACTAAGCTGTCAAAGCTTACAGTAGCTACTTCAAGAAAGCATTAGAGCAGATTTCTCCTATTTGTAAATTGGGCATAGACGTTCCACAAAATTATACAGCCATAGCCAGAGATGAAATTCTTGATTGTAATGTAGACAACAAAAGGAATGTCATTCCTGAAGTTTTCTTGACACTTTTTAATAGAATAGTTTGAGCCTCAGTTGTAAAGAAATGAGGGTGTTTGGCTACATCATTACTGTTAGAAAAGAATGCTTACAGGTAATACATTGTTTCGGTTTTGATCACTAAATTACTTTATCCTAAATCAGATATTGACAAAGATAATGTATTTCTCTTTCAACTTGAAAGATTCATTGACTAGAAACAGTGAAGGAAACAGAAATGGACATTGGTGCTTGCTGCTAGCCTCCTTCAAGTACTTGTTCTTATCCATTTTGGTTTTCATAATTACATATTGTTGATGTTTTCTCGTTGACTAAATTACACACTAAATCTTCCATACTAACCATCATCTTTTTGTATCAGTACTGACTTTGTTTTTAAAATGATTATGTTCTGTTTCTTTCTATGCTTGTCTTTTTTTTAGCTGGTTTCTTTGGGGTTGAGGAATAGTGTCATGTTCAGAGATGAAAAATGTTAGAACAGAAAGGCTAGTGCTGAGATGTTTTCCCCAGCCCACCCTTTTCTCTGATTTTAGGACTACCTGTTCATATAATTCCCTCAAGTTTTTGTTTGTTTATAAACCCAACAATACATATATTTATGGGAACATCCTCAAACTATTTTGTCCAGTTGATTCCAAGGAGCAGCAAATTAGATGTGTCCTCATATTTGAAATATTTCTAAAACATTATTAAGGATGAGTTGAATGTATTATTATTATTATTATTATTTATAATTTTTTCACTTTGTTTCATGGTTGTGGCTCCCTCCCTCATTTCCTCCCTGTCCCATTCTCTCTCTGTCTTCCTCTCCTATCTCTTACCCCTAGTCCACTGATAGGGGAAGACTTCCTACCCTACTGACCCTAGCCTATCAAGACTGCCTGGATCCTCTTCTTCTGTGGGCTGGCTAGGTCATCCCATCAGGGAGAAGTCATCACGGAGCAGGAAACAAAGTTCATGTCAGAGACTTTTTTCCCCCCTTATTAGGGAGCCACATGGAGGATGAGCTGTCTCTGGGCTACATCTGGGCAGGGAGTCTATGTCCTCTCTGTGCATGATCTTTGGTTGATGCATTAGTCTCGGCAGTCCCCACTGAGCTTGAGCTGAATGTATTTTCACCCACTGCCTCTGCCTCTGGAAATACAGAAATTGCGGCCTTTAGGATACAGAGTGGGACACTGAGGTAGTCTTCTTCGCCTTGACGATGCTCCTCGGTTTTTCATAGCACCCAAAGCTCATTTTCCAGAGCCTTGCCACTGTTACGGATAAATACACTCTTTGTTTTTATCTGCAACAAAGCCGGCATATCCCACCAAAAAGTCCCGTGTCCACACATACATGAATATGATATTCAAAGATTCTTTTGCAGAATGGACACTATCGTAGACCTTTGAGCATCTCGTATATAAACCTGAAGAGGTGTCTGCTCCATTTTAGTTGAAAGATTTTATTTTTAAACATGTCCTAAGATGACTCCCCTCCATTACAATACCGAGAAACCTCAGTCATCAGGGAGTGCTGTTTGCGTTCTCTGTTTGATGCATGGATCGTCCATCCTCAATTAAATTTTTGCAGAGTGCTAAGTTGTGTCCCCTTGCATTCATCAAGGCCTTGCTTTTCACTATAGCGTTCCTTTCTCTATTCCACAGAAACCTGCTGCGGACATTTCTACCCAGTTGTTCTGGCACCCACTTTGTGTTAGGGTTCGTTGTTACTGTTAATAAAACAAGGGTTAATATGGGAGTTGTCACCTACAGTTAAACAGTGTTGACTGTTGTTGTAGATATTTCTTCTTGCTCCTACCTTTGCTTGAACCCATAAACATGGCAGAGTTAAGGGAGCTACTAAGCATCTTTCATTCACTGTCATCCCTACTCCCCAGTACTTGGCTGTTGAATTATAAATTCTGTGTGTATTTTAAATTCCAGAGCACAGGACTGCAAATGGGGAGGAAAAAAAAAAACCAAAAACATACTCTAATAAAGAAAGTAAAAAAAAAAAAAAATTAGTTTGGCATACTAGCACACACCTGTAATCCCAGTTACCAGGTAGAAAGATTGGGAATTCAAAGCCAAACTCTGCTACATAGAAAATTCAAGTCCTGCCAAGACTATGTGAGAAATATAAAAATGCCAGGATAATAGCAAAAACAAAATCAGTAAATTTGACATCATTTAAGTAACTAAATACTATGTAATTAAATATATTGAGTTACTTTGTTAAAAGAAGTATTTCCTTATAGTGAGAAAAATCATACTTATATTGATGAAAAGGAACTTTTTAGAGAATTGCATAAATTATAATGTTAACTATTTTTTCATATTTCAGGATACTTGTAGAATTTAGTTATCATGTACCTCTAACAAAGGTATCCTGAGAAATTGTAAACAAAACCAGCATTTTAATGTTATATGTTGTAAGGAGATTCATATTATAATGAAAATTATATTTACTTCACTTAAGTATGAAGAAATATAGTAAAGTAATTAGAAATAAATCACTTCAAATTATGCATCGTCTTACAAGTTTGTGCTTGATTACTTTTTAATATGTGGCAGCATTCTTCAGTAGCTCTTGCTTTCTCATTAGTGTATTCAGATGTGATATTTCCTTTACAAGCATGTGTGCAATTTGTTCAATATGGAATTGTAAATTTCAGAAAATTAGATTTTATGTTCATTAAGTTTGAACATAATGATAAAATAAAGTATGACTTTGAGTCTTTAATGATATATGAACTTGGCAACAAAGAACTCACTTTCAACTTTTTTATTTTTGTAAAGTATTATAACAAAGTAATTACTGTCAAACTTTCTGTGAGTCTTCTTCCTCTTCTCCTTTAACTGCAAGAAAGTCCATATCATAGATGATAATGCATAAGCATATAATGGCAAAATCAGTAATATGTTTATAGAGTTTGTCAAATATTTTAATTATTAATATGAACTCTACTTATCACCAAAGCAAACATAATGTTTTTAATGAGACAATATAATAACAGGAACAAATACTTGTTCAAACAAGTGGGTTAGAGACTATTTTGTATAATTTTTATTTTCTAATTACACTTTTTCACTTTATATCCCAGCTGTAGCCCCCTCCCTCATTCCCTTCCAATCCCACCCTCCCTCCCCCATCTCCGCCCTTCCCCTCTCCAAGTCCACTGATAGGGGAGGTTCTCTAGCAGTGGTAAGACTGCTCCCTCCTCAGGAGGAGGTTATCAAAGAGCTAGCCACTGAGTTCATGTCAGTGACAGTCCCTGTTCCTCTTACTAGGAAACCCACCTGAACACTGAGCTGCTATGGGCTACATCTGTGCAGGAGTTCTAGGTTATCTCCATGCATGGTCCTTGGTTGCAGTATCAGTCTCGGGATAGAGCCCTGGGCCCAGATTTCTTGGTTCTGTTGCTCTCCCCTTGAGGTTTTATTTACTTTGTATCCCAGCTGGATCCCTCACCCACATCCCCTCCCAATCGCACCCTCACTTATCTCCTCCTATGCCCCTCCCCAAGTCCACTGAGAGGGAAGGAACTCTTTCCCTACCCACTGTGCCTAGCCTATCAGGTCTCATCAGGACTGGCTGCATTGTCTTATTAATGACTTAACAGAAAACATCCTCATATAATGCATAACATATGAATCTTTCTGTGTCTCAGTTATCTCACTTGAGTTGACTTTTTTTCTAGTTCCATCTATTATCATGCACATATCATGATTTTCTTTTTCTTATACGGCTGAGTAATATACCATTACTCAAATGAACCATGATTTCTTTATCCATTCAATCACTGACAGATATCTAGGTTGTTTCCAGTTTCTTCATATGATGAATAAAGCAGTCAGGTTCTTGTGTAAGCAAGTGGCACTTGGTTTTGTTGATTCTTTTAATTATTCTCTTTGTTTCTAATTTATTAATTTGAGCCCTGATTTAGATTATTTCCAGCTGTCTACTCCTCTTAGGTGTGTCTGCTTCTTCTTTTTCTGGTGCTTTCAAGTGTGCCATTAATAAACAAACAAACAAACAAACAAAAACCAGATTAGCCAAAACAATCCTATACAATAAAAGATCTACTGAAGGTATCTCCATTCCTGATCTCAAGCTGTACTGTAGAGCAACAGTAATAAAAACTGCATGTTACTGGCATAGAAACAGACTGGTGGACCAATGGAATCAAATAGAAGACCCAGAAATAAACCCACACACTTACAGATAATTGATTTTTGACAAAGAAGCCAAAGCCATACAATGTAAAAACAAATGGTGCAGATCTAACTGGATGTCCACATATAGAAAAATGCAAATAGATTCACATATATAACCCTACACAAAACTAAAGTCAAAGTGGATCAAAGAGCTCAACATAAAACCAGACAGAGTAAATCTGTTAGGGAAAAAAAATGTGGGGAAGAGGCTTGAACTCACTGGTGGAGTAGACAACTTCTAGAACAGAACACCAATAGCACAGGCTCTAAGATCAACACTCAATAAATGGGACCTCACGAAACTGAAAAGATTTTGTAAAGCAAAGGATACTCAGAACAAAACATCAGCCTACAGACTGGGAAAAGATCTCCACCAACCTTATATCTGACAGAGGGTTAATATCCAGAATATATAAAAAACTTAAGAAGTTAAACACCAACAAACCAAGAAATCCAATTAAATATTGGGGTAAAACTTGCACAACCACTTTGGAAATCAATCTGGTGCTTTCTCAAAAAATTAAGAATAATGTTACCCCATGATCCAGCTATACCACTCCTAGGCATATATCTGAAATATGCTCAACTATACTCAATCATATTTGTAGCAGCTCTATTAGTAATAGCCAGAATCTGGAAACTATCTAGGTGTTCTACAAATAATACAGAAATTATGATACATTTACACAATGGAATACTACTCAGCTATTAAAAATAAGGAAATCATGAAATTTGCAGACTAGAAAAGATCATCTAGAGTGAAGTAACCCAGAAGCAGAAAGACACACTTGGTATATACTCACTCATAAGTGGTTATTAAACACATAATATAGGATAAACATACGGAAATCTATACTCCTAAAGAAGCTAACCAATAAGGAAACAATCATCCACATTAAGAAGGGCAAATGTGATAGAAATCAGAAGCTGGAGAAGACAGGGAACAGGACAGGAACCTACCACTGATGGCTTCTGAAACACTCGACTGATCAAGGTGTTGAAGCAGAGGCTGAGTCTTATAGCCAAACTTTGGGTAGAATGTTTGGAATTTTATGGAAGAAAGGGGAGGTAGACAAACCTGGAGGGGACAAAAGCTCCAAAAGTAGAACATTAGAGCCATAGAAATAGGGCCCTGGAGCCCTGCAGAGACTGATACTCCAACCAAGGACCATGCATGGAGAGGACATAAAACCCCTGCTCAGATGTAGCCCAAAGATTCATTCTCCAAGAGGGTTCCCTTGTAAGGGAAGCAAGGAATAGGTGATGAGCATAGGAAGAGAAAAGGAAGGAAGGGTGGGATTGAGAGGGGATGAGGGGGGGCACAGTCAGGATACAAAGTGAATAAATTGTAATAAAAAATAATAATTAAAATAAAAATGGGGTAAAAGCCTTAACAGAGAAATCTCAAAAGAAGAATATCAAATGGCACAGAAACACTTAAAGAAATATTCAACATTCTTAGTCATCTGAGAAATGAAGTTCAAAATGACCCTGAGATTCTACTCACTCCCATCAGAATGGCTAAGATCAAAAAAAGCAAGGGATGACACTTGCTGGAGAGGTACAGAAAAGGGAACCCTCCTCCCTTGCTGGTGGCAATTTAAAACTTGTACAACCACTTTGGAAATCAATCTGGTGATTTCTCAGGAAAATTAGGAATAGTGTTACCTCAAAATCCAGTTACAGCACACCCGGGCATATACCCAAAAGATGCTAAACCATACAACAAGGTCATTTGCCCAAATGTCTTAAAAGCAGTGTTATTTTTAATATCAGAATCTGGAAACCACCTAGATAACCCTCAACTGAAGAATGGATACAGAACTTGTGGTACATTTACACAATGGAATACTACTCAGCAATTAAAAATAAGGAAATCATGAAATTTGCAGGCAAATGGATGGAACTAGGAAAGATCGTCTAGAGTGAGGTAATCCAGAAGCAAAAAGACATAAATGGTATGTACTCACTTATAAGTGAATACTGATCATATAATATAAGATAAACATACTAAAATCTATAGTCCTAAAGAAGTTAAACAACAAGGAGGACCCTAGGGAAGAGGCAGAAACCTCACTCATAATGGCAAACAGGATAGACATCAGAAGTAGAAGAAGACAAAAAAATGGGACAGAAGCCTTCCTCAGGGGCCTTCTGAAAGATGCTGCCCTTCAGGGCATTAAAGGAGATGCTGAGAGTCATAGCCAAACTTTGGGCAGAGTGCAAATAACCTTATGGAAGAAGAGGGAGTTAGAAAGACCTGGAGGGGCCGGAAGCTCCACAAGGAGACCAACAGAGACAAAAATCTGGGTCCAGAGGGTCCTGCAGAGATTGATACTCCAACCAAGGACGAGGCAGGGAGAAAATCTAGACTAGCTACTCAGAGGAAGCCCATAGACCTGCTTAGTTTCCAAGAGAGTTCCCTATAAGGGGGGCAGGGGCTGTCTCTGACATGAACTCAGCGGCCAGTTCTTTGATCACCTCCCCCTGAGGGGTACAGCCTTGCCAGGCCACAAAGGAATATGATGCATCTAGCCTTGATGAGACCTGATAAGCTAGGGTCAGAAAGAAGGGGAGGAGGACCTCCCCTATCAGTGGACTAGGGACCTGAGACCTGGTAAAAAAATAATCAAATTTTAAAAAGTAAAAAGTTTGTATCCAAATATTGTGTGTAGACAGACAAAGCTACTCACATATCCACAAGCTGGTAATTAAAATTGCCAGTGCTAGGAGTGTGCTACCTGCTTTCAAGATTTTTTATCAATGAGTCCTGAAAGCCTCAAAGGCAGAAGAGCCAAACTCAGAAGAGCCAAACCCTCACTGTTTGCCCATCAGAGAGAGCTCAGTGGTTAAGAGCACCAGTTCCTCCTAGGTTTAATACTCAAGGTGCCTCACAACTGGAAACACCAGTTCCTGGTAATCAGAGCTTGTCTTCTGGCCGTGTGGACAATGCGAACATCTGTTACACAGACATACATGCAAGTAAAGCACGCATACACATTAAATGAATATAAGTTAATCTCAGAAAAAGACAACATGAACGTTTAAAAGGAAACACTCTAAGTGTTGGTTACAGGATACAAAAGAATCAATCTGGAACTAAGCAGGAATTTCCTCCCTTATGGATACTCCTCATAGTCTGAGAGGAGTGTACAGGCTACTAGGGGAAGAATTATCATCAAAAAGTAACTTTTACCACCTAAGCCACACAACTTCACTGTGAAAAAGCAACAAGTCTGATATGGAAGAAGCCAGCTTCTGTCTGGTTGGATTTGATTCCTGCTCCACAGAAGAAGCTAATCCATTAACTTTCCATGACTAGGGAGGTCACAGAGACTAACTGGGGATTCTGTAGTTGTTGCTTGCTAAAAGGACATGATGTGTCTATCAAATTACATTCAAAATAACTGTGTGTATGCCCATTGAGCAATACCGTCACCAGCGTTGATCAGTCTTTTCACAGGTTTTATGAGTAGTAGTGATTACTTCAAAGAATCACAATTAGCCAAAGTATAGAGAATAAATGATTGTTCGCTGCCCAGATAAAAATAAAAAATGTCTGTAAGCAAATATTTTAAAAATAAAATAAATAATAGGTGTATGGGCATCTATTGTGATAGAATACTTACTGTATGTTATTATGGCCATTACATTTTTTTCTGTTCTAAATGATGCATTTTAAAAATGACATAAAATTCCTTTTAACTTATATTTACAATGATAAGTACTGACAATTTTAAGATGTTCTCTGTTCTCCCAGGTAATTCTTAAGTACTAGCTAGCATAGAAGTGTAAGATTAACAATAAATATCTCAACATTCTTTTCAAAAGAAAGGAGTGTTTCCACTCTACATAAGATTCACTAGGTTAAAGGATGGAATGGTGGAGTCAGGTTGACAGACAGATTCTGTGCCTGTCCCTATAGTACCCTGGCATCTCTTCATTGGCATTTAGCTAGAAACTGACAGATTTTTTTTTTCTTTATCATGCTGAATAAATGAGTAAATTTAATCAATGCTCACTGGTTATAACTCTGTTTAACTGTCAGAGTGAAAAAATATATTTTCTATAAACTGTTAGAATGTGAGGTAAGTTTGTCAACATTTAGTTGGGCTCTGTTGTTTTACATATGGCTGTATATATAGGTACTAGCATTTTTATTATGGGACTCCAATTTTTATTTATTTACGTTAAAAGAGAATGTTTATCTCTGTATCACCTATAAGAAACAGTAATAACCTCTAATAATTAACTTGTAAAGAAATCATCAAAAACTAAATGTTTTAAGTAGAAACATTACAGCACACTTTTTAAATTTTTAATTTTATGTTTACAATAGTTCACTAAATAAAATATGTGCACTCTTACCCAGGAATGTTTCTATTTTGATTATGTATTGCTTCAGATTTCTAGTCGTAGTCAGTGCTCTATCACAGCTTCCTTATGCTGTCAGCATGAAGGCTTCAGTTTTACTGATGTTCTAACCACAAATTGGCAAGGAGGAAAACATAGTGCTGGTAACCTTTCAATCTTTTTCTTTCAACTACTTCACATTATCTCACAATGTGAATGTTATCTTAAGAGCTGTAATTAATGCCTAAAAGACACACTAAATTATGCATTTTTATGCTAGCTGTTTAAACGTAAAAACTCAATGGGTTTTAAATGTCCTATTTTTCCAGCATAACTGTGATTTTATCAGTTAATTTTAATCACCCATTTACAAATATTATTATCAGGAACTGAATCTTAAAAGCATGATGTATTACATGGCTTAATTGATGTGCTCACACACTGAATTCAGACATTCAACAGTTTGTAATCACTCGTTCTTGTTGTTTGTGTGGATTAAATGTCAGCATGCCAAGTGAACTTTCTCTCTTTCAGTTATGTGTTACAGACACTGTGCACAGATTAACTGAACTTGAATGGCACTTACAATGTTATTGTTTCTCAGCTTAACAATAGCAAAAAATATCATTGTCTTTCCAGCACTCTATTAATTATAACACATAGATTCTAGTCGTTTGGGGATTAAAATTCTGCAAATTATTCTGGAGAAATACAAATCAAAATTTTAGCATTTAAAAATCACTCCTAGTTTTTTTTTTTTTTTTCTTTTTAAAAGAAAAGTATTTGTGAGGTCGGTAACCCTAGCAAAGACTTCCAGTAATGAGATTCACAGAGCCAGAACCAGTCTTCTTCTGTCACCAGGCAAGGCCTCAAGTGGAGGAACTTGGTCATGAACCCAGCCACAAAACTTTCCACTTACAGCTTCTCCTGTCTGCAGAGTGAGTGTTCAGGGAACAGAGCCTAGCATAACCTTCCTCATAGAGACCAGAGTGACTTCATCCAGGAATTGATGAGAGCAGGTACAAGTCCTACAGCCAAACATCAGGCAGAGTCAGGAGTCCCGAGGAGGAAGTGGAGAAACGATCTGAGGAACCAGAGTTTGAGGGACATCACAAGAACAGAGCCCATAGAATCCACTGATTGGGTCTCCAGGGAGCTCACAGAGATCAGGGAGCCCATAGGAATCTGACAGTGTTTCTCTGCATATATGTTATGGCTGAGTTGCTTGGTGTTCGTGTAGGATTCCTAACAGTGGGAACAGAGGCTGTCTCTGACTCTTTTGGGAGCTTGTGGGACCCTGTTAATCATGCTGGGTTGCCTTGTCCAGTCTAGATGTGATGGTATAGGCCTCCTCTTATTGTAGCTTAGTATGTAGTGTTTAGTGGACATCCCTGGGAGGCCTGCTCTTTTCTGAGGCAAACAGTTGATATGGGGGAGAGAGGAGATAGGAAAGAGATACTGGGGCAGGGGTGGAAGGAAGGAGATTGGATTCAGAATGCAATATATAAGAGAAGAATAAAAAAAAGGAAAGAAGAAAATATCAGAAGAGCATGTTTTTTTTTAAGCTGTGCATTCAGACCTTATATAACTCATTATATATTCATCATTTTCATCATTTCATGTATATTTAGTAGGTCGTGGAAGCACAGGGGTTAATAAGACTCAATTTGTTGATATATCAAAAGACAAGTTAGATGTGGTGGTGTCCCATGAATGGCATTAAAAAATAATTTTTCTTTGATGATTAACTGTAGGGATGTCCTTTTTGTGAAATACTTAACATAAGAAGCTTGTCCTGATTGTAAGGTCACTGATACATATGCATTTTTTCTTTAAAAACTGAAGACATGCGAAACTGTGCCTGGATATAAATGTAGAATTTGCTATTATTGTTGAAGAACAACATGAAACTTGTGATTTTCATATCTATTGTTTTTATTGTAATGTATTTACTGTAAAACTCTAAAGATATCCAATAAATAATTAAAGGAAATTTATTAAATTAAGTCATACCAAAAGTGAAATTACTAAAAATTTAATTCTGGTCTAAACAGTCAACTGATTAAATCCTATAATAATGAAGAAATGTATGCTTGCCTTAACAAATAAACACACACACACACAAAAAAAAAAAAAAAATAGAAAGAAATAACCATTACTCTATGTTTACATGAGAGAATATTGGAAAGAGATTTTCCTTAATCAGCTTGATGAGCTAATCAGAAAGTTTAAGTGGAAGCAAAACCCTTAAGTAAATATTCCAACCACAGCACAACAAAGAGTAAACTAAATAATTAAATTGTGATTAAGAAGTCCAAACAAGTAAACAAACACAGAACATTATATATTAACTTTGATTGTTAATGAAAGCAAGAGTTGGTATAATTTAAAACAATTAACATAAGGCATCAAATGTGTGATTTGGTTCAATAAGTGAATTAGGAATTACTGTGAAGCTCTAAAAAGAAAGTTTATGGAAAGACAAAGGAAGCTGAGAATGACTCCAGTAAATGAACTTTGTGAAACTTTCATATTGCTGTGGTACTGCAAACAATTTCTTCCATGGAGGTGTTTCATATAAAACGAAATTGTAATTTAAAACTGAACTTGCATTCTCTTTCCTCTAGGTGTTGATGGTAACATTAAGTTTCATACAATGTAACAGATGAAACCTTTTACCTAAATGAGCACAGTTCACTCAAATCACTGATAAATTCATTAAAGAAAACAGCCTGTATTTTAAAAATACCACCATACCTCTTTCTGCAAATGTTTTACAACTTTGTCTGATAATTTGTATTATAGACTAGGATGAACTGTAATCATCAACCACAGGCCTGGGAAATAATCAATTCAAGAAATTATATTTTTATAAAAGAAAGATGTACCCACACATTTGGTACTGAGTAGCATGTTAAAATATTTTAAGAGTCTCGTTTGGTAATTGATATAGGTAGGATACTGATACTCCAACCAAGGATAATTCATGGATATAACCTAGAATCCCTGCTCAGATATAGCCCATGGCAGCTGAATATCCAAGTGGGTTCCCTAGTAAGGGGAAGAAGGACTGTCTCTGACATGAACTCAGTGGCTGGCTTTTTGCCCCCCACCCCCGAGGGGGGACAGCCTTGCCAGACCACAGAAGAGGACAGTGCAGCCAGTCCTGATGAGACCTGATAAGCTAGGGTCAGATGGAAGTGGAGGAGGACCTCCCCTATCAGTGGACTTGGAGAGGGGCAGGGAGGAGATGAGGGAGGGAGGATGGGATTGGGAGGGAATGAGGGAGGGGGCTACATCTGGAACCCAAAGTGAATAAGCTTTAATTAGTAAAAAAAAAAAAAAATTATTAAAAAAAAGAAGAGATCGGGCCAAAAGGGAGAAAGTGGTTTATGTAATTTGGTCATGTGAAGTGAAAAATATAAAAATTTGAAAATAAAGGCAGGTTACATTTATATTATTTAATATAAAATATCTCTAATTTCTTAGATGAGTGGGTTCAAGTAAACTTTTTTTTCTGTTTTATTTTTTTTTATTTTTTTTGTTTTTTCTTCCATAATTTTATTTTTCTCATTAGTTACATTTTGTTAATTCTGTATCCCAGCTGTATCCCTCATTCCCTCCCCAATCCCACCCCCCCTCCCTCATCTCCACCGTGCCCCTTTCTAAGTCCACTAATAGGGGAGGACCTCCTCCCCTTTCATCTGACCCTGTTTTAACAGGTATCTTCAGGACTGGCTGCAAAGTCTTCCTCTGTGGCCTAGCAGGACTGCTCCTCCTTTGGGGGGTGGGGAGGTCAAAGAGCCTGCCATTGAGTTCCGGTCAGAAATAGTCCCTGTTCCCCTTGCTATGGGAAACCAATTGGTTACTGAGCATATATAGAACCTGTAAACAACCCAGATGTCCATCAATGGAGGAATGGATACAGAAATTGTGGTATTTTTACACAATGGAATACAACTCAGCAATCAAAAACGAGGAAATCATGAAATTTTCAGGCAAATGGTGGGATCTAGAAAAGATCATTCTGAGTGAAGGATCCCAGAAGGAGAAAGACAAACATGGTATATACTCGCTTATATAGACCTACAAGATATGATAAACATAACGAAATCTATACACCTAAAGAAGAGAAACAAGAAAGCAGACATGGGTTGAGATGATCAATGCTCACTTAGAAAGACAGATGGGATGCGCATTGGACGTATGACAGGAGTCTACTGCAGAGGCATCCGAAAGACTCTACCTAGCAGTGTTTCAAAGCAGATACTAAGACTCATAACCAAACCTTTAGCAGAGTGCAGAGAATCATATGAAAGAAGGGGAGTTAGTATGACTCCCCTGAGATGGCAGCTCCACAGGGACCAAATATATGTGGACACGGGGGTCTTCTCTGAGACTGACTCTCCATCAAGTAAACTTGAACAGCCAATGTTAGCCGTTATTTCAGCAGTCCTGAGTGTGTGAGCTCATCACGGTTAGTGTTACCTGATGAATTCTCGAGTTGTCATTGTGCCAGTGTTTTATTTGCATCATTATGTGGAGAGATTTTTTTTTTCAGGGAATAATTATTAAGCAGAAAAAAAAATGGGTGACATATGAATCTGAACGTTTTTAGTGAAAACACACCAAAGAGTCCATTTACTTGATGACAGTAATGTTGTAAACTGAAAAAGAAACAGAAATATTCTGTGCTCAGTTTTGGCAATAATGATTGTCTTTTTACTTTTCTGTATATTTATTTAAATTGCCCACTTTTTCTGAATTTTCAGATGCCACTGTATTGATAACCCAATAGCAATGAAATAACAATGAAATTAGTTCTTGAAGACTACCAATAAAGCAGTGGGAAATTTTTCTCAATTATGAAAGGAGCTTGGCAATCAAAAAGACCTGCATCTAAACATTTATCTATTCTTCTTGATGAAAAGCTCTGCAGGTCTTGAAATTTGTAGAAAAATAGGTTAGTAGAAACTACATTTAATCCCTTGATTGTGAACATTTCCATATTCAAAAAAGTCATATGTCTAACCCCAAACACAATGCATGCCTCATGCTAAACTTGTATCTCTCATGGAAGTAAAGCAGAAGGAGAAAATACTTCAGAATTCTTCCAACTCTATCTCACTTCCTTTTCAGGTCTCTGTTATGCAAAACAGACCCCAAAAGATTTTAGCTAAAATTGTGGTTTCAAAGTTCCAAGTCTTCAAATAACTAAGACTTTTTGCTTCAGCACCTTTGAGTCTGCAGCCACCAGAATCAAACATGTAAGGTATTGGCATACTTCAGATCCAATATTCAAGTAAATAGCACAGAGTGCTTCTCCTTTCAGTGACTGAGTTCTGTAAGATCTCTGGACCAACAGCCATCCGTGCTGAGGCCTAGAAATATTTCTTCATTGGACCAAGATTTTTTTGTCACAGACTTTGCTTTGTTTTAAAGAAGTTTTTTTTTTTTTTTAATGTCATTTTCTTTATCTGATCTTGTAAATTTGATTAAGAATTTAAAATCAAAATTGCTGTTCTTTCCCGTATGGAGTCTGAGAAACTCCACTCTTTTTTTTTTTTTTTTTTTTTTTTTTTTAATTGGAACCAAAAGACTGTGTAATTCACATAGTTTGAGTCTCTGGGGTTCTGGTTGGCAGTACTTTTGACAATATGATTCTCACAAATGGTTTTGATTTACAGTTCTTAAATTACAATCAATCCAGTTTCCCACCATCAATTACCTCTCTGCATAGACTGAATTACTTTTCCTTTGAGCCAATTCAGTTGATGTGGGATTGAATTTTTCTCTTATCTTTTTTATCTCATATAAAAGGATATTTAAGCCAAATTACATCAGAAATAGTAACTAAAGATGTTCAGTATAGTTAATTTGTTTTGCTTTCTTATATAATTATTTACATGTTTACTTACATTCTAGGAAGTATCAGTTTGTTTTCTTTTTCTTATGACTATGACATACAACTGTGAGATATCACAACAAGTAAGTAGCTCTGAAGTCAACAGTTTACATTAGTATGCCGACGCTTCTCTAGAAAACTATTACAAATGCATTATTTCTTCCAGAATATCAAAAAAAAATGAGCATGTTTTAATTTTAATGCTCGAGAATGTAAAACACAGTTCCTGTAAGCTCTGCAACAATTTTCTCAAAGTTGTCACTTGAGCCAACTTCTATTTCCATTTATTATCATTTTCTGTAGTTTTTGAAGTATTATTAATAATATTTTATTTTGTTTTGGTTTCTTTGAACAACAATCCTCCCTTTTCTGACACAAACTTTCACCACTGCTAGTTTTTTAACTAAAGAATAACAAAAGCAAAAATAATAGCTTATAACAATGCATACTTATTTTCCTCCTTCTAATGCTTAAGATGGCTCAACTATTTACAGTGCAGACTGCTTTTTCTAAGACCTTCCCTGACAGGCAATAGCTACTATGTGAAAATTTGCAAGGGGTTACACTCAAGCGAACAAGTATTTTAAAACCATGGCTTACGTCACCCCTTTCCTTGCACATGTTTCGATTTATCAAATAGAAGATGGAATATCAGTCTCAGGAAAGACCCCTGTGCTCAGATTTTTGGTTCTGTTGCTTTCCTTGTGGAGTCCCTGTCCTCTCCAGATCTTACTGTTTCCCAATTCTTTCCTAAGATTCCCTGCACCCTGCCCAAAGGTTGGCCATAAGTCTCAGCATCTGCTTTGATAGTCTGCAGGGCAGAGCTTTTCAGAGGTCCTCTGTGTCAGGCTCCTGACTTGTACCCTCTTTTCTCCTTCTTCTGATGTCCAGCCTCTTTGCCTTTCTGGATAGGAATTGAGCATTTTAGCAAGAGTCTTCCCTCTTGATTAGTTTCTTTAGGTGTACAGATTTTAGTAGGTTTATCCTATATTATATGTCTATATGAGTGAATATATACCGTGTGCATCTTTCTGCTTCTGAGGTAGCTCACTCAGGATGATCTTTTCCAGATCCCACCATTTACCTGCAAATTTCATGATTTCGTTGTTTTTTATTGCTGAGTAATATCCCATATGCATGGAGACAACCTAAGACCCCTGCACAGATGTAGCCCATGGCAGTTCAGTATCCAAGTGGGTTCCATTGTAATAGGAACAGGGACTGTCTCTCACATGAACTGATTGGCCTGCTCTTTAATTACCTCCCCCTGAAAGGGAAACAGCATTGCCAGGCCACAGAAGAAGACAATACAGCCACTCCTGATGAGACCTAATTGACTAGGATCAGAAGGAAGGAAAAGAAGTCCTCCCCTATCAGTGGACTTGGGGAGGGGCATGCATGCAGAAGGTGGAGGAAGGGAAGGATTGGGAAGGAAGGAGGGAGAGAACCACAGGAGGGACACAAAGTGAATAAAGTGTAATTAATAAAGAAAAAAAATGGAAGATGGACTATTCATGTCCCATTTACAGGGAGAAAATTATTTTTTTCAATAGGAATATGATTATATACAACAGAAAAGATAAACAAGACAGTAGGAAAAATGAATAGAGTTGCAAAATATTATATGAAATGAAAGAAACCAGTCTAAGAAAGGCAAATAATGTATGCTCTGTTCCATATACGCCTCCTAGGTAGTAATTGGTATATTTGATCATTCATTTCATGTGGATCATGAAACTAGAAACAGGCCCATGAGAAGAAAAACAAGGGAGCAAACAGAGAAGATATAAAACAGATGCAGCATGAAAGTAGAAAAGGGAGAATTGAGGTGGTAAAAACACAAGCGGGGAGAGGCCCTGGGAAACTGGAGAGAAAAGCAGAATTGGAAGAAACAACAAAAATAAATATATGCAGATCTGTTTCTTCGGACACTAACTAAGCCTGGGTAGGTAGTACAAGGTTCAAAGCACTAACTGGTTGACGCTCCTTAAGAACCTGAGTTTGAATCACCAGAATGCATGTAAAAGCTGAGACAAGCATCATGCTCCATATATACATCGTAAATCATAAATCAGATATCATACCCTATATACACATACATTAAACATACATACAGGCTCACACTGAACAAAATATAAAATATATTTCTGGAGATTTTAATCACCTAACCTTCTACTATGTAACACCTCCATTCTACAGAGTTATTTGCTTTTGTTAAATACAATATTTCTAAATTTACATTTTTAGTATTGCTTTTATTTAACTAGTTTTAAGAAATGAATTAAAGAAAATATCTTCCTATCTACCTTTCCCCTATAAAATTTATGTAATAATATTAGGTTTAATTAAAATATCTCTTCTGATAAATACTAAACTATTAAAATACAATATCCTGCGGTATTTAGGGTTTTGGGTTATTTTTTTTTCCTTTCTTTATCTTACTTAACAAAGGATTACACAATGAACTGAAAAATAGTATTATCAAACTTTCCAGTAATTATTATTTATTGTATTTTCAACAATACAGGTAATGAAGTAGTCCAGTATTAAAAAAAAGTTTATTAATGTTATAAAAATGATTCATGTAGAAGAGAGAACCTATTAGGTTTCTTTAATTTTTAAATTTATTCACTTTATATCCTGACCTTAGGACCCTCCTGCATCTCACCCAGGTCCCATGCTCCTTCCTTCTTCCCTTTTAGTTCCCTCCCCCAGTTCTCAGAAAATGGGAGCCCTCATCCTTACCAACTGACACCAGCCTATCAAGTCTCAGCAGGACCAGCTGCATTTTCTTCTGTGGTCTGGCAAGGCTGCCTTGCCAGGGGGAAGTGATGGAGCAGGCAACAGAGTCCTGCTCCCCTCGCTGTCACCCACATAGATACTGAGGTGTTAATTCTCCTAGACAGTCAGCATGCATTAATGCTTCTTGACCTAGAAGGTCTCCTAAACAGGGAGTATGGATTCTTTCCTTCTTCCATATGTACACTGTTTATTCCTAAGTTATTTATGTGACAAGGAGAGAATAAGGGGGAAAGACTTCATTTTACAAAGGACTGTGTGATAGTTAACATTCTCTCCGAGTAAATATTGGTGAAGATTAAACCAAATCTCTTAGCTTCTTAGTGGTTATAATCTACTGAAGTCACAATTCATTGACTAAAGACTTTTAAAATGAAGGTACAGTTAGACTTTATGATAAATTCACAAACCAGGAATGGTTTACTAATGATTGAATTATATATTATTCTTGAATTTACCAGAGCACTTAGAGTAATTTGCTAAGCCATAGCAATAGCCATGAACAAGTGAATGTGTTGCCTTGCATTATACTATTTTATACAAAACACATAATATTGTCATGAATAAACATTGTTTTTCTATAAACTGGAACAATAGTCTAATTCTGGAGTGTATTCACTTGGAACTAATTCTTCCCCAGTTATTTTTCTTTAGCATTGATAAAACACTGTGACCAAGGCAAAAAGAAAGCATGCAATTGAACTTATGGTGGCAGGGATTAAGGAGCCCATGACATTTGAGCAAAGGCATGGCAGCAGAAACAGCAGAGAGCTTACATCTTGATCAATGACCAGGGAGAGGGAGACAGGGAGAGCCCACTAAGAAAGGTGAAAGTCTTTTGGAACTTCAAAGCCTGCCCCTAAGGACTCATTGTGACCTCTGAGAAAGCCACAAGTCTCAATCCTTTTCAAAAGATCTCACCAGGTGAGTTTAAGTTTTTAACTACATGAGCTTATGTTGGGAGTCTGGTGTGGGCACATTCTCATCCGAAATGCTAGAGTTTCTTTCAGAAGTACTGTGACCCAGTATTTCACATCTGCTAATGTTTCATGTTTCTAATTGCTTGTACTTTTAGTCTTTGTGAACTAAATGTTATCTCCCATGTCTGTGAATTTATGGCATTGCACTCATTTTTCTTTAAAGAGAAAATAATCTTATAGATTGACTATACTCGTTATGGTAAATTTCTGACACCTTAAATGTCACGAATACCTACTCTTGTTCCTTAAAGAAATCATTGCATGGAAAAACTGGTGAGTAAATTTTGCTATTATCAGCAAAGTTATTATTGTGGTTATTTTTTATGGTATATAATCACTTATTTTTTTTAATTTTATTTTTCTCATTAGTTACATTTTGTTAATTCTGTATCCCAGCTGTATCCCTCCTTCCCTCCCCAATCCCACCCTCCCTCCTTCATCTCCTCCCTGTCCCTTTCCAAGTCCACTGATTGGGGAGGACCTCCTCCCCTTTCATATGACTTCGTTTTGTCAGGTATTTTCAGGACTGGCTGCAAAGTCCTCCTCTGTGGCCTAACAGTACTGCTCCTCCCTTGGGAGATGGGGAGGTCAAAGAGCCAGTATTATTGTGGTTATTACTTAATCCTATTGACCTTAGTGTTGAGTCCTGTAGACCGTGTAGATATCAACACTATTTAACTAAAACTGTCACCAGTGGAGGTAGCAGTCTGGTTATTCCATTCTGAGCTAACTTTCATAATCAATCTGTTTTTCTAGTGGATCTGCTGGTTTCATTTTTTTGCTAATCCTTTCAATAGTGAGTATACAAACTGTAGGTGGTTGAAAAGTCATTCATGCTATGTGTCAATGAAGAAACTTATACTCATCAAGGTGAAAACTTTGAAAAGGCATACCAACAAATAGAAACTTAATTATTTTTGTTAGTGGATTATGTGATAATCAAGAGTTTGTCTTATGGAGCTCCTATCCTTTCCACATCAAACTCCCCTTCTTTCATATGATTCCCTGCACTCTGCCGAAGGTTTGGTTATGAGTCTTAGTATCTATTTTGGGGCACTGCTAGGTACAGTCTTTCAGATGCTTTCTGTGGGAGCTCCACAAGGACCAAACGTATCTGGGCACAGGGTCTTTTCTGAGATGGACACTCAACCAAAGTCCATGAGAGGATAAAACCTAGAACCTCTGCTCAGATGTGACCCGTGATAGCTCAGTAATCAATTGGTTTCCCATAGTAAGGGGAACAAGGACTATTACTAACAGGAACTCAATGACTGGCTCTTTGACCTCCCCACCTCCCAAGGAAGGAGCAGTTCTGTTAGGCAACAGAGGAGGACTTTGCAGCCAGTCTTGAAAATACTTGACAAAAGGGAGTCATATGAAAGGGGAGGAGGTCCTCCCCTATTAGTGGACTTGGAAAGGGGCAGGGAGGAGATGAGGGAGGGAGGGTGGGATTGGGGAGGGAATGAGGGATACAGCTGGGATACAGAATTAACAAAATGTAACTAATGAGAAAAATAAAATTATGGAAAAGAAAAAAAAGAAAAAAAAACAAAACATCAAGAAAAAAAAGAGTTTGTCTTAAGTGTTCTTCAGATATTATTATTCTGAATTTGCCATTAAACAATAGGTTCATACCAAATGGAAACAATCATAAATGAGTAGAACAGATTTGCTACACATAAATGAATCCGTATCCACTTAGAAAATTGATAAAAAAAATATTACAGTAAAAGACCTGTAAGAAAGGATTGATAGACTGGACAAGTGATGTTGGAATGACTAATGTTCAATTGGTAGACATCAAACAAAATACAAGTTTGACAAAATGTGACAAGTTGTTCCCTAACAGAATATAGTGATTATATAGACTATATATATATATATATATAGTCTAAGAAGCAGTGTGGTTTCTATGTAAGAACTTCCCTATGCCTCTGTACCTCTCTTGCACTCATCAAGAGCAAAACAAACAAACAAAAACTATGAAGAAATGGAGGGTCAAAGCAATTATCATATCATCTGTGCTATGCAATTCACACTTGTGTAAACCTATTCTTGCTGTGGAAAACTTATTTATGACTGTAAATGTTTTACGATGGCTCAAAATTTATTATAGGAAATTATCATTAATAAGAACACTAGAAATTTATCGATAGTTATCAGAGGTTTCAATTATGTTTTAAAGTAAATTCAAATAGTTTAATTTTAAACTCTCAAGGAATGGAGCTGGAGCAGTGGCTCAGTGGCTGAAAGTACATGCTGCCCCTGGGGAAGGACAAAGTCCCACTCCCAGCATGCACTTGGCATTCACAACCATCCTTCTGTACTCCAGTTCCTAAAGCTAGTACTGCCTTGCTTGCTCTCTGTGAGAACCATGCA
Source organism: Meriones unguiculatus (assembly GCF_030254825.1). Taxonomy (NCBI): domain Eukaryota; kingdom Metazoa; phylum Chordata; class Mammalia; order Rodentia; family Muridae; genus Meriones; species Meriones unguiculatus. The sequence goes on along the minus strand of NC_083357.1, from coordinate 91,993,380 downwards.
CAAACATGTTTCCCATGTGCACACTCAAACAAAAGCACCAACACACATAAAGTAAAATATAAATAAAGATTTCAAAAATTTATCTGTCATTCTGTCATTAATATTTAGCTTCCTGCATATTCAATTTGTTTTGCTCTCTCTTGTTGATAACTGTGTAACTGAAGAATTAGAGCTGGCATAGTGACTACTTATAACCCCTGTAGGCAGGTGTGGAGGCTGCAGAATCAGAAGTTCAACAGTGTCTCCAGCTATCATAAAAAAACAATAGTTAATAAAAATAGATTAAACACGCAATTAAAGGTATTGTGTTTTGATTATTATTTTTTCCTCCTCAATGTTTTCCTAAAATCAAAAATGGAAAAGATTAAAAGTTTGAACTTGATGGAATTTTCAAATTAACATGTTAATATACACCATTGAAAGAGAGCTTTTGCTGAAGAAAAGCTATGAAATAGGTAAAAAATTATTCTGTATCCCAAATAATGCATATTGAATTTTTAAAGAAAGTATAAGAGATCACACAGTAGCAAGTCTTAGAAAATAAAATTAAGTCAGGCAATTTTAAAAGGAGAGGAAATAGCCAGTTAGAATATACTCAGTATAACAGTCTATAAGTAAAGAAAATCATAAAAAGCAACAATTAAACAAAAAAATTTAAAATAAAAGATCAGAGTTGTATTTTTTTGGTAAAACAGAATCATCTGTGACCCGAGGAGACAAAACCAAGCTGCACAGAAGAATGTGATGCACTTTGCTATGGATTATTTTTGAAAAAAGCGCAATGAGTGAGCTTGAACAATGGGGAGAATGCATAATGCATGGGAAGATGAACAGTGAATAATAAATTTTTAAACTTAAACAAGAACCTATTTCTCTAGAGGCCCCACACTTTGATCAACAAGTTAAGCTCTGTTTTGAAATGCAGCTTGTAGCATACCAGACCAAAATAGGTAAGAGAATATATTTTAGATAAGATATGAATTAAAGAATCCTATATATTGGTTACAGTTCTCAGGGAGCTAAACTTTATTCTTTAATGAATATCTCAATCTAAAGGGAGATGTGTCAGTAAAATGAAAACAAATGAGAGTGCTGACTTCACAGAGACAGTGGATTATTATAAAATAAACGAAATGGCCTATGGTCTGCCCTATGACAGCTAAGTTCTCAAATGAGGTACCTTGAAACAGAGTTAACCCTTTCCTCTAGATATAGTATTAAGTTTTCATTTCTTACTCTAATATATGTGTGTGTGTGTGTAATAACTAAAGAGTATCCTACTTCACAGGCTCCCATGACATGTCCCAATTTTAATAGTACCACTGCGAAAGGCTGAATTTATCCATGAACTAATAGTGTTCAATATGGAGAAGATATTGCTAATTCACTAATAAAATTACATAGTTGAGCAAGTGCCCTTATTGTATGGTTGGGCATCTTTCGGATATACGCCCAGGAGTAGTATAGCTGGGTCTTAAGGTAGCACAATTTCCAGTTTTCTGAGAAGTGCTAAAGTGGTTGTACCAGTTTACATTCCCACCAGCAGTGGAGGAGGGTTCCCCTTTCTCCTCAACCTCTCCAGAATGTGTTGTCACGAGAGTTTTTATCTTAGCCATTCTGATGGGTCTGAGATAGAATCTCACAGTTGTTTTTTTTTTTTAATTTATTTATTTTATTTATTGCAGTTTATTCAATTTGTGTCCCAGCTGTAAACTGCTCCTTCGTCCTCTCCCAAACCCACCTTCCCTCCCTCATCTCCTCCCATTCCCTTCCCCAAGTCCACTGGTAGGGGAGGTCCTTTTCCCCTTCCCTCTGACCCTAACCTCATCAGGTCTCATCAGGAGTTGTTTTGAATTGCATTTCCCTGAAGACTAAGGAAATTGAACATTTCATTATGAGTTTTTCCAACACTCAATATTCCTCTGTTGAGAATTCTCTGTTTAGTTCTGTACCCATTTTTTATAGGATTATTTGGTTTGTTGGTGTTTAAGTTCTTGAGTTCTTTATATATTCTATGTGTTAGCACTCTGTCAGATGTAGGGTTGGTGAAGATCATTACCTTTGTCCTATATCATATGGGCTAACATCCACTAATAAGCGAATAATAGCCAAAATCTGGAAACAACCCAGATGTCCCTCACCTGAAGAATGGATACAGAAATTATGGTACATTTACACAATGGAATACTACTCAGCTATTAAAAACAAGGAAATCCTCTCCAGCATGTATTGCCACTTGAGTTTTTGATCTTAACCATTCTGATGGGTGTAAGGTGAAATCTCAGGGCTGTTTTGATTTGCATCTACCTGATGGCTAAGGACGTTGAACATTTCTTTAAGTGTTTCTCTGCCATTCTATATTCCTCTACAGAGATTTCTCTGTTAAGCTCCGTATCCCGTTTTTTAATTGGATTACTTGATTTGTTGCTTTTTAACTTTTTTAGTCATTTATATATTCTGGATATTAGCCCTCTATCAGGTGTAGGGTTGGTGAAGATCCTTTCCCAGTCTGTAGGCTGTCATTTTGTTCTGATGACAACGTCTTTTGCTTTACAGAAGCTTTTCAGTTTCATGAAGTCCTATTTATTAATTGTTGATAGAAAGATGAAAGTGACTGGTATTGGAAGAAAGAGAAAACAAGAAAAAGTTCAGGAGCCTACCACAGAGGGCCTCTGAAAGACTACCCAGCATTGTATCAAAGCAGATGCTGAGACTCATAACCAAACTTTGGACAGAATGCAGGGAATCATTTGAAATAAGGGTGATTAATAAGACCTCGAGACGACAGGAACTCCACAAGGAGAGCAACAGAACCAAAATATCTGGGCACAGAGGTTGTCTCTGAGACTGATAATCCAACCAACGTTTATCATGAATATAAGCTAGAACCTCTGCTCAGATGTAGCCCATAGCAGCTCAGTGTCTAAGAGAGTTCCCTAGTTAAGGGAACAGGGACTGTCTCTGACATGAACTCAGTGCCTGGTTCTTTAATCACCTACCCTTGAGCAGGGAGCAGCCTTGCCAGGCCACAGAGAAGGACAATGCAGCCAATCCTGATGAGAACTGAAAAGCTAGGGTCCACCCCTATCAGTAGACTTGGAGAGGGGAATGGGAGGAGATGGTAAGGGATGATGGTATTGGGAGGGAATGAGAAAGGGGCCTACAGCTGGGTTACAAAGTGAATAAAGTGTAATTAATATAAAAAAAATAAAACTTTACTTAAAAAAGACCTTTCATAGAGAGGACCTAGGCCCCCTGCTCAGATGTCGACCTTAGACAGCTCAGTCTCCATGTGAGTTCCCTAGTAAGGGAAGCAGGTGCAGTCTCTGACATGAACTGATTTCCCCCCCATTCCCACCCCCTCTCCTTGATTAGTTCTCCCTAGGGGGTGACCTAGCCAGCCTAGAGAGGAAGAGGTCCCAGGCTGCCCGGATGAGAAGTGATAAGCTAGGGTCAGATAGAAGGAAAGGAGGACTTCACCTATCAGTGGACTAGCCACAACTGGGATACAAATTGAAGAAATTGTAAATAAAAATAGATTAAAAAGAAAAAATAAATAAAAAGTGAACAATATTTGTGAGTAATTAGGCTTTTAATTTGAAAATTATATATCATAACAAATTGACTGAAAGAATACACAAACAAATCCTTTACAGTTTTTTTTCAAGACAAGTTTTTTTTTGTGTGTGTGTAGAAATTCTTTACTTTTATTTCAGTACTTTGCAGTTTTATGAAGACCTTGGTCTAAGAAGCTGGATGAATCCAAGTTCTGTTTGTTACATTTGCCTATTTAAACTCTAAAGTTTGTAAAATGTCAGCACAGTGCGTGTTTCAGCTTGTTAGCTATAATATGATAAAATCAAAATTATTTAAAAATCAATATATGCAGGTATTCACTTACAGAATTTTAACCCTTTTCATACTTTATTATCATGCATGAGAGAGTATTATGATTATTAAAATGGCATCATTTATGTAACAAAATGTTACGTATTAGCTAAGGTAAGATTACTCAAATATACTGCAATGAAAAAGAAAATACGCTATTTCAGTCAGACAAGAATTATACCCAAGAAGATTCTAGTATGATGAAGTTAGCAGGGAAGTGAACATGTTTTGGCCAGACTCTGTCCAAAAGGCATGAGTCCACCAAAGTGGCAAAACAGCATGAAAAGTTCTCTGGAACTTTGTGTGTGTGTGTGTGTGTGTGTGTGTGTGTGTGTGTGTGTGTGTGTGTGTGAAAATCCACAAAGCAATCCTAATCATTTCAAAGTGTAGGGATGCAAAATGCTATCTGTGGGCGTCTACTTATCCCTTCTCAGAGTCTACAGCAGGTGTTTCCCAATTAGCAAAACCATGCTTCTCGCATAAGGTGTTTTTCCAGCTGACAAAATTCTCATATCCCATAAATGGGACCAAAACAAACAAACAAACATACATATTCACACAAGTCAACTGAATTTGCAAAGAAACCAGAAACTTCCACTTCAATAAAGGGTCTATTTTCCCCAAGGAAATACAATTTGGGAGGTGTCACACTTGTATATTCCAAACTGTGGGAACAACTTTTTGTTTTTTAGTGACTAAGCCACTAAATTAGTAATATGCCTCAAGATTACTTAAAACTCTGTATTCAATATGTTTCATTGTCCTGTATTTAGCCTAGGTAAGTTTAATTTGTCTTTATGAAAGCAAAGTAACCAATCTTACCATGCGTTGGATTTCCTATGTACTCCATTTCTATACAACCTAACCTCAATGCATTTCTTTAGTTTTCAATTATGTACTTTTACATGCCCCACCTCAGAAAAAGTGTGTGCTCGTGTGTGCTCCTCTGCGCTATTTCTGTTGTTGTGGTAATCATTTGTTGAAATCCAACATATGAAAAAACTTTAAAGAAAATTAATACCCTACAACAATGTTGGAAGCAACATACGAATATGGGTTACGGACATCCATTCCATTTGTGGTTTTAAATGCTATTGTGACCTAGTTGGTGTAGCTAAAGTAACGTTTCTCTTGTATGAATATGCTGAAATTTCTATAGAAAAGAAAATAATTGCTCCTTTCTCTCTGGGTCCATGTTTTCAGTACTGTTCAATAAATATAATCTAAAGTAAAGTCCTATGTTCAGGAAAGATAACAGGGACAGAAGAGCTTTAGTACACATGACAAATAGACAAGCCACGGACCACAAATAATAGACTGATGGAAGGCGCAGAGAAAGTATAGGGGAAGCTAATTTTGGTTTGTTCTTTGTAAAAGTTACTCAAAGAGGAAAACTATACTAAAGAAACTGCCATGGTAAACCAGTTAACTTGTGTTGACTTTTAAAAATGCCCAAGGTATTGTTATGCTTAATTATGTTTAATTAAGACTGAAGACCCCTCTGCTAGACACTCCTTAGTCACAAAGTTTAGGGTTACAATAATAAATTTTGTCAAATTTGAGTTCAAGTGTAGGGAATTACAGCTTTAATCACATTATGTGTTTTGCTTACTTAATCATTGAAAATATAAAGAGGACTTGAGATCTCTTTTTTTTTTTTTTTTTTTCAGGAAAGTGCTGTAACTGTCAAAATTCATAGTTAAGGTCCTCGATCGCTGGTAATCTCCAATCTACTCGTCCCGAGATGGAGGACAGGAATGCATGGTCCAACATGTGCATTCCAAGCCACTTGTCCCAATTATATAACTTATCAGATTAGTTGCAGGAAAATACTCCAGTTAGAGTGACTAGAAAATCTTTCAGCTATAATCGTCTTAGCAAAAACAAATGTGTGGCTTAGCAATGAATCTTCCTTGTTTCCGGATAAGATGGAAACCAAATAATCTCCCAGCTGACAAGAAGAAATGAAGGAGCTACCCTGATCTCTGATTAGGTACTTAGCTTTTTGAAATGAATCTGATTATATTCATATTCGCACAAATTTAACATGAAATACACAGAGCTTTAATGACAAAGATTATTTGTCATGCATATTTATAAACCTGGTGTGTAATATTTAACTGCATCAATAACTACATTTTTCATTATAGTACATGCATTAACTTTCTGATAGGTGGTGGATGCATTTGTAGTGTTTCCACTATTATCTAAATGTAATTTCCATATGGATCCTAATATGTAAACATGCTAGCCTATTAATTTAAGATTCCAGCTCACTAGATAGCTTAATGTTCTTGTTAAGAATTGCTCTTTTTCTTTGTAATAAAACTTCAAACTTATGAAACCTTGTAGTAAGTATGAATATATATTTACTAATGAAGTGAACCTATTAATATATGGAAGCACTCAACAACTTCAAGCACATACTTAATGAAACAGAGAGTTACTAATATACTAGAAAAACTTTGAGAATGAGATTAGCTATGTGAACACAGTTAAACATTTCCTAGAAATAATATACTTCTAAGAGATTAAATGAGTCTATTCTCTCCTTAAAGCTGTATATTTAATTTTTAAAATTATAGATTTTAAAAAAGGAAACATGTAGGGCTGGAGAGATGTTACACCTTTTAAAGTAATTGCTTTAACGAAGGACCTGGGTTCAGTATTCATCACCTTCACGGTGGCTCACAGCCATCTGTAACTCCAGTTCCAGGAAGATGTAATTCCACTTCTGAATGTCACAGGTCTAAAGCATTGATGTGGTGTGCATTCTATGCAGAAAAAAAAATATTCCTATGCATAAAGTAAAATAATAGAATTAAAATGTTCCTAAAGTGATCAATGTAAATCTTAGTAATTTGAAATGAGAAGTTATGAACATGGTATACATTCATATGCAAAACATTAATTTGATGGTATTCTTTACGGAATGTAAAATAGACCTGACAGTGAACATAGGTAGGTATCCTCTCTCCAACAGAGTGGCGTGGCTGACACACACAGTAAACTATTTATATTAATGACTGTACCAATTTTATAGAAGAACCCACTGAGTGTCTTTAAAAAAGTAGCTTTAAAATCACAGTAACAAGTAGTCGTTTTATTCATATATTATGCTAAGTAATTTTTCATCACATATCAATTCTCTTTCTTGGACAAAGTAAACCCTGATATTTTATGCAGCTCACTGAAGATAAAAAAAGCTATTCAAGTTACCTTGTGTATACATTTATATACAGGAGTGGTGATACTTTACTTTTTGGAGTAATAATAAATTATAAAATATAGCTGGTGGTTAAAAAATGGAGGTTATAAGGAATATATTTGCATTTCAAAAATAAGAAAACGTATTTCCTTAGAAGAAATAACTTTCTAACAGTCACGGTGACTAACTAAAGTCATAGATACCTCTAATTTGAAGATATATATCACAGGACTTACAACAGTAAGCCAATTAAAGAAAAATATTTTAGAGTAATGATTCTGGTATAGTATTAATATTATAAAACATTTATGGTCATTCTAGGGATTAAAGGAATCTGATATGGCTTTATTTCATTGTTTCTTATATTTTTTTCATTGAGCTAAGTAATGATATCTATCAGTATATTTTTCATGACATTAACAACTCTACTCTCCAAAATTACATGTTCAAAATATGTTTTTATTCTTGTACATATTAGGTAATACAATGTTAAGAGTTTTATAGTGCTTTCAGTCAGCTTATATTGAAAATACAACTTAAAAGTCAGCCACACAGAGTTAAGATGATCACCTCCTTCTGGGGGATGCAACCTTGACAGGTCACAGAGGAAGACATTGGAACCAGTCCTGATGAGACCTGATAGGCTAGGGTCAGATGGAAGGCAGGAGGACCTCCCCTATCAGTGGACTAAAGGAGGGGCACAGAGAGAAAAGAAAGAGGGTGGGTGGGACTGGGAGGACATGAGCCACAGCTGGGATAAATAAATTGCAATGAATGATAATAAAAATTATATATATATATATGGACAACTCTGAATAATATATATTATATTATATATAATATATTATATATATAATATTATATATATATATGGACAAATGTGAATAAAATAATTACTGTTGTCTATTGACTTTACAAATTACAATCAGGATAAATTACATATGTTCTGCTTATCTCAATCACTTTATCCAAAATCATATGTAGCCTCAAATGATCAATTAAACTTGTTGTTTAGTTGAATGTAGCTCATATAAAAATGTATATATTTTGTTTTCTTTAGCTAAAATGTGAACTGTAAAATATCCAAAAATATTGAAACTTTTCTTATGAGATACCAGCTATGTTTTATTCATTCTGAGCTAAAGTTAATCATCTTTATGTTTTTATAGCCAGGATTTTTTGAAAGCAAGAAAATACTTTCTTTTTTTATGTTTTTATTTTTTAATTTTATTTTTCTTTTTAGTTACATTTTGTTAACTCTGTGTCCCAGCTGTATCTTGCTCCCTCATTCCCTCCCCAACAACACACTCCCTCCCTGGTCTCCTCCCTGCCCCTTTCCAAGTCCACTGATAGGGGAGGATCTCCTCACCTTTCATTTGACCCTGTTTTATCAAGTATCTTCAGGGCTAACTGCAAAGTCCTCCTCTGTGGCCTAACGGGACTGCTCCTCCCCTGGGGGGGGAGGTCAAAGAGCCTGCCCTTGAGATCCTGTTAGAAATAGTCCTTGTTCCCTTACTTTGGAAAACTACTTGGTTACTGAGCTACCACGGGCCACATCCAAACAGAAGTTCTAGGTTATATACATATTTGTAATAGCCAGAACTTGGAAACAACCCAGATGTCCATCAACGGAGGAATGGATACAGAAATTGTGGTATTTTTACACAATGGAATACTACTCAGCAATCAAAAAGGAGGAAATCATGAAATTTGCAGGCAAATGGTGGGATCTAGAAAAGATCATTCTGAGTGAAGGATCCCAGAAGGAGAAAGACAAACATGGTATATACTCGCTTATATAGACCTACAAGATATGGTAAACATAATGAAATCTACACACCTAAACAAGATAATCAAGAAAGTGGACACAGGCAAAGATGATCAATCCTCATTTAGAAAGACAAATGGGATGTGCATTGAACGTATGACAGGAGTCTACTGCAGAAGGCATCTGAAAGACTCCACCTAGCAGTGTTTCAAAGCAGACACTAAGACTCATAACCAAACCCTCAGCAGAGTGCAGGGAATCATATGAAAGAAGGGGAGTTAGTATGATATGGAAAGGATAGGAGCTCTACAAGGACCAAATATATCTGGGCACAGGGTCTTTTCTGAGAAAATGCTTTCAAAATAGAGCATAATACAGTATAAAATGCATATTTATACCACTTGTATTTCTGTTATTCTTTCATAATAAAACTGCATTTTTCTTAAAATGATATAGAGATTATTTTAATTTTTATATCTTTCTTTTTCTTTTGTTCCTTTGTAGGATATTATTTTCTGTATGATTCTCATAAGATCATTCATGTTAAAGATGCTGTGTTCTACACGTTTATATAGAATTGCACTAAGTAAGTGACCACCCCTCAGCCAAAGCACATAGATAAACAGACAAAGAGGGAAAATATGGCAGCCTAATTCTACCCCAAAATTCAAATTTATATGGTAGCTCAGAGAAAATTGGGTAAAAGCTATCATCAGTTTTAAGGAAAAAAAAAATGTGTTCTATTTTTTTAATTATGTGGATGTATGTACATGTGTTTGTGGGTATATTTATGGTAGTTCAGGTGTCACAGAAGTCAAAGGCATAGGGTATTGGGTAGCTGGAATTACAGGTTTTGGATTGCCAATGTGGGTGCTACAGATCTAACTTTGGTCTTCCACAGAACAATACGCTCTCTTTGTGGCTGAGCGGTTTGTCTGGCCACATTAACAGCTTTTTTTGTTTGTTTGTTCATTTAGATTTTATACACTTGATTTTAAGTAAAATATGAACAAGTCATGTGGCCTAAAATATATTAAGAGAATAGCATATGATTTTGCTTTGAGTCTTCTCATTTCCCAGTGAGGATTTCTTGTAAATTGGTAATATGTTTTTTTCGGAAGGACCATTAACCTTCCACTCTCTTTCCAGTTCTTGAATTCTGTTATCTTAGAAGAGAGAAAAAAAAAGTGGTAATTCTGTAAAAGACTGTGCCTTCCCTAGACATGGTCAATGATAGCATACACTTTGAATATATACACGCCGTCCTTCTTATTGTATTAAGAATGAGAAGTAGAATACCTTCTCACTGTCTTCTATTCAGACCTCACTGGAAGTAAAAAATGTTCTTACCTTTTTTCTCAAAGATGTAAACTGATATGTTCTGAAAGACTTATGGTCCTTCCACATAAGGTGTTGAAAGTTAAACTCAAATGAACAAAATGACAAAGTGAGAACACCATGAGAAATGTTTCTTCCTGTAAAGCAACAGGATTAAATGCAATCCCAGCAACTCTCTGCCTTTTATCCTTTCCATCCCAAAGTGGTACTGAATTCTGTTGGTAAATTTTTTTTTTAGAGAATACAATGACAATGTCAAGTTTATTTTGTTAATAAGGAACCATGCTTCTTTCATCCAGTCCATGTTTCTTTCTCTTTTTTTTGATACTTTTATTTTTTTAAATTTTTTATTGTTAATTACACTTTATTCACTTTGTATCCGCCCAAAGCCCCTCCCTCCTCCTCTCCCAATCCCACCCTCCCTCCCCCTTTTTCACATCCCTCCCCATGTCCACTGATAGGGGAGGTCCTCTTCTCCTTCCTTCTGATCTTAGTCTATCAGATCACATCAGGAATGGCTGCATTGTCATCTTCTGTGGCCTGGTAAGGCTGCTTCCCCCTCAGGGGAAGCAGGCCAATTAGATTATGTCAGAAGCAGTCCCTCTTCCCATCACTACGGAACCCACTTGGACGCTAAACTACCATGGGCTACATCTGTGCAGGGGTTCTAGGTTATCTCCGTGAATAGTCCTTGGTTGGAGTATGAGTCTCTGGGAAGTTCCCTGTGTTCAAATTTCCTGCTTCTGTTGCTCTTCTTCTGTGGCTCCGATCCTCTCCAGCTCTTACTATTCCCCAGTTCTTGCATAAGATTCCATGTACTCTGCCCAACAGTTGACCATAAGTCTCAGCATCTGCTTTGATAGTCTGCAGGGCAGAGGCTTTTGGAAGCCCTCTGTGGCAGGTTTCTAGGTTGTTTCCTGTTTTATTCTTCTGATGTCCAACCTCTTTGCCTTTCAGGATGGGGATTAAGCGTTTTAGTCAGGGTCCTCTCTCTTGATTAGTTTCTTTAGCTCTACAGTTTTAGTAGGTTTATCCTATGTTATATGTCTATATGAGTGAGTATATACAGCGTGTGTCTTTCTGCTTCTGGGACAGCTTACTCAGGATGTTTCTTTCTAGGTCCCACCATTTACCTGCAAATTTCATGATTTCCTTATTTTTCACTGCTGAGTAATACTCCATTGTGTAGATGTACCACAAATTCTGCATCCATTCTTAAGTTGAGGGACACCTGGGTTGTTTTCAGGTTCTGGCTATTACAAATAAAGCTGCTAAAAATATGGTTGAGCAAATGTCCTTATTGTGTACTTTAGCCTCTTTTGGGTATATACCTAGCAGTGGTATAGCTGGGTCTTGAGGAAGCACTATTCCTAATTGTCTGAGAAAGTGCCAGATTGATTTCCAAAGTGGTTGTACTAGTTTACATTCTCACCAGCAATGGAGGAGGGTTCCCTTTTCTCCACAACCTATCCAGCATGTGTTGTCATTTGAGTTTTTTACTTTAGCCATTCTGATGGGTGTAAGGTGAAATCTCAGGGTCGTTTTGATTTGCTTCTCCCTGGTGACTAAGGATGTTGAACATCTTTTTAAGTGTTTCTTTGCCATTCTAAATTCCTCTACAGAGAACTATCTGTATAACTCCATACCCCATTTTTTTAATTGGATTCCTTGATTTGCTGATTTTTAACTCATTTAGTTCTTTATATATTCTGGATATCAGCCCTCTGTCAGATATAGGGTTGGTAAAGATCCTTTCCCAGTTTGTAGGCTGTCGTTTTGTTCTGAGGACAGTGTCTTTTGCTTTACAGAAACTTTTCAGTTTCATGAGGTCCCATTTATTTGATTGTTACTCTTAGAGCCTGTGCTGTTGGTGTTCTGTTCAGGAAGTTGTCTCCTGTGCCAATGAGTTCTAGAGTCTTCCCCACTTTTTCTTCTAACCGATTTAGAGTATCTGGTTTTATGTTGAGAACTTTGATCCACTTGGACTTTAGTTTTGTTCAGGGTGATAAATATGGATCTATTTTCATTTTTCTGCATGTAAACATCCAGTTGGATCACCACCATTTGTTGAAGATGCTGTCTTTTTTCCATTGAATGGTTTTGAATTCTTTGTCAAAAATCAAGTATTCATAGGTATGTGGGTTTATTTCTTGGTCTTCTACTCTGTTCCACTGCTCCTCCTTTCTGTTTCTATGCCAATACCATGCAGTTTTTATTACTATTGCTCTGTAGTACAGCTTGAGATCGGGATGGAGATACCTCCAGATTATCTGTTGTTGTACAGGATCGTTTTGGAGATCATGGGTTTTTTGTTTCTCCATATAAAGCTGAGAATCTTTCTTTCAAGTTCTGTAAAGAACTGAGTTGGAATTTTGATTGGAATTATGTTAAATCTGTAGATTGCTTTGGCAGGATGGCTATTTTCACAATGTTAATCTTACCAATCCATGAACATGGAAGATTTTTCCATCTTCTGATATCTTCTTCTATTTCTTTTTTCAGAGACTTGAAGTTTTTTTCAAACAGGTCTTTCAATTGTTTGATTAGAGTCACCCCAAGGTACTTTATGTTATTAGCGGCTATTGTGAAGGGTGTTGTTGCCCTGATTTCTTTCTTGACCATTTTGTCTTTGGTATATAGGAGGGCCTCTGATTTTTTTGAGTTGATTTTGTATCCTGCCACTTTGCTGAAGGTTATTATCAGCTGAAGGAGTTCTCTGGTTGAATTTTTGGGGTCGCTCATGTATACTATCATATCATCTGCGAATAGTGACACTTTGACCTCTTCCTTTCCTATTTGTAACCCCTTGATCTCCTTTAGTTGTCTTATTGTTCTAGCTAGGACTTCAAGTGCTATGTTGAAGAGATATGGAGAGAGTTGGCAGCCTTGTCTTGTCCCTGATTTCAGTGGGATTGATTTAAGTTTCTCTCCATTGAGTTGAGGTTGGCTATAGGCTTGCTGTATATTGCCTTTACTATGTTTATTTATGTGCCTTACATCCCTTATCCCTCCAAGACTTTAAAAATGAATGGGTTTTGGACTTTGTCAAATGCTTTTTCGGCATCTAAGTAGATGTTCATGTGATTTTTCTCCTTCAGTTTGTTTATGTGGTGATTACATTGATGGATTTCCATATGTTGAACCACGCTTGTATTCCTGGGATGAAGCCTACTTGGTCATGGTGGATGATATCTTTGATGTGTTCTTGAATTTTGTTTGTCAGTATTTTATTGAGTATTTTTGCATCAATGTTCATGAGTGAGTTAAGTCTGAAATTCTCATTTTTTTGTTGGGTCTTTGTGTGGTTTAGGTATCAAGGTGACTGTGGCTGTGGCTTCATAGAATGAGTTTGGTAATGTTCCTTCTGTTTCTATTTTTTGTGGAATAGTTTGGAGAGAATTGGAGTTAGCACTTCTTTGAATGTCTGGTAGAATTCTTCACTGAATCCATCTGGTCCAGGGCTTTTTTTGAAAGGGAGACTGTTGATGACTGTTTCTATTTTCTTGGAGGATATAGGACTATTCAGTCTTTCTATCTGATCTTGACTTAATTTTGGTAGATGGACTCTATCAAGAAATTCATCCATTTTTTTTTAGATTTTCGAATGTTGTGGCATATAGGCTTTTGTAGTACTACCTAATGACTGTTTGGATTTCCTCGGTGTCTGTAGTTATGTCCCCCTTTTCATTTCTGATTTTGCTGATTTAGATAGTTTCTCTCTGCCTTTTAGCTAGTTTGGTTAAGCGTTTTTCTATCTTGTTGATTTTCTCAAAGGACCAGCCCTTGGTTTCATTGATTCTTTGAATAGTTTATTTTTTGTTTCTAATTGATTGATTTCTGCCCTGAGTGATTATTTCCAGCCTTCTGCTCCTCTTGGGTGTATTTGTTTCTTTTTTCCTAGGGATTTCAGTTGGGCCATTAAGTTGCTTGTATAAGATGTCACAAATTTCTTCATGAAGGCACTTAGTGCTATGAATTTTCCTCTGAGCACTGCTTTCATTGTGTCACATAAATTAGGGTATGTTGTACCTTCATTTTCATTGAATTCTAGGAAGTCTTTAATTTCAAAAGAAATTTTTTTTAAATTGTACATGTCACTATCTCTTTGTCTCATTATTTTCATGATTCAGCTGAATCTGAAACAGTAGAAATCTCACATCAATATCACATTATAGTGAACTGTTGTCTGATGTCTTAAGTTCCTTTTGCCAAAAACTTTACTTCCTAAAGTAAAGACATGTATAACATTTGTTGTCATTTGATTATTTCTATCTTTTAATCACTTCAAACCTTATAGACATATTTCATTTTAATATTAAGTTAGATATTTGAATTCCATTTATAGAAAATGCACAAACACATGATATACTATGCTCTATTTGTTAAATATTCAATAATATGTTTAAATGGCAGGAGGAAGAAAATACATAATTTCATTGAATTTATTGAAAATATTCTAATGGCTTTAATGGTGGGCCTCAGAAGATATATCTATGTTCTAATATTTAGAAGATGTGTATTTAACCTTCCTAGGAAAAATATCTTTGCAATATAACTATATTAGGATTTTTGAGATCAGGTTTTCTGGCATTATCTAAATAGCTCCTCAGTTTAATGATAAGTATCACTTAGAAGAGATGTTTAAATGGAATGAGTAAAAGATACATTGATACAGCTACATGGGCTAATGACAGTCATAAAACACTGGAAGACACCATGAAAGACCCTGTTCTATACACTCCACAAAGACTATATAGACTTTCTAAGAGTCATGTCTTACTCGTATTGCTGTAGCATACCTTATATTAGACAATTTGTAGAAAATAGAAAGCCATTTCTCATAATTATGGATCCTGGGAGGTCCAAAAAGAGGATCAAGTGCAGTCATTGTCTGGTAAGGATTGTATTTTGTGTGAATACTGCATTTTGTTGCATCCATAGCTGTTTGAATAAGCACGCCTACCAAAATATCTTGTTCAGTGTAGGAAAAATGGTATAATCAGTTTCAAACCCCAAATAATGCTAGAATAAGTTGAATGTTATTCACCTCCCACAATCATTTTTTGTTAATATATTTTCATTATTATCAGTTATTACAATTTATTCAATTTGTATCCTGGCTGTGGCTCCCTCTCTCATCTTCTCCCAATCCTACCACCCCTCCCTCTTCTCCTCCTATGCCCCTCCCCTAGTCCAATGATATAGGAGGGTATCTCCTCCCCCTCCATCTGACACCAGCCTATCAGGTCTCATCACGACTTGTTTTACTGTCTTCCTTTGTGTCCTGGCAAGACTGCACCCTGCAGGGGGAGATGATCAGAGAGCCTGTCACTTAGTTTATGCCAGAGGAAAGCCCTACTCCTCTTATTAGGGACCCCACTTGAATACTGAGTCTATGGGCTACATCTGAGCTGGGGTTTTAGGTCCTCTCCATGCATTTTCCTTTGTTGGGGTATCAGTCACGTCACTGCAGGGCCCCCTAAGACTCATGTCTTTGGCTCTTTTGGTGTGTCCTTTTGGAGCTCCTGTGCCCTCCAGGTCTTTCTATCTCTCCCTTCTTTCATAAGATTACTTGTATTCTGCCCAAAGTTGGCTATGAATCTCAGCCTCTACTTTGATACCTGGATCAGTAGAGTCTTTCAGAGGTTGTCTGTGGTGGGCTCCTAATAGAATACATGAGCACTCCTTCAGCTTACAAATGACTTCAGAAAACTAGCTACATGCAAAATTAACTAAAAAAAAAAAAAAATTCAGAAGCCCTCCTGTATACAAAAGACAAAGGGCTGAGAATGAAATTGGGGGAACAACACCCTTTATTATAGCTAAAAATAACATTAAGTACCTTAGTGCGATTCTAACCAAACATGTGAAAGACCAGTTTGGAAAAAACTTCAAGTTCTGAAGAAAGAAATTGAAGAAGATATCAAAAGACAGAAAGATCTCCCATGTTCATGTATTGGTAGGATCAACAGAGTGAAAATGTTCATCCTACCAGAAACAATCTACAGATTCAATGCAATTCCCATCAAAATACCATCAGATTTTTTTAAATTTATATATTTTTTATATATCCACTTCCTTTTTTATAATCTTTATTTTTTATATTAATCACAGCTTATTTACTTTGTATCCCAGCAGTAGCCCCTTTCCTCATTTCCTCATTTTCTCATTCCCTCCCAATCACACCCTCCCTCCCTCAACTCCTCCCTGTCCCTTTCCAAGTCCACTGATGGGGAAGTCTTCCTCCACGACCCTATGGTTTTAGCCTATCAGGTCTCATCAGGACTAGCTGCATTGTCTTCATCTGTGGCCTGGTAAGGCTGCTCCACACTCAGGAGAAGGAGATCAAAGAGCAGGCCAATCAGTTCATGTCAGAGACAGTCCCTGTTCCCCTTACTATTGAATTCTCTTAGACAATGAGCTGCCATGGGCTACATCTGTGCAGGGTTTTCTCCTCCCTGCCCCTTTCCAAGTCCATTGATAGGGGAGGACCTCCTTCGCTTTCATTTGATCCTGGTTTCTCAGGTATCTTCAGAACTGGCTGCAAAGTCTTCCTATGTGGCCTAGCATGGCTGCTCCTCCCTCAGGTGTGTTGGGGGGGGGAGGTTCAAAGAGCCCTCCACTAAGTTCATGTCAGAAACAGTCCCTGTTCCCCTTATTAGGGTACCCACTTGGATACTGAGCTACCATGTGCTACATCCGAGCATTTCTCAGGCTTTTATATAGTGTGAATTTATTTTGAAAGGAAGAGTAAGATTTGAGATGTCAAATATACTTGCTAAAAAGTATCACATAAATTCTGCTCAAACATTGTTAATCAATGAAATTGATCATTCTTCCCTATCTTAAAGTAAGAACGTACATGACAGAGTGTATACATGATACTGCCGGAGATTTTGAAATGCAGTGTTTGAAAATTAAAATTGAGCTAATATCCATTAATCATTAATAATAACCACTACAAAGTATTAGGTTAATACATTTGCAACTTTTTCCTGTGTAGTTTTGAGATTTTGAGAATACGCACAAAATAAACTGTCTTCATAATTTTTCCTTAGACAAAATAATTACAATTGAAGCCATTATGTTACAAATGTTCAATGTGGAGACAGAAAAATAAAATCCAATTAACAAATTTTCTAATTTAATGCTGCTAAACATTAAGTCATTTCATGTACCAAATTCCTTTGTTTCACTGATTTAAATACTATGAAACCTTTACTTGAAATGCAAAAAGGCCCTATTCATTTTTAAATATATAAAATTAACATTAACAAAATATTGAGCAATAGCTTACACTGTTACTATAAACAAAATGCACTTACATTTAATCCTTGACCTTTGCATGTATGACAAATGATAAATATCAAGCATGCTTTCCTTCCTCAAAATAATTAAATTTACTGATGTATGTATTTTTAAAATAGTGTTGTTCCTTATACAAAACAACATGCATTAAGTTTTAATGCCTTATTGAGTCAAATAATACCATTAAATGCCTCATTTAAACAGCTATATTACAAGTTTCAGTGTTTTCTGCTTTCTCATCTTTAATGATCCCTGGTCCTTTGAGAGAAGAGATGTGATGTAGATAGATGCTCCATTTAGAGCTGAGCCCTCCAAAAACCTCTAATTCTCTGCATGTTGACCAGCTGTGAGGCTCTGATAATTGCCATCTACTGAAAAAACAACAAAACAAACAAACAAAAACAAACCCCAGCTTCTGTGATGATGGCTGAGAGATAAATATAACCATGAGAATAAAGATACCCTTTTAGCAGACTAAGTGTAGATTAATAAAAAGTTCTCCAAGTTAATGGTGCCAGGCATGAATTTCATCTTGTAGAGTTGGAATGGGCATTACATCCAGTCAAAAATGTTTGGTTATCTCAACATTCGTGCTATACCCATGACTGCATCTTCTTAGAGTGAGCATTACTGTGGCTCAGAGGGTTCTCAGCTGGGTAAGCTTGATGTTTAGTTTTCTCCCCTCGCAGTACGCACAGCACCTTCCAGCGCTGTGAAAGCTAGCCAGTAAAATGAAGCCTTTAGATCAGTATAAGCCCAGTTTCTTCATGTTCTATGCCACAGTATGTGGTGTCTCCAGTAATATGGTCTCACCATCAAGCTCTGTGTCATAGTAAAAAACAATAGCAATAACCTGTAATATTTGAAGGGAGGATCTTGGCAACACCATGCTGTTGACCTAATTTTGATATTTCATATCTTCATATCTTGAAATTATTTAAATTTTATTAATGTGTGTATATATATATGAGATTATATAAATATTTCATGTCTTAAAATTACTCTTCTTGGTTTTCTACTTTATTATAATAAAAGTTTTGAAAGTAGCCTCAAATCATTCTCTGGATTTCCTTTTCTGTGTGTATTGTAATGTCACCTTTTCAAATCTAACTTTATTCACATAAACAAGTGTAGAAAAGAAAACCATAAGAATATAAGCAATGACAGACTTAAATAAAATTTTGTAAATTTTATGATTGCCTGAAGGATGTGTAAGGAGCAGCTACAGGGCTGACATTTTTTGAGTGGTCACCCTTTCTCAGTGTACTTTTTCATGATGCAACTGACCTTGCGTCACCCTTCCTCCTCTAAGTGATCCCTTATTCATACTATTGTAGGTAAATCTCAATAAAATCACTGACCTTCCCCCTCAGGAAAAAAAAAAAAAAAAAAAAAAGGAAAGGAAGAGGAAAAGAATGCTTTCTATTTTTCAGGCCATTTTCTGAACCTTACATAGTCAAGGATCCCCAGTAAGTGCAGAGCCATGCCTACAATCGAAATGTGGTAACACACATTGATTAACAAACTTGAGATAATCCCCAAAAGCATTCCCACAGAATCACATCCAGATGATTCCCCATCCTGTTAAGTTGACAATTGATAGTCACCATCAATGTTACCTGGAAGAGAAATTAACCAGGAAATTGTAAGATCTTGAGTATGAAAAGTATGAAGGAAAGAACTTAGGATGACATGAGAAGGATATATCTTATTGCTGGATAAGAAAAGTAGTAAAATGAAAACAATAAATTCATTGTAATAACCATGAAATCCTCAATGATATATTCACAGAACTACAAAAGAAAAACCCTAAATTGGATATTGGAGCTTGAAAGAATAAAAATAACAAGAGTAGTTCATTGTGGAGGGGGGGGGCAAAAACAAAAAACAAAAACAAAAATCAACCAATCAAACAAAGAAACAGAGAAAATGCAATGGAAGTATTACATCCAATTTCAAGCTATAGTAACAAAGCCACAGTAACAAACCCACATGGCACAGTCCTCACAAGGAATACATAGACATTGGAAAGAAAACACCAGACCTAGAATTAAACCCACACACTACCACCCACAGAATGTTCACAAAAATGAGCCCTTTCATCAAAAGGGCATAAGAAAAGTGGACATCCACATATACCAGAATTAACCTTTTTTTTTTTTTTTATTTTCCAAAATGTTGGAGGGGGCTGTCCCTGAGAGCTTATGCAGATCCTTCTGGAGTTTCTTCATCCACATACCAGCACCGCTACGTGGTTACAAAGATCTTAAGCAAAAGAACAATGAGTTTGGGAGAGAACAGTTTTGGGATATATAGAAGAACTGAACAGAAAGAAAGTCAAAGTGTACTGGGACAAAACACACTACTTGCATGTTAAAAAAAAAATCCATCAAAATGAAAGCTACCTATGTTCAGTAAGACAGATTAAATAGCAGTAAATTCTTTTTTTATTTTTTTTAATTTTTTTTATCAGTTACATTTTATTAACTCTGTATCCCAGCTGTGTCCCGATCCCTCATTCCCTCCCAGTCCCTCCCTCCCTTCCTCATCTCCACCGTGCCCCTTTCGAAGTCCACTGATGGGGGGGGACCTCCTCCCCATTCATCTGATCCTGTTTTATCAGGTATCTTCAGGACTGGCTGCAAAGCCCTCCTCTGTGGCCTAATAGGACTGCTCCTCCCTTGGAGGGTGGGGAGGCCAAAGAGCCAGTCATTGAGTTCCTGTTAGAAATAGTCCTTGTTCCCCTCACTTTGGGAAAACAATTGGTTACTGAGCTACCACGGACTACATCTGAGTGGAGGTTCTAGGTTATATCCATACATGGTCCTTGGTTGAATGTCAGTCTCAGAAAAGACCCTGTGCCCAGATATATTTGTTCTTATAAGTATGTGGAATAGCAGAATCCTTATACCATTCTGAAAGAGGTGTAATTGTTACAGCCTTTTAAAAAATCAATACAGATATTACTCCCAAAATTAAAAAAAAAATAGAACAATGCTGTGACCCCCCCCCATCAGTACAAACAGGACTATTCACAATAGTCAATTTGTAGTAATAGACTAGGTATCCATCAATACGTTATGTCTATGCAATGGAGTTTAATTCGGCTATAAAGAGCAAAATCATACCATTTTGTGAAAAGTAGACACAATTGGAAATCAGGCCATTAAGCCAAATGAGCCAAGTTCAGAAAAGCAATTGTGTTATTTTCCTAGATTTTAACAGAAATGACATAGAAGAAGAGGAAAGACTGTAGCAAAGAAGAATAGTCAGAAATGTTTAGGAAGAGAGGGGAGATTGAAGAATGGTGGAGATTAACCATAAATGAACTTGAAGAAACTGCCTTCATAAACACATTCAGTCTGTATAACCAACACATATAAATAAAACAAAAGTGTAGCCCAAGCTGTCCTGGAACTCGAGATCCACCTGCCTCTGCCTCCTTCAGCAAATCCTACCGGCCTGCACCACCAGAGCCGGCAAGCAGCTTTATTTGGAATAGCCAGAAGCTGGAAACAACCCAGATGCCCCTCAACTAAAGAATGGATGCAGAAATTGTGGTACATCTACACAATGGAATATTACTCAACAATGAAAAATAAGGAAATCATGAAATTTGCAGGTAAATGGTGGGATCTGGAAAGGATCATCCTGAGTGAGTTGTCCCAGAAGCAAAAAGACACACATGGTATATACTCACTCATATAGACATACAACATAGGACAAACTCACTAAAACCTGTGCATCTAAAGAAACTAAGCAAGAGAGAGGACCCTAACTAAAATGTCCAGTCCCCATCCGGAAAGGCAAAGAGGACGGACATCAGAAGAAGAAGAAAACAGGAAACAACCTAGGAACCTCCCACAGAGGGCCTCTGAAAGCCTCTGCCCTTCAGACTATCAAAGCAGATGCTGAGCCTGATGGGCAACTGTTGGGCAGAGTGAAGGGAATTTTAGGTAAGAACTGGGAAATAGTAAGAGCTGGAGAGGACAGGGTCTCCACAAGGAGAGCAACAGAACCAGAAAATTTGAACACAGGGAACTTCCCAGAGACTCATACGCCAACCAAGGACTATTCATAGAGATAACCCAGAACCCCTGCACAGATGTACCCCAGGGCAGTTCAGTGTCCAAGTGGGTTACATAGTAATGTGAAGAGGGACTGCCTCTGACGTAATCTGATTGGCCTGCTCTTTGATCACCTCCCCCTGGGTGAGGGGGGAGCAGCCTTACCAGGCCATAGTAGAGGACAATGCAGCCACTTTTGATGTGAACTGATGGACTAAGATCAGAAAGGAGAGGAGAACCTCCCCTATCAGTGGATTTGGGGAGTGACATGCATGCAGAGGGAGGAGGGAGGGTGGGATTGGGAGAGTGGGAGGGGAGGAGGGAGGGGCTTATGGGGGGATGCAGAATGAATAAAGTGTAATTGATGAAAAATTAAAAATAAATAAATAAAAAAATAAAAGAAAAGAAAAGTAAAGATTATTTATTGTCCACTGCCCAATGCATACTTTCCATTTTGCAAATAGATATGATCATGGTGGTTTTTCATTAATATCAACCTTTGTATACTGTTTTGTAAAATGTTTGTGTATGCAGAAAGCATAAATAGCTAAATGAATAGCAGATAAATCTTGGAATAAAGAATAGAAACACCCATAGGAGGAGATGAGAGAGGGAGGGTAGGATTGGTAGGGGATGAGGGAGGGAGCTACAGCAGGATACACAGTGGATAAACTGTAACTTATAAAAATATAAATAAATTAAAATTTGAAAAAAAGAATAGGAACACCTATAAAAGACCAACACAACTTTGTCAGCATTGATGATAAAAATCTTACTAAGTACTACTCCAGATAAGGAGCTACAGGCAATAATGTTTCCTGAGGGAGGGAGGTTCAACCATCTCTAAGGAAGTGCCCACTGAGAGATTACCAAGTGGTCATCCCCAACACACACTCTCTCTTTCTATTCTCCTTCTCCCTCGCCTCTCTCTTTCTCTCTCTCTCATAGAAACTTCACGCTTATGTTCCAATATCCTCGGTAGAGGAAGGCACTCACTCTGCTCTCTACCAAAAAATAAACATATACATCAACCCAGCCATAAACCTCTGATCTGCAATTTTGTTCTGCTTGCAATATATGCTAAAGCAGTAGTGGCACTTGTAGGAGTAACCACCCAACATCTGATGTGATTTAAGGCCCAGTTCACCAGATGAAACCCATATCTCACACTAGATGGGTGACAAAGAACCAGAGATTAGACAGCCCGGAGACCTAGAGTAAAGTCAAATACTACTCATAGATCAGTGACTTATTCACCCATCATTAGAAAAGATTCCTCCTGGAGCTTATGGGAACAAATACAGCAACCCACAGTGAGGCATTATGCAGAGAGAAAGAGATACCTTGTGACACTAAGATTTAAATGGGATATGTCCATCAAATCTCTCATCTAAGAGCTCAGGGAAATCCCACAGAGGAGCAGGCACAAATTATGCAAGAGAGAAAGTGGAGATGGAGGACTCCGGAAGATCGAGGCCCTCTAAATCAGCTAATCAGAGCTTATATGAACTCAAAGAGAGTGAATCAGCATGCACATAGCCTCTATGTGTCTGCACCAGATTGCCTGTGTATGCATTATGCCTTAAGATTCATGTTTTTATGGGACCTCCTGTGTGTATGGATGACAGAGTCTCTGATTCTAGTGCCTTTTCTTGAGTTCTTTGCCCTCAGTTGGTTTGTTTTCTCTAATTTCAATGTGATGGGTTTAGTTTTGTTTTATCTTATCTTATACTTTGTTTATTAATGCAAGTAGCTCTTTGTATTTCAAATTTTATTGAAATAATTCTTCCTCAAACTTAACACTGATCTCAATGAAATCCCCATTACCTTTATAGTGTTTCCTCTTTCCCACTCTAAATCTTTTCTATATGTATATGGATGAATATAAGTAAATGTACAACATAGTTGTGTTTTACATGTTTCATTTTTTTTATAATGCATGCCCAAACATGTGTACCAAATTACCTTTCTTGATATAGAAGATACACTTCCCATTTTCGTGAATAGGTAGATAGATAAGAACACAAGGACATTTTTACTTACTAACACTGTTTAATTATAGCATAATCATGTAAATCTATATTGTGTTGCCTAGAAACAGAGAACTTACCCTGTATCACTCTTTAGTCAGGTGTTGGTTGCTCATACTTCTAATCTCAGTACTTGAGAGACAAAAGCAGAGGATTTAATAACCTAGGCTAGCTTGGGTTACACTGAGATATGTTTATAACAGAAAAAAATAAAACAATATTTTGCTTTACAATTAATAAGCTCTATATAAGACAAAAATTGGGGCTAAATTTGCTTTAAAATTATTCAGTGCACATAATGCAAATATTTGAAGGTGATTTTTTATATTAATTTTTAAATATTAATCACAGGTTATTTACTTTGTATCCCAGCTATAGCCTCCTCTGTCATTCCCTCCCAATCCCACCCTCCCTCTCTCATCTTCTCCCTGCCCCTTTCCAAGTCCACTGCTAGGGGAGGTCCTTCTCCCCTTCCATCTGACCCTAGCTTCTCAGGTATCTTCAGGACTGGTTGCAATGTCCTCCTATGTGGCCTAACAAGGTTGTTCCTCCCTCGGGGGGTGGGGGGATTAAAGGAGGCAGTCATTAAGTTCATGTCAGAACTCAATGTTCCTGTTCTCCATAGTAGGAAAACCCACATGAATACTGAGCAACCATGGGATACTCTAGGTTATATCCATACATGGTCCTTGGTTGGAAAAACAGTCTCATAGAAGACCCCGTGCTCTGATATATTTTGTCCTTGTGGAGATCCTTTCCTCTCCCGGTCATACTAACTCCCCCTTTTACATATGATTCCCTGCACTCTACCAAAGGTTTGGTTATGATTCTCAGCATCTCCTTTGATACACTGCTAGGTACAGTCTTTCAGAGGCCCTCTGTGGTAGGCTCCTGTACTGTTACTTGTTTTCTCCTACTTCCCATGTCCATCCCATTTGTCTTTCTAAGTGAGAATTGATCATCTTACCCCGGGTGCTCTTTCTTGTTTATTTTCTTTATTTTTTTAATTTTTTATTTAACTTTTATTAATTACACTTTATTCCTTTTGTATTCCCCCATAAGCCCCCCCTCCTCCCCTCCCAGTCCCACCCTCCCCCCCTTTCTGCATTCATGCCTCTCCCCAAGATAGGGGAGGTCCTCCTCTCCTTCTTTCTGATCTTTTTTTTTTTTTTTTTTGTTCTTCTCAATGCAGTTTATTCAGGAACCTTGAACAATCTTCTGACCCTGGAGAAAGCCAGCCCACAGCTTAAATAGCCTCTGGGTAGCCAACCCCAGCGTGCCTTGTGGGCAATGCAGATAGGTCCACATACAAGGAAGCAAGCCAGATCCTCAGCCTTAGCCAAATATGGAGTTGTTTGTGACAGAGAGCACTCACCATTGGGAAGGTGGAAGGCGGAAACCAGCTCCATCTTTAAGGTGCGGCATTACGCAACTCTCTATAGTTCCCCCTTTTTGTTTTAGACGCATCAGGCAAGAGTAGAGGTCTGATCTCTGATATTAGAAATAAATTGGGACTTTGTATTGATGTTCATTTAGGTGTCATCCACCCAAAGAGCATCAGACCCGTCCGATACCTTTTTCTCAGAGGCGGGACCTGGGGCATCAACCCGCATGCAATCAGACATGCTCTTTTCTGGGTCTAAAGCGGCTGACCCTGAGTGCAGTGCTTAGCCTCGCATCCTGAGCATAACATTTTAGCTTTTTATGGTAGCCAACCATGCTTGGGGAGACTGTCCTGCTTCAATGGCTGTAAAGGCCTGAATGGTCATGGCTGCATTACGCTGTTGTGAGACTCTAATCTTGCATATACACCACAGGCAAACTAAGGAGACCAACACCAGAAGGCCTGCTAACGCTCCCATGCCCGCCCATTCCTTCAGATGATTCATGGCTGCAGCAATCCATGATGATAATCCTGTGGCTAGTCCTGCGACCACTCTGGTAGAATTTGCCACAACAATGGCCACTCTCAGCTGCTCCATCATAGTATCAAATTCTTCAGTCCTTTAGGTGTACATATTTTAGTATGTTTATCCTATCTTATAAGACTATATAAGTGAGTATATACAATGTATGTCTTTCTGCTCCTGGGATACCTCATTCAGGATGATCTTTTCTAGATCCGACCATTTGCCTTCAAATTTCATGATTTCCTTGTTTTTAATTCCTGAGTAATATTCCATTTTGTAAAAGTACCACAATTTCTGTATCCAATCCTCCATTGATGGACATTTGGGTTGTTTCCGGGTTCTGACTATTACAAATAAAGCTGCTGTAAACATGGTTGAGCAAATGTCCTTGTTGTGTACCTGAGCTTCTTTTGGATATATGCCTAGGAGTGTTATAGCTGGATTTTGAAGAAGAACTATTCCTAATTGTCTGAGAAAGTGCCAGATTGATTTCCAAAAGGGTTGTACAAGTTTACATTTCCAGCAGCAATGGAGGAGGGTTCCCAGTTCTCCACAACCTCTCCAGCATGTGTTGTCACTTGAGGTTTTTTTTCATATATGCACATATTTTTTGTTTTGTTTTTATTTTTATTTTTTTGATATTAGTTGCAGTTTGTTAATTTTGTATCCCTGCTGTATCCCACTCCCTCTTTCCCACCCAACCCCTCTCTCCCTCCCTCATCTCCTCCCTGCCCCTTTCCTAGTCCACTGATAGGGGAGATCCTCCTCCCCATTCATCTGATACTGGTTTATCTGGTGTCTTCAGGACTGGCTGCAAAGCCCTCTCTGTAGTCTAGCAGGGATGCTCCTCCCTGGAGGTTGGGGGTGGAGGAGGTCAAAGAGCCCATCATCGAGTTCATGTTAGAAATAGTGCCTGTTCCCTTTACTAGGGTACACACTTGGATACTGAGCTACCAAGGACTATATCTGAGCAGAGGCTCTAGGTTGCATCCACACATGATCCTTGTTTGGAGAAACAGTCTCATAAAAGACCCCTGTGCCCAGATATATTTGTTCCTTGTGGAAGTCCTGTCTTCTCCAGGTCATATTGTCACCCCCCCCCCCCCATTTTTGTTTTTGATTCCCTGTACTCTGCTGAAGGTTTGGTTATGAGTCTTAGTTAATATCTGCTTTGATACACTGCTAGGTAGAGTCTTTCAGAGGCCCTCTGTGGTAGGCTCCTGTCCTGTCACTTGTTTGCTCCTACATCCAATGTCCATCCCGTTTGTCTTTCTAAGTGTGGACTGATCATTGTACCCTTCCTTTGCCATTCAGACGAGTGTAAGTTAAAACCACAGAGTCTTTTTGATTTGTGTCTCTCCAATGGCTAAGGACGTTGATCATCTCTTTAGGTGTTTCTCTGCCATTTAAAGGTGATTAATATCTTTCTTGTATATGTTGACTATAATATTTCAAATTGCAAAGTTGTGGTATTTTTCCTATGTAATTTTACATTTAAAATGGTTTCTATAAGATATATATTTAGTTAGGTTTTCATCATTATATTTTGACATTAAAATTTATTTACTGTACTTTTCCATATTGAATGTCAAGCCCTCAATCTTATGTCAATACATTCTTTATGGTCACAACATTTTTTATTTTACTTTTTAATTATTATTCCTTTCAGGTTTAAACATGCTGTGCAAGATTTTTAACTTTTGCTGAATTGCAGTAAGGTTAAAAAACCATATTAAACATATTCTTTAACATAAACTTAAAAAATATATTCTCCCATATTTCCCCAGAAAAAAAAAAATAAGTGTTTAATTTTCAGCAGTAGATTTACTCCTTTCTCTTTCCCATTTTGCAAACACCTTTAATCATCAGGTAAACTTCAGAGTTAATACTGCAACATTCTTTCTCATTTTCCTACTTCCCTAGAGATGGCTTCTTAACTGGAATCTTCCTTATCTTACCTCCCTTAAGGCAATGTTATAGCAGATTCTGGCAGCAGTTCATAATTGCTGTGAAGTGCTTGACTCCCTCCTGGTGATTGTCAGGAAAAACAATTGAACATCTTTTCCTTGAATATGTTAGTGCTACAAACTAGCTCTTTACTTTTGACAACACTCAGTTCCAAGTCAGTGACTTTTTCAATTATTCTTATTCCTTCGATTTTTAATTCTTTTCTGCTTGAGAGCATGACTGTTGGTGTCTCAATTGGTGCTTAGAATTTATACAGTGTAGGTGAATTTATTTTGAACAATATTTTAGTGATTTTTAAAATTTTGTTTTACTTACTAACTGCATTATAACCATGTTTGAGTGATAATTATGGTTACTTAGTTAAAAGAGAGAAGAAACCTTCAAACTTGTACATACTGCCTATTAGAAAACTAGACTCTACTCATTAAGCACATATGATATGGAGTCTCATACTCAAGTGTCTAAGTCCTTCAATACAAAAATGTGTTACACACGTATTTCTCCAATTTAACTACTTATTCACGGATTAACTCTATGTTGACTTTCAACATAATTTCAACAAGCTTCTCAAAAAGACTTTCAGAATGGGAGTTAATAACTCTATATTAGGCTGTTGTACCAAACTCACTTTTAGTGATATAAAAGTAATTCTAACAGCTTCTAGGTATGACATGCTCACCCACTACTGAAGAGAAGTCAGGAAATATTTATGACTCAAACATGAGTGACTACAGTCCAGAAATATGGATTCACATTACCCTAAATCCTGAATTGGAAGAACTCATTTGACCAGAATCTCTAGACATCTCACTGTTCTGCCAAAAGCCCTCCCTGGACAGGGAAACTCTCATCTACAATGGATAACCCAGGGTGCTTCAAGAGTTAATGGTTTTAAGGAGGAGAGTGAAGTCATAATGGTATACAAGTATGAAATGTTTATGATAGGCAGGCTTCACTGTACAGAACCCCTCTTCCCTTCAGGTAATTTTATGACTGGACAGGACAAATTCTCTTTTCGTGCTAAGGCCATTTTTACTTTTAACTAGAACTTGAGCTCCATGGTGGAGAATCCCATGATGGAACATTACATAATTCTATTCTAAAAACCCTAGTCAGGGTGTCCTAGCTAATATGACTTAGCCTCAGTCAAACTGCTTGCTTTTGTGATAATTCTGCCCCTCTCCTGAAACTACTGAGACACATGCCAAGATTTGCAGTTTGATTTCAAAAACTCCATGCTTTGGAAATTCAGGGCCACACCTAGGTTTTCACATTACTGGATATGGTCCTATTTAGGTGGAATAAAGACTTTCATTCTCCTATATACTGAGTGGTTTCTCTGATTATCTATTGGTAACAATGGAGGAGACAGAAAATACCATTTAAGAATGATTTTTTTTAAAACTGTGAATGAAGTCAGAGACTAACATCCTCAACTTAGCTTAAATTTTTTTAGTTTCCCTTTTTTTTCTTCTTTTTCTTTTTAAAAATTATTATACTTTACAATTAATTCACTTTGTATACCATTTGTAGCCCACTCCCTTGTCTTCAAGTCCCACCTTCCACCCTTTTCTTCCCCATCCCTATCCACTAGTCCACTGATAGGGGAAGTCCTTCTCCTCTACTGTCTGACACTGGTTTATTAGTTTCCATCAGGGCTGTCTGGATCCTCTTCCTCTCTGGGATGGCTAGGTTGCCCCACCAGGGAGAAGTGATCAAGGAGCAGGCAACTGAATTTATGTCAGATACTGTCTTCTCCTCCTCCCAGTAACCCACATTGAGTCTGAGCTCTCTATGGTCTACATATGGGCAGGTGGTATATGTCCTCTCTCTGGATGGCCTTTGCTTGACGCATCATTCTTTGTAGTCCCTCCTAGGCCCAGGAATTTTGGCTTCGTTCGTCTCTTTGTGTGTAACCTGTCCCCTCCAGGTCCTTCTATCTCCCCTTCTTCCATAAGACTCCCTATGTTCAGTCCAAAGTTTAGCAGTGAGTCTCTGCATCTACTTTTCAATATAGCCAGTTAGATAAGTTTGCCAATTTGGAAATTATCTACATATAAACATAGGCATATGTTTAGTACACTAATGCCCTGGGCCAGGAAGAAACATATCTTTCTCTAGCTATAATATTACAATGAATTTATCTAGCCTGCTGCTATTTAACTGGATACTAAGTTTAAACCCATCTTCACTAAAATGCTTTAGAAGAGAGTAGCAAGAAGAGTGGATGTACAGGATCATCTCAGATGCGTATTTTTTTTATTCTTTATTAATTATGCTTTATTCACTTTGTATCTCCCCTGTGGTTCCCTCCCTCCTCCTGTCCCAACCCCTCCCTTCCTCCACCCTCTGCATGCATGTCCCTCCCCAAGTCCACTGATAGGGGAGGACTTCTTTTCCTCCCTTCTGATCCTAGTCAATTAGGTTTCATCAGGAGTGGCTGCAGTGTCTTCTTCTGTGGACTGGTAATGCTGCTTCCCCCTCAGGTGGAGGTAATTAAAAGGGCCACAGCTAGGATACAAAGTGAATAAATTGTAATAAATAATAATAGTTAATTAAAAATGCAAAAAAGTATTTGTGAAATTGATGAGGACATTATATAGGCAATCTGTATCAAAGAGTATTTCAAATGTTATTGTATGTAATTCTTTGCTTTATGTTGTTGGAGTATAGATAGCTGACAAGCTGTAATTAATCCATGATGGTATAGATCAGATGCCTCTGGCACTAGTGAGGTCATGGTAACTAAAACTTTCAGCATGAAAGGAAAAAGAGCTCCAGTCACAGATAAGGAGATATTGGCTGTTGATAGTTGCTCAAAAAGGCAGAGATACTTTACTTTAGATGATTGACCATTAGTAGGTTTTTCGTCCTCTAGGGGATAATCTCCATGCTCATGTTCATATAAATATCATCAACTGGATTCAGTTAAGTAACAAGTAAGTTTTAAATAAACTTAGAATCAATCATGTGACAATGGAGGAATGTAAAATGTTTGATTTTTATACTTTATTAGAATTACAAAAACATGATATCTGAGTAACATTAAATAATAATTCAACTTATGTAATTAAATGGGTAAAGTTATTTTTTTTGTTGTTGCTGTATTTTTTTCTTTGTGTTGAATATATATATATCCAAGCATTGGGCTTTTGGGGGGAAATACTATGTTCCTGTGTACACACTATGTTCCTGAGAGAGAGAGAGAGAGAGAGAGAGAGAGACAAATACCCAAATAGGAAAAGATAGAAATACAAAAACAATAAATCATCTAAAGCATAAAACATTTCTTTCTTGATTTAGTACCCTATATTCTATTGTTCTGCATCTCTGTATGGGTAGAGAGCAAGTAGATACTTCTGTCGTCTAGAAGCCTCAGCTGATATTCGTTACTAATTCTCTTCAATAAAGAAGTCACATGGTTTATCCCAGAACAGAAAAAAAAAACCTTAAATTAAAGCATTGCAGAACCATCAAAGCCTGAAATCTATAATTCTGATTTTTATTAGTCTTTTTATTCACAAAGAGAAAAACATCTAATAAACACTGATATTATAAAATTCTATTCCTATTGCCAATAATGTGGCTGGGTGTCCCTAGACATAGAAAGTACTTGTTATCAATTTTGATAACCTGAGTTCCACCCAAAATGAAAGGAGAGGCTCTCTTTGTTCAGGTTATCCTCTGATATTCTCATATAATAAACAAAATAAAATTTAAACGTGTATTTCTGAAATTGTTTAAGTAAATCTTAGCTGTTCATTAACAATAAGGGAATGCATTCTACTCATTAAAATTATCTTTTTAAAGCTATTTGACAGTTTTCTTTTTTCTTTTTTTTGATGTATCTTTTTTTCTTCAGTTTCATCTTGGTTTCTGCCCTTTGTATTTCAAGGTTTATTTTTTTGTATTGTTTTTTTTTATTTAACTTTTATTTTTTTTAATTTTTTATTTAACTTTTATTAATTACACTTTATTCCTTTTGTATCCCCCCGTAAGCCCCTCCCTCCTCCCCTCCAGGTCCCACCCTCCCTCCCTTTCTGCATGCATGCCTCTCCCCAAGTCCACTGATAGGGGAGGTCCTCTTCTCCTTCTTTCTGTTTTTTTTTTTTTTTTCTTCTCAATGCAGTTTATTCAGGAACCTTGAACAATCTTCTGACCCTGAGGAAAGCCAGCCCACAGCTTAAAATAGCCTCTGGGTAGCCAACCCCAGCATGCCTTGTGGGCAATGCAGATAGGTCCACATACACAGAAGCAAACCAGATCCTCAGCCTTAGCCAAATATGGAGTTGTTCGTGTCAGAGAGCACTCACCATCGGGAAGGTGGAAGGCGGAAACCAGCTCCATCTTTAAGGCATAGCATTTCACAGCTCTCTATAGTTCCCCTTTTTGTTTTAGACGCATCAGGCAAGAGTGGAGGTCTGATCTCTGATATTAGAAATAAATTGGGACTTTGTACTGATGTTCATTTAGGTGTCATCCACCCAAAGAGCATCAGACCTGTCGGATACCTTTTTCTCAAAGGCGGGACCTGGAAAGAAAAATTCTCAACTTCATATGGTATTTAATTTTTATTAACTACACTTTATTCATTTTGTATCCCCCCATAAGTCCCACCCTCCCCCCCCCTTTCTGCATGCATGCTCCTCCCCAAGTCCACTGATAGAGGCGGTTCTCCCCTCCTTCTTTCTGATCTTAGTCTATCAGTTCTCATCAGAAGTGGCTGCCTTGTCAGGGTTCTAGGTTATCTCCATGAATAGTCAGTCCTTGGTTGGAGTATGAGTCTCTGGGAAGTTCCCTGTGTTCAAATTTTCTTGTTCTGTTGCTCTCCTTGTGGAGTTCCTGTCCTCTCCAGCTCTATTTCCCACTTCTTACATAAAATTCCATTCCCTCTGCCCATCAGTTGGCCATCAGGCTCAGCATCTGCTTTCACAGTCTGTATGGCAGAGGCTTTCAGAGGCCCTCTGTGGCAGGTTCCAAGGTTGTTTCCTGTTTTCTTCTTCTGGCTTTCAGAGGCCCTCTGTAGCAGGTACCTAGGTTGTTTCCTGTTTTCTTCTTCTTCTTCTGATGTCCATCCTCTTTGCCTTTCAGGATGGGGATTGAACATTTTAGTAAGGGTCTTCTCTTTTGCTTAGTATGTTTAGATGTACAGATTTTAGTGGGTTTATTCTATGTTGTATGTTTATATGAGTGAGTATATACTGTGTGTGTCTTTTTGCTTCTGGGACAACTCACTCAGGATGATCCTTTCCAGTAATAAAATAAAGCATAGTACTGCAATTTAAAATCATGGATGAGTCAAGAGAGATGCCTCAGTCAACAAGTGAGGGCTCTCCCTTTCCAGTAGACCCGCATTCATTTCTCAACTCCCATGTAAGGTGGTTTGCAAACACCTGTAATTCCAGCTCCCCTAGACCCAAATCTCTTTGCTGACTTCTCCACAGACTTGCACTTATATGTATATCAATATATATGGCCATACATTTATTAAAAATAAACCTTTAAAAGCTCTTAGATCCATGGAATAAATTGATACTTACAGATGCCCATTTAATAAAGTATATGTGCTTTTAACATATATCTGAATAATTGGATATAACTTCAAGTTTTCTTAGTTATACATCATTTTGGATTATGGGTTTTAAAGAGGATATTAAGAATAATTATATTTACTAAAATTATTTACTACATTTAAAATTAATAATATGCCAAAATATAATTTTTTGTTTTGATTAATTCACTTTTAAGATTAATTCATCTTTAAGTCATAGATTTTATTAAAAATATATTAGAAGTTTTAGGATATAAGATAACTGGAAATTGAAGGAAACAACTTCAGATTTAATATTTTTGTAGTTAGAATATTGTTTATAAAACATATAGTTTTTTCACATAAAAATTTTCTTGAAACCTTTAAAATCTTAATCATGAAAAGATAAAAACTTGAGGGTATCCCTCTTTCTTCAATACCTTTCAGATGTATTTCCAAAGTGGTTGTACAAGTTTAAATTCCCTCCAGGAATGGTGGAGGGTTCCCCTCTCTCCACATCCTCTCCAGCATGTGTTGTCACTTGAGTGACCCGTCCCGCAGGTCTGTCACGGGAGAGCCTAAATGGGGGAGTGGGAATGAAAAAGGGGACAAGGGCGCAAGAAATGAAGACCAAGACAGTTTCTCTGATCAAAGTCTCCATTTATTTGAGTTTTCCATACAACTATATGGGCAGAAGTGGAAGGAATGTAATTGCCTTTGGCAGGGTTACTAAGCGACTAGAAATCACAGGATGGCCCACCAAGATGTCCTAATAATGGTAATTTGGAAAGTTCTTCAGAAGAGTTACTTAGGAAGCCCTGAGGGAGAGGAGGATTTAAGGTATTTCAGGAAGATGATCTTATGGAAAGCCCCAGGTCAGCCAGGAATGCACTATTGTATCCGGGCAGTAGTCCAGTCAAGCCAGATGTCAAAATTTAGGGGGCAGCAAGGTGCCAGAAGGCCCCTGACACTTGAGCTTTGATATTAGCCATTCTGATGAGTGTAAGGTGAAATCTCAGGGTTGTTTATATTTGCGTTTCCCTGATGACTAAGGACATTGGACATTTCTTTAAGTGTTTCTCTGTCATTCAATCCATCTTCTATTGAAAATTCTCTGTTAAGCTCTGTACCCCATTTTTTTAATTGGATTACCTGGTTGGTGTTTAAATTCTTAAGTTCTTTATATATTCTGGATAAATCTGGTGGTTTCTCAGACAATTAGGAATAGTGTTACATCAAGATCCAGCTATTACACTCCTAGGCATATATCCAAAATATGCTCACGTATACAACAAGGACATTTGCTCAACCACGTTCATAGCAGCTTTATTCATAATAGCCAGAACCTGGAAACAATCCAGATGTCCCTCAACTGAGGAATGGTACATACTGAAATTGTGGTACATTTACACAATGGAATAGTACTCAGCAATTGAAAACAAGGAAATCATGAAATTTGCAGGCAAATGGTGGGATCTAGAAAAGATCATCCTGAGTGAGGTATCCCACAAGCAGAAAGACACACATGGTATATACTCACTTATAAGTGGATATTAGACATATAATATAGGATAAAGATACTAAAATCTGTATACCTAAAGAAGCTAAGAAGAAGGAAGACCCTGGGTAAGATGATCAATCCTCACTCAGAAAGGCAAACAGGATGGATATAGGAAGAGGGAGAAAACAGGACACAGGACAGGAGCCTACCGCAGAGGGCCTCTGAAAGACTCTACCCAGCATGGTATTAAACAGATGCTGAGACTCAGACTCAGAGCCAAACTTTGTGCAGAGTGCAGGGAATCTTATGAAAGAAGGAGGAGATAGAAAGACCTGGAGAGGACAGGAGCTCCACAAGGAGAGCAACAGAACCAAAAAATCTGGTCATAGGTGACTTTTCTGAGACTGATACTCCAACTAAGGACCATACATGGAGATAACCTACAACCCCTGCTCAGATGTAGCCCATGGTATATCAGTGTCCAAGAGAGTTCCCTAGTAAGGAGAACTGGGGCTCTCTCAGACATGAACTCGATGGTTGGTTCTTTGAGCACCTCTTCCTGAGGGGGGAGCAACCTTGCCAGGCCACAGAGAAAGACCTTGCCACCAGTCCTGATGAGACATGATAGGGTAGGGTCAGAGGGAAGGGGAGGAGGACCTCCCCTATCAGTAGACTTTGAGTGGCATGGGAGAAGAAGAGGGAGAGAGAGTTGGATTTGGATGGAATGAGAGAGGGGCTACAGCTGGGATAAAATAGTGAATAAACTGTAATTAAAGTAATAAATAAATTATAAAAATGTAAAAAAAAAAGAAAAGAAAAAAACGACCTTTCAGATTTCAAAATTCCCAAAGGATATATTTAGTAATAATACCAACTAGGAAATGTATAGCCTAATCAACTTTTAAAAAATCGTTAAAGATGATTTTATCACACTTGGTTCTTTCACTGTCTAATGGGAACAGCTGAGTCATCTCAATCTCTTCATGATCCTCCTACCTCTGCCTTCAGCATCTTGACAATGTTGGTTCAGGCTGCTGTCATGTTAAGCATCTATAGGTATTTTTTTTTTTTAAATTTTAAATAACTGTTAGCTGGACCTAGAGGCCCAGCCCTATAATCTGAGCTTCTGGAGAAACAGACCCAGGGGAATCATAAACCCAAGATAAGTCTGGAAGTTCTGTGAGATTCTGTCTCAAAATAGGAAGTTTTATAAAAGGGCGGGCCTAGGGATATAGTTCAGTGTTTAGATATGTGCATAGCCTGTGGGAGACCCTGGGACCTGTCTTCAGTGTCACAAGGGTATTAGAACTACTTCTGTTGTTTTCATCAATTCCTGTACTGTTAAATATGTTTCTACGATTAAATTTACTAGCTAAGAATATTATCTTATGTCTGTGGTATTTAAAAGGAGGGACAAATTTTGGAAGAGACTGATCAGAATGCATCCACCATTATTTATATCAGTAAATATCACTGTCAGTCGGGGGCACGGCAAACCTTGGGGGAATGATTTTGGGGGCAGACCAATACACTTAATGGCTTTCCAGCATAGTACTAATAAGTTTGTTTAACATGTTCTTAATTTTTAATGGGGTTTTAATTTTTAAAGGAACAGTGCCAAAGTTTAATTGTACGTCTTTGCCTGTATGTGAAGTTTTCACCCATGAATCTAGCAGGATCTACAGCAAGTGTTGCTCTTTCTCTTTTATACAGAAAAAAAGAAGTTAAGCCCAGAGAAGGGCCAAGTGACTGTCCAGAGGTCAGAGAGGTCATAGTGGAATGGCCGCACAGCTGAGAGGGTGATGATGTCTTTTGTAAGCCTGTCTATGAACTCAGCAGCTTAAGCTTGGGTTTTCTAGAACAATAAAAGTTTTCAACACATGTCTATGTTAAGTAGAAAACAGTATCTTGGCTATTTTTCTTAAAATTTTCCTTTTTTCCCCATCAATCTTCTTTCTTGTGAAGAATACAGTCTAAAATTAAGGTTTTATATATTTAGTTCTGTCAATTGAGAGTCATGTAATGCCTGGACACTCAGTATTGATTCTTTTCAGACTGAATTGTCCAGACACTGCCCTATCATATGTCCTTGAATCAGGATTGCAGAAATCCAATTGCCCTCCCCTTAACCTCTTTCACAAAGGCTGGTTTTAGTTATTGTGTGTATGAAGCCTGGAAAATAGCTGCATCCCCCTGGGAATCACGATAATGGAAATTAAACAAACACAGGTACTGAAGCAAGCTTAACCATTCAATGTCACAACAGGAACGGACATGCAGCTCTAAGTTTTATCATAATTAGCTCCTCCTGCTTGTCCTACACATCTACTTTCAATCTGAAAATTGTAATTATCTATTTGCCTTCCAAAAGTGTTAGTGACATATTATCTACTTGCCATGGAAAACTCTAGATAGATTGAAATCTCTTGACCGAAAAGGTATGAAAGCTAATATGTTAGCAGAGCTTTCCAAATGCAAAAGATGTTTTTCCTATTGATTTTCACCCGTGGGGGAAAAGACAATGAATTTTCCAATGTGCTCCAAGATATACTCCTTAGAGAGAATACTTTGTCTGTGTGTGTTAATCCAAAACTAATACAGTTCTTGTGTGCTCTAAGTAGATATGAAATCCAGTTTATGCCTTTGCATATCAGAAAATAATAGTTTGTATAAGAAATGAAAAGAGAGATTAATGTGTGCTTCCTCATGCCTTACACTTTGACTATAATCACATATAAACTAAAAACCCCTTGATACTTTTTGGGGTTTCACAAAATTTACTTCAAATTAAAAACTGAAGTGTTATTCACTTTATTTCTACTCACCAAAACTTACAATACACACGGTGCATTTTACTTCTGATTGTTAAAGACTTGAAAAAAAAATTGAAGAAATAATATTGTCTAGGACATTGGTGCCTCATAAACAGCAGGTGCCAAAGAGAGGATCCGGCAAGGGTGAATTCATGTTCTCTTTGCAATCATCTCTTCTGCTTTTCCTCTTGAAGTGTTTGCTGGAAAACTATGAGGTGTTAAAAGGTAGAAAAATTGGCAGAGCTTTAGGCATCTTTGTGGAGACTGAACAGAGGCAGGGGTGAACTGAGAGGTACTGGGGTCCAAGGTCCCTAATAAAAGGGAAGAAGGGGTGAGTGTTTGAAGCTTCGCAGTAGCTTTCCCTCAGGCTCTTTCACATTATTCTCTACATGCCTTCAAGGGAAACTGCCAAGTTGAAGGCAGCTGAAAAGAACAGTTTTCACAAGTCTCATAGTTCCAAGGAGTCTAAAGCCAGATTTCAAGAAAGAACCAGGGACCTATGAAACAGTGACCCTTGAACTCAATGAGGATCACTGTGGTAGTTAGCAGCTATTGTCACAGGCTTTTCAAGATAGAGTGAGGCTTCCAGGAACTAAATACCAACCCCAGTTAGGTTCCATAGTGATGATTTGCTCCTGTCTTTAGTCTCACAAAGGTTAAAGTGGTTCTTCTTGGTGGGTGTGAGGGGGTAGGAGAGTAAAATCACTGTGGCAGATGCTGTCAGTCTCCACAAGCACCCCTAAACCTTAAGACTCGAGTTCATCTTATGTCAATTTTATGTTCACATTGCAAAATACGAATCTCTTTGCCTGAGGTCTTCATCTGCCAAATCCCACTGGTCCTTCATTAACAGGCAGAAAGGCAATGGAGGGGAATTAGTCATTCTCTGCTCACCCTGGGCAGAATTCAAGGCTAGGCCTGCCATGTGAAACATCTCTGGGTTTCATATGATAATTACTTTTCCTGACTTCCTCGCTGGGGTAAAAAATCGTTTTCCCAGGTAAGTAACAGATTTGTTAATTCACCTTCTTTGAATTGTCTTTTATTTGAAGATTTTTTTTAAATTTTTTTGTGTATGAATGTGTATGGTCTGTCCATGAATTTGTGTACATTAGTATGATGTCTGATGAAGCCAGTAAAGGATATCAGGTCCACTTAAAATAGGGTTACAGGTGTTCATGAGCATCCTGACCTGGGTGCTGGAACTGAACTCAGGTCTCCTGTAGAGAAGGACATTCTCTGAACCCGTGGGCCATCTCCCCAATTGTGAATAATATTGTGTTTGTTTATATCTCTTTTTATTCTTCAGCCTCCCTCACATTAGCATTGGGGATTTTATGAACTTCCCAAACAAAGCCCTCTTAAATGGTTCGATCAGATTTGTTCACAGAGGAACTCAAATGAACGGAGTAATTCACTGCTCCTATACTTCGTATAATATGTGGTTTGCACTTAAAATAAGCAAAAATAGATTGGAGAAGAATGGGGGTAAGAAAGCAGTTGACACCAATCATGAAGACACGGGAAAGGCTGGACTTAGGAGACCAACTCTGATCCTTAATCATCTTAAAACATCTGTCACACAATCGTAAGTGACCTATGTACTGATTGTCATTCTGGAATACTGCTATTATAGCATACAAAAGTTCCTGCATAGGTGTGTGGATTTGGACCTTAGGTCCTCAGCAAGTGATGCTGTTTTGAGAAGTTGTAAAAATGTTAGGAAGTGTCCATGCTGAGGTGTCAAATCTTATGTGCTGTAATTAGCCTTTAAGGGTCCTGCTTCTAGAGCTAGGTCTTGGTTTCTTGATCTTTGAGATGTGGGCACACAGCTTTAGCTCCTGCTGCCCTGAACCACACAGCTTCAGCTATAGTGTGTTGGCGTACTTTTTAAACTATCTTATTTGGGTTTCTTATCCGTCTTCCTCCCTTCTCCACCCCAATCCCTTCTACCACTTCAATACCAAATAGGAGAGAAAGGAGGTTAGTTGGGAGAGGGGGCATAGTTATCTTAAATACTTCCTGCTGTTTAGGGTCCTTGGGTTCCTTAGGGCAAGTCCAATCTTTCTTTAAGGATATCTCCAACTTCTTCTCATCCAACTGCATCAATAGCAACCTGGAGCAGCAGAGGGGAAGCAACAAAAGTTGACTTTCTCTGAGGTCCCTTTCTCTCTGGGCTCTGGCATTATTTCCGATCAACAGTTCTCAAATTCAAACTACCTGCATCTGGCAAAGAACTCCTCTCAGAGCCCACATGAGGCAAATAGTCTGCTGCTGCGAACAATCTGAATCAGTCTCATTCTACACCCTACACCTGGGATTAAAACAAAACCATCTTTACATCCACAGCAATAATGTCTTTTCTTCCTTGGTGAACTGTCACTCGTTGGCATAAATATATCTTATCTCCTTTAAGTTACTTCTGGTCAGGTATTTAATTACATTCAATAATGATAACTAATACATGAATATTCTTTAATTATTTCGTATTTTCAATAAACATGTGAATTTCTAAGCACAATATTGCCAGATATTGTTTTTCCTTGATTTTAACTTCTGTTTATCCAATCTCTGTTACCATCTGTACCAAATGTATTGAATATACAGAATACTCAGTTGTTACGTCTATGTTGAAAAACATTGGGCCTTTTATCCTTCTACAGCCATTCTCAACATGGTGTTTGTGATCAGATGTGTCTTCTTGTATTTTTTTCATAGCTGACCTGCAAAAGTCTTGGTTGTGTTGATCCTAAAAGTTCACTACAGGACCCAGATAGACCATGCAGGTAATTAAGGTTTATTTCAGCAGTTCTAAGGCAAAAGAAGAAAGTAAGCCTGACTTCCAGTACAGAGTGAGAACTGAAGACAAAAGACGATTACCAATAGCTGCTTCTAGTACACAGATGTGAAAGCCATGTTCCCTTTACTTGTCTACTTTCCTACCACAAAGACTTTCGAGGGCAGTTTCATTTCTTGAGAAAAGAAGCTACCTTTTCCTAAAACTTAGCCAAATACAATTAAATGGATTAGATAAAAGGTGTTTAATAAAAGTGTAATTAATAATTTGAAAAGCTTATGAAGGGAAGAACTGCAATGCCTTATGCATGATCCTGAGAGGAAGAGGAGATACTGGGGGATCTCTGAGATCCACTTTGCCACTTTTCACAAAGCACTTCTTTCCTCTTTATCAAGTCTGCTTGGCTATCTCTTATCTTGCTTTGGGTCCCAATATTTGCTTTCTCCAGTGTCTCCAAACTTCCTTCTTGAAGCCAACCATTGAGTTTTAACTTCAACTTTTATTTTCACAGTAACACAATCCCTTTTCCATGCCTTGCAATACTGTTGAAGGAAAAAGTGTACCTGGAATTGAATTCAGTTCAATTTATGTAATGATTTAATTTGTAAATTTCCTATTTTGAGAACTCTCAAAGTCCCAAGTCTCATTTTACTATGCTGAGTGTTTTGTACTTGTTTGATAAGTCTTTTATTACATCAACTGACATCATGTATTGAATAGAATGTTATTTGCTCTATGTTGGTTCTGACTATATTTTTATTCAAAAGATAAAATAAAATAAACTCCTTTGAACAAACACATAAATTCCAAAGTTACTGAATGATGAGAGGACATTTATATGAAGAAAAAAAGCACCAAGTTTAACTAATCTTTTTGCTTTGAGAGATAATTTTTTTCATGCTGGCCATTTACTCATGTAACTGTTTCTTCACTTACTGAAAAAAATAAATTTATTTAAAAACTTATTACTTATAACTCTAGCACCTTCACTAAAGTTAACATTTTAAGGACAATTCTTATTTTGAGAATGTCATTTTTACTTCCTCAAATGAGTGGATAAGATGAGAGCTGTTCTCAAGCCTTTCTAGCTCTTTCTGAACTCTTACCGTCTGGTTCAACTCAGTTGCTCTGGCCTAAAGTCCTCTGCAAGCTGACTGATTCAAACTGGCTTCTGACTGAATTGTTCTGCCTGGATTCAAACTAATTCTGTCAATATGTTTGAATCTCCTTTTTTTTTGTGTGTGTGTGTGACAGTAAAAAATTAATTCAGCTTTAATGAAGTATGAGCAGTATAGCACAAAAGGGAAAGGGCAATTGCTCCTTCTCTGGCTTATTCTGTCTTCATTTGTGTCTTCCTTGATCTCTCTACAACCCGTCTCCCGAAAACTATCCCATTTTACTCTTGGTAAAAAACTTTTCTCAACCTCCGCTCAGATGTAGCCTGTGGTAGCTCAGTAACCAATTGTTTTCCCAAAGTGAGGGGAACAAGGACTATTTCTGACAGGAACTCAGTGACTGTCTCTTTGGCCTTCCCACCCCCCAAGGGAGGAGCAGTCCTTTTAGGCCACAGAGGAGGGCTTTGCAGCCAGTCCTGAAGATACCTGATAAAACAGGATCAGATGAATGGAGAGGAGGTCCCCCCCATCAGTGGACTTGGAAAAGGGAGATGAGGGAGGGAGGGAGATGAGGGACTGGGAGGGAATGAGGGATCGGGACACGGCTGGGATACAGAGTTAGTAAAATGTAACCGATAAGAAAAAAATAAAATTAAAAAAAACCCTTTTCTCTCCCCCTGTGATGCTCTTAAGTACCCTCTCTTTTCTTCCCTGTTCTCATGAGAGTTGGGCATATCCTACCTCTGACTCATTCTTTTAAATCTTTCTCTGTTTCCTCACTTTGTCTGGCCCTCAATTACATGCTACTTTTAAACATACTTGCTTCCTTCTATAAGCTACCTTACCTTGTTTGTCTGGGATTAAAGGTGTGTACTAAGGGAGTGTCAATATTCCAGCCAGATTTTACTATAATCTGGAGTTTGTCTACATTCCAGCTGGATCACTTAGACCCAGAAGGTCTTTGGATGTGCTACTTTGCCAGAGCAACCATGTTGCTGGATTAAATTTCTATGTTATGTGAGTGTGTCTGTTTGTATTAGTGAGTACAGGTGTGTGTGAAGGCCAAATGCTTCAGTTCCTCCTTGAACTCCGAGCACAGGCAATTGTGAGTTTTTGTCTGTAGACAGAGGTTCTTCCACAAGGGCAGGGCAAGTCCTGAATGTCTGAGCCATCTCTCAAGCCCAAAAGTTAGTTTTAAGAATTGGATCTGTAGGCAGTCGTTTTGTTTTGAGGATGGTGTCCTTTGCACTGATACAGACATATAACATAGGATAAACCTACTAAAATCTGTACACCTAAAGAAACCAATCAAGAGGGAGGACTCTGGCTAAAATGCTCAATCCCCACTCTGAAAGGCAAAGAGGGTGGACACCAGAAGAAGGAGAAAACAGGGAACAAGTTAGGAGCCTCCCACAGAGGATGACTGAAAGGCTCTACCCTGTAGACTATCAAAGCATATGTTGAGACGTATGGCCAAACTTTGGGCAAAATGCAGAAAATTTTATGAAAGAAGTGGGAAATAATAGTCAGATCTGGAGAGGACAGGAGGTCCACAAGGAGAGCAACAGAACCAAAAAATTTGAGCATAGGGGTCTTTCCTGAGACTCATATTCCAACCAAGTACCATGCATGGAGATAACCTAGAACCCCAGCACAGATATAGCCCATGGCAGTTCAGTGTCCAAGTGGGTTCCATAGTAATGGGAACAGGAACTGCTTCTGACATGAACTGATTGGCCTGCCCTTTTATCACCCTCCTCTTTGATCACCTCCCCCTGAGTGGGGAACAGCCTTACCAGGCCACAGAGGAAGACAGTGCAGACACTGCTGATGAGACCTAACAGACTAGGATCAGAAGGAAGAAAAAGAAACCCTCCCCTACCATTGGACTGGGGGAGGGGAGTGTGTGGAGAAGGGGTAGGAAGGAAGGGATTGGGAGGGGAGGAGGGAGGGAACTAGAGGGGGATACAAAGTAAATAAAGTGTAATTAAAAAAAAGAATTGGATCTGTTGACTATATGGTTTGAAGCTTTTAAAATAAAGCTCTTCTTAGCAAACAATTGTTAAATTTTTAAAATAAAACCTTATTAGATAACAAATTTAAGAGAAAATAACTCTCACTAAAGTTAACAAGAAATGTGAAGTCCTTAAAGACACAATGAGTATACAATATAAAAATCCATTCTTTTTCTTTATGCCTCTTGCAATTCCATAATTGTGTTAAATTATTAAATGCTTATGAGATTTTATGTATTTGTTTCCAAAGAATAAGAAAGTACATTCTGTTATCCTTGCTTATTTAATTCTCTAGACTATTTGGCTTTTGTTTTTTCGCATGTTTGAAAGACTAGATAAAGCCATGTGAACTGAGAACAGGCAGAATTATGGAAGATTTGAACCATACTAATTATGAGTTTGTTCCAAGAAAATAAGAAAGAACACTTTTGCTCTTTGAAGGAAAGGCAGAAGGTAGTGAAGCTTCCTCTGGAGTTTTCTGGAGTGTTCAACTGTATACATATTAATTTGCTTCTTAACCCCTTTGTCTTGTCCTATGCTCATGATTCTTTCAAAGGGCTAACCAGAAGGGATCTGGAGATATATGTCTAGCTGACTTCTTAACTTCTTCTCTTCACAGTATCTTGCCCTGTATGCTGTGCAAACTCTAATAAATTTTTGATGGTAAAAGTTCCAGGAGCAAGAAAGCCAGCCAGCAAGAAGTCGAGAGTCAAATCTCTGGAATAGTAATTAGGGACAGAGTCCACATAAAATG
Source organism: Meriones unguiculatus (assembly GCF_030254825.1). Taxonomy (NCBI): domain Eukaryota; kingdom Metazoa; phylum Chordata; class Mammalia; order Rodentia; family Muridae; genus Meriones; species Meriones unguiculatus. Next base: position 91,949,370 of record NC_083357.1, on the reverse strand, counting down.
CACAACCAGACAAAACACTAAAGAAAATGCTTCAAAAGAGGTGATGTGCTCATTCGTAGATAATCCACGATGACCTAGTTAAGACTATAAACAGTAAAAATAAAATAAAATAGTGCTAAAGAGTGTGTCATTTCATTTACTCAAAACCTTCAGTGTGATTAAATTAGAAAAGTCTATATTTGGCACAGTTTTCTATTTATCCTTTTCATTGAAAGTTTTTATTTGCTTCTTGTAGTACACATACATACTCTCCTGGTACCTGGCATCTATTCTTATAAACTTGTTTTTCCAAAGGCCCATAAACTACTCACATTAATTAATCTAGGTATAGCTAATACAATGAAATAACTTTTTATCGCTGATTAACTGATTCTCTCATATTGCACAGATGATAGACACTTCACATTTTCAATTTTCATTCCATACAGAGAGATGTCAAATAATATTATATACTTTGTAAAATTTTAATGTAGCCTTCTCATAAACCTATTACTTGTATTTTATAGTATACTTTTATCTTAGGCTAAGAGAAAATTTAGTTGGTTTTTATTTGCAGAAAGAGTCTGGAAAATTTCACAAGTCATTTTAGGCAGGTGTATTACAACTGCATTAGATAAAAAGGTTCATAAATGAAGCAGAATCAGAAAGCCCAGAAGTGTAACCCAGTATGTTCTGTGTTGTGTGTTGGCCTGTGCAACATAAGCTGAAACTTTATCTGTATGATCATATGGTGGAACGAACAGGGATCTTGTCTCAACCACTTTTTTTCCCCTCTCTTTCTGTGTGCATGTGTGCTTACATATTTTTATAGACATCGGAATATAATCCCAGATGCTCTCTTTAGGAATGATGTCCATCTTTTGGGGGATAGGGTTTCTTTTTGTCCTGAGTCTCATAACAGACACACTGCATGCTGGCCAGCAAGCAACAGGACTGCTCCTTTCTGCACCGGCATTATATAATTCAAAGCCCAGCATACCTACCTGTAAGCCAATTTTCCAAAACCTTCTTCATGGTAAAGTGTAGCAAACCCACCTCTTTCATAAAATATACTTTAGGCATGCAAGATATGAACTGTTACCCTTATTTAAAATTCTATGTTCTCCCATGTAGTACCTTGACTGTCATATGCTATGATTATATAGATTATGTTATTCCATGCTTTCTATTAAAATCTTGTTTGAGGTGTGTTTTATTTTTCCATTGAAAATGAAGTTAAGTGTTGTATGAAGGAACCAAATAGTATTTAGATGTGGATATTATTTAGGTTAAAGAATTCAGAATTTGATATTCTGAATTTATTTAATTAGTGAAGGAAATACATTTCATTATGTTTTACCTCAAGGTCCTGTTGTTCATACACATCAAATCAAGAAACCTCTGTCTATAGTACAGTGATGTATATGTCTATATATATTACAAATCAGATTATATTTAAATTTAAAGCTGACTTGCCCTTGAAAATACGAATTTCTACTTTTTAGAAATAAACATTTTACTTTGTATTATTGTAACCTTGTTTTTAAATTGCACTTACACAAAACAAAGAGCTTCCACTAAGACACATGACAATTTTATATACTCATATTGCAAAACTCAGATATACAAATATTAATTTGCATCAGCAGAAAAAAATATCATTAATAAAAACCACAAATGCTTTATTGCAAATATGAGAGATCAAAGATGAGAAACAGATTATGCAAATCAAATGGAATTTCACTGTGAACAATTAGAAATCCCCAGTGTTTCCTCTGAAATATACATATTTTATCTATAATAACAACATCTACTGAATTATTCATTGAAATTTAATTCCAAAAATGTTCTTATACTTTTTAAAATCTTTCATTTAATAACATTTGCCTTTCCTAATCTATATATTATTTCTTATCTAGGAAGCTGTGTGGACACAGCTTGTGAAAATTGGTGAAAATGCCTGCCCAAAATAAATTGGTTTAAATAAAATACAATTAATATGGAAAATGATAGAAATGCAATTATTATAAATACAATGACCTATTTTTAATGCAGTAATTTTAATTCAGCTTTAGAGTTTAACAAGACATTAAATATAAAAAGAGATAGATGTTTCTTAGCCATTTGTTTAATAATATTTTGCCAAAATACGACAAGTAAAAAAATATATGATTCACTCAAAACAAGGTTATTTTTTACTTATTTTGTTCTGAACATCTACTGCTGGGTACCGGGTTTGCCCTTAAGTATGGTTTGTATACCTAGTGAGAGATTTTCAACCACTTAGTCATAAAGGGCATGACTCCATCAAGTCCCTACCTTAGGATTGCCAGAATCTGTGGAGACAGAGGATACTTAGGAAACAGCCTCCTTGGCACAGCATTTTTTGCATATATGAGCTTACAGAGATTGGGGCAGCAAGGAAAGACCTGCACAGATTTAATCCAGATGAGATCCCAGAGAAGGGAAGTAGACAGGAGTCTCCATCCTTAACCTAGAAGCTGTCTCTGCTTTATGTACAGAATACCTTATTGTTCTCTTCTTTGGTTTGTATTGTGTTTCTCCTATGGCCTGCAATTTACCCTGCCATTTCTAATTACACATACACACACACACACACACACACACACACACACACACGCACGCACATTTACATTATTTCCACCTTATCCCCCTTCCTGTTTCCTTTCTCCAAACTCTCCAATCTATTTGTCCTCAAAGTCCTTCCATGCCTTCCTCTCAAATTTATAGCCTGTTTTTCTTTAAATATATTATTTTGCATGTGTGTGTGTGTGTGTGTGTGTGTGTGTGTGTGTGTCCCTTGATGGGTAGCCAGCCCATTGCAAACTGGGCTAGCTGGAGGGAGAGAAATTTTGCTGGGATGTGTAGGTGCAATGCAGGGTCTGTGATAAGTGTAAGGAAAAAAGATACTCATACCCAGCAATAGCTTCAGAGAACTGGTTCAGTTTATTGTGAGGGAAAATGGGGTATTTTTGCCTCTGGGCAGGGTTTCTGAGGCAAGGTTTGTTTGACCCTGTACAATTGGCCAGGAAAAGGGTATTAGAAGATAGTTTAATGTGCATATTCAGGGCCTAGAGGGTCTGAGAGGAAAATCCTTATAAGGTCAAACAAAGAGTGAGGACTGATAAATACAAAGGTAGTGAATTCTTACTAGGGTTGATGGTGGGGCAGCCACCTGGCACCAGATGAGAGGCAGGAAGGAGTCAACCCTTGCTGCTCTCATGTGACATACCCAGGGTTGAAGCTTTCCTGTCTCTTACTCAATTAATTCTGGGACATTATGGTTGCACATGTGTGTACAGCCTGATGAATCTGTTTTTGTTGATTGTGTGTATATAGTTTCAGCGTTGATCAGTTTGAATAGCTCAAGGAGTAAGAAGCCTCATCCCTGGGAGAAATTAATTCTTTCTCTGGAGTCATCAGTTGCCTGTAGTTCTTTGTTCAGGGTATGACCTATGGGATTTCCACTCTTCTGCCTTACTGTCTGTTAATATTGCCATTGCTCATATCTTGTTTATGCTACCATTTCTAATAGAGACTGTGTGACAGCAAACGTCCTGGTATTCTGCCTCTCTCTGCGCCCTCGTCTAAGCATTCCCCAAACTGCAGGTGCTGGTACTATGTCTCATATGAAACCAAGAGCTCTGGACTCCCAACAATGTGTTTCTGCATTGTGTCCAATTGTGTTTTTCTGTGATAATTTTCATTTTCTATAAAGAGAAAAAAAATTTTGATAAGAGGGGAAGCTACACTTATCTGTGTGTATAAAAATAAAATTTAAAAAATTAGTTAGAAAAAAAAATAGTTAGGGGAATTATACTGGTCCAGCAATGGGCAAACATATTTTATCAACTTAGAACCATGGCCTCAATATCCCTCAACAGGTTTTTCAGTACCATGTAAAATTTCCTGCATGTGGAGTGTGCCATAAGCCTAATTTAGACTACTGTTGGTTACCAACAACATGTGTATGTGCTACTAATTGAACTTTTATGATATCTCACTATACTAATCATTGTTGTGGCCCATAGATGTCACAGCTGCACAGTACTGTTTAATAGTTTTCCTTCAATGATAGATTCATACTATTTTCTGATAACCTGGAAGATAGATTGCAAGAAGAAAACATTCAGATCAGATCTAGCTCAGATAATGACAATGTTGTTGTCTTCAGCAATAGGGACTAATCTTTGACCTCTGGGAGGCAACCAAAACTAACAATAATTGTCTGTTTGAGGAATCATTTGTCCTACACTAACCAACCAGTTTAAAGGAGGTTCCATATGAAAGGTGTTGGGGTTTTTATTATTCTCTGGAGCTTGTGGGGTATATTGTCAGCCCAAGTAGCCTAATTTCCATTAACTTCTCTCTCTCTCTCTCTCTCCTCTCTTTCTATGTATATATATATATGTGTGTGTGTGTGTGTGTGTGCATGCTTGCACACATGTGTACATACATATGTTTGTTTTGTATGTATGTATATACATACATTATATTATATCATATGTGTATGTATGTATATGCCTGTGTATACATGGCCTTATCAATTCCTGTACCTGAAGTAATCCTTCTTTCTTTCTTTCTTTCTTTCTTTCTTTCTTTCTTTCTTTCTTTCTTTCTCTCTTTCTCTCTTTCTCTCTCTCTCTCTCTTTCTTTCTTTCTTTCTTTCTTTCTTTCTTTCTTTCTTTCTTCTTTCTCTCTTCCTTTCTTTCTTTCCTTTCTGACACTGTGTCTCTGTGTAGCCTTGGCTATCATGGACTTGCATTGTAGACCAGGCTGGACTCAAACTCACTGCCCTTTCCTCCTTGAGTGCTGGAATTACAGGCATGTGCCACCACACCCAGATGCCTGAGATAACTTAATCTGATATGTGTGTGCATAAAAAAATCTTTGTTATACAATGGTGAATATAAAAATGTCCTATTTTCTGTGTTTAGTCTACAAATTCATGGTTGAATTTTCTCATTTTCACAACCATATCTAAAAACTCCACAAACATTATTTTTCTTGCATTTTTCAATAATATATCATAATCCAAGACACTGTAGAATTATGTGCTATTATCAAATAAAAATAAGTAATTATTTTAATTGCGACATTATTTTTGACCATGTATAATTTATAGTTTTATGGTATATCACTGAGAAAAAGCAAGTCTAGTTCTAACTTTTGGAGTGATGCGATGGATCATCCTATTTTAGGTATAATTAACAAATCGGTGGGTAAATTTATTAGCCTAGAATTACCATTTCTTGCTAATGATGATAGGAAAGGCTTCTCAGCTTTAAATGTTCCTTTGTTTAATGTCAGAAGCATGCAGTATTTGTCTCATCATTTTAATAATGACAATTGTTTTAATTATTTTAGTCATCTAGTGGGTGTAGATGATTGATTTGTTTATACAGTTAGTACTATATTCAAAACGTCTAATTAGATTTTACCCACTGTTTTCCATTCTATATCATATTATTTTACACAACACTAATTACATGAGAACGTTGTTTGAAACTATGAGAAATAAAATTTAGGATTAGTATTTTCAGACTTTTTTCTTTCCTTTCTGATACTTGTATACTATATATTCCAACATTAATATTTATGGTTAAGGTTCATTAAATAGCAATCCTCTGAACTTCAAAATATCAAGAACTTTTTATTTTTATTTAAAATGTAAAACTAATTATATTTTAATAAAAGAGTTTTTTTAGGTAACTATAGCAATATTTGTTCACACAGAATTTCTTCATCATAAGTATTATTTGGTGTCTGTTTTTCTATTTGTTGATAGAGAACAAATTGTGCTTTTTATATTGTTGCATATTAAAAGATGATTAAAATATATTGTCTAACCATTAAATTCTTCCTGGCGAAGGAATCATTAAGATCCACAGATATATACGTATGTCACATCTAAAGAAATTGAGGTCTTAAGTAAAAGGCTCACTTAACCCATGAATGCCCAACATCAAGTGTCTTCAATTTGTTCTTAAAGATACTACTTTTAAGACTAGGGGTGGATTTCACACATGAGGACTGCATTTATGTTACTCCCCCTTTTTCTCTCCTAGTCCTGCTGCATACCCTCCTGCTCCCTCTCAAATTTATGACCTCCTCTTTAATACCTATTTTCTTTTATTATTATTATTTTTACACTTTATTCACTTTGTATCCCCCCATAAGCCCCTCACTCCTCCTCTCCCGATCCCACCCTCCCTCCCTCTTTTTCACACATGCCCCTCCCCAAGTCCACTGATAGGGGAGGTCCTCCTCTCCTTCCTTCTGATCTTAGTCTATCAGTTCACATCAAAAGTGGCTGCATTGTCATCTTCTGTGGCCTGGTAAGACTGCTCTCCCCTCATGGGGAGGTGATCAAAGAGCAGGCCAATCAGATTGTGTCAGAGGCAGTCCCTCTTCCCATTACTATGTAACCCATATTGTTGCATATTAAAAGATGATTAACATATATTGTCTAACCATTAAATTCTTCCTGGCGAAGGAATCATTAAGATCCACAGATATATACATATGTCACATCTAAAGAAATTGAGGTTTTAAGTAAAAGGCTCACTTAACCCATGAATGCCCAACATCAAGTGTCTTCAATTTGTTCTTAAAGATATTACTTTTATACTAGGGGTGGATTTCACACATGAGGACTATCTTTATGGTTAAGACATCCTTTACCTGTATTTAGAGGCAAGTGTGAGGCTATTTGAATTCTAGTCCTCTGGTGCCAATGTTGTGATATCATCCAGGCTTTTAATTTTAGTTCAAAGAGTTAACTATCAATGTAATTTATGTAAATCATAAAGAAATGTATTGCTTCTTCCTTCACATAAAATATTCAATTTGACACTTCTCAGTGAAAAAAGAATTACTATTTTATCAACTTCAATAATACTTAAATATTATTTAAATAAATTCAAATTTTGTCAAATGAAATATCGACTCATGCTTTTTATTAAGTTATATTGTCAAATAAAATGCCATTGATTAAAAATGATTGTATTTGAATTTAACCATTAATAAATCAGAATTATATAAAATTAGCATTAGTGTTTTATTGCTTTATTCTATTATTTAACTTCAGTTATATGACACATATCATTTATATATTTTATTTGTGACAATGTGTTCTATGTCAATAGAGTTAATAGATAAAATGATAATTAATTTTAAATTATGAAGTCCATTAATCATATTTCTGTGCACTCATATGCCTTGGTCAAGCATGTACAGCTGACAAGGTGCCATCCAGTGAGCCCTAAGATACAATTACATTTTTTTAAGATCAAAAATTTTTACTGGGGGATACCTTAGTCAGTTAAGTGTTTGATTTATAAACCTAAGGGGCAAAGTTCCATTTCCATCATAAAATGTTTTAAAAACAAGTTGTAGTTGTGGTGCTTATATATCCAGCCTTGGGAATTCAAAAACCAAAGATTCCTTGAGGGATTTTTGGCTAACCAAAACTAGCACCATACCTCAGAAACAAAGCTGGACCACACCCAAAGAACCGCTCAAACACATTCTCTAGAGTCTACATATGAGTACATCCATGTATACACAGGCTCTCACACAGAGACATACACAGAGACTCTAACATGCACACATATACATGCTCACACACATGGAGAAACTAATAAAGACAGTATGGGAGATAGAGAAGGAGAGAGAAGGGGAGAGAGAGATGGAGAGAGGGAGAAAATAAAAGAGAAAAAGAGGAAGATTTATTTTTGGCCTCCTGGATAGTCTTCTCAAATTCTGGAGCCTCTATTTATGTCATTCCTATGATCTCAGAAATTGCTGCCTGGGTGACAATTGCAACATATTTTGAATATTGACATTGAAACAAAAATAAGTTCCTCAGATAAAGTTATCTTTAAACTCATATTTGAATCCCACGATGGAGTGATGACTACATAGTTAAGAGTGTTTGCTGGTTTTTCATAGGACCCTGGTTCATTTCCTTTCATCTAATTCAGGCAGCTTTCAACCCACTGTAACTCCAGTTTTAGGGGATCTGATACTCTCATATAGTTTCATTAGAAACCAAACACACACACACACACACACACACACACGTACCGTATGTATAGAAACACACACACAAACGTACATGGAATTACATATAATTGTTTAAAGTATGTCTTCTGAGATGATGGGTATATGGGAATATTTTGTTCCTTTTTGATAGATAAATTTCTATGTTCGAACTCAGAAAACTTGAAATGTGTTCTGTGTGCAGAATTCTTATTTTTCCATTTCACCCAGCCCCCCCTCTGTGTCATCATTATTCCCCTGAGCCTTACAAATATTCACTGTAACTCCTGGCATAATCAGACTTTTTCTGCCTAAGCTCCCTCAACTGCCTCTGGTCCCTTTATACTTTCCTGATTTCTGCTATTGCTCTATATTATATACTTATATCTCACTATTTGGAGCTAGAAAGCACACATGTTAAAAAACAAGGCAACAACAACAACCACACACACACACACACACCAAAATGCATCCATTTTCTTTCTGGGTCTGGGTTACTTCATGCAATATTATTTTTGCTAGTTCGGTAAACTACTTGAAAATTTCATGGTTTCATTTTTCTTTACACATGAATAGTATTGTGTTGTGTATATGTACCGTGTTTTTCTTATGCATTCACTGGGTGAAATACATTAGGTTTGTTCCATTTCCTGGCTAGTGTGAAAAGGGTGACCAAGCAAATATCTGTGAAATAGAATACTAAGTCATTTGGGCATATGTCACAGAGTGGCACAACTGGGTCATATAGATTATTTTTAGTTTTCTGAGACTTCTCCATATTGAGTTTCAGAATGGCTACATCAATTTGCATTTCCTCCAAGAAAAGAGATTCCTCTAAGAGTTTCTCTTTCTTCAGTTGATATTGGCCAGTGTGACTGGACTAAGATGAAGTCTCATAGTTGTAAATTGCATTTCTCTAATTGAGAAAGATGAACAGTTTTTGAGGTACAGCCATTTTTAATTTGCTCTATTGAAAATACTCTGTTTTGATTCTTTTATTCAGTTCATTTTTTCTTTTGCCTTAACTCTTTGATTTTTAGTTTTAGAATTCTGGATATTACTCCTTTGTCAGACATATAGCAGGCAGTGATTCTATTTCATTCTGACAATTTCTTCTACAATAAGTTGACTCTTTCCTTAGCTATCTAGAAGCTTTTTAATTTTATGAGGTCCTGGTTGTCAATTGTTGACCCATATTACTGGACAAATAGAGGCCTATTGAAAACATTCTTTCGTATAACTATGTCTTACAACATACTGCCTATGATTTCTTCTAGTGTTTTAGGCTTCCAATATAATTATTTAACCAATTAAGGTTTCATTTGTGGATGGTGATGGAGTAAAGGTCTAATTTTATTTTTTTCATTTTTTTTTCTTTTTTTAAATTTTTTATTAATTACACTTTATTCATTTTATATCCCCCATAAGCCCTTTCCTCCTCCCCCCCCCGATCCCACCCTCCCTCCCCTTTCTGCATGCATGCCCCTCCCCAAGTCCACTGATAGGGGAGGTTCTCTTCTCCTTTCTGATCTTAGTCTATCAGTTCTCATAAAAAATGGCTGCATTGTCCTCTATTGTGGCCTGGTAAGGCTGCTCCCCCCTCAGGGGGAGGTGATCAAAGAGCAAGCCAATCAGATTATGTCAGAGGCAGTCCCTCTTCCCATCACTATGTAACCCAATTGGACACTGAACTGCCATGGGCTACATCTGTGCAGGGGTTCTAGTTTATCTCCATGCATTGTACTTGGTTTTTAAATTTTTTTTTTATTTTTAGTATTTACTACAATTTATTCACATTATTTTTGCTGTTTTATTAAATCTTAAGTTATTTTAATTTTTCTTTATTATTATTTACTACAATTTTTTTCCATTTGTATTCACTCATTTCCTCCAAGTCCCACCCTCCACCCTATTCCCCCACTATGCCCCTCCTGTAAATAAGTAATATGAGGGGTCATTCTCCCTTCTATCTGACCCTAGACTATCAGGTCTTATCAGGACAGTCTATATCCTCTTTCTCTAAAATGGCCATCCCACAAGGGGGAGGTGATCAAAGAACAGGCAACGGAGTCAATGCCAGTGACTGCCCTGCTCCCATTAATAGGGAACCAACATGGAGACTGAGCTTCCCATAGGCTACATCTGAGCAGGGTCTAGGTCCTCTCCATGCATTTTCCTTGGTTAATTCATCAGTGTCTTCAGGACCTCCTTAGTGAAGACTTTCTGGCTCTGTTAGTCTCCTAGTGGAGCTCCTGTCCCTGCCAGGTCTTTCTTTTTTTTTTTTTTTTTTTTATTTTATTTTTTTATTTTATTTTATTTTTTTTATCAGTTACATTTTATTAACTCTGTATCCCAGCCGTGTCCCGATCCCTCATTCCCTCCCAGTCCCTCCCTCCCTCCCTCCCTCATCTCCACCGTGCCCCTTTCCAAGTCCACTGATGGGGGGGACCTCCTCCCCATTCATCTGATCCTGTTTTATCAGGTATCTTCAGGACTGGCTGCAAAGCCCTCCTCTGTGGCCTAACAGGACTGCTCCTCCCTTCGGGGGTGGGGAGACCAAAGAGCCAGTCATCGAGTTCCTGTTAGAAATAGTCCCTGTTTCCCCTCACTTTGGGAAACCAATTGGTTACTGAGCTACCACAGGCTACATCTGAGTGGAGGTTCTAGGTTATGTCCATACATGGTCCTTGGTTGAATGTCAGTCTCAGAAAAGACCCTGTGCCCAGATATATTTGGTCCTTGTGGAGCTCCTATCCTTTCCCCATCAGACTAACTCCCCTTCTTTCTTATGATTCCCTGTACTCTGCCAAAGGTTTGGTCATGAGTCTTTGCTTTGAAAACACTGCTAGTTAGAGTCTTTCAGATGCGCTCAGTAGACTCCTGTCATACGTTCAATGCACATCCCATCTGTCTTTCTAAATGAGGATTGATCATCTTACCCCATGTCTGCTCAATTGATTATCTTTTTTAGGTGTATAGATTTCATTATGTTTATCATATCTTATAGGTCTATATAAGTGAGTATATCCCATGTTTGTCTTTCTCCTTCTGGGATATTTCACTCAGAATGATCTTTTCTAGATCCCACCATTTGCCTGCAAATTTCATGATTTCCTCCTTTTTGATTGCTGAGTAGTATTCCATTGTATAAAAATACCACAATTTCTGTACCCATTCCACCGTTGATGGACATCTGGGTTGTTTCCAGGTTCTGGCTATTACAAATAGAGCTGCTATAAACATGGTTGAGCAAGTGTCCTTTTTGTGTACTTGAACAAACTTTGGGTATATACCTAGCAGTGGTATAGCTGGGTCTGGAGGAAGCACTATTCCTATTTGTCTTAGAAAGCGCCAGATAGCTTTCCAGAGTGGTTGTACCAGTTTACATTCCCACCAGCAGTGGAGCAGGGTTCCCCTTTCTCCACAACCTCTCCAGCATGTGTTATCGCTTGAGTTTTTCATCTTGGCCATTCTGATGGGTGTAAGGTGATATCTCAGGGTCGTTTTGATTTGCATTTCCCTGATGGCTAATGAGGATGAACATTTCTTTAAGTGTTTTTCTGCCATTCGATATTCCTCTGTCGAGAATTCTCTGTTTAGCTCTGTTCCCCATTTTTTAATTGGATTACTTGGTTTGCTGCTTTTCAGCTTCTTTAGTTCTTTGTATATACTGGATATTAGTCCTCTGTCAGATAAAGGGTTAGTGAAGATTCTTTCCCAATCTGTAGGCAGTCGTTTTGTTTTGATGACGGTATCCTTTGCTTTACAGAAACTTTTCAGTTTCATGAGGTCCCATTTATTGATTGTTGCTCTTAGAGCCTGTGCTGTTGGTGTTCTTCAGCAGAAGCACAGGAAAATGATTTTAAAGCCATGCTTGCCCAATTATTTGAGGCTCATAAGGAGGAAATGAACAAGTCTTTCAAAGAGATGGCCAGTCAATTGGAGGCAAAGAAAGAAGAAATAGACAATATCCTTAAAGAAACACAGGCAAACATAGCCAAACAAATAGATACACAAGTAGAGGAAAAATTAGTGGCATATAAGAAGGAAATGAAAAAAGAAATAGAGGCCATCGTAGAGAGACAGGAATCCAAATTCAAACACATGAAAGAAATGGTGCAAGGCATGAAAACAGAATTAGAATCAATAAAGAAAACACAAAATGAGAAAACCCTTGAGCTGGAGAACTTGGAGAAAAGATCAGGAACCACAAAAGTAAGCATCACCAACAGAATACAAGAGATGGAAGAGAGAATCTCTGGAGCTGAAGACACACTTGCGGAAATGGATACTTCTCTCAAAGAAAAAGTAAAATCAGAAAAGTTCCAATCACAAAATATCCAAGAAATCAAGGATGCTATGAAAAGACAAAATCTAAGAATAATAGGAATTCACGAAAAAGAAGACTCCAGACTCCAAGGTCCAGAAAATATTTTCAAGAAAATCATAGAAGAAAATTTTTCCAACTTAAAGAAAGAGATGTCCATAAATATACAAGAGGCCTACAGAACTCCAAATAGACTAGACCTGCCAGGTCTTTCTATCTCCCCCTTTTTCCATAAGATTCCCTGTACACTGCCCAAAATTTGGCTATGTGTTTCAGCACCTGCTTTGATACCCTGATGGTAAGAGTATTTCAGAGGCCCTCTCCTGTCCTGTTTTCTGTCTTCTCTTACCTCTGATGTCCATCCTGTTTGTGCTTCTGAGTGAGGCTTCAGCCTCGTCCCTAGCATGCTTCTTGTTGTTTAGCCTCTTTGGGACAATAGATTTTAGTATGATTATCCTATATTATATGGCTAATATCCACTTATAACCTTTCATGTGCCTTTTAGCTTCTGGGTTACCTCACTCAGGATGACTGTTCCTAGTCTTCACCATTTGGATGCAAATTTCATGAATTCCTTGTTTTTAAGTGCTGAGTAGTATTCCATAGTATAAATGTACCACAATTTTTGTATCCATTCTTCCATTGAGGGACATCTACGTTGTTTCCAGATTCTAGCCATTATGAATAAAGCTGTTATGACATTATTAAAATATAAAGAAACCTACAACAATAGTAGTAGTTTTGAAAGACTGAAAACAGGGAACAGGACAGGAGCCTTCCACAAGGGGCCTCTAAAAGACTCTACACAGCAGTATATCAAAGCAGATGACTCATAGCCAAACTTTAGGCAGAATACAGGGAATCTTATGAAAGAATGGGGAGATATGAAGATCTGGCAGGGACAGGAGCTCCACAAGGAGAGCAACAGAACCAAAAAATGTGGGCTCAGGTCTTTTCTGAAACTGATACTCCAACCAAGAACCATGCATCGAGATAACCTAGAACCCCTGCACAGATATAGCCCCTGGCAGCTCAGTGTCCAAGTGAGTTCCCTAGTAATGGGAATAGGGAGCATCTCTTACATGAACTCAGTGGCTGCCTCTTTGATCACCTCCCTCTGAGGTTGTGGGGCAGCCTTACTAGGCCACAGAGGAAGACAGTGCCACCAGTCTAGATAGGTTAGGATCAGAAGGAAGCGGAGAAAGACCCCCCCCATCAGTGTACTTGGGGAGGGGTATGGAGGAAGATGAGGGAGGGAGGGTGAGATTGGGAGGGGACAAGGGATGAGGCTACAGCTGAGATACAAAGTGAATAAACTGTAATTAGTAAAATAAATAAATGTATATAAAAAGAGTGAAAAGTACATCTATAAGTAAGGAGTTATTCTTAATAATCAAGAAGCAGACTCTTGGAAGGCTAAAAGTCATTAACATGATAAACAAGATAATTGAGCATTAAATTAACAAATACTCATAAGGTAAACAAATATAAGCATAAAACTGAAAACACAGATTTGAATGCTCTGAGAAATTCATCCATATATTGGATTTTGAACTATCATTCTCTCCAAATCTTTATATTGAATATAAAGATAGACTAATATTATTTTCAAGAAATTTGCAATTATGAATTTGAATCTCAGGAAAATGAATTTTATGTGTTTATAGTAGATCCCTAATTCAGTAATTACCATAAATTAGTCTGAAGGTATTTTGAAATTACAATAAAATTTAACCTATAGCTCCAAAGTTAAACCTTGAATATGGCAGGAAGACCTTTAGAATCAGATGATGAGAGTCATATTGTGTCAATTAACTTTTTGTCCTTTTGATAAATGTCTTAAAAGTACAATGGAACATTCAGAGTGTGGAAATGAGACACAGGAAAAAAAAACCTTCAAGGATGTACCTTCATTAACCTATATTTTCCAACTAACTTGGTTCCAGATCTCAAAGCTCAAATACCACCCAATACCCTAATCAAATTTGGAATTCATTAATCAGTTAAACAATTGATTAGATTAGAACTTAATCATTTCTCTTACCTCTCTAACAAACATATCAGGAGTTATACTTGATAAATGTAAGTTTCTCTCAATCCAATCAACTTGGCAATATCAACCATATCACACACGAAGTTTTTCTTTTCACACATGAAGTTGAAATGAATGTTTTTAAAACAAAATCGTAAATTAAATGATGAAAGTGTCACAATTTTAAAAAAGTAATTTTACAGATGTTTCAAATTATTTAAAGTGAATTCCATCTGTTCTTAGTCTAAAAATTCCACAATTTTAGTCTAAAGTTGATGTATCCACATAATTTTGCATTTTATATCTTCAAAAACATAATATTTAAAATATTAAATCTGAAACACTCTAAATATATCATGAAAGGAATAAGTAAAAGAATGTTGCATGTTATAAAGTTTCTTTTTTTAAAATAAGCAAAAGACCCGTAAATTTCAAAAATAAAAAATGTCCAGACAAATCATTATGACATACAAAAACCTCCAAAAATAGCACTGAATTTGATTTGCTTTGGCCATATACTGCTTGGCATGGGACCTCACCTCATGTGTCACTTGAATCACCAGTAAGTTTGTTGTTGTTAAGGAAAAATAATGTTCCTTTGTTAGTGTTTATCAATTGAAGACAGCTCCTGGGTTTGGGATGGGGACTTGGGGCCACTTCTCCTCTGATCTGCTATCTGGTTTAGTCCTGTGCTTGCCCAGTGCTTGTTGCCACAGTCTCTGTGCATTGATATGTATGTCAGTCCTGTCATGTCTTGTATCCTAGGTGTCTTCCATCACCTTGGCTCTTAGAATCCTCTGCATAGTCTTTCCTCAAAGTTCTCTGCACCCTGAGAAGGAGTTGGCAGAAATTCTACATTTTCTAAACACTCTTTGTTGCGGGTCTAAGTATACTAACCTATGAGTATAACAGAATGTCTTTAGGAGTCATTGTATTGATACATTCCTTTGGTAGAACAGTACTATTTGATAGTCTCAGGTTTTCGACCATCCAAGCAGTATCAGACATAGATTTAAGGCTGTCCTTAAATCCAATCCAGTACTGGAGTGTCACTTTCACTTTTGCACCACTATTGTTCCAGTTTATCCTGCAGGCACGTCATTATAGTAGAACCCTGGTTTGTGTTTTCAGTTCTCTAGTAACATGAAAAGTACCTTTTAGTACCATGAATACAAGCTAAAAAGTGTGAAAGCTCTAGGTAGGTTTCTCCATCTTCAAGGAATTATATAGGTGTTACTGTCATACCTTAAAAGCACATCCCATTTGTCTTTCTAAATGAGGATTGATCACCCTAGCCCGTGACCACTTTCTTGATTATCTTCTTTAGGTGTCAAGAATCTACCGCAAAAGGCATTTGAAAGACTCTACCTAGCTGTGTTTCAAAGCAGACACTAAGACTCATAACCAAACCCTCGGCAGAGTGCAGGGAATCATATGAAAAAAGGGGAGTTAGTATGATATGGAAAGGATAGGAGTTCTACAAGGACCAAATATATCCAGGCACAGGGTCTTTTTTGAGACTGACACTCAACCAAGGACCATCTATGGATATAACCTAGAACTTCTGCTCGGATGTGGCCCGTGGTAGCTCAGTAACCAAATAGTTTTCCAAAGTAAGGGGAACAAGGACTATTTCTAACAGGATCTCAAGGTCAGGCTCCTTGACTCCCCCCGCTCCCCCAAGGGAGGAGCAGTCCTGTTAGGTCACAGAGGAGGATTCTACAGCCAGCCCTGAAGATACCTGATAAAACAGGGTCAAATGAAAGGGGAGGAGGTCCTTCCCTATCAGTGGACTTGGAAAGGGGCAGGGAGGAGACCAGGAGGGAGTGTGGGGTTGGGGAGGGAATGAGGGAGCAGGATACAGCGGGGACACAGAGTTAACAAAATGTAACTAAAAAGAAAAATAAAATTAAAAAAAAAAGAAAAAAAAATAGGTGTTACTGTCAGCATTAGGACATTGCCATCATTTTGTGAGAGCACTCAATAATCATGGCAATAGCTTGGACTGTTTGGAGGTTTCCATGGAGGTTTTCTTGGCCAACAACCTGATTAGATGTATCCCATTCCTGGCACTAGAAGTTACAGTCGTTGGCAAAGGATCCCTGTTTTGACTTTGTTTCATCTGTTTTTTGATGACTGTATTTAGATTTATTTGATAAACATATATATATAGTAAGAAACTTCTTGTCTATTAGGTTCCCAGGTGACCACTCAAACAGTTCTTCATTTAACTGTCCCTCTCTGTATTCCTTCTCTTACTCCCTGCTTTCCTCCCATTCCAACCTGATCTTTCCATTGAAAGCCCACTACATACTCATCTACCCATTTCCTGTACCTGGGAGATGCTTTTCTCCCCTCCTCCGTCCTTTACTCTACAGAAACGTCTGCGATTATATGCATTGTACCATGTCTACCGAGAACCTGAAGAGTTAATCTTCTCTTGTAAGTGAATGCATACTCTGGTTTTTTTGTTTGTTTGTTTGTTTGTTTTGAGTCTAAGTTAACACAGTCAATATGATTTTTATAGCTCCATTTATTTACCTTTGAATTCAGTATTTTTTTACAGTTGAGGAATATTCTATTGCATAAATATATAATATTTTCTTTATCCATTTACCCACTGACTGACATCTAGAATGTTTGCAATTTCTTGCTCTTATAAATATAGTTGCAATGCATATACTTGAGTAAGTCTTTGTAGGAGGATATAGAGTCATTTAAGTATTTTCCCAAAAAGGGTGTATTTGGAACTTATGATGAATCTATTTCCAGCTTTCAATACTGGTTATACATGTTTGTACTTTTAAGAAAAGTGGATGTATGTTTTCCTGACCCCACATCTTCAACAACATGAGCTCCTTTTTATTTTATAGACCATGAGCATTCTGACTGGTGTAAGATAAAATCTCAAAGTACTTTTGGTTTATGTTTTCTTTTTCAGGAAGGATGCTGAACATTTATAAAAGTGTTCTTCAAACATTGTGTTTCATATTTTGAGGACTCTGTTTAGAATTTTTTAACTCTTTTTAATTTTTTATTAATTACACTTTATTCATTTTGTATCCCCCCATAAGCCCCTCCCTCCTCCCCTCCCGATCCCACCCTCCCTCCCCTTTCTGCATGCATGGCCCTTCCCTAGTCCACTGAAAGGGGAGGTTCTCCTCTCCTTCTTTCTGATATTAGTCTATCAGTTCTCATCAAAAGTGGCTGCATGGTCATCTTCTGTGGCCTGGTAAGGCTGCTCCCCCCTCATGGGGAGGTGATCAAAGAGCAGGCCAATCAGATTATGTCAGAGGCAGTTCCTCTTCCCTTTACTATGTAACCCACTTGGACTCTGAACTGCCCTGAGCTGCATCTGTGCAGGGGTTCTAGGTTATCTCCATGAATAGTCCTTGGTTGGAGTATGAGTCTCTCTCTGGGAAGTTCCCTGTGTTCAAATTTTCTTGTTCTGTTGCTCTCCTTGTGGAGTTTCTGTCCTTGCCAGCTCTTACTATTTCCCACTTCTTACATAAAATTCCATTCACTCTGCCCGACAGTTGGCCATCAGGCTCAGCATCTGCCATTCGATATTCCTCTGTTGAGAATTCTCAGTTTAGCTCTGTACCTCATTTTTTAATTGGATTACTAGGAACTCCATAATGAGACTAACAGATCCAAAAAACACGGGGCCAGGGAGGCCTGCAGAGACCAATATTCCAACTAAGGACTATGCATGGAGAAGACCTAGAACCCCTGCTCAGAAGAAGCTGCTCAGTTTCCAAGTTGGTTCCCTAGTTAAGAGGAGCAGGGGCTGTCTCTGACATGAAGTAAGTGGCCTGCTCTTTGATCACCAACCCCTGGGGGCTGGGGTGCAGCCTTGCCAGGCCACAGAGGAAGATGATGCAGCCAGTCCTGAGGAAACCTGATAAGCTAAGGTGAGATAGAAGGGGAGGACGTCCTCCCTTATCAGGGGACTAGGGAAGGGGCATAGGGGAAGAAGAGTAAAAGTGGGTGGAATTGAGAGGAGATGAGGGAGGAGGCTGCAGCAGGGACAAAAAGTGAATAAATTATAATAAATAAATAGATAGATAGATAGATAAAGAAAGAAAGAAAGAAAATTAATAAAATAGGTAGTCTGAGTCCAAGACCTTCTATTGCTCTACTACATGTGTGTATATGTGTACATGTACCAAATAATGAACACTTTAAGACAATTTTATGCATTTATATAATGTCTTTTGATCACATTTACTATCTTCATTTTCTAAAACTATTTCTGCTTCCCCCACCTCATTTTCCACATTCCTGCATTCCTTGTTAATTTCAAGTCATTTTCTTGTGGATTTTCTCATAGAATCCACCTGTGAGTATAAACACTATATTTGTGTTTAGAGGTAACTGGTTATTTAACTTAACTGGACCTCTCTGTCTCCATCCATTCTTTCTACTGATAATCTCATTGTTGCATGTGATGATTAAATAAAACATCTTATGTGTGTGGATAGCACATGTTTAAATGCCTATCTGCTGACGTGCACCATGGCTGATTCCAAACCGTGGTTGTCGTACAGGTTGCTATAATAACTTTGGCATGCAGGTGCCTCTGGAGTATGCTGACATAGATTCTTTGGGGTATGCAGAGGAATTTTAGTCCAGCATCATGGCTATGCAGTCAAGGGATCACATGCAAACACCTAGGTCTGTGTGCCCCTGCTAGAATATAAACCCTCAGTACACACCTTTAATCCCTATAGATGAAATACAGTCAAACCTTTAGTGCACACCTTTAATCCCAAACAATGGTGTCCGGCAAAATGACAAATCAGAGAAAGATTTGAAGAGTGAGTCAGAGATAGGATCAGGAGAACAGACAGGAAAGAGAAGCTACTTAATTGCAGCACAGATAAAGTATGATGATGTGAGTGCAGAAAAGGAATGTCGTAGAGTTTGCGCAGTCAGCACATTACAGCTCAGTGTAGGTAATTTGGTGCAATTCAGTGTGTGGAGTTCAGAGGCAGTTTTTTTTTCCAAGCAGAGAAATTCAGTGAGAAGCCAGTTTGAATCAGTAAGCTTGAAGAGGAATTTTGCTCCAGAACAGCTGAGTTTAACCTGCCAGCCAGAGTGCAGAAAGAACTGAAAAGGATAAGTTTATTCATCAGTGGATCTCAGAGGCTGAAAGCATTCTTTGCCTAGGTTAACAGCCAGAGGCTGAAGCTGAATCCTTCAAGTCCAGTCCAACAGAAGACTAGATTGTGTGGTGGTTAGAAGCTATCAGACCTAGGATTAGAGATAGATAGAAACACTCTACGTTCAGCCCAAGCCATGTATTAGTAAAGCTTATGCGTGAATCTTATCTCATCTGGTCATCAAAAGAAATAAAAACAACATTTTTAGGGTTATATATCCAAAGTAAAATGTCTAAGACTTAAGAATGCCCTCCTTTGCCATTTCTTCAGTATCAGTTTCATCTTTATCCCTCCATTTCTTGTAAGCAGGACAATGTTTAGTTTGAAGGTTTTATGGGTAGATTAATGACCCCTCTCCCTCCATTGGAAGTCCCACCTGGTTACAGGTGGTGGTGACTTCAGACTCAGCATACCCCAATGCTAGGAACATCCCTTTATTTTGAGATTATAATATTAGACATTTCCCTGTTATATTTCCTCCTGCCACACCCTATTGTGGACCAATTTTTGCTTTCTTTCAAATCAATGATCTCTTTCTTCAGTGTTACTGTATTCCTGTGTGTATTTCTAAGTATGATCTGTTCAGACCGTATAATTTTGTTTGCGTATACGCTTCTAAAGGCTGAACTTTTGGTATTGGATAACCAATTGGTGTATTCTTCCCTGGAAAGACTGTTTTCCTAATTCCAGCAATTCAGCATAGTCCGCGTTGGCATGTTCATTGCTGTCACCACGGTTTAGCTCATATTTGGTGCTGAGTGTTTATGGTTATAGATTCTGGCATTATTGGAAGACACTATCTCAGACTCTCCCTGAACCTGAAGATCACTGTTTAGACTGGATAACCCCCAAATCACAGGATTCTCTTGTTTCTTCCTCACAGCTTCAGGGTTGTAGGTAAGTGTTGTTGCACCTGGTTTTTTCGTTGATACTAGAAATGTTACATGGATCTTCGGTTTGCGTATTTTATAGACTGTTACATCTCCCCATTTTCTGCTTGTTGTTTTCATTTAAAAATGTATTTTATGGAAAATCTGAATAATTGTTGAATGTTGTTCATGTTTTAATAAAAACTCGAGTGTTTAAAAGTTTGTTTATTATCTATTTAATTGTTTTAATGTATTTAAGTGAATTTTTTCTGTCCTTACTCATCTCTCTGACTCATTCAATTTTATTTAAACTTATTTAGCTTACTGAGTTTCATCATTTTTAAAGTTTTATTATATACATATATATATATATGAGTATTTACATGTATGTATGTTTGCATGTGTATGGATATTCACTACATACATCCTTGATACCTTTTGAGGCCTTAGAGGGGATCAGATCTCTTGAAATTGAAATGATTTCTCTCTGTTACAAAGACCAGGTACCTCCAAAGTGATATTTTTTCCCCAACAGTTACAGCTCTCTTGATAGCTTCCTAACATTTATGTCTCTATATATTCACTGATAGTGTAGGACTCATGCTATCAGTTAATCTTCCAGAAAGCAAACATACCCCATAAGCCTCCTTACACATTATGAAAGATCAGTGTTGTAGAACTCAAACTGCTTTAGAATTCAGTGCAGATTCAAAATATGCTTTAATTTTGTGCTGATTTTGTGACCATGGGTAAAATTTTAATATTGTTGACTCTCATTTTCTTTTTTTTTTTTTCAAAGAAGGAAAGGTTTTAATTGGCTTTTTTTTTGCTAAAATCAAATATGCCTTTTACATAATTGACATTGAAAATATGTAAATTCTATCCTGTTAAGGTATCAAACCTTAATAGCACATCCCCAGGCAGTTTTAAACTGAATATAATGAAGTCCTTGATTTTCAGCAACCTCAGGTACAATGTTCTTCTGTGAATTGTGTTATTAATGTGTGCTCATCACTGTGCCTTTGTAAAATTAGTATATCTAGTTATTTTTTATTTATATTTAGGATTCCTCTCTCTTTACAGTGATTTTTTTTTTCTCATAATACCATTAGAGACTTCTATCTCCAAGGAAGGGATAGGGACTCTATTAATGGGTTGGGTGTTAAGGTTCATTAAGATTCACTTAGTTAGGGCTTAGTGAGTCATGTGCTTATTCAAATGATGTATAAGACCTTTTAAAATTAGAGCAAAGTTTTTTTTTATACTTTTCTCATATATAAATTAGTTTCATGAATACTCCTATTTCTCAAGAGCTATGTAACTCTAAAACTTGATCATAAGATGCAAAGTCAAGGTCAAATATCATTAGGAATGGGTTATTAGCTACCCAAGATAGACAGGATGTAAGATCTCATATACATGAGGCCAGAATTTGTTTGAAGAAAATTATCATTAAGGTGAAATTCACTGTCAAGTAATTTAACATATAAAGCAATTCTAGCTAGAGTATTATTAATGATGAAATATAACCAGTTAGAAACTCGATGTTGACAGAAATAGAACATATTTTGATTTCTGTCTCCTCTATCATAAAGATGCACATACACACATGGGCACACACACACACATGAATATGCACTTTAAACACTAGACTTGACAGATAGGTTTCCATTAATACACATTAAATGTGCAAGTTGTTTGTTCTTAGGTATTACTAAATTTTTTCCTCTTTAGATTGACATTTTAATTTTTATATTAATTACAGTTTATTCACTTTGTATCCCAGCTGTAGTCCCTCCATTATCCCCTTCCAATCCAGCTCTTCTTCCCTCAGCTCCTCCCATGCCCCTCCCCAAGTCCACTGATAAGGAAGGTTCTCCTTCCCTTCCCTCTGACCCTAGCCTATCAGGTCTCATCAGGACTGGATGCATTGACATTTTCACAGTGGTGTCTATTAGAATTCCTTTCTTTATCATATACACGGAAATATTATACAGAAAAATAAAGTTGTTCTGTCTGTGAGGTTATGTCATTGAATTATGTTTTACATTACCTGAAAAGTTTAATTCTGTGTTTCTCGGTGAAAATGGTCATGCAATTTTGTCATTGTGCTTCATTTACTTCTTTTATTTTTATAACTAATTAATGTATTTTTTTTTTTTTTACTTTACATCCCAATCTTAGGCCCTGCCCTTCTCTCCTCCTGTTCCCACAGTCAGTCCTTCTTCACCCTTCCCCCTCCTTTGCCTCTCAAATAAAGGAAGCCCCACAACCACCAAGACACCCTATCATATCAGACCTGAGACCGTCCTCTTCCCTTGTGATCTAGCAAGGAAGCTCTGCCAGGAGAAAGTGATGAACAGCAGCAGCAGAGTCCTTGTCAGAGACAGCTCACGCTCCCCTTACTAGGGAGACACATAAAGATCAAGCTGTCCATCGGGTACATAGATGGAGCCGGCCTAGATCCAGTCCATGTAGAGTCCTTTGTTCATTCTTCAGTCTCTGAAAGCCCCCTGGGCCCAGGTAAGTTGGCTTTGTTGATCTTCTTTGAAGTTCCTGTTCCCTTCAGATCCTTCAATCCTTCTGCCCATTCTTTCTCAAGGCTCCTTGGGCTCAGCCCACAGTTTGGCTGTGACTCTCAGCATTTGTTTTCTTCTGTTGCTGGGTAGAGCCCCTCAGAGGACTGCTATGCTAGGCTCCCTTCTGCAAGCATAGAAGAATATCATTAATACTGTGTGTCTCAGGTAAGGCCAGGCGTTGGTTTGATATTCCTTCAATCTCTGCTCTATCTTTATCCCTGCACACCTTGTAGGCAGGATAAATTTTGAGTTGACTTTGTGTGTGTGTGTGTGTGTGTGGGGTGAGTTGAAATTCCACTAGGAGTCCTGTATGGTTAGAGGATGGCCTCTTCATTCTCCAGTACCCCTGTTACTAGGGGTCTCAGATAGAGTCACCCCCAAAGACTCCCAGGAGACTACCCTGTCCCAGAGATGCCCCTGCCAGCAATTTTTCTTCCACCTGCAAGCCCTCTGCTCTCCTGCCCCCACTCTCCCAACATCTCACCCTACCCTCATTTTTCTTAGCATTCCCTCTCCTATCCTCTTCCCTCTCTTCCACCACTCACTGTCTATTATATTCCCCTTTCTCACTGAAATTCAAACGTTATCCCTCAGGCCTGTCTTTGGGTCTGTGAATTGTAGTGGGTTATGTTGTTTGACTAATATCTGCTTTTAAGTGAGTACATATTATATGTATATTTAGATATTCCTCTGCTGAGAATTCTTTGTTTAGCTCTGTAACCCATTAATAACTGGATTGTTTGGTATTTAATTTCTTGAATTCTTTATGTGTTCTGGATATTAGCCCTCTGTCTGATGTATGGGTGGTAAAGCTCTTTTCCAAGTCTCTAGGCTGTTGTTTTGTTCTATTGACAGGGTCCTAGCTTAACAGAAAAATTTCAGTTTCATGACATCCCATTTATTAATTGTTGATCTTAGAGCCTGAGCTGTTGGTTTTCTGTTCAGGAAGTTATATTCTGTGCAAATGAGTTTAGGCTTTTTCCCACTTTTTTTCTTTTAACAGATTTAGTGTATCTGGTTATTTTGAGGTCTTTGACCCACTTGGACTTCAGTTTAGTGCAGGATGATAAATATGGATCTATTTGGCTTTTCGCTATATCTAGACATCCATTTAGACCATTTGTTTAAGATGCTATATTTTTTCCATTGTACGGTTTTGGCTTCTTTGTCAAAAATCAAGTATCTGTAGGTGTGTGAGTTTATTTCTTGGTCTTCGGTTTAATTCCATTGATTGACCAGTCTGTTTCTATGCCAATACCATACCATTTATATTACTGTTACTTTATAGTACAGCTTGAGATCAGGAATGGAAATACCTCCAAAAGATCTTTTATTGTGCAGTATTGTTTTAGCTATTCTGGGGATTTTTTTCCTATGAAGTTTAGAATTATTCTTTCATGGTCTGTAAAGAATTGTGTTAGTAGATTGATGTGAATTACTTTGAATCTGTAGTTTCCTTTTGGTAGGACAGCCATTTATCTCTGTCAATCCTTCTGATCCATGAGCCTGGGAGATCTTTCTGATTTCTCTGAGCTTGTGATATCTTCTTAAATTTATTTCTTCAGAGACTTGAAGTTTTTTTCTCACAAGTTTTTACTTGCTTGATTAGAGTTACACCAAGATACTTTATGAATCCCATAAGTTTGGACATGTTGTGCCTTCATTTTCATTGAATTCTAGATAGTCTTTAATTTCTTTCTTTCTTTCTTTCCTGACCCAGTGGTCATTGAAAAGAGAGTTGTTCAGTTTTCATGAGTTTGTACATTTCTCTTGTTTCTTTTGTTGTTGAAATCTAGCTTTAATCCATGGTGTTATGATAAGATGAAAGGAATTATTTCAGTTTTCTTGTATCTGTTGAGGCGTGCTTAGTGACAAAGTACATGGTTAATTTTGGAGAAAGTTCCATGAAGTGCTAATAAAAATGTATTTGGGTGAAAGTTTCTGTAGATATCTGTTAGGTCCATTTCATTCATGACATCTATTAGTTTTATTTCTCTATTTAGTTTCTTTCTTGATGAACTGTCTGTTGGTGGGAGCAGGGTGTTGAAGTTTCCCACTATAAATGTGTGGAGTACCACAGGTGGTTCAAGTTTTAATAGTATTCTTTTACCAGTGGGGGTTCCCTTGTGTTTGGGGCATAGATGTTCAGAATTGATGTTTTTGATTTTTTTTTTCTTTTCATGAGTATGAAGTGTTTTTCTTCATCTCTTGATTAGTTTGATCGAAAGTCTATTTTATAAGATAATAGAATGGCTTCTCCAGATTGCTACTCTGTTGCATTTGATTTGAAAACCTTTTTTAACCCTTTGCTGACAGATGTCTATCTTTGTTACTAAGTTAAGTTCCTTTTTTGTAATATTTTAATTAATTTATTTTTTATTAATTACAGTTTATTCACTTTGTACCCCACCTTTAGCTCTCCTAACATCAACTTCTGCTAATCCCACCCTCCCTCCCTCATTTTCTCCTATGCCCGTACCCCAGTCCACTGTTAGCAGAGGTCCACCTCCCCTTCCATCTGATCCTAGTCCATCAGGTCTCATCAGGAGTTGATGCATTGTCTTCTTTTGTGTCCTGGCAAGGCTGAATCCCCTCAGAGGGAGGTGATCAAAGAGTAGACCACTGAATTCATGTCAGAGATAGTCCCTGTTCCCATTACTAGGGAACCTAATTGGAAACTGAGCTGCCATGGGCTACATTTGTTCAGGGACTCTAGGCTATCTCCATGAATGGTCCTTGATTAGAGTATCAGTCTCAGAAAACACCCGTGTTCAGATATTTTGGTTCTGTTTTTCTCCCTACATTCATCAGAATGGTTAAGATGAAGAATTCAACTGACAACACATTCTGGAGAAGATATGGAAAAAGGGGAACCCTCCTTCATTGCTGGTGGGAATGTAAACTTGTACAGCCACTTTGGAAATCAATCTAATTTGTTTCTTTTATGCAGCAGAGTGATGGATTCTTTTTTTAATTCATTCTGTTAACCTTTCTCTTTTTATTGGGGAATAGAGGCTAATGATGTTGAGAGATATTAATGACCAATTGTTGTTAATTTCTATTATTTTGATGTTGTTGTTGGTAGAGTGTATGTGAGGTGTGTGTGTGTGTGTGCAAAGTGCTCCCTATTTCGGTTTTGCTGATGTGAAGTTATTTATTGCCTGTATTTTTCTGGGTAGAGTTAGCCTCCTTGTGTTAAAGTCTTACTTCTAGCATCATCTACAGGACTGGATTTGTGGACAGATATTGTTTAAATTTGCTTTTGTCATGGGATATCTTGTTTTATCCTTCTATGGTAATTAAAAGTTTTGCTGGGTATAGCAGTCAGGTCTGACATCTCTGGTTAGTTTCTAAATGTTTATGTGAACCCTTTCACAGTGGTATTATGTCAATTCATGTAATCCATGTTCCTGAGTCAGGCTCTTTCATGTTTTGCTCATAATAAATTAAATGGTATTCCTCTTGCACTTAGAGCTGTGTTTTGTGATTTATATCACATTGGAAATATATGTTTGCATTCGTGATTATTGTCATTTCTATTACCATGATTATATTCATTTTCTAATTTCCTGTACCAGCTGTATCTCCACATTATGAAACTTAGAATCAGTGTAAATAATTTGTCCTTACACATAGTCAGAATTGATAGCTTGACTATTAGCTACAGACTAAAACTGAAGCACAAAGGAATGATTTTACTTTTAAGAAACTGACTCAAGAGACTGTAGAATAAATTTATAGTGTAGACTGATAAGCTAATAAATCAACAAGTTGACCTGTACTCTTTAGTAGGAAGAATCCTAAAAACATACTTATTGCCTTTCTCTCAAAGTGATTTTTGTCTCTAAACCTCTAAACTGATTTGGGGGGCACTACTGTACACTGAAATATGATTTGTTGTTTTCAAAGTTACTGTTTAATGTTAAGCTAAACTTGAATTTGAGCTACTAGAATGGGTATATAAATTATTTGTTGCTGAAAAAGATAGGATACCATCAGGCTATTAACTAATACTCTAAAGACCACTTATATTTCTTATGTGAAATATACCTTCTTAGACTGTAATTGTATAACAATGGCTTTATTAATGTAGTAGTTTTCAATATAGCTAATTTATGCAGTAGATGAGATGGCTCGGTGGATAAGCATGCCTGATGCCTAGTTAACTGAGTCCTATAACTGGAACGTATTTGCTTGAAGGATAGAATGGATTTACTGAAGCTGGGTCCTCACTTCCACTTGCGTGCAATAGCATGTGCTTTTAGAAATGATTATTTTTAAATGATTAACAAAATACTAGAGTAGTAGTTTAAGCCTTCAAATTAAGAAATAATGTTAGGTAACTTTATAAAAGAATGAGATGTATATCATATACTCACACTCCTTTCGTTTTTCTCATCTTTATATTTCCTCTCTGCATTATGTCAATATTAGAATATTAGCTCTCTAAGGAAATATATATGAGTGTTGATTCAAACCAATGCTATGTATGCAGAATGTCTTAAGTGATTTTCAGTATAGCAAGAAGTGTAACACTACAATAATGCATGTATACATTAAGAAACAAAATGTGATTCTTTTAGGGGTCACTTTTTTATTACCTGCTCATTAACATCTTTGTAAGATTGGTATCTTCCTTGTTCCTGAGTCATGCTTATGTTATAGTAGCAATAAAAACTCATCAAAGAAAACCTCCCTCTATCAAGAGAATAAATCTCTGGTCTGGTTGAAAACCTAATATCTCAAATGAGTGGTTTGAACACCTGGCTAAGAAACAACCCCTAGGCAGGTAAGCTCCCCTTAAACCAAACTAGAGCTGGGTGAAACTATTAGCCTATTAGTGAGCTGGGGTATTTCCCTCCCTTGAATCTTTCTTGCTGCTAATTCAGCAGCTAATCTGGGCCATGGTCTTTTAGCTTCATAAACAGTCCAGCTTCATAGAATTATTCAAAAAAAGAATAACTTCTGTTTTTCTTTCTTTATTAACTGTGCTTTCCTCAACACTATGGTTTTCCGCTATATTTGGGACTCTCGTCATCTTTCTGTGAAACCTCCCTCTAGGCCAGGGGCTGCTTGTTTACCAGGTGTTTAACCTCCGTGTCTACTTAATGGCATAAAATATCCCCATCTCCTTTTTTTTTTTCTTTTCCAGAAAGCTGTTAATATTTACATCTTGATTCCCCTGGAGGTTTTCTTTTAATTTATAATGAAGTTGTCCTTTGTTTCTGTTTGAGTCCATTCTTAATTTTTTTTTTCATGAAACCTAAAACCAAGAGGATAGTCTGAATTCCCCTTTATCATTTTTTTTCATAAAACTGAGTAATATTTAAACTATGGTTTAGGTTAGTGATTATTAGAATTGAATAGTTCTTTTTTAATAACTAATTTATTTATTTATTTATTCACTTTACATCCGAATGGTAGCTCCCTCCTTCCTCTCTTCTTGGTACCACCCTGCCACCCTCTTCCCTTAATCCCCTGCTACCTATTATTCAGATAAAGTGACCTCCCCTATCAACCCTCCCAAGTGCATAGTCACATGAGGACTGTGTGGATCCTTCTCTGTGGCCTGGCAAGGGAGTCCAAGCCACAAAGTAGTGATTGAAAAGCATGCAACAGAGTCCTTGTTAGAGACTAGCCTCAACCTCCTTAAAAGGAAACCCACATGAAGATCAAGCTCCCCATTGGGTACATAGGGTTAGGGGGCCTAGGTCTATGCATGGTCCCCTGGTTGGTATGAAAATCCAGGAAGCAAATTCATACCCCCAGGATACTGCAAGTTGAGTGGACAGAATAGGAACCACACTCTCAAAAAGAGTGTGAAGCAGAAAACAGGGTTTGGAAAAGCACGATTTCAAGTCAAAGCAGTTTGTGTGGCAATTTTGACTCTTCCGCTCACGAGTTAGCTAATAGGTGAAAATTATTTCTGAGGCTACCTGACATGTATATAGGAAATTAAGAAAACATCTGGCTGGGAGAAAGGCTGTGAGCACACATGCATGCATGTGAATAAATAATTGCCATGGCAGCTGGTATTCAGTAAGGTTCAACAGATTTAACATTATGAAAATTATAGAGCAGACTATTCAAAGGAGAGACTGCACCCGAAAGTTGACTCCTATGAGAACTCTCCCCCAAAACAAATGTCTTTAAGTGAAAAAAAAAAAAAAAAAAAAAAAAGCTTGATTCAAAATTTCCAAGAGCCTGGTCCTTTTTCTTTCTTCCTTTCTTCCCCACCCCTCTTTTTTTTTTTCACTTTACATCCTTGCAACCCCTTTCCTCCTCTCCTCCCAGTCCCACCCTGACTTCCTTCCCATTCCCCGCTCCGTTTTTCCTCAACAAAGGGGAGCTCTCCTTTCCCATCCATCCCAGCTCACCAAGTTGCATCAGGACTGAACCTGTCCTTTGGCCCTGTGGTCTGTCAAGGCTGTCCCACCAGGGGAAAGTTATCTAACAGCTAGCAAGTGAATCTGTGTCCTATGCCTTCCGCACTTCCCTTGCTAGAGGGCCCACATGAAGCATAAGCTGTCCATCTGCTTCATCTTTGTAGGGGGCCTAGGTCCAGTTCATGCAAGGTCCCTGGTTGATGCTTCAGTCTCAGCAAACCTCTCTGGGCCCTGCTCAGTTGTTGGCTCTGTTGCTTTTCTTGCAAATCTACTGTTACCTCCAGATTCTTTTCCTTTTACTTTCCCCAGGACTCCGGAGTCATCACCCAATGTATGGCTGTCTTAGCATCTGTTTTGATGAGACATAGATATGCATAAATATATGCACACCTTAAAAATTTACTTTGTGCTTAATAGAAAATTTCAATAGTAGTGACAGAATTGACTGTTTAGAAATTTCATTGTGGATTTCATTTTCAATTTCATTTTAATATATTTACTTGCAAGTGCTGTAATTTTATACACTATTTCTGGTAGAATTTTCAGTTCCATACCTTTCTGCTAGTTGTTCTCAAAAAGCCAGCCTATTTAAATTATTTCTACACTGCTGCTGCTGACCTTTTTCCCTAGAAACTATACTCAGTTGGTCAGTTAAATAAACACTCAGTCCGTCAATTAAAAAAAAATCCTGCAGCTAAATTCTGTATTATTATAATTAAAACATTAATGGAAACTTTTCTGAAATTCTGAATGTCAAACATGAGTTTTTCTACTTCATCTTTCAGAATTAAAAATTAAAGCAGAAAAGCAAATGTTAGTTTGATCTTTTGATCTAGATTTAGAACTTATCAATTTTGGTTGAGAATAGTTTTACATGTGTCATCAACATATTTATGATTAGAAGGAAATAGAGAAATTCAACAATTACTAATTGCTTATTCTAAAAAAAGAACCTCATTATCTGATATAATTTGATACTTCATTAAAGCATTTTTGTGTATATTATACTCTTTCTCATCATCAAAGAATATCTGAAGCTCATTAACTATCTTCAAATGACAAATTACTTTCCTTCTTTGACTGCAAGTTTCTCTTCTTTTCATCAGTAAGCATTTTACTTTCAAGATTACATTTAATCTTTTTTACCCTTTAAATGATTTACTTCTTAACTAACATGAACAATTTTATAATTAAATGTTTTGACACAAAAAAGCTTATCTATTTTGCCGAAGAACATTAAACTAGATTGTTACAATCTAAAAAGATTTTATCTTTAACAGTGTGGAAAAGTATGGAAATGGTACCACAAAAGATATGAATGATCGGTATTAAATAAAATTCAGGACTGATTAATAGTATCTTTTAATATATGTTAATTATTGTGGACTGGAGAACTTTATTTATTTTCTTATTGCTAAGTTACAAACTTGTACTTACATCCACCAATAGATATGAAGAGTATTGCACACTAAATATGGGGAACAGCAGTTCTTTTGTGATGTCAGTAATGGCAATTGGGCTTTATGTTGTAATTTTTTGCCCAATTGACTTTCAAGGCAGAATTTTATATGCATCTCAGTAGCAATGTAAACAACTAAATATAGCAGATTTTATAGAGCATATCCAACGTGTGAAATGTCTGTCTAGATAGAACTGTGAGTGCTTTTGGACTGTATAAAGAGATGTGATGTATAGATAGTCCACTGATGAGCAAATCTCCGTCTTCCATATTTGAAGGCAATAAAGCAGACACAGAAGTCTGTTATTACGGTGGAAAATGAGGCATCTCATTGGAAATTGGTAACTTTTTATAACATTTATAATTTAGTTTTACCCATCAGTGTCTATTCCCATGCTTATTAACAGAGCAGACAATCTAAATTTTATGAAAGGAGTTATGTGAAAGTGGTCGTTTAGAGGATTGTGTTGAGGTTCAGCAGTAGACTATCTTTTCATCATATGAAGCATGACACTCTATCTCTAGCAACAAAGGGTAGATGGGAGGTATAGTGATCATATAGTAAATATTTATAAAATGTACGTAAAAATTAGTCCAGAGATAATGTAAAATTTACATGCTTATTTTTGATGATACATTATGCATTAAAATTTTTACAATTTTAACTTATTTATTATTACAATTTATTCACTTTGTATCTCAGCTGTACCCCTCACTCTACTCTCCTCCCAGCCCCAATTTCTTTCCCTATTCTCCCCCTGTGCCCCTCCCCTCATCCGTGGATAGGGGAAATCCTCCTTCCCTACTGTCTGACCATTGCTTATCTAATGGTCTAATCAGGACTGGCTGCATTGTCTTCCTCTGTGTCTGGTAAGGCTGCACACCCCAGAAGGAGATGATCAAAGAGGTGGCCATGGAATCCATGCCAGAGACAGCTGCTCCCCTTACTAGGGAACCCTCTTGGAGACTGAGTGCTATGTGCTACATCTGAGCAGGGGACTAGGTCATCTCCATGCATGGTCCTTGGTTGGAGCAGCGGTCTCTGCAGCTCAGTGGGCTCAGATTTTTTGGCTCTGTAGGTCTCATTGCTGAGCTACTGTCCTGTCCAGGTCTTTCTACCTACCCCTTCTTCTATAAGATTCCCCGTGCTCTTCCCAAAGTTTGGCTATTGGTCTCAGCATCTGCTTCAGTACCCTGCTGGGTAGTGTTTTTCAAAGGCCCTCTGTGGTAGGTTTCTGCCCTGTTCCCTGTCTTCTGCTTCTGATGTCTGTCCTGTCTTCCCTTCTGAATGAAGATTAAGTATTTTTCCTGGGGGTCCTCCTTGTTGTTTAGCTTCTTCTAAGTAATAATCATATATATATATATAATCATATATATATATATGATATATATATATATGGCTACTGGAAAAATATAAAAAGAATTTTTTATATTGTATTACAGAAGGTATTTTATATTGTGCTTCACATAGGTACCTACAAAATTAAATGTTATTTTTATTGAAATTATACAAAAACCTTGTATTTCAATTAATATTATGAGACATCTTATAAACTGATAATTTATACCAAATTAGTTCTGATGTAATAATAAAATCAAAATGATTTTACAATCTTCTCAGAATTTATTAATGATTAGAACTTTCATGTTCCTTACTATGACTCTATAATATCACACACACAAACACATACACACACACATACTCACACACACACA
This sequence comes from Meriones unguiculatus, assembly GCF_030254825.1. Lineage (NCBI taxonomy): Eukaryota > Metazoa > Chordata > Mammalia > Rodentia > Muridae > Meriones > Meriones unguiculatus. Next base: position 91,916,794 of record NC_083357.1, on the reverse strand, counting down.
TTATTCCCCATATTCTGAAAGTTATTTTTGCCAGGGTAATTAAAATTATAAACTGTGGTAAATTATTGTTTGAGTGGTAAACATGTCAGAAGTCATGATCAACACATTTCTGAAATATCTTAGCAACAGAATGTGTCTTACCTTAAAAATCAGTTCAACATGAAAGAAATTGGCAACATTCTGTAGATATGAGTGATCTCTACATTTTTTTTCTTGCATTTGCCACTCCCTTTTCTAAATATGTTACATCTGTTTTGTGTCAAGTAAATAATCCCTGTGGTGCTTTGTTTTGATTTTCAACTGTACTAAATTTACAATTACCTAGGAGACACACCTCTCAAGAATTTTGTGTGTTTCTATGTAGAATTAGCCACAGAAAAATTGAGAAGCATTTTTTAAAAGTTATTACAGGAGTGGCATAGCTGTGTCTTGAGGTAATACTATTAATTTTCTGAGAAAGCACCAGATTTATTTCCAAAGTAGTTGTACAAGTTTACATCTGGTGCTTTCTCAGAAAACTGGGAATAGTGCTACCTCAAGATCCAGCTATACCACTCTTAGGCATATAGCCAAAATATATTCACCTATACAACAGAGATATTTGCTCAATCATGTTGATAGCAGCTTTCTTTGTAATTGCCAGAGCTGAAAACAACCTAGCTGTCCCTCAATGGAGAAATAGATACAGAAATTGTGGTATATTTATACAATGGAATACTACTCAGCTATTAAAAACAAGGTAATCATGAAATTTGCAGGCAAATGGTGGAAACTAGAAAAGATTGTCTTGAGTGAGGTAACCCAGAACCAGAAAGACACATATGATATATACTCACTCATAAATAGATATTAGCCACAAAATATAGGATAAACATACTAAAATCTATACACCTAAAGAAGCTAAACAATAAGCAAGACCCTAGGGAAGATGCTCGATGCTCATTCAGAAGGACAAATACAATAGACATTGGAAACAGGAGAAGCCAGGGAACAGGACAGGAGCCTACCACAGATGGTCTCTGAAAGACGCTACTGATGGAGGTATCGAAGCAGAGGATGAGACTCATAGTCAAACTTTGGGCAGAGGGCAGAGAATATTATGAAAGAAAGGGGAGGTAGAAAGACCTGGAGAAGACAGGAGCTTCAAAAGGAGACAAACAGAGAGATAAAAACTGAGCCCTCCTCATTTAGAAAGACAAATGGGATATGCATTGAACGTATGACAGGAGTCTACCGCAGAAAGCATGTGAAAGACTCTACCTAGCAGTGCTCCAAAATAGATACTAAGACTCACAACCAAACCTTCGGCAGAGTGCAGGGAATCATATGAAAGAAGGGGAGTTTGATGTGGAAAGGATAGGAGCTCCACAAGGACCAAACGTATCTGGGCACAGGGTCTTTTCTGAGATGGACACTCAACCAAAGTCCATGAGAAGATAAAACCTAGAACCTCTGCTCAGATGTGACCCGTGATAGCTCAGTAATCAATTGGTTTCCCATAGTAAGGGGAACAAGGACTATTTCTAACATGAACTCAATGACTGGCTCTTTGACCTTCCCACCTCCCAAGGGAGGAGCAGTACTGTTAGGCCACAGAGGAGGACTTTGCAGCCAGTCCGGAAAATACCTGACAAAAGCGAGTCATATGAAAGGGGAGGAGGTCCTCCCCTATTAGTGGACTTGGAAAGGGGCAGGGAGGAGATGACGGAGGGAGGGTGGGATTGGGGAGGGAATGAGGGATACAGCTGGGATACAGAATTAACAAAATGTAACTAATGAGAAAAATAAAATTATGGAAGAAAAAAAAAAAAAAACTGAGCCCTCAGGTCCCCGAAGCGAATGATACCCCAACAAAGGACCATACATGGAGAGGACCGAAAATTTCTGCCCAGATGTAGCCCATACCCTCAGTCTCCAAGTGAGGTCCCTAGTTAAGGGAACAGAAACTTTCTCTGGCATGAACTCAGTTGCAGGCTCTCTGATCACCGCCCACCCCGGGAGGCGGAAAATGGAGAGCATGCAGCCTTTCCAGGCCACAGAGAAAGACAATGTAATCAGTCCTGATGAGACCTGATAGGCTAGGGTCAAATAGAAAGGGATGAGGACCTCCCCTATCAGTTGACTAGAGGAGGGGCTTAGAGGGAGAAGAGGGAGGGAGGATGGGACTAGGATGAGTAGAGGGAGGAGGGCACAGCCAGGATACAAATTGAATAAATTGTAATAAATGATAAAAATTAAAAAAAAAATAATAAAGGAAAAAAGAAATAAAGTCATCACAGAGTTGGAATGATGTTAAGAAAAAGAAGTTAGCACTCATATCTTTTATTTGGTAGAATACTTTTATTTTTCTCACATTTCAATATCGTTGCTATGAATACATCCAGATCTGACTTCTTCATATTCTCTGTCTCTTACTTGAGTTTTTCTCCTTGTATGTAAAACCAAAGCCATTCTATGAGCTTTATATGCATTGTGTGCCAATGTCAACTGCAGTTGTTTGCAGTAGACTTACAGTATAGGCCAAACTGAACTTAAATTTGTAAAACTTTGAGAACCCACATTGCATATGTCTTGCATTACAATGGACATGTTTGTTTCTTTTTTAATCTCTATATCTGCTTTTACATGCAGTATGAAAGATCATCATCCTGAACAGATTTATTTGAATTTTAATAATTCTTAGTTTGTAACTTATGTATTGCATCCATGAAAATATAGGGATTCCATAGTGATATATTTAACATTTTGTTGAATAATAATTTCACTGTTTTTGTTTCCAGAATTTTAATATTAAAAGAAATAAGATGAGCATTATACTCTTTTAAAAATAAAATACCTTATTATTATATGTTTGCCCTTGATAGATCATCATAGTGCTAACTTTCATCCTTGCTTTATGCATCTTTTCTTTTTAATAAGTTCTGTTTTTTTTTAGAATATATCAGATTTACCTCATTCCCTCTTTATTACTTGACCTTCAACTTTTCCCATATACCCTTCCATGCTATCTTTTAATGTCACCACAATGTTAAAATTGTTACTTGCACGTATCTATAAGTATATGCGTACATTATTAAATATAAGTTGCTCAATCTGTATGTTTCATAGATATGTATGTGGACACATGTTTCTTTCAAGGAATAATGAGCTGTCTTATTCAGCTCCTTATTTATCAGGTTGTTTTGTTTTGTTTCTGAGACAAGGTCTAATGATGTACTTTTGGCTGTTCTGGTGGAACCAGGTTCAATTTGCAGTACCCTATGGAAGCTCACATCTCTCTGTATCTCCTGTTTCAGGTAACCTGATCACCTCTTTGGGCATCCGGAAGAACACTGTGTATGTAGTCCACAGAGTACATTAACACAAACATCCATAGACAAAATAAAAAGTACATTTGAAAAAGAAACATGTCTCTCTCTCTCTCTCTCTCTCTCTATATATATATATATATACACACACATATATATGCATATAAATAGATAGATACATATATATATATATATGTATGTATATTTTGTTTCTTCAAGCATGGAAAATACTTTTGGTGAAAAAGTAAAGTTAAAATAAGCAATATATTGGTGTTGTAAACAGTTTTTTTATTTTTGATTTTAATATCCTGGCATAAATACCTTATCATAATTTGGGAAGTTTTGCTAGTATTGCTATTAAATTTCCTCTTAACACAATAGACATATATAAGATCACATCTCTTCCTGGAAAAGAAGTAGAAAAATAGTCTCAATCTCTTTTCTTTGTATAAGTCTAAGCAATCATTTTTCTGTGCTCTATTTTGTCAGATTTCTTATATCAACTATTGAAGTCAATGATCAAAAACAGTGGTTTTATTTTGTCTTATTCCATAACGTATTAGTATATGTCTTACCTTGAACCTACCTTCTCCGGTTTGAATTCACAGTGAGCAGAGTAAAATGTAAATGTGGTTGAATTTAGAGTCACATCCAGATATACAAAATTAGAAACTACAAGGTTTTCAAAATTGTCCATGAAAAGATTAAACTGACCTGAGAACAGGGACCTCACAGAAACTGAGCCAATGACCAATGGTCATGCAAGGCTGGACCTAGACCCCCTACACAAATGGAGCAGTAGTGCAGCCTGGTCAACATGGAGGTCCCCTAACAATGGGAGTAGGGGCTGTCTCTGGCTCTGATGCCTGCCTCTGGATCCCTTTCCTCTAGCTAGGATACTTTGTCATGTCTCAGTAAGAGAGAATATATCTAGTCCTGCTGTAACTTGAGATGTCAGAATGGCTTGCTACCCCTTGGGACCTCCCCTTCTGGAGAAGAAGGGGATTAATGGGATAGGGACATGAGGGTGGGACTGTGAAGAAAGGAGAGAGTGGGCTGGGGTCTGGCTTCAAAATTACTGACTAAATAATAAATATATAAATGAAAATAATCTTAAAACTTATTCCTGAATGCTGATTTATGTAAAGTTAAAAAAAAAAAAATCAGCGGTAGTGACCAAAACATATGTGACTATCTATCTTTCTATCTACATCTACTATCTATCTATCTATCTATCTATCTATCTATCTATCTATCTATCCATCATCTAGCTATCTATTACCTACCATTTTCCTTTTGTCACTTGGAGACAAGCACTCACTGTAGAGCCCTGGATACACTGGGATATATTCCACTTTAAGGACAGTTCTGTCATGATTTGATGCCTTCTTTCTCTTAAATGCAACTATACAGGCATGAACTACTATACCAGTATGAGGTGTGTCTGTCTGATCCATATAATTAAATTATTCCTGTACACAATCCCTAGATGTCAAAAACATTTTCCTCTGTTTTCAGTTCTAATTTCTGCTCTTTTAGGAGCTAATATTTTTTAAATCTACACATGAAAAATTGAAGTTATTTGAGATACAAACTCAAAGTATAAAAACTAAAGTTGCTAGTCTTAAAAGCAATGCCTCAAATTGCTAAATAACTTTAAAAATAATCATTGTTATCAATTTCTAGGTTAACTCACCCTGGATCATAATAATCAGCAAGTGAAATGAAATAACTATGTGTAGAGTAATTTGAAAATTGCTACTCAAAAACATATATGCTTCTAAACCTGGGTCCAGAGGGGCCTGCAGAGACCAATACTCCAACCAAGGACCATTCATGGAGAAGACCTAGACTCCCTGCTCAAATGAAGCCCAGAGACTGCTCAGTTCCCAAGAGGGTTTTCTAGTAAGGGGTACAGGGGCTGTCTGTGACATGAGCTCAGTGGCTGGCTCCTTGATCACCTCCCTCTGGGAAGTACAGCCTTGCCAGGCCACAGAGCCAGCCCTGATGAGACCTGATAAGCTAGGGTCATATAGAAGGGGAGGAGGAAGGAAGAGGGAAGGTGGGTGGGTTGGGAGGAGACAAGTGAGCAGACTGCAGCAGGAATACAAAGTGAATAAATCGTAATAAGTAATAAATAAAAATACAAAACAGCATATATGCCAAACATCATATGATCCTGTCATATAGAATATTCCAAATAGAAAATTTTATGTACAATTAAGCAATCTCTTTAATAAAATAGATACGTCTTAATAATCTGGGATCTTCAGATTTCATTTTGCTAACATAGTAATAGGTGTTCTTAATGGTAGTTATTTACTATTACCTGTTGGCTCATTACAGAAATGTTATTAATTCACTTGTATGCATATTAGAGTATAATTTTCACACTAGTTACTACTATTTATGGTTCAGTTTGAAGAATCCTTTCAAGTATTTATGATAATTCCCAACCTTACAGGAAAAAAATTCCCTCTCTTTCAAAAAAAAAAAAATACTCTCAAACTATGAATGCAATGTTGCATTTCTGGTTTCCGGCAGACATCTGCTTCTAAAATTTAATTACCTAAGATGTATGCCAATTTGGAAGTAGAGATTTATGGCTGTTCTTAATATTCTATTATAAAATTTCCTTTCCTGTGCATCAAAATCTTTTGAGAATTTGAATGATCTTTAGTGAGATTGGCTGGCTTTGGTGATTACTCATTTTATCCTGTATAATGGACTGCAGATTTATGCATGGTGGCATGAAAGTATTTGACATATAGTTCATCTTTAAAAACATTAATGAACATTTAAAATCAATATTTAAAATCATGTTGCACTCTTCTAGACTCTTTTCACGCTACCATCGAGGACCTTCTCGCTATTTTTGGCTTCCCATCCTAGTTCTGCAGCTAAAAAGTATTACAGTCCATTTCACTTCTGTATTGCATTTCAAATAATGATGCTGTATCAGTGGCAGTGAGGAAGTTATTCCAGATCTGATTAAATCCTTGCAGATTCTAGCTAGCTTTCTTTTGTATCTGTACCAACCATTTCCACACACTTAATCCTCCATTGCCATCTCATTTCAAAATGTGATTGTCAGTCTGGGAGGTATCTTTTACTTTCTCATTCCTTAAAGGACTATAGCCTTTCCCATAATAAAATTATGACAAAATGACAGCCCCTTTGTAACCTATGCTGCATATGATTTAGGTAATAAAATAATTTCAATTATAATTTTCTGTTGCTGGTAAGATATCATCTAAAAACTGACAGAGTCTGCTTGGAAAAAATATTTTTTTATTTTGTCATTTATTTCTAATATGGAATTTCTTAAAATCACCTGGTTAATTCTAATAACAATCTTGCCATCAAATTTCATGGTATGATGAATAGATCTTAATAAAAAAAATTAAATATCTCATTGGTTTCATTTAAAAATTATGTATTTGTTTGTAATTTTGAGAATTTACAGGTGATTTGGAGCTAATTGTAATCAATCACTAAAGTACTAAGTTCAGTGTGTGTGGCTTTCTCTGTGTGTGTGTACCTGTTTGGTGTGTGTATGTGTGTGTGCGTATGTACTATATAAAATAATGTTACACGTGTAGCATAAATTGCTCTGAGATTTCATGGACATTTATACTCATGTGGAATGAGGGACAGGGTTCCTCAGAATTTAGTAGAGCAAATGGGAAATTAGGAAGGTGCTAGAAATTAGTATCTTATCATGCTAAAAATTGGGACACAGACAACATACCTTTGCTCAAGTAAATTCTTCAAGGATAGTAAATACTGATTGGATAAAATACCAAGCAACACTGGAAACTCAGTCCTTGTAGATGGCATGGAGAGTCAATTGCCAGAAGAACCATTAACTACATTTTACAAAGCTGTCATGATACCTTGATGTGGTGGTGCATGTCTGTCATCACAGCACTAGGGCAGGCAGAGGCAGGCAAAGACAGGCAGCACTCTCTGAGTTTGAGTGCAGCCTGGTCTACAAGGTGAATCCAGGACAGCCAAGATTGCAGAGAGAAACACTGTCTCAAACTACTCCCTCCAAAAAACAAAACAAAACAAAACAAAACAACAACAACAACAAAGAAAAACAGTGGTTGTGATGATTGCTAGTCTTTAACCATCACTGCCTTGTTCCTTCTTTCAGTTTTCTGATTCCAGTTCTTCCACAATGTCCTGAATTCTATTTTCTGATAACAGAAGAGGATAAGAACTATACCTTTCTCTAGCCTTTTCTTTTCTTTTTTATTTCCTTTTTGTTTCTTTTTTATTTTTTCATTATTATTATTATTATTATTATTATTATTATTTTATTCACTTTGTATTACAGCTGTAGCCCTCTCGCTCATCTACTCCTGGTACCACTTTCCCTCCTTCTCCTTCCTATGTCCCTCCCCTAGTCCACCAATGGGGGAGGTCATCCTCCCCTACAATCTGACGCTAGCCTATCAGGTCTCAACAGGACTGTCTGGATCCTCTTCCTCTGTGGCCTAGTAAGGCCACCTCACCAGGGGGAGGTGATCAAAGAACAGGCAACCGAGTTCAAGCCAGTGAAGGTCCCTGTTCCCCTTACTAGGGTACCCACAAGGAGACTGAGATGGCCATGAGCTAGATCTGAGCAGGGGTTCTAGGTCCTCTCCATGAATTTTCCTTGGTTGATTCCTCAGTCTCTGCAGGCTGATATTTTGCCTCTGTTGGTCTCCCTGTGGAGCTCCTGTCTTCTCCAACTCTTTCTGTCTCCCCATTCTTCCATAGGATTCCCTGCACTCTGCCCAAAGTTTGGCTACGAGTCTTAGCATCTGCTTCAATACCCTGCTGAGTAGAGGCTTTCAGAGGCCTTTTGTTGGACTCTTGTTCTGTTCCTTGTCTTCTCCAACTTCCGATGGGCGTTGTAGTAGTTCTAGGCACAGAATTATACCTTTTTCAAAGGAAAGACCCTGTTTCCCTGACAGGTCTTGAGATGAGTTGGCAAAAATGGTTGGTTAACCCCTAAACTAAAAAGTCTTCAAAATCTATAAGTTCAGATTTTTTCCTTATTTTTTTAAATTAAAAAATGCTTCTAAATTACTTCATGAGTCAAAATTAAACTGTTTCTCATTCTTCAGAAATAGGAAAAAATTGAACTAGGGAAGGGCAGAATGTGTTAATTTTTTTTTTTTTGGCTCAGAAAAATGTACATATCCATTCTGTTGATATTTCAGAAACTAATTCATATTTAACATTACATAATTGCATGCCAATCCTAAAAACATAAAAATAGATGACATAAGAATCCTTTATTACAAAAGACTCCTTGTTCTCTTTTGTCTTCTGTATATGACATGGAATATATGCTTGGTCACTGTTGGGTCAAAGAATACACAAAAAAAGAAATTGGCTCAGCTTCTCTTTGTAATATTCTGTATACTTTCATATGTTAGGTTTTACATATATATACAACTAGTAGGTTAAATAATATTTATACCACCAAGCATTTTAGAATAAAAATCCTTTTAGAATTTTAGAATAATAGTAGAGACAGAATGCAACTACCAAACTAAATAAATAAATGAAAACATTGTGACAAAGAAAAGTCAGTCCTCACCACAATAAGTTATATTTTCACAATAACTACCTGTCCATATGTACAAAGAATTCACATGTGTCTATCTCTACTAATTAAATATCATTTCATTTTTCTGGTATGCCCGAATATTATTCCTGGGAAAGTAAACCATGTCCATTGTTTCTCGGGGTCACTGACTTGCTTCCTTGTAGGTACTTCTTTTTATCATCTATAGTCTCATATGAAGTAAACGTAACATTTTTATGCCCTTCAATTTCTTCCTATTTGTTCGTCCAAAGGATGAACAATATGTAAATATTTGTATGAAATTATAACTTGAAAAAATGCACCTATTTTCATAATTTCCAATTTTCTTACAATCAACCCTGGTAAATACATATAGAAGAAATTATAGCTGTAATATATGGTCTTTCGTCTTCATGTTTGCTTATTCATTTCATAGTGTATGTAATCTTTGTCGTCTGTTCTTTTCAATGTAATGAAGAGTAGCTATGTGCAACATGAACAACAAACCTTCATTTGAAGGAAGAAACTTTGATCCAGTTTCTATTGACAGCTACTACTAAAATAATTATTAAGATAATGATTAGAAGTATAAATAATAAGAATTTTCATATTTCAGTTTATATAACTGCTTCTCTTTGAGGTGCAGAAAAATTTAACACTATCACAGATATCTGTAAATTAGGTAATTGTGTTTTTCTTAGTTATTTTTCTGTTGCTATGAAAATATATTATGAGCAAGGTAACTTAGAAAATATTTACTTTGGGGCTCGCATTTTCAGAAGGTTAGACTTCATGATTAACCTTTTGGGGGAACACGGCAGCAAGCAAGAAAGAATGTCACTGGAAAAACAGCTGAATGCTTGCAAGTTGAGACAACCATGAGACAGAGCAGAGATTGATTTTTAGAAGCTTTTGAATTCTCAAATTCTACCCCATGTTGCATGCCTTCTTCAAGAAAACCTCACCTTCTAATCCTTCCCAAAGAGTCCATTAAGGGAGAATGACCTAACATTCAAATACAAGAGCCTATGGGGATCAAACCAGCAAAGTGGTTAGATGGTAACATTATTGAAAGGGAATATTACATCTTTATTTCTTTGTTATCTGTACTTTAAAGTAGGTAGCATCACCGTTTTAAATTTATGAATAGCAGGCATTAAATAGAAATATAAACAGAATGACTCCAGGCCCTCTATTTCACTTAATAATACAGCACTGAGCAGGCATAATGAAGCAATCAATTTCCTTACTGTTCATTATTGCTTTTCCTCAACTTAATAAAAGTTGGGTTGACTTATCTTTAATATTTTACTTACAGTTAATGTATTCAGTATCACTTATGATTACATTCAAGTGTTTAAAATGAGAAAATATTACACCTACATGAAATTAGGAACATCTGAGATCTGGTGCCTCATGGATTGCTTCATTGAAGGTTTGATAATATTCTTTATTTGCAAGATATTTAATTTTCTCTCCATTTCCCTTGGTTAAGAGTATTAGACTTTTTATTAACTATAATAAAGCTTTAAAGAATACATTTATATTGCTCATCATTTTATATTGCAGCTTAGACTAATAAGGACATTGAATTGAGACAATATTGATAAAATGATGTTTTTGGCTACTCATAAACACCAAGGCCTACTCATTTCAATTCTCTCAGTATAGGAACATTGACTGTCATGTTAGAGGTTCAGATTCCACTTTCATTAAAATTTAGCTAACCCCTGCTCAGATGTAACCTATGACAGCTCAGTATCCAAGTGGGTACCCTAGTAAGGGGAACAGGGCCTGTCTCTGACATGAACTCAGTGGCTGGCTCTTTGATCACCTCACCCTGAGGGGGGAGCAGCCTTACCAGGCCACAGAGGAAGGCAGTGCAGCCAGTCCTGATGAGAGCTGATAAACTAGGGTCAGATAGAAGGGGAGGAGGACCTCATTTCCTCCCTGCCCCTTCCCTATCAGTGGACTTGGAGAGGGGCAGGGAGGAAATGAGGGAGGAAGGGTGGGGTAGTGAGGGAATGAAGAAAGGGGCTACAGCTGGGATACAAAGTGAATAAACTATAAGTAATATAAAAATAAAAATAAAAAAGTAGCTTTCAGTGAAGGCAAACAAAGGAGCAGATACGGGTAATTGTATACACATGTTAATTGGGTTTCAACATTTCCTTGTCTGAGACCTACCAAGGCCTTCTTAATGAATTTAATATGAAAGTTTAACTCCTTATGAAGACATCTGAGACCCTACGTTCTCTGACTTCTATATCCTTCTTCGGTATCTTAGTTTACTACATCCATCATTGGAGGCTGTTAACAATAAATTGCTCTTTTTTTCAAGCTTGACACAAAATTCACTTTTTTCTTAAGAATTTTTTCTGACTCTGTCTCTGTGTTTCTGTGTCTCCCCTTTCCTCCCTCTCTGCCTCTGTTTCTCTCTGTCTCTCTGACTCTCTATACCTCTCTCTGTCTGCTGTCTCTCTCTCTCTCTATGAAAACACTTTCTCCTGATCTTTGTAGTCTGTGACTTGTCTTTTTTTATATGATCAGCCTGTGAAATGGTATGTTTCTTCATATGTAACACAATTTATGCGACAGCACACTGCTTTTCTTTCTTCATAGAAATATTTTGTAAGCATCCATTTTCACAATAAAAATCCTTATTGTAATCTTCTATTGCAATTAGACACAGTAAGTGAAGAGATTTAATGTTTCCCCTATGTTTAGGTAATTGGCCAGCACAGAGTGGACAGTCAATTAAATATTTATGGGATAAATAACTGAGTTCTATTTCTGTGCAGGTTTAGTAGCTTTAACAAGAAGTCAAGGAGTACTTTCACACACAAAATTTCTTTTACTTAATTTGCTCTCTTCCAGCCCTTCAGAGTGCTGCTCTCTTTTACCTCAATCTAAATTTAATCTATTTATATAATCACTTTAGACTAGATAGCTATCAGATTAGCTGATGTTTATTACAGCGCCTAATTGCATCCTAAACTTTCAGTAACTGTTAATTATCAATAATTGCAAAACATTCAGCAAGGATTGGCCTCTAGCTCTTTTGAAATGTTATTCAGAGAAGCTGAAATTCAAGGTTGACATTACTGGAGAGACAAGAACTGTGGTAATTATTCTCATCTGTTTATATAACGTGTATAGTGTACTGCCAATGTCTTTGGTATTAGAAGACTAGGTCACATTTCCATTCTTCAAAAATAAGTGCATTTCCATTTTGAGATCTGGAACATGAATTTTAGGGATTTGTCATTATTGTGTTTGTTCTTAATTATAATTAAAATGCATTTTTATTACAGCTAATTTAATCTACTGAAATTTGTTAATAAGTGCAAGATTCATCTACAGAAAATAAAATAAGTTCACGATTCCTTAAAAGAAGGACAAAATATGCTCTTTCTATATAACAGTCATATCTATGTATCGGACAAATGTTCTCTCACGTGTAAGACCTAAAATTATTTTGGAAATGTCATAATGTTAATATCACATAGAGAATGAAACAATATGGCAAACATAAAGAAAAAAGACTTAATAAGATAAAAACAGAATGGAGTTTAGAAAGCTTAATGATGTTAATATTAAAAAAGAAATTCTGTTATTTGTGTGAAGGTTATCTGTTAAAGCCAGAAATAATTTTAAGGAAAAATCATTATTGACTTTTAAGACTAAAAATTGTGTCAACAGCATATGAAATCAAATTTCCTATTCATAATATATATTATGAGTATTATATCTTTTAATGTATTCATATATTCATAATATATTATTAATATTATATATTTTTATAAACATTACCGGGCCAAAATGAACTTAATTTACAATGAAAGGAACACCTTATAATTTAATTTTGAGCTATGAAAACATCATAAATACAGTCCATGTATTCAGTTTAGCACTATATTTGCAGGTACATTTTCTATACTGTCTTAAAAAATAATTTTACCATAAACATTTTCTTGTATCCACAAAATATATGTTGATAGTAAAAATTTCACCACTTCACCAAATTCTTCATTTTAATGAAATGAAAAATAAACTGAGTATAGAGAATTTATGTGTCTTCGATATTTTATGAATGACATAGCCATTTATTGAGGGAGTCCATAACGATTCCTATATTTCTTAGAAGATTAATTTTTGTTAAGAAAATGTGTTATTACTTTGATTTTCAACTCTATTTAAAATTGTGAAATAATTCTTTTTTTTGTTATCATTTATTATAATTTATGCAAATTATATCAGGTTATGGCTCCCTCTATTGTCTCCTCCAAATCCCACCCTTCCTCCCTCTTCTCCCCCATGCCCCTCCCCTTGTCCACTGAACAATGGAGGTCCTCCTCCCCTTCCATCTGACCTTAGCTTATCAGGTCTCTCTCATCAGGACTGTTTGCATTGCCTTCCTCTGCAGGCTGATATGGCTGCACCCTGCCCCCGCCCCCAGGGGAGGCGATCAGAGAGCCTGCCAAGAGTTCATGCCAGAGAAAGTCCCTACTCCCCTTAGTAGGGACCCCACTTGGATACTGACTGAGTCTATGGGCTACATCTGAGCAGGGGTTTTAGATCCTCTCCATGCATGGTGCTTTGTTAGGGTATCACTCAGTTTTATTGGCTCTATTGGTCTCCTTGGGGAGCTCCTGTCCCCTCCAGGTCTTTCTATCTCCCCCTTGTTTCATAAGATTCCCTGCACTCTGCTCAAAGTTTGGCTATGAGTGTCAGCCTCTGCTTCGATAACTTCCATCAGGAGGGCATTTGAGAGGACATTTGTGGTAGGCTCCTGTCCTCTTCCCTGTTTTTTCCTGCTTCCAATGTCTATTGCATTTGTCTTTCTGTATTGAGAATTGAGCATCTTCCCTAAGGTCTTCCATTTTTTTTTCTTTCTTTCTTTTTTAGCTTGTTTAAGAGCACAGATTTTTACTATAATCTATCCTACATTATGTTTTTTCTATATCATGTGGCTAATATCCACTTATGAGTGAGTATATACCATGCCTGTCTTTCTGCTTCTAGATTACATCACTGAAGATTATCTTTTCTAGTTCCTACCAATTGCCTGAAAATTTCATGATTTCCTTGTTTTTAACAGTTGAGTGGTATTCCTTTGTGTAAATAGACCACAATTTCTGTGTCTGTTCTTTGGTTGAGGGACATCTATGATGTTTCACAATACATGCTAGAGAGGATGTGGAGAAAAGGGAACCCTCCTCCATGCTGGTGGGAATGTAAACTTGTACGATCACTTTGGAAATCAATCTGGCACTTTCTCAGAAAACTAGGAATATTGCTACCTCAAGACCCAGACACACCACTCCTGGACATACATCTGAAAGATGCACAAACACACAAGAAGTACACTTGCTCAAATATGTTCATAGCAGCTTTATTCCTAATAGCCAGAACTGGGAAACAACCTAGATGTCCCTCAACTGAAGAATGGATATGGAAATTGTGGTACATTCTCTTTGATTTTTTTTATTATTTATTAATTACACTTTACTCACTTTGTATCGCCACTGTAGTTCCCTCCCTTCTCCCATCCCATTCCCTCCCTTCCTCCACCCTCTGCATGCATGCCCCTCCCCAAGTCCACTGATAGGGGAGGGGAGGTCTTCTTTTCCTTCCTTCTGATCCTAGTCAATTAGGTCTCATCAGGAGTGGCTGTATTGGCTTCTTCTGTGGCCTGGTAATGTTGTTTTCCCCTCAGGAGGAGGTAATTAAAGAGCAGGCCAATCAGTCCATTTCAAAGACGGTCCCTGTTTCTATTACAATGGAACCCACTTGGACACTGAACTGCCATGGGCTACATCTGTGCAGGAGTCTTAAGTTATCTCCATGCATAGTCCTTGGTTGGAGTATCAGTCTCAGGAAAGACCCCTGTGCTCAGATTTTTTGGTTTTGTTGCTCTCCTTGTGGAGTTCCTGTCCTCTCCAGATCTTACTGTTTCCCACTTCTTTCCTAAGATTTCCTGCACTCTGCCCAAATGTTGCCCATAAGTCTCAGCATTTGCGTTGATAGTCTGCAGGGCAGAGCTTTTCAGAGGTCCTCTGTGTCAGGCTCCTGAATTGTTCCCTCTTAAATCCTTCTTGTGATGTCCATCCTCTTTGCCTTTCTGGACAGGAATTGAGCATTTTAGCAAAAGTCCTCCCTCTTGATTAGTTTCTTTAGGTGTACAGATTTTAGTAGGTTTATCTGATATTATATGTTTATGTGATTATATACTATATGCATCTTTCTGCATCTGGAATAGATCACTCAGGATGATCTTTTCCAGATCCCATCATTTACTTGCAAATTTCATGATTTCTTTGTTTTTTATTGCTGAGTAATATTCCATTGTGTAGATATACTACAATTTGTGCATCCATTCCTCCATGAGGGGCATCTGGGCTGTTTCCAGCTCCTGGTTATTACAAATAAGGCTGCTACAAACATGGTTGAGCAAATGTCCTTATTGTGTACTTGAGAATCTTTTGGGTATATTCCTAGGAGTGGTATAGCTGGATCTTGAGGAAGCGCTATTCCTAGTTGTCTGAGGAAGCACCAGATTGCTTTCCAGAGTGGTTGTATAAGTTTACATTCCCACCAGCAGTGGAGAAAGTTTCCCCTTTCTCCACAACCTCTCCAGCATGTGTTGTCTCTTGAGTTTTTGATCTTAGCCATTCTGATGTGTGTAAGGTGGAATCTTAGGGTTGTTTTGATTTGCATTTCCCTGATGGCTAATGAGGTTGAGCATTTCTTTAAGTGTTTCTCTGCCATTCGATATTCCTCTATTGAGAATTCTCTGTTTAGCTCTGTACTCCATTTTTTATTTGGATTACTTGATTTTTTTTGCTGTTTAACTTCTTTATTTCTTTATATATACTGGATATTAGTGCTCTGTCAGATATAGGGTTGGTGAAGATCCTTCCCCAATCTGTAGGCTGTCCTTTTGTTTTGATGTCAGTGTCCTTTGCTTTACAGAAGCTTTTCAGTTTCATGAGATCCCATTTATTGATTGTTGCTCTTAGAGCCTGTGCTGTTGGTGTTCTGTTCAGGAAGTTGTCTCCTGTGCCAATGAGTTCAAGTCTCTTCCCAACTTTTTCTTCTAAGCCGTGTGTCTAGTGTGTCTCGTTTTATGTTGAGGTCTTTGATCCACTTGGACTTTAGTTTTGTGCAGGGTAATAAGTATGGATCTATTTGCATTTTTCTACATGTAGACATCCAGTTAGTCCAGCACCATTTGTTGAAAATGCTGTCATTTTCCATTGAATGGTTTTGGCATCTTTATAAAAAATCAGGTATCCATAAGTGTGCGGATTTATGCCAGGGTCTTCTATTCGATTCTATTGATCCACCAGTCTGTTTCTATGCCAGT
The DNA here is from genome assembly GCF_030254825.1 of Meriones unguiculatus. Lineage (NCBI taxonomy): Eukaryota > Metazoa > Chordata > Mammalia > Rodentia > Muridae > Meriones > Meriones unguiculatus. The sequence goes on along the minus strand of NC_083357.1, from coordinate 91,900,533 downwards.
ACCATGCAGTTTTTAGTATTGTTGCTCTATAGTACAGCTTGAGATCAGGGATGGAAATACCTCCTGAAGATCTTTTACTGTAGAGAATTGTTTTAAAAATTCTGGGTTACAAGATCAGAAAGGAGAGGAGAACCTCCCCTATCAGTGGACTTGGGGAGTAGCATGCATGCAGAAAGGCGAGGAAGGGTGGGATCGGGAGGGGAGGAGGGGGGGCTTATGGAGGGATACAAAATGAATAAAATGTAATTAATAAAAAATTTTAAAAAATTCTGGGTTTCCTGTTGTTCCATATGAAGGTGAGAATTTTTCAAGGTCTGTAAAGAATTGTGTTGGTAATTTGATGAAAATTACATTTAATCTGTAGATTGCTTTTGGTAAGATAGCCATTTTCACTATGTTAATCCTGCCAAGCCATGAGCATGGGAGATCTTTCCATCTTCTGATATCCTCTTCTAATTCTTTCTTCAGAGACTTGAAATTTTTTTCATACGTCTTTGACTTGCTTGGTTAGGTTCACACCAGGGTACTTTATGTACTTTCTTCCATCCCATCCCAATCCACTCCCTTTCTGTCTCTTATGAAAAATATCTTCCCAGGGCAATCTCCCATGCCTGTTCTATCCCATAATCTTTTCTTCCTGTCGGATGTCTTGCCTCCTCTTTGCCCTAGGCCATTAGCTTTTTCTTGACAGGTGATATTTTCATACAGACCCAAGAGATTCCTTCTACATTTGATTGATACAACGTGAAGAAACTCAAGTTGGTACTGAACTTCATTGCTACTGCATAGGTTCCAATGTACTACAAGCTGTGATACATTTGCCAAAGAAGGAACACAATCATCAATCAGGTTTCCCTAGCTGTGTTTATTATAATCTAAAATAAGGACATAAGTGGACATTCAGGTCAACTGTTACCAGAATGGCATGAATGTTATAGAAATAATCACCACATTCAGACAGGATTGAAGATCATGTTTATGAGTTGTAACTCGTATCTGACACCACTGAACCTGTGGTCAGGCAGTGTATAGTACCTACCTAGTCTCTCCTACCATTACTCTGATAATTGATCATAATGTGGTATTGACTCCTGGTGATTTACTGCCGTAACCATAGACTAATGGAACTCTCAACTGTCATCAAAGAATTTTTAGTTACAGTAGATTAACACGGAGGTTTATAACTGGTCAACATGCAGAAAAATAAGAGACAGAATTCTCAAACATAAAATATGGTGTGTGTGTGTGTGTGTGTGTGTGTGTGTGTGAGACCCCTTCTTTCCAAGGCTCAATTATCAGTGCAAAAGATGGCAAGGATTTAAAAAACGATAGACAGTAGATGAATAGAAAGAATCAGGGTGTCCAGAATGAACAGGAAAACACATATAAATTTACAGCAGTTGTAATAGCATTCAAAAGGCTAGCAAAGGTGCTATTGAAAACTGATAACTGCTAAGATACTGAAAGTTAGTTTTGTTCCTTTTTTTTTTTAAGGTATAATGCTGGAAGATGGAAATAGAGGTGTTTTTTTATTGTTGTTGTTGTTGTTTTTTAAGATGTGATACCTGGTGGTTGACTATGTTCTAGTAGAAATCCATACATCTAAGTAGACATATGGTCACTGAAAATTGATGGATTTAAAGAGAACAACAGGAAACCAAGTTGGGTAGTTAGGGAATAGTGAGGAGAGAATCTGAAAAAAGTTGGCATAGCAGAAAGTGTTCAAAAAATTTTTAATGAAATTGTCAAATAATAAAATTGAGAAAAAAGTCACAAAGTCAAATCCTGAGACAATGGGAAATGTAAGCATGTATATTTGATTATGATTTATTAGAAAATAATACTGTAATTTTGAAAAATAAAACAGACATAATTTTGGAGGACAAAAAAGAAGGAAAACAAAATAAAACTATGACTGAATAAAATAGTTGAAAATATCAGATCATTTGTCATTTGAGAAATTCAGCTCTTACAGATTAAATTGTCAGAGAATAAATTTTGAAAAGGCAGAGGCAGAAATTCGATAACACTAAATGCAAGCAAAGATACATAACACAGCTTTATCTTTCAGAGCCTGATAGAGTTCATGATGCTTTAAGAACTTTGAAAACCCCTCACTGAATTCCTGTGTAGCACTATAAGGTCTCAGTAGAATGTCTGACTGATCAAAAAATATTTGTTTACATAAAAGCAGTATTTCAATATACAAAACAGTTTCATTCATAAAAATCTACAAATGGATGATTAAAGATACCTTTCAATGAATGAATTGAATGACAAACTCTATACCATGAACATAAATACTGGTAAATAATTGTTATCACTAGTTTTATATCAACCTGACCCAAGCTATATTAATTCTGGAAGAGGGAGCATTGATTGAGAAACTGCCTTTACCAGATGGGCCTTTGGTTAAGTCTATGGTGCATTTTCTTGCTTGGTAATTGATGTAGATCTTCACTCATGTGGAAGATGACAATCATGGGCTGATGGTGATGGTTTTTGTCTGAAAACAGACTGAATATGCCATAAGAAATAGACCAGTAAGAAGCACCTCTCCACATCCTTTGTTTGCTTTCCTGCCTTTACGTTCCTGCTTTGAGTTCTTGCCCTGACTTCCTTTGATAATGGATTGTGATGTAAGAAAGATAGTGAAATAAATCATTGTATTCCTTTGGCCATCATTCCTTTATTTTGTTTATTTTATTTACATAAGAAAGAGATTATTGGGAGCTTAGAGTTTCAGAGAGTAAATGCATGACCACTGTGACAGGAAATATTGTGTCAGGTAGGAAGGTAGAGAGGTTGAGAGGGCTAGCTGGAAATGGCATCGGCTTTTCAAACCTCAAAACCCACTCCTTAGTCACATACCTCCTTCGCTAAAGGACACATGACCTAATCCTTCCCAATAGTTCCACCAATGTGGGACCAAGCATTCAAATATATGAGCTATAGGGGCCATTCTTATTAAAACCACTGCATTCCACCCCCTGTCCAATGTCAAAAGTACACATGATCTTTCATATCCTAAATAGTTTAAGAGTCCAAATTCCAAAGTTTCTTTTGAGGACACACAATCTCTTAATTGATAGCCCCTTATAAAATCAGAACCCAAGTCACTTCTTTTCAATGTGCAATGTCATAGAATACACATTATCTGGAACACAAACATAGTGAGGAAATATGGGACCAAAACAAGACTGAAACCTAGCAGGTCAACCTCTAAATCTTCTAGCTATGTGGAATGTCAAAAGGCTAAATTGACTCTTCCTTTCCAGCTTTGGCAATTGCAACACCCTTCACTCTGTTAAGCTAATTCATTGCACATCTGCAACAACTTGGCTGTTATTACAGAGTTCTAAGACCTCTAACATCCTGGGGACTACAGTGTACTCCAGGGTTCACAGAGTGCTTGGCAAAACTCCATGCAGGGACTTCTGTGCCACATGCCTGGCATCAGTGGTATTCCAAAAAGTGGGAAAATGCCATAGCAACTTTATTCCTGTACACTTCATAATTCTTGTGAAAGAAAATTCCTGGGGGGAAAAAAAGCTGTGTCTGGCTGTGAATGAAAAATTCCAGGAAGCTGTCTATATTGTTACTGACTGATGGAAGAATTAGAATTTCAGTATTGTGGAGCATTGGATTTTTGAAGGTTCAGAGACTAATCAGTTGATCTTGGGCCAGCTTTAGCCTTATGAAACAGACATTCCTTGCCCCACTCTGTATCTTGATTGACATCTTGTGAAAATAAATAAAAACTTCTTAGAAGTTATTAATTTAGAACACCAGCATCTGCTAATCCAAGAGCAAAGAACATCTTAGGCCTATAGAGAACCTCCACTCTTATTGTTGCCCCTGACTCTCTGTTATACCCAAAACTGTACTTTAAACTTGCCTGGATGTGTGACATTCCTTGTCCTATAAAACTATCAAGAGTCTGTTCTTCCATGTTGGAACATGGTGTTTGGGGTGATGTTATTCCCAGGTCATGGTTACTCAAAATGGCTCGAGAATAAATTATTTCTTATTCCCCGTAAAATGAGACCTAAGGACTTTACAATAACATTTTAAAGGTCGAATCTCATGACCAGTGAACATGCTTGGGATGAAACCTACCCCTCTCCTTGAATTTACTTTGCAGAAACTATGATTTGTCTTTGCTTTTTAAAACCAGAAAAATCCCCAGGCCTTTACCTGTCAGAGATTTCAAAACTAGCAGTATAAATCTTACCCTGAAAGCATCATTCCCTACATTTATATTCCACATTAGGTCTCTCCTTTTCTCTTTCACTGGAGAACTTGGCTTCTACATTACATTTTCTTCTCCAATAGTATGTTTTCTATTTCTCTTTGTTTCCTTAACTCTTTTAAATTACATTTCTATTTTTAATATTAATTAGAATTTATTCACTTTGTATCACAGCTTGTAAGCCCTTCTCTCATTCCCTCCCAATCCCACCCTTCCTACCTACTGATAGGGGAGGTCCTCTTCCCCTTCCCTTTTACCTTAGCCTATCAGATGTCATCAGGACTGGCTGCATTGTCCTCTTCTGTGGCCTGGCAAGGCTGCTTCTCCCTCAGGGGTAGGTGATCAAAGAACCAGCCACAGAGTACATATCAGAGACAGTCCTTGTTCCCCTTAATAGGGTACCCACTTGGATACTCAGCTGCCATAGGCTACATCTGAGCAGAGGTTCTAGGTTATCTCCATGCATAGTCTCTGGTTGCAGTATCAGTCTCAGAAAAAATCCCTGTGCCCAAATATTTTGGTTCTGTTGCTCTCCTTTTGGAGCTCCTGTCCCCTCCAGGTCTTATTATCTCTCCCTTCTTTCTTAAGGTTCCCTGAACTCTGCCCAAAGTTTGGCTACGAGTCTCAGCATCTGCTTTAATACCCTGCTTGGTAGAGTCTTTCAGAGGCCCTCTGTGGTAGGCTCCTGTCCTGTTTCCTGTTTATTCCTTCTTCCAACATCCATCCCATTTGTCTGAGTGAGGATTGATCATCTTACCCAGGGTTCTCCTTCTTGCTTATCTTCTTTTGGTATACAGATTTTAGTATGTTTATCCAATATTATATGTCTAATATTCACTTATAAGTGAGTACACACCGTCACTTGGAAACAACCCAGATGTCCATCAACAGAGGAATGGATACAGAAATTGTGGTATTTTTACACAATAGAATCCTACTCAGCAATCAAAACAAGGAAATCACGGAATTTGCAGGCAAATGGTGGGATCTAGAAAAGATCATCCTGAGTGAGGTATCCCTGAAGCTCTTTTTAAGTGTATGGTGCTAATATTTTATTACAGCAATAGAAACCCTAACTAAGACAGAATTTTTCACTGGGCCATGGGTTATTGTTATGGAACATCTGACCATGTAGTTCAGCGAAGCTTATGGAAGAAGTCTGGAACATTGGGATAGAAAAGATTGTGAGTATTCAGACCTCAGTGGGCTGTTATGTGGAAATTTGAAAAATGTAAGACAGAGCAGTGTAGCGGACAGAGAGATGACTTTTGAAGTTTCAGAGGGAAGCAAGGAATCTACTGGGATTATTTAAGAGATATTTTGTGTTAAGAATATTTGATATTCAGTTAGCTACAGCTGAGCTATTGTCTGTGTGATTAACATGAGAGCAGTACCAGTGGAGTAAAACCCTTATGCTGCTGGGACAATGGATGCTGGGTAGTTGGGAGTGGAGTATGTAAACTGATTTAGAAGGATCTGGTATCACTGACCCAAAATCTTCTGTAAAGTGTTTTCTTTGGTAAACACACAGAAGATGTGATGCAGAGAGCCTAAGACGGTTCTTAAAGCTTTCAGCAAACCTTGGTAGTATAAGAGTTACCCATGAGGTAATGCTTCTGAAGGCCTCAAGAGGTACTGGAGCACATCTGAGGCTTGGCACTGTGTGACAAAGTGGCTGAAGAAAATGGAAAAAAATCTATTGGTGTAAGTGTAGGCTGGTTGAAGTTGAGATCACGTCATTGTAGAGATGAGAATACAGTGAGACTAACACCAAAGACTGCCGTGGATTATGAGTTGGCCTTAGCATAAAAAAACTCCTTATGTGTGCTGTGGAAATTTCTTTGGTACTTGGAAGATGAGTTAATTCATGATATATGACACTCTGTCAGTTATAACTTATACTGTTGGTTTTGTTTTTGTGTTTTTTTTTTTCTTTCTCTTTCCAGAATGTTGCTATACATTGGTTCTTCCCTCTTACAATAGGATTTTAACTTTATATTTTCTATTTTACAGCACCTTATGGTTAAAAGACTTTGAACTTTTAAAGAGACTTTGGGATTTTACAGAAACTTCGAACTTCCAAAGAGACTTTGGAGCTTTTAAAGAGACTGAAATTTTAAAGTCGTTTAGTTTTTAGGATCTTTTAAAATTGGAATGTTTTACACTGAGACTACTATTCACATGCGATCTAGTTAATAAACAAGAAAGAAATGTTATGGCTTAATAGTGATGTGTTTGTGTGTCAAGTTCACAAAGTCAATCGTATTGCCTATTTTTAAGTCAACTTGACACAAACTAGAGTCATTTTGGAAGAAGCAACCCAAACTGTGAAAATAGCTATTGGATGAGACTCTTGGAAAATTTTGGTAGATTTTTTTGCTTGATGACTGATGTGAGAGGTTCTAGCTTACTGTGGGCAACACCATCCCTAGGCTGGTCGTCCTGGACATTAACAGCCTTGAGACATAATCGAGTAAGTTTATTCCTTCATGGCCTTTCATGTGGCGTTTCTAACTCCACATCTCTGCCTATGTCGCTGTCCCACTTTCTTCAGTGGTGGACTGTGATGTGGAAGCATAAGTGAAGTAAACACACTTTCTAACCCAATTGATTTTGGTCATGGTATTTTATTACCACTATAGAAACTCTAACTAGGACAGTTATAAAGTAAATATATTCAGAAGCCATGTGGAAGACATATGGACAATTTTAAAATAAATATTATTAAAGTAAATTCAACCAACAATATGCTACCTCTATTTAATTCCTGTTATATGAAAATTTTAAAAAGACAAAGAAAAATATGTATCAGTAATGGTCTGTCAACGTTGTCTTAAATAAGTGATCAAAGTAAAGTAATAATATAAGGAGAAACACATTTGAGGTTTTAAATGTTTTCAATATTATCAAATTTTCATATTTATTGAAGGGAAGCCTAACTTGAAGCTCTGTAAATTTGGACTGGGCATTTGCTGAGTAAAGCATAGAGAAGGTGAAGTAAGAAACTGCAATGGAAAAAGCTAACACACCCTGTCTTTGCCATATGATCAAGGTCAACACCAATCCTGACAAACCTGTTGTGGAATCTACCCTTAATCTTGTGAAAAATAGGTCTTTACATTCACAAAATTTAAGGGGAGTTGCTCCTCCCCTTCCCTCTGACCCTTGCCTCTGAGTTCATGTCAGAGACAGTCCCTGTTCCCATTACTATGGAACCCACTTGGAGACTGAGCTGCCATGGGATACATCTGTGCAGGGGTTCTAGGTTATCTCCATGCATGATCCTTAGTTGGAGTATCAGTCTCGGGAAAGACCCCTGGGCCCAGATTTTATAAACTTAGATAAATACAAAATAACAAGATCTATGGCATTTCTGAACTCTTTTAGTTCTGTTTTTTTCTACCCCTTCCTTTCCCTCTGTATTTCCCTCCTTTGCCTTCCCCAGTTAAGGACCCTTACCACAGTTTTTCCCATTTCCCTTTTCACTTTTTGTGTCCTACAATTCACATCAATTGTTTCTACCAAAGATAAGTTTCTTTGTCCCTAAGCTCATCTCTCTCCTTTAGTATGTTCATAGCACTATTCTTTGTGTGGTCACAAAGCTGCAGAAATTTGTAAAAAAAAAAAATAATAATAATAATTTGAAATCTAAGATTAAAAAAAAAGAGCAAATGGTGCTTGGAGATGTCATTATACCTCACAGGCAAAATGCTAGTAAATATCAGGTTTTGAAATTGTTTTGACAAGATCTGTAAATGAATAAACTTTCATAATCACTGGGAAGACATTTGTTTTAGGATTAAATTTCACATATTAATGTAGTGGGTTGTCTTCCTTGACACATGTTTTCTCCTCCAGAATCACAAATGATGATTATTTCAAACACTCGTGTTATTTCCCACCCATTGTCTCAAAAATTACTTTCTTCATCATTCACACAGTGAACTAGAAATTGGAAAAAAAAGCACTATATGCAATATTACTATAATTTATACATTTATAGTTCATTTTTTTATTCTGAGAAGAACTAATATTACCTTAGTTTATGTATTCTGTGCTGGTTATAATCTTTCTGCAACTGAATGATGAAATCATTTTTTTCTTCAGGGGAAAAATAAAAGAGAACATTATACAGTATTTGGCCTAGCATAAACCAACATGCAAATCTAGGGGGGAATTCACCGTCATGATTCCCACTAACTCTTGACAAAATTCTCAGAGCTAGCGGTAACTGTCAACAAGTTGTTGTTATTCTTATGGAAAAATGACATTTTTATCAAGAAGTTTTACTAAGCATTAAAGAACTGTGTACTTTTATTATATACTTGCCAAAATCAAACCTATCAGTTTGTAATGGAGATCAAACAAAGTGCGGCATGTTTTTTGTTTTTGTTTTAGTTGTTGTTTTTTTTTTAATGTTTAGACTATTTGTTAATTATCTCTCACTTATGAGAATTTACTACTTGCAGTTTAAATTCATTCTATGATGCCCAATATCAAAATTTACCTGATGCCTAAATTTAAGTTTCTCTAATAATTTACGTTCTTTATTTATAGTCATTATTTTTATTATTGGATTTGCAATATGGTCAAAATGTTATATCAGAATTACATGATTGATAATAAATCATTTACTGTGTTAGAAGGAATGAAAAGAATGGGTTTTGGTCAGATTTCGTTACCGTAATATAGTACTTGAGGTAATGAATTGAAAAGAAAAGTAGCTTAAATAAGATTGGTAGTTCTAGTTCCCAGTTTGGTGGCTTATAGCATTGGGTCTGTTGCAGTACAACAAGATGAATGGAGTTGAAAAAGAGAAAATGGCCAATAATCTACAATATTCAGTGACAGCATACCTGTCATGATCCTACTGCTTATAAAGATTCCTACCTCAATGATTCCACTATCTGTCACTATTTATTCTGAAGTAAACACTTCACTATAAGAGTCTTCAGGGAACATTTGTTCTGCTCCCAGCCCCATCACCTCTTCTCTATCTCTCTATGTATGTACATGAGTCTGCATTAAATTATATTTTATGTGTGCATACTGTTCTGTGAACTAGGGTTACACTATAATGCAATGGCTACATGGATAATCATTTAATAGCTTAGGTTATGATTGCACTAGCTTATAGATCATAATAGGAAGCAAAATATTAATAACCATACGAGAACATTAAAATCTAAAAGGTGCATTTTCATTTGGTAAAACATTTCAGATGATTCTTCATGTTCTGGAAAAATAATTGTGATTTGAGACAAGGCTTCTTACTGTAGCTCTGGCTTTTCTGGAACTATATCTGTAGACCAGACTAGCCTTGAACACACTAGAGATCTTACAGCCTCTGCTTCATGACTGTTGGAGTGAAAAATAACTCAAACTAGCCTCTTTTACTCTCAGAAATTCTTTTCATAGTAAGAATATTATATATTTTATATATGTAAGTTTACATATATATTATAGAAAGAATTCATAATATCAATCATTAATATTTAACAGTGTAAAATGTGAATATGAAATTTAGTATGAATGGAATATTTCTTATTTGTGAATGTTTTAGATTATTAAATACCCAAAAGTATATATTAAATGCTTGAAAATTCAAGTATATGGCCAATTATATTACTTCCTCTAAAATAAATTATGATTTTTAAATATGTGAAAAAATTAAATTGATTTCTGTATACCTCTCCCAGTTTACTTTCATATTAGGATGTTATATAACCAATGTAGAATTAAAAAAAATTCTGAGAATATTTGAACTTCCTCCATTTATTCTACTATGGTTTCTTTTACATGATCAAACTAAGATTTTAGTTTATGTTGTCCTGTCAAGCCATGGCACAATTCTCCAACATAGGAGCACTACTTGTTCTTTCTTACTGCCTTTTTGACTGACTAATTTTAACTTTGAATGAATTATCTTAAATTCATTGGAGACTGCCCCTTACATTTTTAGATGTGGACTATGACTATGAATTTTAGGAAGAGTATCACAGAAAACCAAACTATACCAAAAAGTACATATTGTAGATATGACTTAACTAGAGTGATACCAAAATTGGACTTTTAGTTATTATATGCCTGCATAAGAGTGATGACCAAGAAAATTCTGGAGAAAGATACTAAAATATTCAGATAAAAATAATAGATATGGTATCCAATGATCCAAATAATCATACATATACAAGTAAATTTGATGAAATTATATATAATATTGAGATTTTTGCTAACAATAGTTTAAATGATTTTATCAGATCAAAAATAGTAGCTACACGAAAAGATAGGTAAGTTGATCTCCTTTCTGCAATAAAGAATGTCTTTATTCCACATCATCAGGTTTTAAACTTCAAATCTACATGAGAAAATTCACTGAAAACGCTGTTACTTCTCATGATTCACATTTTTTAGCTGAAGAGTTAACACTCATTGAAAATTATTGACTTTCTATTACTGCTTTGTTTAATAAATAGCATGCATGCTTGTTTCATAGAATGATTTTCTATTTGAGCATTAAGACAATAATTTTTGTAACTTTGTTTTTTTTTTTTCCTTTTTTAGATTTGATTATAAACAGAGTTTCTGTATTAACTGGAATGTGCTTTTCAGTAGGATATGTACTTAATTGGCACTGTTTCCATGGAACTTAATGCAATCTGATATCATAGTCTCTCACTTAATTGCAGTGGTAATTCTCCTTAATAAGGACACTTGCATGTAATTAGGTGAGATTCAAATAGGGCTTGTGGGTTCCCAGGGGGATCAAAGGTTGTTGATTCTTCTTTTACACTCAGAATGTCTGCCACCAATTACCTGCTAACCACAGAGGTTTGAACAGTCCGTAGGAAACATTTAAACCTGTTTCTTATGCTTGACGTCATTTCGGATTTCTTCCTTTCTCTCTCTCTCTCTCTCTCTCTCTCTCTCTCTTTCTTTCTTTCTTTCTTTCTTTCTTTCTTTCTTTCTTTCTTTCTTTCTTTCTTTCTTTCTTTCTTTCTGTTTTGGTTACACCTATTAAGATCTGCAAGAATGTGCTACTTCAGTCTTTCTTCACATTTATCACTTCTAACAGCTGGCTTGTCTTTTTGGCTTAGACTAGTGATACCTTATCTAATTCTTGCTTCAAGCAAACTACATGAAATCTCTAGTTTTAAGGCAATTTATTTTAAAATATCTTCTCTTCTATGCTTGATATTTACTATTTTTAATCATTTTAATAATCCTATTGCCAGTTGGGACAACCACTCATTATTGTGCTGAACTTTTAACTACTCTTACATGTAATGATTACCAATACTCAACAGAAAGAAGAAAATTTCCTTTTTCTGAGGATTTGTTTCTTAACCTAAAATTACACATTTAACTGGGCACTGAAACATCATAGAAGAAAATTACACCATGTGTCATTCTCTATAGATAATTACATATAAAGTTATTATTTCAATTTATATAATGGGAAAAACAATTGGAAAAACAATCATGACTAAAAGAGATATCAAGAAATCATGCATTAAATACAGTATCTTTTGCTTTGATCGAAAGCTTTGTCTACATACTGGAAGACTTTGCTTCCTGAAAATCATCGAGAACCAGAGTCTAGATATTTTTTGGTATCAAGATCTATTTTCCACTGCATATTATTCACAATATTATTCACTTAGTAAACTTCTGGCCTATGGAAGTCAAAACTCCAAAGAAGGAACTGTTGTTAGTTTCAAACAGGACAACCCCGGCAAAGGCATGATTACTCAGTTCTGCCAAATGACTGGGAATTTAGAGATCATAGTTCATGAGAACTCTGCAGGGAAGCATTTCTAAGAATTCCCCAGGGTACCTTTCATGACAGTATCAGAGAGATAGTTTTCACTTGGTGTTTCAGTTAAAACACGTCTAAGACAGTGGTACTGTTTTGCTAGTGAAGAAGGCATCCTTGACCTTAGTTTTGCAGTCAGTGTCTGCTCACATTAACCATCCTCAAGAGCTTAGATACATGCCTTTAGGTACCTGCCTTTGTGTCTTACAGGTAGGTAGCACTAGGTAAACTGCTTATATTAAACTGTACAGTTCTCTCATGTGGTTACAGTACTCACAAGGCAGTCAAGAACTGGGACTAGTTAATATGGGTGAGGAGCTGTGGCTTGACGTTGCAGAAGCCTGACAAAAAGAAGGCTATAAGACAGAATTATTGAAACGGTATAAGATTCAGAAAATTGTGATATCAGCCAATGTCATTCTTTTTTTGTTGTTGTTGTTTTAATTTAATTTTATTTTATTAATTACACTTTATTCACTTTGTATCCCCCCATAAGCCTCTCCTTACTCTCCTCTTTGTCCCACCCTCACCCCCTTCTTCACCCATGCCCCTCCCCAAGTCCACTGATAGGGAAGGTCCTCCTCTCCTTCCTTCTGATCTTACTCTATCAGATCACATCAGGAGTGGCTGCATTGTCATCATCTGTGGCCTGGTAAGGCTGCTCCTCCCCTCAGGGAGAGGTAATCAAAGAGCAGGCCAATCAGATTATGTCAGAGGCAGTCCCTCTTCCCATCACTATGTAACCCTCTTGGACATTAAACTGCGATGGGGTACATTTATGCAGGGGTTCTAGGTTATTTCCATGCCTGGTACTTGGTTGGAGTATGAGTCTCTGGGAAGACTCCTGTGTTCAAATTTTCTGGTTCTGTTGCTCTCCTTGTGGGGTTCCTGTCCTCTCCAGACCTTACTATTTCCCACTTTTTATATAAGATTCCATGCACTCTGCCCAACTGTTGGCCATAAGTCTCAGCGTCTGCTTTGATAGTCTGCAGGGCAGAGGCTTTCAGAGGCCCTCTGTGGCAGGTTTCTAGGTTGTTTTCTGTTTTTTTCTTCTTCTGATGTCCATTCTCTTAAGGTCACACATGGTATATACTCACTATAACACAGGATAAACCTACTAAAATCTGTACATCTAAAGAAACTAATCAAGAGAGAGGACCCTGACTAAAATGCTCAATCCCCATCCCGAAAGGCCAATGTCATTCTTTTATCAACCAGAAATATTATCACTTTCAGGTGAACTCCCAACAGACCCCACATTCATTTTCACCTTCTTCTTTGCATTTTCAGTGGCTTGATAGTATCTTTCAGTACTTTGAAAGTTTGCCAACAGGGAAGAAGCTTACAGTTTATTTCCAGGTTAATTTTTTTATGACTTACAATCAATTATTCTCTATCCTCATTAATAGCATTTCATTAATTAGTTATTGGGGTCAATCAAGAAGAATGATGAGAGCCTGTATTGTTTAGGCTGCTAACAAGAAGGGCCTCTGTGACCAACAACTCTAAAAATGGCTTCTCACACTAGACGCTGGGATCTAATACACAAGTTATGACACATCCATCATAAAAAAAAACAGCTAACAAACAAAGAATATCATTGAGTTCCATTCTGAAATGTATTTTATGATGTCCAGTTTTACAGTATTCAAAACTACTTGCATTTAATTATTTTCTATATGTTTATATGTATAATATAAACAAAACTTAAGATAATTATTTTCAGTATTTTTTCTCCTTAGAGAGAGGAACCTTAAGCAGAATAGACAAAAGTTCATGTTTTGTAAACAAATATGGATTCAGGCATTAAGCACTTATTTAATTTTAGAGAAGTTAGTTTATCTCACCTAACTTCTCTTTTATATCCTCCTAAAATGCAGGGTATTCTACTTTCTTCCAGTTAGTCAGCTAAATGCTCCCAGGTAATATTTATTCAAACAGCTATAACCTTAACCTCACAGAAGTTAAGATCATAAAGGGAAATATAAACAATAATTAGAAGAAAATTCCTTGACAGTTTCCCTGTGAATCCTAACCTAAAATTCACATGTGAGAACAAAATACTGCATTTATTTATCTTCTGAAAGTCATATTAAGTCTGGCTTTGAGATTTCATCTGATAGTGAAGACAGGAAATTGAATCTGATATGTAATTGTGCCTTGCTCTTTTGTTGCCTAGAGTTGCCAGAAAATAAGATTCAACTAAAATAATAAAATACTGCCTTCATTGCTCTGTGTCTTTATCCCATCTATATTCAGCAATAAGTTGTGCACAAATGTATGTATACATATATACATATATATGTGTGTGTGTACCAATATGCATTTCAAACATTTGTGTGGTGGTTTTTACTCCCAGCACCAAGCTTCTAAGTTCTGCCAATGTGACTGGCTACCTCTGCTCAGGCACTATGCATCTGCCCTATTCACATCTTGCTGGGTGAATCTCCCATGCCTACCTCTATCCCAGAATCCTTTCTGCCTTCTAGATGTACCACCTCTTGTCTCAGATTTCCTGTCTCATTTATAGGCTGTTAGCTTTTTATTTACAGGTGATGTTTCCAGTCAGCACAAAATATTTCTTCTACATATTTGTTTGGATTTTTCTCACTAATTCTCACATTCTTCCATGTAACTTTTTATTTAATATTTTTCATAATATATTGTAATCAAACTCTCTACCTTGAACAGGTTTCCCAGACCCGAGTTTGCTGAGGAATGATATCATGAATAGGGACTGAATCATGCAAATACTGTATCGGTTGATATGATCTTTTTATTTTTTCTTTAATGTTTTTATGTTTAGATCCATCAATTTTGCATAAAAAATCTGACCTGCAAATCTATTGTAAATTCCTATGTTTATGCTGTATGTTTTGTATAACTAGATTTTCTTCTTAATATGTTCTTGAGCATTCCTCTACTTCACTTTAGAGAAAAATATTTATATAATTTTCTTTTCTATTATATTCTGACTTTATAATATTGATACTATTGAGAACCATGGAGTAAGTTAGAAACAGTTTTTTTCTGTTTATGTATTCTATTCTAGAAAGGATTGAGATGAACTGAGAAGTGTTGTCCTGAATAATTCATTAATTCTAACAGTGAAACTGTCTAGCCCTGGGAGGAGGAAAAGGGAGAACAGAAGGAGGAAGGTAGAGAGGAGAAGGAGGATAAGGAGGAGGAGGAAAAGAAGAAAGAAGAATAAAGAGGAGGAAAGGAAGATGAATAAGTTGGTTATTGCAGTTTTTTATTTGTCTATAAAACATTTATATCTTTATATTGCCTGCATACAATTCCCATGGCAGTTTAGTGTCCAAGTGGGTTACATAGTAATGGGGACAGGGACTGCCTCTGACATAATCTGATTGACCTGCTCTTTGATCACCTCCCCCTGAGGGGAGAGAAGCCTTACCAGGCCACAGAAGACAACACTGCAGCCACTCCTGATGAGATCTGATAGACTAAGATCAGAAGGAAGGAGAGGAGGACCTCCCTTATCAGTGGACTTGGGGAGGGGCATGCATGAAGAAGGAGATGGAAGGGTGGGATCAGGAGGGGAGGAGGGAGGGGATTATGGGGGGGATACAAAGTGAATAAAGTGTAATTAATAAAAAGAAAAAAGAAAAAAAATAAAATTCATAGATATGTAAGATTTTCCTATACAGTACAGTGTCATTATTGTATAGTTGATACAGTATTGAATGTGTCCTTGGATGGCCTTGTCTTGGTGGTATTTTCAATAACTGCTATTCTTCCCTAGTGCAGTATGGAAGCTATAAATTTAGCATGAGAATTTAAAGTTGATTATTGTTGGTGTACAGCACAAATTAGTTATATATGGTAACAAAGTTCTTCTTTTTTCTTTTTTTTTATTACTTCTGTTGTCTGTGATGAAGCTTATACAAAAATAACTGCTGTTCTATTAACTAAATATGACTTGGTAATCACACAAAAATGCAGCTGTTTTGTTGACCTTCTGAATACTCCTAAATAAATACTTTTTATTTAGCAGATGTATAAGTTGCAGGAGAGATAGCTCAGCAGTTATGAGCAGTTGTTGTTGCTTTGAGAGTTGACCTGGTTTCAGTTTTATGAACCCATGTGAAAGCACATGCTGTATGTACCTTGTTTTCTAACTGTTCTGGCTAAAATCACAACAGAGGTACAATTTTTAGAAACTAAAATACAAAACCTCTGATTTATTCTCATTAACACATTTAGTCTTCTATGGATACTGGAAGTTCAAATTTACATTTTTTTTTTCAGTTTGTATTACATTTGTGTGTGTGTGTGTGTGTGTGTCTGTGTGTGTGTGTGTGTGTCTGTGTGCGTGTGTTTAAGCAGGCAGGCACTCATGTGAAACTCAGAAAGTGAATTCAGGAATTGGCTTTTTTTTTTTTTTTTTTTTTTTTTTTTTTTTTTTTTTTTTTTTTTGCTTCAGTGTGTGCTTGGGAATAAAATTCAAATTGCCAGAACTACCATCAATCATCTTTATCTGCTCAACCATCTTCCCCACTCCAAGTTTAGCAAGTTCTAATTTTAAATTGGAGTGAGTGTGTATAGAGACCAGGAAGTAAGATGGAAATAATGGAAATACAAGGCTTCCTAAATAGTTAAATTATACAGAAGCCCATGATCTCATGCATGCTGTATTTTGTAATTTAAACACTAGCTGGGTATAAAACTTCAGCAGAACTTAAAACCACACACGCACACTAAAAGCATCAAATGTGTACATCTCTCTTCATGATATATAAATATACACTTAAATTTGTATTTTACATAATTTTAGGTAAATATAAAAGTTCCCTAAGACTATGTCAAATCTTTAATGTCCTCCTGCCATCCTCTACTTCTGAATGTCCCTCTCTTATGCAAGACAATATCTCATTTGTCACATTCCTTCTTTCATATTGCCTGTCTTGTGCTATCCCCTTTGCTAGAGCCCCTCCAGAACACCTGTGGTCCCTTTTTACTTACCTGGTTCCTATAGTTACTTCAGCTGATACTCTACCACCTTAAGATTTGGAGCTTGGAATCACATATTACAGATCATGTGCACTGTTTAACTTTGTGGATCTGGTTACCTCATTCAGTATGTTCTTCATTCCATTCATTTCCTCATCGATTTCATCATTTTATTTTTGTTTACAGCTAAATAGTATTTTATTGTGCCTGTATACTATATTTTCAGTAGCCATTCATCAGTAGAAGATATTTAGGTTATTTTCATTTTCTGTCCATTGTGGCTAGAATGAACATGGCTGAGCAAGTATCTACTGAGTAGGAAGAGCGGTATTTGATTATAGCCTTTGCAGTGGTGCAACTGTGCCAATGGTACGTGCGCTTTTACATGTTTGAGAGTATTAAGCCCTTATTTTCAGAGTGGCTACACAATTTGCAATCCCAAACGTGTACGAAGATTTTCCTTTTTTTTAAGTCTTTACGCACATTTGTTGTCAATTGTTTTATTAATCTTATTTATTCTAGCTAGGGTAAGATGGAATCTCATTTATTTGAATAAGTTTTTTTTTTTCTAACTACTAAGGATGATAAAGAAAGATTCAAAAGAAAGACTTTCTGAATAATTTCTTATGCATTTTTATTACTTCATTTGAACACTTTCTGTTCAAATGTGTTTCCAACTTTTTAATGGATCATTTGTTTCCTTGAGTCTTCAGTTTTTGAGGTCTTTATACATGGGACAAGGGGATTAGAGGAGAGCATAATATAGCTACTTTTTTTAAACCAGTACAGTTCTTATCTATATTCTATATTTTCATACTAACATCCACCAGAAATTCGTGGCTTTCACTCCTCATCACAGAACTTTTTGTTTTTGTTTTGTTTATTTGTTTGTGGGGACAACAACTGAGTGTGAGATGCCCAGCCTTAAATGATACATCTACAAAAAAAAAAAAAAAGCCTAATCTAGGCATTTTGAAAGAGGTGATGGAAAAAGCCAAAGGATCAGGAGGTTTGTTTCAAGTTTGTGTCTTTTAGATATGACAGGGAGGCAAAACCCATGACATCTCAATAATATAGATATCTAAATAATAGTTAAAGATCTTCAACACAGGCTCACTTGGGAACATGGATTTAGGAAACCTCATGAGGAAATTTCAAATCCCTAAATGAAGAGAGGCAATTAATGACTGCTGAAAAAAGCAGAGTGAAGAATCAGCACTTAAACAATTATTCTATACCACAATTATTCTATAGCTAACACATAGCTAAAAGAACACTAACAACACTCAGCAGATTATATTTATATATTTATGTGCATATGTGTATAATAAAATAATAATTATAGAAAAAGAGTGCATGACTTTGAGAAGGAGTTGGGGGAGGTAAGCATGGAAGAAGTTATTTAGAAGGGATGAAGGATGATGAAATAACGTTAAGTATATTTTAATGAAATAATAAAAGCATTCACATTTTGGGTTCAAGTGGAAGGTTATAATAACAAACAATTCATTATTGGGTTTTATTGATGCTGTTATCCAATAATTAACCTGGCCAGGGAAAATGTTTTCTTTGTAATAGATGTAATTAGATACATAAAATGGCCCCTGTAAGGGCTAGAAATATACTATATGCCTAAACTGAAAATGGAACTTGTTGACTTTTTGAGCACCAATTTAGGTCAAGGCAGAAATACAATAAAGGAAACAAAATAAGTATTTTCATTCTCTTAGGTGCCTTACATTGTATTTTAAATTTATTTATTTATTTATTCTGTGAGGGTGTTTTGTTTAACATGTCTGTCTGTGAAACATGTTGCTACAGTGCCCACAGAGGCCTAAATAAGACATTGGTTCCCCTAAAAATTGAAGTTAAAGATGGCTGTGTGCCACTATGTAGGTACTGAGAATGAAAATTGGCTCCTTTGGAAGAGTAACTGTTGTGGTAGGCTACTGGGCTATCTGTTCAGTCCCCATAAATTACATTTTAGAGAACCTATTGTAGTTTAAATAAACAAATTAAAATGCAAGATTGTAAGCTTCAGAAATCTTCTCATTGAGTGCTTCATTGATACAACCATCCTGCTTAATCAGGTTTCAAAGGACATTTCCACACTGAAAGCACATACAGTGAGACTTCCATGAAAAAAATAATTGAATTGAAAAGTCTTAGTTTGTAGGACTCATTTGAGAGAGAAGAGTATCTAGAAATCGGATATAGCTTTCAGGTAGGCCTGTAAAAATGAGGTTTGGGAAATGGATGGCAGTGTCGGTAAAGAACAGACAAGGATTAGGCAAGCTGTCTTAATTATAAGTTATGAGAACAAAATAAAAACAAATCAATCAAACTTCTCTAACCTACAAACTAAGAGTACCTGACTTGCATAATTTAAAATGTCAGTCAAGATTCCATTCAGGGTGTAAATGATGCAATCAAGCATTGATTCTCTTGTGATTGTCTGGCTTGGAATTTTATTGTGCTGCTCTCCTTTCTTAATTAGCATACTTCTCATTTGCAAAAGAATTCCATTAAATCAAGTTATTATGAGCACTGAACTACACCCCTACGATACAGTGAATCTTTTTCTACTAAATTTCTGACCAAACCTTGAGGTGTGTCTGATGGTGTTCTCACTTACTGATTCATTGAGTTCTCACATGAGGGACTACCGTAAGCACTCCCTGGGAACAGTTTTATGAGGACCTTAATCTCATTCATGATTGCTCTAAGAGTAACAGAAGATTCATGTATTACTGATAATAAAACCCGGGCATCTCTTTTTGCCACTCACTATACT
This sequence comes from Meriones unguiculatus, assembly GCF_030254825.1. Classification (NCBI taxonomy): domain Eukaryota; kingdom Metazoa; phylum Chordata; class Mammalia; order Rodentia; family Muridae; genus Meriones; species Meriones unguiculatus. The sequence continues at coordinate 91,880,697 of NC_083357.1, read as the reverse complement.
AGCTTTACAGACTTCTGGTTCAGTATTAGATACAGTCCATGATGTTATTTGATGGTCATTAGAGGATGTGTACTATATGTTCACATTTTTATTAAAGTATAGCACCACGAAAAAAAAAATGAGCACAAACAAAAATTGTGGGTTTAACTCTTGTATTTACTTCAATTATATCTTCTCTATTAGTTTTTTTTCAATTTATTCCTATTTTTGAAAAATAAAAATTGTCTCTATTTAAACAATTTGATTGCGAGACACATTTTTGTAAGAGAGATGTTGAAATAAACAAAGTCTGTAGATAGGTGTGGAGGCAGTCAGGAGTGGGGAAAGGATGGTCTACATATATTGTGGGAAATACGTTTTAAAATAATGATTAAAAAGGGAATCACTTGGATCTTTGGCATAGTATTACAAAAATATATGTGTTTGGAGTGAGAAATGTGTGGTTGGAGTAATGAGTGGCCTAGCCTGACTCATCTCTGATGTTTTCAGCTTAAATCACTTGATAGATTTGTCAGCAGGTGTTCTTATCTTTTCATAGAGAAAAGAAAATACACTCCCAGGCCTACTCAAGAAACAGCTGTGTGGTGGTTGATCACATAAGCATCAGCGAGGTCTGAAAGATTTGCAAGAGTGTCTCAAAAGAAAGAGAAGGTATTAAGATTTCTCTAGAATTGAGGTGATAGGATTATTTGTGCCTTCAAGTACACACTCTTGCCACATTTATTAGAATTGATTGAAAATCTGTTTGAAAGTTTGGATGGGAGGGTGGGTGATGGCTGTTAATAAGCTACAAACCAAGTAGCTAGTTGGTAAGGAGATTAGATCAAATTTAGTAGTGTAAGGAGAAGTAGAGAAGTGACTAGAAACTTGGATGTTATACCTGAGAGAAAAATGAAAGGGAATACTGCAAAGTTAAAAAATGCCCAGCTTGGGTAAAATTATTTATAGAATTACCCACATTTAAAGATGGTACAATTTCGTGTATTTTCTCCAACTAATTATATTTAATGTCAGCATATTATGAATATGAAGAGACTAATTCGCTGTAAATTGATGCCAATCAAACTACCCAGGAATCTCAATTTATAAAATATATTACCCTCTGCATTTAAGCTTTCTATTCAGAAATTCAAATTCTCAATTACTCCTTGTGATTTTCAGAGAGGATGCCAGTATTTAATATTATATGTCACAATTTGGCACAAAGAAATGAACGTTTGTGCCAGTACAGTTATTCTTATGGTTGATAGAAATTAAAAATACAACAAGCAAGTAATACATCTATTTTCTCCCTGTGATGAACCAGAGCAGAAATATTCTACTTCATCATGTCCTTATTCTATTCACAGTGAGGATATAAGGAAATGTGGATGCTATCTCAGGCTGCCTGTAAGACCCTTTCAATAAATTAATATGCTGTTTTTCTTCTTTCCATTGAAGAAATTGATGCAATATTAGATTAAAAAATTTTAGTAGAGAATTTTTCCACCTATTTCTATTTTGTAAAATCTTCATTAGGCATTTTGCAAAATTGTTCTCATAGAACATTTGGACCTTAAGGCACTTCTGAGAGCCATGCAATTATTTTCTAATATATGTTGGTTAAGGGTTTGTTCATATTGAATATTGACCTGCTTCCATAAACACCTCGCGACTTGAATTCTGTTCATATTCAATATACTTACTGGGGTTTTATTTTTTACAACATGTGGAAAACATAGCAACTGTAAGTATCAATGGGATGTTCTGTGATATTTGTGTGCATTTGTTGTTAGGGGTGGGGCTAAGAAATGCGGTGGGGAGTTGATAGTGTGTGAGTGTGCGTGACTTTTTCATCAGCTTTTCACATTTCTTCAAATATTAATTAATTTACCCACTGAAGAAATTCCTGATCCTTCTTGATTTGCACAAGTATGTAGTAGATTATTGATTCAGCCATTCAACTATGTACTAAAAAACTGAAGTATTTATTACCATGTAACTATGATTTAGTACCCATCGATCAACTGGACATACTGTACTTAGTGATCCGTCCTTACTATCCTCCAGAGTCTGATAGCCAGAACTACTCACCACTTCTATGATATCATTTTTAGATACTCTAGTCATGAGAAGATGATATCGTACTTGTCTCTTTATAGGCAGCTTATTTTACTTAACACATTGAGCTATACCTTCATCACAGGTGTCACAGGTGTTAAGATTCCATTCCTAACAGTTCATTTCTGACTAGCATCCTTATGTGCATATGTGTGTAAACACACTTACCTACATACATATGTATCTTTATATATATGAATACATATATCCTATTTTCTTTGTTTATGAGATGACAATACAGGCTTTTTAATTTTATAACTACTGTGAACAGAATTCTAACAAATATGAAAATAATGTATATCTCTTTAACATAGTGATTTCATTTTCTTTGTATATATTCCTGGGAGTGGGATTGCTTAATGATCCTGTAATGCTATTTTCGGTGTTTTGAGGAAGCTCTATAATGTCTTCTTCATTTTTATGATTGTACACATTTAGATTCGCATTAATAGGAAAGAATTCCTTTTTCTGTTAGCCACATAAAATACTGTTTTATATTTTTGACAGCAGTAATTTCTACTAGTATGAGATGATGATTTATTGTGGCATTATTTTTGTTGTTAAATTTATGACAAGAGAGTTGATTTTACTATTATCATTTTTTTAATGGCTGAAGAATCAGCAGTATTTGTCTTTGCTCTCATTTTTGCTTCATGTTTTTGCTCATTTTTTTCACCATGTTCTACTCAACCTGTAAGTTACTTGACATTTTTTTGACTTTTAAAATAACAGGTCATTCCCAATTTTATAACAAACCTTGTATACATTAGGGCACTTTGATTTCTGATTAAATCTGTTGTTCATGGTTATTTGAAGGGGAAGTTTCTGGTTTCTTTGGAAACTCAGTTGTGTCATGTAAATATGTTTTTCTTATTTTGGTCCAAGAGTGGGATGTGAGAATGTTTTTCCCTTGCAGAAAACAGCCTCAGTGAGAGGGCATATGGTGTTGATCAGCTGAAAGCTACCTCAAGTAAGGGGTGTGGTTTTTTTGAGATGCAAAACATCCTTGTGTGGACTTTGAGAAGGGTTTCATAGAAGCCCACAGACAGTGATAAAATGCTTTCTTCATCTCTATGCTTTTGCATTGCTAAAGTTCATATCCTTTGCTCATCTCCACAGAGATAAACACTCCAGAGATAAACACTCCTGCGGCTTTGGCAGTTTCCCAGGTTTAGTGGATTCTGTCATTTGGGCAGAATCTAGCCATAGAGTCTTGACACTTCTGAATCATTCCATTTCTGCTGATGAGCGCTGCCACTACTTCTTTGCTAGATTGCAGGTATCCTGAGGCCTGAGTCTGGTAACTCTCAAAGAACCCATGACCTTTATCAGCAGGAAGTAGGTAAAAGAGGTCTATAGCTTCTTTTCCTAATATTCTCCTACCTAAGGTCAGGGATTGGAAGGGAGATAAAGAAATTTAAGAACTTTAAATAAAATAGGTGTCTGAAAAATCTAAGCCTACGTTTATTCACTCTGCTTTTGTACAATCATAGTTTTGGTCATCTCTTGGGAACTCTGCTTTTTAATGACAGTTTCACTCTCAGACCATTTCTTGTGTCATTTCCTTTCTGTCCAGGCGGTTTATCAGGTGTTCACAGGTGACACTCAAGTAGAAGTATTACTGGTGACTGTGATCAGTGTGGGTTGATTGTGTAGATGGTGAATGTCAGAAAATCAGAGAAAAGGTGATTTTTTATTTAAAACATTTTCAGGACCTGTCCCTTACTATGGTTCTGTCTGTTGAGCTCAGGATCACTTCCTAACAAATGGATCTCACTTACTGGGGAGAAAGAATATATACATATTCAATATATATATTGCTCTGGACATCTATTTGCCCTCACATTCTGTCTCTACTAATTTGTCCTGTATGGAATGTACACCTTGTCTAGTGTTCTCTGGTGGGTTTCATTTTATTTGTGGAATGCTACATTTGTTATTTCTCAGTATGGAAAGCTTTCTAATTTTTGATGTGGTGACAAAAAGCTTGCTGCTATGCTGTTTCTTCTTTTTATTTGGAGATGTAAAACAGCTTGCTTTGTTTATATTTTATAGTTCTCATTTAGCATCTACCATTTCCCTGCTACATAGGTGTTTTATAATTATAATCAGAGGAAATTGGTCTTTTGGCATTTTGTATAATACGAAGTCACTTTTGATTTATATTTTCTTATTTCAATCTGAATAGGTTAACACAAAACACACAAAAGCACACACATACACAAACACAACCCTGAAGGAACGGCAACCTTGCCAAGTCACAGAGGAAGACAATGCAGACGGTCCTGATGAGACCTAATAAGCTAAGATCAGATGGAAGGGGAGGAGGTCCTTTCCTATCAGTGGACATAGAGAGTGGCATGGTAGGAGATGAGGAAGGGAGAGTGGGATTGGGAGGGATTGAGAGAGAGGGCCTACAGCTGGGATATAAAGCAAATAAAATGTAATTAATGTAAAAAAATAAAAATTTACATAAAAAAGAAACGAGAAACAGAAAAATAGCAAAAAAGAGGAGAGACTGACCTAAAGAGACAGAGACATAGAGACAGTTATATAGAGAGACATTTTCAGTCTGTTTGAAAGTGAAGTTCATTTATGAATACTACACAGCTAAGTTCATCTTTAATGGCAAAATATTAGATATTCTTCTCTGAGACTTAGAAGCCAAATTTTGCCACTCTTGGGCAATGCTGTGCTTTTGTTGGTATACATTGGAAAGATAATTAAAAGAAATGGTACTAGATGTAAACTGTTTCTATGAACCTCTGAATGTATGCTAAGTCTCTGAAATTCAGTTTATGATGTATTTTGTAGTCAAATTATTGTTACACTTGCTCTTCTAGATATCTAAGTCCCTGTGCTTTACAACAGATTATATCTAAAGAAGGATGATGAGTTACTTTGCCCCTACCCTATATTATCTTTAATATTTTCATTGGAAAAATAAAACTTTATCATAAATTTTGGCTTAACATGATTCATTTATTAACCAACTTTTTCTAAAATAAAAAGCCAAAGCTAGTATTTTGTAACTATGATCTGTAAAAAAAAAAAAAAAACAAAAAAACAAAATTGCTTCCCATATAAGATTTACAGTGCTAGCAGCATTTGTGAAGTTTGAGATTTCCTTTCATAAGAGAAAGAGATGATTACAAGTCAAATATTTGGAACTTACAATCTAAAAGGACAGAATTTTTATTTTAGAGAACTAAAGTCAGCTTTAAAGAAATAGTAGCGATCATTTACAGCTTCCATCCAAAATGAATTCTTAAACAAAATAATGAGTTGTGAACTTTAGGCTAATCAGTTCATGTCAGTGAGAAGGAGGCAGATTTTGTTCAAAGGAGAATATTACAAAGGGAAGTGTGTGATAAGACACATTAAATATTTACTCTTCCTAGATGACAGGAAGATTGCCTTCTGAGGCCAGAGTTTCTGAGAGGCCGTTATAGACAGATGATTTCCTTAACTAAATAAAATACAATATTGATGGAGAGAAATTATCAAGAAAAATGAGAATATATGTTATCTACACCATTATTTTATGTGTATTTATACATCTTCATATTTACTTAATTGGCTGCCAGATTTATCAATATTCAGGAGTAAATTAAATGTAACATATACATGTATATGAATATACACAATTATAAATGCCATTTTTTGACATTCTAGTTTTTACATTTTCTCTATAACAATTGTTTGATAATCAAAAATTTTTCAGGTTTCCAAGAATGCTCTGAAAGCACAAGTAGTCCCTTTTCTAAATAATATATTTTACTAATTATTTGTGAATTCTGTATATCGTATTTGGATTGTATTCATTTCCCCAAATCACCCTAGACATACCACAGCCTTTCTAACCACCAAACTTCCTTTTTTTGATTGCATTAACCCATCCAATTCATTTTTATGTGGAACAAATACTTTAGGATGGAGAGATTGCCCAAGAGAACCTCAGACCCACTAGGGGTCACATCCTTGAAAAAAAAGAAAAAAGAAATCATTCTTATTAGGCCTCAAGCAATAAATCACCAGTAGCTCCTCAAACAGGGTCATGACTTTGTACCTATCTCTCTATGCTGAACAGTGTTCTGATTTGATGTCATCCAGGCCTTATGTATGTTGCTACAGTCACTGTGAGTTTATATGTGGAACTATCTTTTTATGTCCAGAAAACGCTGTTTTAATCCATCTACCACCTCCAGCTCTTACATTGATTCATCCCTCTCTCCTACAATGATCCCTGAGGCTTGGGAGTAAGGGTATGATATAAATATCTGAATTTGGACTAAAAATTCCATAGTTTATTATTTTCCACAGGTAGACTGGTTCTGTGTCTCCATGTTAATTGGTATCTTCGTTAAGAGAGGTACTAATCAGTTACTTGATACTATATTTATTCAGAAAAATAGTAGTGTTAGTTTTTATCTTTGGGCCTAGGAGGTTTCCAGCCACTGATTCTTGTCCTCCATGACCATGCGAAGCATGCACTAAAGATTGTGAATCCAGCTTTAAATCCAATCAAAAAAATTGGTTACTCTCATAACACCGGAGCCACTGTGGCACCAGAGGGTTTTCTTTCCAGAGCAAACGCTGCTGTGGTTTGTAGTATTTACAGCTGGGTAAGCCTGCTGATTATTTTATGTCTCCACTAGAATGCATGGCGTCTTTCAGAACTATAAAAGCTAGCTAATAAGGACGAAGGGTCCTGGTTAATACTAGCTTGATTTCTCCATGTTTTATGATTCCAAAAAGTTGTGTCTTCAGAAACAGGTTCTTATTGTTAAGTAATGAAGAGGAACCAGAAGCAATGGTAGTTTGGAAGGGACATCTCTGGGACTGCACTGGCCAGCAATTCGAAAGGAGGTAATACATTTCTAAAACTCGAGTTTTCATTTAGTGAAATGTAGTGTTTAGTGGTGTGTGGCAGTTTGACTGAGATATCCCCCATTAGTCTCAAGTATTTTAACACTTGGTTTCCAGTTGGTGGCTGCCTGGGAAAGATAAGCAGGAATGGCTTTGCTGGAGAAGTATGACAGGTGCGTCAGACTTTGAGGTTTCAAAAAGAAATGTGCTGTTTTCACTGTGTTCTCTCTGCCTTGTCCTTGTGCCTCAAGATCTGATCTCTTGGCTCTTTTTGACACCATTCCTTTGTTCCGTTATCATGGGTTCCGTCACTCTAGGAGAACATAAGCCTAGTTAAACATGTTCTGCTGTAAATTGTCTTGCTCAGCATGTCTCATCAAGGCATTAGCACACTAACTATGGGACAGGGGCTGTCTTTTCACTATCTGGTTATGCGGTAACTCCACTTCTTTTGGTCCCACACAGTGTGATAGGTACTGTGTATGTTAGCAGATGTGACACGTATGATTGTTTTATACTTATTTAGACAAATAATTTTTAGATCAGAAGTGAAATCCAATGATATAGTAAAATTAGGAAACAAATCAGCTAGAATAGATAATGCTCCACATGTTTCATTGGAGAAGAGATTTCATAATTAGTCATATCTCAGAAAGGAAGGTACTTTATTATGTAGTCTATGTCACATCTACATACATGCTCAGGAGGTAATCTTATAAGAATTAGCAAGGATAATAAAATTAAGATATTTGTTTCAAGATGATATTAATTTGATAATATCTATTACTGAAAGCATTTATCATTGCTCTCAAAGACTGACAAATTAGTTAAAACTTATATATTGTGTTTGTAAGGGAATCATACCTCTGGCTTATTTTGCAATCTCACTAGAATATTTAATGTACTCAAAATGTTTTATTGGATTGAATAAGTGTGAATGTATGAGTGATTCAATGATTTTCACATACTTTTGTGATGTGTTAGTGCAATTGTATTAGTTACTTTACATGAGACAATTTCTTACACTCATGATTCATTTCAAATTCAAGACATATATATATATATATCACTCATCTCTCAAGAAATAGAAAAAGAATGAATTTTTTTTTTTAGTGGATGTATTGTTTGTTTTTTTTCTCAATTTTATTTTTTTTCTCATCAGTTACATTTTATTAACTCTGTATCCCAGCCGTGTCCCGCTCCCTCATTCCCTCCCAGTCCCTCTCTCCCTCCCTCATCTCCACCGTGCCCCTTTCCAAGTCCACTGATGGGGGGGACCTCCTCCCCATTCATCTGATCCTGTTTTATCAGGTATCATCAGGACTGGCTGCAAAGCCCTCCTCTGTGGCCTAACAGGACTGCTCCTCCCTTGGGGGGTGGGGAGACCAAAGAGCCAGTCATTGAGTTCCTGTTAGAAATAGTCCTTGTTCCCCTCACTTTGGGAAACCAATTGGTTACTGAGCTACCACAGGCTACATCTGAGTGGAGGTTCTAGGTTATATCCATACATGGTCCTTGGTTGAATGTCAGTCTCAGAAAAGACCCTGTGCCCAGATATATTTGGTCCTTGTGGAGCTCCTATCCTTTCCCCATCAGACTAACTCCCCTTCTTTCTTATGATTCCCTGTACTCTGCTAAAGGTTTGGTCATGAGTCTTTGCTTTGAAAACACTGCTAGTTAGAGTCTTTCAGATGCGCTCAGTAGACTCCTGTCATACGTTCAATGCACATCCCATCTGTCTTTCTAAACGAGGATTGATCATCTTACCCCATGTCCGCTCAATTGATTATCTTTTTTAGGTGTATAGATTTCATTATGTTTATCATATCTTATAGGTCTATATAAGTGAGTATATCCCATGTTTGTCTTTCTCCTTCTGGGATATTTCACTCAGAATGATCTTTTCTAGATCCCACCATTTGCCTGCAAATTTCATGATTTCCTCCTTTTTGATTGCTGAGTAGTATTCCATTGTGTAGAAATACCACAATTTCTGTACCCATTCTTCCGTTGATGGACATCTGGGTTGTTTCCAGGTTCATTTAAAATAGACTAACAAACTGAAAATATGATGATGAATGAGACAGAAATATAAAAGAAAAACAATAACAGCACACCCAAAATAACAGCATCCAATTAGTGTTTTTAAACCACTCTTGGGCTTGGCGACTGTACTAGAGTGTGGTTGATAAAACATATAACAATTTTGCAAGCAATGGATCTTTTAATGGGTTGACATTACTTAGTTTACAAAGGTCTCTGTTTCAATAGTTAACAACTTATTATATCGACTTGGAGGTTTAACTAACAAAAACTGAAAATTATAGTGTGATGTTTATTCTCTATGTTTAATTTTTTATTACTGTCCTAATTTCACTGATAAGTTATGTATGACAAAGACATGTCACTAGGATACTTCATCATGTATCACAGGAGTAACCATATTTTTCTACATATCACTTGAGAACACCTAAATGTGTCAGGAGTACCAGATACAATTATCATTTCCATATATGACAAGCAATTTTTAGTTACATGCATTCAAATATATATTTAAAAATAAATTATGCATAATATTGAAATACTTTATAGTATTATTTGCAAAGAAAGTAGAGTAATATACCCTACAGGGAAGAGAATAATGAGTCAAATTAATCACACTCTGTGAACATATTAATTTGTAAGTACAGTTTTAAAGTAGCTTATTAAATGAATGCTTACTGCAAGCAGGTCAACTTATAATTAGCAGAACAGAACTGTTCCAGTCTTGTCAGATGCAATAACTTAGGCATAGAACATTATATCTTTTGTACTGAAAATAAAATAACCGCTATGAATAGTGTAACCACTGGAGAGATGGCTCAGTTCTTGGAAGCATTTGTTGTGCAATAATGAGAACCAGAGTTGAGATCACTAATATACTCATATCTCTATATGTGTGGAATCAGATGTTCTCTTTTGGCCTCCATACATTTATGTGTGTGCGAGCTTGCACACACCCAGAATACACACACAAATAAAACCTTTATTAAATGAAAGAATCATAAAAGTCTGTAGGCTGAAACAAGTTCTGATAGTGTTGTTCTTAATGCAAAACTAGCCAAGCATGTCCCGATGCTAACCAAGGACAGGAGGCCAGAGGGAAGGAAGCCTTTGTCAAGCCCAAACAATTGATTTTGACTTGCAGAAGTCTCTTGTGTAGAAAGTTCCTCTGTAATGAAACATCCTAACTGGCAGAGAAACTTAACAGGACACAAGATATTTAAAAGGGGGGTGAAATATTCCATTCTTCAATGAAAGTGAAGGCTGAGCTTCAGGAAGTCCCTGAAACTGATTTGAATTTTCTATGTAGCATACACACTAGAAAGGCTACTGAGGGAGTCCCTGAAACTGATTTGATTTTTCTATGTAGCATACACACTAGAAAGGCTACTGAGGGACATTCTCAGATGAGAGAAGCTACCTGGAATTAGATTTGAACCATTGAGCTGCCTGGGAGAGACATTCTGTAACTTGTAAATCACCACAAGTTTACACATATTCAAACACATGTAAATATATACGTAGATATATAAGTATATAAACAAATAAATTTAATAAGAAAATATTAATCATTGAAAGAATATACTAAAAATAAACACCAAATGTTTCATATTGCCAGTCTCTTTCAAATGAAACCAGAAAGTAGCTTATATTAGAAGCATAGTTTTAACAAAAGAGAAAAGTTGTAACAGTATATGACACTTCAGGTTAAACATATCAAGTTAATATATGTAATAAAAAGAATTTCTCATAGCTCCATTTTGTACACATTCTCAATTTTCTTATTATTTTTCTAACTAGCTAATTAGAGCAGTGGTAATCACTGAATAATCTTGTTTATTTCTAATACATAATCATGACTCATTAAATAAGTTGATATTATTGTATTAATTGTCATCTCTGTAGTCTTTTCCAAATATTAGGCTATCGTCTCATTACTTGGCTCATTACCTCGGTAACGATTCATTGATGACTACTTTATGTGCAGCAGTACTCTATGACTATCAGAAGTGAATATGATACATTACTTGGCAAAGAGAAAGTATTCAGTATTAAAGGAAAACAGCAGTTTTACTAAAATGAAGTAATTTTAAATTTGCTTGATTCATGTCTTTTAAGAAATGAAGAAAATCAGAAATCTGTCTCATTATGTCTCATAACAAGACCAAGTACATAGGTATGTGAGAACCTGAAATTTACCTTGAACTATTTAACTTTTAATATTACAATACTGATAAAATATGCAAAGATTTACATTAAACAAAATAGTAAAGAACTTTGGTGTTTCCCATTGAGGACATCTGCTAGATGTTTTCAATTCAGTTCATGGGGGAAAGTTACGCATATTGTTGAACATGTGGGTATATGAGGTTGTATGTATCTGTACGTGTGCAGGGAGTATGCAAGTGTTCTCACATGTGGGATTCATGTGCATTTGAATGTGGAGGGCAGGAGTTGATATTGGGTACCTTGTTTTTTTATTTTTTTAATCCCCTCCACATTAGTTTTGGAAACAGTATTTTTCACATAATCTAGAGCTTACAATATTGTTAGGCTGTCTGGCCAAGGAATCCTCGATGTCTGCTTGTCTCTGTTCCCTAGCTCTGGGACTATTTGTGTGCAGAGATTCAAAATCCAGGTCCTCACCCTTATGAAACAGCTGCTTTTTTCACGAGACAGGTACCTCACTCTGGAAATGCTTTCCAAAGTTCTATAACATAGACAAATATAGTCCAATCAAGAAATGATAAATAAAAACAACAAGCAATTATAGCAGTATGAGAATAAAAAAAGTTGTTCCAGGAAATTTAAATATAAATAATTCACAATTTAATAAATATTTTATTGTTCATCTAGGAACAAGTATAATTTTGAACACATTAAAATATAATATTTTATCGATAACAGTAATTGATGAACATTGTTGAAGATTTAAGATTTATTTTTAATCGTCCCTATAAAAATATTGCAACAGTATAAAGGTAACATACAATTTTTCTATGGCCAGAAAAAGATGAAATGAACTTGATCAGTATGCTAATTTTCATATCTCCACCTACATAGAAACTTGTAATCCTTATTTTACAATAACTCAGAATAATTCGAAAACACATAAGACACCAGTTCACTGTGGAACATTAAACAGAGAATGGAGGACAGTTAACAACTATGGGACATTTCATGGTTTTGTGGATTAAATTGAGTTCTAATTTTGTGTGCTCAGATTCCTCCATTAAATCATATGATCATTTAAGTGAAAAGGAAAATGAGGAGATTTGTAAATTAAGGAAAGATTCTGATACAGTTTAAAATAGTATGTGTGGAAAAGAAAACACGTTCAGAACACTTTAAATGTTATCAAGCATAGATTAAACTGATATCTTCCACTTCTGAAATGTTATACTTTAATATCATCTGGAAATAACAGTTTTCACATTTCACTAAATTCTCTAAAATATATTTAAGAAAATCTCCTCTTTAATTCCTGTTCATATGTATAAATCCATATTTTTCCACATATATTTGGAGAAAGAAAATGAGACAATGGCAGGTAGAGAGAACTAATGAGGGAGTTATAAATTATCTCACATACTTTAAGCATGACCAGAGCTTTTCTTTTCTCTTATTTTACTTCAGTGGTCCTAGAATGGGGCTTAAAGTGATTATAACAATATTTGATTTCTGATTAAACCAGTGAACAACAAAAACAAAACACCATTCATACATAGTTTGAAAAGAATACCTCCGTAAACTTATAGGAAATAGCATTTAACATTTTGTGTGATATTGACCGATATTTTTAAAGAAATAAGTATATGTGAAGTCAAAGAGAAACTATAAACTCTCTTTGAGGAGTTTAAAAAAAGGAACCAGCTACTGTTCTCAGCTTTATTGCTCAGTGCATTAGGCTGTGGTCGGAGAGTTATATGAGCAACCAACCTTTCACAAGACAAGCAACCTTTCGTGCTCTCAAATTTCCTTGACTCACGGAGCAATCTCTACACATGATGTATTATATGTATGCTTTCCAATCTTGAAATTCACTTTAGTTGCTGCACAGAAATGTGGAACGAATGAGCTGGACCATGGAAAACGCAGGTACTTTCCCCCCCTGGATAATGCTTTGAAAGATTTAAAAAAATATACACTGAATACAGAAGGGTCTCCTGAGTATTCTATGTAGTCAAACAAAGTGTTAGATGACCATCAGTGAGGGAAGCAATATCAACTGATTAAAAATGAATGGGACTTATTTCCATTGAGAGAAGTCTGACAGATGAAGTGAAAGGGCTCAAGGGCAAATGAATATCAAGGAAGATTGACCTGTCTTACTGAGTCATGTTCAAGCTGTTTGACAGTCTGATACAAAAGTGAGTAGATCTCTGTTCATTTTTTATAAATTGACCTTGACCGGTTCCACATCTTTTTTGTCTCTGTATTAGTGCAAAACTACGACCAAAGTAGAAATTCAGAAGCATTCTAATAAGCAGACCAGATTTTGAGCATGTTTTAAATCTTTTGCAAGCAAGTCAAATGGAAGGGATAATGAATAGATGCATAAATAGTAATCTATGGTATGAAACCTCGGGAAAAAAATGCCACATATTTGGAATTTCTAACAGAAATAAGTAGGAAATATGCTGCAATCATTTGAGACATCTCATCCATGTAACTTTCAGAAGATAGTATTAAATAAAATTCCTCATGTGTGATGTCAGTTTAATTTCTGATTATCATCTCCTGAATTTTTTAAAACTAAAGACATAAATTTAAATTTCAGGGATGCATGACAGAATCAGATTATTTCTATTTTGAGATAAATATTCATAATTTAAATTCTCCAAAATTTAGATGAGAGTAGAATTATTTTCTACTAATTGGTAACTATTCTTTCTGTGTTAGGAGAGGCGACTCTTTACATAGTCTGAAATACATGAACGCAGATCAGCTTATCCAGTGAATATTTCACAACCTGTTGTATATTTTAAAAGTAATATGTATAAATTTTATTTTTATTGCTGTAATAAGACAACATGACCAAGGTAACTTTAGAAAGAGAGGGATTATTTGGCTAAAACATTCTGAAGGGAAGGCCATCAAGATAGGAACTCAAGCTTGTTACCTAGAGACAGGAACTGAAGCATAGACCATAGTGAAACATTATGCTCTAGTTTGCTCATCTTGCTTTCTTACACTTGCCCAGGGATCACAATCACCCACAATTGCTTGAGACTTACCATTCCAACTGCTAGTCAAGGAAACATCACATAAATTTAATTACAGTTCAATGTGATGAAGGCATGCTTTTCTCAATTGAGGTTTCTTTTTCCCATATCATCCTAGCTTTTGCCAAGTTGACAGAAAAAAAAAAAGCAAGTATACTATTTGATTATATAATTTTAAAAATGCCATCAAGGGAGATTCTAGTTTAAATCTGCATTTCTTCTTTAGAATGGGTGCAACACATTAATAAACAGCTATCGTTTAAAGCAACAGACTATCTCTTAAATTCTGGAGAGAAGATATCTGGAATTAAATTGAAACAGAATTGCTTTTTCTCTTGTATATCTTAAACTCTGACAGTATTTCATATTTATTGCGTGGTCACATCAATGAGGTCATGACCATCTTCTTCAAGCTGCCTTCCCCTCTTATATATCTGTCTAATCTCCCACAGACAAAGGGGCACTACCATTTGATTTGGCATATAATTACATAATCAAAGATAAACTTGTACAGCAGATACTTAACTTAATCATGCTGTATGTCATCTAAGGTAATAGTGAACCTGAAAACACACACACACACACACACACACACACACACACACAGACACACACATTTTCACTTATTTTTTTAATTTGATTTTCTGTTTTTAACTCCTTTTTTAAAATTTTTATTATTAGTTACATTTTATTAACTCTGTATCCCAGCTGTATCCTGCTCCCTCATTCCCTCCCAATCCCATCCTCCCTCCTTCATCTCCTCCCTGCCCCTTTCCAAGTCCACTGATTGGGGAGGACTTCCTCCTCTTTCATCTGACCTTGTTTTATCAGGTGTCTTCAGGATTGGCTGCAAAGTCCTCTTCTGTGGCTTAGCAGGACTGCTCCTCCCGTGGGGGGTAGGGAGATCAAAGAGCCGGCCATTGAATTCTTGTCAGAAATAATCCCTGTTCCCCTTACTACGGGAAACCAATTAGTTACTGAGCTACCACAGGCTACATCTAAGCAGACCATGTTTGTAGCAGCTTTATTTGTAATAGCCAGAACCTGGAAACAACCCAGATGTCCATCAATGGAGGAATGGATACAGAAATTGTGGTATTTTTAAACAATGGAATACTAGAAACAAGGAAATCATAGAATTTGCAGGCAAATGGTGGGATCTAGAAAAGATCATTCTGAGTGAGGTATCCCAGAAGGAGAAAGACACACATGGTATATACTCACTTATATAGACCTATAAGATATGATAAACATAGTGAAATATATACGTTTTCACTTCTTAACCCAATTTATTTCCTCATTTAAATAGCAAAATCATTAAATTAAATTTTAGTCATTGAAAATTTACTTAACTCTTAATCATGAATAATGATTTTTTTACAAAATAAGGTTACCTTTACCATAAGCTAAATGAAGAAAATAAGAAGTTATCAATGTAAGCAAACATGCCCAGGGCCTTATTTCATGAGTACATAGAGGGATTATTTTGTGGTATATCGTATGAAAGAGTTACTTTCGTTCAAAAACATTTGTTATTGTTATTAACTCTGTTTCAGATTATCTAATCCAGATAATGAAACACAGAGCAGACTTTGAAGTAGTATAAAGCTAAAATCATTAAAGCACCATGGTGCCAACATAAAGTAGTTCACAGGTCAATGGAAATGTAGTGGAAATAGCATCATAGGTTTAGTAGATTGATTCTGAGACAGGAATCAAAGATATGCATTGGAAAAAAAAGGTAATGTTGTACTAAGAGAACATATTGACCGCATAAGGATATAAATAGATGTGTTTCTTTTTTAATATTTTACTCCATTTTTTATTTTTTAAATTTTATTTTTTATTTATTGCAATTTATTCAGTTTGTATCTGGGCTGTAGCCCCCTCTCTTATCTCCTTCCAGTCCCACCTTCTCTCTCTCTTCTCCTCCTATGGCTCTTTCCTAGTTCACTGATAGGAGAGGTCCTTTTCCCCTTCTACCTAGTCCATTAAACCTTGTGTATTTTAATTTATAATTATTAAGCCAAAATGAGCTAGAACTTAATTTTAGGACCAAAACTTACAAGATAAATGAACAAACAAAAATACACAGAAAAAAAATACTTAAATTATTCCAGTGGGAGATAATATCTACAATGTCTATATATGTATTATAAATATATGTACATATATATTTAGAGAGAGAGAATGACCATAAATGCAATAAATCTCAATTGAACACTTGCAAACTGAATTCAAGGTTACATTTTTAAAAACACCATCCACTATTAGGCAGCTGGCTTCATCCCAGAGGAGCAGGGATCTTTACCCAGGTAAAAATCAATAAATGCAATCTGTGACATAAATAGACTCAAGGACAGAAACCCCATGGTCAACTCAATGTTTTCAGAAAACTCTTTTGACAAAATCCAAGTTCAATTCATGATTAAAGTCCTGGAGATTGTAAATATACATTGAACATATCTCTATAGAGGCAACATATAACAGATCCACGGCCAACAAAATGGTAAACGTGGAGATGCTCAAATCATTTCCTCATTTCGTACAAAATCCAGAACATAAAGCAGATGTCCACTATCTCAACTCCTGTTCAATACAATTTCCTAACTAGAACAATTAAACAGGTGGAGAAGTTAAAGTGAATACAATAGAAATGGAAAGTCAGAGTATCCTTGTTTTCAGATGATATATTTCTATGCCTAAAAGACCCCCAAGAAAATAGTCACGCAGCTGATAAATACATTAATTATAGTATCAGTACACACTACTAAACACACACAGGAATCTTGCTAAATACCAAAGAAATCCAACCCAGAAAGAGAAAGAAGAGAACTTATAAAATGAAAGTTTTAAGACACTGAAGTATTAATCAGAAGAAGATAGCAGAAGATGGAAAGACATCACATTCTCATGTGACCGACATTGAGAAAATGTCCATCCTACTAAAAACAGTGTAATCCCTACCAAGATTCTAAAGAAATTCTGCAGAGAATTTTTTAAGCCTTGAATTTCACAAAGAAATTAAAAATACCCATGATATGCCAAACAATTTTGAATCATAAAAGCAATGCTGAAAGCTATTTCCACCCCTGGTTTAAGTTATACTTATAAAATTGTAGTAGAAAAATAAACAACAAAATATCATGGAACTGATATAAAAACAGACACATTGATCAACAGAAAAAAATTAAAAAAGCATGGATAAGTATACATTGCTATACTCATCTGGTTTTGACAAAAAAAAAAATTCTAATAATTCAAATTAAGGGAAAAAAGAAACTCTATCCTTGTATCCAACCTTGCAAAAAATTCAATTCCAAATAGATCCCGGACCTCAACATAAGATATGATGGCCTATAAATGGGGGGAAAGCATTTACCAGCTGTATTTCTGACAGAGAATTCTTGTCAAGAATCTACAAAATAACCAAAGAACAAACAAAACATTTTTTTTAAAGTTTTACATTGGTATTTCATACATTTATTTTGCATTCTCACTATTATTTCATTCATGTAATATGTTGCACTAATATGTAAAATTCAGAATTCCCAGGACAAACTGGATGCTTATACAAGTTTTGTCCCATTTTAGGACATAGCATTCATTCCTTTCCCTATGCATGTTGACCAATTGTTTGTCTTATTGAACACTTCCTACAACAAAAAGAAGCTTCTTTCCAGCCTATGCTTCTGGGAAATAAGGTGAGTATGTAGAAGCCATTTGACAACATGATAATTTTGCTTGTTTTAGCCTAGGTTCTATGACTTCACCAGCCATGAGCTTTTGACCAAGATTTTAGTACAAGTTATGAGGTACTTACTTTTGGATTAGTCCTCAAATTCAATCAGAAACTTGTTAGCTATCCCAAAATAGCTGTGTATACCACTTTGGTCAAAATAGAAAAAAAAAACAACTGTATCTAAATCTCCTTAGTTGACGTTAAAAATAATTAATATAGTATATTAATATATTTGTCAACATCTTGCTTCTGTCATTTTAGACTTTTTATATGATTTTATACAAGCTTTTAATTCAATTTAAAAATCATAAATGGTTTCATCAGGATTGGATGCATTGTCTTCCTCTGTGGCCTGGCAAGGCTCCACCCCGCAGGGAGAGGTGATCAAAGAGGTGGCCACTGAATCAGCAACACCTCCTGATCCCCTTACTAGGATACCCACTTGGAGACTAAGCTTCCTATGGGCTACACCTGAGCAGAGAAAACCCTTGAGCTGAAGAACTTGGAGAAAAGATCAGGAACCACAAAAGTAAGCATCACCAACAGAATACAAGAGATGGAAGAGAGAATCTCTGGAGCTGAAGACACACTTGCAGAAATGGATACTTCTCTCAAAGAAAAAGTAAAATCAGAAAAGTTCCAATCACAAAATATCCAAGAAATCAAGGATGCTATGAAAAGACAAAATCTAAGAATAATAGCTTTAATTTTTGTAATAACCAGAATCTTGAAACAATCAAAATGCCCCTCAATGGAAGAATGGATACAGAAATTGTGGTACATTTGCACAATAGAATACTACTCAGCAATGAAAAACAAGAAAATCATGAAATTTGCAAGCTAATGGTGGGATCTAGAAAAGAGTATCCTGAGTGAGGTATACCAGAATCAGAAAGACACACATAGTATATACTCACTTATAAGTGGATATTAGACATATAATATAGGATAAACATACTAAAATCTGTACACCTAAATGCTAAGCAAGAAGGAGGAACCTGGGTAAGATGATCAATCCTCATTCAGAAAGACAAACTGGGCAGACATCAGAAAGTTACATTTTCTATGGACTTCACTCTTCCCCTTGGACTTCCCATAGTGCTAAGGCAATTGTGTCTCAGAAACCCTCAATTCCCTTTGACAGCATTGTCTGACTTAACTGTCCTTGGCCATTTCCACCTTGCAAGTAGTATATAGAATACTATGTTTTTTTGAAACTTGCTTAACATAAATTTTCAGCTTATTCAAGACCTTCTGGTTTCAGCTATTACTTTCATCTTCTTTATTTCTCATCCCATTCAGGACCATAATTTCCATGAAATCTGGTCAACTAACGATCTGCTCAAGATATTTGATTTTGTTATAGCAATGAAGAAATTTATTTCTACATCTACTTGAATTAAATATTACAGTAGAAAAAGAAAGTATAACAATAAACAAATAAATGAACAGAAAAGAAAAAGGGTTGGAAATAGCCTATCTGAAAAGATCTGGAAGAACTAAACTGTCTGCTCTTTCACAGAGTGCAGATTCTACACAGTAAATTTCAATTTTAAAGGAATACTTGAAGTTGTATTTCCCAAGTCCACAGTTTTTTTTTTTCTTTTTTTTTTTTTTTCAATGCAGTTTATTCAGGAACCTTGAACAATCATCTGACCCACAGCTTAAATAGCCTCTGGGTAGCCAACCCAGGCGTGCCACGTGGGCAAAGCAGATAGGTCCACATACATGGAAGCAAGCCAGATCCTCAGCCTTAGCCAAATGTGGAATTGTTAGTGACAGAGAGCACTCACCATCGGGAAGGTGGAAGGCGGAAACCAGCTCCATCTTTAAGGCACAGCATTCCGCAGCTCTCTACAGTTATTGATGAAAGAAAAAAATGATGAGAATGTATTGAAAATCATTGTATTGATATTATGAGTGATAAGCAGTAAACAAGTTCCTTGGAAGTCAATAGTATAATAACAAACAGAATGAGTTAGCACAAAAGTAAATACTCAAATGGAATGCATTCATCAGGATCTGCAATGGGACACTCCTTCATAGTCAACAGTTAAGCAGAGCTTGGCATAATTCCTTTGGGAATAACAAACTAAGTGTTAAAAATGATACAAATAGGTATTAACATGAAATTTCCAAAAATCATAATAAAATGAAAGAATGTTCAACAGTTTTCAATATTCAGGATGTATTTTTGGTGAGATGAAGACAAATAAAATGTTTCAAAGTAATAACATTTTCTTGAAGAAGCCTTAGAGAAGAAGAGGGGGATTGAAGACCTGGATGACACAGACAAGGAGAACAAGAGAGGCAAAAAACCTGGGCCCATGGGGGCCTGCAGAGACCAATATTCCAACCAAGGACCATGCATGTAAAGGACCTAGACTCCCTGCTCAGATGAATCCCACTGGCTTCTCAGTTTCTAAGTGGGTTCCCTAGCAAGGTCATCAGTGGCTATCCCTGACTGAACTCAGTGACTGGTTCTTTGATCACCTCCCACTGTGGGGTTTAGAGGCCACAGAGGAAGATGATGCAGTCAGCCCTTTTGAGACCTGATAAACTGGGGTCACATAAAGGGGAATAAGGCCTTCCCTATCAGAAGACTAGAGAAAGGGCATATGGGGTGAAGAAGGAGGGTGGGTGGAACTATGAGGAGACTAGAGAGGAGGCTACAGTTGGGTTACAAAGTGAATAAATTGAAAGAAAGAAAGAAAGAAAGAAAGAAAGAAAGAAAGAAAGAAAGAAAGAAAGAAGAAAGAAAGAAAGAAAGAAAGAAAGAAAGAAAGAAAGAAAGAAAGGAAAAAAGTAAAAATAAATTATCTAATTTTATCCTATTTCAAGTGTTTAATTAGTGAATTGCATATATTTAAATTTTAATGAGTCTATCAGCAAATCATTCTTAAACATTCACAAATTAGTGTTTTCCATTAAGCATTTTCAAGATTGTAGTTTTATAATTATATTTAATGAGATAATTATTTTGAATGAGAAAAACTTTTAATTTATATTTTAACTCATTTCTTTAATAATTAAAATGTTAGTGAAAATCAGATGACAGGTTCTCTCCAAAAAAAACCCCAGAAATATTTCACTTTCTTAATATTATTTGTTACTTTATGTCTATATACAATATAGACATTAAAATAAATTAATCAATTTTATTTGAATCCAATTTAATGTTTAAAAAAGGAAAAAGTATCTCATCTATATTAATATCTGTAATGTCCTTCGTTTTAAGCTAAAGTGGTTCTGTTCTTAAATCCCAACTTTTTGCTCTCAATCTCTTTTTATACATGTACACTGGTGAAGAAATAAACCATTGGTTTACTTAGAAGTTATTTAATTACTTCTATTTCATGCATCTTTGTGAGATGTGTAAATCAAGTTGAACCTAAGCTGTGAACTACTCACAGTTATCGTGTCACACCTCCTGGCCATCTTTTTGCAGAAATGTCAGCTTGGGTTACTTAATGCAGCAGAGATTCTTGTTTCTGGTGTCCCTCACCATGTTCGCTCTAGCTGAACAGTCTACACGTGGGAGGGTTTTCTTGTTAGTACTGACGACAATGATTCTTTCTTTGCTTGTTTTGTTTATTCATTTTTTTGAGGCAATGAACTTTCAATTTACATAAATTCATGTTTTCTACAGAGAGTTGGTTTATAAACTTTGATTTTTCTTAACCACTGTCTGGTTTCTAAAGGTACTATAATGACATATTGGTGTGACCTTTTAATTTTGTGTTATATATTAGTCAAATGTTCAGTGGGTTGTTCTTTTTTTCACCTTGAAAGTTTTTTGGACTCCATCTGCTGGATCTGTTATGGACACTGACAGTTATTACATACTTTTTCATGCTAAAATAGTCTCCACAATTGTGATATAGCTGTATTGTTGTAGATTCACTGCTAGAATCTTCTGATTTTTGATAATGCTTATTTTTTCTTTTTTTTTTTTCAAAATTTTTAATGATTATCATTCATTACAAATTATTCAATTTGTATCTGGGCTGTGTCCCCCTCCCTTGTCTCCTCCCAATCCTACCCTTCCTCCCTCTTCTCCTATACCCCTCCTCTAATCCACTGATAGAGGAGGTCTTTCTCCCTTTTGATTTTACCCTAGCCTATCAGTTTTCATCAAGACTGATTGCATTGTCCTCCTCTGTGGCCTGGAAACACTGCACCCCCCCACCCCAGGGGAAGTTGATCAGAGAGCCAGCCATTTAGTTCACGTCAGAGACAGCCCCTACTCCCTTTATTAGGGAACCCACTTGGAAACTGAGTCTATGGGCTACATCTGAGCCGGGATTTCAAAAGTTCTTAATTAATATTGAGAAGAATTTTCATTCAAGGTTAATCTTTAGGCCTCATCATTTACTTTGAGACTGTGAATATGTAATGCTTTGTAGAAATGATGGATTTTACCTGTTCCCACAAGACATAGTACATAGACTTTTAATGAATGCAGTTGACTTGGCTAAGCTCATACTCTAAAATTTCTCAAGCAACAGATGGCAGTCCAAATTTCAGGGTCACACCTTTGCCTCAGCTTGCCTGTATAAAATCTGGACCATACATATGTGATTCAGAGATCAACTACAAAGCTATGTATTATTAGCATTCAATGAAATTTACAAAAGACCTTTATATATTTCTCTAATCTGGCATATTTTCCCACATGAAATAACTATGTAAATTAGATTAGTTGAATGTTTTAGTTCGTGATGATGCAAAGTTATAAACTCTTAGATTTTTCTCACAAATTGCCGAACTCCTTTTGAACATCCATCTGTTGACCTTTGTCCTCAGTGAGTCTGCTAATTTTACAAAGTCTGAACTCTAAGTCATAAATCTGTGCATAATGCATGGTTATTACATATATTAAATAGACACATTATAAATGCACCTGTTTAAAAAAACTTAAGGATTTTTTTACTAAGGGACTTTTACACTTTACATCTCAGAGTAGATTCTTCATATTGTAATAAAATAATTAAGAAATTAAGAATGTACTCATTATATCAGGGAATTTTGTAAGATGAATCTGGGGTGATATATATTATTTTTCTGGACCTGGTTTCTTGATAACGCCATCTATTTTATTGACTCTGACTTGTTTGCTGAAGAAAAATTGTGTATGATAATATTTCAAATATGTTAGTGACTCAATTAACTGTTAGAATGTCAATTTGGTTACTGTAACATTGGAAGCTCTCTTAGTTGCTGTGATAAAATACAGTGACAAAATCAGTTAGACAGAAAACTATGTTATTTGTTTCACAATTTTACAGGTTAAAGTCCATCATTGTGGAAACATTAAGGTGACATGAACGTGAATGACGTCCAAAGTGAAGCAGAGAACAATGTATGCATGCTGGTGAGAAGCTCACTTTCCTTTTTCTTATGCAGTCTTGAGTGTTTTATACAAGTAACGGTGCCACCTGCAGTGGCTAACGTACCCATCTGAACCAAAATAAAATAATCCCCACAGGCACACAACGACAAAATCCACAAACACAAAAACACCTCCACTGCAAAAGTTGCTCACCACTCCTCATGAATTTCTTGCTTTCCTAGTCTTATCAAGCTTGCCATGCACATTTTTTACTGAGTTTGCTGCTTTTATTATTATCTGCGGTAGGTTAACACTCTTGTCTGAGATGAGAAAATTGTCTTCTAAATTTAAGTGGGGACTAAAATAGTTGATCACTGGTGTTCCTATACCAGATTGATATTATATTAACTTTTCTTTTTTCTTTTTTTTATATTGGTCATTATTACATTGAAAATATTTGTAGCGCTTTCCTACAAAAACTGTATTCTCACATTTATAGTAAATTACTTAGTTCTTATCTGGAGTATATTGATATGTTGTTTAGTTTTGTGAATTCTATTATAGGTATAGGTTTCTTTAAGTCTTTTCCGTGACATGTTTTCAAAATTACATATTATTTCTACAGTGTTAGCCTTCTACAGTTATCACCTCAGAGGAAACAGTCTTCCTTATTTAGTATTGTATTTTTAATAGCTTCTGTCTCTCCACTTTCCATGTTTTACACTACACTTTTTGTATGAATGTATTGACAAGGTCATTTTCAGTGTCATTAGTCACCAATTCTATCATATTTGTCATTTTTTGTTGTTATTATTATTAATTACAATTTATTCAGCTTGAATCCCAGCTATATGCTCCTCCCTCATCTCCTCTAGTTCCTACCCTCCCTCCCTCTCCCTGTCTTATCACTCTGCCATAATCTACTGATAAGAGACATCCTCTTCCTCTACTGTCTTACCCTAGCCCCATCAGGAATGCCTGGATCCTCTTCCACCAGGGAGAAGTGATCAAGGAGCAGGAAACTGAGTTAATGTCAGAGACTGTCTCTTCTGCCCTTAATAGGGAACCCACATTGAGACTAAGCTGTCTAGGGGCTACATTTGAGCAGAGGTTCTAGGTTCTCTTTGCATGGTCTTTGGTTGATGGATCAGTCTCTGCAGTCTCCTGGGGCCCAGCATTTTTGGCTTTGTTGGTCTCCTTGTGTGGCCCCTGTCCTCTGCAGGACCTTCTATATCCTCCGTCTTCAATAAGACTTCCTGAGCTCTGTCCAGAGTTTGGCTGTGAGTCTCTGGATCTGCTTAGATCCCCTGCTTGATGGAGTCTTTTAGAGTACATCTGTGGTAGGCTCCCATCCTGTTCCCTCTCTTCTACTGCTTCTGATATCTATATTGTTCTCCCTTCTGAGTAAGAATTAAGTGTCTTCCCTAGGGTCCTCCTTCTTGCTTAGCTTCTTTAGGTCTGTAGATTTTAGTATGTTTATCCTATAACATATGGCTAATATCCACTTACAAGTGAGTATATACCATGTGTGTCTTTCAGCTTCTGGAGCACCTCACCCAAGATATTTTCTAGTTCCATCCATTTGCCTGGAATTTCAGAATTTCCTTGTTTTTAATAGCTTAGTAGTATCCCATTGTGAAAATGTACCACAATTCCTGTATCATTTCCATTAAGGGATATCTAGTTTGTTTCCATAATCTGGCTATTACGAATAAAGCTGCATTGAACATAGTTGAACAAATGTCCTTACTGTATGATTGAGTATCTTTTGGTTACATAGCCAGGAGTGGTATAGTTGGGTCTTGAGGTAGCATTATTCCAAAATCAGCAGACTGATTTCTAAAGTGGTTGTACAAGTTTACATTCTGACCAGCAATGGAGGAGGGTTCCTTTTTCTCCACATCCTTTCCAGCATGTGCTGTCACTTGAGTTTTTTATCTTAGCCATTCTGTTGGATGTGAGACGGAATCTCAGAGTTGTTTTGATTTGCATTTAGCTGATGAATAAGGATGTTGAGCATTTCTTTAAGTGTTTCTCCACCATTTGATACTCCTTTTTTGAGAATTCTTTGATTAGCTCTGTACCCCATTTTTTTAAACTGGATTATTTGGTTTGTAGGTGTTTAGTTTCTTGGGTTCTTTCTTTAACAGATGTGTTGATTTCTGCAATTGTATCTACAGCACCTGGAATTCTCTCCTCCATCTATCGTATTCTTTAGGTGATTCTTACCTCTGTGGTTCTTGATCTCTTCTCTAAATTCTCCATCTCCAGTGTTTTCCAAGTTTGTGTTTTCTTTATTGATTCTAATTCCTTTTTTATATCTAGAATAATTTTATTCATTTCCTTCACCTGTTTGATTTCCTGTCTGTCAATGATGGCCTCTATTAATTTGTTTGTTTCCTCTTTATGTGTCTTTAATAACTGCATAATCTTAGTTTTAAGATCATTTTTCTGTGTTTCAGCTGCATTAGAATATCCATTTGATTTTGAGGGATTCTGGGAAAGCCATAATGTCCTGGGTTTTGTTGACTAGATTCTTATGCAGGCCTCTAGCCATCTGGTTGCCTATATCCTTGACTGCAGCCTGTACTGCAGACTGAGTCCATCTGACTCTGGAGTCTGGAGTAGCCTACAGGAAGATGAGAGATATTCAGGGTCTCAATAATGGATGCTGGAAATGCAGCTAAGGAAGGAAGAGCACTCTGCTCAGTTCCCCATCTCTGCTGGCTCACTGTTTGTGACACAGGTAGGCCAGGCAGAGGGGGTGAAGTTGAAAAAAATCTCCAAGCCTAGAGCTGCTCTAGTGCCCCACAGGCTTCCTGGGGTAGACAGTGGGACTTTGGTCCTGTGCCTAGTTCAGCTCTGCTGGGCTCCTGTTTCTGACCCAGGAGGGCCAGGCAGCTAGGGAGTGGCAGATAGGTCTCCCAGCCCAGAGATGCTCCAGCTCCCAACAGGTCTCCTTGGGATGGAAGACAATGGGGCTTTGGTCCAGTGTCCAACTCACCTTTTCTGAATTCACTGTCTCTGCTGTCTCATTGTTGTGACCCAGTTAGGCTAGGTACCAAGCTCATTCTTGAGCTCTGTCTAGATCATGTTGTGATTTTGGAACATGCCTGAAATCCTCTCACATCACCTAGTATCTGCACTCTGACTGTATCACACCAGCCATTCTACCCTGCTCAGTTACAGAGCTGAACATGGAACATGCATCTTTGTCATTCTCTGTGAGTTTCTATTTTCTAATTTACCCTTCTTTTATAGGTAACATTTTTTGAATTTGTTTTTGTTTTGTTTTGTTTATTTTTTACTAATTACAGTTTATTCACTTTGTATCCCCCCTGTAGTTCCCTCCCTCTTCCACTTCCAATCTCATCCTCCCTCCTGCTTCCCTACCCATACCCCTCCCTCAGCCCACTGATAAGGGAGGTCCTCCTCCCCTTCCCTCTGATCCTATTCTATCAGGTCTCATCAAGAGTAGTTGCATTGTCTTCTTCTGTGGCCTGGTAAGGCTTTTCCCTCCACCCCCTCAGGAGCAGGTGATCAAAGAGCAGACCAATCGGTTCCTGTCAGAGACAGTCCCTGTCCCCATTACTATGGAACCTTCTTGTACACTGAACTACCATGGGATACCTCTGTGCAAGGGTTCCAGACCATCTCCATGAGTGTTTCTTGGCTGGAGTATGAGTCTCAGAAAAAAACCCTGAACCCAAACTTTTAATATGAAATACTTGCTCTTTCAATCTAGACATGAAGAATTTTGTTGATTTTTGTCTGAGTTTCATGTTCAAGGCAAACAAGTAGAAATGTTTATTTATTTGAATCTTGGTTTAATATTTTCTTACATTTAAATAGGTTTTTACAGTGCTATTTCCTCCTATTTATAACACCTAACATTACAAAGTAAGAGTTTACTTGATAATTATTGTTCATTCTGTCCTGATGAGAGAACATTGAAATCTCTTCAACACTACTATGACTGTCAGCTTTATTATGTTTCTTCTTCCTTATTATTTTGCTAGTGTCCATTCTCCTTAGGCATTCAACATGAAATACAAAGAATTCCATTTACATCCTTGTGATATATATTTACTAATGAGAATTACAGAGTCAATTGAATAACTATCTAAAATTAAGTATCATTGTACATGAATTTATTTACAGAAAAAAAACTGCAAAGTAAAACAATGTGTATATGATCTCTTTGTGTAGTTATTGTAAATAATGGAAGTCTAAATGCAACAGAAAAACATTTTAATTCTCTTTTGTTGGCACATGCTCATTGTTGCTAAGAATAAAATTCATTGTCAATAGCTAATGAAGTGTTACTAGACTGTTCACATGTTTTTTTTTTTAAATCTATTCTTTAATGCAACTTTTTTATATTTCCTAGATTGTGTGTATAGGCTGAAAGGAGTAATTAGCTAAGGCTTCAGTATAAATTAGAGTTTGAAAAAAAGCAGTTTTGACAAAATCTTATTCAGAAAGAATTAAATAACTGCATTTTTTGTTAAGCTAATCACACCATGTGTGTTAGATAATAAAATAAGTTTAAAGGTGCCTAATATGAATTACCTTATTTTCCCCTTATATTACCCTGTTGTTTATTGTTTTAACTTTAAGGGATATATAGCTATTATACAAAATAATGTTAATTGTTCAAAACATTTATATATCTCACAGTTAGTCTCATTCTAAAAAACAGTTAAATATATTTTACTGTATTTCTTTATCCATGAAGTGACATATTTACTTATCTACCAGGCAATTTCTTTTGAATCTATTCTTTAAATGTATTAATGCAACAGAAAGCATTTTATATTTTGTTAGATTTTGAATACACAGATACTCATATACAATTTGAAGATCTCATCTCAACCTCCAGGGAGCATACAATGTTTTTTTCACTACATGTCACTTCTACATTTGTTTATGCTTGGAATATAGATAACTCTCTATTGCCTTGTGTTGTTAGTATACTAAAATGCATTTGAGTGTGTTCTTGAGTTCACATATGTCAACATTGCCCTGTACCATGATTTCTCCTTAAGGAAATATAAACAGCTGTCTGCTAATTTTAAAGAGGCCACATTAGACATGGTTCTGTCAAAATACCTTTTAATAAATGAATAAGGGTGTTCTTTTGTTTACGTATAGAAGCATGGGGAAGTATTTATTGTAGGACTTTGGAAGATTGAAAGGTAGCTAGGTGACTTTGAAAAGTCTCACCTTGGTAAGATTGAGAATTCCCACTCTCATCACTGTGGTCCCATCTTCCCACTGAAGACAATTTTCTCCCATTATACGCTTGCACACTGAAGACCATATCCATCTATGAATAACAGCTAACACCACTAGTTATGATTAATGAAGCTGTTCTCTCTTTCAAAGGGGAATTGAGGAGTATTCCTTTGCCATTTCCATAGACCTATGTGTGTGTGTGTATATATATATATATATATATATATATATATATATATATACATAGATATGTAAACTTATGTTATTGCTTTAGCTTAAATTGTTAGTATCATACTGGATAAATGGTAGAATCAAGATTCTTAAATTTCACATCACCTAATAGACATTTATTTTGGCTTTTTTTTTGTTATAGGCTTTTTCTTTACTTTAACAAATTAATGGATAAAATTAGCTTAAAAGAAAAAAATATTTAGTATAGCTTAAGCTTTCCATATAGAGTGAACAGGCAGTGCATCAGGTCTGTGATAGCATATTATATGACCAAGATGGATACAAATAAAGGCAAGCTCAACAGACAGTGGCCAAGAACTGAAAAGAATCAGAAAGAGGTCAATACCCAGACTATCCCCTTCACGACTACACTCCCAGTGACATACCTTCTTTCTCCTAAGTACCACCTATTTATGTGGTGCTTTCAATCACTCCATAGGCTAGGTACCAAATCTTATATTCATGGGTCTTTGATGGACATTTACAGTCTAAAATATAGCTCCTTTGTAAACTTAAAATGATAGTATTGATTCTCTTGTACAGTAAAGGTCATCTTGCCATACAATGTTTATTTTGATTTATTATGTGCTTAGGACAATCTGGACAAAGCAATAATAAGAACAGTATAGACAGAAACCTTCCTGCTACCCAAGGTTATTCAAAGGAGAGGAACAAACACAGTTATCATATTTGCAATGAAAATGTGCACCTTATCTAACTTATTGGTATTTTAAATATTATTTTTAACCGTATATAAGAGCTAGTCCATCTGTGACAAATATATCTGAGAAAGTTAAGTTCAGTCAGAGACAAGAAAAATGGGTAGTGGAGAAATGAATTCAACTCCAACTTAAAGAGGTAATCACCCACGTTCCAAAAACTACTGAGTAGGTACCACCATGAGGCTGGTGAATTGCAAGATACAGATTCTACAGTAGAAGGAAGAAGATGTTGAGGAGAAGCCGGAGTGCCTCGAATTGAAAGTGGAGAGAAAAAGTTAGGCTCAGGTAAATGCTGAAGTTGAAGAGACCTTGTTGAGCCATAAGATTCAGATGGTTGAAATGAGATAGTCCTTGCTTAGGAGCTCCTGGCCACTGCAAGAGCTGAAGAAAAGCAAAGAAAGCTGATGTAGAGGAACAGAAGTATGAAGAGGAAAAAACAGGGCTTTGAAATATGAAGGAAATGCTGAAAATTACCTTAAAAAGCCTAGCACATTGCAGAATGGGATAGGCTTGGAAGTTTGTGATTACTGAAGGATACTTGGAACGCATGGGAGAGTGAGCTAGACTGCCAAAGTCTGGTTGCCAAGAAACAGATGAGGAGATCAGAATGATGGGCCAGAACCTTAAGTGTCGAAGCACGGCTGAAGAAAAGTATACAAAAAAAAAAGATGAGTATTAAGAAGAAATACAGATTCTTACTAACTCAAGGAGGCAGAGACCAGTGCTGAGTTTGGTTGTTTTTAACAGAATCTTAATCCTTCAATTTTACCAGTGAAGACTCAGGAGACAGATGCAGGAGTGAAATCCTGATATCTCAGAGAAGCAGAGAAAGCACCCAACTAACCCTCTTCCTCAGCTGTTGTCCCGAAAAGGTAAAAAGCCACCCTCCTTCCCCATGTTATTTCAAACTGTCTCTCAAGCTGAATGTCCCTCTCTTCTACTAACTGTGTTTGTTTCTGTCTTGTCCTTCTGACTTCCTCTTACTCTTCATCTTTCCTCTGTGTTCACTCTCTGTCAACTGGTTGCTTGCTCTGCCCCTTGACCTATGGTTGACTTTATTTAATCCTGTTTACAATACTCAGGTAGAAAACTCTTAGATTAAAGGTGTGTGTGAGGGCTGAGTCACACCAGAACTAGAAACAAGATTTTCTAGTAAATAACAAAATCTTGGGGTTGATAGTGTGGTCAAATATCCTGCAATAGAGTTTGCAGAAAGATGGATAGCCTTAGTAGAAATGAAAACAGATGATTTGAAAGATAGGCTGAAGTCCACAAAGAGGATTAATTATATTTTATTAAAAAGATGCTGGACATGGAAAAGATCTAGAGATCTTCAGTCCCTATCTTTGGCTTGTTCCTCTCTTATTTTGACTCCTCTGTCAGAGGCCAGCCTTTTTGAGACTGTCCTTGAAACTGAATGCTCATTTTGTAAGATACCTGATAAAACAGGGTCAAATGAAAAGGGAGGAGGTCGTCCCCTATCAGTGGACTTGGAAAGGGACAGGGAGGAGACCAGGGAGGGAGTGTGGGGTTGGGGAGGGAATGAGGGAGGGGGATATAGCTGGGACACAGAGTTAACAAAATGTAACTAAAAAGAAAAATAAAATTAAAAAAAATTATTTTTATATTAATTACAATTTATTTACTTTGTATCCCACCTGTAGTCCCCTCCCTCATTGCCTCCCAAATCTTCCCTCCCTTCCTCATCTCCTTCCTGCCCCTCTCCAAATCCACTGATAGGGGAGGAAGTCTCCACTTCCATCTGACCCTCGCTTATCAGGTCTCATCAAGATTGGCTGCAAAGTCTTCCTCTGTGGCCTAACAAGGCTACTCCTTCCTTGGTTGTGGGAGGGGGGAGTCAAAGAGCCAGCCACTGAGTTTATGTCAGAGACAGTCCCTGTTCCTTTTACTAGGGAACCCACTTGGATACTGAGCTACCATGGGATACATCTGAGCAGTGGTTCTAGGTTATATCCATGAATGGTCCTTGGTTAGAGAATCAGTCTCAGAAAAGACCCCTGTGCCCAGATATATTTGATCATTGTGGAGCTCCTGTCCTCTCCAGATCATATTAACTCCCCCTTCATTCATATGATTCCCTGTACTCTGCCCAAGGTTTGGTTATGATTCTCAGCATCTGCTTTGATACGCTGCTAGGTAGAGTCTTTCAGAGTCCCTCTATGGTAGGCTCCTGTCCTGTTTCTTGTTTTCTCCTTCTTCCAATGTCCATTCCCTTTGTCTTTCTAAGTGAGGATTGATCATCTTACCCAGGGTTCTCCTTCTTGTTTAGCTTCTTTGGGTGAACAGACTGCTTTCTTTTTTTTGCCACTTTCTCTATCCATCATGTCTTCTTCACCAAACTATGCCAGCGTCTTCCCAAAGTTCCAGCTGAGTAACTTTGGGAAGAACAGTTAGGAGATTGTGAGCGTAGTTCAAAGGTTCTTCAGTGTGGTTGTGATGTGCACGTCTGTGATTAATTTTTGTCATAGCAACCATTTGTAACTTTCCAAGTATTTCACAACATGGTAACAGCAATCCACTTCCTTCTCACTATAGGAAGGTGATTTAACAGCCTAATTTTTACTCTATCCACAGAGGAGAGCCATACTACCTTTCTGAGAGCCAGCAGAGCCTAAGCAGAGGCTCCAGAATGGGAAAGCTCAGTGCTCTGCTCAAAGTCCCAGCAAGCAACGAGGGCATTCTAGGATGTCAGCAAAAAACAAAACACTGTTCAGGCATGTGAAGGTTTTCAACTTTAATATCTTTGAACAACTTTATCCCTTCTTTTACTTTTTGCTTTTTTATCAGATGTTTCAAAATTAAGACAGTAAGAAGTCTCACAAATGCACCTCAAATCCAGACTTATCCCATTTCCCCCTCCCACGTGGTCCCAACTGTTCCTAGTTCCTTCCCTTTCCAGTCTACCTGCAAAGTATATTGTATTTTCCCTTCCTAAGGGGACAGGAGATGCTAGAAGCGGGAGGAGTGGGACCTAGGAGGAGTGAAAAGAGGAAAAACTGTGGTGAGGATGTAATGTATGAGAATAGAATAAATTAGAATATAAAAATGAAAAAAAAGACATTGAAACTGAAAATAGTGAGACATCTAAGATACTCCACCTTCCAGAGACTTGTGTATGTTAGGTAACTGGGCCCCATTATTCAGACCAAACTTAGCTCATTTCTACCTCTTCCCTGACCAAGTTTCCCCCTAGCATTGAGGCAACTAGTTAGTGTTCCTTACCTGCCTTCAAGGGAAAAAGAGGAGGTCAATTATGTTTGTGCCACTGATTCAGCTACACGAAATTCAACTCATTTTCCTGACGCTACCATTTGTATAAGTGCTATCTCATTGTGCTCTGTGTTGGACAGTGCTGAAAAATATAGACTGGCTTGTGTACAAATCTTTAAAAAGTTTGCGTTATTTTGAAATTTTGCTTTTGGGTAGCTGGGTTACCTTGGTCCTACATCTGTAGTGAGAATTCTTTGTAGATAGTGGGGTGGCAGTATGCCGGTCTTCCAAGCTTTCCCATCTAATTGCCATGTTCAGGTACAATTTTCTAGGACTGTTAGGTAGACACCTACAGCTTCCTGGCTTATTTGGAGTTTTTTTCTGTTGTACTGTGTTTAGGACCTGCTGGGATAAAGAGCACTCCATAGTGCAGCTGTTGTCATTGTGAATATTGACAACTATAATTTTGCAATAAAGAACCAGTTAAAAAAAAAAAGGAAAGAAAGGAAGGAAGGAAGGAAAGAAGGAAGGAAGGAAAGAAGGAAGGAAAGAAGGAAGGAAGGAAGGAAGGAAAGAAAGAAGGAAGGAAAGAATGAATGAAGGAAGGAAGGAAGGAAGGAAGGAAAGAAGGAAGGAAGGAAGGAAGGAAGGAAGGAAGGAAGGAAGGAAGGAAGGAAGGAAGGAAAGAAGGAAGGAAGGAAGGAAGGAAGGAAAATAGTGTGTAGTTGTAGTGGTTTTACTAGATATGAGCCCTATAGTTTCATGGGTTTGCATGCTTGGCTCACAAGGAGTGACACTATTAAGAGGTATAGTCTAATTGGAGGACATGTGCACTTGTTAGAGGAAACGTGCCACTGAGGAGGCAGGGCTTTGGAACCTCCCTTGCAAATGCTCTGTTCAGTATAGAACACGGGCCCCTTGTGGCTGCCTGCAGCTCAAGACGAAGAACTCTCATCTCCTTCACTAGCACCAAATCTGACCAGAAGCTGCCATGTTTACAACTGTGAAAATAATAGATTAAACTCCTGAAAATGTAAGGCAGCCCCAACTGAATTTTTTCCTTATTAGAGTTGCCATGGATATGGTATCTCTTCAGAGTGATAAAACCCTAACTATACATAGAAAAGAGGTGGAAAAGAACAGTCTCTTAAAATTCCTTAAAATTTAGCTCTAATTGTGGCTCATATACAGTAAGTAAAGTGGAAAGACTTGAGTTACTATAGAATTTAGTTACTAAAGAAATAGTTACTAAAAAAATTGCAATTGGAAGTGGTTCAAAAGCATAGCTACTTTATATAATTTGTAAATGGGTGCTGAGTTTTAATATTATTATATTATTATGCTATCTTTGGTTTTATATATTTATATTATATGTCACTTAAATTTTGATAAAAATGAAGACATTGGAACATTTCCAATTATTGTTTTCTTTCCAGAACAAGTACAGGCCTGAACATCTACAGCAATCACACACACACACACACACACACACACACACACACAGAAACAGAGAGAGAGAGAAAGAGAGAGAGAGAAATTACCTTGACTAGTCTGAGAGATGCTTACATTAGCAAATTCTACTTCTAGATGTATTTTTGAAGGTGTTTCTGGAACTAATTAACCTAACAGGAAAGACCATAGGAATATGTAATAATTACATCATTTCTCCTTTTCTTTTCCTCTCTTCAATCCCTCCCATATAAGCCTTTTGCTCTTACTCAAATGCACAGCTTCATTTTCTGTTTTCTTTAATTGTTGTTATATATATCTACATATGAACTATATAACTCCCAGAAACAATCTGTGAATGTAGAGACTCATTGACTGGTTAGAACTAGAGGACTATTGAGAGATTTGAATATTGCAGGTCCAGAGGCTAATTATCTTATTGTAGGCTCTTTCATGACCTCTGGAACAGGACATTTTTTCATTTACTCCTATGTTTGAATTAACATTTTGTGAAAAATACATAAAAATAATATTCTTTAGAATCAATAAACTTAGTAGAACACTAGTTTCCATTAGCCCAAAATGTAAGATTTTGCATATTTGGCCTAGAAACCCTTTCCCCATCTTACTGTGATAATCTTTCTGTTGTACCCACCAATTTATTTAAACTTGTCTTGATTTAATGACTTTCACTGTTCTGTAAATCTGTAAAATCTTCATGAAACTGCTTATTGGAATAGGGAACTTGAGGCAAACTAAATCTGTTCCCAGCCATGGTCTCTCCGGTTCCATTATATATTAGCTCTTATTTTTGTTAAGATAAGAGTTGTGTTCTATCTATCTATCTATCTATCTATCTATCTATCTATCTATCTATCTATCATATAGATAGCTGTGTGTGTATCTTATACAGTCTTTATATCTGACCTTGTGTGTATATAAATCTAGGGTTGACAATTTTGGTATTGAGCAAACACTTGGTGTGCTCTTGTCTGGTGAAGACTGTTTTCCCTTTTTGGAGCACACCTTAGTTGTCTGTAGTTCTTTGTGTAAGGTGGGGAGTCCTGAGTCTTTCTTTTTGTATTAGCATGCCTTTTGCTGTCCTTGCTCAGGTTGAGTTCAGGCAGTCATGTTATTAGCGTTCATGGGTTAAGTTTTTCTGACTTTTCTATTATTTTCAACCTCACAGTGAAATTCCTGAGCTACAGAAGTAGGGAAGAAGTCATTCTTTGTGCCCATCAAAGAATGACCTGCCTTTTTATCTTAGATGGAACCACCCAGAGAAGTATTTATTCCTCTCTCTTTCTCTCTGTCTCTCTTTCTCTCTGTTACTCTCTCCCTCTCTCTCTGTTGTTTTATGAAAGAAAATGCCAAATATTTTATTTTACTTACCAATACTCAGGAGCCAGATGGTGGGTAGAAAGCCTATGAGCCCATAGAGGCAGAGAAAGCACCCAGCTGGTATTCCTAGCTATCCAGTGTCCCAGAAGGAAAAACAAAACAACAACAACAAAAAATCCCAAACTTTTTCTCAGCTCACATCCCAGAGGGAAAAGGTCAAAAAATACCTTTCACTCAATGTCTCACCTTTATTTCCTGTCTGTTGGTTACTTGTTCCCCTTCTTGACCTAGGGCTAACTTTATTTAATCCTGTTTATAGAAAGCTCTTGAATTAAAGGTGTGTGCTAGGGCTGAGCTATTCCACAAGTAGAAACAGGTTTTTACAGTTCACAAAGAGATCAAATATCCAGGAACACATCTCACTCTCTTTCTTCTTCCTTCCCTCTTTCTCCAGATGAATTGTTTTTCTCTACTGGAGTGACTCCTACATTTTTTGATTCTTTGATTCAAATATGAAAATACGAACAACTTTTTGACAGCTTTGCATTTCTTATTTGATTCATGTTTAGCTTGCAGGAAAGCTTGTCCAGGGAAGGAGATACATTTGAGTGAACTTATCACTTGAGATACAGAACAAACAGCATCTCATATAAAGTAATAAAAATAATTAATTTCAAAAAAATAATTAATTTCTTTTAACATTATGAGAAACGAATACTAATACTTTAAGCAAGGGCTCAACGTAACCACCAAACTGGATCATGCTCTGTGTAGCAAAAGAAGTTTTGTTTGCTTGTTTTATTTTTTTCTAAATAACCAATGCTCTTTCTTGGAAATGGGCTGGGTAGAAGCAGAGCAGGAAGACTGGGAACACGGGTGGCTTGCCATGTTTTAAAAAAGACAGAGAGCAAACTGCCAGGTATGGGAAAGAAGCTGTAAGCTGGTTCAGCCTGGGAGCAAGCAGAGCTGGAGAGAAGTGGTCGATCCAACAAAAACTAGAAGACTCGATGGAGCCTTTAGTATGCATGACAGAACCTGTAGGTTAGTGTGAGTTTTAAATAT
Organism: Meriones unguiculatus; assembly: GCF_030254825.1. Taxonomy (NCBI): domain Eukaryota; kingdom Metazoa; phylum Chordata; class Mammalia; order Rodentia; family Muridae; genus Meriones; species Meriones unguiculatus. The sequence goes on along the minus strand of NC_083357.1, from coordinate 91,844,112 downwards.
ATAACCTAATGATGTCCAATTTGCAGGAGGTAGGAAGAGATAAGGTATCTCATCTTGGCAGACAAAAACCTTGTTTTATGGATACTCAAGGAAGACTGACTGTAGACATTTATCTCTATGCCAGCAATCAGTATTGTGCCTGAGCTAGTCCAGACGGTTTTTCTTGAGACATAATCAGTAGTTATGCCCTTTTTGGCTTAGGACCTAACAAATACCATTAAAACCTATGGAAAACTCACAAGAGATTTGTGCTAAATCACTCAGTGGAACAAGAGAGAGAAAAAGATGCAACTAGGGGCCAGAGGTGTAAAGATATGCACATAAACTGTCTATCTCTGCCTCTGCCTGTCTTTCTCTGTCAGTCTGTCTGTCTGTCCCCTCCACTCCCTCTCTCTCTGTGTATGTGTGTGCAAACTCATGTGGCACCAGGCAAGACTCAAGCATCTTATTCATAGTATAACAGTTGTTCTTCCTGTCTCCACAATCAAATGATGACAAGAAACAAGTTAATTGTAGAATGATTTATTTTAACTCAGAATTTGAGAAGACAACAGTCCACTATCACAGGGATGGCAAATAGGAGACTGAAAGGAGTCAGGCTTTTACCTTCTAGCATACCCAATAATACCAATTGCCACAGACAACAGACATTCCCTATTCAAACTGTTACACACAAAAAAAACTATAACTTGTGGATTTAGAAAGTATATGTGTATCCTGTACGATTTTACTAAAGCTGTGACGAGGTCTGGCCTGCAGTCTTCATAGAGGACAGGGGAATAAGTAATAGGAACCCCATCTAATATGTCCAGTCAATATGCCTCACAGGAGAGGATTGTCCCCAAGAAGTATCTCGTACAGATTTCTGGATTGACTACATTGGGAAAATTATAGGAGTCCATTCAAGACATGCTCAGGCAACATAAAAGTGCAAGTAATCACCATTTAGTTCTATAGTTTAGAAATCCTTACAGCTGAAAGAAGCAGAATTACAGCCAATACCCTGGCATAGAAATTAAAGTGAAGTGTGTTTTTAAAATTATAAAGACTTGATAACTCCACTGCTGTAGGGACCCACAATTTTCATGTTGCTCTTATCTCAAATCCTGTTGTCTCTTCCAGCACTCCCTCCCTCCATACTCTCAAAACCAGCTCTTTTCTGTTCTTGACATGCCTCCACCACTAGTGATGTCTATTCTACGTTCCCTTCCCTGGGAGAGTCATACAGCCCAGCATCCCTCTTGATAATTAACTTCTCCAACTCTCTGGACTATAGCATGATTATACTTTACTTTATAGTTAATATGGACTTGTGAGTACATACCATATTTGGTTTTTTGGGGGGGAGGTCTGGGATATCTCACCCAGAATAATTTTTTTCTACTTATATCTATTTACCTGAAAATTTTCCAGTGTTACTGTTTTTAACAGCTGAGTAATACCTCCATTGTATAAATGTACCACATTTTCTTTATCCATTCTTCAGTTGAGGGTCATCTAGGTTGTTGACAGTTTCCACTTATTACAAATAAACTACCTATGAACATAGTTGAGCATACATGCTGTGGTATGATGGAGCATCCTCTTGGTATATTCCCAGGAGTGGTACAGCTCTTTCTTGAGGTAGATTGATTCTCAGTTCTCCGAGAAATCATCATACTAATTTTCAAAGTCCCTGTGCAAGTTTGTACTCCTACCAGCAATGGGGCAGTGTTCCCTTTGCTTCACACCCTAACCAGCATGAGTTGTTACTTATGTTTTTTTTTTTTTTTTCTTATTTTAGTCATTCTGACAAGTGTATGATAGAATTTTAGATCCATTTTAATTTACATTTCCGTGATGGCTAAGGATGTGGAACATTTCTTTACAGGTTTATTGCTCATTTAGGACTCCTCCGTTGAGAATTCTCTGTTGAGATCTATACCCCAGTTTAAATTGGGTTGTTGTTTTTGTTTTTGTTTGTTGGCATTTAATATCTTCAATTCTTTATATATTCTGGATATTAGCCAGTATCCAGAGGCTGATTATCCCATAGACCTAGGATAAAACCAAACACAACTGTCCCCTCCCCCGCAAATAAAAGAAGTCAATGAAATGATTTATAATAATACTTTGCTATACACATAGACTGGTACCTGGCCCAACTGTCATTAGAGAGACTTCACCCAGCAACTGATGGAAACAGATACAGAGATTTCCCCCCCCCCCCCCCCGCCCCAGTCAAATATTAGGCAGACTCAGGAAATCCTCCTCAGGAGGGGGATAAAGGATAGTAGTAGCCAGAGGGGTCCAGGATGACACCTAGAACACCCATAGAATCAATTAACCTGGGCTAATAGGGGCTCAACAGAGACTGAACTGACATCCAGGGAGCATTCAAGGTACTAAGTGAGAACCTCTGCATGTATGTTACAATTGTATAGCTTGTTCTTCGTATAGGACTCTTCACTGGCAGCGGGGACTGTATATGGTTCTTTTCACAACTTTTTGGCCCCTTTTTCTTATATGAAGTTTCCTCATCCAGTCATAATATGAAGGGATGTGCCTAGTCTTATCACAACTTGATAAAAAAGACAGATGGGAAGTGGAAGGAAAGGAAAGGACTGGACAGATAGGAGGGAGGAAAACCTGCATTTAGAAGGTAAATATAATAATGTTTCTGAAGTCAACTCCAAGAATTGGATATCTTAACCATTTAAAGTAATCTTTAGAGTCCAGTTTTGCTGTTCTCTTATTGGAAATAAAAAGTGCGTGTATTAAAATTTTATTCGTCAAAAAGATTAAAGCAACTGTCATATATCAAACTTTATAATGAAAGGATAAAGCTTGTTGCAACTTGGCTACATAAAATAAGGCACGATGAACTCAAAATATTAATATGCAGGTTATGTTAGACACTGTTTCAGAATTTCAGAAAAAAAGAACAGTAATCAAATGAGGGTGTCAGAAAATACACAGCAAGCAGAGAACCAATTATGTAAATGAACGCCCAAGGTTAGCATGATACAATGCTTTTTAATTTGACAAATATTAAAATCAACTTGTTCTTAATGTAATAGATGGCTGTGACAACAGTTAAAGAGCACCAAATGTTTTTGTAATCCCCTGTCAAATTAAAATGCTTTTGTGAGTGACCTGCTTTCCTTAGTACATTTGTAGTAAGACTCAAAATGTGCAATATTTCCTTGGTTTCAAAAAACATTGGATGGAAATGCTTCTGAGATGAAAGTCATAATGAGCAGTCATCTCCTTCAGTTGAAAGTACATAATGGCAATCTGTTGTCAGAGTATATTTTTACAAAGCTTCTCTTCCCTGATTTTTCTTGAATGAGCTACAGATATATTGTTACAAATCTGTAATATTTATTCATGATTCTTCATAAAAAAATTCTCCAGTAAGGCTTGTGTTTTCCATATTCCTATTCCTTCTCACTACCCATCTTACAAGATTCATTCATATCTTTAATTCTGATATACAGAATATGTGTTTAGTTTTCTGTAAAAACGTACATATAAAAATACAGCAATGGGAATTTATAGAGATATAAATTTTAAAGATCATTCTTGAATAAATGACTGGAATATTAAACATTGTTTTATTTTGAAATTTACTTTTTTCTTAATTCCTCCCCTCCCTTCCCAGTCTTACTATTTCTACATTCCTTCCTTTCCCCTCCCCTTTTCTTTCCTATCCAGCTCAGTTCATCAAGTTGCATCAGAATTGAGCATGTCCTCTTTCCCTGTGGCTTGCCAAGGCAGTTCCATCAGGGGAAAGTGATCAAAGCTGTCAAGTGAGTCCATATGTGATGTAGCCCCCACTTCCTTTACTAGAGGCCCCACATGAGGCCTAAGCTGCCCATCTGCTACATCTTTGTAGGAGCATAGCTTCAGTTCATGCATGATCCTTGGTTGATGCTTCAGTCTCAGCTAGTCCCCCTGGGTCCTGGTTAGCTGTTTCTGTTGGTCTTCTTGTAACACTACTGTTACCTCTAGGTCCTTTTCTCTTTCTTCTCACTTTTTCCCCAAGATGCCCTAAGCATCATCCAAGCATCCGTTTTGAGATGCTGCTGGGTAGAGCCTCTCAGAGGACAACTCTGTCAGGCTCCTGTCTGCAAGCTTAGCAGAGCATCTTAGTAGAGTAAATTTTGGGTTGAAGTTTTTGTGGGTGCGTTGGTGTTCCCTTCCCACTGCCAGGAGGCTAGTCTACTTAGTGTGTTGTGGATGTTTTGTTTTATGATGTGTAAACATGCTTTTATCAAAATTTCAAGTTGGGGTTTTTACTTTGTCCACACCTGTTAAGAGTCACGTGAGGAGCCTGGTCTTTGCCGCATGGGATTTGGTGAATTCTGAGGGCTTAGAGGGGTATAAATATAACAGACCAGAGGAAGAAGGCAGGGATGCTTGGAGGAGGACTGCTTGCTGCTGGTTAGCCCTGCTGCTGCATTTGTTGTTTGCTGATTTGTTGGATACCTGGAATTCTGGATTTCTGGACGACTGATGTTGGCATTGCCCCTAAAAGAATCATACAACGCTACCCAACAGGAAGCAGCACAGAGAATTCTGCCCCCTGTCCCTACTAACCTTCTTTTCCTCCTACCAGAGCTGTTGGAAGAGAGGTAGCAGCATTTAATAACCTTAAATAAAGTAGGTTTGTTAAAAAATCAAGGTCAACATTAGAAGGTGTCCTCTTCAGTCTCTATGGCCTCTGCTTGAGTACCCCTAATATCCTTGCAGGATAGTACCCTGACTTAGGTATCCAGCTTGTCACAGAAATACCCCCACCCTCAGTTTCTCCTTCTTTACAGTCCTTCTGTCCTCTGGCCTCTAATCTCCCCACGTCTGATCTCCACTCTCTTAACTCTCTGTGCACGATCTCATACCTTGTTCTCTCTCTTCAGCCACTTCCTCAATCTACTGCTTTACCTCTCTTCTGAGTGAGAATTATGTGTCCTCCCTTGGATCCTCTATGTTACTTATTAAACAAAGAATATGAATATCTAATTTGGAAATAATGCATTCTTTTATTCTTGAGATCATAATATAATTATATTAGTTCACCCTTCCCTTTCTTCACTCTAAACCCTTTACCTGTGTTCTCCTTCTTCTTTTTGAAATTCAAGACCTCAATTTTAAATTAATTGTTTTACATGGATATATGTATGTGCATGTACATATGTTTTCACTTTTATAATTTAGTGAATTATTCCTTAAATTCTTGATAAAATGAAAAATTTTCACTGTTTTTCTTCTATAAAGAAAAATGCAAACTTTTCCTTCAAAAGTATTTAAATTAAAAATAATTCCAGTAAGGAAATCAAAATAGCCTCTCTGTGGGTGAAAAGGAAAAAGTTTATTCCAGACTGCCAAGGTTGTCTCCTGGGAAAGGAGGGAGAAACCACAGAGGAAAAAAAATAATCCAGTTATCTGGGAAAGGGAGAAAGGAAGGTTAGGAGCTGAGGTGGGGGTTATAAACAGAAACTGAAGGAACCTAGAGGCTATCATTGACCTCTGTAAATTAAAAGGTACAACAGTCACAGTTAATAAGAGAGCCACAGGTCAGAGATAAGGACAACTCCTTTTTACCTAAGTAGGAACTTTCCTCAAGCCCTGAGGGAATGCTGGCTTTTGTCTAAGTAATTCCCAAGTCATTTCTTAGGGAAAGGAATTACTTGTTTGACCAGACAGTGCTTTAGCATCAGAGTATTTTTGTAACACTCTACAGATTCCAGAAAGGAAGATAAATAAATACATAAATAAATAAACAAACAAATGAAAATAAAACCATTACTATGAAAAAAGAAAATAAGGAATATCATAAAACAATTGTATTTTTATTTTTATTTATTTATTTATTTATACATTTATTATTTTAAGATTTATTTTATTATGTGTATGACTGTTTTCCCTGCACTTGCATGTCTGGTGCCTTCAAAGGTCAGAATAGGGTAAGTTAATCTCATTAGACAAAAATAAAAGCACTAGCAAAATTTTTAATTAATTAATTAATTTAGTTACTTTACAATTTATTCACTTTATACCCCAATTGTAGCCCCCTCCCTCATCTTCTCCAGGTCCCACCCTCATTCTCTCTTTCCCCCGACCCCCTCCCCTAGTACGCTAAAATTGGAAGTCCTTCTTATTAGGAGCAATGGAACAATGATGCGCACATATTTTATATGAAAGCAGTTTATTAGATGGAGATAAAAAAAGAGAGAGAAGGAGAAAGCGAGACATGATAGGGGGAAGAGGTGGGGACTCCCCTACAGAGACAGGGGAGAGATCAGGCAAGCAAGACAGAAGGGGGCAAGAGGGCAAGAGACAGACAAATTGGTGGGTTGACCCTTTTAAGGAGCAACTTAACCAAGCCTGCCAGGTGTGGCTACCTGGTGGGTGACATCATAGGTTGCTAGGCAACTTAGAAGCAGGCTGATTAAATATTAACACTTCTTCCCTACCATCTGACCCTAGCCCATCAATTCTCATCAGGACTGACTGAGTCCTCTTCCTCTGGGGCCTGGCAAAGCCACCCATGGTGGGGCTGAAGAGCTCAAAGAGAGGTGGAGACAGAATCCTGTGAGGCCTGTGTAATCTCATTTCTGGAAAAGAAACTTTTTCTTAAAGATAAATGCCCTGGCCATGGACTCCTGTTTCAGAAAAGGAGAAAAAATACACAAAAATATGCTTTGACCACTCACTTCTGGTAATATTTAACCATCACCCTTAGCAAAGGTTAATCAGTGAATCCCTGGAGTTTACCTAGATGTTCTTTAGAATAGGTTGAGTGAACCAATTATGGTTCGTCCCGCAGGATTTTATCACCCGATATTTGCTAAGTGTCAGTCATAGACCTACTGACCTGAAATTCCCCACCCAGGCCTCACTGTAACCCCCCAAAAAACCCTACTGATTTGGAGCTCAGTGTTTTCAGTCCTGCCCCACCATGTGGGCAACAGTTACAAGGCCTTGCTGGAGCGCTAATAAAACAACCCTCCTGAGTTTGCATAGGAATCAGCTCCTTGGTGGTATTTTGGGGTCTCCATGGTCTGGGCACAAGTCAATGTCAGAGAAAGTCCCTGCTCCTTTTGCTAGGAGACCCACAGAGCTGCTACAATTTTTGAGCCAAATTTAAAGCAAGCTTTGGTGCACCTGAGAACTGGCCAGCGATGCCTCCCTAGTTCCGTTAGAGAAAGATCTGCTGCTTCCATTTCTCAGAGCACTTTTAGGGAGTGTAAATCAGAAATAGTTGAAAAGCAGGCTTGCAGAAGTGAGACAACAGGACAGTTAGAAAATAAAGAAAAATCTAAAACCAAAACCAACACCAACAAAAAACAGTGACTATCATGTGATTACTGAGTAAGGAGGTCTGCCTGTTCTCAACAACAAATCAAGGTCATGGTTTGGGATAGGCCATGTTTCAGGAGACAGAAACTCAGCTTTTAGAGTAAATGGAAACTTATTTTCAACAATGCAATAAAATGGCTCTTGCCTCTATAAAGAATTCTCTGTTTAGCTCTGTTCCCCATTTTTTAATTGGATTACTTGATTTGTTGCTTTTCAACTTCGAATGGCAGATAAACACATACAGAAATGCTTAAAATCATTAGCCATCAGGGAAATGCAAATCAAAACGACCCTAAGATTTCACCTTACACCCATCAGAATGGCCAAGATCAAAAACTCAAGTGGCAATACATGCTGGAGAGGTTGTGGAGAAAGGGGAACCCTCCTCCACTGCTGGTGGGAATGTAAAGTTGTACAACCACTCTGAAAATCAATCTGGCACTTTCTCAGCCAACTAGGAATAGTGCTTCCTCAAGATCCAGCTATACCACCCTAGGCATATATCCAAAAGAAGCTCAAATACACAACAAGGACATTTGTTCAACCATGTTTGTAGCAGCTTTATTTGTAATAGCCAGAACCTGGAAACAACCCAGATGCCCCTCAACTAAAGAATGAATACAGAAATTGTGGTACATCTGTACAATGGAATATTACACAGCAATGAAAAATAAGGAAATCATGAAATTTGCAGGTAAACGGTGGGAACTGGAAAGGTTCATCCTGAGTGAGCTATCCCAGAAGCAGAAAGACACACATGGTATATATTTACTCGTATAGACATATAATATAATATAGGATAAACCTACTAAAATCTGTACACCTAAAGAAACTAATCTAGAGAGAGGACCCTGACTAAAATGCTCAATCCCCATCCTGAAATGCAAAGAGGATGGACATCAGAAGATGGCCATTCTTCTTCTTCAGAAGAAGAAAACAGGAAACAAGTTAGGAGCCTCCCACAGAGGGCCTCTTAAAGGCTCTGCCCTGCAGACTATCAAAGCAGATGTTGAGACTTATGGCCAAACTTTGGGCAGAATGCAGGGAATCTTATGAAAGAAGTGGGAAATAGTAAGATCTGGAGAGGACAGGAGGTCCACAAGGAGAGCAACAGAACCAAAAAAATTTGTGCACAGTGGTCTTTCCTGAGACTGATACTCCAACCAAGTACCATGCATGGAGATAACCTAGAATCCCTGCATAGATTTAGCCCATGGCAGTTCAGTGTCCAAGTGGGTTCCATAGTAATGGGAACAGGAATTGCTTCTGACATGAACTGATTGGCCTGCTCTTTGATCACCTCCCCCTGAGGGCAGAACAGCTTTACCAGGCTACAGAGGAAGACAATGCAGCCATTCCTGATGAGACCAAACATACTAGGATCAGAAAGAAGAAAAAGAAACCCTCCCCTACCAGTGGATTTGGGGAGGGGCATGCATGGAGAAGGGGGAGGAAAGGAGGGATTGGGAGGGGAGGAAGGAGGGAGCTAGAGGGGGGATACAAAGTAAATAAAGTGTAATTAAAACTAAAATTAAATAAAAATAAAAAAATGGCTTCTGCCTTTAAAATGTAGTCAGGTAGGTTTTTCAGGTATCAGGTCCCCTGGAAATGATGACAAAAATGGTTGTGAATCACAATGTGGATGCTGGGAACTGAACCAGTGTCTACTGCAAGAACAAAGAGTACTCTTAATCACTGAGCCAGCTCTCCAGACCAACCACTGAATTTGTGGAAGATTTCTTGAGTCTAAAGCCTTGTGGCAGATGCTTCCAACTTCTGCTGCTTGCTGGAGCTTGAACATGCCCCCTTCATTCTATCCATCTTCCCAGCTTTCTATTTCCGATTATTTTCTTTACAGCCTAAGCTTGGCTGGAACTTACTAGGTAGACTGACCTTGAACTCAATGTCTGTGTGCCTGTCTCAATCTTGTTTAAAAGTCTGAAGTTCAAAGTCTCTTCTGGGATTCATGTGGACTCTTTATTATAATCTTCTGTAAAATAAAAATAAAAAAGCATATCACAACCTTTTAACATATAAATGAATATATTCTTTCCAACTTAAATAAACAACAAACAGCATTAAGTTCCCATCATTCATGGGGTTTTGAATGTGTTCATAGTATCAGACATTGTCTTAGTTAACATTTCTATTACTGTAAAGAGACAACATTTCCATAGCAACTCTTCTAAAGCAAAACAGTTTTAGAGGTTTAACCCATTATGGTCATGGCAGGAAGCATCTCTTCAGTCCTGCAGACATGGTTGTAGAGATGGAGCTGACATTTGTACATTTTGATCCATAGGCAGCACACGTGAATGTCACGATGATTTGTTTAGCTTGAGTATCTGAGACATCGAAGCTCATCCCCAGAGTGACACATTCCCTCCAACAAGGCTACACCTTCTCCAACAAAGCTACACCTCCTAATATTGCCACTTTCTAAGTACTAAGTTTTTAAGCACCTGGGTCTATAGGGGCCATTCCTATTCAAACCAACACAGGTGTGAGTACCCATTTTTGTTTTATTGTTTTGTTTTTGAGGTTGGAACAAATACAGAGAGCCTGTTGTTATTCTGGAAACAATTGTGCCAGTATGGCATGTGCAGATTTATCTTCTGTTGTTGGTTGCTACTGTACTTTAAAAGTGTCTTATGGTTTCTATTGCTGTAAAGAGGCACCATGACCTGGATAACTCTTATAAGAAAAGAATTTAACTGGAACGGCCTTATCTTTCAGAGGTTCAGCCCATTTTCATCATGGAGGCAAGTGTAGGGCCACACAGAAGACATGGTGCTGGAGAAGAGCTGAGAGTTTAACTTCCAGATTGACAGCTAACAAGAGAAAGTGACACTCAGCCTGGTTTGGGCTTCTGAAACTCCAAAGCCCACTCCCAATAACACACTTCTTTAAATGAAGCCACACCTACTCCACCAACGTCATACCTCTCAATAATACTACTTGCTGTAAACCTATGGGGACCATTTTAATTCATACCACACCACAAAAGGGTCCATATGTGTGTGGTACTCATGATTTTTCTTTCCTTCCCCAGCAGCCTGAACTGGACCTTTTATCATTGAAACCTAACTAGCAAAAAGTTAGTTCAAGCTTAGTTCAAGGTCAATTTCTTTATATATATATATATATAGAATGTAATATATATATATATATTACAAAGCTGTGTGGTGTTTTCCATAAAAGCACTTTATAAGCTTCTTCTGATAGACAACAAAGAGGAAAGTCTAAGTGCTGTCTTGGGGTTTTCCTCTGTCTCCATCACCAAGAAACTATAAGGAAGTATCCCACATCTGAAGTAGAAATTATATTTAATAATGTGACTTTAAAGGCACCATTATCAATTTTCTGCATAGTAGATTCCAATGCCATTTCATTCATCCTTATTTATTCAGTTTAATGCTTTCTTCTTTGCTGGTCCTCTCTTTCATCTTTGTACCCACATCTATGCTTGACTGTTATCACGACAGCATTCCATCTCTATTTTCATGTCACCTGTGGTGCATCCCCACACCAGTGGACTCTTTCTAGTTTACTGCTTCTACTGGCACTCCAGTTAATCCTCAAATCTAAGAATTTGAAGGTAGCATGTAAATGTGAGAGAGAACATGAGATAGTTGATGTTCTGGTTCTGATTTACCTTATTCAATATAATATTTCCAGTTCTTCCCACTTATCAACTTCATAATTTCATTTATGTGTACAGATGAACTGCTGCTACATATATGTAATGTATTTTCATCATCTAGTCATTTGTTGATGAATACATTGATTCCATTTCCCAGTTATTTTGCATATATTAATAATGTATATGGATGAGCAGGTCCTTCTGTAGTAAGATACAATCCTTCGACTATATACTTGAGGGCTATATTCTGGTCATATAGAAAAGCTGAAAACTATTGCTCTAAAAAGATTTCAATAGTGACTGAAACAGACTATACTCCCACATCAGTGAATGAGACTACCCTTTTTGTTAAAATGTAACTTTGACAGTATCTGCAGTCATTCATTTTCTTGATCTTAGTCATAATTACTCAGTTGAAATAAAACAGCGAAGGGCTATTAATTTGCACTTCCCTGGTAGCTAATCATGTTGAACATCTTTTCATCTTCCTATTGGCAACTTTTCTTTTTCTTCTGTACAATATCTAGCGATTTTTAAAGCAGTGCTAATGATCAAGGCCAGCGACTCACTTAGGCTCAGAAAGCCCTGAGTATCATCCCAAGCACAAAATTCAAGACATCAAAATGAAAGTGTAAAGGAAATACTTGACTGTAACACTGAGACCCAGTGCAGCAATTTAAATTTTTATCGTTTTTCAAGTACTTAGAAAAGTGCTTTACTGATAACTTGAGAGGCTCTAAAAGATGATTCTTTTGTGGTAATTGTGTTCTTATTTCATGTTGATAGCAATTTTTACCTGCTAGAGAACACACTCTGGTACAAAAACACAAACACAGAGCACTGCACCAGAGATGACCAAATCTAAAGACAAATATCTGAAATCAATCCTTTTCTTTTTAAACTGTAGATTTTGATCTTACTATTTTTATAGAATATGCATTTCCACACTGAAAATGAAGATTAATCTATCAATCATTTTTAAAAAGTTAAGATCAGAAGGAAGGAGAGGAGGACCTCCCCTATCAGTGGACATGGGGAGGAGCATGCATGCAGAAAGGAGAGGTAGAGTGGGAGCTGGAGGGGGAGGAGGGAGGGGCTTATGGGGGGATACAAAATGAATAAAGTGTAATTAATAATAAAAAAATTTAAAAAAATTATTGTTAGTTTTATCACTATTTATCCTTTTGCCTTAGGGCAAGTATAGTATATGTTTTTGTCATTTTTTTCTTTATTAATTACACTTTATTCACTTTGTATCCCGCCTCCGTGGTTCCCTCCCTCCTCCCATCCCAATCCCTCCCCTCCTCCACCCTCTGCATGCATGCCATTCCCCAAGTCCACTGATAGGGGAGGACTTCTTTTCCTTCCTTCAGATCCTAGTCAGTTAGGTCTCATCAAGAGTGGCTGTGTTGTCTTCTTTTGTGGCCTGGTAATGCTGCTTCCCCCTCAAGGGGAGGTAATTAAAGAGCAGGCCAATCAGTTCATGTCAGAGACAGTCCCTGTTCCTATTACAATAGAACCCACATGGATACTGAACTACATCTGTGCAGTGGTCTTAGGAAGTCTACATGTGGAAAAATGAAAATAGATCCATACTTATCACCCTGCACAAAAGTAAAGTCCAAGTGGATCAAAGACCTCAACATAAAACCAGACACACTAAACCACTTAGAAGAAAAAGTGGGGAATACCCTTGGACTCATTGCCACAGGAGACAACTTCCTGAACAGGACACCAACAGCACAGGCTCTAAGAGCAACAATCAATAAATGGGACCTCATGAAATTGAAATCTTCTATAAAGCAAAGGGCACTGTCCTCAGAACAAAATGACAGCCTACAGATTAGGAAAAGATCTTCACCAAACCTATATCTGACAGAGGGCTAATATCCAGTATATATAAAGAACTAAAAAAGTTAAACATCAAAAAATCAAGTAATCCAATTAAAGAATGGGGTCCAGAGCTAAACAGAGAATTCTCTGCAGAGGAATATCAAATGGCAGAGAAACACTTAAAGAAATGCTCAGCCTCATTAACCATCAGGGAAATGCAAATCTAAACAACCTTAAGATTTCACCTTACACCCATCAGAATGGCTAAGATCAAAAACTCAAGAAACAACACATGCTGGAGAGGTTGTGGAGAAAGGGGAATGCTCTTCCACTGCTGGTGGGAATGTAAACTTGTACAACCACTCTGGAAATCAATCTGGCACTTTCTTAGACAACTAGGAATAGTGTTCCCTCAAGATCTAGCTATCCCACTCCTAGGCATATATCCAAAAGAGGCTTAAGTACACAATAAGGACATTTGCTGAACAATGTCTGTAGCAGCCTTATTTGTAATAGCCAGAAGCTGGAAACAACCCAGATGCCCCTCAGTGGAGGAATGGATGAACAAATTGTGGTATATTACACAATGGAATATTACTCAGCAATAAAAAACAAGGAAATCATGAAATTTGCAGGTAAATGTTGGGATCTGGAAAAGATCATCCTGAGTGAGCTATCCCAGAAGCAGAAAAATGCACACAATATATACTCATTTATATAGACATATAATATAGGATAAACCTACTAAACTCTGTACACCTAAAGAAACTAATCAAGAGGGAGGACTCTTGCTAAAATTCTCAATTCCTACCCAGAAAGGCAAAGAGGCTGGACATCAGAAGAAGGAGAAAAGAGGGAACAAGTCAGGAGCCTGACACAGAGGACCTTTGAAAAGCTCTGCCCTGCAGACTATCAATGTAGATGCTGAGACTTATGGGCAACTTTTGGGCAGAGTTCAGGGAATCTTAGGAAAGAAGTGGAAAACAGTAATATCTGGAGAGGACAGGAACTCCACAAGGAGAGCAACAGAACCAAAAAATCTGAGCACAGGGGTCTTTTCTGAGACTGCTATTCCAACCAAGGACTATGCATGGAGATAACCTAAGACCCCTGCACAGATGCTTTTATAAATTTAGAAATATTCATTCTGCATATGAAATGGAAAATGCTGGTCTAAACCATTGGTATAATGAGCATTTTTAGCATAGAAATTTACTTCAGAACTGTTGATAACAGAAAGAAGGGGTAAAGGAAGTAAAGGCAAAATGTTATCTTTCATAGTAGATACTAAGCACTGTTTTAGATGAATATTTTTTTCCTTATTTGTTCAGTGATTTACATAGGGGTACCCCAGGTTGTTATCCTCTTGACTAAGCCAGCCAGATAGGGTTCAGTTGGCTCTGGATAACCACCAATGGCTCTGTGATGGAAGAACACATCTGCTCTAAAGTTTTAGGAAAATTTTCACACAAGATATTAAAAAAGGGATTTGAGAAATAGAAGTTCAGTAGACTTTTGAAAAGCATCTTATTTCAAAGTGTCTCTTGACCAGTTCTAGTAAATGAAGTTTCTCCATCCTTCTTAAAGATGGTGCACTCTTCAGGGAAGCTTCTGTAGCCAGGTGTTCCTCGGTGCCTTTGTCAAAGGTTGACTTTTAGGCAATCTGATTTATAAGATCCATGGTACAGAGAAACTTCTTTATTTATGATTTTCAGGTTGGACCTACGCAATCTAGAAGTTGCTTGTGCCTTAAGATGATTGATAGCATTGAAAGACAGCTAAGCTTTTAAAACGTGATTAATGAATGTGAGAATGGCAAGAGATACCTGGAACTTTAGTAGTTGGGAGGCTGAGACAGGAGGATACTGAATTTAAGACACATCTTGTCTGCCTACAAAAATACTATTTTTAATTAATGAATGAAGTTTTTAAATCAAATAAACAAATAATGAAAGACCTGTTCTCTACTGAATTGTATGTGTTCTGTAGAAGAGAAGAGCTATATTGCTTCTCTACCTCTTCCCTGAGATCCTCTGCCAATGAGCCCTTACTCTGCAGTCTTACAGTTGATATGTTTAATGGGTGAAACCTGTACACTGCAACTAGATTTCATGTCTTGTGTGGTTTCTATGGCTCAAATTCAAAGAACTTAGTGTTAGTTGTCCTTGACTATAAGCATTAGATGTTGGAACACTGTCTAAGAAATAAGTAATATAAAGAGAATTCTGGGGGAATTCTTGGGGGAAAAAAAACTACAAGAAGACAAAACAAGTCTTGTGACCTTTATTCCTTCAAGACACAGCTTTCTTCTTGTAATGTGCTTTCATGCCCCTTCCAGTTGTAGTAAGTACAAGTGAGTTCACTTAGATTACCCATGGTTTTGCTATTGTTATTAACTCTGTGCCACTTGTCCTCTTGATTGTATAAGGCTTGAAATCAGGTGAGCTTTGTTCCTATGACCTTGCTTACCCCTAGGAACGTAAATTGTCTGATTCCCTAAATAAACTTGCCTATTGCATGAGACTTTAATCTCCTTTATTTTTAAATTCCATTCTCTCGGGTCGCACAGCCTTGGAACAGTGACAATGAGTCAGTTCTCAGGACAAATAAATAAGGTCAAGAGTTTGGCACCAAAGATCTAACTTGCATCCATGCTGGCTTAGAAACATGCGCTTTATTGATGAACTTTCAGATCTATCACAACTCCTATTTACATTACTCAGATGAGATTAGTCAACTATGTGCAACTTTTGTGCACTGTAAATTCACATATTGCCGTGAATGAAAGACCTGTCATTAAGTAAGTTAAATGACATAAGCGTCTACTCCCAGCTTCTCAAGAGATCAAGTCACAAATTTAGGACACTTTGGTGAGAACAATAAAAGCATAAGAGACTAGGAAAGCTTTCCAAGCAATACATAATATTTTCTTTGTAATACATAATTAATTTCCATGTTTAATATAGTTTCAAATGTTTTTCTTCTTAGGCAATAATTTACATAAAATGCATTCAATTTTTATTTTTAAAAAAGTATGGTATGTTATGATGAGATACTGGAAGGATGGCATGATATGTGTGTGCAAGATTATTTTGGAGGAGTCATAGATGTTTTTTAACTGCTTATGTTAACGGGGCAAATGGGGGACTCCTTTAGCTTTCTAGACCTGTTAATAAGATAATTTAGAAATGGAACTTGAAGGAAGCTTGATATCAATTTTTTTTTTCAATGCAGTTTATTCAGGAACATTGAACAATCCTCGGACCCCGGGGAAAGCCAGCCCACAGCTTAAATAGCCTCTGGGTAGCCAACCCAGGCGTGCCACGGGGGCAATGCAGATAGGTCCACATACATGGAAGCAAGCCAGATCCTCAGCCTTAGCCAAATGTGGAATTGTTCATGACAGAGAGCACTCACCATCGGGAAGGTGGAAGGCGGAAACCAGCTCCATCTTTAAGGCATAGCATTCCGCAGCTCTCTACAGTTCCCCCTTTTTGTTTATTGGAGTTTGAGAGTATCAGTGGGTCAGAGAAGCAACTCTAGAAGAGGAAGAGTGAAACAAACAGAAAACTCTTAATACAGTCTGTAAGCAGCCACTCGGCAGACAAGCAGTTTTGGAAGATTGGGTAGCTGCTGGGAAAGATGAAAACAGTGAGACATCCCAGAGCATCTAGGACGGAATGCCCAGAAAAGGAGAAACATAAACTTTCAATGAATGTATTTATGACATTTTTGTTGCTGCAATGAAATACCATTACCATGGCAACTTATACAAGAAAAATGTTATTTGAGCTTAAAATTCTAGAAGCTTAAGCATCCATCTTGGGGAAGATATTGAAGCAGAAAGCCATGGTGGCCAGAGAAGGAAAGTGAGAGATCACATCCTCAACAACCATGAAGCAGAGAGAACTAGAAGCCAAGAGAAACTATTCTCTTGGAGCAACCACCGGTGACATTCTTGCGCTAGCAGGGCTGAGCCTCCAGATAACCCCTCCAAGAGTGTCACCGATTAGAAACTGAGAGTTTAAATGCTCAAGCCTATGGAGTATACATGTCATTCAAACCACTATTTTCAATAACTCTGAAAAATGGGCAGTGTTACATGGTGGAAGCTGTTAAGTGACTACACTGAGAAGGGTTTTCTGAGTGGAAGTGTAGTTAAGGGGATAATTCCTCCTTCCATTTCCTTAATACGGTTCTAGGTGAACCAGGATTCTTGCAGAAGGAGAAGAGGTGTGTGTGTGGGGGGGGGTTGTAGATTTCTGGCCAGGTTATTGACAAGTTCAGGTGGAGAGATTAACTCTTAAAAGAAGGAGACAATAGTTTGTAATATTCTGGTTAGTTTAGAATGCCTGGTTTCCATCTTGTGACAAAGGGTTATCTTAGACTATTCTTTTGACACAGGAGAAAGTAGC
Organism: Meriones unguiculatus; assembly: GCF_030254825.1. Classification (NCBI taxonomy): domain Eukaryota; kingdom Metazoa; phylum Chordata; class Mammalia; order Rodentia; family Muridae; genus Meriones; species Meriones unguiculatus. Next base: position 91,826,880 of record NC_083357.1, on the reverse strand, counting down.
TTTATTTTAAAGGGCACAGCCTGAGAAAAGCCAAGATGCCTCGAGCTTTTATATAGCAATTTAAATATTAATGAATATCCAAACTGATGTTTACATTCTAGTGTCGCTGAGGCAAGGGGAGGGACTCAAAGCCTCAATACTGACACAGAGGTGGCAGTTAAGATGTGTTTTGAGCATATTAAATGCCATCACATTATTCATAGTAAAATAATAAACTTTTATGGGTTTTAAATATTACATCAATTGAAAAATCATGGAAATTATATAAGAATATAATTACTTAGAAATTTCTTAAAACTTTTCTCCATGCTCTCTGAATAGCAAGTATGTTAATTTTGTCTAAATTTCACAAAATAGCACCTTAACTATGATCAAAGAGTTGAGCAACATGATATGGGATTACTCAAATGAAAATTTAAAAAATAATTTCATAAAACACTATCTCTTACATTAGCCTGCACGTCTCATAATAAAATAAAGATGATATTTTAGAAGTCTTGAAGAATTTCTGATGATTATCAATATTGAATTTGGAAGTAACATTTCAGTAAGAAGTTACTACAGAACCTCTTACTGTTCTCTTCAGTGGGTATAAAGTCAGCTATCCCTGTACCTTTGTTCTCTTTAATCTTATATAGATATTTGTCTGTTCAATTGATTTGAATTTTTTTTTCTGAAATGTCCTATTTTGTTTCCTTTAAAAACATGGCTCATGTCACAGACAGTCCCTGTTCCCATTACTGTGCGACCCACTTGGACACTGAACTGCCATGGGCTACATTGTGCATGGGTTGTAGGTTATCTCCAAGAATGGTCCCTAGTTGGAGTATCAGTCTCAGAAAAGACCTCTGTGCCCAGAATTTTGGTTCTGTTGCTCTCCTTGTGGAGCTCCTGTCCTCTCCAGGTCTTACTATTTCCCACTTCTTTCATAAGATTCCCTGTCCTCTGCCCAAAGGTTGGCCATGAGTCTCGGCATCTGCTTTGATACCCTGCAGGGTAGAGCCTTCAAGAGACCTTCTGTGGCAGGCTCCTAACTTGTTCCCTGTTTTCTCCTTCTTCTGATGTCCATCCTCTTTGCCTTTCTGAACTGGGATTGAGCATTTTAGCCAGAGTCCTCCTTCTTGATTAGTTTCTTTAGGTGTACAGATTTAGTTGATTGGCCTGCTCTTTGATCACCTCCCCCTGAGAGGGGAACAGCCTTACCAGGCCACAGAGGAAGACAGTGCAGACACTCCTGATGAGAACTGATAGACTAGGAGGATCAGAAGGAAGGAGAGGAAGACCTCCCCTATCAGTGAACTTGGGGAGGCGCATGGGTGCAGAAGGGGGAGGGAGGATGGGATTGGGAGGGGATGGGGAAGGGATCTACAGGGGGGGGGAATTCAAAGTGAATAAAGTTAATTAATAAAAACTTTTAAAAAGTTCTGAAAAAAAAAAAAGAATGGTAGTGGCTCATAACCATCTATAATGAGATCTAGTGCCCTCCTCTGGTGCAGAGGTACACATGCAGACAGAATGTTGCATAAATAATAAATAAATCTTAAAATAAATTTTGAAAAAAATTTAAAAGTTCTCATATTTTTAAAGTTTAGTAGTGTTAGCAATGAAATATTACTGGACAGAGTAATAACAATCATAGTAACTACTTTCTTGATTTTTCCTTAGCTTAATTTTACTGACAACCTCATTTTGCTCTTTGTGGCCCATTAACATATACCCATAAGAAGTCAGTACACACAGTAGAGAGGATTATGGATAAGGAGAGGCTGAACATAACTGATCCTTTGCTAAAATTTTAGTATTTTAAAGGTCTAGGACATCATTAGCGCTAATGTTTCTTAATAGATATTTCCAACTTTCACTTAAACTTTTACTTTTAAAAATTAACCTCTTGTCAATAAAACAGGAACATTTTTAATACTAATGACATGGTGACTTCAGCAAGTTAATGGCTTTAGAAACAACAGTAATTAGTAAAGTGTATTGGTTACATCTATCATTTAACTTCAGTGAGCATACTTTTTTCTTGTATCCTTATTCAAATACACGTGCACTCATTCAAATATTTTTCATATGAAAGACCAAGTGATTATGAAGTAATCTTGAAGTTCTTTTAAAACAAGTGTTCTTAGATTTTAGAGAGCCTCTCTTTGAAAATTAACTACTCTGGTTGAGTCAATTTTTAAAAAAAAATACTTTAAAAAAGGTATTTTTAGAGAAACTAAATGCATTGCTAAATGTGTCGACGAATGAAAGCATCTTTGCATAATTAACTCATGAACTAAGATTCTTTTTTTCACTTTAGTTTCTGATAGCACAACTCTAAAATCTTTTAGACCAGTTGAGGATTGGGATCCTCGAAATATTTTCAAAGGTGTTACTTCTGTGTACCCATTTACCTCATGATTCAAACCACTATTTGAAGCCCTCCTTAGTTTGTTTTGATATCTTCTTATAATTTGACCAGCATATTTAATTTAGACTCACTGTATTTATGTAAAATATTTCTTCATGTTCATGAGCATCTTCTTATTTTAAAAGGGAGAGTGTGTCAGATAGCAAGAAGTATATTTTTAAAAAAATCTCAAAGAATATATAATGAGATCCTCCTTTTGATTTGTAGGTTATGTGGATAATCAAGGGGTGCAGAAAGGTGTGTTCATGGTCTGGAATGGCAAATCATCATTGCTTTGTAGTGCTTCCTCTTCATGTATTCCAGGCTGGCTAATGTTAATCCTGGCCTGTTGGTGTGGTTCTTTCATGCTAAGACCGTACATGGAGCATTTGAAAGATGTCTAATAAACCAAGCTTCTGGAAAGAGAAAAAAAAAATCTTTAGAAAGAACATGATTTTCTGCACTTTGCTGAAGGTTTGGCTATGAGTCTATGAGTCTCAGTTTCTGCTTAGATACACTGCTAGGTAGAGTCTTTCAGAGGCCCTCTGTGGTAGGCTCCTGTCCTGTTACTTGTTTTCTCCTACATCCAATGTCCATCCCATTTGTCTTTCTCAGTGAGGATTGATCATCTTACCCTGGGTTCTCTTTCTTGTTTATCTCCTTTAGGTATATAGATCTTAGTATATCTATCCTATCTTATAGGTATAGTACCCACTTATAAGTGAGTATAAACCATGTGTGTCTTTCTGCTCCTGGGATACCTCACTCAGGATAATCTTTCTCTTTGCCTGCAAATTTTATGATTTCTTTGTTTTTGATTGCTGAGTAGTATTCCATTGTGTAAAAGTACTACAATTTCTGTATCCATTCCTCCGTTGATGGACATCTGCATTGTTTCCAGGTTCTGGCTATTACAAATAAAGCTGCTACAAACATTGTTGAGCAAATGTCCTTGTTGTGTACTTGAGCATCTTTTGGATATATGCCTAGGAGTGGTATAGCTGGATCCTGAGGAAGCACTATTCCTAGTTGAAACACAACCTTTCCAGCATGTGTTGCCACTTGAGTTTTTGATCTTAGCCATTCTGATGTGTGTAAGGTGAAATCTCAAGGTCGTTTTGATTTTTATCTCTCTGATGGCTAAGGATGTTGAGCATCTTTTTAAGTGTTTCTCTACCATTCTATACTCCTTTACAGAGAATTCTCTAGCTCCATACACTTAATTTTGTAATAATTTATTTTGCAAGATGTTTATTCCTCCAAACTTTTACTCTTTTCACTTGTATTTACAATGCCTCAAGATAGGCACAATTACTCTTTTATACTCCATAAATTATTGACAATTATTTGAGTCTATTGTGTGTAGATGAGGTTTATGAAAATGTTTGAATGAAAAAAAAAACAAAAACACTGTTGGTCATTATTACATGGGAAACAAAAATTATTAACATTTATCCATTAAGAATCTTTGGATTTTCTTTGTCATTGATAGTCTTTTGTTGGGCTTATTTTCCTGTTTCATTTGCTGCCATTCTGCTATAAACCTTTTAGTTCCATTTGGAAGTGATCTGTCCTTTGGAACATAATATCTCCAACTCTAATGCAAAAGAGGGCTCTTAGGTGGAGGTAAACTATAATAAGGTTGATGGGAAAAGAGTCCACTTAAATAAAGTCTCAAACTTTTACTTATATAATGGCCTCAGTTTGACCTGTGAGGATTGTTTCATATTGGTCATCTCTACGCTAATCACAAATAGAATGACATAGATTCTGCCAGCAAATCAAAAGAAAACACGGATTTTGAGATATTTCCCCTAAGTTAATGTTTAAATTCATTGTATTGCATTTCTTCCTTTGGGAGATGATTGTCTTCTACAAACATATATTGATTGTATTCATACAGTCATATGTAAAAAATATATCCATTAGTTTTTATTGAAAAGTAAAACAAATATTAAATAGAGTTTTGATTAATTTGTGCAATAATAAAATGTCCTGTCCACAACCAATATCTATTTGCAATTGATGCCTGCTGCAAAACAGAAAAAAAAAATTCTCCATTGGAGTGTCACTATGTATTTTTATTATACTCCAAAGGAAGCACATGACCAGAAGCAGTTGGCCAACAAAAAAGGGAGTTACTATTTGTTTTTTGCTTGTTCGTTTGGTGTGTTTGTTGCTGTTTGTTTGTTGGTTTGTTTGGTTTTTGGTATGCTTTGTCTTATTGATTTTGATTTTGTTTTCATTTTTACTCCTTTTTTTAAGAAAAAGTAGAGTGTAATCTTGGGTCGATAGGGAGATGGTGAAAATTTGGAAGAGTTAGGGGAAATGAGAAAATATGATCACAATATATTTTCTGAAACACTTTTAAATTTAGATTTAAAAAGAAAAATAAGCAAAATAAAAAATGAGAACAAAATCCTATATTTCCTCAGGTAAGGCTTAATAACTTACTGCATGTTTTATAAAATATATTAGGATAGTTTGTACTTCAGAAGACCAACAGAATATGAAAAAGAGAAAATTTTAAAGATTTACTGAATAAATTCATGCATTTTTATGCATAGCTATCTGAAGGACTTATAGCACATTCTGTATCAAATATTGTGCCTTGAAATCTAAATAATGGAGGAAAAAATGACATCAGCAGAGAAGACTATGTCAGTTATATTTTTCTATTACAAATAATTTTTATTTAGTTCATCTAACCTACAGACTGGGAAAGGATCTTCACCAACCCTATATCTAAATAAAACTAGAAATGATAAAAAGTATCAATGCTTAAAATTTGTTTTCAAATGAAGCTCAATTATTTTTTTCTGCCAAACATTAATGGATTATATAGTCCACAAAGCTTAGTTTAGTGGAAAAATACATACTGTGTTGTCATAAAACTTGTGTTCAAATTTTCAGTAATTCACATAATATGAAATCATACAAAGGTAGTGTAACTACGGTGAGGCAAAGCTTGTTTATGTCTATATCACAATATCATAATTTCTGAGTGGATGACCTGCAGCCTTCAACTTGAGAATGGATAGAAAGATTTTAATATCCCAACAGAACACCCAACACCTACTAACACAACAACTATATACTTGATCTGATTTTTTTCTCTCAGTCAACTCTTCAGGTAAATTATTGATGTCTACTGTTCAGTATATAGTAAAATAAGATGTGTTTAATTGTATATGTACATACATATGAATATACATATACCTACAATGTTTATTACTGCTCTCAAATTTTACTAGAGATGAGAGTGCTCAGGTTTTTATCAAATTACATATAACAGTGACAAATGTGTAAATGTCTAACTATCTCAGGATTTAAGATGAAACATAAGCAGTGTTTCTGTGTAAATTTCTAATTATCTCAGTATTTATAATGAAAAAGTTATGTTCTAGATATGTTTTAGTATTCAGTATAGGATAATTTGATGGATGTTTTACTTTTATGGAGAAAGCTAGGCAGTAAAATTTGATAGCAGTTGCTAACATACCGAATTTTAGTCAAAATAAAAATACTCACTTTCAGAATGAAAGTTGTGGCATGGGAAGTCATTCTTTATAAACTAGCTAGTAAAATACACCTCTGCAAACTTCCATTCATCAGCAATACATGATTATCACTTTTAGCAGCATCATTAGTGCTAGCCCCTTGTCTAGGTCATTCTCAGTGATGTTTCTGGACACATTATTACAATCTCTTTTCTCCTATTAGTTTCTGTGATCACACCACCTCATACCATAATGTCACCTAAATCCTAGGTGAATGGCGCATTTATTTAAGGATAATTTTAATTTTATTTGTTATTGTTGTATGTATGTGTGATGAGAGGAGGCACTTGTAAACACAGTGTTTTCCTCATCTTGTCTTTTAATGTTCTATTTAGTGATTGAGCTTGCTACATCAGATCAGGACTGCATTGTGGGGTTAAAAGTAACTAAACTCAAGAATAATCTCACAGGCCTTTAATTTTTTTCCCCTTCTTATTCTTTTCTGTTCTCTTCTTTTACTTCCATCCTTTCTTACTTTTGTTTTAACATTGCTGGTATTTTTATAAGATAGTTGTCAAACATACAAAAAACAAAAAACAAAAAAAAATCAAGAGCCTGGATGAAACTGTAGTTGATATCTATGAGAAATATCAAAAGTTGCAACACATTCGCTTTTCCTTAAACTTAAATCATGTTCTCAGTTTTATATTCTGTAATGTTATAATTCCAGAAAATATTTAGAAAGCTGTTGGTACCTTATTTTTATGTGACCTTCTCCTAAGCTCATCAAACTTGTGTAGTATTTCAGTCAATTTTTAAAGAGAGCACACACTTGTAAATAATAGCTTTTCAATGTCATTAAAACTGTCATTTGTTTTCTTTATCCTTCATTTGTGTGGAAATTGTTCAAAATTAATTCCAATTTAGAGGCCAAACACTCTGACACACACACTATGAAAATAAATTATTACTTAGCATTTTACGATTTTCATGGTGAAGAACTCCACCCTATCTACAAAGGTGAGATGCCATTGCATCATAATAAATTTTTGCAGGCACATAATAGTTTTGACAAGGAGATTTTTAGAGTTATAAAATGCCAATGTTTTCTAAATTCTAAGACTTCATCTTATGAACTGTAGTGTCAAGCTGAAAAGTGCCCTACAATTGGAATAAAAATATAATAGTAAATATAAGCTATAAATTTTAAATAATTAATGATTCATATTCAAATACTTTAAGTTTGGTGAAATTTTTCAATCATTGGTAAATAGTAGGTAGTACATATTTCAAGTTAACATCATAGTCTTCTTTCATATGTTTGCCTGATATAGCTTGAAATTTTCTAAAAAAATTTCTGATATTTCTTAACACTATCTTCCATATGTTAATATGTTCTAAAATATTTTATTTTATTATAACTATTACTGCTATTTTATAGAGTGCATATTTGCTAACTTTGCAAGATGCCTTTCTATTTTTATGCATGTTAAAAAGGGTCTTTAAATTACTTAGAATTTATTTTACTTAAATCAACAAACAGTATTGTTTACTTCTTTTTTAATTCAATTTAAAATACAATTACTGTGTGTACCTGCTCCCTCTTTCCTTCCCTATCTTACCCATCTATGCTCTGCTCACAATTCACTTTTTTGATTCTTTAATAATGTTATTACATGTGGATATAAGTTAATAAGCACAAATGGTACCTGCTGAATCTATCAGTGTTGCTAGCAATGTGTAATTTTCTAGGGATTACAACGTGGAACTGGAAAACCAATCGTGGGGTGCATCCTTAGGGGAAACTGATTATCCCATTCTCAGTAATTTTTATTTATTTGTAATTCTTCATCTGGGGGTTTGGTTCAATGATATTTCACCCACATACTTGAAAGATTAAGTAGTCTTATAATTGTTCAACTGTTGTACATTTAGCAATGTGAGATTTTTATAAGTGTAGCATTTTTTTTCAAAGCCAGATGGCACAATACTTCCTAGGCTCCTACACATTTTTTACCCCCATTTCCAAAATGTTTCCTGAGCCTTAGGTCTAAGAGGTGGGTAGTAGTTCGCAGATGATGAGTTAGGTATGGAAAGCCTAGAGTCATTTATTCTTTGGAATTAAACTTTCTAAAATGGTTGCCTTTAGCTATTAAAAAAAAGCTTCTTTGATATGCAGTGAGAGACACATACATCTAAGCACATAAGGATAAATGTTTAGAATGAGGCCAGGGATTATACTGATTTAGAAAATCGATAACTGGAAGTTTCTGTAAGTGTCATGACCTCACTAGTCACTGTGATTTTCTAGGTTTGCATAATGAAGCATGATTTCTCTCCTGTCAAACTGACCTTTGCCAATTATAAATTTACTGGTTATTGCCAAGGTACATGTGTCGCTATTAAATCTCTAGAGATCATGCCTGTTGTTGTTGCAAGTTCATAGTTGTCACAGCTAGGTACAATAATTAGCTTCTCTCTCTCTTTGTCTGTCTGTCTTGCACACACACACACACATACACACACACAATGATTTATCAAGAAAATATGGTCATTAGAGAATTTTTTTAATTTCACTTTAATTTGAAAATTTTTACTTTATTTTCACAAATAACATGCACTGCATATTATATGATAGTTCTCTGATTACCTTATACAATAACAAAATAATTATTGCATATCACTTATTCATTTGTCAAAACAGTTCTTTCAGTGAACTATTAAAAACTTTTTTCAGACAAAGATAGTGAGAGATTATGTGTTTTAAACATTTTACTGAATAATTCAGTAATGGTATGATTTTCATTCATTTAAATCACTGAGATAACAAATGAGATGTTTTATACATTTAAGTTTTGTAAATTTATTGTAATAGTTAGATATTAATCAGAATAAAATTTTTCAGGAGGTGAAGTATTTTGGGAATAGAAAATTAAAACATAAATAAACCAGTGAGCATGTGGGGAACCCAGAAGATAGGTAGGCATCAAAATTTTAATCTCTCACTTGGAGGTCTGTAATACAGGAAAGTGACAAGTTTCACTGTAAATATAAGAACTCATTGTTCACTGGGATAGAATTGACAACACAGATATAAGCTGACACTTATACAGCCATTGTAGTTTTGACAAAGAGTCTAAAAATATCCCCTGAATATGCTGGAATGAGGGAGGGGGCTACAGCTGGGATACAAAGTAAAAAAACTTGTGATTAATATAAAAAAATAAAAATTATAAAAAAGCAATGTTAATTTTTTTTTCCAACTTGGCACTAGCTAACATCATCTAAACAAACAACCCTTAACTGATGAAGAGTTTAAAAAGCAATGTTAATTTTTTTTCCAACTTGGCACTAGCTAACATCATCTAAACAAACAACCCTTAACTGATGAAGAGTTTCTATCAGATTGGCCAACAATGATCAGAGAATAGAAATACCTGAAAAGAGTACATGTACACTTCAACCAGAAAAAAATATATATATTTGGGAAGTGTGTCAATGTATGCTGTACAATGAGAATCCCCTACGGGTTACTTTATTCTATTTATTGATACAATTCTATATAATTACTTGTTAAATTAATGTATTTGTAGTTAATTTTTATCATTCCCGCTACCTACAGAGTTTTGTAACTCTACATCCATCTCATGTCAGGGGTTTCCAGGAGCTTCAAAAAGTAAAAGTTGACACCTGGCCACATTCCTTCTAGTCACTGTCAGAGTAAATTAGTGATAAACTGCAGTAATGGAGAGACCATCTTGGGAGACCAATGCAACTTCATATACGCACTAACCCATGACTTTTGGCTTCTCTTTTCTATTTTTATTTTTTTGAAAAAAATTTTTTCCAAAAATTCTATTCAAATTGAAGTTTCTTTCCCAGCTTCTGTGAGATCCTACCCACATTACCCCAGTCTGAATCCACCCCCATCCCTCCTTCTGCCCTTAAAAAGAAAAGGATCATCCTGAGTGAGTTGTCCCAAAAGCAAAAAGACACACACGGTATATACTCAATCATATAGACATACAACATAGGACAAACCCACTAAAATCTGTGCATCTAAAGAAACTAAGCAAGAGAGAGGAACCTAACTAAAACGGTCAATCCCCATCCTGAAAGGCAAAGAGGATGGACATCAGAAGAAGAAGAAAACAGGAAACAAACTAGGAACCTTCTACAGAGGGCTTCTGAAAGCCAGAAGAAGAAAACAGGAAACAAACTAGGAACCTACCACAGAGGGCCTCTGAAAGCCTCTGCCCTTCAGACTATCAACTAGATGCTGAGCCTGATGGTCAACTGTTGGGCAGAGTGAATGGAATTTTATGTAAGAAGTGGGAAATAGTAAGAGCTGGAGAGGACAGGGTCTCCACAAGGAGAGCAACAGAACGAGGAAATTTGAACACAGGGAACTCCCTAGAGACTCATACTCCAACCAAGGACTATTCATGGAGATAATCTAGAACCTGTGCACAGATGTAGCCCATGGCATTTCAGTGTCCAAGTGGTTTACATAGTAATGAGAAGAGGGACTGCCTCTGACATAATCTGATTGGTCTGCTCTTTGATCACCTCCCCCTTTGGGGGGAGCAGCCTTACCAGGCCACAGTAGAGGACAATGCAGCCACTTTTGATGTGAACTGATAGACTAAGATCAGAAAGGAGAGGAGAACCTCCCCTATCAGTGGACTTGGGGAGTGGCATGCATGCAGAAAGGGAAGAGAGGGTGGGATCAGGAGGGGAGGAGGGAAGGGTTTATGGGGGGATAAAAAAATTAATAAAGTGTAATTAATAAAGAAAAAGAAAGAATTAAAGATTTAAGGGATGTAAAATATTCAATAAATTACCATGTTGAGATTGTGGTGTCTCAAAATGTGGGGGTATTTTACATTTTTAGCACCATGCATTGTTATGTGAAATAGTTTTTTTTTATAAGTTACATTTTATTAACTCTGTATCCCAGCCGTGTCCCGATCCCTCATTCCCTCCCAGTCCCTCCCTCCCTCCCTCCACCGTGCCCCTTTCCAATTCCACTGATAGGGGGGACCTCCTCCCCATTCATCTGATCCTGTTTTATCAGGTATCTTCAGGACTGGCTGCAAAGCCCTCCTCTGTGGCCTAACAGGACTGCTCCTCCCTTCGGGGGTGGGGAGACCAAAGAGCCAGTCATTGAGTTCCTGTTAGAAATAGTCCCTGTTCCCCTCACTTTGGGAAACCAATTGGTTACTGAGCTACTACAGGCTACATCTGAGTGGAGGTTCTAGTTATATCCATACATGGTCCTTGGTTGAATGTCAGTCTCAGAAAAGACCCTGTGCCCAGATATATTTGGTCCTTGTGGAGCTCCTATCCTTTCCCCATCAGACTAACTCCCCTTCTTTTTTATGATTCCCTGTACTCTGCCAAAGGTTTGGTCATGAGTCTTTGCTTTGAAAACACTGCTAGTTAGAGTCTTTCAGATACGCTCAGTAGACTCCTGTCATACGTTCAATGCACATCCCATCTGTCTTTCTAAATGAGGATTGATCATCTTACCCCATGTCCACTCAATTGATTATCTTTTTTAGGTGTATAGATTTCATTATGTTTATCATATCTTATAGGTCTATATAAGTGAGTATATCCCATGTTTGTCTTTCTCCTTCTGGGATATTTCACTCAGAATGATCTTTTCTAGATCCCACCATTTGCCTGCAAATTTCATGATTTCCTCCTTTTTGATTGCTGAGTAGTATTCCATTGTATAAAAATACCACAATTTCTGTACCCATTCCACCGTTGATGGACATCTGGGTTGTTTCCAGGTTCTGGCTATTACAAATAGAGCTGCTATAAACATGGTTGAGCAAGTGTCCTTTTTGTATACTTATCAAACTTTGGGTATATACCTAGCAGTGGTATAGCTGGGTCTGGAGGAAGCACTATTCCTAGTTGTCTTAGAAAGCGCCAGATAGCTTTCCAGAGTGGTTGTACCAGTTTACATTCCCACCAGAAGTGGAGGAGGGTTCCCCTTTCTCCACAACCTCTCCAGCATGTGTTATCGCTTGAGTTTTTCATCTTGGCCATTCTGATGGGTGTAAGGTGATATCTCAGGGTCGTTTTGATTTGCATTTCCCTGATGGCTAATGAGGATGAGCATTTCTTTAAGTGTTTTTCTGCCATTCGATATTCCTCTGTCGAGAATTCTCTGTTTAGCTCTGTTCCCCATTTTTTACTTGCATTACTTGGATTGCTGCTTTTCAGCTTCTTTAGTTCTTTGTATATACTGGATATTAGTCCTCTGTCAGATAAAGGGTTAGTGAAGATTCTTTCCCAATCTGTAGGCAGTCGTTTTGTTTTGATGACGGTATCCTTTGCTTTACAGAAACTTCAGTTTCATGAGGTCCCATTTATTGATTGTTGCTCTTAGAGCCTGTGCTGTTGATGTTCTGTTCAGGAAGTTGTCTCCTGTGCCAATGAGTTCTAGGCTGTTCCCCACTTTTTTTTCCAATTGATTTAGGGTATCTGGTTTTATGTTGAGGTCCTTGATCCACTTTGACTTTAGTTTTGTGCAGGGTGATAAATATGGATCTATTTTCATTTTTCTGCATGTAGACATCCAGTTGGTCCAGCACCATTTGTTGAAGATGCTGTCTTTTTTCCATTGAATGGAATTGGCTTCTTTGTGGAATATCGAGTATTCATAGGTGTGTGGATTTATTTCTGGGTCTTCTATGCGGTTCCATTGATCCTCCTTTCTGTTTCTATGCCAATACCATGCAGTTTTTATTACTGTTGCCCTGTAGTACAGCTTGAGATCAGGAATGGAGATACCTCCAGATGATCTGTTGTCATACAGGATCATTTTGGAGATTCTGGGTTTTTTGTTTCTCCATATGAAGCTGAGAATCTTTTTTTCAAGGTCTGTAAAGAATTGAGTTGGTATTTTGATGGGAATTGCATTGAATCTGTAGATTGCTTTTGGCAGTATGGCCATTTTCACAATGTTAATCCTACCAATCCATGAGCACGGGAGATCTTTCCATCTTCTGATATCTTCTTCGATTTCTTTCTTCAGAGACTTGAAGTTTTTCTCAAACAGGTCTTTCACTTGCTTGGTTAGAGTCACCCCAAGGTACTTTATGTTATTAGTGGCTATTGTGAAGGGTGTTGTTTCCCTAATTTCTTTCTCAGCCTTTTTGTCTTTGGTATATAGGAGGGCTTCTGATTTTTTTGAGTTGATTTTGTATCCTGCCACTTTGCTGAAGGTGTTTATCAGCTGAAGGAGTTCTCTGGTTGAATTTTTGGGGTTGCTCATGTATACTATCATATCATCTGCAAATAGTGACACTTTGACCTCTTCCTTTCCGATTTGTATCCCCTTGATCTCCTTTAGTTGTCTTATTGCTCTGGCTAGGACTTCAAGTACTATGTTGAAGAGATATGGGGACAATGGACAGCCTTGTCTTGTCCCTGATTTCAGTGGGATTGATTTAAGTTTCTCTCCATTGAGTTTGATGTTAGCTATAGGCTTGCTATATATTGCCTTTACTATGTTTAGGTATGTGCCTTGTATCCCTGATCTCTCCAAGACTTTAAACATGAATGGGTGTTGGACATTGTCAAATGCTTTTTCGGGATCTAGGGAGATGATCATGTGGTTTTTCTCCTTCAGTTTGTTTATGTATTGGATTACATTGATGGATTTCCGTATGTTGAACCACCCTTGCATGCCTGGGATGAAGCCTACTTTGTCATGGTGGATGATATCTTTGATGTGTTCTTGGATTCGGTTTGCAAGTATTTTATTGAGTATTTTTGCGTCAATGTTCATAAGAGAGATAGGCCTAAAGTTCTATTTTTTTGTTGGGTCTTTGTGTGGTTTAGGTATTAAGGTGATTGTGGCTTCATAGAATGAGTTTGGTAGTGTTCCTTCTGTTTCTATTTTGTGGAATAGCTTGAGGAGAAGTGGAGTTAGCACTTCTTTGAAGGTCTTGTAGAATTCTGCGCTGAAGCCATCTGGTCCAGGGCTTTTTTTGGAGGGGCGACTGTTAATGACTGCTTCGATTTCCTTGGGAGATATAGGGCTATTCAGTCTTTCTACCTGATCTTGACTTAGTTTTGGTAGATGGAATCTTTCAAGAAAATTATCCATTTCATTTAGATTCTCAAATTTTGTGGCATATAGGCTTTTGTAGTATGACCTAATAATTGTTTGGATTTCCTCAATATTTGTGGTTATGTCCCCATTTTCGTTTCTGATTTTGCTGATCTGGATAGTTTCTCTCTGCTTTTTAGTTAGTTTGTCTAAGGGTTTGTCTATCTTGTTGATTTTCTCAAAGAACCAGCTTTTTGTTTCATTGATTCTTTGGATAGTTTTATTTGTTTCTAGTTGATTGATTTCAGCCCTTAGTTTGATTATTTCCAGCTGTCTGCTCCTCTTGGGTGTATCTGCTTCTTTTTTTTCTAGGGTTTTCAGTTGGGCCATTAAGTTGTTTGTATGTGATGTTACGAATTTCTTCTTGTAGGCACTTAGTGCTATAAATTTTCCTCTGAGCAGTGCTTTCAAAGTGTCCCATGAATTTGGGTATGTTGTGCCTTCCTTTTCATTGAATTCTAGGAAGTCTTTAATTTCTTTCTTTATTTCTTCCTTAACCCAGCTGTCATTGAGTAGTAAGTTGTTCAGTTTCCATGTGCGTGTCAGCTTTTTGTTGTTTCTGTTGTTGTTGAGGTCGAGCTTTAGTCCATGGCGGTCAGATAGTATACAAGGGATTATTTCAATCCTTTTGTATCTGTTGAGGCTTGCTTTGTGGCCCACTATATGGTCTATTTTGGAAAAGATTCCATGCGGTGCTGAAAAGAAGGTGTACTCTTTTGAGTTTGGGTGAAATGATCTGTAGACGTCTATTAGGTCCATTTGATTTAGGGATTCTGTGAGTGCTTTTATTTCCCTATTTGGTGTCTGTCTAGTTGACCTGTCCCTTGGTGAGAGTGGAGTGTTGAAGTCTCCCACTATTAAGGTATTAGGATCAATGTATGATTTAAGCTTTAATAATGTTTCCTTTACGAATGTCGGTGCTCTTGTATTTGGGGCATAGATATTCAAGATTGTGATGTCCTCTTGGTGAATTTTTCCTTTGATGAGAATATAGTGGCCCTCCTTATCTTTTTTGACTAACTTGGGTTGAAAGTCTATTTTATTAGATATTAGGATGGCTGCTCCAGCTTGTTTTCTGGAACCATTTGCTTGAAAAACAGTTTTCCAGCCCTTTACTCTTAGGTAGTGTTTGTCTTTGTTGCATAGGTGTGTTTCTTGGATGCAACGGAATGTTGGATCCTGTTTCCTTAACCAATCTGTTAGCCTGTGTCTTTTTATTGGTGAGTTGAGTCCATTGATATTGATAGATAATAGTGACCAATGCATGTTAGTTCCTTTTGTAATGGAGTCGATGATCTAACCCTGTTTCATTGCTTGTTTTCTTTTCATTTTTGTTGGGACATTATCTGTATGCCCTGTTTTCTTGGGTGAATTTGTTTTCATTGGATTGGAGTTTTCCTTCTAGTATCTTCTGTAGGGATGGTTTGCTGTGTAGATATTGTGTAAATTTAGTTTTGTCATGGAATATTTTGTTTTCTCCATCTATGTTGATTGAAAGCTTTGCAGGGTATAGTAGTCTGGGTTGACATTTGTGATCTCTTAGAGTCTCCATGATACTTGCCCAGGCCCTTCTGGCTTTCATAGTTTCTGATGAGAAGTCCAGTGTGATTCTGATAGGTCTACCTTCATATGTTACTTGGCCTTTTTCCCTTGCTGCTTTTAATATCTTTTCTTTGTTCTGTAGATTTAGTTTTTTGTCTATGATGTGACATGATGTGTTTCTTTTCTGGTCTAGTCTATTTGGAGTTCTGTAGGCCTCTTGTATATTTATGGACATCTCTTTCTTTAAGTTGGGAAAATTTTCTTCTATGATTTTCTTGAAAATATTTTCTGGACCTTGGAGTCTGGAGTCTTCTTTTTCGTGAATTCCTATTATTCTTAGATTTTGTCTTTTCATAGCATCCTTGATTTCTTGGATATTTTGTGATTGGAACTTTTCTGATTTTACTTTTTCTTTGAGAGAAGTATCCATTTCTGCAAGTGTGTCTTCAGCTCCAGAGATTCTCTCTTCCATCTCTTGTATTCTGTTGGTGATGCTTACTTTTGTGGTTCCTGATCTTTTCTCCAAGTTCTCCAGCTCAAGGGTTTTCTCATTTTGTGTTTTCTTTATTGATTCTAATTCTGTTTTCATGCCTTGCACCATTTCTGTCATGAGTTTGAATTTGGATTCCTGTCTCTCTACGATGGCCTCTATTTCTTTTTTTCATTTCCTTCTTATATGCCACTAATTTTTCCTCTACTTGTGTATCTATTTGTTTGGGTATGTTTGCCTGTGTTTCTTTAAGGATATTGTCTATTTCTTCTTTCTTTGCCACCAATTGACTGGCCATCTCTTTGAAAGACTTGTTCATTTCATCCTTATGAGCCTCAAATAATTGGGCAAGCATGGCTTTAAAATCATTTTTCTGTGCTTCTGCTGAATTGGTGTATCCATCGATTTTGGGGTTTGCTGGTGAAGTCATGATGTCCTGATTTATGTTGGAAGTGTTCTTTCGCCTACCTCTGGCCATTGGCTTATCTGAAACCTTCCCTGTTTGTTTTTGGATTCTGCAGATCAGACTGGTGCTGTCTCTCTCTGGTGTCTGGAGAGTTCTTCAGGAAGCTGAGCACTCTCAGCGTGTGCTGAGGACTAGCTGTACCTGTGGGAGGAAAGTACGCAGGCGCAAACGGGGCAAATGCAAGCGTGTGTGTGCGCGCACGCATGTGTGTGTCTGTGTGTGTAAGTGTGCGTGGATGAGTTTCTCGAGGGACAGAGTGATGGCTAATGTTGAACCCTTGAGTGTGTGGGAGGGGCTCTGCACTGTATATGGCGCAGGCGCTAATGATGATCGCAGCGCAATTTCTGGCATTAACTGTCTTAACTCCTCAATCAGGCCCACAGGGCAGGAACTTCAATGTCCCTAGTGCCCCTCTGTTTCCCAAAGTGGGTATATAGGTGGGAGGGGGGTTCGATGCCTGGCTTCTGATTTAGAAGGACCCAGGATCTGGGGAACTGCAGATTCTCAAGGGTGCAGGTCTCTTGGCAGAGATCTTGGTATCTGGGGCTCTCTGCTCTCTGGTTTGGCCCTGCTTCTTTGATGTGTTCTGCCAGTTCTGTGCTGCTGTCACTGCCAGGTTCTGAGGTCTTGCTGCAGCTGGAGATTTTAGGGTGGTCACTTCAGCAGGGATGGGGTAACCAGGCTCTCTGTTCTCTGGTTTGGCCCTGGTTAGTCTTAAACTGGAGGGCTGTGGTGCCCAGCCAGTTCAGTGCTGCTCCGCTGCCACTTCCTGCTGTAACTGGAGACTGGGTTGCTAGTCCCAATGCTTTCTGGGAAGTCCTGGGATCTCTTCATTGTGCTCTCCAAGCTTGTGGAGGCCCAGCGCCTGGTGTGTCCAGGTTGTATGATGTTTCTGCCTGGTTTTGGTGAGTATATAGTGTATTCTCTGTTACTGTGGGATTGGGCGGGCCGTACCATCAGTGATGGCTATCCTGCGGAGCTAGTATGGTGTCTAGCAGATTCGCGCCCAGGGAGGATGGTGCAGTGGCTGCGCGAATCTGGGACTCCGGGACACATACTGCTGGCTTTTGTCTGCTGCTAAAGGGCTTGGGGCTCCGTCTCAGCGGCTGTATACCCAGGCAGTTAAGTCGGCGCTGAGAAAGATGAGTCTGCTGTGCCGCTGTGCCAAGGAGGAAGGAGGTCTGGGGGAAGGGAGTGCTGCAAGAACAAAGGATCATTTCTCTCCTTACCCAAGCAAGTCTCCGGATGACCGGAGGCCAAAGTTTTCACCTCCTGCGATGTTCCCTGGTGTTCAGAAAGCCTTGCTGTGGTTTTCCTGGGTTGGGGGTCCTTCCATTCTCCAACTCAGAAGATCAGGTATCCCACTGCTCAGAAACTGTGTGTGCTAGTTGCCATCTTGGCTCCGCCCCCTAAAATAGTTTTTGAATACCACTTTAAATGATTCATTAATTTTTAGTCCTAACAAAACTTCAAATTATTTTAACTATTATCTTCAAATTTTAAAAGAAACTTCAAACATCTATATTTTTTTCAATTTAAAATATATACCCATTACTGCATGCAGGTAGTTTATGTTGACCACAATTCTAAAGTGAGCCAAAAAAATAGTAATAATTTTGAATGAAAAAATTTTAAAGCATGAAGGATTTGCAAAGTAAACTGATAACTGTGAAGGATATTCATAATTTATAAAAATATGTCATGCTCAATGAAACTATAAAAATATACAAAGAGGGAAACAAAAACCCATTACAAGCCATTTGACTGAAATAAAAATTTACCTAATGATACTAAATGATGAGGTGATTAAAGTATAAAGAAATATGCACTGGAGGATTTTACAGAAACACAAAAGAAAAAGAAGAAAAGAAATGGACAAATAACAAGAAAATTTATGGATTTGTTTGGAAACAACAGGAACATGATTTTTCCTATAAGCAATGTGAAGCTTGAGTTCTAGAAGAAAAGTATAAAAATTAGAATTTTCATAA
Source organism: Meriones unguiculatus (assembly GCF_030254825.1). Taxonomy (NCBI): domain Eukaryota; kingdom Metazoa; phylum Chordata; class Mammalia; order Rodentia; family Muridae; genus Meriones; species Meriones unguiculatus. The sequence goes on along the minus strand of NC_083357.1, from coordinate 91,808,362 downwards.
CAATAAAAATATTTTAAATATGCTTACAAAAAGAAATTGTTCTCTTTTTAAAAAGCAACCTTCGAATATTAAATATCGTACTTCAAAAATGAAGTTACAATACAGTTCTTTGAACAATGTTTTTATGATGTCTAGTGAAAGAAATTTACTTAAATATCTTGAAATATTTTTATCATAAGAAATTTTATTCAATTCATAACCTATAAACATTCCTCATACATAAAATATTGTATATTACATCAACATCAACAGTTTCAGTTTTAATTTTTAAAAAATGGAGGTGCTGTGAATGTGTATATGGCACACACCACATTCTGGTGGGTTTATTTTGAAAGGGCATTCTGCCCCCAGCAATGAAAGGATAAATAGTTATAGTGAAAATGCCAAAGAGAATTTAAAAATAACAAAATTAGATATATATTTAAGTATAATAATGGAAAACTCTTGATAATTAAATATCATTATTAAATTTATGGAAAAAGCATGTGCATGAATTATTCTAGCATGTATTTAGATATGCCTATATATTTCTTATGATGGCTACAAAGAAAGATATATTATTAGTCTTGAATCAGTTTCTGAAGTAACCATTCACCATATTTATGTATATTTTACAGTGTATAGCATATACAAAATGAATATAAATATGCAAAATTCTCTACAGATTAAAATAAGTAGTCCAATACAGTCATCATAATCTAGGAAACAATTTAATGCATTGAAAGAAGAGGCGAGGTGATGAGTAAGTTTAAACATCTGCTAAGAAATATACTTGGTATAAAGAATATCACAAAACAGCAGTATAGGGGAAACCATATGGCCAGTGCTTGATGCATTTTACCTGTATTTGGATGGGACTTTACAATAGAATTCACTATTGAAAATTGTGTAGTAAAGGTATGATTCAACTAAGAGTGTTATATTCAGTGATACCAATTAGATGAATGATTCTGAAGCAATTTAAAAATATTATTTTTAAATAATATTTAAAAATTATTTTCATATTATTATGAAAATAATGTAAATAAATCATCAGTGTCAACACATCACAAAATATGAATAAGCTAATTTTACTAAGTTGAAAAACTAAATCATAATCTGATTGAAAGAAAATACACTAAAATGACTAATTCTTAAAAAACATATTAATTCAAAAGATATTCATTTACTATTTCTCTCTGGTATATAGTAACACAAAATAAACAATATAAAATCATAAGTAAAAGGCCTGCAATATGTACCAATATCTACACATTTATAAAGAGTCTTGCTATATATAAAAATTATAGAAGGAAGAGCTATTCATCAAAATGTTTGGGAAAGGGCTATCTTTGCAAAAGGGCTCTCAAACTTTGACAATGGCAGCTGATAATAACACTTTCAAGATAATGACTTTTCAAAGCATCATGGAATGAATTGATACCTCACTCACTTATCAATATATGATTAAATAGTGGGATTAAAGTCTTTAAGCTTTGACACAAATCCACTTGAATTAATGGGAAAAAATTAACTGAGAAGATGTGATAGTGAGGGACAATAGTTTTGGAAAGAAAACTTCACTACCATTTGGAAAATACCTATTGATGATCATTTAGTGAAAGGATAGAAGCAGAAGATTCCAGAGAAAATCTGCAGAATCTAAGACAAGAAAAAAAAATTCTCATTGGTGAAACATGTCTCACATCAGGATATAGTATTACTGGAAAGACCAGGACAGTGATCTATAATTTTAAAAGTATGCATCCCTTTGAGTTGACAGTTACAGCTAGATGGTACAATAATAAACTAATACCAAAGTAAATCAGAATATCAGGAATCACCAATCAACCATGCAATATGTTAAATCAGTGATCTCCTTCCTAAAACTATTTTCTTTTTTGTAATAGTAAGATTTTGGAAAGGGACAGGGGACATATTACCATCTAGATGAATCTTGTCACTTCACTTTTTTCTAGAAGCCTGGGATAAGACAAGGAATGGAAGTCATAATCCTGCCTTACTCCAATTCTGAGACTATATGCAAGTAGAGAGAAAATATAGAATTGCAATGATAAAGATTCCTAATTTTAATATTACCAAATAAATTGTATTAAATTAAACAAGAAGTTTAAGAAATCAAATGTTTAAATAGCATAACATTTTTATTAACTATAAAAATTAGAAGTCAAAAAAGTGGAGTTTATATAAGATTTGGGGTTATTATTGGCATAATAAGCAATATTTGACTCTAAGGTATTTTTTTGACATCCTTTTCAACTTCTAAAAAATCAATGAGCATGATAGGAGAGGAGACTGGTATATATGTGCAATCTGTAATAACATTTTCTTTGATTCCAAGATATTTCATAAATGTATGAAGATCAAGTCAATTTCTACATATTAGTGTGGAATTCTTTTTGGATTAAACACAGTTGTTCATGTATATTGAAAATCTAAATATGTAGCAAAGTAATTTATACAGTGTTAAAATTTTAAGATAAAGTATTCCTAACTTTCCATTTGAAGATCTAGCATTCAATAACACATTTATTATCTTTCTAACACTCTATTCATATTTTATAAATTCTTGACTATATAAGTCTAAAGCAGAAGTAATATGAAGAACAATATAAAATACTTCTATATATTAATGCATTCAGTTGGAATATATAAGCATATAATGAAGAGAATAGACTAAGTCATATGTAAGAGATTTTGAAGACTTAAATAACTCTTTATGAAATTTTTTGAAATAATACAAATTTTAATGGATTTCAATTGGGTAGATATACAGATAATTTTTTTTTACACTTTATTCACGTTGTATCTCCCATAAGCCCCTCCCTCCTCCCCTCCCAGTCCCACCATCCCACCTCCTTCTTCACGCATGCCCCTCCCTAAGTCCACTGATAGGGGTGGTCCTCCTCTCCTTCCTTCTGATATTAGTCTAACAAATCTCATCAGCAGTGGCTGCCTTGTCATCTTCTGTGGCCTGGTAAGGCTGCTCCCCCCTCAGGGGGATGTGACCAAAGAGCAGGCCAATCAGATCATGTCAGAGGCAGTCCCTCTTCCCATTACTATGGAACCCACTTGGACACTAAAGTGCCATGGGCTACTTCTGTGCAGGGGTTCTAGGTTAACTCCATGCATGGTACTTGGTTGGAGTATGAGTCTCTGGGAAGACCCCTGTGTTCAAATTTCTGGTTCTGTTGCTCTCCTTTTGGAGTTCCTGTCCTCTCCAGATCTTACTATTTCCTACTTCTTACATAAGAACCATGCACACTGCCCAACATTTGGCCATAAGTCTCAGCATCTGCTTTGATAGTCTGCAGGGCAGAGTCTTTCAGAGGCCCTCCATGGCGGGTTTCTAGCTTGTTTCCTTTTTTCTTCTTCTGATGTCCTTCCTCTTGCTTTTCGGGATAGGGATTGCGTATTTTAGTCAAGGTTCTCTCTCTTGATTAGTTTCTTTAGATGTACAGATTTTACTAGGTTTATCCTATATTACATGTCTATATGAATGAATATATACCGTGTATTATCATTATCTGCAGATGATATGATAGTATACCTGAGTGACCCCAAAAATTCTGCCAGAGAACTCCTACAACTGATAAACACCTTCAGCAAAGTGGCTGGATACAAAATTAACTCAAAAGAAATCAGTAGCCCTCCTGTATATAAAAGACAAAAGGGCTGAGAAAGATATTAGGGAAATAACACCCTTCACAATAGCTACAAATGACATAAAGTACCTTGGTGTAACCCTAACCAAGCAAGTCAAAGACTTGTGTGAAAAAAAATTTCAAGTCTCTGAAGAAAGAATTAGAAGACGATATCAAAAGATGGAAAGATTTCCCATGCTCATGGCTTGGCAGGATTAACATAGTAAAAATGGCCGTCTTACCAAGAGAAATCTACAGATTCAATGCAATCCCCATCAAATTACCAGATTCTCAACTTCATATGGAATAAGAAGAAACCCAGAATTGCTAAAACAATCCTCTACAATAAAATATCTTCTGGAGGTATCTCCATCCCTGATCTTAAGCTGTACAATAGAGCAACAGTAATAAAAATTGCATGGTACTGGCATAGAAACAAAATGGTGGATCAATGGATCGAACAGATGACCCAGAAATAAACTCACACACTCATGGACACCGATCTTTGACAAAGATGCCAAAACTGTACAATGGAAAAAAGATAGCATCTTCAACAAATGGTGCTGGTCTAACTGGATAAAAATAGATACATACTGACCACCCTGCACAAAACTGAAGTCCAAGTGGATCAAATACCTCAACATAAAACCAGACACATTAAATTAGTTCGAAGAAAAAGTGGGGAAGACCCTAGAACTTATTGGTACAAAAGACAACTTCCTAAAAAGAACACCAACAGCACAGGCTCTAAGAGCAACAATCAATAAATGAGACCTCATGAAATTCTTTATGAATTTAATAGACCTTGTTTATATTTAAGCTTTATGATACACTAGCGAGAAGACACATTATAATTTACTTAGTTTTTTTTTTGCAGAGTACCAAATTGTAGAGTCCTTACAAAAGAGCTTAGTCACTGTTTCATCCTATCTGTGACCCAGAACATAACAACAGCTTGTGCAGCATAAAAGGGCAGAAAAGGATAAACATTCCTCTGCAATTATATAAGAGTAAATGAACCGTAGCTGATCAGCATTATGATGAGACGTGTCTTGAGAGAATTATTTAGTCAGTTAGTCATTTAGAATGATGTGCACAGGGTAAATTCATTGGGCATATGGGCAGCATGTGTTCAAGGACTCCCTGTAGCATTGAGATGACACATTATTATAAAATATAGTGTACCTCTCTGCTATTATCATGATTCTTATGAGAAAGAAACAAATCTATGTTTTATAAACAAAAAATTCTGGTAATAAAATAACATAACAAAGGAGGTGATGTGGAAAGCATCTAAAGGTAATTTAAACATGAATAGTGAATTTAGGAAGAATTTTTATTGAAACTGTCATAGGAAATATAAACACATATTTTTTTAACTTAGCAGATGTCTCATTTTTTTCTCTATGTCATTTATTTTCTTTATCTTACAACAAAAGGTTTTAGTGACAATCTAAATTTGATGTTTTCATTGTCACATTCAAAATCTAGAATAATGTTCAAGATAACTAATTTTAGTTCATTCTCTTAAGAATTCCCATAGGAATTTCTTATGGTTATGAAAAATTTCATATAGTATATTTTATATTATTTTCTATACCCCAACTCCTCCTCCTTTCTTTCTTCTTCTCAGATCCCCCACTCATGCAGTTTCATGTTCTTCCACTTTCTCAAAAGAACAAAAATAAGCTACTAAACCCAACATTCAAAATGGTGTTTGTCAACAGATGATGAGCATGATGTCCACACTGGGGCGTAGTTAATGAACTTAGTGTCACTTTTTTGAAGACTCTGATTTTATTTCTCCTATTAGCTATCATTTGTGAATTGCTTCTTGGCTAGTGACAGTACGTAGAACTCACCTCCTCTACTAAATTCTGGATTTATATTTGTCTTAAGCTTGTGCTGGCATTGTTTGTGCTATTATAGTCTCTGACTTCATACGTGCATCAGTCCTGTTCTGTCTAGAAAATGCTATTTCCTTAAAATCACCCATCACCTCTGTCTTTTAGCATCTTTTCTTATTTCTGTTCTTCACAAATTCCTAAAGAGTGAGAGGGAGGTTGTAATAAGGATTTCTCACCTGATGATATATTGGTAAAATAATATTATAAAATTGACCTTTTTACCAAAAGCTATTTACAAATTTAAGGTGATCCCTACCTAAAATCAACATTTCATTCTTCACAGAAACATAAATATCTATCACATAATTAAAATGGAACCACAAAAAAAAATGTATAGTCAATACTGAACAGAAACAAAAACAATTATAGATGGCTTAAAATATTATAAAGCTATAGTGATTAAAACATATATAGTACTAGAACAAAACAGACTTGAAGACCAATGAACAAAATCAAAGACCCACCCAAACAGGAGTGTGGATACCTTCAGCCATTTAATATTAGAAAAAGATGCACAAATAATATGCTGGAGAAAAGAAGTATCTTCAACAAATGAAGCTAGGAAAAAATGGTTGGAAAATGCAGAATGATATTAGGCTTGTATCTATCAGTACACACAAAAAGCAATTCCAAATTCATCAAACACCTAAAATTGAAACCTGAAACACTGAAATTGCTATTGAAAACTTAGCTCCCTGCCCAGGGGCTACTGAAGCTATTGATCGTGGAGGAGAATCTAAAACTTACACTTTTCTAAAGAAGAATAGTCCCTAACTGTATTCTAAATATCTATTCTTATAGCTACAGATACTTATAGTTCTCATCTTTTGTGATGTATGTTTATTGATTGTCAACTATATCTGTAATTAACAAAACCAACATGGTTGGTTCATCTGTGAAATATTTTTCCTTGATTACATCATTTGAAGTATGAGGAAAACTTTTTCTTCTTCTATTATAATTATAATTATTATTATTATTATTATTATTATTATTATTATCAATTTATTCACTTTGTACCTTAGTTGTGGCTCCCTCATGATCTTCTCTCTGTCCCACCCTCCCTCCCTCTTCCTCCCCTATCCCTCTTTCCTAGTCCACTGATAGGGGATGTCCTCCTTTCCTGCTGACTGACCCTATCCTATCAGGTCCCATAAGGACTGCCTGGATCCTCTTCCTCTGTGGGCTTGCTAGTTCTCCTAACTAGGAAGAAGTGATCAAGGAGCAGGTAACCAAGTTCATGTCAGAGACTGTCTCTTCTCCTTTTACTGGAGGACCAACATGGAGGCTAAGATGTCTATAGGTTCCATCTGAGTAAGGGTCTAAGTCCTCTCTATGCATGGTCTTTGGTTAATGCATCAGTATCTGCAGTTCCCCCCCACCCTGGACCTAGGTTTTTTGGATTTGTTGGTCTCCTTGTAGAGCTTCTGTACACTCCAGGACTTTTTATATCATCCTTCATCCATAAGACTCCAAGCACTCTATTCAGTGTTTGGCTGTGAGTCTGCATCTGCTTCAATCCTTTGCTTGGTGGAGTCTTTTAGAGGACGTCTGTGGTAGGCTCCCAGCCTGTTCTCTCTTCTACCATTTCTGGTGTCTATTCTGTTTTCTTTTCTGGATGAGAATTAAGCATCTTTCCTAGAGTCCTCCTTAGCTTCTTTAGATCTATAGATTTTAGTATGTTTATCTTATATTATATGGCTAACAGCCACTTATAAATGAGTATATTCCATGGTGCCTTTCTGCTTCTGGGTTTCCAGACTCAGCATTATCTTTTCTAGTTCCATTCATTTGTCTGCAAATTTCATGATTTCCTTGTTTTTAATAGCTGAGTGGTATTCCATTGGGTAAATATACCACAAGTTCTGTATCCATTCTTCCACTAAGGGACATTTAGGTTTTTTCCATGTTCTAGCTATTATGAATAAAGCTTGCTATGAACATGGTTGAGGAAGTGTCAATCTTATATGTTTGAGCATCTTTCAGATATATGCCCAGCAAAGTATATGGATACAAAATTAACTCAGAAAATTCAGTTGCCTTCCTGTATACAAAAGACAAACAGGCCAAGAAAGAAATTAGGGAAACAACACCTTTAACAATAGCCACAAGTAACAAATACCTTGGTCTAATTCTAACTTAGCAAGAGAAAGACTTGTATATAAACCTAGAACCGCTGCACAGATGTAGCCCATGGCAATTTAGTGTCCAAGTGGGTTCCATAGTAATGGGAAGAGGGACTGCCTCTGACATAATCTGATTGGCCTGCTCTTTGATCACCTCACCCTGAGGGGAGAGCAGCCTTACCAGGCCACAGAAGATGACTATGCAGCCACTCTTGATGTGATCTGATAGACTAAGATCAGAAGAAAGGAGAGGACGACCTCCCCTGTCAGTAGACTTGGGGAGGGGCAAGTGTGAAGAAGGGGGAGGGAGGGTGGGACAGGGAGGGGAGGAGGGAGGGGCTTATGGGGGGATACAAAGTGAATAAAGTGTAATTAATGAAATAAAATAAAATAAAAAAACCTTCAAGTCTCTGAAGAAAGAAATTGAAGAAGATATCAAAAGATGGAATGATCTCGCATGCTCCTGGATAAGAAGGATTAACATTCTAAAAATGGCCATCCTAACAAAAGCAATTTACAGATTCAATGTAATTCCCCTCAAAATAGCAGCACGATTCTTACAGACCTAGAAAAAACAATTCTCAGCTTCTTATGGAAAAACAACACAAAATAACAACAATAACAAACAGAAAAGCTAAAACAATCATGTTCATGTAAGAAAACCTTCTGGAGATATATTTTAGGTAATTGGACTGGAGAATTCGATACTACGATGGAGCAGCTGAGAGTGGCCATTGTCACAGTAAATTCTACCGGAGTGGACGCAGGACTAGCCACAGGATTATCAACATGGATTGCTGCAGCCATGAATCATCTGAAGGAATGGGCGGGCATGGGAGTGTTAGCAGGCCTTCTGGTGTTGGTCTCCTTGGTTTGCCTGTGGTATATATGCAAGATTAGAGTCTCACAACAGTGTGATGCAGCCATGATCATTCAGGCCTTTACAGCCATTGAAGCAGGACATTCTCCCCAAGCATGGTTGGATACCATAAAAAGCTAAAATGATACGCTCAGGATGCAAGGCTAAGCACTGCACTCAGGGTCAGCCGCTTTGGACCCAGAGAAGAGCATGTCTGATTGCATGCGGGTTGATGCCCCAGGTCCCGCCTCTGAGAAAAAGGTATCTGACGGGTCTGATGCTCTTTGGGTGGATGACACCTAAATGAACATCTGTACAAAGTCCCAATTTATTTCTAATATCAGAGATCAGACCTCTACTCTTGCCTGATGCGTCTAAAACAAAAAGGGGGAACTGTAGAGAGCTGCGGAATGCTATGCCTTAAAGATGGAGCTGGTTTCCGCCTTCCACCTTCCCGATGGTGAGTGCTCTCTGTCATGAACAATTCCACATTTGGCTAAGGCTGAGGATCTGGCTTGCTTCCATGTATGTGGACCTATCTGCATTGCCCCCGTGGCATGCCTGGGTTGGCTACCCAGAGGCTATTTAAGCTGTGGGCTGGCTTTCCCCGGGGTCTGAGGATTGTTCAATGTTCCTGAATAAACTGCATTGAAAAAAAAAAAAAAAGAAAACCTTCTGGAAATATCACCATCCCAGATATCAAGCTGTACTATAGAGCAACAGTAATAAAAATGACACGGTACTTGCATAGATACAGCCTAATGGATTAATGGAATCAAATCTAAGACCCAGAAATAAAGCCACATACCTATAAACACCTAATTTTTAACAACAACAACAACAAAAAGCCAATGCCCTACAATGGAAATAAGATAGCATCTTCAACAAATGGTGCTAGTTTAACTGGATGTTTACAGGTAGAAAAATGCAAATAGATCCATATTTATCACCCTGAACAGAAGGATGGATCCAAATGGATCAAAGACCTCAACATAAAACCAGATACAGTATATATGTTTGAAGAAAAAGTGGGAAAGAGCCTTGAACTCATTGGCACAAGGAGCAAATTTCTGAATAGAACATGAACAGCTCAAAGTCTAAGATAAACAATAATTGGGACCTCATGAAACTGAAAAGCTTCTGTAAAGCAAAGGACATGTCACCAGAACAAAACTGACAGTGTATAGACTTGGAAAATATCTTCAAGAACTCTACATCTGACATGGCTAATATCCAGAATAAATAAAGAACTCAAGAAGTTAAACACCAACAAATCAATAATCCAATTAAAAATGGGATACAAAGCTAAACAGAGAATTCTCAACAGAGGAATGGCAGAGAAACACTTAAAGAAATGCTCAACATCTTTAGTCATCAGGGAAAAGCAAATCAAAACGACATTGAGATTCCATCTTACACCAATCATAATGGTTAAGATCAAAGACTCAAGTGACAGCACATGCTGGAGAGGCTGTAGAGAAAGGGGAACACTCTTCCATTGCTGGTGGGAATGTAAACTTTTACAACCACTTTGGAAATCAGTCTGCCCCTTTCTCAGAAAACTTGGAATACTGTTTTCTCAAGACCCAACTATACCACTCCTGGACATATATCTGAAGACAACTTTTCATCTGGATCTTTTTAGGAGAGAAGACCCACCTTTGACATGAGCCACACAATCTTCTGGCAGCGCCTCTAAAGGACATGGAAAAAGAAAGTTCTCTCTTCCTTCTTCCCCTCACTCTTTCTATAAGTATTTTTCTTCATTGTCCTCAAAGTCTACTTCTTCAGAATTTGTACCTGCTGAAAATCAATGGAAACATCCAACTTTGTGGACTAAAAACCTATTGTAGTCTTAGACTTTTCTTTAGTAGGGAAGCATTGTTGGTTTGAAGGAAACCAATAAAAAAGAAGAAAACGATGTTTCGAGATTCTTATTATAATAAGGATAATTCGACTTTTCTCCAAAACATTTTCTTACAATTTTCTGGGGGTGAGAAATGTCTGAGAAGTTAAGAGAAATAACTGCTCTTTCAAAGGCTTGGATTTGGTTCTTAGAATTCACAAGGGAGACCAAAACCATCTGTAGCTCTAGTTCAAGAGATCCAATGCCCTCTTCCAAACTCTTTAGGCTCTATGCATGTGGTGGTCAAACATACATTATACTTACCCATTCATTCATACATACATACACTAAAAATGAATAAGTAAATATTTTAAGTTTCAATATTTAATGTTTTAATTATGAATAGACAAATTTTATTTTGAGTAGATTTTTTAGTTGACTTTCAATATGAGTTGAAAAATAAGACAGATGGGATAACTGAAAACTGACAATTTTACCATTATAGAGACTGCAATACATATTAAAATTGAAGATAAATAAATAAAATATTCTACAAACAAAATAACTTACTGATAATGAAAATAATCCAACCCGATTTAACAGACAAGTACAGTACACTCCTCCCAACATCTCAATAGTTATTTGAGAAATGAGACATTGTCTAGGAAGTACACTTAAAAATTGCAAGCAAATTATAAAAATCCAGATCCGTTTTATGCTAATTTTTTCTTTATTATAACATGAGCTTTATTCTTTCTTTAATTTATTTTTATATTAATTACAGTTTATTCACATTGTACCCCAGCTATAACTGCTCCCTCTCATTCCCTCCCAATCCCACTCTCCCTCACTCATCTCCCATGTCTTTCTCCAAGTCCACTGATAGGGGAGGTCCTCCTCCCCTTCTATCTGACCCTAGCTTATCAGGTCTCACCAGGACTGGTTGCATTGTCTTCCTCTGTGGCCTGGCAAGGCTGCTCCTCCCTCAGGTCCATTTTTAAAAGGTATCTTCTCCAGCCACAATATTTTAAAGCTGGATATTAATAACGAAAAAGATCTGAAATATTCTCAAGTAAATATAAATTATAATACCCTGAAAAAGCAATGACTGTCAATTTACTAGACCACCATAATCACTCACTGCAGTCTAAAACTTATCTACATAGCCACAGATGAGTGTAGCTCTCATGCACTCCTACAAATGGAAGGAAGCTTTGATTTATGGTAGCTCATATGGTTCCCCAAACAGAGCTGAACAGTGATAATGTCAATAGATATCCTAATAGAGAAAGGAAAAAAATCTCATTAAATCCTACCTTTAGACAAAAAAACTACCAACAAATAATGATTATGGAGAGTGGGGGATTAGCCTTTTCCATGAATGAGCTGCCTAATTGGTTATCTAATACAAAGTGGTCAGTCCTAAACTTATATGCATACAGGCCACACTAAGGTCAATCAGAGGTTGTGTTTTTGTATTCATGCTTATCTACGTATGTTATATGCATATATCTATCAGCAGGCTATCTTTCATCTATTTCTCCCTTCTTTCTTTACATATATACATACGGTTATTGTTACATACATATAGTATATATGTATATAAATATACATGAATATATATGTGTACACATATGTATGTACATATGTATGTATATGTAGGTGGATACATGTACATATATGTATGCATATATGTATATATGTATATACATGAATATAACAATTTATTTGTATATACATGTATATAACAATAGTCATCAAAAACAGGCAATGAATTTGAAAAAAATGGTAGTAATGGGAGGGATTTGGGAGTGAGGTCATCAAAAAGATAGTCAAAAGAACAAATGATGGAAGTGATATAATTATATTTTGATTTAAAATGTTTAATTATAAAAAAACAACAACTTCTTGAAAAAAGTGTAAGGGGAAATATATAATGTTCTAGAAACAAAGTAAAAGTGAAACACAACCTCAAAACTCATATACATCTGGAAAAGCCAACCGACTAGGGAAATTTTTATTGTGACTGTGTTCATCAACAACAATAAAAGATCTTAAATTCATACTTTTGTATCATATTCTAAAATAATGATAAACAAAGAGGAACCTTTAGAAAGGTTCATAACCAAACATACTAGGAAAAGTAAAGCACAGACTAAAAAGGAGAAAAGCAAAATTGAGACCTGAGAGAAAAAAACAAAATTACATTGCTGAACACAATGTTCTTTCTTTGATGAGACGAAACATACAAAAATTATTCAGACTAGCTTTATAAACAGTATTCTTTACTTTAAGAAAACTTAGAAATAGCAAAAATCAGAAGTAAAAGTATAATATTACAACTGACTCTACGAGATAAAAACAGACCTAGGAGGTGGCATTTAACTTAAATTCCAACATATTGTGAAGGAAACGAGTCACTGTGATTTTTTTATCTTTTTATTATTATTATTATTATTATTATTTTATCAGTTACATTTTATTATCCCAGCCGTGTCCTGATCCCTCATTCCCTCCCAGTCCCTCCCTCCCTCCCTCATCTCCACCGTGCCCCTTTCCAAGTCCACTGATAGGGGGGACCTCCTCCCCATTCATCTGATCCTGTTTTATCAGGTATCTTCAGGACTGGCTGCAAAGCCCTCCTCTGTGGCCTAACAGGACTGCTCCTCCCTTGGGGGGTGGGGAGGCCAAAGAGCCAGTCATTGAGTTCCTGTTAGAAATAGTCCTTGTTCCCCTCACTTTGGGAAACCAATTGGTTACTGAGCTATCACAGGGTCTTTTCTGAGACTGACATTCAACCAAGGACCATGTATGGATATAACCTAGAACCTCCACTCAGATGTAGCCTGTGGTAGCTCAGTCACTGTGATTTTTGAGGCACAATGGGCTACTTAGTGAATTCTAGGGTAGCCAGTACTATATTGTAATACCCTGTCTGCAATAAACAAAGACTAACCAATAGAACAAACTAAAAATAAAAATATAAATAAAAAGACAAAAGCAAAAACAATAAAAATCATCTTACACTATTATGAACTAGAAAATTTCGTGCAGAAGAAAAGTCAGATTTTTGAAATAAGCCAGTTACCTACACTGAACATTGGTCAGCCCCTGCCACATGTCCTGTGCCACGGCGACCCCAGCATCTCCCAGGCAGGAAAGGCTGCAGGTAGAAGTTTCTGGGTTACTACCCAGGTTTCTCTCTCTGTACACTTTCATACTAAAGTGATTAGCATGGCATGTCAAATCAACTAAGCAGGATGATGTGGGTTCACAGAGACAGAAAGCCCACGGGCAGGGTTCGCTTGTGTGTGCACAAGATCCTCTGCGTGTATGTCATGGCTGTTAGCTGGCTTTCCAGTGAGACTCTTAGCAGTAGGTTGCCTTGTCCTGTTTCTATACGTGGGCTTTTGCCTTGTCTTATTTTATCTTGTTTACTTCTGTTTCGCAGCTGTCTCTTGAAGGCCTGATCTTTTCTGAACAGCAAGCAGTAGCAATGTGTGTGTGTGTGTGTGTGTGTGTGGTGTGGTAGGAGGAGCAGGCTGGTGGGATCTGGGCGAAAGGAGGCTTAAAGGAGAGCTGGGAAGAGTTGAGGGGGGAACTGTGATTGTGATATATAACAGCAGGATCTATTTGCAATAAAAAAGAAAATAGAAAACAAAATGAAAAAAATAAAAACAAAACACGTAAATTCGAGCTTATGCAAGCACACACATACACATATACACACTACCTAAAATAGTGCAAAAAGAAAAACAATCTAGGCTTACCTATAACAACTAAAATGATTCAATGAGTAATTAAAACCTGTTTAAAAGAAAAAAAAACTTAAAAAGTGTTTGCTTTGTCTAATACTGAATTTTTTCCCCTCATTCACTCCCAATTCCCACCCACCCTGCCTCATCACCTCCCTGCCCTCCTCCAAGTCCACTGATAGGGGAGGTCCTCCTCCCCTTCCATCTGACCCTAGTCTATCAGTTCTCATCAGGACTGGTTGCAAATGTCCTTCTCTGTGACCTAGGAAGGCCGCTCCTCCCTTGGAGGGGGTGGGGGAGGTCAAAGAGCCAGCCACTGAGATCCTGTCAGCGATGAACCCTGTTGCCCTTACTAGGGATTTCACTAGGATACTAAGCTGCCATGGGCTACGTCTGAGCAGTGGTTCTAGGTTATATTCATACACGGTCCTTGGTTAGAGAATCAGCCTCAGAAAAGATCCCTGTGCCCTAATATTGAATTTTTAAGGGAATTAACAGTAACTCTTCTCAATTTACTTGGCTAAGTCAAAGAGGATAAGAAATCTAATTCATTCTATGAAACCAGAAAACTGTAGCACCAACAACAAATATAGTAATATCTAATGAAAATTGCAGGCTAACATTTCTTATGCATGTAAAATACTCAAGTGAGTATTAAAAAAAATGACCCAATAGAATAATCAAAATATTATTTGTGATAGTTACAAGAGGTTCATTTTAATAATTCCAGTATTTTAACTAAGTCAATCAATAACGTAATTATCACATTAATAGAATGAAAATGGGACCATCACATGAACAAACACCCTTTCATCATAGAAATTAAGATTGGAGGGTGAGGTCCCAAATGATGTAAACAGTGATTATGAAAGCTTACAGCCAACATTACGCTCGTAGTTGAATTACTGTCAAAACAAACGTAGTGATAAGAAAATAGCTCCTATTTTTTCCACTGCTATTCAGCATCTAATTGGAAGTTTCATTCAGTCATAAGGCAAAATAAAAGCCACTTGAATTGTGAAAGGAGAAATAAAACCAATTCTTATGTTATCAGGTACTTTCAAACCTGTAATCAGATGGTGGGTCTTTGGTTGGATGCAGTTTCACCCTCTCCCCTACCAAATGAATGCAGATATCCTTTGTGCGGTGGCTTCTTGGATTTCTCTGTATGCATGCTAGCACATGGTTACCATTTAGGAACTTGCTCAAAATTTAGTTGAATGTCTTTAATACACTAGTTACTAATTTCACAGAGCAAAAGTAATCTTTATACTTTTGTTGTGGATATAAACATGGTTTTGTTTTGGTCCCAGGTGTGGGAAGCGGGACTGATTGAAACAGTCCACAGCACAGACTGTTTGCTCCATGCAGGCTTTGAGAGAAGCTCTTTGCCAGCTGCAGATAGTTTAAATCTGAGAACTCTGGAGAGAGAGAGAGAGAGAGAGAGAGAGAGAAATTCCATAGCCCAGAGTGTGTAGAGGTCATAGAAAAGCAGTGCTGCCCCTGCTTCCCTCTTGCAGCTCCTGGTTGCTGCTGTGAGACCAGGCTGGAGAACTCTTGAAATGAGGGTTTCACAGGCTCCAAAGAAAGCTATGACCCTAAGGAGCAGGAAGTAGCTAAGAGAACTGTGCTCCCTGTCCCATTAACCCTTTCTCCAATATGGTGTTGGTGTGTTGGAAGTGATTGGGAGAAAAAGATAAAGAAAATGTAAATAAAAAGTTTCTATGTTGTCTTTTTCTTTCTCTTCCTTCCTTCCTTCCTTCCTTCCTTCCTTCCTTCCTTTCTTTCTTTTATTTTATTTTTCAGAGCTGAAGCCAAAGCCCAGGGCCTTATGCTTGCTAAGCAAGCACTGAACACTGAGCTAAATCCCCAACCCCAAAAGAGGTTTTTTTTGTTTTTGTTTTTGTTTTTTTGTTTTGCTTTTTTAAATACTCCAACATACTTTGTTTTCCCACAGTGAGTTACATACCAAAGTCCTTGTTTGGGGGGTAGCCTCAGCACTTGTGCATTCAAGAGGTTATGATTCTGTAATTTATGGACATTTCTCTTACTGTTAGAAACAAATCAATGTTCTTCTTAGATTAATAGGCCATAGGCATAATGCATAATTATATTTTTATTACAAACATCCAAAAATACCTTAAATTCAAACAAATTTTCCATGTGAAGGGAGACAAAGAACATAAAAATTGATCATATTTCACTAAACAAAATATAAAACTCAAGAACTAAACAGAGATTGTGTCACTGACATAACACTTCTGGAGCCCTTTGGAGAGTCTAATACTAAAGAAAATATTTAAAGATTATCATTAAGCAACTTTTTTTTTTTGAGCACATTCTTTACTACACATTCCCAGAAGTCCCATAACTCACTCTCTAGACCAGGTTGTACTTGAACTTACAAGATCAGCCTACCTCTTCAATTATTAGAATTAAAGATGTGAACTTGCCAATAATCCTGAACTCACTAAAGATTTTTAAACATTATTTTGATTCTATATACTTATTTTTGATTGAAATTTTTTTATTAATTACATTTTATTCACTTTGTATCCCCCCATAAGCCCCTCCCTCCTCCCCTCCCAGCCCCACCCTCCCTCCCTCTTCTTCATGCATGCCCCTCCCCAAGGCCACTGATAGGGAGGTCCTCCTCTCCTTCCTTCTGATCTTAGTCTATCAGATCTCATCAAAAGTGGCTGCCTTGTAATCTTCTGTGGCCTGGTAAGGCTGCTCCCCCCTCAGGGGGAGGTGATCAAAGAGCAGGCCAATCAGATTATGTCAGAGGCAGTTCCTCTTCCCATTACTATGAACCCACTTGGACACTAAACTGCCATGGGCTACATTTGTGCAGGGGTTCTAGGTTATCTCCATGCCTGGTACTTGATTGGAGTATGAGTCTCTGGGAAAACCCCTGTGTTCAAATTTTCTTGTTCTGTTGCTCTCCTTGTGGGCTTCCTGTCCTCTCTAGATCTTACTATTTCACACTTCTTACATAAGATTCCATGCACTCTGCAACTTTTTTAACAAAACAAATGGATGGTGCATCAATAAATGGTATGTTTACGGCTTGAAGTCAATTTTGGAAAATATATTCAATTATTAATTCTATCACATAAAAGGAATATGTCTAAGGAAATGCATGCATCAAAATGTAAATCCCTCCACACAAATATGGAACATTTTATCTTGCTTTAGTGATGTAGGCTGTTAGAGTTCTTTTGCCAGGAATTCTTCTATATCTGTTAATATAGTTTATATAGACGTTTTCCTATTAAACGTGAATTTGCCAAAATCAGTTCACGATAAAAAAAATGAGGAACTTGTAAAGCAGAGATTTTTTTCCCATGTGGCTCATGGCAAGATGGTTTGAACTCTTTCCCATCTCATATTTCTTTTTCCTGGCTTTGATTCTAGTATCACTGTGACTTTACACTGGTTTATAATCAGAATGATGTTTCATTTCCCATATGTTACTGAGAGAGATAAAATATTTTATTAGGAGATCAAATTGTAAGACTTGTATGTTCCCTTTTTCTTCATGTTCATGGCTGCAAACTTTCTGGATACCTAGATACTGATTTCCCCACTGGGAACAAATGTACAGATGGAGATTGGAAGTTTCTTTTGACATTAAGCTGAACTCAGAATCCTGAAAATAATGAAATAGGATCATGGAGAAAAGCAAGGGCATATGATGAAGTGTTCTATGAAGTCGAGGCTGAGGACCCTTCCATTTAAAGCAACATAAGTGATTTTCTCAAACAATATAAAGAATAAATGGCATGAGTGGAGTCATCAATGTAAATGAATTTTAACATATTATAGAAGTTAAATGAGACATTTTAAGGCTTTTGTACAATTACAATAAAGTGACAATTTTTATACATAGAGTCCGCTTTCCCCTTCAGAAGAATACTCACAACACTATTGCAAATGTGCAGTAAATATAAAAAATTCTAATGGTATATCTTTAAATCAAACCGTACAAATCTCATAAATAAAGAAATAATAAAGGTGAACCACTAAATGGAAATGTTCCCTAAAGGATGGCATTTAAATTGTGTATAGAAAATATCCATTTAGAAATGCTGCAAAAAGCAGAATTACACCACCAATCTTCAATGTTATTCCTGCCTTAATCACGGGAGCTTCCAAATATATCCCATTACAGAAAAACAGTGGAGAATCGCAAACAACAGGACATTTATATCAGGACATCATGCCTGGTTCTCTAAATGGGTCTGATCATGCAAGAGTGTTTAATTCAAAGACCAATTTTATCTTGTAGAAGAAAAATAAACAGCAATGAGGAAAGTCACTAAATTAAGTGATGCTCACTGGATGTAATTCTGTCCATTTAAAGACGGAGGGGTCACCAGCTTAACAGGGAAAGCCTGGGATTGAAAGAACTTAATTCCTGGCTAGAAAGAGAATGAGTTTCTAAGCACTAGTAGGTGAAAAAGCTTTGGGATATAAACCCAACATATAAAATTTTAGATTTAAAAAAATCATGTATCCCCTTGAAATAGTAGTAAACTAAAATATACAGGAGTTCCTTGTCTTCATAGCATATTTGCCTGAATTGAGCAAAGGGGCATTGTTGTTGCTTCTTATTGTTTGCCTGCATCCCAAAGTTATAAGGAGACACTTAAATAGAGGCAAAGGAACTGATCTACAACTACTTTTTGTTCTTTTTTATTTTTAATGCCCTTTGTCTGTTTTGTTTGAATACTGCAAGCAGAATGTTTTACTTTAATTAAGAAGAGAATGATTGGATGCATTACATTATTAAAAGTATGAAAATGAGTAAATTTATGAGATGATAATTTTAACTTGTAAAACCAATTTCTATGTAAATAAGAACATGTAATCTTAGGCAGTAGAAAATGTAAGAAATTTAAAGAGAGTGAGAGGGTGAATTTGAGAATACTTTTAGTTAATGCAATGTTCTATATCTTTCAACATCACATTAAAGATCATCTCAATACGTACACTGTAAAATGTAGTCATAACACTAAAAGTAAAATCTCCTTCTAGATTGGAAAAGGCTTTGAATTCTAGAAGCAAAACTTGACACATTTTCAGGTGGTTCTTGAACCGAAGAGATCATGCTGACAAACAAAATAAAGGAGATAGAACATTATGAAAGCATTTTACTGTATACTTGTTATTGTGATTATGAGTATTAATGATAGGACAAGGAAGATTTTAAAATTCTCATAAATAGACCAATATTTAGAAGCTGAGCTGCCTCCTTGATATAATCCATGTAATCATAGCGAGTACCAACCAGGGTGGCAGAATTAAAAGGACATCCACATCCTTTATTTTATTTTTTTATGATCAGATGTTCATATTTCAAATATTCTTGGATCTTCACTAGCCAAAGATAATGTCTTCCTCTGTTATTCTTTTAAAACCACTGACATATTATGCCAGTGACAGGTATAGATTACTTCCTCAGTTTAGCAATGGGTTATTGAATTTTTCTCCTTGAACAATGTAACTAAAAATAATCAGACTCTACCTAGCAATGTACCAAAGCAGATACTGAGACTCATAACCAAACCTTCCACAGAGTGCAGGGAATCATATGAAAGAAGGGGAAGTTAGTATGATGTGAAAAAGATAGAAACTCCACAAGGACCAAATATATCTGGGCACAGGGGTCTTTTATGAGACTGTATCTCCAACCAAGGACCATGTATGGATATTACCTAGAACCTCTGCTGGGATGTAGCCCAGGGCAGCTCAGTATCCAAGTGGGTACCCTAGTAAGGGGAACAGGAACTATTTCTGATATGAACTCAATGGCTGGCTCTTTGACCTCCGGCAACCCCCGAGGGAGGATCAGGCCTGCTAGGCAACAGAGGAGGACTTTGCAGCCAGTCCTGAAGATACCTGATAAACCAGGGTCAGATGAATGGGGAGAAGGTCCTCCCTTATCAGTGGACTTAGAAAGGAGCAGGGAGGAGATGAGAGAGGAAGGGTGGGGTTGGGAGGGAATGAGGGAGCAGGATACTGCTGGGATACAAAGTTAATAAACTGTAACTAATATTAAAAAAATAAAAAAATAATTAGGCACAGAGCCATAAAAACTATTGGAGCCCTGAAGAGAATGATACCCCAATCAAGGACAGTGTGCGGAGAGGACCTAAAATGTCTGCTCAGATGTAACCCATAGACTCAGTCTCCAAGTAGAGTCCTTAGTAAGGGGAGCAAAACTTTCTCTGGCATGAACTCAGTGGCAGGCTCTCTGATCACCTCCCCCTGGGAGGTACAGCCTTGCCAGTCCACAGAGGAAGACAATGCAACCAGTCCTGATGAGACCTGATAGACTAGGATCAGATGGAAGGGGAGGAGGACCTCACCTATCAATGGAATGGGGAAGGGCCATGGGAGGAGAAGAGGAAGAAAGGGTGGGATTGCAAAGAGATGAGGGAGGGGGCCACAGCCATGATACAAATTGAATACATTGTAATAAATGATAATAATTTAAAAAGATGAAAAAAATTAGGCAAAGTATAAGGCTATATTTGCAGATAATTTGTTAATATCAACGGTCATAACTATAATACAAAGATGTTAGCTATCTTCCTTTACCACATCAATTAAAGACTAGATGAAAGTCAGTCTTGGACCAAATTTTTTACCTCATATTACAGTTATTTACAGTAAATTGGCTACTAGCTACATAGCTTTCCATAAGATAGATTCTATAAACGTATCTAAATAAAGATTCTGTCCTTTTAGGTGTGCTTAGCACACAGTTTGCATATGGTATTTAAACAAAAGTTTTAGCATTTTTCCCCAGGCAAGACTGCTTACTTGACAGCCCGAAAGCTCAGTCTCCCCAGTTAATGCAAAGCCAATCAACAATTAAATCTTGGACACAGTCCTTGAAGAAAAAAGAAAGAAAGTTACAAAACTTCATGAATTTTTGGGTTACCACCAGATGTAAAGGAGTCTTCTGAAATATTATAGCTCAATAATGTTTAGTTTCATTTTAAATTGTTTTTTAAAAGATCTATTTATTTATTTATTTATTATTTTTGTTATAGACAGTATTCTGCCTGCATGTTTATTATAAATAAATTTATTTATTTATTTATTTTATACAGGCACCAGGTCTCATTATTGACGTTTGTGAGCCATCATGTGGGTGCTGAGGATTGAAATCAGGACCTTTGCAAGAACAACCAGTGCTCATAACCCCTGAGTCATCTCTCTAGCCTGGTTTTTGTTATTTTAAGCCATTAACTCATAGCACCTTATTCTGGAAGTCTCCCAGACTTTATATTTTGGTATAATGTCTTCTACCACATTTGGTGAGTACACGGAGAATTAGGGCTAAAGGGCCAGCAGGATGTAAGTGCAGGTGATGATACTTTCCAGGAAACACAGGTGATCTGGATTTAATGCCCCTAAAGGTGAAGTGAGGATAAGTTTCACCAAAGGTTTTCTATGAACACCACACATACATGCCCATAAACAAGCATCATGATCATATATGTACACAATAAAAATTTATATAGAATAATTAAGACTCAAAGCTAATTGATACTTGATTTTACTGAATTGAGAGTAAAGTATCGATGCATAAAAATTGTTAAGTATGGATGTTATGACTTGCTTTATTTTCTATAATTCTTTCATTGTAGAATATTTGTTCTAGTTTCAATTTTAATTTACTAGAAATAGAGACATATTTAAAGGTATTAATATGTAAATATATATTAAATATGTATAATTTACTAGATTGAGATATATTTAAAGATATTTAATATGCATAGACACATTAAAAATATATATTTATATAATATTTTTGAGGTTTAAATAAACTGATTTATGTAGTATATTTTATATAATGAAATCTATTTTATTTAAAATACAATTACTTAATCATGTAATTCTGGCATTAAATAATAGAAAACAATTGTACATATGCCTTATATCATGGGACTTATAAATGAAAGTTCATTATAAAAATTTATTGCTGAACATGGCAGTTCAGTGCCAAGTGGGTTACATAGTAATGGGAAGAGGGACTGTCTCTGACATAATTTGATTGGCCTGCTCTTTGATCACCTCCCCTTGATTGGGGAGCAGCCTTACCAGGCCACAGAAGAAAACAATGCAGCCACTTCTGATGAGAACTGATAGACTAAGATCAGAAAGAAGGAGAGAGGACCTCCCCTATCAGTGGACTTGGGGAGGAGCATACCTGAAGAAGGGGAGGGAGGGTGGGAACAGGAGGGGAAGAGGGAGGGACTCATGGGGGGGATACAAAGTGAATAAAGTGTAATTAATAAAATAAATAGATAAATAAATAAAATTTTAAAAAAAGAAAAGAAAAAATTATTACTGAAATACATTAAGGCAATTCAAATAATCATAGTGGACATAGTATCTATCATTGAGGCAGATTTGCACTAAGAAAAGCATATGAATACTTATTCAGGTAGTTAAACTTCTGTATAACACCTGTTTGACAGATAAATTTGCATGCAATAAGTTTATTTTCAGAAAAGCAATTTTATTTGGGAGAGTAAAAATGTCTATCATTTTTTCAGTTTAAATGGGACTGAGTGAACGGAAATAACACTGTAAGAAAATGGGATGCAAACATGACAATTTTCCAATTGATTTGCAATAAATGCACTTAGGGGAACTAAAATACTTCTACAAACCTCAAAAATAAAATTTTAAAATGACATTTCTTCAAACAAAATTTTGATTAAGTGTAGTAGTTTAACTTCTGAAACTAGATTAATTCTGTTGTTAAAATGTCACAAATGTTTACTAAAGCCCTTAGGTCTTTTAAGTTAATTTTTTTTTCATAGATTTTTAAGATAAATGTAATGTTGTTTATGTGCTATTTATTGTATAAAAATAGCCATTTTCTTTCAGCCATGGTTCTTACACAATATGCTGAATAGCCTATAGTAGGTTATCATCTCTGGATCATCATTTAAAGATTTCAAATAGAAGTAAAATTGTTTAAGACTTAAAGAAAGAACTTTCTAGTTATCTGTGCCTTAAATGTACCGAACAATTGGAAAGATAATAAAACACCTTAATCCGAAGAAATTTAAATCCAAACACCATTATTATGAAATCATGCAACTGATTTTTCATAACTTTTCATCATTATCTCAATGCTAATAATACCACTTCCAGGAACTGTTTTGTTCTTGAACTTAATTGGATCACCTCGTACACCCAAGCCACTATTTTCCGCTAGGGTGACAGTAATGCCTACAGTTTTATCTCTACAAATTCATAATGTACCCAAACTTGTCCAGAATAGAGGATGAATGAAAAAAAAAAGAATAACAAGAATTTCGATACAGTATTTTGTTAGAAACTATGTATTATTTTTTTCTTGTTAAATACATTCAAGTAACTATGCAAGTGACCCAGGTCCTAGTTTTCAGAGCACATGCATACATATGCATATTTCTTCTCACCTCTTTCTCCGTTCCTGTCTTCCTCTCTTTCTGTGTGTATTTAGAAAAAATAATACATTTAGCTAAACTCATTAATCTTCCTTAGAAAAGCATTGATTGCATTGACATCCCATTGATTTATAATTGTAACAGTCCACAGTTTGACTGAGTACAAATATGTTCAAAATCTATCGAATGGAAAGCAAAGGTATAGGTGTTTCTTTCAGTATCTGAAGTTGGGTTTGTTTGGGATATTGTATTAAAAAAGACAAATAATGACATGATAGCTTCTAGAAGATGATCTTGTGTTAATTCTTTAGGATATGTGAATGTGTTAGATGCAAAGAAAGAACAGCATGAATTTTTGATGAGTAATTCAAAGTACCAATCAACTGACTTCAAATCTGTGACATTATTTTGGTTTGCTCAAGTGAAACTAATGTAATCACAATTCTAAAATATGAAAAAAAATGTAGGTAAGAGTGATATCCTGTTAAAATGATTCATCCCACCATATACACTTTAAAAACAGGGGAAAAGGGCAAGTATCATGGAATAAAGGTAAAAGCCAGAATCTGGAAAAAATGTCAAAAATGGACTCACCTCAGCAGACTTATAATGGGCATCCTGGCTCCAACTAGCTAGACTAGTTATAGAACTGAGACTCCCAGTCCCTTCAAATAGGACAAGAACTATATTGGCGGGATATTTGAGAGGAACATGTGGTTAATTTGTGACAATTATGTGTTTATGTTTCTTTTGTGACAGTAGCAAAGTCTTTTCAGTAGTAATTAATTTCGGTTTTATAACATATTATATAATATATCATATGTCACAAATATTTCATTAGAAATAATGGACCTCATGTTTCATTGTATAAGCAGTGAGTAGTCAGTTTCCCGTGTGTTCTCTCTACACACTCTACCAACCACTAGGCGTATAACAGCAGTTAATGAAAAGAAAATGTGAATTTGAAAATTAGCAAGGAAGACTATAAGGTACGGTTTGCAGAAAGTAAAGGGAATAGAGAAATTATATAATTATATTGTCAAAAATAAAACAGCTGAAAAAATCATTACTTAAATTTTATCAAAACTTGTACATAATTTCAAATTGGTCAGTTTCAGTAATGATTTCCAATGCCAAATTTGTGGTTATTTATCTCTCTATTTATTTATTTATTTATTTATCTTATTAAAAATAGAATATTATGGTTTCCACTATCTCAGATCCTCCAAAATCTTCCCAATTTATACTCCCATTTGAACCCATATCTTTTCATTTTTTTCATTTTTTTTCTTTATTAATTACACTTTATTCACTTTGTATCCCCCTGTGGTTCCCTCCCTCCTCCCATCCAAATCCCTCCCTTCCTCCACCCTCTGCATGCATGCCCTCCCCAAGTCCACTGATAGGGGAGGACTTCTTTTCCTTCCTTCTGATCCTAGTCAATTAGGTCATCAGGAGTGGCTGCATTGTCTTCTTCTGTGGCCTAGTACTGCTGCTTCCCCCTCAGGGGGAGGTAATTAAAGAGCAGGACAATCAGTTCATGTCAGAGACAGTTCCTGTTCCTATTACAATGGAACCCACTTGGATACTGAACTGCCATGGGCTACATCTCTGCAGGGGTCTTAGGTTATCTCCATGCATAGTCCTTGCTTGAAATATCAGTCTCAGGAAAGACCCCTGTGCTTAGAATTTTTGGTTCTGTTGCTCTCCTTGTGGAGTTCCTGTCCTCTCCAGATTTTACTGTTTCCCACTTCATTCCCCATTTTTTAATTGGATTACTTGATTTTTTGCTGTTTAACTTCTTTAGTTCTTTATATATACTGGATATTAGAGCTCTGTCAGATATAGGGTTGGTGAAGATCCTTTCCCAATATGTAGGCTGTCGTTTTGTTCTGAGGACAGTGTCTTTTGCTTTACAGAAGCTTTTCATTTTCATGAGGTCCCATTTATTGATTGTTGCTCTTAGAGCCTGTGCTATTGGTGTTCTATTCAGGAAGTTGTCTCCTGTGCCAATGAGTTCAAAGGAATTCCCCACTTTTTCCTCTAAGTGGTTTAGTGTGTCTGGTTTATGTTGAGGTCTTTGATCCATTTGGACTTTAGTTTTGTGCAGGGTGATAAGTATGGATCTATTTGCATTTTCTACGTGTAGACTTCCAGTTAGACCAGCACCATTTGTTGAATATGCTGTCTTTTTTCCATTGAATGGATTTGGCAACTTTGTCAAAAATCAGGTGTCCATAAGTGTGTGTATTTATGTCAGGGTCTTCTATTCGATTCCATTGATCCACCAGTCTGTTTCTATGAGAGTACCATGCAGTTTTTAGTATTGTAGCTCTGTAGTACAGCTTGAAATCAGGGATTTAGATACCTCCTGAAGATCTTTTACTGTAGAGAATTATTTTAGCAATTCTGGGTTTCTTGCTGTTCCATATGAAGGTGAGAATTTTTCTTTCCAGTTCTGTAAAGAATTGTGTTGGTAATTTGATGGGAATTGCATTGAATGTGTAGATTTCTCTTGGTAAGACGGCCATTTTTACTATGTTAATCCTGCCAAGCCATGAGCATGGGAGATCTTTCCATCTTCTGATGTCTTCTTCTAATTCTTTCTTCAGAGACTGGAAATTTTTTTCATCAAAGTCTTTGACTTGCTTGGTTAGGTTCACAACAAGGTACTTTATGTCTTTTGTGGCTATTGTGAAGTGTGTTATTTCCTTAAATTCTTTCTCGGCCTTTTTTTCTTTTGTATACAGGAAGGCTACTGATTTTTTTTTTTTGAGTTAATTTTGTATCCAGCAACTTTGCTGAAGGTGTTAATCAGCTGTAGGAGTTCCCTGATAGAATTTTTGGGGTCACTCAGGTATACTATCATATCATCTGCAAACAGTGATACTTTGACTTCTTCCTCTCCAATTTATATCCCCTTGATCTCCTTCAATTGTCTTATTGCTCTAGCTAGGACTTCAAGAACAATGTTGAATTGATGAGAGAGTTGACATCCTTGCCTTGTCCCTGATTTCAGTGGGAATGATTTAAGTTTCTCTCCATTGGGTTTGATGTTGGCTATAGGCTTGCTGTATATCACCTTTACTATGTTCAGGTATGTGCCTTCTATCCCTGGTCTCTCCAATACTTTAAACATGAATGGATGTTGGATTTTGTCAAATGCCTTTTCAGTATCTAAGGAGATGATCATGTGGTTTTTCTGTTTCAGTTTGTTTATATGGTGGATCACATTGATGGATTTCCATATATTGAGCCACCCCTGCATGCCTGGGATGAAGCCTACTTGGTTGTAGTGGATGATGTCTTTGATTTGTTCTTGGATTCGGTTTGCAAGTATTTTGTTGAGTATTTTTGCATCCATGTTCATGAGGAAGATTGACCTGAAATTCTCTTTCTTTGTTGGATCTTTGTGAGATTTAGGTACCAAGGTGACTGTGGCTTCATAGAATGAGTTTGGTAGTGTTCTTCTGTTTCTATCTTGTGGAATAGTTTGAATAGTATTGGTGTTAGCTCTTCTTTGAAGGTCTCGTACAATTCTGTGCTGAAACCATCTGGCCCTGGGCTTTTTTGCATGGTAGACTTTTGATGACAACTTCTATTTCCTTAGGGGATATAGGACTATTTAATTGGTTTACCTGGTCTTGATTCAGCTTTAGCATGTTGAATCGGTGAAGAAAATTGTCAATTTCATTTAGATTTTCAAATTTTGTGGCATATAGACTTTGGAAGTAAGACCTAATTATTGTTTGGATTTCTTCAGTTTCTGTGGTTATGTTTCTGATTTTGTTGATTTGGATAGTTTCTCTCTGCCTTTTAGTTAGTTTGGCTAAGGGTTTGTCTATCTTGTTGATTTTCTCAAAAAACCAGCTCTTGGTTTCATTGATTCTTTGAATTGTTTTATTTGTTTCTAATTGATTGATTTCAGCCCTGAGTTTGATTATTTCCAGCTGTATACTCCTCTTTGGTGTGTCTGCTTCTTTTTTTCTAGGGCTTTTAAGTGAGCCATTAAGTTGCTTTCATGAGATGTTTCGAATGTTTTTTTGAGGGCACTTAGTGCTATGAACTTTCCTCTTAGCACTACTTTCATTGTGTCCCATAAGTTTGGGTATGTTGTGCCTTCATTTTCATTGAATTCTAGGAAGTTTTTAATTTCTTTCTTTATTTCTTCTTTGACCCATCTGTCATTTAGAAGCAAGTTGTTCAGTTTCCATCTGTGTGTAGACCTTTTGCTATTTTTGTCATTGAGGTCCAGTTTTAGTCCATGGTGATCAGATAGGATAAAAGGGATCATTTCAATTTTCTTGTATCTGTGGAGGCTTGCTTTGTGACCAACTATATGGTCTATTTTGGAGAAGGTTCCATGAGGTGCTGAGAAGAAGGTAAATTCTTTTGACTTTGGGTGAAATGTTCTGTAGATGTCTGTGAGGTCCATTTGATTCGTGACCTCTGCCAGAGTTATTGTTTCTTTGTTTAATTTCTCTTTTGTTGACCTGTCCTTTGTTGAGAGTGGGGTGTTGAAGTCTCCCACTATTAATGTGTGGGAGTCTATGTGTGGTTTAACTTTTATTAAAGTTTCTTTTACAAATGTGGTTGCCCTTGCATTTGGGGCATAGATGTTCAGGATTGTGATATCTTCCTTGTGGATTTTTCCCTTGATGAGTATGAAGTGTCCTTCTCTAACTCTTTTGATTGATTTTGGTTGAAAGTCTACTTTATTAGATATTTGAATGACGACTCCTGCTTGCTTCTGAGTTCCATTTGCTTGGAAAACCATCTTTCATCCCTTTACTCTCAGGTAATATCTATCTTTGCAGTTTAGGTGTGTTTCTTGTATGCAACAGATTGTTGGGTCTTGTTTACAAATCCCTTCTGTTAGTCTGTCTTTTTATTGGAGAATTGAGTCCATTGATGTTGAGGGAGATTAATGACCAGTGGCTGTTAGATCCTTTGATATTGATGTTGGCCATGCTAGTGTGTTTGTGTGTTTGGCTACTTTTTGTTTTGCTGTAGTGAGGTTATTTATTTCCTGTGATTTCTTGAAAGTAGTTAGTTTTCTGGGTTGTATTTTTCCTTCTAGTATCTTCTGTAACACTGGATTTGTGTGTAGGTATTGTTGAAATTTGTTTTTGTCGTTGAATATCTTGTTTTCTCTGTCTATGAGGACTGAGAGTTTTGCTGGGTACAGTAGCCTAGGCTGACATCTGTGTTCTCTTAGGGTCTGCATGATATCGGTCCAGGCTCTTCTGGCTTTCATAGTTTCTGTTGAGAAGTCAGGTGTGATTCTGATGGGTTTGCCATTATATGTTACTTGGCCTTTTTCCCTTGCAGCTTCTACTATTTTTTCTTTGTTCTGTATACGTACTGTTTTGATTATTATGTGGCGGGAGGATTTTCTTTTCTGGTCAAATTTGTTGGGTGTTCTGTAGGCCTCTTGTATTCTTGTAGACCTCCCCTTTAAGTTGGGGAAATTTTCTTCAATGATTTTGTTGAAAATATCTTCTGGGCCTTGGAGGAGGGAATCTTCTTTTTCCTCTATTCCTATTATTCTTAGGTTTTGTCTTTTTACAATGTCTTGGATTTCTTGGATGGTTTCACGGATACATCTATTTCTTCCATTGTATCTTCCACATCTGAGATTCTTTCTTCCATCTCTTGTAGTCTGTTGGTTATGCTTACCTCTGTAGTTACTCTTTTCTTTCCTAGGTTCTCCCTCTCCATGATATCCGCCATTTGTTTTTTCTTTAATTCTTCCAATTCTATCTTCAGATCTTGAACAATTTTGTTGATTTCCTTCACCTGTCTGACTGTATTTTCCTGTGTTTTCTTCAATTCCTTCATCTGTTTGTTTGAACGTTCCTCTCTTTCTTTTATTTCTTCCAGTGACACAAACTGTTTGTCTGCAGCTTCCTGTATTTCTTTATGGATGACCATAATCTGTTTTATTATATCTTCCCCTAATTCTTTAAGCATTTTATTTACTTCCTCCATTAACCTCTTCATAAGCATACATGTAAGGTCATGTTCTTGAATTTCACTTATGTTAGGGTGTCCAGGGCATCTTGTCCCTTGGTAACTTCATTCTGGGGATACCATATTGCTTTGCCTTATGTTGGTTGTGCTTTTTCGCTGGCCTCTACCCATCCCTCTGTCTCAGGTGTTGTCTGTTAATTTCTGGTGCCTGCTGAGTCCTACAATGGGGAGAATCCACTTGGCGGGGTTCTGAAGTTCTCCTTTGCTTTTTGGGTATGGTCAACTGAATAGTGGTGCTTCTCAGGAATTGTCACAGTTCACTTCAGGTGTATGGACCTGTGTGGTAACTGTGGTGTTCAGGAAGGCTCTCCTCTCATCAGGAGAGGTCCTGGTGATGGCTGCCCTGCTGCTGGGTTTCTTGCTCTGAATTTAGTGAGCAGCAGCTGTTGCTCTTTAAGGTGTAATTTTTGGGTGCAGCCCTCTTGAAGATCCAGGGATTCCCACAGTTTTGTCAGTCTAGCTAGGGATAACTGGTTGTTCCGTGACGCAGTATCTGAGAGCTGCTGTAATGGCTCTCTGGCTTTTGAAGGTCTGAGGATGAAGCTGTGTGCCCCAGTGCCCCGTTGGTACTCAATAATGTCAGATGAGCATAGCGTTCCTGCCTGCAGTAGAAGGCTAGAGCCTAGAGTCTGCGTGAATCCAGAAAAAGTCTTTTGGAGTTGGGTGTCCTGAGCGTTGGACCTGATGATCCCTCTGCTATGGGGTTTCCTCCTGACAGGGACACCCAGTCTTTGCTTTGGGGATAGTCTTTCTGTCAGTGATGGCAAGTAGAACCTGCAGGCACAGACTTACATGGCTCTGCCTTTCTGCCTTTCTGGGGATTGGGTGCCTGGGCGTCTGCCGAAACTGGGTAACTTTTCCCAAGACCTTTTCAGGGTGGTTGTATCAGCTGAGTGCTCTGCGGTCAGACCAGCCAAAAATATCAAATCAGAAAAGGACAAAACAAATAGAACAAAAAGATCTGCTCCCTCAAAACTAAGAGAAATATATATATATAGTTGCAGAAAGACAATTCATATGCACAGTTACCCTCTAAACCCACAGAACTAGAAACTATAATATATTCACAAAGGACTGTAAGGAGCTGGTGGTCAAGAAAACATTAGGAGTTAAAGAGTCAACAGAGATGCAAATTAGTTCATTTACTGTAGATAGTTTACTACTGGGCATGGGGTGTGGTCTGTATATCTGCTGAGACTCCATTAGCAAGAACTAGTTCTTAACTGTTAACGGCTATCAAATGGAGATAGTTGGTAGATTAGGGATGAGCTTGCCACTTCTCTCAGGACTGAGATATCGTCTGATATAAACCTAGGCAGGTCCTACGCATGCTGCCAAAATCTCTGTGAGTTTGAATGTGTGTCTTAACTGTTCTGTTTAGGGGAATTTGTTTCTGTGTTGTCCTCAGTCCCTTCTGGCTCTGTCTTTCTGCTGTTACCTGTTCAGGGTTACTGAACCCATACAGAAAGGATTTAATGATGACTTCTCAATTAGAACTGAGTGCTCCCAAGTTTCTCATTCTTTGCACATTGTTCAGACGTGGGTCTCTGTATTTTCTTCCATCTACTGTAGAAGGACGTTTAATGGTCAAGCAAGACACTGATCTATGTGTACAGCAGACAGTCATGAGCCATGAGCCATTTTCTAGTCATATTCCTTTAGCAGAATAGCAGTAGACACTAGGTTTTCTCCAGGTAACTGGCCTATCTGGTTGGTCATGCCTTAGTTATTGGCTACCTGAGCAATGCTGAGATGGGTTCCATCTCATGACCTGGAATTGAAATCCAGTCAGACACTGAATTGGTACTTTCACTAATGTTGTGCTACAATTGCAGCAGTTTATTTGCAGTCAGGTGATAATTGTATATCACAAGGTTTAAAGGATTACTCTCTCTTCTTTGGTAGTATTCAGAGCAACTTCCAGTATTATGAAGAGAAAGTCCTGGTGGGTGAAAGTTCTATATACACCGTAGCTCCATGTTTTTCATTTCTAAACATGTCTCAGTTTGGGTTCTCTTTATTGATTATAGTTACACTTTCAATTTTGAACAGTTTTCTTTCCCCCAACATAATATATCTATTAATTATATGGAATTTCATACATTGCACACTGAACCCATTCTCCTTAGAATTCTCCCAGGTCCACCCTCCTATCATTGTACCTACAACCATTCCCCCCCACAAAACAAACAAACAAACAAACAACAACAAAAAAAACCCAGCAAGACCAGTTCTTCATTTCATTCCCCTGTTCTCGTTTCTTTGTGTGTATTTATAGATTTAAATAATGGATTTATTCATTTTCCCCTTAAAGTCCTTGATAATTCTCCTAATAGCTATTCTGAAGTCCTTGTTTACTCTTTCAGCAATATTGAAATTTTCAGGGCCTACTACTGTA
The DNA here is from genome assembly GCF_030254825.1 of Meriones unguiculatus. Taxonomy (NCBI): domain Eukaryota; kingdom Metazoa; phylum Chordata; class Mammalia; order Rodentia; family Muridae; genus Meriones; species Meriones unguiculatus. The sequence goes on along the minus strand of NC_083357.1, from coordinate 91,776,333 downwards.
GGTTTGATGAGTTTGTAGAGATATACCGTCCTGGCTGATTGTGTTATTACACTGGCATCTACGAATCTGGGTTTGCAACTATTGTAATTCCAGGAGCTAAGATCTAATCTTGTATTTGTTGGTTGGGTGTTCCATTCCTTGGTTTCTGTTGTCCTCTCTGGTTCATAGAAGATTTTGTGGCTGTGAGTTGCCTGGTAGAAATGTTTTTGTGGTATAGCCACTGGGAGTCCCAAGTAGAAAGTATTTCTACCTGTTGGGAGCAGATGTTAAGGAATTAGGATGGGCTGGAAGGAGAGGGGACTAAGAATGTCTGCAGAAGGGAGGGTCACCAGGATAAATGACCCCACTTAGACCCCTAGGTGTGGGGACAGAAATAAAAAAGAGGTTTAGGTTCTGATACAAAGCTGGATATAAGGCTGTGGGATTGGAATTGGAGGAAAGGAGTGAGAATTACCTAGTGGATTTCCTGGTTGGCATGGCTGATGAGCTTGTAGGGAAGGCCTACACAAAGTGGCAGCTGAGACAAAGGAATGGGGAAGTAGAAAAAGGCTCAATTTTGCTTTGTAATTTATAAGATTGGTATTTTTAATTAATAAGCAGTCATTTATTATTTAATAAGCATCTCCATTATATCTATGTATTTAGCTGTCTTAGGAAACACTAATCTAGTAATAATGGTAACTTAGTAACTCTAATTTAAAAATAAACTGTATGCACTACATGCTGTGGCTGAAGTACCTCTTACATAGGAACTTCCATGCTTGTGGTTTTTATACAAGGATGACTATTATACCATAAATTTGATAACTTTACTTGGTGAAATTTTATAGTTTCAATTGTAAATCCTAACCTAGATAAATATGCTGGTGCTATATATCATGGCTAATATTGTCAACCTCATATATTCATTACCATGTGGAAATTGGGCCTTTAGTGATGCCTGTGAGAGATTATATTGTTTGTATCAATAGAGATTGGAAAACCTGCCCACTCTGTGCAGCAGCATTTTCTGTCTGGTTCCTGGAGAGCTCTGGTCAATGCTGTATACACACCCTGAAAGCCCCCAAATATTTACGTAGACTTTATTATCCCCATTAAACAAGCTGTCTCATTGAAGCTGCCTCACAAGTGTCTGTTCTCGGTGTGTTCACAGCTGTCTGAGGTCTCTCAATCTCTGGGATATTCCTGCATCACTTCCCCTCTCAGGATCCAACAGTAAAAATCTTGGGACAATCAAGCTGTGACAATTGGGAAAACGAAGCCTGAATGACAGCTGGAAAAACAACATGGGGATCAAAGACTTCCAGAACACACAGGAGGAAGGTGAGTGATTCCCTACAAGGGTGCATCAGTCAGTCAGCACCCCTGCTCTTTCCTCCCTGTGCCTGGGGCTTTCTTTCTTTCTTTCTTTCTTTCTTTCTTTCTTTCTTTCTTTCTTTCTTTCTCTCTCTCTCACTCACTCTCTTTCTTTCTTTATTCTTTTTTTCTTCCAGTTTTTGCCTTGGTAAGGTTTCAGACATTGCAAAGCAGCAATTTATACTCTCTGGTAAAGAATATTCTTTGCTGTGAGTGGAAAGCTAAAGCCCTCTGTTTGAAACCCAAATACCTCTATGGCTAAAGAAGTAAAATCATTACATCTGGGCACAGGGTTCTTTTCTGAGACTGATTAACCAAGGATCATACATGGCTATAACCTAGAACCCCTCCTCAGAGGTAGCCAATGGCAGCTCAGAATCCAAGTGGGTTCCAAAATAATGGAAACAGGAACTGTCTCTGACATGACCTCAGTGGCTGGCTCTTTGACCTCCCCCACACTCCCCAGGGAGGAGCAGCCTTGCTAGGCCACAGAGGACATTTCAGGCAGTCCTGATGAGACCTGATAAGCTAGGGTCAGATGGAAGAGGAGGAGAACCTCACCTATCAGTGCACTTAGAGAAGGGCAGGGAGTAGGTGAGGAAGATTGGAGGGAATGAGGGAGGAAGCTACAGCTGGGATACAAAGTAAATGAACTGTAATTAATATGAAAAATAAAAATTTAATTAAAAAAAGAAGTACAACCATTATACTTCTTGTCATAAAAATCTGATAATGCATCAACCAGTTAAAAACCGTGAGGGTAGCTGCCACATTTCTGAAATTTGCAGACAGGCTTGAGTTTAGGACTCAATAGAACAAAAGTATATTTGCAATATTTAAATCTGGTTCCCCATTTAGAGGACAGGAGACATCTGAAGAAAGTCCAACAGAGTTGCAGAGAGCTGAGGATATCTGACAGAAGCATTGCAGAGGACAGGAGATGTCTGAAAGAAAGCTGTAGAGAAGGAATTTGTCTGGGATCGTCTCCAAAGGAAACATCAGTCATTCGAGTTCAGCTGGATGCCCAGAGGGAATCAGGAGATCCAGAGCCAAGGGAGCCTGGAGCACAGAATAAAGAATGTTGCAGTCCATCTCTGACACAATCAATCACAGAAAGAAAAGCAGCAGGGAACTAGGTAGGAACCTCTGTTTTGTTTATTTGTTTGTTGTTTTGTTTTGTTTTCTGCGTTCTGTAATGTTGGTGGGCTTTCTTTCTTTTCCTCTGATCACAGTGGACACCTGGTGTAAATGTCACTTTTATTTCCTCCGATGAAAGGATGAGATAAGAGCTGTAACCAAAGCTGTGCAAGTTCACAGCTTGAAATGAGCACAGAACATTTTTATCTAAATATGCCAAGGCCTAGGTCTGGAAGCTTCTAGCCTCTATAAAATCTAATCTTCTGCAAGCCTGGACCTTGAAGGCTTCAGCTCCTGGCTTCCAGCCCCTAATCTAAGCCTAGAATGTTTTCAGCCTCTGAGACTTACTGCTCAATAAAGTCACCATTTCTAGTCCTTTCTGAGCTCTGGCTGATTCAACTCAGCTGTTCTGGCTCAAACTCCTCTCTAAGATGACTGATTTAAATTGGCTTCTCTCTTCTTCTCACTGAATTGCTCTTCTTAGAAAAACTGTCTCTGAAAAAGACAAACTGAACTACCTGCCCAGAAATCAGTGAAACTGCAGGGAACTGTACAGACTGCATGAACGCTATTGTATTCCTGTACAGTGCTCTCCTCCATTGTAGTGTGTTGTTCCACGTTCTACGTTGCTGCCAGAAGCTCATGCTCCTCTGGGGGGCTGGTCCAAGAGTTGCTTGCTTCTGGACGCAAGCAGATGGGTACTCAGAGTAGCAGATTCTGCTTTTCTCAGGAATAGCTACAGCCCTAAGAATGAGGTCCGGGCTCAAGGCCCCAGATCTCACCTGGGGTGTGGAAAAGAGTTTTCAACTGTGTTACAATTTGCACTTTCTAAGGAGATTGCCAGTTCCAGATGGCTGCAGAAACTAGGGAGTCTCACAGTGTTAAATCCATTCAAGTAAGAGCTATGCTTTGTTGGTGGTCAGTGGCTCTCCTCTGAAGTCAAGCACCAAGCTTGTGGAGATATGGCAACTTTCAGCTACAACTGAGGCAACCAAACCTGGAGGTTCAGCAGTGAATTTCTTCAGGGAAGAGGACAGTCTTTCTTCTCCAGAATAAATTATGAGTCTCAGATGTTCATGGTGAAATAGATAATAGCAGCTTGTTTATTTTATATGAAACGGGGACTTATAAACCTTGGGCAGCAGAAGGAGCTGTGAGGTTGAGTGTATTTGATTTGATGGGGCTAGGGGTGCAGGGCTACTTCATTTGCATGCAGTTGGACAGTCCTATCATAAGAAGGGGAACACAGTTCTTAATTATCCTATGGGCAACAGGGTGAGGGGTTGGAGTGGAGGATATGGTAGGTCTCTAGGTCTCATTAGCATCGAAAGTAGTTCCAGGAAACCAAGGTGCGCTCTTAATGGGGTTCTTATCAGAAAAGGGTTGGGCATATAATCTCCCTGAGGGCTATGTGACACTCCTTTAGAGTATCTCTGGTTGTTCCAGATCAGGGAGAGAGAAGGGAACCCAGCTGAGGAAGGGAGTCTGTCCCCTTAGAAAGCTCAGGACCTATCCAGCAGTGCCGGGCTTCACCCTGACTAGTAGGGTCCATTAGTACTGTACTGTCTCATGAGACATGGGCATGTCCTAACTCTGACTCATTCCACCAAATCTTTCTGAGTAGTCACTTACTCTGCCACTCAACTAGATGTCATTGTTTAGGATTGAAGTCTTGAACTAACAGCATGTCAGTGTTCCAGCCTGAGGGATTACAGATACATGTCTGTATTCCAGCCATATCACACACACCTAGGAGATGTTTGTATGTGATACCATGCCAAAGCAGCCTTGCTGCTGGATTAAAATTCCTCTACAAAGTAGAAACTACAAAACCCTCCAGCTGCTGTAATCTCATGTAAGTAACAACAGTAAAAGATTTCACAAAAGAGAAAGGCCTGTAATGAAATAAAAAAAAGTTTGGATATGCTTGGTTCAAAATATATAAATTTAAAATACTCCAATACCAAAAATATTTTAGCAACTTTATTCAAAATCTGTTTCCTTTCAGGGAAATTCAACTTCCTTTAGAGATATTCACTATAGAAAGAGTAAACAAATATTTTAATATTCAAAATATGACTGAAACAACTCACTCAGGATGATCCTTTCCAGATCCCACCATTTACCTGCATATTTCATGGTTTCCTTATTTTTCATTGCTGAGTAATATTCCATTGTGTGGATGTACCACAATTTCTGCATCCATTCTTCAGTTGAGGGGCATCTGGGTTGTTTCCACCTTCTGGCTATTACAAATAAAGCTACTACAAACATGGTTGAGCAAATGTCCTTTTTGTGTACTTGAGCCTCTTTTGGATATATGCCCAGGAGTGGTATGGCTGGATGTTGAGGAAGCGCTATTCCTAGTTGTCTGAGAAAGCGACAGATTGATTTCCAGAGTGGTTGTACAAGTTTACATTCCCACCAGAAGCAAAAAGACACACATGGTATATACTCACTCATATAGACATACAACGTAGGACAAACCCACTAAAACCTGTGCATCTAAAGAAACTAAGCAAGAGAGAGGACCCTAACTAAAATGTCCAATCCCCATCCGGAAAGGCAAAGAGGATGGACATCAGAAGAAGAAGAAAACATGAAACAACCTAGGAACCTACCACAGAGGGCCTCTGAAAGCCTCTGCCCTACAGACTATCAAAGCAGATGCTGAGCCTGATGGGCAACTGTTGGGCAGAGTGAATGGAATCTTATGTAAGAACTGGGAAATAGTAAGAGCTGGAGAGGACAGGGTCTCCACAAGGAGAGCAACAGAACAAGAAAATTTGAACACAGGGAACTTCCCAGAGACTCATACTCCAATCAAGGACTATTCATAGAGATAACCCAGACCCCCTGCACAGATGTAGCCCAGGGCAGTTCAGAGTCCAATTGGGTTACATAGTAATGTGAAGACGGACTGCCTCTGACATAATCTGATTGGCCTGCTCTTTGATCACCTCCCCCTGGCGGGGAGCAGCCTTACCAGGCCATAGTAGAGGACAATGCAGCCACTTTTGATGTAAACTGATAGACTAAGATCAGAAAGGAGAGGAGAACCTCCCCTATCAGTGGACTTGGGAGTGGCATGCATGCAGAGGGAGGAGGGAGGGTGGGATTGGGAGAGGAGGAGGGAGGGGCTTATGGGCGGATGCTGAATGAATAAAGTGTAATTGATGAAAAATAAAAAAAATATGAAATCTAAAAAAGAAGGGTGCTTTAAGAAATATGGAGAAATACTCAAAACTCTTTACTATAAATTTGATAATATGATTTGATGAGGAAAAAGTTGTAAAAGGTATATGAACTTTAAAATATCTCAAAATTTCCCCTCTCACAATGTTGTTGCATATATTGTTAGAAAACTTCATGCATTTGGAATTGGTGAAGATAAAGCATTAAGGGACACTCAAAACTATAAATGAGAATGTTAATGTCTTTGTTTACGGAAAACACCATCATGTGTATTTAAAATGCTATTCCATTTTGAAGTTTTGTGATATTGCAGAACCCAAAACCAACACACAAACAACGATGATGTTTAACTACACTAGTACGAAACAATTTAATAAGAAAAACAAGAATACAAATCAAATATTTATGCAAAACAAAAACAACAGTAACTTTAAAACTAATTTAAGGAATGAAAACTAAAAGAGATGAAAGAAACTGATAGCAGAGAAGGAATCAATATGCTTATAGCTACTGTTTATGATTTCACAGAACTAAATTAATAGAAAGTTGATATCACCCAACAAACTCTATAGAGTTAATGTAGAGTTTATCCTAGTTGTAGGTACTATTGTTGATGTGAAACATCATGACCAAATCAACTTGGGAAGGAAAGTGTTAGTTTGGTTTATACTTGCACCCCAGTGTGCATCCTTAAAGGAAGCCAGAGCAGGAACTCAAACAGGGCAGGAACGTGGAAGCAGGAGGTGCAGAGGCTATGGAGAAGAGCTGCTCACTGCCTTGCTCTCCCTAGTATGCTCAGGCTGCTTTATTGTAGAAGCCAGGGCCACTCGGTCCCTCCACATCCATCATTGATTATGAAAATGTTCTATAGACCTGCTTGCAGCCTGATCTTTTGGAGGCATTTTCTCAGTTGAGGTTTTCTCCTCTCCAGTGACTCTAGTTGTTTCAGATTGACACAAAACTATCTAGCACATTGTTAGAGAACCAAAATCACAGTTCATGGAAATAGAATAGATAATTCAATCTTTCAGAGAAAAATAAAAAAGAACAATCTTGAAGAAGAAGACAATTGGAATTTTACCTGTCTTGAAAGCATACTACAAGTCAAACATTTATCAAAATAATGGATATTATTGACATCCAGACAGACAAATAATATCATTGAAACAGACTAGAAAACCTAAGAATTAATCAATGTATTCTTAGCCAAGTGATAATTGGCTAGATTTTTCTTCTTTTCTTCTTCTTCTTCTCTCTTTCTCTCTCAATCTCTCTTTCTCCTGATCCTCCTCCTCCTTCTACTGTCTACCCATCTTGCTTCCTTGTTCATACTTTTCCCCCTCTTTCTTTTTCTTCCATGCCTCTCTTTCTGAATTTTTTGAGATGAGGGATTTGCTCTTTCACCCCGACTGGCCTAGATTCATTATATAGATCATGTTAAACTGATCAGCCAATGTACAAATAAGGGTTGAGGTGCTATAACATTCCTTATAAAACACTGAATATACATCCTATTGCAGAGATATTTCTTTTTTTTAATATTTTTTTTATCAGTTACATTTTATTAACTCTGTGTCCCAGCCATGTCCCCATCCCTCATTCCCTCCCAGTCCCTCCCTCCCTCCCTCATCTCCACTGTGCCATCATTGCTATTGTCAGACCTGTGGTCATGTAATAAACCTCCTTTTTCATTATGTATGTGTTTGTTCATACATTATGACAGTTTTTTGTTTTGTTTTGTTGTTTCTTTGGTTGTGAGGGTTTTTGTTTTGTTTTGTTTTGTTTTTGTTTTTATTTTTTTGAGACAGGGTTTCTCTTTATAGCTCTAGCTGTCCTGGAAATCACTGACTGGTCTCAAAGTCATACAGATCTACTTGTCTTTAATCCCAAGTGCTGGGATTAAAGGTATGGACGACCACTGCTCAGCTCATTGTGACAGTCTTAACTTTCCCAAGAGAAGCTTCTTATTATAGTGCAGCTTGCAGAAACTGATAAGTGGCCAAAGTCTGAATACTAAGAAATAGTGGAATGTTCACTCCCTACTGTGTCCTTTATCTCATGCTCTCCAATGCTCAGCAAATGTGACCAGAAGGGAATGGAACAATTAGAAAAACTAAATAACGTGTGCATGTCAGAAGTCTTCTGGCCATGACATGATTGTGGCATTCACTAACCCACTACAGTTTTGTCTACTTACACAGAACATGTTAAAGATTAGAGCTCTGAGCTTTCTATTAGGATAAGAAGTTAGGACATTGATGTATTATTTATTATCCTGAGAAGACTGCATCCCATGTGCTGGCTCTGCGTAAGCTGGATAGAGCTCAGTAATAGAGTACTTGCCTTGCAATCATAATGCTATCTCCATAGAGTACCCCATGGCCCAAATAGTGCCAGATCCTATAATTTAAGAGGACAACATAGAGGCAGGCTCTACTTCTGAACACATAAGAAGCTTTATAGGGAAAGCTTTATAGGCAAGCCAAGCGGTGGCGAGTAATGAAATCTGTACTACCTAGTCCTTTCCCATTGCATCATTCATACTACCATTGTTTACTAAGTTTAATTTTGTTAATAAAATTTGTCTTGCCCTACGGTTTTCCTATGAACTTCTTTATTAATATTATTATTTCTACTCTACAAAAACACAGCCCCACCTAAGGTTATTCTTTGTTATCGACTTCACTCCATCTAGATTAACTAAAACCCAAGTGGCTGGCAAGGTATACCTATGAGAATTTTTTTTTCTTAATTAAATGATTTGAAATAGAAGACTCACCTTTAATTCTGATCTTTTGAGATGGGATGATCCACCTTTAATCTAGGCCGTGTCTTCTGTTGGCACATAGAAGAAGGCAGCTTTTGCGCGTCACCTGCTTACTCCCGCTGTTGCTGGAACGTCCATTCTTCCACTAGCCCACTTTCTCAGGGTCTGGTCTATTGAAGACCAGCTGAGACAGTCAGCCTCAAGGACTGAAAAACTGACACTGGATTCTTGTCATTCTGGTAGTAGACAGCCATTGTTGGACTAGCTGGATCACAGCTTATAATGAATATATATATGTGTTATATAGACACATATCTATACATATGAATATATATACATATGTGTGTATATATATATGAGGTGCAGATATAGGTAGGAACACCACACTTCTTTTTCCACTTTCCAGTAAAGTACAAAGCTCAATTTTGTTTAATATATTCTAAAACTTCAGTTTATTGATTTGCAACAATATTTGGTACAACTTGATTTTGTAGATTTTACCAGAAAACATATATTACAAAATTAGATTGATTAGATTTTATGATATGTACTATGGAGCTGCAAGATCAATATACATCTATATGTAAATACCTTAAAAACTATTGAAGTAGCTAGGAATATATACATACACGAATACTTTGTAATAAAATAATTTAGGACTAGGAAATGGTGTTTGTAGAAGAAATGACAGGTTATGTTGCTTTTTAAGTTATTAAAGTTTGAGCATTTCATACAGACATTTTTTTACCATATTCACTTCCTCTCCAACATCTTCCAGATAGACATCTTTCCCCCAAAACTCAAATTTGTATTTATGTCTCCTTTTAACTTCCACTTTGTGTTGTTCCCACGTTCATAGATGTTTGGCTTCGACAGGACATTACATAACAGCATTTTTTTGTTAATTAATTTCTTTACTTTAGATATTGATTTCCACTTCACCTTAATTTTTTTTCCTCCCAATCCTCCCTCTCAACTTCCCTTCCCCCCTCCCCCATCCTACATGCCTCAGAAAAGCAGAGGCCTCCCATGGATATCCACCCTCCTTGGGATATCAAGATGTCTAAGAACTTCTCAACAGAGGTTAGACAAAACAACCCAGTTAGGGAAAAAGGATCCAAACATGACAGTGCCTGAAACTACTTTAGGAGCCTTCCGGGTAATGGCCATTACAGGTTCCGTATGTTCTACTGTTGGAAGTCTTGCTCAGGGTTACCCTCAGAGATTCCAGGGAGTTTCTCTTGTCCTAGGTTTATATTTCATCCCAGAAATGCCCTCCCCTCTATCAATTCCACTTCCCTCCATTTACTCTCTTCCCTTTTTGCTCCCAGGACGTGAACCTATGTTTCCCTACCCCTAAGCCACCCCAAGTCACCCAAATCACCCCCATGACTATTTTATTCCCCTTGTCATTGAGATTCAAGCTTCCCTCTTGGGCCCTTCCTGTTACTTGGCTTCTTTGGGTCTGAGGATTATAGCATGGTTATCCTGTTTTTCTAACTAATATCCACTTATAAGGGAGTACATACTGCACGTGTCTTTCTGGGACTTCGTTAAATCTCTCAGGACGATCCTTTCAGTTTTCATCCTTTTGCCTGCAAATTTCATGACATCATTATTTTTAGTAGGTAAGTGGTATTCCACTGTGTAAATGTACCACATTTTCTTATCCATTATTCCATTGAGGGACATCTAGGGTGTTTCCAGTTTCTGGCTATTACAAATAGAGCTCCTATGAACATAGTTACATAAGTGTCTTTGTGGAATTATCGGGCACCTTTGGATATATGACCAGAAGATGTGAGAAGGAGTGGTATAGTTGGGTCTTGAGGTAGAAATATTCCCACTTTCTTAGAAACCAAATTAATTTCCAAAGTGGGGGAGGTCAAAGAGCCAGCCATTGAGTTCATATCAGAAATAGTCTCTGTTTCCCTTACTAGAATACCCACTTGGATGCTGAACTACTGTGGGCTACATCCAAGCAGGGTCCGTGGTTGGAGAAACAGTCTCATAAAAGACCCCTATGCCTTGATATATTTGGTCCTTGTAGAGCTCCTGTCCTCTCCAGGTCATACTAACTCCCCCTTCTTTCATATGATTCCCTGCACTCTGCCCAAAGTTTGATTGTGAGTCTAAGCATCTGCTTTAATATAGTGCTGGGTAGCTTCTTTTAGAGGCCCTCTGTGGTAGGTTCCTGTCCTGTTACTTGTTTTCTCCTACTTCCAATGGAGGAACAGTCTTGCCAGGCCACAGAGGAGGACATTGCAGCCAGTCCTGAAGATGCCTGATAAGCTAAGGTCAGACGGAAGGGGAAGAGGACCTCCCCTATCAGTTGACTTGGAAAGGGGCAGGGAGGAGATAATGGAGGGAGGGTGGGATTGGGAGGGAATGAAGAAGGGGGCTACAGCTGGGATACAAAGTAAATAACCTGTGATTAATATAAAAAATAAAATTATTAAAAAAACATTTCCAAGGTGGTTGTCATGTTTACATTCCTACCAGCAAAGGAGGTGTGTTCCTGTTCCGCATTCTTGAGGTAGAAATAAAACTGACAGCGTGAGCTGTCAGTTGAGTGTTTGAACTTATCCATTCAGATAGGGTCAGGACACAATCTCAATTAGTTTTGATTTGAATTTCCCTGATGACTAAGTATACTGAACTTTTCTTAAAGTGCTTGTAGGCCATTAAAGATTGCTGTATTGGGAATTCTCTATTTTAATCTGCACCACCCCCCCACACACACACTTTTTTTTAAATTAGGTTATTTGGTATTAGATGTTTTAGTTTCTTGAGTTCTTTACACATTTTGGATATTAGCCCTCTGTAAGATATAGGGTCGATGAAGCAAAATTCACAATTTTTAACCAAAAAAAATTAATTTGTATTTCTAAGACAAAATTATTTTTGTAATATACTGTGTCTTTACAGTGAGACTATACAACTTTACATTTTTCCAATTAATATATTTTGAGCTGGTTTGACGTGCTTTCTTCTTGTAAATTTTCCGGCATTTTCAGAATGTTAGGAAACCAATTTAAATATTCTCTTTGATATTATATTTTTATATACTGAATATATTTTGATCTTTCAATTTTGTAATATCATTGCCAAACACTTTAAAAAGAATGTCTAAATGATAAACAGTGATTCTTGACATCTTTCCAGTTAATCAGTCATGTTGAAATGATGTAGAATAATATTCTAAAATGACATAAACGCTGATTTATTAGACTTGGTAGAATATTAAGCAAGCAAAAACACAGATAATAAAACATTAAAAGGAGTACAGAATACATTTTTTCATTTTGTTTGATAGCTATATTTTAAATTATTTGTGACATGCCTCAGAGTATGCTAATGAATAAACACTACTTTCTTACAAAATACTATTTTGAGATATAAACAAGTACCTAAAATCCAGTGTTAATAAATTTTGTCTGAATATACAAATAAGATGTTAGGCTTTTCTGAAAAACTTAGGGGAAAAAGCTATATAGGTTGACTTCCACAAATAGAATTTATTTTAAAATATGATAGATCCCTTGGCATATCAGATATTTTTTTAACATTTCTATGACCCAGAAAAGTCTAATTGGTTCCCTAAACTGCTGTTTGCTATTCTTTTGTAAATGTTGTATGCTAGAGATGTACAATGCCATGTTAGAAGTTGTTACAGACTTCATAGGTAAAACCAAAAATAGTTACTTTTAATTTCCCCTTTTCAAAGTGAGTTATAAAAATGAAACCTTTTTTAAGTATAATGAGATTTTCATGTACAATCAAACCATAAGGAAGATCACATTAGTGCTTGATTACTGGTTTCACAAAAAAATTACACATAGTATAAGTAACTTTAAAACACTCATAATACAGAGCTTTAAGCCGTTACTGAATTACAGGTGGGGTAAAACTATTTTTGATGACATTTTTACTGTGTTAACATAGCATTGATCTAATGGTAAACTTTAAACATGGCGAATTTAATCAACATTAAAAGCACAATACTATAATTAAAAATATTTCTAATTTTGTTATTTGGCATTAGCATACTCTCTTTAAGGATGCAAGGCTAAGCACTGCACTCAGGGTCAGCCGCTTTGGACCCAGAGAAGAGCATGTCTGGTTGCATGCAGGTTGATGTCCCAGGTCCCGCCTCTGAGAAAAAGGTATCAGACGGGTCTGATGCTCTTTGGGTGGATGACACCTAAACGAACATCGGTACAAAGTCCCAATTTATTTCTAATATCAGAGATCAGACCTCTACTCTTGCCTGATGCATCTAAAACAAAAAGGGGGAACTGTAGAGAGCTGCGGAATGCTATGCCTTAAAGATGGAGCTGGTTTCCGCCTTCCACCTTCCTGATGGTGAGTGCTCTCTGTCACGAACAATTCCACATTTGGCTAAGGCTGAGGATCTGGCTTGCTTCCATGTATATGGACCTATCTGCATTGCCCACGTGGCACGCCTGGGTTGGCTACCCAGAGGCTATTTAAGCTGTGGGCTGGCTTTCCCCAGGGTCCGAGGATTGTTCAAGGTTTCTGAATAAACTGCATTGAAAAAAAAATATATATATCTATAATTTTCAACTCTGAAGCATCCATTGCAAAGAAGCAAAAAAAAAAAAAAAATGAGATTCAGAAGCAAAATAGCTTAATAACGCACTAACAAGTATAGAAGTTCATGTGTGAATTAACATTGAAATATGAAGTAGTCAAGCACTAGTTTTGGGTATTGCAATTTATTCCATATGAAATAATAATCTTCTGTGCTGAGAATTATTATATATTGAGAGATATGCCTTCCACTTAGGTTAACAAAAACAAACAAGAAATTATGGGCAAAGTGCCTTGAACAACAAGATTTACATAGTATCCTGAAGCACAGTATGAAGGTGCTGGCAGCTCCAGCTTCTTCAACATTTTGCACTTGTCCATTTTCATCTCTGTGCTCTGTTTTCGTGTGGTCTTTGTCGGTATAAGATTATTGGATTTCTTTTGGACTATCTCCACATTGAAAAATTTAGTTTCCTTTTATTGTTCTATTGAAAATCGGTTGCTTTTATACAGTATATTCTGATTATAATTTCCCCTCCCCCAACTCATCTGTGATCTTCTCAACCTCCCCTCTCATCTGAATCCATAAACAGAATATTAAAGAATAAAAATAAAATTAAATAAGTCAAAAGCAACAAGTCAGAATAAGACATAAAAGAAAAATGATACGAGTCAAAGAAAAATCACAAGCAACAGAAACAGACAGAAACAGACATGGTGACTACCATGTTTGCACTCACAGAAATCTCACTGGAGCACTAAAAAAGAGCTTCTTCCCGAACTTTGTTCATGGTTGAGCATATCATTTCAGCTCACATTTCCTTGAGTTTTACGTACTTTTGATTCCCTTTCCACTGCAGTGCTTCCAAATGCATCAGTACTATTAGTAGTGTCATTTGTTTTATTTTTTCATTATTATTTTTATTAACTACAGTTTATTCACTTTGTATCCCCTTGTAGCTCCCTTCCTCCTTCCCTCCCAATCCCACCCTCCCTTCTCTTTCTCCACCCATGTCCCTCCCCAAGTCCACTGATGGGGGAGGTCCTCCTCCCCTTCCCTCTGATCCTAGTCTATCAGCTCTCATCAGGAGTGGCTGCAATGTCTTCCTCTTTGGCCTGGTAAGGCTGATTGATTTGCCTGTTCTTTGATCACCTCCCCCTGAGCGGACGCAGCCTTACCAGGCCACAGATTAGTGTTATTTGAACATGGAGATCTTCAGCTGCTGAAGTGGTTCGGAACCTCACAGATGTTGTTGCTCATCTGATGATTAAAGATGAAAATGCCTTTTTTGTATGTAATTCAGGGTCAATTTTCTGTGGGGACTTGTCACACGATACTAGTTATCCTCTAGTTTTATTCTTCTTTATGACTTTAGCCCCAGGAGGATACACTCTTGAGTGTATCTATGCAGAAATGTGGTCTTTACATGACATCTCATTTCAAAATGGATGGCAGCTAGTCATGCAATTAAAAGTTATATAAAGAGGGAAAGCAATTTCTTAAATATAGCAATATAGAAAAATATAGTGGTTTTAACTAAGGGAACATATATAGAGATATATTATGATATATTTAAATTTCCATATATATTCCAATTAGTCAATGCCTTTAATGAAGGAACAAAACAATGTAAATAATAAATGGAAAAGTGTAAATTGTTAGAACATTTGAAGTTGATATACCTCAAGACCACTTTGAGGCATATACTCAAACAATGGTCAATCCTACTACAAGGGTACTTGCTAAACTATGTTTATAGCTGCTTTGTTCATAATATTCAGAAACTGGAAACAACCTAGATGTTTCTCAACCTAAGAATAGATAAGGAAAATTTTGTGCATTTACACAATTATTCTGTTAAAATATGTCATCATGGAATTTTCAGGTAAATTTATGGAACTTGTAAAAGATCAACCTGAGCACGGCAACCCAGACCCAGAAAGACAAACAGGATATGTACTCATAAAAGGATATTAGTTCTTAAGTAAAGAGTAATTAGGCTACAATCCAGTGATCCAGAGAAGCTAAGCAATAAGGGAGATTCTAGGGAGCACGCACACACACAGGGATCTCCCTGGGGATAAAAAATAGATTATATGAGTTGACATGGGAAATGAGAATGGGAACAGGAGGGATCAAGTGGGGGAGTAAAGGAGAGAGTACAAGAAGAGATGACTGGAATTGCAGAAGGCATTTTTGGGGTGATGTGGAAGCCTAGTACAGTGGAAATTTTCAGGAACCAATTAGGGTGATTCCAGCAAGAACTCCTAGCAACGGAGAACATGGAGCCTGAACAGACCATCTTTTGTAACCAAACAAGGCATCCAGTGGTGGGAATGGGACACCAACCCAGCCCCCAAACCTTCAATCCACAACCTGTCTTGTCTGCAAGATGGGCTGGGCAATGGTGTCTCAGATTTGTGAGAATAGCCAAGAAATGGCAGGTCTAATTTGAGGCCCAAACCACACTCACAGAGAGAGGGAAGATGGAGAGGTAGAGGGAGATGGTGAGGGTGATGAGATGGAAGAAGGAGAGGGAGGAGAGAGGAAGGAGGAGTGGAGAGAGAGGGAGAGAGAGAAAGAGTGAGAACCCATGACTGAAACTGGATGGTAAGGAATCAGAAGCTCAATGGCTCAGAGACAGAGGATAGAACTAAATAAGATGGGGGAAAATGTCAACGAAAGGATTCCTAATATTTTCCTATACTTCTATATCAGTGCTTAGCATAATTAGAGAGGCTTCATCCAACAACGAAAGACAGCAGAAGCAGAGACCTAAAGCCAAACATTAGCTGGAGCTAGGAGAACCCCACAAAGTGGGTGAGAAAGGGTTGCAGGGGTCAGAGGGTTGAGTACATCCGGAAAGCACTGCTCACAGAATCAACTGCGCAGAGCTCATAGGACCTCACAAAGATGGAAGCAAATGATGAAGTCAGCATGGGTCTGCACCGCGTCCTGTATGTTATGGTTGTTTGGCTTGGAGTTTTCATTGATCTCCTAACAGTGGAAGTGGGAATATCGCTAACACTTTCACTTGCTCATGGAACGTGTTTCCTCCTGCTGCGTTGCCTCATCCAGGCTTGCTAAGAGGGTTTGTGCCTCATCTTAACAGCAATTTGGCATGCTGTGTTTGGTTGTCATCACTGGGAGGCTTACTCTTTTCTGAAAGGAAAAGGAGCAGAGGAGCTAGGAGAGAGGGGAGGTGGGAGGCGGGTGGGAGAAGCGGAGGGAGCACAGACTGTGGTCAGGATTATTGTATGAGAAAAGAAAAAACAAATGGTAGAAGAACCACAAAAATCCTAGACAATAATAAATATTGAAATAATGTAAGTAAAAACGGGATCTTATTTAAAATGCATTTTTTTGTTAGCTTTTCAGTAGGTAATGTCAGGAGACTAGGAATAAGATCACTTCTGAATATTACACTATAAAATTTGTATTTGATAATGGACTCAATCATGATACAGAAAACTTTCCATTAAGTAAGTAAAACAATGTTTTGTTTGGCATCAAATATTAACATACACCCGACTATGTATTAAAATATACAAGCAATAAATAAACACATAAAAAGAAATGCCTCCTCACACATCATCAGAAAATGGTCTAGCAATGATATAATGTGTAAAATGTGTTGGTATTTATAAAATCAAAAACAGTGACAACTAATGCTTATATGTACACCTAGAAACAAAAATTACATTTTATCATAGAAATGATAAATAATACAAATACTTTTTAGAGAGCTTTTTTATTCCTTGAAAAACAAGCATAATTTTTATGTGTGATTAAACAATCATGTTCCTTGGAATTTACACAAAAGGACTGAAACTGTATTTCCACACAAGAAGTAGATCATGAATATTTATGATGGTTTTATAACAATTACTCAAACACGGAAACAACCAAACATTCCTTTCAAAGATGAACCTTAGAAGATTATTCTACTAGTTTATCCAAGAGATCAAACACTACACCATACAAAACACATACATACAAATAAACAAGCAAACAAATAAACAAAACAGGTGTTTTACCCAACTATGCAAAGCTATGGAGTATATTTTAAAAGACTGTAGAGGAATTTTAACCCATCAACATGGCTGTTCTAAGTAGGAATTACATCTAAAGACCTAGGTCTGCCTGCCCTAGCTGGAATACAGGCACAGCCTTAGTGCATACCTCTAATTTTTTTGACTGAAATATAGATATAGTTTTAGTATCCACCTTTATTTTCCCCCCAAAATGACATTTAATCGAGAGATAGACAAAGTGAATAATCAGAGAAAATTTTGACAGAATAAGCGAGAGATAGGTTATGCCCAACTCTCTCGAGAACAGACAGGAGAGGGAGACTACTTTAAAGCAGTGTGGAGAGAGGAGCAGAGTTGAATTTGCTGCACTTCAGCTGAAGTCATTTGAATTTGTACATTTCCATTAAGTTTGTGCTTAGTGCCATCGGTGCAGTTCAGTTCATGGAGTTCAGAGGCAGTTCTTTCAAGGAGAGTCATTCAATCAGAAGACGGGAGAAGCCAGTTTTAATCAGTCAGCTTGGAAAGGAGTTTCAGGAAGAACAGCTGAGTTGAACCAGCCAGTCAGAATTCAGAATCAATCAAAGGATGAGCTTATTGAGCAGTAGGTTTGGAGGCTGAAAACATTCTAGACCTCGTTTAGCAGCTATAAGCTGAAAACTGAAACCTTTAAGGTCCAGGCTTACAGAAGATTCATTGTATGGAGGCTAGAAGCTTCCAGGCCTAGGCTGAAGCATACTTAGATAGATAAGCTCTGTGCTCAGCCCAAGCCATGTATTAGCACATGTATTATATATCTCATCTCATCCCTTCATGTGAGAAATTAAAAAAAAAATGCAATCACATTCCTAAAAGAAGGCATTGGTACACAAAGGCAATATACTGTTTTAGTTGTAGCTATAGGAATCACGTGTACAAAAAAAAAAAAAATTGTGAAAACACTGTAACTATCAATGGTTATTAAAAACTGGGGAAAAACACAGTGCCAAAGTTAATTTGAAAGATGGAAATGTGTTATGTGATATGAAAATGATGGATATACACTGTCATATATTTGCAAGATCTATAAAATATGCAATACCAATGGTGTGTCCCAACATAAACTACATGTGTCGGTGGTTATTGAATGTATATTCATTAATGGCAACACATCTAGCAATGAAGAGTTCAATTTTGATGGCTACATAAACTATGTATTTGGAGGAATTGGGAATCAAAAGGGAATGTATGGAGCATTTTGGGATTTTTCTGTGAATATACTTCTATAAAAATAAACAAGTACTTAAAAATGTAAAAGCTCATTGGGAACATAATATACAACTATTTATTACAATTGTTGAGTGTTTTATTCAGAATGTTTAATTATCTTTGAGGATATATAATTTAGCATTATTATTAGGGATATAAATAATAATGATTGTTAAACTTGATACAACCTCAAGACAAACAATATTTATTAGAAGATAATCTATATGACATATTTTAACTATTCCCTTAATAGCTTAGCTTGCCTTTATTAAGGGAAAAAAAAGAATAAAGACAAACGTCCAATAAAAAAAAGAGTAATGGATATATTTGCAATGTATATTGATTCAGGAAATGACATATATGAAGTCAACTCTTTGGTGTTAAAGACTAGATATGTCTTATAACAAAGACCTATTCAAACCCTGGTAAAAAGATATATATATATATATATATATATATATATATATATATATTGATCCTAGCTACTGAGCACGAATACAGTGTGAAAAGAATCAGACCTACCTATCTTGCTCATTTGGAATGTGAAATTTATCTTATGGCACTTGTACATTAATATACTTTGGTTTAGAAAAAAAGGCCTAGGTTATATCCATACACGGTCCTTGGTAGAGTGTCAGACTCAGGAAAGATCCCAGATATCTTTGGTCCTTGTGGAGCTCCTATCCTGCTTGGATATAGCCCGTGGTAGCTCAGTAACCAATTGGTTTCCCACAGTAAAGGGAACAGGGACTATTTCTAACAGGAACTCAATGGCGGGCTCTTTGACCTCCCCACCCCCAAGGGAGGAGAGTCCTGTTAGGCCACAGAGGAGGACTTTGTAGCCAGTTCTGAAGACACCTGATAAAACAGAGTCAGATGAAAAGGGAGGAGGTCCTCCCCAATCAGTTGACTTGGAAAGGAGCAGAGAGGAGATGAGGGAGTTAGGGTGGGATTGGGAGGGAATAAGGGAGCGGGATACAGCTGGGATACAGAGTTAATAAAATGTAACTAATAATAAAAAAATAAAATTAAATAAAAAAAAGAAAATAAATGACCCAATTGAAATTGGGCTAAATATCGCTTGAGTTTTTCATCTTGGCCATTCTGATGGGTGTAAGGTGATATCTCAGGGTCGTTTTGATTTGCATTTCCCTGATGGCTAATGAGGATGAGCATTTCTTTAAGTGTTTTTCTGCCATTCGATATTCCTCTGTCGAGAATTCTCTGTTTAGCTCTGTTCCCCATTTTTTAATTGGATTACTTGGATTGCTGCTTTTCAGCTTCTTTAGTTCTTTGTATATATTGGATATTAGTCCTCTCTCAGATAAAGGGTTAGTGAAGATTCTTTCCCAATCTGTAGGCAGTCGTTTTGTTTTGATGACGGTATCCTTTGCTTTACAGAAACTTTTCAGTTTCATGAGGTCCCATTTATTGATTGTTGCTCTCAGAGCCTGTGCTGTTGGTGTTCTGTTCAGGAAGTTGTCTGCTGTGCCAATGAGTTCTAGGCTGTTCCCCACTTTTTTTTCCAATTGATTTAGGGTATCTGGTTTTATGTTGAGGTCCTTGATCCACTTTGACTTTAGTTTTGTGCAGGGTGATAAATATGGATCTATTTTCATTTTTCTGCATGTAGACATCCAGTTGGTCCAGCACCATTTGTTGAAGATGCTGTCTTTTTTCCATTGAATGGAATTGGCTTCTTTGTCGAATATTGAGTATTCATAGGTGTGTGGATTTATTTCTGGGTCTTCTATGCGGTTCCATTGATCCTCCTTTCTGTTTCTATGCCAATACCATGCAGTTTTTATTACTGTTGCCCTGTAGTACAGCTTGAGATCAGGAATGGAGATACCTCCAGATGATCTGTTGTCGTACAGGATCGTTTTGGAGATTCTGGGTTTTTTGTTTCTCCATATGAAGCTGAGAATCTTTTTTTCAAGGTCTGAAAAGAATTGAGTTGGTATTTTGATGGGAATTGCATTGAATCTGTAGATTGCTTTTGGCAGTATGGCCATTTTCACAATGTTAATCCTACCAATCCAGGAGCACGGGAGATCTTTCCATCTTCTGATATCTTCTTCGATTTCTTTCTTCAGAGACTTGAAGTTTTTCTCAAACAGGTCTTTCACTTGCTTGGTTAGAGTCACCCCAAGGTACTTTATGTTATTAGTGGCTATTGTGAAGGGTGTTGTTTCCCTAATTTCTTTCTCAGCCTTTTTGTCTTTGGTATATAGGAGGGCTTCTGATTTTTTTGAGTTGATTTTGTATCCTGCCACTTTGCTGAAGGTGTTTATCAGCTGAAGGAGTTCTCTGGTTGAATTTTTGGGGTCGCTCATGTATGGAAAGGGGAACCCTCCTCCACTGCTGGTGGGAATGTAAACTGGTACAACCACTCTGGAAAGCTATCTGGCGCTTTCTAAGACAAATAGGAATAGTGCTTCCTCCAGACTCAGCTATACCACTGCTAGGTATATACCCAAAGTTTGTTCAAGTACACAAAAAGGACACTTGCTCAACCATGTTTATAGCAGCTCTATTTGTAATAGCCAGAACCTGGAAACAACCCAGATGTCCATCAACGGTGGAATGGGTACAGAAATTGTGGTATTTTTATACAATGGAATACTACTCAGCAATCAAAAAGGAGGTAAATCATGAAATTTGCAGGCAAATGGTAGGATCTAGAAAAGATCATTCTGAGTGAAATATCCCTGAAGGAGAAAGACAAACATGGGATATACTCACCTATATAGACCTATAAGATATGATAAACATAATGAAATCTATACACCTAAAAAAGATAATCATTTGAGCAGACATGGGGTAAGATGATCAATCCTCATTTAGAAAGACAGATGGGATGTGCATTGAACGTATGACAGGAGTCTACTGAGCGCATCTGAAAGACTCTAACTAGCAGTGTTTTCAAAGCAAAGACTCATGACCAAACCTTTGGCAGAGTACAGGGAATCATAAGAAAGAAGGGGAGTTAGTCTGATGGGGAAAGGATAGGAGCTCCACAAGGACCAAATATATCTGGGCACAGGGTCTTTTCTGAGACTGACATTCAACCAAGGACCATGTATGGATATAACCTAGAGCCTCCACTCAGATGTAGCCTGTGGTATCTCAGTAACCAATTGGTTTCCCAAAGTGAGGGGAACAGGGACTATTTCTAACAGGAACTCAATGACTGGCTCTTTGGTCTCCCCACCCCTGAAGGGAGGAGCAGTCCTGTTAGGCCACAGAGGAGGGCTTTGCAGCCAGTCCTGAAGATACCTGATAAAACAGGATCAGATGAATGGGGAGGAGTTCCCCCCTATCAGTGGACTTGGAAAGGGGCATGGTGGAGATGAGGGAGGGAGGGAGGGACTGGGAGGGAATGAGGGATCGGGACACGGCTGGGATACAGAGTTAATAAAATGTAACTGATAAAAAAAATAAAAAAAAAGAAATTGGGCTAAATATATGAATACATAGTTCTCAACAGAAAAAATAAAAATTATTGAGCAATAAAAAATAGAAAAAGAAAATAAGTAAGAAATCATTATAAACAGTTTCTCTTAGTTGGAAAGGCCAGCAATTAATTTTTTGTGTGCTGTTTATAGGTAATTTGACTCTCTGGTCCTTTATCATTATATAGTTAATATGGAACTTAATCACTTTTCCCATGGGTAAGTTATAATGTTAATGTATTATATCGATTATATTCTTTGAATTGTTTTAAAATAGTAAAAAATAGGTACTCTTATTTAATTTCTGTGATATTTCCATGCTACAAGATGGATAATAATAGTTTTAACTAAAAAAATACAATAAACATTTCTTTCTCAGTGAAAAAAAAAGGCCTTCTATCACGCATTCAGCATAAAATGCAAACAATTACATTGTGCATTTTTACCCCTTTCTTCTTTCATTGCATATGAATATAAAGTGTTTATTTGCTCTTGAATTACTTTCACTGTTAGTTAAGAATGCACTGAATTTGAGCTTATTTATAGAAATCTAAAATTGAAAAGTTTAGTTTGAAAAGTTTTGACCAATAATGGACAAGTACCGACTTAGGGACAAAAAGTTCCATGATTGCAGACTGTTTCATTTCCTACAGATGCTTCCTCTGGACAATGTTAATCAGTTTTCCTGTTTTAATTCCACTACATATTAGCTTTACCTCTTCATATAAAAATGTGGGGCATTTGATAGCTGTTGGTGCATGCCTTTATTCCCAGCATTTGGGAGGATACACAGATCTGTATTTCAAAGCCAGGCTGGTCTACAGAAAGATTTCCAGGACCAAAAGGGGTACACAGTGAATCTGTCACAAACAAACAAACAAACAAACAAACAGACAATGAAAAACAGAAAATAAAAAGGTGCATTTTATCCAGGCAATGAAAGTACTGAGCACTCATCTTGATCTTATGAAACCTTGCATTTTGGTTTATAAAAGAATTATTGAGATTGGTTCTTCTACTAAAAAATCTATCAAGAACTTTCTTTTAATACACATCATTATCACACTGAACATGAATGCTGAAGATTTTATATGGAAACCTTACTTTGTTGGGATTCACATTGTAATTTATTTCTAAACAACACATATTGTACTTAGAACATTTATCTCCCAACAAGTTTGTTATTACTCCTTGGATTATTTATTTGTGGAGATAAAGAATATAACAAAGATTTGAGGCAAAGTTTTATGAAGAGCTTAGCAATCAGTTTTTCATGACTCAATATTGGGAATCCAAGTTTTTGTAAATCCATTCTTTGAAAAATCACCCCCCCCCAATTTCTCTTTGACAAACTTAGTCTTTAATTGAAAATAATTGGTTTGTCAACTCAGAAACGTATCATTCCATGCTTTTTATTTCTGTATTTAGTCCTATGTAATTGGAAGCATTATTAGAAAAAATAATGTTAAATACTTTTTTTAAAAGTAGATTAATCTTTTTTTTCCAGTGTAGATGACCTCTATAGTTTTCACCTCTATTCACCTATAGTTTTCTTTAAATATTTCTTCAAAAAAACCTTAATAGCTTAGCAGAAACATGAACATATATTTGCTCCCTTGCTTCATCATTTATATTTTATATACATATATTAATCTTTTCTTCAAAGAAAATTGATAGGCCTTCCAGTTTTCTACCATATTTTCTCCAGTATTTAACCATATAGAGAGAAAGAAAGTGAATGAAAGTTATGTATGGAAAACATAAAATGCATTGTTGAAATAAAGAAAAAACAGTGGAAGTCTATGACTAGATTTATACATGTCTTCTCTAATTGGTTCAAGCATCAAATACTTGTGTGTACTTTCTCCTGTAGCCTTCTCCTTCTTAGTTCTTTGAAAGTTTGTTTTTGCTCCTGCCCAGTATAATTTTTGTCGTTGCTGTTCTTCATGTATCAGAGACTCTGGTCATTATTACTTTTAAATTCGATAGAAATATTTTCAAAATGATGAGATTGCTAAGATTAAACAAAACTGTATTTTGTTGTGAAACAAATATTATAAACTAAATGATTAACCAATAAAATATCTACTATAAACAAAATCTTGGTTATCTTGAGAAGAGTTTATATTCCATCTAAATTTTTTCTTTCTGTGTCAAATAAGTGGCACCTAGAAATCTTTTATTATTCTATGTGTGAAAGTGGTGTACAGCATAGGTGCATGTACATACATATGTGAATGACAGAAAATGAAGTGGGGCATCTTTCTAGATAGCATTTGAAGTTATTTCTTTTAGATACAGTCGATAGTTGAACCAAGAGATCATGAATTCAGCTCCCATTGCTAGCCAGGAAGTGTACTGGATCCTTTTGTCTAGGTCTTTCATATCTCCCTACTTTCATATGATTCTCTGCACTCTGCCCAAGGTTTGGTTATGAGTCTCAGCATCTTCTTTGATACACTACTAGGTAGAGTCTTTCAGAGGCCCTCTGTGGTAGGCTCCTGTCCTGTTACTTCTTTTCTCCTACATCCAATGTCCATCCCATTTGTCTTTCTCAGTGAGGACTGATCATCTTACCCTGGGTCCTCTTTCTTGCTTATCTTCTTTAGGTGCACATATTTTAGAATGGTTATCCTATATTATAGGTCTATAAAAGTGAGTATATACCATGTGTGTCTTTCTGTTCCTGGGATATCTCACGCAAGATGATCTTTTCTAGATCCGACCATTTGCCTGCAAATTTCATGATTTCCTAGTTTTTAATTGCTGAGTAGTATTCCATTGTGTAAAAGTACCACAATTTCTGTATCCATTCCTCCATTGATGGACATCTGGGTTGTTTCCAGGTTCTGCTTATTATGAATAAAGTGCTACCAACATGGTTGAACAAATGTCCTTGTTGTCTACTTGAGCATCTTTTGGTTATATGCCTAGGAGTGATATAGCTGGATCTTGAGGAATCACTATTCTTAGTTGTCTGAGAAGGTGCCAGATTGATTTCCAAAGTGGTTGTACAAGTTGACATTCCCACCAGCAATGGAGGAGGGTTCCCAATTCTCCACAACCTCTCCAGCATGTGTTGTCACTTAAGTTTTTAATATTTACCATTCTGATGGGTGTAAGGTGAAATATCAAGGTCATTTTGATTTGCATCTCTCTGATGGCTAAGGACATTGAACATCTCTTTATGTGTTTTTCTGCCATTCTATATTCCTCTACAGAGAATTCTCTGTTTAGCTCTGTACTGGGTCCTCTTTCTTGTTTATCTTCTTTTGGTGTACAGATTTTACTAGGTTTATCCTATCTTATAGTATCTTTAACAAATGTGCTGGTCCAACTGGATGTCTACATGCAGAAAAAATGAAAATAGATCCATATTTACCACCTTTCACAAAAGTAAAGTCCAAGTGGATCAAAAATCTCAACATAAAACCAGATACACTAAATCAGTTGAAGAAAATGTGGGGAAGAGCCTAGAACTCATTGGCACAGCAGACAACTTCCTGAACAGAACACCAACAGCACAGGCTCTAAGAGCAACAATCAATAAATGGGACCTCATGAAACCGAAAATCTTCTGTAAAGCAAAGGACACTGTCATCAAAACAAAACTACAGCCTACAGACTGGGAAAGAATCTTCGCCAACTCTATATCTGACAGAGGGCTTATATCCAGAATATATAAAAAACTAAAGATGTTAAAAAGCAATAAATCAAGCAATCCAATGAAAAAATGGGGTATGGAGCTAAACAGAGAATTCGCTGTAAAGGAATATAGAATGCAGAGAAACAACTAAAGAGATGCTAAATGTCTTTAGACATCAGAGAGATGCAAATCAAAATGATCCTGAGATTGTTTTTATGAGTAATACCTTGAAACATTTTAATTATGGTAATAAGATTCTATATTTTATTCAAACAAAATTAAGCCAAATGTTGTACCCTTAAAATATTTTCCAATGAATAGTTATATTCATATAACATCTCAGTAGAAAATACTGTGTTCATTATTTGCCAAATATAAAAATATTTAAATTAAGAGTGAGGACATTTAAAATAGACAAAGCTGGGTCATAAGAAGGTTCAGCAAGTAAATGTACTTACCAGTGAGTCTAACAATGCGATTTTAATCTCTTTTTCCACCATTGTAAAGAGAGAATTAAATTCTGAAAGTTGCCTCTGATCTCCACACATATGCTGTGGTGTGTGCTAAACACACACACCCACACCCCACACACACCCCACAAACAATAAGACGATACCTTTAGAGATTCAACACATCTTAGTGCGTGGAAAAGGCTATTAAATATTTCTATTATCAAAAGTTTTTCTCCCTAAAGTTATTTTGTTCTAAATTCAACAAGTACTTTCTCAAAAGGCATGCACTCATGTCTCTAGGCTTCAGAATGACTAAATAAAGGAAGTAGGTCATTTTGCAAAAATGCCCCTCCTGAATAGATATTTCATAATTTACAGCAGAATCCAAATGTTCAACAGATGGCAACCTGAATGTGGTGCAGCTGGAGTTAACATACATATGTTTAGCATAGAAGAAAGTATATGTTGGATAGAAAAAAATGGTAATGCAAAGGGAAATATTAACAAGATATCTTGAGACATTAGTGAAACAAGTCAGCCAGGTCACATTATTAAAGCTTCACACAGAGAATAAATAATGTGACTCCATTGGATTAATTTCAGCTTTAATTCATGACATGACCTTTGAGACAAAATGTGACATTATAATAAAGCCATGTCTTTGGTTGAAGCCAGAAATAGATCTGTAGCAACAGTAACTGTTTCATAATAAATCTGTAGGATTATTTTACTTTAGTGTGTGTATTCCCACAAACCTAAGACTTTAAGACATACTATTTCTATTAGTTTATTCTGCGATATTACAGAATGTAAAATTATTCATGTTTTTTGAAAACTAGTTTGCTCTGAATTTTAAATACTTCAGCAACTTACCAATATTATCAGAGCTTATGTAAATTATTTGCTGAAGATTAGCACTTCACTCTCACGCTTATGTTATGCTTTTCATTTCCCTGGAAGGATTTTTTAAAATGACTTTTACATTCCCATTCTCTGAATGTTCATGCCAACATTTTGTTGACATTTCATAGTTAATAAATTGTCTCTATTTTTATGAGGCATAAGGCAGCATCTTTAATACAACCATTACTACTGCCAATCAAACTTGAAGGGCAATTATGATGACCAACAGGATTAGGACTCACATGGTAAATTGGGTGAACTATTCTTTGGATATAACTAATCTATTGACATTTTATGTCCTTACATCTATGCTGAGTGTATACAAACATAGAAAAATAATATTAATTTATTTGATTAAATATTTACATTGATAACAATAAAACCCAATTTTATACTTTTCAGCAAAAAAATCTTTTTAAAAGAAGAAATAAAATTCAATATTTTTGTGGGCCCAATATCACTGCAGTTTCATTGTGTATCTGTAGTAAAATGAAATAGATGAAATAGAAGTGAAATTAAAAATAAAAAGACAAAACAGTTAAATTATTATAGTGTGAAAATAGATATCCAATAGAATCATAATTCAGTATGACTAATTCTTTTTCTCTCAGTATTTCTTAGTATCCTGCATATTTTTTATAGGAATATAGGCCATTATTTTTGGTCTTCAATGTTAAATTTTATATATTAAATGTTAAATGGTCTTCAATATTAAACTTTATATATTAAATGTTGACAGAATAAATTATTGTTGGTTACTACCTAAAGTGAAAGCACTTAAGAAACTGTTTATGTAAATAAGTAGTGTTCTTTTTCCTGTGTTTCGCCATGCTGTGTTGTGAGATCCTATATTGAGATCATTAATGCATATTGGACATGTTCTCTTTTGTTCTAGGTCCTGATTTGTAAGGTTGGATTTATGGCAGTCTTTCCTTGTTGACTTGCTAATCAGACAAATAGAAAACTGCACATAAAGATGTGCATGCTTCTTAAACTGTGTAACTCAAACAATCAATAGGAAACAATGTAAATACAGTAATCTTCTAATTGTATTCAGAAATAGTTATTGTGCATAATTAGCTTTGAATTTATTATAAATATAAGTTATAATTGGGAATGAATTCATGAGAATGTTTTTTAAAATTATTTATTCATTTCACATTCTTATCATAGCCCAAGCCCTCCTCTCCTCCCTGTCCCACCCTTCCACTCTCCCCCTACTACTCGCCCTCCCCTTCTATTCAGAATAGAGAGCCAAACCTCACCAATCCCCAACAGCACATCAAATCAGGACTAAGCACATCCCCTTCCGCTGAGGCCAGATATGACATCCCAGCTAGAGGAAAGTGATTCAAACGCAGGCCATAGAGTCCATGTCAGTGATATCACCCACTCTAATTGCTAGAGGACACTCATGAAGACCATGCTGCCCATCAGCTCTCTGTGTGTGTATGTGTGTGTGTGTGTGTAGGGGACCTAGGCTCAGTCAATGCATGCTCTTTGGATTGTGGTTCAGTCTCTGTGAGCCACCATGATCCTCAGTTAATGGACTCTGTTGGCTTTCTTGTAGAGCTTTTTTTTTTTCTTTATTAATTACACTTTACTCACTTTGTATCCCCCCTGTGGTTCCCTCCCTCCTCCCTTCCCAATCCCTCCCTTCCTCCACCCTCTGCATGCATGCCCCTCCCCAAGCCCACTGATAGGGGAGGTCTTCTTTTCCTTCCTTCTGATCCTAGTGAATTAGGTCTCATTAGGAGTGGCTGCATTGTCTTCTTCTGTGGCCAAGAAGTGGGGAAAAGTAAGATCTGGAGAGGACAGAAACTTCACAGGGACAGCCACAGAACCAAAAAATCCGAGCTCAGGGGTCTTTCCTGAGACTGATACTCCAACCAAGGACTATGCATGGAGATAACCTAAAACCCCTGCACAGATGTAGTCTTGTGGAGTGTTTATCCTCTCAAAGTCCTTCTGTCTTTCCTCCCAACTCTTCCACAAGACTCTCTGAGCTCCACTTGATGGGTCTCTGCATCTGTTTCCATCAACTGCTTGGTAGAACCTCTCAGAGGACAGCTATGCTAGCCTCTTGTCTGAAAGCATAGCAGAGTATTGCTGATAGTATCAGGAGTTGGCTGGTTCTCATGGGGTGAGTCTCAAATTAGGCCAGTCATTGTTTGACCTTTTCTCCAAACTCTGCTCCATTTTTATCCCTGCATACCTTGTTGGCAGAAAATTTTTCATTGAAGGTTTTGTGGGTAGGTTGCTGTCCTCCATTAGAATTCCAGCCTAGCTATAGGATTTGGCCACTTCGGTCTCCATTTTCCCCGCTGCCAGGAGTCTCAACTATAGTTACCCCATATGCATCTAGGAGCATACCCTTTCTTGGGTCTCCATCTTATTCCAGAGATGCACCCTTCCATCAGTTTCCCTTCTTTCTCTCAGCCCTCTCACTTCACATCCCATTTTCCCCACACTTGTTCCCCACCCTTGTTTCTCTTCCCACTGCCTCTCTCATCTAATTCTCCCTCTTTTTCTAATTCCAATGTCTATTTCATTTCCCCGTTTGAGGGAGAGATGGTACAACATACAAAAACAGCCATCGATATAATTGACCATATAAACAAACTCAAAGGAGAAAAAAAATGATATTAGATACTGGAAAAGCCTTTGACAAAATCCAACACCTAGTCATGGTAAAAGTATTGGGGAGATCAGGAATACAAGTCTCTTACCTAAGCATAATAAAGGTAATATACAGCAAGGTGATAGCCAATATCAAATGGAGAGAAACTTAAAGCAATTCCATTAAAATTGGGGACAAACAAGGTTGTCCACTCTCTCCTTATCTATTTAACATAATGCTTGAAGTTCTAGCTAAAGCAATAAGAGAACTAAAGGTGATCAAAAGGATGCAAATTGGGAAGGAAGAAGTACAAATATTTCTATTTGAGGATGATATTATTGTATACATAACTCCCAAAACTCTACTAGAGAACTTAATACAAAATTAACTCCAAAAACTCTTTATAACTATAAGACAACACCATTCACAATAACCACAAATAATATAAAATATCTTGGAATAACTCTAACCAAGCAAAAGAACATTCTTTAGGACATATTCCTATGTAATGGAAGAACTAGAAAATAACCATTTTTAACTTTGAATGAAGCAATTTATCTACAAAGTTGATAATAAAACCACAACTGGAAAGTTTTATGAGGCCATTTGTAGTAGAGATACTGGGTTGTTAAGAACTGATCAGTTTTAGAATCCCATTTAGTGGGTCACTAATATAGCTATAAATTCTTCTGTGATGTCATATCCTGAGGTGTCAACACTTATTCTAAAAAAGCATGCTCAAACTTAGGTAAACAACAATTTGAAAATCAGTAGAGTATGATACCAGTGCCACAACATGATCTTGTAAAAAATCTTTTTTCTCATCTAAATATATTTTAGTTTACCAAACATCAAGATCAATTATTATTTTTCTTTTTTTTATTATTTTTTTACAATTTATTCACTTTGTATCCTCCCATTCATGTCCTCTGGGTTCCACCCTCCCTCTCTCTTCTCTGCCTACACCCCTCTGCTGACAGGGGAGATCCTCCTCCCCTACTGTCTGACCCTAGCCTATCTGTTCTCATCAGGAATGTGTAGTTACTCTTTCTCTGTTGCCTCTTAAGGCCACCTCACCAGGTGGAGATGATCAAAGGGCAGGTAATGGAGTTCATGCCAGTGATTGTCCCTGCTTCTCTTACTAGGGAACCTCCTTGAAGATTGAGCTACATCTGAGCAGGAGGTGTAGGTACTCTCCATGCATGGTCCCTAATTGAAATATCAGTTTCTGCAGGTGCCCTTAGGCCCTGATTTTTTTTTTTTTTTGGCTCTGTCAGGCTTCTTCTGGAGCTCCTATCTCCTCCAGGTTTTTCTATCTCCCCTTTCTTCCATAAGATTCCTTGTACTCTGCCCAAAGTTTTGCTAAGAGTCTCAGCATCTGCTTTGCTACCATGCTGGGTAGAGTCTCTCAGAGGCCCTCTGTGGTAGGCTCCTGCCCTGTTCCCTGTCTTCTCCCACTTCTGATATCTATCCTGTTTGCCCTTCTGAATGAGGATTAAGCATTTTCCCTAGAGTCCTTCTTGTTGTTTAGGTGTTACATTCGAATACAGTGAGCTAATTCTTAGCAATATACTTGGACACTGGCTTATTCCCTTCTAGTTTAACTATTTTACTAGTGACATCATTATCACCCAGATTTTCTATATTCTTAGAGGACTGCATTTTCTGTGTGGCTAATAATATTTTCTATAATTTAGTTATGGTTTTTTGATTTGGTAAAATAAGACATTTTGTAAATGAGTTGGCAACTCAGTGTTATATAATTACTATTATATTTACCCTGTGGTGAGTATAACACAAAATTAAACATTTAGTCACAAAACTTGCATTTATCTTTAGAAAGTTTCCAGTTGGAAAGGAATGTTGCAAAGTAGGTTTATTATGGAAATATTTCCACTATTATTTATTAGTTAATTAATGAATTTACTTATTCATTATTTAGTTAGGCATTTTGAGACAGTCTCACTTTGTAATCCTAACTGATCTGGAACTCATATAGATCTACATGCCTTTGCTTCTTGAGTACTGACATTAAAAGTGTGTCCCACCACACATAGCTTTAAGGTTACTTATAGGTGAATCTATTGGCACTTATAACCAGCATGCAAAAGAGAATGCTCTGTTTAGCCCTAGAGCCATGAGATTACAATTAGCATTAATATTTTAAAAGGTATAAATGAAATGGAAACTGCGAATGAAGATAGTAGTACACTAATGATAGAAAGAATCATAGTGGATCAGTGTTGTATTTTAAAACAGAACAATAAAATTTAGACAAAGGATACTGATTAAATGCAATGTGTTGTAAACGTACATCATCAACATGCTGATATATATCATCAAATATTATCTAATTAATGAGAAACACATGGTTTAATTTAAAAGACACTGAAATGTGAAATTCAGTTTGATAACTAATCTGGTACTTTTTCTTGTAAAAGCCACTGGTAAATACATACCTATATTTCTCTGACTGCTCTTAAAGCACTGCAGGCTCTAGGAATTACATTGAAAATTATACTTGCTGTTGAGAATACACTTAGGTCAGCTTATTAGCAAGGTTTGATTATTTGTACAATGGGAAACTATCCATGTCTTATGGGTGGTTATTTTCTTCTATGCCTTCATAATGTCATTCTGTTCTGTGTTTATGTCCTAATAAAATGGATTCTCATCTGATTCTATTGATCTTACCTTTATGAACAGTCATGTTCTAGTAATAGTGATAAGCTTTCCAGTGTAAGGAAAGGAAATATTCTAGATCATAAGCTATGAAATCATAACATATATGCAAAGGATCCAGCTCAGACCAACACCAGGTCTGTGATTGTGGCTTCAATCTCTTTGAGCCCCTATGAATCCTGCATATTTGATTTGGTGGGTCATGTTCTGTTGTATTCTTGAACACTCCAGCTCCTAGAATCATTCTCCTCTTTTTTTTTAACTTTCTTTTTTTAATTTTTATTATTAGTTACATACTATTAACTCTGTATCCCAGCTGTATCCTGCTCCCTCATTCCCTCCCAATCCCAGCCTCCCTTCCTTATCTCTTCCTTGCCCCTTTCCAAGTCCACTGATTAGAGAGGACCTCCTCCCCTATCATCTGACCCTGTTTTATCAGATATCTTCAGGACTGGCTGCAAAGTCCTCCTCTGTGGCCAAGCAGGACTGCTCCTTCCTTGGGGCGGCGGGAGGGGGGGGTTGTCAAAGAGCCTGCCATTGAGTTCCTGTCAGAAATAGCCCCTGTTCCCCTTAGACAAATAGGATGGGTATTGGATGTAGGAGAAAACAAGTAAAGGACAGGAGCCTACCGCAGAGGGCCTCTGAAAGTCTCTACCTAGCAGTGTATCAAAGCAGATAATAAGACTCATAACCAAACCTTTGGCAGAGTGCAGGGAATCATATGAAAGAAGGGGGAGTTAGTAATGAGGTGGAGAGGATAGGAGCTCCACAAGGACCAAAGATATCTGGGCACAGGGGTATTTGCTGAGACTCATACTCCACCAAGGACCATGTATGGATATAACCTAGAACCTCTGTTCAGATGTAGCCCATTGTAGCTCAGTAACCATTCCCCTCTTCTTTGGGGTTCCTTGCTCCCATCAGTTGCTGTATTATGTATCTGATGACACTCAGAAAAGACACTTATCTATGAGTATAGCAGAATATCATTAGGAATAATTTCATTGACATTTTTGTTTTATTTTGCCAGTCATATTTGGTTCTGTCCTGGGTCTCTGGGCTATTCAGCCTCTGATTTCTGGACATTTAAACTTTCATTATTCACTACTTTATTGTTGGTATTTTAAATATATTTAATATAAGAGTTTTCAAACAATTTTTTTTCCTCTTCAATGTTCTCTTATATCTTTCCCAATCTCATCCCATCCCAAAATCACGTTTTTTCTTTCTATCCAAAATAAATAAATAAATAAATAAATAAATGAGAAAATAAATTTAAAAAACTGAAAAACCATTAAAAAATAACCACACGGGGGGCGGAGCCAAGATGGCGACTAGCACACACAGTTTCTGAGCGGTGGGATACCTGATCTTCTGAGTTGGAGAATGGAAGGACCCCCAACCCAGGAAAACCACAGCGAGTCTTTCTGAACACCAGAGAACATCGCAGGAGGTGAAAACTTTGGCCTCCGGTCACCCGGAGACTTGCTTGGGGAGGGAGAGAAAAGATCCTTTGTTCTTGCTGCACTCCCTTCCCCCAGACCTCCTTCCTCCTCGGCACAGCGGCACAGCGGACTCATCTTTCTCAGCGCAGACCTAACTGCCTGGGGTATACAGCCGCTGAGACGGAGCCCCAAGCACTTTAGCGGCAGACAAAAGCCAGCAGTATGTGCCCCAGAGTCCTAGATTCGCGCAGCGGCTACACCATCCTCTCAGGGCACGAATCTGCTAGACACCATACTAGCTCCGCAGGATCGCCATCACTGACCCTACGGCCCGCCCAATCCCACAGTGACAGAGAATACGCTATATACTCACCGAAACCAGGCAGAAACATCATACAACCTGGAAACACCAGGCACTGGGACTCCAAAGCTTGGAGAGCACAATGAAGAGATCCCAGGACTTCCCAGAAAGCATTGGGACTAGCGACCCAGTCTCCAGTTACATCGGGATGTGGCAGCGGAGCAGCACTGAACTGGCTGGGCACCACAGCCCTCCAGTTTAAGACTAACCAGGGCCAAACCAGAGAACAGAGAGCCTGGTTACCCCATCCCTGCTGAAGTGACCACCCTGGAATCTCCAGCTGCAGCAAGACCTCAGAACCTGGCAGTGACAGCAGCACAGAACTGGCGGAACACATCAAAGAAGCAGGGCCAAACCAGAGAGCAGAGAGCCCTGGATACCACGATCTCGGCCAAGAGACCTGCCTGTAAGTGAGTGCACCCTTGAGAATCTGCAGTTCCCCAGATCCTGGGTCCTTCTAAATCAGAAGCCAGGCATCGAACCCCCCTCCCACCCACATACCCACTTTGGGAAACAGAGGGGCACTAGGGACATTGAAGTTCCTGCCCTGTGGGCCTGATTGAGGAGTTAAGACAGTTAATGCCAGAAATTGCGCTGCGATCATCATTAGCGACTGTGACATATACAGTGCAGAGCCCCTCCCACATAGTCAAGGGTTCAACATTAGCCATCACTCTGTCCCTCGAGAAACTCATCCACGCACACTTACACACACAGACACACACGTGCGCGCACACACGCTTGCATTTGCCCCGTTTGCGCCTGCGTACTTTCCTCCCACAGGTACAGCTAGTCCTCAGCACACGCTGAGAGTGCTCAGCTTCCTGAAGAACTCTCCAGACACCAGAGAGAGACAGCACCAGTCTGATCTGCAGAATCCAAAAACAAACAGGGAAGGTTTCAGATAAGCCAATGGCCAGGGTAGGCGAAAGAACACTTCCAACATAAATCAGGACATCATGACTTCACCAGCAAACCCCAAAATCGATGGATACACCAATTCAGCAGAAGCACAGGAAAATGATTTTAAAGCCATGCTTGCCCAATTATTTGAGGCTCATAAGGAGGAAATGAACAAGTCTTTCAAAGAGATGGCCAGTCAATTGGAGGCAAAGAAAGAAGAAATAGACAATATCCTTAAAGAAACACAGGCAAACATAGCCAAACAAATAGATACACAAGTAGAGGAAAAATTAGCGGCATATAAGAAGGAAATGAAAAAAGAAATAGAGGCCATTGTAGAGAGACAGGAATCCAAATTCAAACACATGAAAGAAATGGTGCAAGGCATGAAAACAGAATTAGAATCAATAAAGAAAACACAAAATGAGAAAACCCTTGAGCTGGAGAACTTGGAGAAAAGATCAGGAACCACAAAAGTAAGCATCACCAACAGAATACAAGAGATGGAAGAGAGAATCTCTGGAGCTGAAGACACACTTGCAGAAATTGGTACTTCTCTCAAAGAAAAAGAATATTAGTTGTGTGGTGTGTGTTTGTGTGTCTGTGCGTTTTTATCATATTTTAATTGGGATTACTAACCCAACTAAAACTGGGATACAGAGCTAAACAGAGAATTCTTAACAAATGAGACTCAAATGGCTGAGAAGCACTTAAAGAAATGCTCAATGTCCTTAGTCATCAGGGAAATGCAAATTTAAATGACTCTAGATTCCATCTTACACCAGTCAGAATGGCTAAGATAAAAATTTCAAGTGACAGCACATGCTGGCAAGAATGTGGAGCAAGAGGAATACTCTACCATTGTCGGTGGGAATGGAAACTTGTATGATCTCTCTGCAATAGATCTACCACAAGACCCAGATATGCTACCCCAGGACATTTAATCAAAGATACTCCTTCCTCCTACAACAAAGACACTTGTTTAAATATATTCATAACAGCTTTTGTTCATAATAACCAGAAACTGGAAACAACCTAGATGTTTCTCAACCTAAGAATGGATGAAGAAAGTGGGGTTTATTTACACAATAGGGTATTACTCAGCAGTTAAAAATAATGACAACCAAAAAGAGAGCAACAAAACCAAAAAATCTGGACCCAGGGGTCTTTTCTGAGGCTGATACTCCAACCAAGGACCATACACGGAGATAACCTAGAACCTCTGCTCAGATGTAGCCCATGGAAGCTTAGTCTGGAGTGGGTACCCTAGTAATGGGAACAGAGGCTGTCCCTGACATGAACTCAGTAGCTGGCTCTTTGATCACCTCTTCCTGAAGGGTGACCAACCTGACCAGGCAACAGAGAAAGACAATGCAGTCAGCCCTGTTGAGACCTAATAGCTGGGTCAAATGGAAGGGGAGGAGGACCACCCCAATCTGTGAACTAGGGAGGGGCATGGGAGGAGAAGAGAGAGAAAAGG
Organism: Meriones unguiculatus; assembly: GCF_030254825.1. Taxonomy (NCBI): domain Eukaryota; kingdom Metazoa; phylum Chordata; class Mammalia; order Rodentia; family Muridae; genus Meriones; species Meriones unguiculatus. The sequence goes on along the minus strand of NC_083357.1, from coordinate 91,740,097 downwards.
TGGGATTGGGAAGAGAAGAGGGAGGGGCTACAGCTGTGATACAAAATGAATAAACTGTAAAAAAAATAATTAGTTTAAAAATAATGGCACCATGAAATTTGCGGGCAAATGTGTGAGTAACTTCCTACTGGCAGGGCATATCTACCAGCTCTCAGCAGAAGAGGATCCATGCAGTCCTGATGAGACTTAATAGACTAGGATCAGATAGTAGGAAAGAAAGACTCCCCTGTTCAGTGGACTGGGGGAGAGGGATAGTGGGGAAAGGGGAGAGAGGGTGTGACTGGGAGGAGATGAAAGAGGTGGTTACAATTGGGATATGAAGTGAATAAGTTGTAATACCTATATCTATAAAAGAAAATCTAGTGATATCAGTGAGTCAATATATGAAGAAGTTATTTAATGTGTTTTCTTCTCATTTACCCCATCTGTTAATAAAATTAAAAAAAAAAATGCTGGCCTGATTCTACTAAGTATGATTAAAATGTTGACACTACTAGTAAATTGCTTTAGGTAATGACCAGTAAACAATATACATGTGAAAAATATTAAGTAATACATATACTGACATTCTGATTACCCAATTTGGATATGCTTCATTGACAATTGTGCTATCAGCTCCATAATAATGATGACCATTATCTTTAATTTTCTTGTGCTTCTCAAGACTCAAGACATTCTGAAATATATTTTAAAATATTAAAATCCAGTCCACCAAAGTGGTGAGTTGGAATTTCCACTGCCACTAGAGTAATGGAACGTGAATAATTTATAAAAATAGGGCTAAGCAATTTGAAAGAAAAACAAAAATGGACAATCCATCCTTTGACAGTACTTTGTGTTTTGTTCCAAGTGACTTGTTAATGCTTTACTTGGGAAAGTCTTTCTTGCCATTTGGCTACATTTTGGAGGGTATTTTTCTTAAAAATGTTGGACAGACTATGCAAAAAAAAATCAGAAATCAAAACCAACAAATAACGTAGTGGAATATATATTAGAAAGGAACACAGGTAAAATGTTTTCTCCAATTTTATAGGAAAAAGAGTTCTACAATAAAATAAGGTAAATGGAAGTCATATGAACATATTTCAACTCTTGTATTTCCATGTATTTCTTGCTTTCTATCATTTTTTCTCTTAGTAGGTCCAGGCTGATATGTACATCGTTGTTAGACTGCAGGCAGTATTTAGGTAATCACAATTAACTGATCACCATTAGGAATGTGAGACACAGCCGTTTTCTATTATGCATTTCTTACAAGTTATGAAATACTTAGATTATCTAAAATGTATTTTATAAATTACAAAACCATGGTTGAGCAAATGTCCTTGTTTGTACTTTTTTTTCTTAGCCACTTTTTTATCTTCATTAATTTCACTTAATTCACTTTGTATCCCCCCTGTAGTTCCCTCCCTACTCCTGTCCCAATCCCTCCCTTCCTCCACCCTCTGCATGCATGCCCCTCCCCAAGTCAACTGATAGGGGAGGTCTTCTTTTCCTTCCTTCTGATCCTAGTCAATTAGGTCTCATCAGGAGTGGCTGCATTGACTTCTTCTGTGGCCTGGTAATGCTGCTTCCACCTCAGGTTTTGTTTATATGCCCAGCAGTGGTGCAACAGGATCTTGAGGAAGCACTATTCCTAATTGTCTGAGAAAGCACCAGATTGATTTCCAAAGTGGTTGTACATGTTTATATTCCCACCAGCAATGGAGAAGTGTTCCCCTTTCTCCACATCCTCTCCAGCATGGATTGTCACTTGAGTTTTTGATCTTAGCCATTCTGATGGGTATAAGGAGAAATCTCAGGGTTGTTTTGCTTTGCATTTCTCTGATTAATAAAAATGTTGAGCATTTCTTTAAGTGTTGCTTTGCCATTGGATATTCCTCTATAAAGAATTCTCTGTTTAGCTCTGTACCACATTTTTTAATTGGATTACTTTAGTTTTTGTTGTTTAACTATGTTCATATCAGCTTTATTCGTAATAGCAAGAACCTGGAGACAACCCAGATGTCTGTCAATTGAGGAATGGAAAAAGAAATTGTGGTACATTTACACAACGGAATACTATTCAGCAATTTAAAACAGGGAAATCATGAAATTTGGAGGCAAATGGTCAGATCTAGAAAAGATCATCCTGAGTGAGGTATCCCAGAAGCAGAAAGACACACATTTCATATACTTATAAGTGATTATTAGACAAATAACATAGGATAAACATACTAAAATGTCTACAGTCAACAAAGCTAAGCAAGAAGGAGGACCCTGGGTAAGACGGTCAATCCTCACTCAGAAAGGCAAACAGTACAGATATTGGAAGAAGGAGAAAACAGGGAGGAGCCTACCACAGAGGGCCTCTGAAAGACTCTACCGAGCAGTGCATCAAAGCAGATGCTGAGACTCATAACCAAACTTTGGGCAGAGTACAGGGAAACTTATGAAAGAAGGGGAGATAGACCTGGGGGGGACAGAAGTTCCACAAGGAGAGCAATAGAGCCAGGTAATCTGGGCCTAGGGGTCTTTTCTGAGATTGATACACCAACCAAGGACCATGCATGGAGATAACCTAGAACTTCTACACAGATGTAGCTCATGGCAGCTCAGTCTCCAAGTGTTTCCTAGTAAGGGGAACAGGGAATGTCTGTGACATGAACTCAATGGCTGGCTCTTTGATCACCTCCCCCTGAAAGGGGCAGCCTTACCAGGCCAGGGAGGAAGACAATGCAGCCAGTAATGATGAGACATGATAGACTAGGGTCAGATGGAAGGGGAGGATGACCTCCCCTATCAGTGGGCTTGGAGAGGGGTATCGGAGGAGATGAGGGAGGGAGGAAGAGGGGCATTGGGAGGGAATGAGGAAGGGGCTACTGCTGGGATACAAAGTGAATAAATTGTAATTAATATAAGAAAATAAAAATAAAAATGAATAAATTTCAGAAAAACAAGTACCTTGTTTTTTAATAGTCTTATTTATTGTTTTCAATTAAATATCTATAAACATCTATATTATATTGAAGCAATACATTGGTCTTAATATATGTTTATGAATAAATGTGATTTTTACTTTATTTTTTACTTTTTAAAATTTTTCCTCCCCTTCCATCTGACCCTAGTCTATTAGGTCTTATCAGGACTGGCTGTCTTCCTTTGTGGCCTGGCAAGGCTGCTTCCCCCTGAGGGGGAAGTGGTTAAAAAGCCAGCCACTGAGTTCATGTCACAGACAGTCCCTGTCCCTCTTACTAGTGTTCACATGTGTTACACTTGTTACAAGTTTTACAAGTGTTACTTGTGTTACAAGTGTTCACACTTGGAGACTGAGCTGCCATGAGCTACATCTGAGCAGGGGTTCTAGGTTATCTCCATGAATGGCCCTTGGTTGGAATCTCAGAAAAGTTCCCTTTGCCCAGATATTTTGGTTCTGTTGCTCTCCCTGTGGAGTTCCTGTCCCCTCTAGGTCTTACTATCTCCCCCTTCTTTCATAAGATTCCTTGCAGTCTGCCCAAAGTTTGTTTATGAGTCTCAGCATCTGCTTAGATACACTGCTAGGTAGAGTCTTTTAGAGGCCCTCTGTGGTAGGCTCGTGTCTTGTTCCCTGTTTTCTCCCTCGTCCAATGTCTGTCCTGTTTGTTTTTCTAAGTGAGAACTGATCATCTTACTCGGGATCTTCCTTTTTGCTTAGCTCCTTTAAGTGTACAGATTTTATAATGTTTATATTATATTATATGTCTAACATCTACTTATAAATGAGTATAAACCTTGTGTGTCTTCTGCCTCTGTGATACCTCACTCAGGATGATCTTTTCTTGATCCCACCATTTGCCTGCAAATTTCATGATTTTTTTCTTAATTAAGGTAACTATAATATATAAAAGGCACTATCCTGTAGTAAACATCCTGCTCTTTGGGCTATTAAATTCTTCATGCTCCAGAATAATTGGTTGTAAGGCCTTGGCTCTAAGGATTGTGTTTGTAGATGTACAGATTGGGCTGAGCACTTCGTGTTCAGATGTTCTCTTCTTTTTGACCAGTTACGGATTTCTGAAATGGTTTGCTACGAAAAGAAAGTTCCCTGTTGAAGGGCTAAACCTCAGTTAATCTCTGTGTTTAAGAAAATGCATGTACAATGTATTTAGAAATTTTACTACTTTAGAAAAATGACAGTTAGTTTGTGCTTCCTCCATACTATATAAACTCAACAACCAAAGGCACCTGGCGAGATGTCCAATACTGGAAATGATTTCTCTCTATTGAATACACCTGATGTCCAAACAAACACCTTGCTATAATCATGAGCCCCACTAAATAAAATGTGGAACAATAAAAACATCAGTGCAGATGATAATGGTTGGTGAAAACCTAACAAGACCCCATCCTTAGATGAAAAGCTACATGCAATTATTTCCAGTATGGTGGAGGGAGAGAGAGAAAGTGAGAAAGAGAGAGAAAGATAGTGATTTACTACAATCTAACATCATTTTTTCTCATATTTTATATATTGTGTTACATTGGTACATTTGAAACATTAAGTTAAACAACACAACTATATTATACTAATTAAAGATCTGATTGAATTAAAAATTTTCCAACTTTGCTTTGAAAATTCTCCATTGCATAGAAAATTCTCTATTGTGCGGTTTAAAACAAGGTCAAATAATATATTTTGTCAACTTTATATTTTGTTTTGGTTTTTAATTGTGAGCCGAGGTATAATTCTATAACCTAGCCTGGTGAAAAACTCAGAACACTCAAGGCCATCATCATGCTTCTCCAACTTCCAATGTGTTGAGATTATGAGTTGACCATCATTTCTGTCTGTCAAATTTTTAAAGTTATGTATTTTTCTTCATTTATCATCTACAGTGTATTATAGAGGAAGGTTTTTAAAAGTTACAACACAATCTGATAATAATAATTGCCTTAATGCTAAATGTAAAATAAGTGTCAAGGACATTCTAACTCATGAAAAATGTTTCACTGCCAGTAAGATGAATGATGTCAAAAACAGGGGAAAGCAAAATAATGACACTATTTAGAAAGTCCTTCTTTATATTGCTTAATTATAATTATATAAATTCTTCATCAACTTGACTCAAAACATATCAAAATAATATTCCTTCATGGACATAAAATGACTGTAGTAATTTTGCTCAGTTCATAGAGGATGCTCCCAAATTAAGTATGTTAAAAATTATCAGGTAATTTTGGAATAGCACAGGAATCACAGATGTTTTTAAGAACAGTATATTTTAAATTTTGTATCTACATAGCTCATTAAAAAGATTGTGCATTCCAGTTCACACACTTAGCATTCCTTTTCAATACTGTTTATCTTAATTTACCTTTGCTGCTTACTGATACGCTTCAGTTATATGGGAAGGTCACAACTTTCTCCTCAGGGCATTTCAATCTCTGCCAGCAATTTTTATTTGCTGACCATAAATGTACCTTAGATTTCTGCATTGTTATTTTATGTAATAATGTCAAGGACAAACATTCTGAAGCATGTCTAATAACATCAAGATCCACTTTCTTCCCTCTGCAATTCAGCACACCATTAACTTAAAGATACCTGAATATCTTTAGTTTGGCTGCTGTTGCATTTGACTTTATTCAAAGGACCTGTCTTCTGTTTTTTTCTCATTCTTCACAGTTTGGAAAATATGCATACATAGTAACATGGTATGACAAAATATGTTGTGGTAGAAAAAAAAAATTCTGCCACAGTCTCCATATCACATTTGTTCTTGTTCTTTTTTTTTTCCTGTGTATTTTCTTTTCTTTTATTTTATTTTATTTTATTTTTATCAGTTACATTTTATTAACTCTGTATCCCAGCCGTGTCCCGATCCCTCATTCCCTCCCAGTCCCTCCCTCCCTCCCTCCCTCATCTCCACCTTGCCCCTTTCCAAGTCCACTGATAGGGTTGTTCTTTCACTTAAAAATCCAGCACTTGATTCTGGGCTTTATAAATTATGCATGCTATAATGAGAAAAGTTGTAGTGAATTAGATTCGGTAACCCATGCCCTATAGTCTTGTCAAAAATATTTCCTTATTACAGAAACCACTTTTTAAAAGTCACTTAGAAATATCCACAAATAAATCTTTAAGATGTACCCATGAGGACTTCAGCCAAGCATGCTTAATGCTGGATTTATTTGTAAATATCAATTGATATTTTTGTCCTTGATGGTAAAAATTGTGTGTTGTTTTATACATTTCTACAACCCACCTACAGCTCCTCAAAGATAGTTCTTGAACAAACAAGGAAAGAATTTTTCTGAAGATATTTTCTTATTATATAGTTTATGTTTTTTTTTTTAATTTTGCCACACAGAGCAGAGTCATTGCATATTTCAACATCCAAAATTTAAAATTTTCCTCCTGGATTCACCATGTCATACAAACTGTTTCTCCACATTGCATTTGAGAAAAAACAAACCTTTAATGTCTTTGACATAATTTTTATAAGGAATCAAGGTCACACTTTGTTTTTTAATTTCCTGACTGTTGAAATTTGTTCAATAAACTGACAAGTCATATTGGTCTCTTTTCTGACTTAAGTCTACTTGCAACAGAAGGGTAAAAAACAACATGAATTTTTATGAAAAGTAATACTGTACAATTATTGGACAATTGCATATTTATGGATATATACAAGGATATCACACAAGAAATAATTTAGGGAATATTTAAAATATTATTTGCCATGCAAAATACAATTGTTATATGCTTTGATTTTGATTTTGTGGCCCCAAGCTCCTCTGAGATCTTTCCTACCTCCCATTGCTCCTGAATATATCTCCTTGCTATTTCTCCTTAAAAAGCAAACAGGCTTTCAAAGAATAATAATATAAGAAAACAGAATAAAACAAAAGGAATCTAACCAGAAAAGGACAAAGCTTACAACAAATGTAAGGAAATGAGCCAAAGAAAGAAACACATATAGATACAGAAAAAATGTTATATTTATATACACAAGAATCTCATAAAAACACAAAACCGGAAGCCATAATATATAGACACAATAGCTGTAAGGTTTAAAAAAAATGACCGCACAAATAATATGTGACAAAGAACCTCCAAAGAACTCATGAATTCATTCTGTATGGAAACTGATATTAGGGTTAGGTATTGAGTCAGGTGTCCACGTTTCTCAGTGTCCCTTAGAGCTGAAACTCCTCTGGAGCAGAACCATGCAGGTCCCACACATGCTGCCACAGTCTCTGTGATATTATCTGTGAGCTTGCTATAAATCTCCTTCATGATTTTGAATTACATCCATTGAGTCCCTGTTGTAAGTGTTGCTTTTATTTACTCAGACGTTGGAGAATAACATGAGAGCCATATTGAAGCTTTACAAATACATGGCTTGGGCTGAGCCAGTGTGTTTCTATCTAACTATCCATAAGCCTAGGCCTAGAAGCGTCTAACTCCTATACAACATAATCTTCTGTAAGTACAGATCTTGCAGATTCAGTTACCAGCTTCTGGCTACTAACTTAAGCCTAAAATGTTTTCAGTATCTCAGACTTAGTGTTGAATAAACTCACCTTTTCTATTTCTTTCTGAGGGCTTTGTGTCTGGTTGAATTCAGGTGTTTAGAATCAAACTCTTCTCCAACCTGACTGATTCAAATTGACTCCTCTTTACTTTTCACTGAATTGCTCTGCTTGGAGAATATGCCTCTGAATTCTACAAACTGAACTGACTACATGAACTGAATGGAATTGAACGCAACTGAAGCGAACCAAACAACTCCATCCCTCCCTGCACTGCTCTTAAGCAGCCTTTCTTTCTTGTCTGTCCTCATGATACTTGGGCGTAACCTATCACTCACTCATTCTGCCAAATCTTTCTCTTATTCGCCATTTCATCTGTCCCTCAAGTAGATATCATTTTATGGGATTAAAAGTGAATGCTAAAGGTATATCTGTATTCCAGCCAGATGGATTAAAGGTAGTGTCTGTATTCTAGCCAGAGTGACTAAAGATGTCATTTCAGCTGAGTCCCACATACCTAGAAGGTTTTTGGATAATGGAAAAAGGCACAAGGGGCTTACAGATGGCAAAGCACATGCCAGCCTAGTTGAGTCCTTAAAACCCCAAAAATTATAAGTTATATGTTTAAAAGGCAGTACTGTCCATCCCCTATCAAAAAGGGAGCAAGCAAAAGATCGCCACAACCCATGTAAAAACTCAGGTTCAAGATGCCTAAGCTATGCTGAAACTCTAAAAGTAAAAGGGAGTTTATATAAAGTTTGGCTATAAAGGCATAACCACCCATCCCCATACAAAAAAAGTGGGGGGCAAGCCAAGAGTAACCACAGCAATGTAAACAATCAGTTACAAGATGCCTAGGGAATGCTTTAGCTCTAAAGGTAAAGGGAAGTATATATGAAGTTTGGCTATAAAGGACTAACTGCCCATTCCGTATGGAAATCCCAATAGGACAAAAATAGATGCAACATATATAAAACATAGGCCTAACCCTCTAAACAGGTACAAGATGCCTAGGATATGCTGAAACTCTAAAGTAAAATGGAGTTCATGTAAAGTTTACTTAAAACATGCCTTTTCTATTGCTCCAGGCAACCAGCTTGTCTCTGAAGGGGGGCCTTTTCTCAGAAGACAGGAGGCATCCTGGCCTAAAACAACAGGCTCCCAAGAGCCCAGAGAGGATATTTAGTTCTACACAACCTTGTTTTGATTTCAACATGATAATAACTATATGTTCAATAATAATTGTAACTTATATTGCTGATCCTACTATGTGGCAATAGCTCTGAAACTGACTGAGACATGGATGTCTATCCATAGCCAATAATTCTTGTTGAAAAAATGTACATGCCATTTTTTCAAAAGGCATAAATAAAGACTTACAGCTGTTCTTTTTTTCTGCTCATACAAAGAGCAGAAAGCCATCCTTAATTGGTCTTTGCATCCTGTACATCTCATACATTTATAAATTCAGAACTGTATAATGCTTGTGAGAAATTATATATTTTCAGAACAAAAGAACAAGATGCCACTGATGCTGGATCAAACCTGACAGGACTCATCCTTTCAGCTCAAAGAGAACCGGACACATCTGTTCATCTTGAATATTCTAGCATTCTCCTTGTTCCAATCTCAACTGCTTTAATTGCTGTTCCTCATCAAAGCCTGCTCCCAAGAGAGCTTTGAAGAAAGCTACTAATCTCAATTAGTCTAGCATCTCAAACTATTCCAGACAGGACTTCTATTAAGAACAAAAGTTATCAACATTCAAAGACTGGACCACAAATGTTAATGCTAGCTTAATTAACCATTTTCCCAATTTTCACTGGGCTCCCAAAAAGGATTTCTTCATGTCCAAAAAATCAGCAAGAAGAAATCCATGACAATTTCACTTAAGAGGGATTGGGTAGGCTTTTGCTTGTTTTCTGGAGCTATGAATGTTTATTGTCATTGGGAGTTGGTTATAAGTTATCAATGGCCTTATCCTGATAGAAAACAAATATAAACTCGTGTATTTCTCTCTTTTCTTTCCTATATCTTTATTTCTTTCATAGGTAAGGAGAAAGGGAGTTGAAAAGAAAGGGAATACACATATATCTTAGAGGAATAATAATACAAAAGGTATATTATTGAATCTACTCAACTTAAGGCTTTATTTATTATTCTCAAATAAGGTTATTTTTTTACTCATTGGTATAGGATTTTGTAAATTGATGGAAAAATGAGTCTATTTTTTGATACAATGGTATAAATTTTACTATATCCATACAAATTCAAGGTTATTTCCAATGCTTTTAAACTGCTATTCCAAACTGTTTAGGATATCATGTAGTGCAAGTTAATTGTTAGTCAATAAACTCATTGTCATGTCAGACAGTAGTCTAATTTATCACAAAAATATACATCATAGGTTTAATATATAGATATAATTCTATAGATAGCTAAATTAAATAAAAATAGATAAGTCTTTAAAGACCCCAGAGACCTACAGAATATGGCATTTAACTTTTTTTTTCATTATTTTAAGGATTCTTTGACAATGAGACATGTCATCTCTTGGCAACACCCAGCCTACCTCAAAGATGAATAGCATCAAAGAAACCCCAAATGGAAATGTCTTCAAAGGTGGCAAACTAGACCCACTTGGGCAAAGAAAATGCCCTCACTTCATGACAGACAGAATTTTCCATAAAATGAACAGACTGCCAAGACAGGGTAAGCAAGTCCGAAACAGTTCCTGATTCACATATCTGTCTGTCAAATATACTGAGACAGAAGGCTGAAGATGATGCTCCCACTTTAAAGGCAGTTTTATGTGGCTGTCTAGAGAGCAAACTGTCTCTGTCAATTTTCTCTCTCTCGATCTTTTTTTTTTTTCATAAGCAGCTAACACGCACTTTCTATTTACTCAAGCAATTAATTTTATTAATTCTCAAGTCTCTGATGGGGTTGAAGACTAGATAATCATAGTGTTACAATACGTTTATTTGCTTAGAATTTGAAGGGATGTGGTAGGTCCAGATAGACATTTTATGTTAATAGATACACACTAAAAAAATGACTTGGGATTTATGTTGAGGCCTTTGATCCATTTGGACTTTAGTTTTGTGCAGGGTGATGAATAGGGATCTGTTTACATTTTTCTACTGGTAGACATCCAGTTAGGCCAGCACCATTTGTTGAAGATGCTTTCTTTTTTTCAAAGTATGGTTTTGGGTTCATTGTCAAAAATCAATTATACATTGGGGTGTGGGTTTATTTTTGAGCCTTCTATTCAATTCCATTGATCCACATTTCTGTTTCTATGCCAGTATCATAACATTTTTATTACTATTGCTCTGTAGTGTATCTTGAGATGCTAGATGGAAATACCTTAGGATGATCTGTTGTTGCATATGATCATTTTGGCAATTCTCTTTTTTGTTTGTTTTTTGTTCTTGTTTTTGTTTTTCCATATGAAGTTGAGAATTTTTCTTTCAAGGTCTTTAAAGAATTGTTTTGGTATGGTGATGGGAACTGCATCGATTCTGTAGATGGCTTTTGGCATGATGGCAATTTCCACTATGTTAATCCTACCCATCTATGGGCATGGGAGATTTTTCCATCTTGTGATATCTTCTTTGATTTCTTTCTTCAAAGACTTGAAATTTTTTTTTTCAAACAAGTCTTTCACTTTCTTAGTTAGAGTCACACCAAGTTACTTTACGTTATTTATGGCTTTTGTAAAAGGTGTAGTTTTCCTAAATCTGTTAGAGAACACCAACAGCACCGTCTCTAAGATCAACAATCAATAAATGGGACCTCATGAAAATGAAAAGCTTCTGTAAAGCAAAAACACTGTTATCAGAATAAATGACAGCCTACAGACTAGGAAAGTATATTCACCAACTCTATATCTGACAGAGGGCTAATATCCAGAATATATAAAGAACAAAAAAGTTAAAAAGCAACAAAACAAGTAATCCAATTTTAAAAAATGAGGTACAGAGCTAAACAGAGAATTCTGTGAAGAGGAATATTAAATAGAAGAGAAACAGTTAAAGAAATGTTCAATGCAGGAGCCTACCACAGAGGGCCTCTGAAAGGCTCTACCCTGCAGGGTATCTAAGCAGATGCTGAGACTTATAACCAAACTTTGAGCACAGTGCAAGGAATCTTATGACAGAAGGGGGTGGGGGATAGTAAGATCTGGAGAGGACAGGAGCTCCACAAGGAGAGCAACAGAACCAAAAATTTTGGGCACAAGGGTCTTTTCTGAGACTGATACTCCAGTCAAGGACCACTCATGGAGATGGTCTGGAACCCCTGCACAGAAGTAGCCTATGGCAGTTCAGTGTCCAAGTGGGTTCCATAGTAATGAGGACAGGGAAAGAAAGGAACTGATTGGCCTGCTGTTTGAAGAGGAAGGGAGAGTGGGTTTGGGAGGGAAGGTGGCAGGGAACAAACAGGGGGATACAAAGTGAATAAACTGTAATTAATAGAAATAAAGAAAGAAAAAAAAATGTGCAATGTACTTTGTCATCAGAGAAATGCAAATCAATACGACTTTGAGATTTTACCTTACACCCACCAGAATGGCCAAGATCAAAAATTCAAGTGACAATACATGCTGGAGAGGATGTGGAGAAAGGGGAAACCTCTTCATTGCTGGTGGGAATGTAAACTTTTTCAACCACTTTGGAAAACAATCTGGCACTTTCTCAGACAATTAAGAATAGTGCCACCTCAAGATGCAGCTATACCACTCCTAGACATATATCCAAAATATGCTCAAGTACACAACAAGGACATTTACTCAGGCATGTTTGTAGCAACTTTATTCGTAATAGCCAGAACCTGGAAACAACCCAGGTGCCCCTCAGTTGAGGAATAGACAAAGACATTGTGGTATATTTACACAATAGAATACTACTCAGCAATTAAAAACAAGGAAATCATGAAATTTACTGGCAAATCGTGAGGTCTAGAGAAGAACATCCTGAGTGAGGTATTCCAGAAATGGAAAGAAACACAGGGTATATACTCACGCATAAATGGCTATTAGATATATAATATGAGATAAACAAGCTAAAATCTGTATACCTAAAGAAGCTAAGCAAGAAGGAGGACCCTGGGTAAGATGCTCAATCCTCACTCAGCAAAGCAAACGGTTTGGACTTCAGAAGATGGAGAAAACAAGGAACAGGACAGAAGCCTACCACAGAAGGCATCTGAAAGCTCTACCCGATAGGGTATCAAAGGATAGGCTGACACTTTTTCCCAAACTTTGGACAGAGTTCAGGGAATCCTAGGAAAGAAGGGGGAGATAGAAAGGGGAGATAGAAAGTTTCTAGAGGGGACAGGAGCTCCAAAAGGAGAGCAACAGGACAACAGGACCAAGAAATCTGGGCCTAGGGGTCTTTTCTGATACCTCAACCAATGACAATACATGGAGACCTAAAACACCTAGAACCCTTGCACATGGCAACTCAGTCTCCAGGTGGGTTCCCTAGTAATGGGAACAGGGACTGTCTCTGACATGGACTCAGTGGCTGGCTCTTTCTTCATCTTCCTCTGAGAGGGGTGCAGCCTTACCAGGACACAGAGGAAGACAATGCAGCCAGTCCTGATGAGACATGATAGGCTAGGGTCCAATGGAGAGGGAGAAGGACCTCCCCTCTAATTGGACTTGGAGTGGGGCATGGGAGTAGATGAGGGAGGAGGATGGGTTTGGGAGGAAATGAGTGAGGAGGCTGCAGCTAGGATACAAATTGAATAAACTGTAATTAATATAAGAAATAAAAAATTACTTAGGTACAAAACCTTAGACCCTGATAGATAAAATAAATATTTTTTTCAAGATTGCTAAATACATTTAGAATAGAAATTATATATACATATATATGTAATATATATGTATATGTATATATGTAATATATATATATATTACCTATTGGTTTTTTGAATTGTTTCATAATTGTTCTTACTGTAAAATAATGGCCTTTTTGTTTAGACAGAAAAGAGGAATTGTTGGAAGTTGGTCTGATGCCCACAATATCTTGTCCCTGCTCAGAAGAGCACATTCTCACATAAACCTATTCTTTGTGTAAACCTGCCTAAGTTATTATACCTTATTGGTTGATTAAACAGCCTATCCCTGGGCAAGGTAGAATGGAGTAGGCATGGATATGGTTCCTGGGCTTTGAGGTTTTGTGTGTTCAAGAGGGAATCATGAGAATCCAATGGATGATAAGAGAAGAGGAAAGAGGACACCAGGATGGGTTATTATGAAGAAGAAACCATGTGGCACAAAGAAAGGTCTCCAGTAAAAACGTGGAAACTCACTTATATAGACCTATAAGATATGGTAAACATAATGAAATCTATACACCTAAAAAAGATAATCAATTGAGCGGACATGGGGTAAGATGATCAATCCCCGTTTAGAAAGACAGATGGGATGTGCATTGAACGTATGACAGGAGTCTATTGAGCGCATCTGAAAGACTCTAACTAGCAGTGTTTTCAAAGCAAAGACTCATGACCAAACCTTTGGCAGAGTACAGGGAATCATAAGAAAGATTGGGAGTTAGTCTGATACAGAAAGGATAGGAGCTCCACAAGGACCAAATATATCTGGGCACAGGGTCTTTTCTGAGACTGACATTCAACCAAGGGCCATGTATGGATATAACCTAGAACCTCCGCTCAGATGTAGCCTGTGGTAGCTCAGCAACCAATTGGTTTCCCAAAGTGAGGGGAACAAGGACTATTTCTAACAGGAACTCAATGACTGGCTCTTTGGTCTCCCCACCCCCGAAGGGAGGAGCAGTCCTGTTAGGCCACAGAGGAGGGCTTTGCAGCCAGTCCTGAAGATACCTGATAAAACAGGATCAGATGAATGGGGAGGAGGTCCCCCCTATCAGTGGACTTGGAAAGGGGCATGGTGGAGATGAGGGAGGGAGGGAGGGACTGGGAGGGAATGAGGGATCGGGACACGGCTGGGATATAGAGTTAATAAAATGTAACTGATAAAAAAAATTAAAGAAAGAAAAAAGGCAGATTAAAAAAAAAAACAAAAACGTGGAAACTCCCAGGGACTGTGGATGAAAGGTAGGCTAGAAGGTTAGTATTAAGGTGGATGGCATTGGATGGAAGTCAGGAGATGGATGGTGAGAATTTTGAGACATTGTAGGTAAAATATATGCTAAACCCAAGGTATCTGTGTTTATTACTTGTGATGTGGGATTGAGCCTGTTACCCAGGGTCCTCCTTCTTCCTTAGCTTGTTTAGATGTACAGATATTAGTATGTTTATCCTATATTATATGTCTAAAATCACTTATACATGATTATATATCATGTGTATCTTTCTGCTTCTGGGATTCCTCATCCAATGCTGGGAGCCAAAGCTATTTACTGAAGCCAAAGCCAAATAGTGAGCAAAGGTCATTTAGTGGAGCCCTAAAGCTATTTAGTAAAAGAGTTACCTAGGACTGTAAATCATGGGTGATAGATTTGTGAGGATATCCATCTGTTAGTTTTAGAGCATCCATGAATTATCTTAAGAAAACATCCTTATGGTATTTTGCAGATTCAATATTTAAGCCATGAAAACACTCTTCCTATCTCCTGCAGCAGTAATTTAGCCTTCCCCCTTTCTTGCATTCTCCCTACATAAGTTGGGTAAAAATTTCTAATAAAGGAGGCTTTGACCAGACAAACAGACTTGGCCGTCATTCCTTGTGTCTCTTGTCCTCCCTTCATTCTTTCCACCCCCCTCTTTATGAACCCGTTGAACTTCCGTGGGTTGGGACAATCCAGGATGATCTTTTCTAGTTCCCACCATTTGCCTACAAATTTCATGATTCCCTTGTTTAATTGCTGACTAGTATTTCATTGAGTAAATGTACCAAATTTCTGTATTAATTCCTCAGTTGAGGGACATGTGGGTTGTTTCCAGGTTCTGCCTATTATGAATAAAGCTGCTACAAACATGGTTAAACAAATGTCCTTGTTGTGTACTTGAGCATATTTTGGATATATGCCCAGAATTGCTTTAGTTGGATCTTGAGGTAGCCCGACAGATTGATTTCCAAAGTACTAGCTGTACTATTTTACATTCCCACCAAGCAATGGAGGAATGTTCCCTTATCTCTATTTTATTGCCAGCATGTGTTGTCACTTGAGGTTTTGATTTTAGCCATTCTGATAGGTGTGAGGTGAAATCTCTGGGTTGTTTTGATTTGCATTTCCCTGATGACTAAGGAAGTTAAGCATTTCTTTAATTGCTTTTCTGCTATTCCATATTCCATATTCCTCTATTGAGAATTCTCTGTTTAGCTCTGCACCCCATTTTTTAATTAGATTACTTGATTTGTTGCTTTTTAACTTCTTGAGTTCTTTATATTTTCTGGATATTAGTCCTGTGTCAGATATAGGGTTGGTGAAGTTGCCCTCTCAGTCTGTAGGCTGTTGTTTTGTTCTGATGATAGTGTCCTTTGCTTTACAGAAGCTTTCCAGTTTCATGAAGTCCCAATTATTGATAGTTGATCTTAGAGCATGTGCTGTTGGTGTTCTGTTCAGGAAGTTGTCTTCTGTGCCAATGAGTTCAAGGTATCCATGTCGAGGAAAGAAATTTATCTGTAATTTTCTCTTCATTGGGTCTTTATATGGCTTGTGTACCAGGGTAACTATGGAATTATAAAGTGATTTGGATGTTTTCTTTTGATTCTATTTTGTAAAATAATTTGAAGAGTACTCCCAAAAGTTATTTTAAGTCTGGTAGGTATCTGACAGCAAACATTTTAACCTTGTCATTTATCTATCTATCTATCTATCTATCTATCTATCTATCTATCTATCTATCTATTTATTTTGGATGGGAGACTTTTAATCATTGCTTCTATTTCATTGGGGAGAGGGGATAATTGGTCCCTTTAAAGGATGTATCCCATTGAAAATTTACTTTTGTAGATGTTATAGATTGAGAAAATTATCAATTTATTTTAGATTTTACAATTTGCTAGAGTAAAGTTTTTAAATTATGACCTATAGTACTTTGGAATTTTACGGTATATGTATCTTTTACTCTCTAATTTTTCAAACTGTTTTTTGTTTTTTATCTTTTCACCTTTTGTTAATTTGCTGGAGGTTTATCAGTCTTGTTTGATGTTCTCAATAAATTATTTTATTGAAACTTCCTATTGTTTACTGTTCTTGTTTTTATTTTATTGATTTCAACTCTGGATTTGATTATTTCTATTCCTTTTGGGTGATATTTCTTTCTTTTATTATTTATTTATTTATTTTTTTAAATCTGTAGATTTCAGTTAAGCCATTAAGTTACTTAGGTGGTATCGTTCCAATAATTTTAAGTAAGTATCTACTTCTATAACCTTTGCTCTTAACACTGCCTTTATCGTACTCATAAATTTGAGTGTGCTGTGTTTTTGTTTTCATTCAATTCCAAAAACTTTTATTTTTTTCTCAATAACTGTCTTAACCTATTCAGTCAGAGCATTTCAATTTCCAAGAGTTTATAATTTTATTTTTGTTGTTGTTGTTGTTATTGTTGTTGGTTAATCCCTGCTGTAATTTATTGTAGTTAGAGAAAAAAAAAAGGTATTATTTCCATTTTCTTGTATCTGTTGAGACTTTCTTTGCATCAAAGTATGTGATCAAATTTGGAAAAAGCTTCTGCAGGTGCTGAGAGGAAAGTGTGTGTGTGTGTGTGTGTGTGTGTGTGTGTGTGTGTGAAATGTTTTGTAAATATTTGATGGGTCCATTTGGTTTATAACATCAGTTAGATATAACATTTCTCAGTTTATGTTTTGTCTCTATGACCTGACTATTGGGGAATGTAAAGGCTTGAAGTCACCCACTATCACTGTGTGAGGATGCATGTGAGCTTACATGTAATGTTTTTTTCTTTTATAAGCTTGGGTATCCTTATGTTTGGTGCGAAGATGTTAAGAATTTTAACATCATCTTGTTGGATATTTTCAGTGATGAATATGTAGTGTCCTTCCCTCATTCTTTGTATTAGTTTTCATTGGATATCTATTTCACTCGATATTTAAAAATGCTACAGCGCAGAATTCTACCAGACCTTCAAAGAAGAGCTAACACCAATTCTCTTCAAACTATTCCACAAAGTAGAAACAGAAGGAACATTACCAAACTCATTCTATGAAGCCACAGTCATCTTGGTACCTAAACCTCACAAAGACTCAACAAAGAAAGAGAATTTCAGGCCAATCTCCCTTATGAACACTGATGCAAAAATACTTAATAAAATACTTGCAAACCGAATCCAAGAACACATCAAAGATATTATCCATTATGACCAAGTAGGCTTAATCCCAGGTATGCAGGGGTGGTTCAATATACGGAAATCCATCAATGTGATCCACCATATTAACAAACTGAAAGAAAAAAAAAAACACATGATAATCTCCCTAGATGCTGAAAAAGCATTTGAGAAAATCCAACATCCATTCATGTTTAAAGTATTGGAGAGAGCAGAGATACAAGGCACATATCTAAACATAGTAAATGCGAAATACAGCAAGCCTATAGCCAACATCAAACTAAACGGAGAGAAACTTAAAACAATCCCATTAAAATCAGGGACAAGGCAAGGCTGCCCACTCTCTCCATATCTCTTCAACATAGTGCTGGAAGTCCTTGCTAGAGCAATAAAACAGTTGAAGGAGATCAAGTGGATACAGAT
The DNA here is from genome assembly GCF_030254825.1 of Meriones unguiculatus. NCBI lineage: Eukaryota > Metazoa > Chordata > Mammalia > Rodentia > Muridae > Meriones > Meriones unguiculatus. The sequence continues at coordinate 91,721,893 of NC_083357.1, read as the reverse complement.
TGGAAAAGAAGAAGTCAAATTATCACTATTTGCAGATGATATGATAGTATACGTGAGTGACCCCAAAAACTCCACTAGGGAACTCCTACAGCTGATAAACACCTTCAGCAAAGTGGCCGGATACAAAATTAACTAAAAAAAAAAATCAGTAGCCCTCCTGTATACAAAAGACAGAAGGGCTGAGAAAGAAATTAGGGAAACAACACCCTTCACAATAGCCACAAATGACATAAGGTACCTCGGAGTAACCCTAACCAAGGAAGTCAAAGACTTGTATGAAAAAAATTTCAAGTCTCTGAAGAAAGAATTAGAAGAAGATATGAGAAGATGGAAAGATCTCCCATGCTCATGGCTTGGCAGGATTAACATAGTAAAAATGGCCATTTTACCAAAAGCAATCTACAGATTCAATGCAATTCCCATCAAAATACCAACACAATTCTTTACAGACCTGGAAAGAAAAATTCTCAACTTTATATGGAATAACAAGAAACCCAGAATTGCTAAAACAATCCTCTACAATAAAAGATCTTCTGGAGATATCTCTATCCCTGATCTTAAGTTGTACTATAGAGCAACACTTTTAAAAACTGCATGGTACTGGCATAGAAACAGAATGATGGATCAATGGAACCAAACAGAGGACCCAGAAATAAACCCACACACTTATGGACACCTGATCTTTGACAAAGATGCCAAAACCATTCAATGGAAAAAAGATAGCATCTTCAACAAATGGTGCTGGTCCAACTGGATGTCTACATGTAGGAAAATGAAAATAGATCCATACTTATCACCCTGCACAAAACTGAAGTCCAAGTGGATCAAAGACCTCAACATAAAACCAGACACATTAAATCGGCTAGAAAAAAAGTGGGGAATACCCTAGAACTCATTGGTACAGGAGAAAACTTCCTAAACAGAACACCAACAGCATAGGCTCTGAGAGCAACAATCAATAAATGGGACCTCATGAAACTGAAAAGCTTCTGTAAAGCAAAGGACACCGTCATCAAAACAAAATGACTGCCTACAGATTGGGAAAGAATCTTCACCAACCCTTTATCTGACAGAGGACTCATATCCAGTATATATAAAGAACTAAACAAGCTGAAAAGCAGCAAACCAAGTAATCCACTTAAAAAAATGGGGAACATAGCTAAACAGAGAATTCTCTGTAGAGGAATATCGAATGGCAGCGAAGCACTTAAAGAAATGCTCAACCTCATTAGCCACCAGGGAAACGCAAATCAAAACAACCCTGAGATTTCTTTCACCTTACACCCATGAGAATGGCCAGTATCAAAAACTCAAGTGACAACACATGCTGGAGAGGTTGTGGAGAAAGAGGAACCCTTCTCCACTGCTGGTGGGAATGTAAACTTGTACAACCACTCTGGAAATCAATCTGGCGCTTTCTCAGACAACTAGGAATAGCGCTTCCTCAAGATCCAGCCATAGCACTCCTAGGCATATATCCAAAAAAGGCTCAAGTACACAAAAAGGACATTTGCTCAACCATGTTGGTAGCAGCTTTATTTGTAATAGCCAGAAGCTGGAAACAACCCAGATGCCCCTCAACTGAAGAATGGATGCAGAAATAGTGGTACATCTATACAATGGAATACTACTCAGCAATGAAAAACAAGGAAATCTTGAAATTTGCAGGTAAATGGTGGGACCTGGAAAGGATCATCCTGAGTGAGTTGTCCCAGAAGCAAAAAGACACACATGGTATATACTCACTCATATAGACATACAACATAGGACAAACCCACCAAAATCTATGCATCTAAAGAAACCAAGCAAGAGAGAGGACCCTAACTAAAATGTTCAATCCCCACCTGAAAGGCAAAGAGGATGGACATCAGAAGAAGAAAATAGGAAACAACCTAGAAACCTGCTACAGAGGGCCTCTGAAAGCCAGAAGAAGAAATCAGGAAACAAACTAGGAACATAACAGAGAGGGCCTCTGAAAGCCTCTGCCCTGCAGACTATCAAAGTAGATGCTGAGCCTGATGGCCAACTCTTGGGCAGAGTGAATGGAATTTTATGTAAGAAGTGGGAAATAGTAAGAGCTGGAGAGGACAGGGTCACCACAAGGAGAGCAACAAAACAAGAAAATTTGAACATAGGGAACTTCTCAGAGACTCATACTCCAAGCAAGGACTATTCATGGAGATAACCTAAAACCCCTGCACAGATGTAGCCCATGGCAGGTCAGTGTCCAAGTGGGTTACATAGTAATGTGAAGAGGGACTGCCTCTGACATAATCTGATTGGCCTGCTCTTTGATCACCTCCCCCTGAGGGGAGAGCAGCCCTAGCAGGCCACAGAAGAGGACAGTGCAGCCACTTTTGATGTGAACTGATAGACTAAGATCAGAAAGGAGAGGAGAACCTCCCCTATCAGTGGACTTGGGGAGGGGCATGCATGCAGAAAGAGGAGGGAGGGTGGGATTGGGAGGGGAGGAGGGAGGGGCTTATGGGAGGATACAAAATTAATTAAGTGTAATTAATAATAATAATAATAAAAGAAAAATAAAGTTAAGGTTCACCATAAAAAAATGCTACATTAAATGTTTTCTTTGATTCCTTTGCTGAGAATGTCGTTTTTTTTATTTATTTTTTTCACAGATATAGTGTCTATTCTTAATTTTAAGGTCTATTTCTTGGATGGATGCTGCAGAAGGTCATTTCTTGTTTTCTAATCCAGTCTGTTAGTTTTTTGTTTTGTTTTGTTTTGTTTTTTAAATCATGATTTGTCTGTTTTATGCTGAGATTTGCCTATCAATAGCACATTTTGTTGAGTCCTATTATTTGTCCTGGTGATATGGACTATTTTTTTCTTTTAGTTTGTTTGTCTGAAATTATTTATCCTTTTCATTTTCTTGGTGCTTAACCTCTTTGGGTTGAAGTTTTCTTTCTAGTACTTACTGTAGAGTTGTATTTGTATACAGATACTGCTTAAATTTGTTTTTGGCATGAAATGTTTTTCTCCATCCATCGTGATTAAATGTTGTGGTGTATATAGAAATCTGGGCTGGTATTTGTCTGATAGTTTGTAGAATATTGGTCCACCCCTTTTCGACTTTTAGAGACTCCATTGTGAAATCAGTTGTTATTCTAATAGGTCTGCCTTGATTTGTTGTTCGGTCTGTTTTCATTGCAGCTTTTAATAGTCCTCCTTTGTTCTATATATGAAGTGTTTTGATTACTGTGTCTAAGATAAAGTTGAGGATGGCGAAAGCATGATCAAAAATATTGCATGAAAGTTTTTTTTCCATCAAAAATTTGGTTTGTGATAAAAAATTCAAAGCTTATTAATATAACTTACAAACAGCATATTATTGGGGTTATCTTTACTTTAGCACATTATTAGAATGTTAAATCCAGTCTTAAAAGAAAAATATGTGGCATAAGTTTTGTTTGAAAAGCTGGTAAGGTCAAGACTGAGAAACACAAATGTAGCAAATGAGTTCAGAAACTAAAGAAAACAACTTAATAGCTCAATGTGTTTTGCTTTAACTATTTCAATATGAAGATTTAGGAAATTTTACATATGCAAACCAGATTATTTATTATTACTATGTACCTAACAAAAGAAAGAATCCTACACTGTATTTCTTATTTGATAATCCCTTTAATTTTGATGACAGAATTAAATGTCTTATAGGCATTCACTAATTATATTTTGTTTTAACTAAAAATCTTGATGAAACTGCTTTCATATGAAAACTATGTATGTATGTATACATGTGTGTATGTATGCATGTATTCTCTGAGATGACTTGTATCTATATTCTTATGCCATTGTCACTCAAGTTGCTAAAGAATAAACTCTTTGTATTCCCTTAGAAGAGAGAATTGTATATTGTAATTGCTAATAACAAGATCAGGAGTCATGACCTGGCATAGCCAAGATACAGGATGATAGTCATAAACTGATCAATATAGATAGCTATGCCAATTTTCATACTTTCTTGGCATCAGTAAACACCAACTTTTCTGAAATCACTCTTTCCCTTGGCAAGTATTTTAAATATGGCTAATAAGTTAAAAAATCCTAAAGAATTTTATATGATCTAAGAAAAGCATGACTCATTATTACTCAAGTCCTTCTTCCCAGAATGCCTGCTTTCCTGACATTTTGGAAATGAGAATCAGAAAAACAGGCGATGCATTTTATGTGGTTTTAATTTAATTTAAGTACAATTCTATGAATACTGTTTAAAGGATTTTTTGAAATTCTATCTTTGATTTTATTAAAGTTGCTTAGCAAAGTCAGAGGCCATTGAACTGTAAGTTCTTTGTGTCTCTGTTTGAATAATAACACACATAATCAAATAAAGTCAGTGAAGTGTGCACAATCATATTATCTAACACTGTTTGTGATGCTTTGTGCTGGCTCTCTGAAAGCTAAAGAAATATGTGTCCTCATTGTAGGAGTAATAAACACGGGCAATTATGTGTGATTATGAAGATTAAGTTCTAATTAAGGCTCAATTTCAATAATGTACTCATCCACAAATCTTTTTAAAGTTTTCAGTGACACGAAAAAAAGATCAAGGTAAGTCAAAGTACTAGTACTCACCATGAGTAACAATGAAATAATTTGACCAGTGTTCTGCACATAGGTCAGTAGTCTAGCAGTGTAGTAGTTCTTTGCTTTTATATAAATAGAGTACTTTTTGTGGCACTTAAACATCAAGAAGAATTTTTACATCTAATGGTCATAGTAACTACTTCCAAATGTGCTTTTTTGTTTGTTACTTATATGCCTGAAAGTGTATTCTTAGCATCAGTTGCAATGTTTTCTGAAAAACACAAACAGAAATTTTCTTTTTAAACTTTGTATTCTTTCTTTAAAAGACTGAAGGAAATACTGCACATTGCATAATTTTATTATGACAATTAGAAAACACAGGATGCAATAAAAATATTGGATTATCATAATGTGTTTGTATCATTCATTCACAATAAAATTATATTGTTTTATAAACTTCAGAAATTTTATTATTAGTTAAATAATTAATATATTTCAGAAATATTAAAACTATGTAACAATTTGTACAATAACTTATACTCCCCATGTAAATGTTTTAGATCATATATTTATTTTATGTAATATATGTAATTTACATAAAATTATTATGTTAATAACTCTTACAGTTTTTTTTTCATTTATCAAAGATATATACAATACAACTTAGTCAGTGCTGGTCTTTCGGTCAACTCTGCCTAAAACCCTCTCTAGCTTCATGTTTTCTGTTTTTTTATATAACTTACTAAGTCCTGTAAGTGCTGCCTAAATGGGCAGACTGGTAGCATTATCCAGTAAGATATGGGCACTATATAAAGGCCAACACTCAGCATGTCAGGTACCGTAAGACTGTCACTTAGGTGAGGAGAGTGAGCTTTGTAGTTTCAATTACTTGATCATAAAAACAGAATAAGTGAGTGAGCTGGATTTTGAACCCATGCAATTTTCTGGTATCGTTAAAATCTCTTATTCATTTTAACAGTCATATTGATTTTAAAACAAATATTTACAGAAATTAACACTCTAGTCTTTACATGGGGCTTAGTAGAAATAAGCGCATACTGTTTTACCTTGTTTTCTGGAGACAGAGCCATGACTTATAAGAAATGCAGAACTCAACCACATTAAACATGTAGAAATCCACCCGTAGGTTAAGTAACAAAAATCCTTTGTGTGTATGAAGTGTTCTATCTGCAAATCAGAAGAAGGCATCAGATCACATTATAGATAGTTATGAGCCACCATGTAGTTGCTGGGAATTGATCGTGGGACCTCTGGAAGAGCAACCACTGAGGGCTCTTAACCTCTGAGACATTCACCCAACAAGGGATCACAGCAGATCCTGAGACTCAGGGTCAAACTTTGGGCAGAGCGCAAGGACTCTAATGGAGGAAGAGTCCGGTGGGGATAGAGGGACATGGAGGAGACAGGAGCCCAACAAGGAGACCAAATAAACAAAAAAATCTGAGCCCAGGGCGTCCTGAAGAGACTTATGCACCAACAGAAGGCCATGAATGGAGAGGACCTAAAACTGAGATGGCTCAGATACAGCCATTGGCAGTTCAGTCTCCATGTGGATCTCTGAGCGAGGAGAACAGGGGCTGCCTCTATCATGAACTCAGTTGATTGCTTTGTGATCCCTCGCCCCTGGTGTTGCAGCCTTGCCAGGCCACGAAGGGAGAGGATCCAATCAGTCCATATGAGACTTAACAAGATATAGACAGATGGCAATAGTGGAGAACTTCCCTTTCAGTGGACTAAGGGAAGGGGATGAGGGGAAGACAGAGGGAGGGTGGGACTGGGGGAATTTAGGAAGGGGAGGTCAATGGGATATATAATGAATAAATTGTGAAAAATTTTAAAAAAGAATAATAAAAAAATTCTGTATTGATGTAGAAATCTATTTTGTTCATTCTTTTTTTAATTATTTCAATTCCATCTAGAATAAATATCATGTTATATTTTATGTTCATTCTTCATTAATTACCTATAGAATTTTATTTTATAAACCTGAATTGAATAATTGAATATTGACTATTAATGACATTTTTGCTTTTTGCATAAATAGTCATGCTATGTCCAGTTGTTTGAGTTGTTTTCTCTCATTTACTTTGGCACAGAGCACTCTAAAGCATTCATTTTCCAGTTAATCTATGCTGTATTTTGTTAAGAAAATATACTGGTATCTGTTTATGCACTTTTAAAGTACTATCCATATAGGTAATTCATAGATTTGTTACAGGAATTCTATTACTAAGAGATGAAAAAATAAGTGTGAGGCTGGAGAGATAGTTCAGTGGTTAAGAGCAATGGCCATTCTTCCAAAAGACCCAATTTTGATTCCCTGCACTTGCACAGGAACAATCCTATGTAACTCCAGTTCTTGGTCATCACTGGTGCCCTCTTTTAGCTGCTTGGGGCTCTGCACACCCAAAGTGTACAGACATAGATAACAAGAAAGTATCTACACACATAAAATTAAATGTAGGCAGAGAAAAACCCATGAGGCCTCAGTACTACATAAAGAACTACACACAGCTATGAAACCCTGGGAATGGGAGGAATGTATTCTTCTCCAGAGAAAAACATTCTAACTGATTATCCAATATGAAATCGTTGACCCTGAAAATATACAAATGACAATATAGACCAAAGTGATTAAATGTAGGAGTGTGTGTGTATATAACAACAATTAATGAAAAGATAAGCCATGATTTGATGAAGGAAGGTTGTATTGGAGGTTGAGGTGTGGTTGAAAGGAAGAAGGGAAGGGAGAAATAATTTAATTTATTCATAACTTTAAAGATTTTATATGTATATATTCTTTTATGCTGACATACAATTGTATGTACATTGTAATGATAATCCCGATATTCCTGATTTTTATAAAACATTTTGTATTGTTGTATATATTCCAAAAATTTTCATGAAGAGATTATAAAGATTCATGAGTGAGATAGCTGTGGTTGTTGATTGGTAATTTGCTGCAGAAGTTTTTGTTTTGTTTGCTGTTCTGAAACAGAGTCTCACAATGTAGCCTTGGCTGGTATGGACCTAATTCAGAGATCCATTTGCTTCTGTTTCCCAGCTGCCCAGATTGAAAGCATTTATCACCATGCCTGTAAATCACTGGGCAGGATTATTTTGAGAATTATTCTGCATTATAAAAATGTGTAAAGCAAAAGTGCATGACTGTTGATGCTGCAGAATCTCTAACTTCTACTTCCTTCAGTGTCCATTTTTCATTGATCACATTTCACTTTCTGTTAATTTTTTGGGTCTATAACATCTTCTTATTACTGTGCTTCATGTTTCAATTGTTTCATTTCCTAAGTTACTATGCATAAATGATTTTTATAAGAATTGTTTGCTTTCTGTTAGTGATTCTTATTTTAAATATTAGGAATCTTGTATACCTTGGATAGCATATATTTTTTGATGTAATATTTACAAATATCTTTCAAATATAATATTTGCATAATTGTAACATCTTATTTATGATTAGAATTAGTCTTACACTGTAATTGAAGATTTTTCTCTTTGGACAGAATAGCACATGTTGATGATTATTAATACTTAATAGTGATATATCTTTTAGTTAATCATTGGCTATTCCTAAACCAGCTGTGTACCTAAATTACCACATAGAGACTAGGATTTATTTAATTAACCTAGAGCACAATGCTGGGCAATAGTAACACCATCCTAAACCTCAAAGCCTGCATAGCTTCCTCCCATTCAGATATTTTCACATTATACTTGCTTTTTAGTCATAACTTAAGTCTGGTTCATTTCTCTTGATGTCTCCAGGTCCCCTTCTCTCAAACCTCTCCTCCCACTTTTGTCTTTCTCCTCCCCCTAGGACCAGGATGTCCCACCCTAGTCTCTCCAGCAATGGCTGGTTGTTTATATTGGCAACAGAGAGAATGAATGGTGGCATATTTATACAAACTTGAGACAGGTGATGCTTAGATTAAACAGATTGAAACCAAATAGTGGTGTATAGAAACCAGCATTTGAGTAAAATAGAAGTATTCTACCTTATAATATAAATATTTAATAATTTGTTTTTGGCATTAAAATTATAACTGAACATTGATATGGTATTAGTTTCTATGTCAATGATTATGTTACACTCCACCTACATAAATGTCAATGTGAAATATTACTTCATAAACAGATCAATAATTGTGCCTAACTCATACTAATATTTTAAAAACATTGGCTGTTTTTTGAGCCATTCAGTTTATACATCTGATTGCCCATCATAAGCATCTACACAATTCCAATTGCATATTTCAAAAATCATGTTATTATATTTTGCTATTTTCATTTAATTTTGTTATAAGAATTTTTTAATAGTATTGTGAACATTCTAGGCATAAACAGTCTGTAATATGAAACATATAAAATTTCATTGGGATTGAAGTAGACCTTTATGATATTAGAAATAATCTGTATAAATATATTTTTCTTTTTCTATTCTTTTCTATTGTTATTGTTTTTGTTGTTGTTTAAAGACAAGGTTTCTATGTTTAGCCTCAGCTGTCCTGAACTTGCTTTGTAGATGAGGTTGGCCTCAAACTCATAGAGATCTGCCTGTCTCTCTGCCTCCTCGAGTGTTGGGATTACAGAGGTGCACCACCACTCCCAGCTGAAAATTATTTTCTAATTAAGTATTATGTAATAGCTACATTTACTAAACTTTTGTCTCAAGAATTTGAATAGCCTCTTTTCATAAAATACCTTCAAATATACTTTCCATCAGTATGTGTGAGTTGATATTTTATTGTTGTAGAGACATAAAAAAATAGATATTTTTATGTTTTATTTGTGTATACCAATGGAAAAATGTAATTATTAATCCTCAAACTTTACTTTTGATCAACTTTATTTTATTTGTTAAGGTAAGTATGTGCTCTTAAAAAATTTTTTGTCTTCCTTTAAATCCTTAAAAATCTTTCAAAATTTTGCTAGATAAAAGTCAGCAAATTAAATAATGTTAATAGTAGATATTCTTGCCTGATGATTTCATCAAATGTATTTGTTTTCATTTTTCAACAATCAATAAATGGGACCTCATGAAACTGAAAAGCTTCTGCAAAGCAAAGGACACCGTCATCAAAACAAAACGACTGCCTACAGATTGGGAAAGAATCTTCACTTTATCTGACAGAGGACTAATACCGAGTATATACAAAGAACTAAAGAAGCTGAAAAGCAGCAAACCAAGTAATCCACTTAAAAAATGGGGAACGTGGTTGGCTACCCAGAGGCTATTTAAGCTGTGGGCTGGCTTTCCCCAGGGTCAGATGATTGTTCAAGGTTTCTGAATAAACTGCATTGAAAAAAAAAAAGAATAACATTTGCTATATTGACATAAGAGAAAATGCTTTTAAGATAATAAATGTTTTATGGTACCACGTATATAATAAGAGGTCCACATCCTTAGAAGGATATAATAATGTTAATAATATTTGTGCTGTACAGTAGATCGATAGATAACACGAAATAAAACCTGAAAGAATAAAAAAAATGGGGAACAGAGCTAAACAGAGAATTCTCGACAGAGAAATATCGAATGGCAGAGAAACACTTAAAGAAATGCTCATCCTCATTAGGCATCAGGGAAATGCAAATCAAAATGACCCTGAGATATCACCTTACACCCATCAGAATGGCCAAGATGAAAAACTCAAGCGACAACACATGCTGGAGAGGTTGTGGAGAAAAGGGAACCCTCCTCCACAGCTGGTGGGAATGTAAACTGGTACAACCACTCTGGAAAGCTATCTGGCGCTTCCTAAGACAATTAGGAATAGTGCTTTCTCAAGACCCAGCTATACCACTGCTAGGTATATACCCAAAGTTTGCTCAAGTACACAAAAGGGGCACTGTGGAGATGAGGGAGGGAGGGAGGGACTGGGAGGGATACAGAGTTAATAAAATGTAGCTGATAAAAAAAAAATTAAAAAAAAGGGATACTTGCTCAACCATGTTTATAGCAGCTTTATTTGTAATAGCCAGAACCTGGAAACAACCCAGATGTCCATCAACAGAAGAATGGGTACAGAAATTGTGGTATTTCTACACAATGGAATATTACTCAGCAATCAAAAAGGAGGAAATCATGAAATGTACAGGCAAATGGTGGGATCTAGAAAAGATCATTCTGAGTGAAATATCCCAGAAGGAGAAAGACAAACACGGTATATACTCACTTATATAGACCTATAAGATATGATAAACATAAGGAAATCTATATACCTAAAATGATAATCAAGAGAGCAGACATGGGGTAAGATGATCAATCCTCGTTTAGAAAGACAGATGGGATGTGCATTGAACGTACGACAGGAGTCTACTGAGCACATCTGAAAGACTCTAACTAGCAGTGTTTTCAAAGCAAAGACTCATGACCAAACCTTTGGCAGAGTACAGGAAATCATAAGAAAGATTGGGAGTTAGTCTGATACAGAAAGGATAGGAGCTCCACAAGGACCAAATATATCTGGGCACAGGGTCTTTTCTGAGACTGACATTCAACCAAGGACCATGTATGGATATAACCTAGAACCTCTGCTCAGATGTAGCCTGTGGTAGCTCAGTAACCAATTGGTTTCCCAAAGTGAGGGGAACAAGGACTATTTCTAACAGGAACTCAATGACTGGCTCTTGGGCCTCCCCACCCCCGAAGGGAGGAGCAGTCCTGTTAGGCCACAGAGGAGGACTTTGTATCCAGTCCTGAAGATACCTGATAAAACAGGATCAGAAGAATGGGGAGGAGGTCCCCCCCTATCAGTGGACTTGGAAAGGGGCACGGTGGAGATGAGGGAGGGAGGGAGGGAGGGAGGGAGGGAGGGAGGGAGGGAGGAAGGGAGGGAGGGAGGGAGGAAGGGAGGGAGGGGCTGGGAGGGAATGAGGGATCAGGACACGGCTGGTATACAGAGTTAATAAAATGTAACTGATAAGAAAAAACAAAATAAAAAAAAGTATGAACTACAAAAAATGACATCCCACAACTGTTACTTGTTTAAAAAGTTATCTCAGAAATTAGTTTCTTTCTTTTTTTTTTTTTTTCAATGCAGTTTATTCAGGAACATTGAACAATCCTCGGACCCCGGGGAAAGCCAGCCCACAGCTTAAATAGCCTCTGAGTAGCCAACCCAGGCATGCCAGGCATGCTAAGGCCAGATCCTCGGCCTTAGCCAAATGTGGAGTTGTTCGTGACAGAGAGCACTCACATCGGGAAGGTGGAAGGCGGAAACCAGCTCCATCTTTAAGGCATAGCATTCCGCAGCTCTCTACAGTTCCCCCTTTTTGTTTTAGATGCATCAGGCAAGAGTAGAGGTCTGATCTCTGATATTAGAAATAAATTGGGACTTTGTACTGATGTTCATTTAGGTGTCATCCACCCAAAGAGCATCAGACCCGTCTGATACCTTTTTCTCAGAGGCGGGACCTGGGGCATCAACCCGCATGCAATCAGACATGCTCTTCTCTAGGTCCAAAGCGGCTGACCCTGAGTGCAGTGCTTAGCCTCGCATCCTGAGCGTATCATTTTAGCTTTTTATGGTATTCAACCATGCTTGGGGAGAATGTCCTGCTTCAATGGCTGTAAAGGCCTGAATGATCATGGCTGCATCACACTGTTGTGAGACTCTAATCTTGCATATATACCACAGGCAAACCAAGGAGACCAACACCAGAAGGCCTGCTAACACTCCCATGCCCGCCCATTCCTTCAGATGATTCATGGCTGCAGCAACCCATGTTGATAATCCTGTGGCTAGTCCTGCATCCACTCTGGTAGAATTTACTGTGACAATGGCCACTCTCAGCTGTTCCATCGTTGTATCGAATTCTCCAGTCCAATTACCTAAAATATAGCTCGACAATTGTTTAGACAGATTTGCAGCACAGGAAAAATTCTCATGTTGTATGCTAGTGACACAAAGTCCAGCATACTTTCATTGACAGCCAGGTTGAGCGATTTGCCATAGGGTATCAATTTGCTCCTGCAAGAGGTCAATCCTCTGATTGAACACCATCAAGCTTCCTTTTAGTTGAGCATTAATTCCTTTATGTACAACTAAGGCATGAGCTACATTGGCTAAATGATTATTCAGGGTCTGAGCAGTCTGCCCAGTATGACTCATGGCTAATGCCCTGGTGGTAGCTCCAACAGCCGCCAATGAGATGGTAGTAACAATGGTGGCTGTAGTTCCAAGATCCCTTTTCTGTCTGAAGAGAGTCCTAGCGTGAGGGGCATCAATGGGCACAGGCACCCAGTGAGGCATGCGAGTAACCAGGGCATACCTAAATTTACTAGCATTCCAGCATTGGGCAAAAAAGCAAGTATCATTACCACAATTACTTGGCTCTATCTGGCTAATAATGAATAAAAATGGGGGATATAGACAAACAGGTGTGGGCTTATAGGAAATATTATGAGAAGCCTTAACCCCTCGTTGGAACATCCTGCGTCAGTTCTAGAACTAGCAGTGGTGGTGTCCGAGGTCTGAGTAGGTTCAGGAGACCATTGCCCCCAGGGGCGAGACGTGCTCCATGCCAATTGACTAACTCCATGTTTTCCTCCAATTTTGAAAGTCTTTTAAGGTTCTTAAATTATTTTTTCCCTTTTTTCTTAAATTTTTCATCAATTACACTTTATTCATTCTGCATCCCCCCATAAGCCCCTCCTTCCTCTCCTCCCAATCCCACCCTCCCTCCTCCCTCTGCTTGCATGCCACTCCCCAAGTCCACTAATAGGGGAGGTTCTCCTCTCCTTTCTGATCTTAGTCTGTCAGTTCACATCAAAAGTGGCTGTATTGTCCTCTACTGTGGCCTGGTAAGGCTGCTCCCCCCCCCAGAGGGAGGTGATCAAAGAGCAGGCCAATCAGATTATGTCAGAGGCAGTCCCTCTTCACATTACTATGTAACCCAATTGGACTCTGAACTGCCCTGGGCTACATCTGTGCAGGGGTTCTAGGTTATCTCCATGAATAGTCCTTGGTTGGAGTATGAGTCTCTGGGAAGTTCCCTATGTTCAAATTTTCTTGTTCTGTTGCTCTCCTTGTGGAGACCCTGTCCTCTCCAGCTCTTACTATTTCCCAGTTCTTACCTAAAATTCCGTTCTCCTGCCCAACAGTTGCCCATCCGGCTCAGCATCTGCTTTGATAATCTGAAGGGCAGAGGCTTTCAGAGGCCCTCTGTGGTAGGTTCCTAGGTTGTTTCCTATTTTCTTCTTCTTCTGATGTCCATCCTCTTTGCCTTTCTGGATGGGGATTGGACGTTTTAGTTAGGGTCCTCTCTCTTGCTTAGTTTCTTTAGATGCACAGGTTTTAGTGGGTTTGTCCTATGTTGTATGTCTATATGAGTGAGTATATACCATGTGTGTCTTTTTGCTTCTGGGACAACTCACTCAGGATGATCCTTTCCAGATCCCAGAAATTAGTTCTTAATGTTAAAATGTTATCTTAATGAAAGCACTTCACCCTTCTTATTTACCCTCAAAGTACTTTTAATGAAATATCACTTATATGTTCTAGCCTCTATACAAAGCAATGAGTTTCCTTTAAAATAACACTAAGAGTTATTTATCTTAGGGTTGAATGACTTTTCAAGTTTGGCAAGGCAAAAGCAAGAAACACAAGCCTGACTAAAATCACACACATGAAGGCAAGCTAATAATTCATTCATATAATCAACCTGCAGGAAAACCCTAAATGACTTCTTAATAGACTCTAGAGTAAAGATAAGACAGACCATACACCATTCCGCCTACAGTGTTCATCGTGTGATGGCAAACCCACTGATTTAGGTTCCCAAATCCAACAGTAACATAGCTGTTTGAATGACTGTGGTTAGTATTGATATTTTGGGTAATAAACAAGAGGATTTTGAAAAGCGATTTCTTTCATTCATGCAAGTGAAAGAAACTATCACTAAAAATGAAGTCCTTCCTTGGAACATACACTGAAAAGGAGAACACCTTACAGCTCTGACCTCACATCTTACATCTTACGTCATTGACCTCACACCCCTAGGGACCTAGGTTTTCCTCTCTGGTTTATTTCCTGAACAAATAACTTCATCATCAAGAAGACATGTGCTTATTTTATTTTTAATACTCTGGTATGTGTTTACTCCCACATAATCAATAATTTGCATCATAACATTCTGAAATAGGACTGACCCAAACCAAGGTATTCAAGAATCCTGCTATGTCCTATAGATACTATTATGGAATCTGTTATGGAGCTAAGCCTATTTATAGAAGTTTGGCTATCTGCATTGACTTTTATATTTATGAAAATATACTCATTATTGAGGCTTAAAGATGAACAGACTCAGTTCCTAATATATCTGAAAAAATCTCCCTTCTCTTGTTTTAAAACTTAAAAGTTACCTAGAAGCCAAATTAAAAGTTTTATTAATTATTCATGTAGAATGATATTGTACAAATAATAATTTATAGTGCTCTTTGCATATTTCATTTAGGAAAGCCTCAGGCTATATCTCTTAATACATGGTCTTCAAGAAAATGCTAAAATTCCTGAGTAACCTCTGTAAACCTGTCTGCTTGGCCTCATTGCATCTCAGCAGATGGTTCTGTCAATGTTTAGTAAGTTGCAAATTTCAACTTTGCTTCCCTTTTCCTGACCTTTGACTAAAGATCAGACATAATTGGATTGGAAGCACAATTCAATCATATCAGGCAACTGTATTTAATTATTTTATTTCTAATTCTTTTGTAGCAATAATTGTTTGCTCTTGCTGATGCTGAAAATTTTTCCTTCATTGTACCTTGTATTGGCATTATAGATGAGGATTAATTGTAATAATATCTGATATTTGATAGTTTTGTCAAAATTAAAAGAATGAATTTTATAACATGTATTGTCATAATTCACAGGGTGAAAAAAGTATTGGCGACAAGGCATTGATTTATTGGGTTTTTAAGACAGTAAAATTACCATTGAAAAATCTATTATCCTTATGTTTTATTCAGGAGTGGAAGTATACAGATTAGTTTTATGACTTGAAAAATGTTTCATATTGTGCTATGAAGAAAATAGACTTAAGATACATTAATACATGCTTGATATAGCCCTTGATATTTAAAAGAAGTGCTATTCTGTTGCCCCTTGGAGTGGCCATTACTACCTAGCTGGACTGGAAAGAGGGAAGGTTAGCAGAGCCCAGGTGAGTAGTACCTGGACAATGAACAAACACATCTGGGAACAATCTCAGAGAACGGGTTCAGTTGGGGTGGAGGGGTATTTATGGCCCTGTGGAGGTGGCCAGAGTCTCTGGGGCAAGGTTTGTTTGGCCATGTATCATTGGCCAGGCTAGGGGTGTTAGAAGTTGCTTCATCTGCATACTCAGGGACTGTTGGATAGTGCTGCTGCTGCTGCTGTTGCTGCTTCTGCTACTGCTGCTGGGGAGAGGTGAGTTGGAGCATTCAGGTCAAACAAGGAGAGAAGCCTGATAACTGTGAGGGTAATGAATACTTACGTGGGTTGATAGTGAGAGAGATGACTATGTGATTGAGGCTTAGGATGGGGAAGTTAGCCAACTCCTGCTATTCTCATGTTTGAGCTATCCAGGAATTAAAGCTTCCTGACCCTTCTTCCATAATTTTAAGCTATAATGGTCCTACACTATTCAGACTCATAGGAGAGTTACACCTTTAAAGTAGAGAGAACTAATTAAACCTTCACAAGATTAAGATTGTATTCTCAGCAAATTTCATTTCTAAAATATGAGGCAAGCAGATTGAAAGTATAACTTAATGCAAATTTCTTAACTGGTTTTCACGTACTTACATTGAATAATACATATAATAAATTTATGTTCATTTACACATTCTTTACTTACATGCCATTTCAGCAATAGGTATCTTACAACAGAGAAGGTTGAGATATTTTTTTCCTACACTAATCCCATGGCCTTTGTTTTCTTCTCACTATTATTTACACCTCATAGCTAGGCTTATTTCAAGGCAGAAGGGCTGAGCAGTGGGGTCTCCTAGGCCTGTAGTTACTGACTCGCCTTCAAACAAATCAATACCAAATGTGCATCTGAAATGTGATATCATCAACCATGTTTTCTCATTTTCACAGCAGGAAATAAAGTTATTTCAAATTTCAGGGCATCAAATACACAAGTGTTTATTGTAACATAATTTAAATACTGAACTATTATTTTCTGAAAATACAATGGCTTGTAATGGTTGATTCAACATTTTTGGGAAAATGTGCTGTTAAAGGAAAAGCAGTGTGATGTGCCCATCATTATAAATATATATATTATTTCACGATGTCTATTATTTAAATATGAGTTAGTCTACTGGAAATTGTGAGAGAAATAAAATGTTTTTCAGTGGTCTACCCTTAATTCTTTTAATTCTACTTTGATATACATACAGTTTTGTTTCTCTGGAGTCACGGCTTGCTTGGGGCATTCATCTATCTACTCTGTACTGAATCTGGACAAAGGAGTTACTTTTATGGGTTTACCGTAACATTTCTATTTATTCTTATTTTGATAAAATGAAACAAAGACTTGATGTTGGATTGTTACTTGCTATTTATTAAGTCGCAATGCAAAACCATAATATCGTAATATGTAATGCATAGCCTTATTTTTTAAACTCATACTAAAATAGATAAAACATGAAAAGAATTCTAACACTTTTAAATAATAACTAAAATTGGTATGATATATATATTTAAACCAAAAGATTGGTTGCTTTTAATTTTTTGAGATTATAATATAATTACTTTACTTTTCCCTTCTCTTTCCTCTTTTCACACAGACCTATATATCTCTCCTTTCTCTTTTTCAAATTCATGGATTATTTTTTTCATTAATTGTTATTGCATTTGTCTGTGTGTTTCAAAATATTTCCTACTCACTCTGTATGATATAATGTGTATGTTTATTTTCAGGTATAGAGTATGGTTATTAAATATTAATGTAAATATTGGTGTACTCTTTCCATGGAGAAAACTATTTCTACCAAATTCAGCATTCCTTAGTTGAATGTATTTCTTTGTGTGAGATTTTCTACAGAAAAGGCCTATGTGATTCCTCCCCCATTCACTTTGACCTGCCTATTTCCTTTTTGCTGTTCTCATGTTTGGGCAAATGTTGGTGATATTTTACGAGCATAGCTTCTGATAGTACAAGAAGACACACTCTTATAGCAAGCCCTCTGATCCTCAGAATTCTACAACCTTTTCTTCCTCTTTCTGCAATGTCCCTGAAACTTAGGTACAGGGATGTTTTGTATATGTGCATATTAAATCTCTTGTTCACTGACATCCTGTGAAGAATCTAAATGAATAACAAGGTTCTGCTCAATAAGAGACTGATTTTTAGCATTTTCCCCGAATCTGTGTCCTAATATTCATATCAGAGAAAGGCTTTGAAATAACCTTGAATATAATGTGTTTGTGAATCTTCATGTACAACTTTATCACCTGTCCTGTACTGGGCAAGAATTGAGACTCAAGTGAATGAGTCGAAAGTCAAAGAGAAGAAAATACTTTTAATTGCAAATATGTCATTCAGTCAGTTTTCTTTACATGCATTTTAACAAATAGGTTATAATTTCAAGATCTAATCACACTGTTTTGTGACAGTTATTATGTAAATGAAATGATAATTTTAAATAAAATACCCAGATACATTGCATCTCACTCTCTTTTCTAAAACTGCTACCTAAAACAAACAAACAAACAAACAAACAAAAAAACATTTTAGAGGTCTGGAGAGATGACTCAAAAGTTAAGAGCACTGGCTGCTCTTCCAGAAGTCCTGAGTTCAATTCCCAGCAACCACATGGTGGCTCACAACCACCTATAATGAGATCAGGTGCCCTCTTCTAGTGGCAGGTGTACATGCAGACAGAACATTGTATACACAACAAATAAATCTTTAAAAAATTTTGTTTGAAAAGCTTTCAGAATTTAGATATTATGAATTATATATTAGATATTGTAAGATTAGATTATTTATAAAATATTATTTATTTTATTCCTATAATTTCATTCAAAGTCCATAATCCTCCCTTGAACTAATGTGAAAAATCTGTTAAGATTTTTAATCATATTATGTATACATTTACTTGTATCTTGTAAGTATTACAAACATTTTGGTGTTTGCTGTATGGTAAAAAGCAGTGTCTTGCATTCATACATAGGGAAAAAATCAACTTGTTCAGTTAGGTTCTTTATCAGCTAATGGAGCTCCAGATGTTTTAAGCACTGTGAAGAGGAAGGTTATTCAGTAGCATGAAAAATAAACTTGAAATGGTATAATCAGCACCAAATAAAACACATGATTCTACCTTAGAAATTGAACCAAAGTTCACCGTTTGAACAGCTCTCAACAGTTTAAGTCGATTCAAACGATGTTTATGTTGTGTTTCAATTTTGAATACATTGGAATCATTCCTTAGACAAGACAGATTTTCACTCAGTAGGAATTGGACTCCATCCAGGTAGCTGGCACAAGGCCCCAAATAAATGCATGTTGAAGAGTGCTGTTCTGCCACAGCAGTGTTAAATTAAACTTGACACTCTTAACAAAAAGATTCATTATTTGCATACTTTCGGGAAATCAGATTTGTTCCCACAGTTCTCTCCCTTTGGTGCTCTGAGCAGCTGGTGCAAAATAAAATCTGTTTGTGCCACCTACATCTATTACTCATAATTAATTCTTATGAAAATACAAATATTTACAAATCACCATAATCTACTAGTGAAATTAGTTAAATCATTGGCAACATAATTTGAGCTAATATTATTATTCAGTTATCAGCCATGTGAAAATTTCAATAGCTTCTGTTATGGTATATTCTGTTTTTGAGATTATTCTCATCCTTATATAATAATAATGTCAGCCAATACTGATTTTTTTTTTTTTGTATTTACCTATGGATAGATTGCTTGCATTTTCACCTCATTCATGGATGTAACCTAGAATCTCTGCTTAGATGTAGCCCATGGCAGCTCAGTAACCAAATGAATTCCCTAGTAATGGGAACAGGGACTGTCTCTGTCATGAACTCAATGGTTGGCTCTTTGACCACCTCCCCTTGAGGGGGGAGCTGCCTTGCTAGGCCACAGAGGAAGACAATGCAGCCAGTTATGATGAGACCTGATAAGCTAGGGTCAGATGGGAGGGGAGGAGGACCTCCCCTATCAGTGGACTTGGCATGGGAGGAGAAGACAGAGGGAGGGTGGGGTTGGAAGGGAATGACAGAGGGGCTACAGCTGGTATACAAAGTGAATAAACTGTAATTAATACAAAAAAATTTAAAAAAAGAAATACCGCAAAAAGAATTCAAATTTTGATTTTCTTACTTGAGAACAACACTAAAAATTATTTTTAGTAACAAGAGTATTGAGGTAGAGAGACAGACATACGGAGACACATAGAGAACAAGAAACAGAGAGAGACAGAAAGACAATTGAAGGTACTCTGAAAGGATTTATTCCTGTTTTCTGAACAAGAAACTCTGTATTTTCATTTTGAAGTGGGCCAGATAATTATGAGGCAAGGAGGCCAAAATGCAGCATCATCTTGAGGGATGAAAATGCACAGGGTGAACATGATGACATGTAGTTTGGAAGGAGTAGCCAACTGTTGGCAACTGAGCCAAGATACCTGGTACTCCCTGGGCAGTGGGGTTGGTGAAGGGCTTTCTGGAGCAGTCTTGCTGTAGCCTGGAGACATCTGTCAGAATTCATGCACTGAAAATCAATATCCGATGCAGCTGGGTTGAGAAGGAGGCACTGTGGGCAGAGAGTAGGGGATGGCAGGTCCTCCTTCCTCTCATGAACAGACTAATAAACTAAAGGGGGAGGAACAGAGGGAATTTTTATCCTCCTACCTCCCCTCTGGAGGACTCAAGAGTTCATAGTGTCAGTAGGAAGACAAGAATAGTCATTATAAGAAGCTGAGAACTGATCTTGAATGTTTCAGTGTCCTAAGTTGTGAAATATAAGTATCAATTAATCATAAATGTTTCAGTCTGTGATACTTTTTTATGGTGGCATAAATAGTCTTAGATTCCTGCTCTCAAAATCCCAGAAACCCTGCCTGTAGCTGAGAATGCAGAGGAAGCTCTGGCTGCTCCTGTATTTTCTAAATTGGACTAGATTTCGTTTGCTAGGTACCTTGAAACATGGACTGAAAATGTGATCTCCCAGAGGAAAAGTAAATACAGGAAGATTTATTTCCATAACCCTTTGTCTGCTGTAAGCTTACATGTTCCTACTCTTATCCCACTAACTGGCAGGAGGGGGCGTAAAAGCCAGCTTGATTAGTGAAAACAAATTAGTTGACCACCAAACAGCTGTTTCAAACTCATGCCAAGACAGGCAACCACACTGCAGCCATATCCTTGCTTGTGCCCCAAGATAGGGACCTTATCAGAAGACAAAGGAAAGCTGGTAGACAGAATTAACAGATCCCACCACATTGTCAGAAAGAGTGTATGCACAGCTAAATACCCATAGAAGAAACACGGAAAATAACTGGGAGGAAATACTTGAAGAAAATTTCAGAATTTCTTAAAGCAGGATCCCATCCCCTATACCCTATCCTGACAGCAGTCTGTTATGCTTAACCATAAATATTACTCTCATTTTCACTTAAAAAATAATAATATTACAAAATTAGATTGTGCTGTTGTCCTGGAGTTCTTTGACATTATTATTTTAGACATTAGCCCATTATTGCTTGTGAAGTTGGTAAAATCTTTTAGTTTTCTGTGTACTGCTGCTTACGTCCATTCACAATATCCTCTGCCATGAAGAATATTTTCAGTTTCGTTAAGACATATTTGTTATTTGTTAATCTTACTCCCTCTACTAATGGTGTTCTGTTGAGAAAGTCTTTCCTGTGCCAATGAGTTCAATATACTAGTCTCTGTGTCCTTTCCTATCAGATTCAGGAAATCTGGTCTTACTTTTGTTGAAGCCTTGTTCCATTTTGAGTTGAGTTTTGTGCAGTGTGGTAAGTATGGATCTACAGACAGCCATCTGATTTGGCAAATATCATTTGTAGAAGATGCTGTCTTCTTTTTCAGTGTATATTCCCGGAAACTTATAAATTATCAGATGTCCATAGATTTGAGAACTTGTGCCCCCGTGAATTTGATACCATTGGGAAAGTTCCCTCTTTTGGTGCCAGTGCCATGTTGTTTTGATTACTATTACTTTGTAGGACATTTTGAGGTGAGGGATGGTGAAACCTCTAGTACTTTTATTGTTCAGAAATTTTTATCTATCCTAAGATTTTGTATTTCCATAAGAAGAAGGAAATTGTTCTTTCAAGATCTGTTGAGAATTGGATTTGGATTTGGATTACACTGAATCTATAAATATCTTTCCATAGGATATCAGTTTTCATATATTAATTTCATATATTAATCCTACCAAGCCATGAAGATGTAATATCTTTTCATGTGTTGAAATCTTCAATTTCTTTCCTTAACATCTTGATATTTTCATCATAAAAGTCTTTCAATTGTTTGGCTGCAGTTACACCAAGATATTTTGTATTATTTGAGGCAATTGTGAAAAGTACTGTTTCACTGATTTTGTTTCTCAACCCACATGTCATTTGTGTATAGGGAGGTTACTTATTTTTGAGACTTAATTTTGTTTTTAACTACTTTGCTTGACGTACATAGCAGTTTAGGAGTCTTCCAGTAGAATTTTATTTTTCTATAAGAAGTTAAGCATATTCTTGTTAAGGTCTGTAAAGTATTGTGTTGGAATACTGATGGGCATTTTATTGACTCTGCAGATTGTTTTTGGCAGGATGGCCATTTTTTACCACGTTAATCCTAATGATCCTGAGCATGGAGGATATTTTCATCTTCTGATATCTTTGTTGGTATAATGTTCTTTTGAAATGTATACAATTTACCCTTGTTCATTCAAATGCTGATTTCTCTACCCCACTGTCTGGTTTCAATCCAGACATTGCATTGTAATGCATAACCTGCCTCAAGTTTGTGTAAATGTGCCACCATTTGTTCTCTACATTGTCAGTTAAAACAACCAACCACAATGCTGAGCAATGGAGAGGATATGGTGGGACATCCTGGTCCAAAATGGAGAAAGAGAAAACAGGAGAGAAAAGGGAGAATCTGCAGGAGAGGTCTTGGAACCACGTGGAGAAATGAACCAGAACTAAGATATGACTAAAAGCAAGTATAATTGGTGAAATCTGAATGGTAGGAAACTATGTGGGCTTGGAGGCTTGGGATGGAGTAACTATTGCCCATCATTGTGCTCTAGGTTAATTAAATAAATCCCAGTATCTGTGTGGTGATTTGTGTATACAACTGGTTTAGGACAACTACTGCATAACTAAAAGCTAAATCAATAATATATATTAATACCCATAACATATCTTCTTTAATTTTTTCCTTCAAAAACTTGAAATTCTTGTCTTACAGGTATTTTACTTGCTTGATTAATGTTATACAATAATATTTTATATTATCTGTGGCAATTGTAAAAGGTGTTGGCTCCTTGAGCTCTTTCTCAGTCCAGTCTTCATTTGCATATAGGAGGGTTACTGATTTTGGAGAGTTAATCTTCTATCCATCTACTTTGTTGAAAGTATTTAATAGCCATAGAAGTTCCTTTGTGGAATGCTTAGGTTTACTTATATGTAGTATTATGCCATCTACCAATAAAGATACATTGACTTCTTCCTTTTTAATTTGTATCCCCTTGATCAGTTTCACTTGCCTAAAACTCTAGCTAAAACTACAAATACTATATTGAATATTTGTTAACAGAGTGGATAACATTGTCTTGTCCGTGGTTATAAAAGTTGGTTATGGGCTTTCTGTAAACTGCTTTAATATGTTGAGGAATGTCCCTGATATTCTTAAAGTCTCCATGACTTTTATCTAAAATAGGTGTTGAATTTTGTCAAAGATTTTTTTTCACTTAATAAGATGATCAAGTCTTTGTCTTTGTATTTGTTTATATGGTATATTACATTTATTGTTAGATGTATATTGAACCATTCTTGCACCACTGGTATCCAGCCTACTTGATCATGAAGAATTATTTTGTTGCAGCTTTGGATTTAATTTCAAAGTATTTTATTGAGAATTTGTACACTATATTCATAATAGGAATTGTTCTGTGATTTTCTGTGTTTGTTAGGTCTTTATCAGGTTTTTTTTATCAGGGTAACCCTGACCCCCTTAAATCATTTATTTTGTAGACTAATTTTTGAGAGTTAATTTGCATTAACTCTTCTTTGAAAGTCTGGTAGAATTCTATACTGAAATCATGTGGCCTAGGGCTTTTTTTTAGTTGTGATTCTTTTAATTACTGCTTCTATTTCACTTGGGAAATAGGTCTGTTTAAACTGCTTATTTGGTCTTGATTTAATCTTGGTAAGTGGTAGCTATTGAAAAAAATTATCCATTTATTTTAGATTCTTTCATTTGGTAGAGTATAAATTTTTAAACTATGTGCTTACAATTATTTAACTTTCCTCAGTATCTCTTAATATGTTCTTTTTTCATTTCTAATATGGTTAACTTTTATATTCGTACTCGCTTTAGCTTTAGTTAATTTGGATACGGTTTATTGGTCTTCTTTAATTTCTCCTAGAACTAATTATTTGTTTAATTGATTCTTTGCAATTTTTATTTGTTGTTTCTATTTCATTGGTATCAGCCCTGAGTTTTTTATTTCTTGTTCTCTATTCTTTTGGGTCTGATTTCTTCTCTTGTATGGAGATTTCCAAAGTACACTTAAAATATTAATATGAGATCTCTCTCCTAAATATAAGTACTTAGTGCCATGAACTTGCTCCTTAGAGCAGCCTTGATTATGTTCCATAAGCTTGGCTTATGCTGTATATTCATTTTCATTAAATCCAACATGTCTTTGGTTGGGTCAGGCATTGGTTGACCATTCTTTCAATCTTGCCAACCCTTGACACTATCAACAATAGTGGACACCATGTCTGCTAATCTTGCAGACAGGAGCCTGACAGAGTTGTCCTCTAAGAGACTCTACCCAGCAGCTCCTCAAAACTGATACTGAGACTCACAGCCAAACACTGGGTAATGCTTAGGGAGTCATGTCTAAAAGTGGGAGGAAAAAGAAAAGGACCTGGAGGTAACAACATCTCCCCAAGAAGAACAACAGGGCCAAATAACCAGGGCCCAGAGGGGCTTGCTGAAACTGAAGCATCAACAAAGGACCATGCATGGTTCCAAGTCCCATACAAAGATGTACCAGATGTATAGCTTAGGCTTCATGTGGGTCCTCTAGAAAGAAAAATGTGGACTTCAGACATGGACTCACTTGCTAGCTTTATGATCATTTATGATCATGGATCATGGCATGACTTTCTCACCAGGCCACAAGGGAAGAAGACATGTTCAGTCCTGATGCAACTTGATGAGCTGAGGTGGATGGGAAAGGGAGCTCCTTTTTCTGAGGAACAGGTGAGGGGGTAGAGAGATAGGAGGGAGGGTGGGACTATGAGAGAAGGAGGAATAGGGCTACAACCAGGATGCAAAGTGAAGCACATGCTGAAACTCATAGCCAAACTTTGGGCAGAGTAGAGGGAATCTTTTTTTTTTTTTCTTTTTTCTTTTTTTTTTTTTTTTTTTTTTTTTTTGAGTAGAGGGAATCTTATGGCAGAAGGGAGACATGGAAAGATGGAAAGACCTGGAGTGGACAGGAGCTCCAAAAGAGAGCAAGAGAACCAAAAACTCTAGCCACAGGGGTCTTTGCAAAGACTGATATTCCAACCAAGGACCATGCATGGAGATGACCTAGACCCCTTGCTCAGATGTAGCCCATGGCAGCTCAGTCTCCAAATGGATTTCCTAGTAAGGAGAACAGGGGCTATCTCTGGCATGAACTCAGTAACTGGCTCTTTGCTCACCTACCATTGGTGGGAGTGCAGCTGCACCAGGCCACAGAGGAGGACAATGCAGCTAGCACTGATGATACCTGATAAGCGAGGGTCAGATGGAAGGGAAGGAAGACCTCCCCTAGCAGTGGACTGGAAGGAGAAGAGGGATAGAAGGGGAATTAAGAGCAGACATGGAAGGGCAATACAGCTGAGATACAAAGTGAATAAATTGTAATAATCAAATAACTAAAAAATAAATATGAAAAAACATATGTATGACCATGAAAAACACACAATTTTTAAAAAAAATCTTCAGTTTATTTTTATTTCTTTTTGACCCACATTTTATTCCATAGAGATTTGTTCAGTTTCCATGAGCTTTTAAACTTTCTGTTGTTTCAGTTGTTGATGTCCAGTTTAATCTGTTGTTGTTAGATGGAATAAAGAGTGTTACTTCAATTTTCCTGTATCTTCTGAGACTTGCCTTTCATCTGAGTATGTGGTAAGCTTATGAGAATGTTCCATGGGCAATTAGAAAAATATCTATTATTTTTTGTTTGAGTGAAATGTTTTGTTGATATATGTTAAGTTCATTTGGTATATTATGACAGTTAGCTCCAGCATGTCTCTGTTTATATTGTCTCCATGGCCTGTATCTGGTGAGACTGAGGTATTGAAGACTCTCCCATGATTAGTGTTAGATCAGTGATTTAAGCTCTAATAGTGTTTCTTTTATGAACATCTGTTTGGTGCACTAATGTTAAGAAATATAATACCCTATCACTGAATTTTTTTTCTTTGATGAGTATGCAATTTTAATCTCTATCTCTACAGAGATAGCAATTGGTTTGCAGTCTATTTTTTTTAGATATTAAAATAGCTATGCCAACACATTTTTTTATATCTACTCACTTGGAATGTTTTCTTTTTTCTTTTTCCAACATTTTGCATAAAGGTAATGTCTATCCTAAATGCTAAGATATTTTTCTTGGATGCAGCAGAAAGATAGATCTTGCTTCCACATACAGTCTGTTAGCCTGTGTCTTTTCATTGATGAGTTGAGACCACTGAAGTTGAGAGATATTAATTAACAGTGGGTTTCTTAGATAGGTATAATGGTACATGCCTTTAATCCCAGAACTCAAGAGGCAGAAACAGACATATATCTATGAGTTCAAGGCTATACTGGTCTAGATGGTGAGTTCTAAGCTGGTCAGGGATACATGATCAGACCATGCTTTAAAAAAAAAAAAAAGAAAAAAAGGAGCCAGCCCTTGAGTTCATGCCAGAAATAGTTTCTGTTCCCCTTACTAGGGTACCCACTTGGATATGCGCTACATCCAAGCAGGAGTATTAGGTTATATCCATACATGGTCCTTGGTTGGAGAAACAGTCTCATAGAGGACCTCCGTGCCATGTTATATTTTGTCTTTGTGGAGTTCCTGTCCTCTCCCACTCATACTAACTCTCACTTTTATCATATGATTCCCTGCACTCTACCAAAGGTTTGGTTATGAGTCTCAGCATCTACTCTGATATGCTGCCAGGTAGAATCTTTCGGAGGCCCTCTGTGGTAGGCTCCTGTCCTGTTTCTTGTTTTCTCCTACTTCCCATGTCTATCCCATTTGTCTTTCTAAGTGAGGATTGATCATCATACCCTGGGTCCTCTTTCTTGTTTAGCTTCTTTAGTTGCACATATTGTAGTATATTTATCCTATCTTACAGGACTATATAAGTGAGTATATATCATATGTGTCTTTCTCCTCCTGGGATACTTCACTCAGGCTGATCTTTTCTAGATCCCACCATTTGCCTGCAAATTTCATGATTTCCTTGCTGAATAGTATTCCATTGTGTAAAACTCTCCCTGGCCCCGAGGGAGGAACAGCTTTGCTAAGCCACAGAGGAGGACATTGCAGCCAGTACTGAAGACACCTGATAAGCTAGGGTCAGATGGAAGGGGAGGAGGACCTCCCCTAGCAGTGGACTTGGAAAGGGACAGGGAAGATATGAGGAAGGGAGGGTGGGATTGGGAAGGAATGAGTGAGGGGGCTACAGCTGGGATACAAAGTAAATAACCAGTGATTAATATTTTTTTAAAAAAGTGGAAATTCTCCCTTGCCCTAAATTTTGTTCTACTTGGGCCTCTATCTGATTGGATAATAAAGTACTATCATAAAGTAAAAAAAAAAAACCTAAAAAATAAAAATAAAAAAATTTAAAAAAGAACTCAAGAACAGTGGGTTTCTTGATTCATGTTTGTTATGGTGTGTGTGTGTGTTTCCAGATTCTGGCTATTGAGAATAAAGCTGCTATGAACATAGTTGAGCAAATGTTCTTGTAAGGTTGAGGACCTTTTGAATGTATATGCCCAGGAGTGTTATTGCTGGGTCTTCAGGAAGCACTATTCCAAGTTTTCTGAGGAAATGACAGATTGATTTCCAAAGTGGTTGTACACATTTACATTTCCACCAGCAATGGAGGGGGGGGGGGTGTTCCTCTTTCTCCACATCCTCTCCAGGATGTGTTGTCACTTGGGTTTTTGATCTTAGCCATTCTGATGGGTGTAAGGTGAAATTTCAGGGTTGTTTTGATTTGCATCTCCCTGATGTCTAAGGATACTGAGAATTTCTTTAAGTGTTTCTCTACCATTTATATATTCCTCCGTTTGGGAATTCTCTGTTTAGCTCTGTACCCCATTTTAAAATTAGATTAGATTAAAGATTTTTCATACAGTTCTTTCACTTGCTTGGTTGGAGTTACACCAAGGTGCATTTTGTTATTTGTGGCTATTGTCAAGGGTATTGAAATACTCCCTTTTAAAATACACTGGGAAATGGATGGAAAGAAAAGGCTGTAAAAATCATCACTCCTGGAAGTGTATAAAGGCCTAGACTTACAAAGTTACTGGGTGTGTATAAGTGATAATGGGAAATATTCTGCATGTCATGTCTTCAAGAATTGCTGGTGAAATTTCCATGAAGGAACAATAACATTGGGAATTAGGGGCAGAAATTTCAGACTATCATGTTATATTTTTGTGTTCAAAATACCACATATAGTACAGTAACACCAACTAGTGGAACCAAGTGATGAAGTTTACATTAATCCACTATTGTCATCCAAGGTCTCTCTATATCAACCCTGGACAAATAGAAACTAATTGGAGCTATAATTGGAACTGCTACCACATCATATTTCAAATTCTTTAAGATGTCAAAATTCTCTGAATTGTTCCAGAAATGCGACATTATTTTGGATTTTCTGTTTCCATTTATTAGCTGTGAGCAACACTAATATGTCTATTTGTTCTTCCACATAATGATGCTTAATGTCTCCTGCACCTAATATCAGTTCATAGACAGTATACAGTATTCCTTTAAAGGTCTTTTTTCTTTCAACGCATTTACCCTGGACAGTTGCCATGGATCATTTGGGGATTGATATAAAAAGATTTATAGTATAAATTTTAGCTATTTGCCAGAATTTTTTTCTCAAGGCTATCTGTTCCAAATAATGCCTATAAATTGACTTATTTTTAAATTCACTAACAAATAATATACATACATATATATATGTATATATTTAATTCAAGTTGAACCTCTGTTCAATTTACAAAAAAATGTTTTGCACCTATACATATCAAGTAAGAGGTTTAGTAGTTCACGATCTGTTTCTTGTCTGTCAATATTCTGATCAATTATCCAGTGATAAAGGTCTCCATGACTCAGATGATTCTCACTGTAGCTTCATCTCCACTGTCTCTTAGGATAAATACATCAGTTTTACCTTTGGTAGATGTGATGCTACCTGACTCCTGGAAACTGGGCATTGATTTATTGACAAAGTAAACACACCAGAACTTAAGAATCAGTGTTCTTGACCCACTGAAGGTCCTCTAGCATATGCACATATCATTTTACAGGATTCCATTATTTCCAGATCAATGCTCTCAATTTAATTGTAGATACCCAGAAGGGCTATAGCTTATTTTTGCTTTGTTCATTTTTATCTCTACGGTAATAGGAGAGTATTCTTCAGGGTATACTTAGAATATTTTAAGTTACATATGTATACCTGGAACTTGGCATGTGAATCTTTCAGCCTTTCCTTTCTTTTGATTCTTTGTCTGAAAATAATTAGAAAAATTAATTAACACTGCAATATTTCTTAGTTTTCCCAAAATATTTATCTAAAAATAATACCCAGGTATCAAAAGCTTGTTCACTTGTCCTTGGCCCTGATGGAAGATGCTAGAACCATTAGGAGGGAATTAAACAGTTGTTTTTCTTTTCTTTTTTTTTTTCTTCTTTTTTTTTTTTTTTTGCTAACAAAACAGTATATTGACCACAGGTATCTAGGGAATTTAAATGAAGAAAATTTGATTATATGTTGTTTTACTTGGAGTGTCTGTTGATATGGTCATATATCAGCACCATAAGTAACTTGGAAATTAGTGGGTTTCTTTTA
Organism: Meriones unguiculatus; assembly: GCF_030254825.1. Taxonomy (NCBI): domain Eukaryota; kingdom Metazoa; phylum Chordata; class Mammalia; order Rodentia; family Muridae; genus Meriones; species Meriones unguiculatus. The sequence continues at coordinate 91,691,953 of NC_083357.1, read as the reverse complement.
TTTTCAAGTCCACAATAGAGTATCTAATTTAAAGAAATGAGGACAGGAACTTAGGTAGGAACTCGGAGGCAGGGATTGAATCAGAGCCTACGAAGGAAGCCCTTCTCTTCATGGCTTGCTCACTCTGCTTTCTTATTTCTCCCAGGACTAATAGCCAAGGAACAGCAAAGAAGTGATCCCTCAGCTCTCTACTCCTGCCATGTGTTGCCATGTCTTCCTCAATACACTGACTTCTCCCTGTGGAATCTTAAACATGTGAACTCTTCTAAAAGTTGCTTTTCTCATGGTCCTTTATGCCAACAACAGAAAAGTAACTAATGCATAATGTCTCATATATTTATAAGGATAGCCTTATGTCAAAATTTTCAGAAGTAGGCTAATGAAGAAAAAAATAAACATGTTTGGAATAATACATTATAATGAAGCAGAGTAACATTATTTCTTATAAAAACTTTGAGTTCAAATATCAAAATGTAGTACTGACAACTTGTAGAATCATAAGAAAAAAACATAAGTAAAATGGTTTATTTCATCACAGAGAGGAAAACTTAAATCCTCTCTACAATATGTAAAATAATAATAAAAGTAGATCTTAAATTCTCATTTAAAATTGTATGATGTCACAACTTAAAGAGATAACTTAATTACTTTGGACAATGCAATATTTTGACTAATTTAATTGTTGAATAAAAGTGAAGCTACATTTTAATGACATCTTTACACATCTTAAGTAATCAACTACTTAAAATAATTAATTTTACCTGTATTGAAAGGTTTTAAAATAGTTTCAAAAATAATTATTACTTGAAATAATGTCTCCAAAGTCTATCAAATCAAGGTGGCAGTTAAATACTAAGTAACATGTTTTGAAAATTGTACTCTTGATACTCATGTACCACACCCTTAGGGACTCACATTACCAAGATCACATTGAAACTGAATCTGATCCATCTATATGTTCTAGCTTCAGTTTGGCTAAATTGTTTTTATTAGGACGCATATATTTTAATGTGGAGGTTGCTATTGTGCAAGGAAAGGAAACAGGTTGTTACATATCAACCAGACCTAGATAAGTCAGGCACAGTTCAAATGAAAGGAGAGGAGGTCCTTCCCTATCAGTGGACTTGGAAAGGGGCAGGGAGGACACCAGGGAGGGAGTGTGGGGTTGGGGAGGGAATGAGGGAGCAGGATACAGCGGGGACACAGAGTTAACAAAATGTAACTAAAAAGAAAAATAAAATTAAAAAAAATTCTACATCTTCCTGTTATGATAGTTGCATGTGTTCTCAGTATATAGACATTTATAAGGAGACGAAAAGGTCAAACAGGGCTGTTGACTAATTTCTGAGTAGGATAAGCCAATGTTTGTTAGTTATACATGTAATAATTAAATAGTACATTCAAACAGCCTCCTAGTCATAGTTATGACCATATTAATGAAATTTTGGGAAGGAAAAAATATATGGCACATACTTAGGAGGTTAATGTGAAAAAGAAAAGGAAATTTAGGAATTATTCTTATTTTCTTCCTCTTTCTTTTATTTATTTATTTTATTTTTTTTAGTAAGTTGGTGTCATAACTCTTGGCATTTTCTTGTTTACTTTTTTTTTTTATTATGGTGGCAAAACACCATACCCAAGGCAACTTATAAAAGAAAGCATTTAATTGGGTGCTTGATTACTTTCCAGAGTGTAATTTTTATGACAGTAATAACAGCAAGCAGGCAAGCATGGCTGGGCATTCCCTCAATCCCTGTTCCATCTTTATCCCTGCTCATCTTGTAGGCAACAGTATTTCTTAGTGGGCGGGCAGGAATGCAGCAGGCTGGTTTCTCCCAACAAGTAACAGGGAACATCTCAACATGTCTGGTCTTCGGTCAGGCTTGTGATTTAAACTTTAATCTAATAACCAAAATCCCAGAGACCAAACAGGTATCCAGAACCCAAAAGCCACATGGGTACATGGAACCTCAGGGGCAATGTTGGGAACCAAAATAGTTGCACATGCTACAAAACTTCAGCAGAAACACCCTTGTGAACCTGATGACTTGCTGGTCACCAGAACCATAGGCCACTAAGGCCAGAAGACCAGAGCAGAAACCAAAAACAAGGAGGAAACTGCAAAAAATGTCGATCTAACAAAGAAAAACTCAGAAATCATTGCCTAAACCTGTAATGAACCTAGCACATTAATCTTACCCATCCATGAGCATGGGAGAGCTATCCATCTTTTGATGTTTTCTCAGATTTTAACTTTGGTAAGTGGTATCTATCAAAAAATATTTTCCTTCTTTTATACTTTTCATTTTTGTGGAGCTAATTTTTTGGAGTAAGACTTAATGGTTATTATTATTTTTTTTAATTTCTTGGAGTCTGCTGTTATGTTCCTCTTTTCATTTCTGATCTTGTCAATTTGGAAATTTTCTGTGTCTTAAATTTAGTTGAATAAGGGTTTATCTGTCTTGTTTATTATCTCAAATAACCAACTCTTTGTTTCACTGATTCTTTTATTGTTCTCTTTGTTTTTAATTCATTGCTTTCTGCTCTGACTTTGATTATGTTCTGACATGTACTCCTCTGGCATCTTTCTCTTTCTTTTTTTTCGTCCTTTTTTTTTCTCTTTCTAGAGCTCTCAGGTATGCTGTTAAGTTGCCATATGAGATTTTACTAATTGCTTTATGAAGGCACTTAGTGCAATAAACTTTTCTCTTTTTTTATTTATTTTATTTTTTTTTATCAGTTACATTTTATTAACTCTGTATCCCACCCGTGTCCCGATCCCTCATTCCCTCCCAGTCCCTCCCTCCTTCCCTCCCTCATCTCCACCGTGCCCCTTTCCAAGTCCACTGATGGGGGGGACCTCCTCCCCATTCATCTGATCCTGTTTTATCAGGTATCTTCAGGACTGGCTGCAAAGCCCTCCTCTGTGGCCTAACAGGACTGCTCCTCCCTTCGGGGGTGGGGAGACCAAAGAGCCAGTCATCAAGTTCCTGTTAGAAATAGTCCCTGTTCCCCTCACTTTGGGAAACCAATTGGTTACTGAGCTACCACATGCTACATCTGAGTGGAGGTTCTAGGTTATATCCATACATGGTCCTTGGTTGAATGTCAGTCTCAGAAAAGACCCTGTGCCCAGATATATTTGGTCCTTTTGGAGCTCCTATCCTTTCCCCATCAGACTAACTCCCCTTCTTTCTTATGATTCCCTGTACTCTGCCAAAGGTTTGGTCATGAGTCTTTGCTTTGAAAACACAGCTAGTTAGAGTCTTTCAGATGCGCTCAGTAGACTCCTGTCATACGTTCAATGCACATCCCATCTGTCTTTCTAAACGAGGATTGATCATCTTACCCCATGTCCGCTCAATTGATTATCTTTTTTAGGTGTATAGATTTCATTATGTTTATCATATCTTATAGGTCTATATAAGTGAGTATATCCCATGTTTGTCTTTCTCCTTCTGGGATATTTCACTCAGAATGATCTTTTCTAGATCCTACCATTTGCCTGCAAATTTCATGATTTCCTCCTTTTTGATTGCTGAGTAGTATTCCATTGTATAAAAATACCACAATTTCTGTACCCATTCCACCCTTGATGGACATCTGGGTTGTTTCCAGGTTCTGGCTATTACAAATAGAGCTGCTATAAACATGGTTGAGCAAGTGTCCTTTTTGTGTACTTGAACAAACTTTGGGTATATACCTAGCAGTGGTATAGCTGGGTCTGGAGGAAGCACTATTCCTATTTGTCTTAGAAAGCGCCAGATAGCTTTCCAGAGTGGTTGTACCAGTTTACATTCCCACCAGCAGTGGAGCAGGGTTCCCTTTTCTCCACAACCTCTCCAGCATGTGTTATCGCTTGAGTTTTTCATCTTGGCCCTTCTGATGGGTGTAAGGTGATATCTCAGGTTCGTTTTGATTTGCATTTCCCTGATGGCTAATGAGGATGAGCATTTCTTTAAGTGTTTTTCTGCCATTCGATATTCCTCTGTCGAGAATTCTCTGTTTAGCTCTGTTCCCCATTTTTTAATTGGATTACTTGGATTGCTGCTTTTCAGCTTCTTTAGTTCTTTGTATATACTGGATATTAGTCCTCTGTCAGATAAAGGGTTAGTGAAGATTCTTTCCCAATCTGTAGGCAGTCGTTTTGTTTTGATGACGGTATCCTTTGCTTTACAGAAACTTTTCAGTTTCATGAGGTCCCATTTATTGATTGTTGCTCTTAGAGCCTGTGCTGTTGGTGTTCTGTTCAGGAAGTTGTCTCCTGTGCCAATGAGTTCTAGGCTGTTCCCCACTTTTTTTTCCAATTGATTTAGGGTATCTGGTTTTATGTTGAGGTCCTTGATCCACTTTGACTTTAGTTTTGTGCAGGGTGATAAATATGGATCTATTTTCATTTTTCTGCATGTAGACATCCAGTTGGTCCAGCACCATTTGTTGAAGATGCTGTCTTTTTTCCATTGAATGGAATTGGCTTCTTTGTGGAATATCGAGTATTCATAGGTGTGTGGATTTATTTCTGGGTCTTCTATGCGGTTCCATTGATCCTCCTTTCTGTTTCTATGCCAGTACCATGCAGTTTTTATTACTGTTGCCCTGTAGTACAGCTTGAGATCAGGAATGGAGATACCTCCAGATGATCTGTTGTTGTACAGGATCATTTTGGAGATTCTGGGTTTTTTGTTTCTCCATATGAAGCTGAGAATCTTTTTTTCAAGGTCTGTAAAGAATTGAGTTGGTCCACATTTGGCTAAGGCCGAGGATCTGGCTTGCTTCCATGTATGTGGACCTATCTGCATTGCCCCTGTGGCACGCCTGGGTTGGCTACCCAGAGGCTATTTAAGCTGTGGGCTGGCTTTCCCCGGGGTCCGAGAATTGTTCAATGTTCCTGAATAAACTGCATTGAAAAAAAAAAAAAAAAAAGAATTGAGTTGGTATTTTGATGGGAATTGCATTGAATCTGTAGATTGCTTTTGGCAGTATGGCCATTTTCACAATGTTAATCCTACCAATCCATGAGCACGGGAGATCTTTCCATCTTCTGATATCTTCTTCGATTTCTTTCTTCAGAGACTGGAAGTTTTTCTCAAACAGGTCTTTCACTTGCTTGGTTAGGGTCACACCAAGGTACTTTATGTTATTAGTGGCTATTGTGAAGGGTGTTGTTTCCCTAATTTCTTTCTCAGCCTTTTTGTCTTTGGTATATAGGAGGGCTTCTGATTTTTTTGACTTGATTTTGTATCCTGCCACTTTGCTGAAGGTGTTTATCAGCTGAAGGAGTTCTCTGGTTGAATTTTTGGGGTCGCTCATGTATACTATCATATCATCTGCAAATAGTGACACTTTGACCTCTTCCTTTCCGATTTGTATCCCCTTGATCTCCTTTAGTTGTCTTATTGCTCTGGCTAGGACTTCAAGTACTATGTTGAAGAGATATGGGGACAATGGACAGCCTTGTCTTGTCCCTGATTTCAGTGGGATTGATTTAAGTTTCTCTCCATTGAGTTTGATGTTAGCTATAGGCTTGCTATATATTGCCTTTACTATGTTTAGGTATGTGCCTTGTATCCCTGATCTCTCCAAGACTTTAAACATGAATGGGTGTTGGACTTTGTCAAATGCTTTTTCGGCGTCTAAGGAGATGATCATGTGGTTTTTCTCCTTCAGTTTGTTTATGTAGTGGATTACATTGATGGCTTTCCGTATGTTGAACCACCCTTGCATGCCTGGGATGAAGCCTACTTGGTCATGGTGGATGATATCTTTGATGTGTTCTTGGATTCGGTTTGCAAGTATTTTATTGAGTATTTTTGCATCAATGTTCATAAGAGAGATAGGCCTAAAGTTCTCTTTTTGTGTTGGGTCTTTGTGTGGTTTAGGTATTAAGGTGACTGTGGCTTCATAGAATGAGTTTGATAGTGTTCCTTCTGTTTCTATTTTGTGGAATAGCTTGAGGAGAATTGGAGTTAGCACTTCTTTGAAGGTCTTGTAGAATTCTGCGCTGAAGCCATCAGGTCCAGGGCTTTTTTTGGAGGGGAGACTGTTAATGACTGCTTCGATTTCCTTGGGAGATATAGGGCTATTCAGTCTTTCTACCTGATCTTGACTTAGTTTTGGTAGATGGAATCTTTCAAGAAAATTATCCATTTCATTTAGATTCTCAAATTTTGTGGCATATAGGCTTTTGTAGTATGACCTAATAATTGTTTGGATTTCCTCAATGTCTGTGGTTATGTCCCCATTTTCATTTCTGATTTTGCTGATCTGGATAGTTTCTCTCTGCTTTTTAGTTAGTTTGGCTAAGGGTTTGTCTATCTTGTTGATTTTCTCAAAGAACCAGCTTTTTGTTTCATTGATTCTTTGGATAGTTTTATTTGTTTCTAGTTGATTGATTTCAGCCCTTAGTTTGATTATTTCCAGCCATCTGCTCCTTTTGGGTGTATCTGCTTCTTTTTGTTCTAGGGTTTTCAGTTGGGCCATTAAGTTGTTTGTATGTGATGTTATGAATTTCTTCTTGCAGTCACTTAGTGCTATAAATTTTCCTCTGAGCACTGCTTTCAGTGTGTCCCATAAATTTGGGTATGTTGTGCCTTACTTTTCATTGAATTCTAGGAAGTCTTTAATTTCTTTCTTTATTTCTTCCTTAACCCAGCTGTCATTGAGTAGTAAGTTGTTTAGTTTCCATGTGCGTGTCGGCTTTTTGTTGTTTCTGTTGTTGTTGAGGTCGAGCTTTAGTCCATGGTGGTCAGATAGTATACAAGGGATTATTTCAATCCTTTTGTATCTGTTGAGGCTTGCTTTGTGGCCCACTATATGGTCTATTTTGCAAAAGGTTCCATGGGGTGCTGAAAAGAAGGTGTACTCTTTTGAGTTTGGGTGAAATGATCTGTAGACGTCTATTAGGTCCATTTGACTTAGGGATTCTGTGAGTGCTTTTATTTCCCTATTTGGTGTCTGTCTAGTTGATCTGTCCCTTGGTGAGAGTGGAGTGTTGAAGTCTCCCACTATTAAGGTATTAGGATCAATGTATGATTTAAGCTTTAATAATGTTTCATTTACGAATGTCGGTGCTCTTGTATTTGGGGCATAGATATTCAAGATTGTGATGTCCTCTTGGTGGATTTTTCCTTTGATGAGAATATAGTGGCCCTCCTTATCTTTTTTCATTAACTTGGGTTGAAAGTCTATTTTATTAGATATTAGGATGGCTACTCCAGCTTGTTTTCTGGAACCGTTTGCTTGAAAAACAGTTTTCCAGCCCTTTACTCTGAGGTAGTGTTTGTCTTTGTTGCATAGGTGTGTTTCTTGGATGCAACAGAATGTTGCATCCTGTTTCCTTAACCATTCTGTTAGCCTGTGTCTTTTTATTGGTGAGTTGAGTCCATTGATATTGATAGATAATAGTGACCCATGCATGTTAGTTCCTTTTGTAATGGAGTCGATGATCTAACCCTGTTTCATTGCTTGTTTTCTTTTCATTTTTGTTGGGATATTATCTGTATGCCCTGTTTTCTTGGGTGAATTTGTTTTCATTGGATTGGAGTTTTCCTTCTAGTATCTTCTGTAGGGATGGTTTGCTGTGTAGATATTGTATAAATTTAGTTTTGTCATGGAATATTTTGTTTTCTCCATCTATGTTGATTGAAAGCTTTGCAGGGTATAGTAGTCTGGGTTGACATTTGTGATCTCTTAGAGTCTCCATGATACTTGCCCAGGCCCTTTTGGCTTTCATAGTTTCTGATGAGAAGTCCGGCGTGATTCTGACAGGTCTACCTTCATATGTTACTTGGCCTTTTTCCCTTGCTGCTTTTAATATCTTTTCTTTGTTCTGTAGATTTAGTGTTTTGACTATGATGTGACGTGATGTGTTTCTTTTCTGGTCTAGTCTATTTGGAGTTCTGTAGGCCTCTTGTATATTTATGGACATCTCTTTCTTTAAGTTGGGAAAATTTTCTTCTATGATTTTCTTGAAAATATTTTCTGGACCTTGGAGTCTGGAGTCTTCTTTTTCGTGAATTCCTATTATTCTTAGATTTTGTCTTTTCATAGCATCTTTGATTTCTTGGATATTTTGTGATTGGAACTTTCCTGATTTTACTTTTTCTTTGAGAGAAGTATCCATTTCTGCAAGTGTGTCTTCAGCTCCAGAGATTCTCTCTTCCATCTCTTGTATTCTGTTGGTGATGCTTACTTTTGTGGTTCCTGATCTTTTCTCCAAGTTCTCCAGCTCAAGGGTTTTCTCATTTTGTGTTTTCTTTATTAATTCTAATTCTGTTTTCATGCCTTGCACCATTTCTTTCATGTGTTTGAATTTGGATTCCTGTCTCTCTACGATGGCCTCTATTTCTTTTTTCATTTCCTTCTTATATGCCACTAATTTTTCCTCTACTTGTGTATCTATTTGTTTGGGTATGTTTGCCTGTGTTTCTTTAAGGATATTGTCTATTTCTTCTTTCTTTGCCACCAATTGACTGGCCATCTCTTTGAAAGACTTGTTCATTTCCTCCTTATGAGCCTCAAATAATTGGGCAAGCATGGCTTTGAAATCATTTTCCTGTGCTTCTGCTGAATTGGTGTGTCCATCGATTTTGGGGTTTGCTGGTGAAGTCATGATGTCCTGATTTATGTTGGAAGTGTTCTTTCGCCTACCTCTGGCCATTGGCTTATCTGAAACCTTCCCTGTTTGTTTTTGGATTCTGCAGATCAGACTGGTGCTGTCTCTCTCTGGTGTCTGGAGAGTTCTTCAGGAAGCTGAGCACTCTCAGCATATGCTGAGGACTAGCTGTACCTGTGGGAGGAAAGTACGCAGGTGCAAACGGGGCAAATGCAAGCATGTGTGTGCGCGCGCGCATGTGTGTGTCTGTGTGTGTAAGTGTGCGTGGATGAGTTTCTCGAGGGACAGAGTGATGGCTAATGTTGAACCCTTGAGTGTGTGGGAGGGGCTCTGTACTGTATATGTCGCAGGCGCTAATGATGATCGCAGCGCAATTTCTGGTATTAACTGTCTTAGCTCCTCAATCAGGCCCACAGGGCAGGAACTTCAATGTCCCTAGTGCCCCTCTGTTTCCCAAAGTGGGTATGTGGGTGGGAGGGGGGTTCGATGCCTGGCTTCTGATTTAGAAGGACCCAGGATCTGGGGAACTGCAGATTCTCAAGGGTGCACTCACTTACAGGCAGGTCTGTAGGCCGAGATCGTGGTATCCGGGGCTCTGTGCTCTCTGGTTTGGCCCTGCTTCTTTGATGTGTTCCGCCAGTTCTGTGCTGCTGTCACTGCCAGGTTTGAGGTCTTGCTGCAGCTGGAGGGAGATTCCAGGGTGGTCACTTCAGCAGGGATGGGGTAACCAGGCTCTCTGTTCTCTGGTTTGGCCCTGGTTAGTCTTAAACTGGAGGGCTGTGGTGTCCCGCCAGTTCAGTACTGCTCAGCTGCCACTTCCTGCTGTAACTGGAGACTGGCTTGCTAGTCCCAATGCTTTCTGGGAAGTCCTGGGATCTCTTCGTTGTGCTCTCCAAGCTTGGGAGGCCCAGTGCCTGGTGTGTCCAGGTTGTATGATGTTTCTGCCTGGTTTAGGTGAGTATATAGCGTATTCTCTGTCACTGTGGGATTGGGCGGGTCGTATGTCAGTGATGGTGATCCTGCGGAGCTAGTATGGTGTCTAGCAGATTCGCGCCCTGGGGGGATGGTGCAGCTGCTGCGCGAATCTGGGACTCCGGGGTACGTACTGCTGGCTTTTGTCTGCCGCTAAAGTGGTTGGGGCTCCGTCTCAGCGGTTGTATACCCCAGGCAGTTAGGTCTGCGCTGAGAAAGATGAGTCCGCTGTGCTGCTGTGCCGAGGAGGAAGGAGGTCTGGGGGAAGGGAGTGCAGCAAGAACAAAGGATCATTTCTCTCCTTCCCCAAGCAAGTCTCCGGGTGACGGGAGGCCAAAGTTTTCACCTCCTGTGATGTTCTCTGGTGTTCAGAAAGCCTCGCTGTGGTTTTCCTGGGTTGGGGGTCCTTCCATTCTCCAACTCAGAAGATCAGGTATCCCACTGCTCAGAAACTGAGTGTGCTAGTCGCCATCTTGGCTCCGCCCCTAAACTTTTCTCTTAAACTAACTTTTATTGTATCCCATAAGTTTGGGTATGATGTGCATTTATTTTCATTGAATTCTAGGAATTCTTTAATTTCTTTCTTTATATCTATCTTGACCCAGTTGTTATTCATAGGGAGTTATTCATTTTCCATGGGTTTGTAGGCTTTTACATGTTTCTGTTTTTCTTGAAATTGATTTTTTAATCCATATTGATCTGAAAAAGATACATGGGATTATTTCAGCTTGTCTTCATGTGGGTCCCCTAACAATTAGAGCAGGGGCTGTCTCTGACTCTATTGTCTGCCTTTGGGTCCATTTCCTCCTAATGTGTTGTCTCCTGGAGTCTTTATAGGAGAGGAAGTGCCTAGCCTAGCTGCAACTTGATATGTCAAGGCTGGTTGATATCCATGGAAGGACTGTCATTTCTGAAAAGAAATTTCGGAATATTGGATGTGGGATGAAATGTGGGGAGGAATATGAAAAGAGAGGTTGAAGGGGAAACTGAGGTCAAGATGTAAACCTAAAGTAAATAAACACATAAATTTTAAAAAACTAAAAGGGCTATTTAGTAGATAAATCGATTATTTACATATAGAATAAAATAATTTTACTACTAATAAATGAGTTCAGTAAATAAGACAAGTATGTAATTCTTAAACCTCTCCAGGATTGTTTCTTGCTACTAATAGAAGGAAGTAGAATATATGTGTACCAATGCCCATATAAGCAGTTATGTACAGTAAATTGCTATATGAGTATCTGTAAATAATTCATAAGAGAATTTTTTATGTCTTATAAAAACACTTATTGTGTATCCACATGACTGACAATAAATTCATAATAAATTATGAATTAATTATTATAAAATAAAATAATTTATTATGAATAAATTAAATGTATACCCTTATGCTTGGCATATATATCTCCAAACATCTAATTTTTTCAATTTAACATAGACCTTAAATTTAAATATAAAATCTAGTTGGAATTACTTTTATAACTTCTTATATTTATTAAAATCTGAAATCCATTTATATAAAAATATATGCATATATAAAGAGAATATTTATACATACATAATGTAATATATACATATATTACATATATTACATTATATGTGTATAAATATTATACATATATTCATATTATATTCATATATGAATATATGTATTATATGTATATATTACATTATATATGTATAAATATAAATAATATGAATATATATATATATATATACACAGAGAAATAGGAAACTTTAGAATTTTATTACATAAAATCAGATCTTCACATTTGAGGAGTTCATATCATTCTAAAAAGATGAAGAACAGCCAGGATATAAAAACAAAATTTTGTTTCTGTACTGCAAAAAAGAACTACTTTTTACAAATGTTTTATAAAGAACATGTTGAAATAAGTATTTATATGTATTTGTATCTTATAATTTATATATCATAGTATTTGTTTAAATTTTATGAAGACGTGCACATGTAACAATGCAATATCATATCCTTTTATACAGAGATTTGCATATCTTTGGATTTAGACAACCCCCAAAAATCTAGGTATTGTTAGGCCCAAAAGGGGGACCCTAGGGGACACTAATTCTTGAGGAGGATGAAGAGAACTCAGGAGACCAATCATCGATGCAATAACAAGAGATTTAATTCAGCCATCCTATGATGGGGCTGCCACCCACAAAACCAGAGAGGAACAGCCAGGAGAGACAGAAGTCTGAGGTTTGTAAAGGAAGGAGCACAGGAATCACGGAGGTTGCAAGCGTGGCGACACTGGATTGGGTAGTTGACTTTTAAAACGATTGGTTCATTTTAGGTGCCAAGTCCATCTGGTCCCGCCCCCATCTTGGTTGGGGAGCTGTGAAGTCTGGACCGGTTACTAAGCAACCTTATCTCATACTGCAGATCTGGACACTCCTCCACAGCAAGAGGAGACCTTTCCCATTCCTTTGCAATGGGTCTTGTCTCAACTCCTCCTCCTGCCTTCCATAAAAGTGCTGGGACAATTTAGTTTAACATGGGGTACAGAATTTATAAAGAAACCTGTAAAGCTAGCCTGTTCCTTTCAGTATCAGTGACTAGCAGATACCAAAGAATGAGTGGAATCATGACAAATATGTTCACATTAAAATATTATATACTTGCTTGATTAAAAAATTTACTAATTTATGTTACGCTCAGGATGCGAGGCTAAGCACTGCACTCAGGGTCAGCCGCTTTGGACCCAGAGAAGAGCATGTCTGATTGCATGCGGGTTGATGCCCCAGGTCCCGCTTCTGAGAAAAAGGTATCAGACGGGTCTGATGCTCTTTGGGTGGATGACACCTAAATGAACATCTGTACAAAGTCCCAATTTATTTCTAATATCAGAGATCAGACCTCTACTCTTGCCTGATGCATCTAAAACAAAAAGGGGGAACTGTAGAGAGCTGCGGAATGCTATGCCTTAAAGATGGAGCTGGTTTCCGCCTTCCACCTTCCCGATGGTGAGTGCTCTCTGTCACGAACAATTCCACATTTGGCTAAGGCTGAGGATCTGGCTTGCTTCCATGTATGTGGACCTATCTGCATTGCCCACGTGGCACGCTGGGGTTGGCTACCCAGAGGCTATTTAAGCTGTGGGCTGGCTTTCCCCAGGGTCAGATGATTGTTCAAGGTTCCTGAATAAACTGCATTGGAAAAAAAAAATAATAAATAAAAAATAAAAATAAAAATTTAAAATAAATAAAAAAATTTACTAATTTATAAAAACAATATAATTTAATGCCTGAAACACATAGAACTTTAATTTATGCAGGAAAGTGGCTTATTGACAATTGACTTCATCATTGAAATAAAGTGTCAGTTTAGGGACCCCCCTTAAATGTAAGAAGACTTTATTTTATATCAATAGCTAGTTAAACTTGCCACTTCCATATCTGCAGTTCAAATTCCTAGGATTTTACAGCTTTAGGAAACAATTGGCTTCAAATGTTAAGATAGTCTTCCCTCTAAACTCCCAATTAGGACTAGTTTCTCCCACCTAGTATACTCACCATCATAACATCCTCAAAAATCTGAATCCATTATAATCTTACCTAAAAATATACTTAATAAAAAATTCTCATTAAATAACTGAACTCAAAACTCATTAAATGTTTTGTCTCATGGGCCACTCACTGTGGAGCAAAACCCATTTGAATCTGTGGGCTTATAAAATAAATAGTATATGATTCCAAATATACAAGTAGATGGGTATTTATGAGTACAAAATATAAGTACAAGAGTACATTAAGCTCAGTCTCCAAGTGTGTGTCCTAATAAAGGGAGCAGGAGGATGAACTCAATGGCAGGCTCTCTGATCACCATGCCTGGAGGTTGCAGCCTTACCAGGCCACAGAGGAAGACAATATAGCCAATCCTGTTAAGACCTGATAAGATAGGGTCAGATGGAAGGGGAGGAGGACCTCCTCTACCAGTGGACTAGGGAAGGAACATAGAGGAGCAGAGGGAGGGAGGATGGGTTAGAAGAAGACAAGGGAGGGGGCCACAGCAGGGGTACAAAGTGAATAAATTGTAATATAAATAATGATTAAAATTAAAAAAATGAAAATAAAATAATCATAGAATGGTGTTGGAAATTTTCAGGCATAACAATATTTACATATCCATAGATCTCTTAAATTGTTTTTAAAAAATATCACAAGGAAGATGAAGATCAATGTGCTTACGTATTTATATTTATACATTAAAACAGAATCATCACAAGGAATTTTCGTATATAGTTTTGAGTGTTCTTCCCTCCTAGCCACACCTGCCATTCCCTGTCACCCCACTAGCCTCATCCCCACCAGGTTACTATTTACTAGAGGCTTATTTCTGTATTTGCATTGTCCTTTATCCTAGATGCATAAGCCCTGAATATCTGGCCCTTTCTTTTGTTCTGTCATTATTCTCCTCAGCTGGAGATTCATTCAGTTTCTAAAGGTCTTTGAAAAGAAATTATCAAACGGGAATTACTGTCCTTTATTCATTTTTTTTTGTTATTTTGTCAAAGTGCATTGCCAAAACAATAGGAGTCCATTGTCAATGCAATTGATTACTGCTTTCTAATTACTCTCTGTGTTTCTTCCTGACACTAGGGACCAGCCCTGTCAATAAGCCATGCCTCCAAGTTTAAACTTTAAGTATGCCCCTTGCTACTATAAATTTCCTTATACACGGTGGAGCAATTTGTTAAGTGAACATTAATCATACAGCCAACTTCAATATTTTCAAGCACCCAAAATGAAAAAAATGATATTTACATATTTTTAAGAGTACCTTGGAAATACCAAACACTGCCTCTAATAAGGCAGTTAACTTTCCTTCAGACATTTCTGTCTTACTACAATATTACCATGAAATGCCCTTTCAAACTTGTTTTAATGAAGAGATTTTTTATACAATATATTCTAAATATAGTCCTCACCCTCAGCTTCTCTGAGATTATCCTTACCTCTGTCCCATCCAAATCCATACCCTTTCTGTCTCCCCTTTGAAAATAAACACACGTCTAAAGAATACATATAAATGAAAAATAAAAGAAAAACAAAAACAAACAAACTGGAATAAGACAAAAAAAAAAAAAAAAAAAACAGAAGAAAATAAACTAAAGAAAACCATAAGGAGCAAATTGAAGCAGAGACATAGGAGACCAAGGAAATAAGATAAACAGATTAACTTACAGAGGAGCGAGCAGCATGACAGGACCTGCTCTGTCTGCACCAGATGCAGTCCCAGGGCTGAGGGTGAGAGAAAAAAGATTAAAAATCAGAGGCTATTATTTTAATGTTTAAGGCCTGAACTAAGACTAGCTGGGTAGAGAGGTCCAGTAATTCCCTGAAGGGAAGAACTGGCCTTACTGCATTCTTTTCCCATCCAATAGAGATACAGTTGCTAGGAAACTAGCCCATTCCTCCCTCATCTCCTCCCTGCCCCTCTTTAAGTCCACTGATAGGGGAGGTCCTTCTCCCCTTCCATCTGACCCTAGTTTATCAGGTCTCATCAGGAATGGCTGCAATGTCCTCCTCTGTGGCCTAGCAAGGCTGCTCCTTCCTCAGGGAGTGGGAGTGGGGAGGTCAAAGAGCCAGCCACTGAGTTCATGTCAGAAATAGTCTCTGTTCCTCTTACTAGGACGCCCACTTGGATGCTGAGCTGCCATGGGATACATCTGATCAGAGGTTCTAGATAATATCCATGCATGGTCCTCGGTTGGAGAAAGTCTCATAAAAGACCCCTGTGCCCAGATATATTAGGTCCTTGTGGAGGTAATGTCCTCTGCAGGTCTTACTAACTCTCCCTTCTTTCATATGATTCCCTGTATTCTCTCCAAGGTTTGGTTATGAGTCTCAGCATCTGCTTTGATACACTGCTAGGTAGAGTCTTTCAGAGGCCCTCTATGGTAGCCTCCTCTACTTGTTTTCTCTTATTTCCAATGTCCATCCCATTTTTCTTTCTAAGTGAGGACTCATCAACTTACTCTGGAACCTCCTTCTTGTTTAGCTTCTTTAGGTGTACAGATTTTAGTATGTTTATCCTATATTATAGGTCTAGAATTCACTTATAAGCAAGTATATATCATGTGAGTCTTTCTGTTTTTCAAATACTTCACTCATGATGATCTTTTCTAGATCCCACCATTTACCTGCAAATTTCATGATTTTCTTGGTTTTAATTGCTGAATAGTGTTTGTACCACAATTTCTGTATCCATTTCTCTGTTGATGGACATCTGGGTTGTTTCCAGCTTCTGGCTATTACAAATAAAGCTGTTACAAACATGGTTGAGCAAATGTCCTTGCTGTATACTTGAGCAATTTTTGGATATATGACTAGGAATGCTATAGCTGGATCTTGAGGAAGCACTATTCCTAAGTGTCTGAGAAAGCACCAGATTGATTTCCAAAGTGGTTGTACAAGTTTACATTCCCACCAGCATTAGAGGAGGATTCCCCTTTCTCCACATCCTCCCCAGCATGTGTTGTCACTTAAAATTTTGATCTTAGCCATTCTGATGGGTGTAAGGTAAAAAAGAAATCTCAGGATCGTTTTGATTTGTATCTCTGATGGCTAAGGACGTAAAACATTTCTTTAAGTGTTTCTCTACCATTCCATATTCCTCTATAGAAAATTCTCAGTTTAGCACCGTATCCCATTTTTTAAAACTGGATTGCTTGATTTGTTGCTGTTTAACTTCTTTAGTTCTTTATATATTCTGGATATTAGCCCTCTGTCAGATATAGGATGGTAAAGATCCTTTCCCAGTCTGTAGGTTGTCGTTTTGTTCTGATGACAGTGTCCTTTGCTTTACAAAAGCATTTCAGTTTTATGAGGTCCCATTTATTGATTGTTGCTTTTAGAGCCTCTGCTGCTGGTGTTCTGTTCAGGAAGTTGTCTCCTGTGCCAATGAGTTCTAGGCTCTTCCCCACCTTTTCTTCTAACAAATTTAGTGTGTTAGAAGAAATTTATACATTAAAACAGAATCATCACAAGGAATTTTCATATATAGTTTTGAGTGTTCTTCCCTCCTAACCACACCTTCCATTTCCCTGTCACCCTGCTAGCCTCATACCCACCAGGTTACTATTTACTAGTTAGGTAGTAAATAGTAGATATATTATAATATATCTTTATGAAATGATAGAGCATTTCATGTTCATGAAACTATATTTGCATCAAATTAGCATAATACAGTGGTGGAAATGCATGTTACAAATATTTTCTTAAAAATTCTTTCTATATTGCCAGTTTATACAGTTAACATGGAATAATAAATATATGTTCTAAGTGCTGTTATCTGGAAACTACAATTTCATTGAGCCAAACATTAAGAATTAAAAAATACTGATAATATTGGTGAATGATAATTCTATCTTATATATTATTTTCTATTTCGATGATGTCACAGCATGTCCATGTCATTCTTTCAATTATTCTTTAGTTGAGTGTGATTCACATTTAAAGAAAGGAAATAGGCTAATATAATGTTAGTTTTGTAACTTACATCTTTTTTTTCAATAGTCTCCTTATTATTTCCCAAGGCTTATGTGAATGGAAAAATAATACAATCTAAGCAAAGTCTTCTGGCACTCACAATATCTTAGAACCTATGCAATGCCTTTAAATAGATTTGTCTTTAGGGGAAAGATGACCTTCATTGGATGGAATACTTTTTATGTGTGATATCGTCTAGAATTTTCAAGTAAAATTGGAAAATAAAAAAAAAGGCAGTCACGTGTTCTATTTTATTTTATTTTATTTTATTTAGGTTAGTTTGTGATTACAGAAGCTATAGTACAGGTTAAGTACCAGTTTATCAGAATAGTAACTAATACAATCAGGAAACACCTCTTAAAGAAGTAAAGACTTTTAAAGGAGATTTAAGATAGAAATCATTCATAATTTCAAAACAAAGCCTATAAAAGAATTACTCACAAAATCTTCACATAAGCATTTACCTTTACCTATTTATTTTTCTAAACTTTATTAAGGTTGTGCCTTCTTAAAACTATTAATGATAAGTATTCTAATTTGGAAAAAAAATCAAATTTCAAGAGTAAATAAGCCTTCAGGCACCTAAAAATTAAGGATTATTGCCATTTTTCTGAGTTATCCTTCAGAACTTGATGGTGAGAATTCATTGCTGACAATACTATATACTTGAGGTTACTGAACATGGAGTAATCAACCTGGTGCTCACATGGAAACCTCATCCCTATTGGTTAGCTTTTATAGATCTGGCAGGTGATAGGCATGCCACCAAAACAGAAAAGTTATCAGCCCTTCTCAGATATTAACATTGTAAGCTGTTGTAATCATTTTAATGGCAAGATATGCACATTGGTTCAATACTGATGCAAATGTTATGAGAAGCCAAACATTTTTCTGATTGGACTTGAAGTCTGATCTACAAATGTAAACTTTATCTAGCGCCACTGAATGAACTGCTAAAGAAAAAAAAAATAAGATAATATTTTAACTATTGCATTAGAGCAGAATGACAAAAAGAGAGAGAAAGAGAGAGAGAGAGAGCAAGCTCCTATTCTTTTAACCAGAAAGTGATAGTTTTCCTATAATAGTCTCATTAGTACATTTATATACTCAATGGCTTCCAGTGTTATTGTAATAGTCAACCATCAAGAGACCATAAAATCATTGGAAGATGGAATGAAATAATTTTGAGTCCACTTAAAAATTCTGCATCTAGGGTAAAACTCCTGCCCTAATTTAATTGGAAATTATCAGTTGATTTGTAAGATCTTGAGGGAGTCAAAACACCAAAGAGATATCCTGGAATACAAGTCTAATGTGCATTTCTCCCAATGATGACTTTTTCAGATTTAATTTACTTTATAGGGAGTGGCTGATCATTTAACCAAGGACCAATGGCTTATAGGGGATAATACTAAAAGTAACTTAATATGTCGTAGTCATGGAAAATGTAAACAAGTGGATCTGTCAGAAAGGATATAATTTATAATAGTAATTATGTTTTATGTTAAATATCACTGAATAATGGTAAGAGCCTGGATAGCCAAGTGAAAACAACGATGCTTTGAAGACAACTCTGTACACAAAGTACAAAGAAAAAACATAAGGTATCAAGAATAAAGATGTTATATCGAATCCCATACATGAGCTTTCCTTCTGTACAGCATACATGAACCAAATATACAAAACCAAGTGATCAATGCTGAGGTCCAAAGTGCCACTATTTCAAAGTATAAGTTTCACAATGGTAGATCCAGTGGTTATAGATGCCATTCATCATGAAATCACATCTTTCTATTGAAAAAGATTACTTGTATATGAATGTGCTTCCTTCACAAAAGTGCTCATACAATTTCTTCATCTGACTTCATAAAAACTTTTTTCATATGGTGACCAAAAGCAGGCTATCTAAAGCTGATTCTTCACAGCTATTAGAATGAACTAATCCTGTTGAATACTAACCTGAAAATTTTTGTCTCCACACCTAACTAAGAAACAGACTTCTGTTGTTTAAACTAACTAGTGTGTGGTACTTCAAAACATAAGCCTTATAAAAGTTGAAAAATTAGAGGAATTATTATTATATTACTAATTCTTTTTGAAATTTAAATACGAATTGAGTAGTATTTAAAAGTACTAGATAGCATGTTACTGTCTGTTGGTCCTTATCAAAATTTCTTCATTGGTAAATACTTGCCTAAACTATGAGAGTAGTAAAATTATGTTTAATCCTGTTGTTAAAAGTCATATATGCAAAAATTGAAACTCAAATTTAAACCTAGGTTTACCCCTTTCATAAGTAATGAGTAAGCTCATGGGCTGACATGGCATATATAAAATTATGCTGCTAACATCAATATGCTCAGATCTGTGTCCATCCCCAGTTGGACACCAAAGGCATCTGCATCTATCCATAGTAATGCTGGTAACATCTGTACTTTCTGATTACTTGAACAGCAGTTATGAATTGCTTGGCGTTTGTACCCAGGTTTTCTGACATTATTTTAAGATTCAATTTCCTTGTATTACATTCTTGGCACTTTGCAATACCTAAAGCCATTTCAGTATTATGAAACCAAATATACATTCTCTCAAACTTCATAAAACGAATTGCTATTTAAAAATAAGGATCCTTACCTAATCCAAAACTAATGAAAAACTTTAGAGAATATTAGAATGAAAGCACAATTGTATGACCTTTACAATGAAAGGCCTATTTTATTCTCCCAAGACAAACACTAATTGGTACTTTTCTAACCCCAGCCACACGTTGTGTCATAAAATGTGTAAATGATGAATGTCTAAAATATTAGTGTCTTATCAACTATGGATTGAGAGTGCTCAGAGCCTAATGGACTAAGATTAGCAGCAAAAGTTTCTATGCTTCCTATGTCATGATGACTTATAAGTGAGGAAGTAAAAAAAGAGTCCTGAAGATTAGTAGAAAACATTTTACATGTTACATTATTTTATGTGAAATAAACTGAGATTACTGTCAAACTGCATTTATCTTCTAGAAAATTATGCTTCATTTTCTATTTCAAACCAGACAGGTATTAGATACAGCAAATGGATTTAGTACATAGCTGTCGTAAGGCAATAACTAGGAAATTATAGGCACCTGGCTAACTTTAGCATCTCTTCCTACCTTGGGATATGGGTAGGTTATGACAAGCACATCTCTTGTCATTTCTTCTTAAAAATACTATCAGTTATTTTAGCATTTTAGTACCTTACAAAGCCAAATTTCAAAGTTCTGTGATGAAGATTGTAGGTGTTCAGACATTTAGTCCTGTTTTTATTCTACTGTGCCATTCATATGTGTTCTGTTTTCCTAAATTTTCATCACAGACTAATTGTATTTTCAGTGATTTCCTTGATGCTAAGGTTGGATTTTATTTGTGTAGGTGTATTCATGCTCAAAAGAGACAGTTCATATATCCAGCAGTATAAATAGCTATTATTAAGCACTGATTTCTAAACAATTTCAAAATGACAAGATTGAGCCAGACCCTGGTGAAGCTATATCCTTCATTGTTAGAGCACCAATATATCTGTAGTTTCCTAGACACAGATACTTAGTTATACTTAGGAGATTGAATCATGCACAGAAAGTTCCAGGACATACTAATTAAAAATGATTTGTGTAATAACCTGGCATGGAAATTTGCATATCAGACTATTACACTGTGCTATGTTGATATCTTAACATAATGCACTATTCCTCCAACAATGAGTGTAGATACAAAAACAAAGTGAAACCATTGAAGATGCTATGCAAGCACCTGAAGTTTGGAGGATAAACTGTTACTGAAACGACAGGGAAGGAAACCCACCTGAATAGCCCTGAGCTTCTTTATATTTTTCTCATGGTCTGCAGCCAGGTCTCCAAGGAAGATCAAAATTCTAGAGTCTGATACCAGCACACTCAGCAAAAATATCAGAAGATCTGGAAAACTTTTTTTTTCTGGGAAGAATAACTATGACAGTAAGGAACCACAGCATGCAAATTGTGTATTATAGAGAACAACTCTCAACTCTAAAAAGCTAAAAATAGTAAAAATTGCAAACAAACAAAAAAATTAGAGCAAAAAGAGTTGATTTTTTTGTTTGTTTGTTTTCTTCTTTCTAAAGATTCCAAAGTAGAAGTGGCAAAGGAAAATGCAAGTTTCTTGATGGAGATGGTAATTAGAATATGATATTGTTGCTTAAGAGAACAGAAGCGACTGATACTGGGAATGAAATAGAGGAAGAATTTTAGGATATATACTGATTCACTCTACTGGAGATTGTGTAAATCAATCCCTAAAAAAAGCAAACATTGTTTATTTATTTAAATACATGTTTTATTTCTGAGTGTTCATCTCAGGAACACAAAGGTGCTTCAATATATGAAAATCCATCAATGTAATCCACCATATAAACAAACTGAAGAAAAAAAAAACACATGATCATCTCCTTAGATGCTGAAAAAACATTTGACAAAATCCCACACCCATTCATGTTTAAAGTGTTGGAGAGATCAGGGATACAAGGCACATACCTAAACATAGTAAAGACAATATACAATAAGCCTATAGCCAACATCAAACTAAACAGAGAGAAAATTAAATCAGTCCCACTGAAAACAGGGACAAGGCAATGCTTGCTGTCCACTCTCTCCATACCTCCTCAACATAGTACTTGAAGTCCTATCTAGAGCAATAAGACAGTTGAAGGAGATCAAGGGGATACAAATTGGAAGGGGAGAATTCAAAGTATCATTATTGGAAAATGATATGATAGTATACATGAGTGTTCCACAAAATTCAACCAAAGAACTCCTTCAGCTAATGAATACATTCAGTGAAGTGGCTGGATAAAAAAGGAACAAAAAAAAGTTAGTAGACCTCCTGCACATGAAAGACAAAAGGCTGATAAAGAAATGAGGGAAACTACACCCTTCACAGTAACCACAAACAACAGAAAGTGCCTTGGTGTGACTCTAACCAGGCATGTGAAAGACTTCTTTGAAAAACACATCAAGTCTCGGAAGAAAGAAATTGAAGAAGATATCAGGAGATGGAAAGATCTCCTATACTCATAGCTTGGCAGGATTAACTTTGTGAAAATGGCCATTCTTCCAAAAGCAATCTACAGATTCAATGAAATTCCCATCAAAATACCAACACAATTCTTTACAGACCTTGAAAGAAAAATTCTCAACTTGATGTGGAAAAACAAAAAAAACCCAGAATTTTCAACAACAGATCATCTGGAGGTATCTCTATCCCTGATATCAAGCTGTACTAAAGAGCAATAGTGAAAAAAAAAAAAACAAAAAAACAAAAACAACAACAAAAAACTGTATTGTACTGGCATAGATACAGAATACTGGTTCAATGGAATAGAATAAAAGACCCTGAAATAAACCCACACCCCTATGGATAGTTGATTTTTAACAAAGAAGCCCAAACCATACAATGGAAAAAAAGACAGCATCTTCAACAAATGGTGTTGGTCTAACTGGATATTTACATGTAGAAAAATGCACATAGATCCATATTTATCACCCTGCACAAAACCAAAGTCCAAGTGGATCAAAGACGTCATCATAAAACCAGACACACTAAATCTGTTAGATGTAAAAGTTAGCTCAGCGACACAGAAGACAACTTCCTGAACAGAACATCAACAGCACAGACTCTTAGATCAACCATCAATAAATGAGACCTCATGAAACTGAAAAGCTTCTGTTAAAGCAAAGGAAACTGTCAACAGGACAAAATGTCAGCCAGTAGATTGGGAAAGGATCTTCACCAACCCTATAACTGACAGAGGGCTAATATCCAGAACATATAAAGAACTCAAGAGGTTTAAAAGCAACAAATCAAGTAATCCAGTTAAAAAATGGAGTACAGTGCTATACTGAGAATTCTCTATAGAGGAATATCGAATGACAGAGAAACACTTAAAGAAATGCTCAGCCTCTTTAGCCATCAGGGAAATGCAAATCAAAACGACCCTAAAATTTCACCTTATACCCATGAGAATGGCTAAAATAAAAAATTCAAGTGACAACACATGCTTGAGAGGATGTGGAGAAAGGAACCCTCCTCCATTGTTGGTGGGAATGTAAACTCTTAAACTACTTCGGAAATCAATCTTTCTCAGACAATTAGTAATAGTGCTTCCTCAAGATCCAGATATACCACTCCTAGGCATTTATCCAAAAGATGCTCAAGTACACAACAAGGACATTTGATCAACCATGTTTGTAGCAGCTTTATTTGTAATAGCCAGAACCTGGAAAAAATCCAGATGCCCCTCAGTTGAAGAATGGATACAGAAATGTGGTACACTCCCACAATACTACTCAGCAATTAAAACCAAGGAAATCATGAAATTTGCAGGTAAATGTTGGGAACTAGAAAAGATCATCCTGAGTGAGGTATCCCTGAAGCAGAAAGACACACATGGTATATACTCACTTATAATTGGATATTAGACATATAATATAGGATAAACATACTAAACTTTGTACACCTAAAGATAAGAAGGAGGACCCTGGTTAAGATGGTCAATCTTGGTTGGAGTATGAGTCTCTGGGAAGTTCCCTATGTTCAAATTTTCTTGTTCTGTTGCTCTCCTTGTGGAGACCCTGTCCTCTCCAGCTCTTGCCTGATGCGTCTAAAACAAAAAGGGGGAACTGTAGAGAGCTGCGGAATGCTATGCCTTAAAGATGGAGCTGGTTTCCGCCTTCCACCTTCCCGATGGTGAGTGCTCTCTGTCACGAACAACTCCACATTTGGCTAAGGCCGAGGATCTGGCTTGCTTCCATGTATGTGGACCTATCTGCATTGCCCCCGTGGCACGCCTGGGTTGGCTACCCAGAGGCTATTTAAGCTGTGGGCTGGCTTTCCCCGGGGTCCAAGGATTGTTCAATGTTCCTGAATAAACTGCATTGAAAAAAAAAAAAAAAAAAAAAAAAAGATGGTCAATCTTCACTCAGAAAAGCAAATGGGATTGACATAGTAAGAAGGAGAAAAGAGGGACCAGGACAAGAACCTACCACAGAGGGCCTCTGAAATACTCTACCCAGCAGGGTATTAAAGCAGATGCTGAGACTCACAGCCAAAATTTGGGCAGATTGCAGGGAATCTTATGAAAGAAGGGAGAGATAGTAAAATTTGGAGAATACAGGAGCTCCACAAGGAGAGCAACAGAACCAAGAACTCTTGGACCAAGTGTCTTTCATGAGACTGATACTCCAAGCAGGACCATGCATGGAGTTAATCTAGAACCCCTGCAGAGAGGTAGCCCATGGCAGCTCAGTCCCAAGTGTGTTCCCTTGTGAGGGGAACAGGGACTTTCTCTCAAATGAACTCATTAGCTGCATCTTTGATCACCTCCACCCCCTGAGGGCGGTGCTGATGCATTACCAGGCCACAGAGGAAGTCAATATAGCCAGTACTGATGAGACCTGTTAGGCTAAGGTCAGATGGAAGGGAAGAAGGACCTCTCCTATCAGTGGACTTAGAGAGGGGCAGGGAGGAGATGAGCGAAGGAGAGTGGGATTGGGATGAATCCCAATGAGGGATCCCAATGAGGGAATGAGGGAATGAGGGAATGAGGGAAGGAGGGAGGCTACAGCTGGGATTCAAAGTGAATAAAATGTAATTAATTGAAAAATAAAAATAAAAATAAACTAAAAAAAATTTAAGAAGAGTGGGAGGGGCATACCTGACTATTCAGAGAAAATAAAAGGAAGAAAGAAATGTTTAAATTAAATTATAATCTCAAAAAATAAAGTTAATGAAGATGAAAGAGATCATTTCAGCTCAGATTTCATGGGATTACCATACATTAGTGTAGGGAAGTAGTATGCAGCAGCTTGACCTGTACTGACTTTTCTCAGTGCTTCTGCAGATAGGAAGTGGGGAGGAAGAAATGTTGTTTAATCAACTCTATCCTTTTCATTTAGACCAGTAAATCAGCCCATGAAATGATGGTGAATTAAGACAGAAGCACAGAAGTAAGATAGGTATTTACACTTCAATTAACACAATATACAAACTCCCTCAGAAAGTTTGTATCTTCGATGTTTAGAGCTCCTGTCAAATTGATAATAAATATTAGTTATCACGGTTATAGAAATATTTAATAGAAACTGTGTAATATTATTGGGTTAATAAAGAATACTTTATATTGCTACTACAAGTAAATTATTTAAATGAGTAGATACACAAAGGTTTGAACAACCGTACAGATAGTTGGGACATGAAGGACAATAACCAGAACAAACTGTTTGACATTATTAACAATGAAATTCAATGAAGGAAGACATTTTCACCAAAAAAAAAAAAAAAAAAAAAAATGGTGAAAAAATAATCTGTTTGGTAAGAAACACAATCTTACCTGCAACTAACAATCAAGAAAATATTTTATCCAAACCCTTGTAATAAAACAGCAACTCATTTCAGAGTACTTACAAAGTCATCAAGGCTATTTTGGAAGGACATTAGAATATACTTTTATTTTAATAAAATTAAAATCACAATATACAAAATTTCATAGAATCATGCTTTACCATTGCTTTGAGAAAAGTGTGGCTAGCTCTTTGACCTGCCCCCCCACCCCGCCCTGAGGGAGGGGCAGCCTAGCTAGGCCACAGAGGAGGACATTGCAGCCAGTCATGAAGAGACCTGATATTACCTGATAAGATAGTGTCAGACGGAAGGGGAGGAGGTCCTCCCCTCTCAATGGCCTTAGAGAGGGGCAGAGAGGAGATGAGGGAGAGAGGGAATGAGGGAGGGGGCTACAGCTGAGATACAAAGTAAATAATCGGTAATTAATACAAAAAATTAAAATAAAAAATATTAAAAAGAGTGTGTACCAGAAAGTGGTTAAAACAAAGAAGATACAAGGTTTCATGTGAGCAATATGATGTTTAATTTTAAGAAATTCCAGGAAAAGAGATTTAAAAAGGTTGTGAAAATAAGTGAAATATGGAGAAAAGCCATATATAGAAAAAAGAGGAATTGAATGAGGCCTACTGAATCAACTGATACATTTCTTGAAAGACCTAATGAATAATAAACTGATACATACAGTGAATACGATGAATGAAAGTGGAAATACCTCTGAGGACAATCCACGAATTAAGGTCATTATCATATGCAGCACATAACTCAGATTAAAGGAATAATTCACTCTTATCAATGCCATTTACATTGTGCTGAAAATAAAAGCTGAAAAGTAGAATTAAAAGGCACAACTAACATGTAGGTGTGAAAGTGTAATTATTGCAAGTTTCAATATATTTTTTTTTCTGATAAATGTCTTAGAAATAAGGAAAACCAAATCTCACATAGGCAATGGTATTAAGCTTATGGAAAATAAATTCAAAAGGCAGATATTGTTCACAATATAAAAGCATTTCTATGAATTAAAAGACAGCCTGTAAGTTAGTTCCAAGTCAGCCAGTTGTGCATTTCAAAACTGTCACAAAGAAACAAATCAAAACTAAAATACAAAAGGAAGGATGTAGGAGAGAGGCAGAGAGAGACCCAGTTGGTGTTGGAAGGAAGAGCTAGGTAGAGAAGAGAAACTCAGCTGGAAAAATATGAGGGAAATAAACAACAAAGACATTGAAGAGACCCTTAAAGGACGTGTACAAGTGTCTGAAAGAAATTAATATAGAGAAGATGGAATATGGAGAAGGATATTAGGTGAATTTCTCCATTACGAAGGGAATCCACGCTGAGTTGTTCATATACAGAAAGTAGATTTATGTATTTTTACACTATCAAGTGTGGTGCTGTGGGCACAGGTAAAATGAACTTAAATATTTGTTTGATTCATTTGTTGTCTCAAAACATCACTGTCTCTGTCTGCTAACCTAGGCCTAGTCCTGGAAGCTTCTAGCCTCCATACAATCTTACCTAGGCCTTGAATGTTTCCTGCCTCTGAGACTTACTGCTTAATAACCTCACCCTTTCTTGTTCTTTCTAAGCTCATAGCTGGCTGGTTCAACTCAACTTTTTTGCCTCAAACGCCTCTCCCAGCTTACTTATTCAATCTGGCTTTTCTGTTAACCTCTGAATTGCTCTGCTTGGCCTTGAACTAACTCCAGCAATCTGCTCCAATCTTCTGATTCCTTCTAATTCTCTGGCTTGTTCAGGCTTCAGCTGAGTTCTCTCTCTGCAACCAGTCTTTCTGTTACTGTCCTGAAAAAGCTGCTTCCCATTATTGTCTTCTTTCCTCGCTCTTCTCCTGAGAGTTGGGCATATCCTATTCTGTCAAATCTTTCTCTGATTCATCAAACTTTTCTGCCACTCATTTATGCATCACTTTCAAACATGAGTTCTTCCTTCTACAAACTATATATCCTTCATTGTTTAGGATTAAAGACTTGTATCGACAAGCCTGCATGTCAGCTTTACTTTATTTGAAGCTTGTTCTATACCAGGCTGGCCTTGAACTCAGCTCTGCTGACCACTGTCTCCTTGTTTAAAGATGTGTTTGTATTCCAACCCAATCACACAGACCTAGATCTTTCCATGTGATCTCTTGCCAGCTGGATTCCATATCCCTAGAAGGCCTTCAGATATGATCTCTTGCCAGAGCAGCCATGTTCTGAATTAAAATTCCTCTACAGGTTCCTAACAAAGAAACTAATGTGTGTAACTATTCAGAGAAAAAAATATACTGCCACTGAGTGAAACAACTTAGTAGTTACCATTCTGATGTGATTTCTTTGATATTTTATGGCTCAACAATCACAGTTGTCACAAAGAACTCAAGAAATTTTAGGAGTCATGCTTATACAAAAACATGTACATAAATGAATAAAAGTGCTATTTAAAAATTTTAATAACTGGAAACATTCAAAACATCTATACTGTGTGAATGAGTTAAAAATGCTAAAAATCAACATTTTAGAATAATAAAGTACAATGTTTGTTTTCAGCTGTACCAATACATCTGGCAAAAGCAGATTTTTATTGATTTATACAAAAGTATTTGTGATCCTTAGAGGCTAGGCTAAAGGATTCAGCCTCTAATGGTTACTTCTTATATGAGTCCTTTCCTATTACTTTATAAAGAAAATAAAACTATACTATAACTATAAAATAAAACTAAGTATAATGGGAGAGAGAAAAGATCAGAGTAGGAGCTACAAGGAATTAAAGTTGGGATGACAGTGGACTACAAAATGATCCCCAAACATGGTTTTAGTTGTGGAGGAATCTCTGTGTGCCTTCATTGCATTGGTTTTCTTTTTTTTTTTTTTTTAATGAGATATATAATTTAGTAATTTGGATGGGATAGCAGAAAAGTTAAATTATGAACAAAGAAAGAAAGCTGAACAAAATAAAGAATTTAATGATAATATATTAATTAATACTGTTGAATGAATTATAATGCATGTGCAATAATAATTTACCATGTCACCAATAAATGAAACAAGATACCAAAGGTATAGGCATTACTATGATGTCTTTGCAATTTTCTGTAAATCAGAATGTATCTCAACCTTTTTTACATTTTAAAATTGAACATACAAGAAGAACAAAGGCAAGGATAGCATGAAAGGAATATAAAGGGACAATATAAAAAGCAAATTGACAAAAGCACAAAATCCAGTGTGAATCTCCAGAGCTACAGAATGGCTGTTCTAACAGTATAGAATATAAGCCACATAAAATACATATAAATTATGCCATTTGAACTGAAAATGCTCCCAACAAAATCCAAAAATGAACAAAACCCCCAGGACTAGGAATAAAAAATATCCTGTAGCATGGTTGGTTATCCTAGTTCAAGTGACTCCCAAAAGCATATAGAGTATGGCTTCTGCCATAGGTAACTCTCAGGGGTTGAAAGTAAGTCCCTATTGCTGAAGACGCTCCACTCTCTACACTCCACCAAGACCTAGAGCATAGGACTTGGATTATTTGATCAGCTAACGCAATAGGGCCACCCCTCCAAAGACAGGAGACAACCGGACATGCAAAGCACAGGGTTTTTATACCTGAAAATCAGATCACTTTTGCTCTATAGTTACAGCTGGTTGAAGATAGTTTACAGATGGTTGTTTCTCAGAACAGTTCACCCCTTCAAGAGCTATCTGCACCTGGCTTCAATTCAAATAATCACAGTTGTTTTTCTCATTTCCAGGTGGCCCCTAATTCCCAGGTGGTCCCTCATTCCCAGGTGGTCCCTCAACCCATGTTACTAAAACAATGATTATCAAAATTTCCAGGTTTTTGTATCCTTGTGAGCTGCCTGATGCTGTTCCCTGAAGTCATTTATCATTTTCCTCTTCACTTTGCCAATATAGGTGATTTATCTGATAGGTAATGCTTTTCACTCAAACAGTGTCATTATTACCACTTATTAACTAGGGAAATTTAATATGAAGCAATTATTCTTTCTGATTGTTGTTGATGATGGTGGTGATGATGATGATGATTATGAATCTAGAATTCATTAAGACCAAATGTATCAGGATAGGTAACCTTACTTAAACCTATCATTATGCTTAAGGACAAACCTTCAACACTTCCGATGACAAGAGTTATGGAATAATTCTTATTCTCAAAGCTTAATAGGAGCTCCTTAGATCCAATGAGTTGATATAAATTTTATTTAAGTCATATGATTGCTATGCTGTTGAAATGTTACTTCATAAAAGGCAGTAGGACAAGTGTGAGACTCAGAGAAGATTTCAAGAGAGTTGTTTTGGGTAGTAAAGGTGATGTTTTTGTTAGCTACATTGTTTTACAGGCACACAAGGAAACAAAAAAAAAGAAGGGAAGAAGAGAGAACAGAGAAAAGGAGGTCAAGAGTAATATGCAGAAGAGAGTGGGGGAGAAAAGAAAAGAATGGGAATGAAAAAATAGATCAGAGAAGGAAGGAAGAAATTAATTATAAGTTCGGTCTGAGAAAAGAAGTGAGTATAAAGATGTTTGAAAGGTCATCAAGGATAGACATGACTATATGCAACAATTTCAATGCAAATATTTCAATATTTGATGTGTCATGAAAAACCCCTGTGTATTCTTACTAAAGCTCTCTGTAAATGCTGCCGTTTTCAGTTAGTGTTTCCATTAGGATGTAAGCTCATTTTTTTAATTAAATTTTTATTTTCTATATTAATTACAGTTTATTTACTTTGTATCCCAGCTGTAGCTCCCT
Organism: Meriones unguiculatus; assembly: GCF_030254825.1. Lineage (NCBI taxonomy): Eukaryota > Metazoa > Chordata > Mammalia > Rodentia > Muridae > Meriones > Meriones unguiculatus. The sequence goes on along the minus strand of NC_083357.1, from coordinate 91,661,676 downwards.
CCCTCATTTTCTCCCAATCCCACCCTTCCCTCCTCATCTCCTCCCTGCCCCTCTCTAAGTCAGTCCACTGATAGGGGAGGTCCTCCTCCCTATCTATCTGACGCTAGCTTATCAGGTATCTTCAGGACTGGCTGCAATCCTCTGTGGCCTAGCAAGGCTGTTCCTCCCTTGGGGAGAAGGGAGAAGCTAAAGAGCCAGCCACTGAGTTCATGTCAGAGATAGTCCCTGTTCTTCTTACTAGGACCCGCTTGGATACTGAGCTGCTATGGGCCATGTCTGAGCAGGGGTTCTAGGTTATATCCATGCATGGTCCTTGGTTGGAGAATCAGTTTCAGAAAAGACCCCTGTGCCCAGATATATAAGCTCTTATCACTCTAAAAGACTTGGCTTTAAAAATGTTTTACCCACCAGCTTAGACAAAGTAAGGGTTAATTACTAAATTGGATTCTTCTCAAATTGGCAGTGATGGAACACACCTTTAATCCCAGTACCTGTGAAGCAGACAGCGGCAAACTCTGATTTCTAGGCCGTCAAGTTCTAGAAAAGCCAGGGATACACAGAGAAACCCTACCTCAAACAACAACAAAAACAACTGGATTTTTTCCCTAAAACTTATCAATATAAAAGATCATTTGTCTTAAATATTAAAAGTATTTTGAAAAGATAATTAAATATATTACTTTTAGGTATGGGTTTTGGTCAATGGTAAGACAGTTGCACAATGTTCTTAAGGTTGTAGAATTAGAATTTTAAACAGTTAAATGTGTATAATGTTTGATAAAGTATGATCAAACTACTTTCATCTCCACAAACAATAAACATAGAATTAGTCATCTTACTGCTAAAATCTATTTAAATACAATAAAAATGACAGAAAATTAAGATTATCACAAGTTCTTAATGAATTTTTAGTATTGCATAATTAAAAATGACAAAAGGCAAAACCAATTCTTTATGTGTTTAGACAAATATATGTATACACATATATGTAAGTATATTTATATGCACATATATATGATTGTAATGGCTCTCTTTCTTTTCTGGATTTGGCTTTTTTATTAAGGGGAAATGCTTTGTACAAGTAATCCTACAGCTACATTTAATTAGCTCTGTAGAGCAGGTTGCATTGTTTGTATTTTGCTCTGTAGAAGAAGCCCTCTGCCTAGCAACCACATGCATAATGTACATAAACACAACTCAGTTTTCAAAGATTTTATCCTTTTAAAACAATAAAATATATTAAATACGCATTAAACTGCACCATTTGTGGAGTTGATCCTTCAACATTTGAGATGGCTATTGATTCTTTAGTACTATAAACTGGAAGTGCAATGCGGTAGCTATTTGCCTTAAAAGTCTGCAGATGTTGGCCTCACATACTTTTTAGTATTGTTGCTATAGCAATCTCTACAGGGAAAGCAAAATAAAAAAGAGGAAAATTAATCTGCCTTATAGTTTAGGTTCCTAGAGTGAACCCCTGTGTAGTGAGTGAGGTAATTAAGTCTTGTTTACTGTGTTTTCTTTAAAATCTTTGATGGACATGATGATATCATCACTGCCTGATTGATTTTTCATGTAAGGAAACAACCAAAATTAATTGCCCTAATCTTCACTCAAGGACAACACATACATTCTGAGCTAAAGCAAATTGCTTCTTTGTGGCTTTTAAACAGCTGGACTCTTTGAATTTCTTTTTTTCATTTTCTTTCTTTATTACAGGAAAACACTTTCTCAGGGAGGGAAAAATTGTTGCAATCCACAGGTTAAAATTTTGGACTTGGAGCATGAAATGGACAGAACAAAGGAATCTGCTCTTAAATTAATACAACTTCCCACATGCTACAAAATGACAGCAGGAAACACAAACCTCTTCATACCAAAGAGCTTGTTCAAAGGAAGATGCAGCTGAAATTGCATCTGACATACTGAATTCTAGGAGCAAATTATGGTTTTAAAATATGGTACCTTTTCAAATTTATTCTGAAAAGAATAAAGAACTATATTAGTAATTTAGAAATCGTTATATAGGGGTGGTTCCAGAACAATAGAAACAAAATATTTTGATACATTAACATCTTCTTACATAAATTCATATTAAATATTTGCATATACCTCATCTTGTTGATTAATCAAATCAAAACAAACTCTCCCTAATGAAAATAATTTCAACTTCAAGTGGCCAGTCCCAGTATAAGCTGACATTTGCTTTGGTGGTTTTAACATTGACAAATTATTCTTTCAAGTTTACTATTAACTGCTCTGTATGTTCCCAGTTTCTGGATTCCTTTTATGTTCTCATTCATGTAGCTATATACTGTGTCTCTTTTTTATACACAGAGAACCAGTCTTATAAAAACATAAAACCTGATTTCTCATTTTATAAAAAAATTGAATATCATTACCTTAACTGTCTCCTGTAATCCTGTCTGGTGAAATAACAGGGTGTGTGTAACTGCCTAGAACTGTTTTCTGCTTATCTTTTTTTTTTCAATGCAGTTTATTCAGGAACATTGAACAATCCTCGGACCCCGGGGAAAGCCAGCCCACAGCTTAAATAGCCTCTGGGTAGCCAACCCAGGCGTGCCACGGGGGCAATGCAGATAGGTCCACCTACATGGAAGCAAGCCAGATCCTCGGCCTTAGCCAAATGTGGAGTTGTTCGTGACAGAGAGCACTCACCATCGGGAAGGTGGAAGGCAGAAACCAGCTCCATCTTTAAGGCATAGCATTCCGCAGCTCTCTACAGTTCCCCCTTTTTGTTTTAGACGCATCAGGCAAGAGTAGAGGTCTGATCTCTGATATTAGAAATAAATTGGGACTTTGTACAGATGTTCATTTAGGTGTCATCCACCCAAAGAGCATCAGACCCGTCTGATACCTTTTTCTCAGAGGCGGGACCTGGGGCATCAACCCGCATGCAATCAGACATGCTCTTCTCTGGGTCCAAAGCGGCTGACCCTGAGTGCAGTGCTTAGCCTCGCATCCTGAGCGTATCATTTTAGCTTTTTATGGTATCCAACCATGCTTGGGGAGAATGTCCTGCTTCAATGGCTGTAAAGGCCTGAATGATCATGGCTGCATCACACTGTTGTGAGACTCTAATCTTGCATATATACCACAGGCAAACCAAGGAGACCAACACCAGAAGGTCTGCTTATCTTAAGAGGAACTCTCTTTCCCAGTTTGAAACCAATATCACACTCATGTTTGTTACTTCTGTCTTTTCAGATAGTCAAAGAATTGTGCAAATATTTCTAATACCAAATGGCACTCAATGTCAATTTATTGGACTTAGCACCTGCATTTCTGCATCTTCATTACTCACATTTCCAAAAAGATACTACTCTCCTCTTACCAAGGCTTGGATAAAAGTACTTGTCCAGTTTTTTGGTTTTTTTTCTTTTTCTTAGAAATACATTCTGAGGTAATAGATATTTATGCTTCAAATATTGTTTGAAAATCTCCATAATCAATGTATTTTCTCTCTCAGTTTGGTATCAAGTTAATCTAAGATTGATATAACACAGTCATTTTTGTTTCTATTTCTCTCACATAGATTTGTAGCCAGATGTTATGGTTTCCTTTGATTAAATTTTACCCACCTCTAGTCTTTGCTTCTACATTCTGTCTTTGAATTCTTTCAACAAGAATAATTTTCTAATCTGTCACTAGGGAACAAAAAAACAACCTTTGCAAATCAGCATCCCTAATGTCCCGAAAGAGTTTGCATAGCAAATGAAATAAGTTTTGAGAATGGCTTCTTGTCTTCTTTTCCTTTCTAGGAAAAAACAGGAAAGATAAGTACAGCCACTGAAAGTGTCCTTCAAATCACCACCCTTTTATTATAAAATAGAATCAGTAATCATCTCAAAGAATCCAGTGTTAGGAAGTGTGTTCCTCTACTTGTTTATATTGACTCCTTTCAAGGTCTCAACAGTGATCCACATTATCTGAGTTAATAATTTATCTGCTCTGTGATAATCCCAGTGCTGCTTCATCACTTACTGCGTTTTATTAATGTCATTTGTAACATTTTAATTTAAGCACTCCCAGTTTGCTCTGAAAATAATAATCCGACCTCGGTAACATTATTTGACATATAACCTGTGAGTAATTGTGTAACATGTTTACAAGATCACATAAAACAATGTGTGATGGCTGTATTTCTTTTTCTTATTTATTTGCTTATTTATGTTTGTAGTGTGTAGGTGAGACAGCATGCACACTTCATAACTCACTGTCACATATGTGCTCCATCTTGTGGAGTGAGCCTAATGTCTAGGCAGATGTTGATTGGATACTCCCATAAATTTTGTATCACCATTGTCATAGCATGCCTTACAGATAAATAAAATACTTTGTTTTCTGTTGATTAATGTTTTTCTTTTTGTAGCATGTAGAGTATCTTCCTGTACCAAATGTGCTAGAAATTAGGGGTGAAGCCTCTGTGTAGGCACCATGTTTCATGAGTGGTGCTGGTGTTCTCCTGCTGTCAGTTTGTGGAAAGCAACCTATAGTCTTGGCAACAGCCTCTGTTTTAGGGAATTCCCTGGGGACCCTGTTAGCCAACAACTCAATTACATGTAATATGATTCCAATATTAGAAGCTTTATTTGATTATGGAAAATGTCCAATTGGGGTCTGCCTCCCCCATTATTTGGACTTGATTTAGGACTGCTAACACATTGAATACATTTTAGGAAGCTTCGACTCTACTAGATTTCCACACTATCCTTCAAATGACCTTTAACTTAATGGCCCTTCCTTGTATTGCCTCCATTGTCTCACTCTTTTCGTTTCCCCACTTGGTCCTCAGGTTCCAACACTTTACCCCATCCATAACTCTCTGTTTTGTTCTCCTTTTTAACGGAGATCTTTCTGTCTCCCTTACTCTCATATCTATGCCTAATCTCTGTGGTTCTATGGATTGTAGCTTGATTATCATTGACTTAACAGCTAATTAACGCATATAAGTGAATATACAATATTTGTCTCTGTATCTTAGAGCTCTCACTTATGATGATTTTTTTCTACTTACTTCCATTTACCTGTGAATTTTCCTGTAATGTCATTTTTAAGGCTGAGTAATATTCCACTTTTGTAAATGTAATTTTTCATTCTTTATCCATTCTTCTAATGAGCAACAAATAGTTATGTTTTTTTCCAATCTCTTGCTATTGTGACTAAAACAACAATGAACATGGTTGAATTAGTGTTCTTGTGGCGGGATGAAGTATCTTTTCAGTATATTCCCAAGAGTTCTATAGCTGCATATTGAAGACTGATTTTCTTCTTTCTGAGCTCTGCCACACTGATTTCTGTACTGGTCATATGAGTTTGTCCTGCCCCTAAAGGTAATTGTTTCTTTCCTTTACTCCACATTCTTTTATATTATGAGGTGTCACTGGTTTTATTGATCTTTGCCATTCTGGTGGGTGAAAAATGAAATCTCAATGTAGTTTGATTTGCATTTCCTTGAGGATTGAGGATGTAGAATATTTCTTTAAGTGTTTCTTATAAGTCATTTGAGTTTTCCCTTTTGAGAATTCTCCATTTAGATCTTTACCTCATTTTTAGTTGGATTATTTCTTTTCTTGATACCTAGATTTTCTCTTTTCCTTTTCATTTATTTCTTTTTTTTGAGGGGGGGTTATTAGCCTTCTATCAGAAACGTAGTTGGTAAAATCCTTTTCCCATTCTGTAAACCGCTGCTTTGTCTGAGTGATGGTTACTTTTATCTTACAGAAGCTTGTCAACTTCATTGCTGATCACAGTGCCTGTGCTAACAGTGAAAGTTCAGAAAGTCGTCTTCTGTGCCTAGAAATTCTGCACCTTCTCTCCTATCATGTGAAATGTATTGGTTTTATGTTGAGTTCTTTGATTCATTTGGAGTTGATTTTTTTTTTTTTGTAGGCTGATAAATATGCATATGTTGCTTTGTTGCATATTCCTGATTTTATAAAAAATCAGATGTCCATAGGTGTGTATTTATATTTGGGTCTTCAGGTTTATTTCATTTAACATGTCTGTCTTTGTGCTAATAAAAACAACTATCTGATTGTTTTTATTACTGTATCTCTATGGTACAATTCAAGGTCAGAAAAGATGATACCTCTAAAACTTCTTTTATTATCCAGGATTTTCTTAGCTATCCCACATTTTGTGTTTCCATAAAAAAATGAAAAATTTAAAGATCTGTGAGGAACTTTATGTTAGAATTTTTATTGGTGTTACATTAAATCTGTAGATAGTCTTTGATAAGATGGTCATTTTATTATATTAATCCTATCTATCCATGAGTATAAGAGATCTTCTATCTTCAATGACGTCAAGATTTTATGAGACAAATCCTTCACCTATTTGGTTAGAATTACTCTAGATATTTTATATTATTTGAAGATATTGTGGTAAGTGAGGTTTCTTTGATTTCTTTCTCAATCAATTTGTCATTTATATATAGGAAGACTACTGATTCTTTTCAAAGTTAATTTTCTATCCTGCTGCTTTACAGGGTTTATCAGATGTAGGAGCTTCCAGGTAGAATATTTCAAGTTACTTACGAATAGTGTCATATCATCAGAACAAAGATACTTTGCCGTCTTCCTTTCACTTTGTATGCTTTTGTTTTCCTTCAGTTGTCTCATTAAATAGTTAAGTCAAGTACCATGTTGAGTAGTATGAAAAGAGTTGAAAACCTCTTGTTGTTCCTGATTTTAGTGGAATTGCTTGAGTTTCTGTACCTAAAGTTCATATTGGCTATGGGCTTATTGTAAACTACCTTTATTATGCTGAAGAATGTCCCTTATATCCCTAATCCCTCCATGAATTTTACCATGAAGGGGTTTTGGATTTGATCAAAGAGCTTATTTTTAAAACATCTAATGTGATGATTATATGGTTTTTATCTTTATTTTTATTGTATTGTGAATTACAGTTATTGAGTTGAATATATTTTACCATTCCTGAATCTCTGTAATGAAGCCTACTTGATTATGACAGATAAATTTTTGATGTGTTCTTTTTTTTTTTTTCTACTTTCATTCTTTTTATTTTTTTTTTATTTTTATTTTTTTCAATGCAGTTTATTCAGGAACCTTGAACAATCCTCGGACCCTGGGGAAAGCCAGCCCACAGCTTAAATAGCCTCTTGGTAGCCAACCCAGGCGTGCCACGGGGGCAATGCAGATAGGTCCACATACATGGAAGCAAGCCAGATCCTCAGCCTTAGCCAAATGTGGAATTGTTCATGACAGAGAGCACTCACCATCGGGAAGGTGGAAGGCGGAAACCAGCTCCATCTTTAAGGCATGATGGGAACGTTAGCAGGCCTTCTGGTGTTGGTCTCCTTGGTTTGCCTGTGGTATATATGCAAGATTAGAGTCTCACAACAGTGTGATGCAGCCATGATCATTCAGGCCTTTACAGCCATTGAAGCAGGACATTCTCCCCAAGCATGGTTGGATACCATAAAAAGCTAAAATGATGTGTTCTTAGATTTGATTTGCAAGTATTTTATTGAGAATTTTTTCAATGTGTTCTTAAGGGAAATTGGTCAGTACATGTCTTTCTTTGTTGTTTCTTTATGTGTTTTAAGTATCAGGATAAGTGTGGCCTCATAACAGGTACTGTACAATGTTCCTCCTGTTTCAATGTTGCTTCTATTCTGTAGAAAAATTTTTGAGGTGTATTTCATTAATGTTTCCTTGAGAGTCTGAAGAAATTCTGTGCTAAAATAGTTTTCCCAGTTTTTTTTTAATATTTTTTATTTGTTTTTTATTTTTATGGATGGGAGAATTTTAATAATTTCTCCTATCTCACTCTTCGCGAAAGGTCCATTTAAATTGCCTATCTAATCTTGACTTAACTTTAGTAAGTAGTAGTTTCTGAAAAAAAATTCTATTTTTTTATTATCTCTTTTAATTTTATTTTTATTAATTATAATTTATTCACTTTGTATTCCAGCTGTAACCCCCTCCCTCATCCCTTCCTAAGCCCACCCTCCCTCTTCTTCTCCTATTCCCCTCCCCAAGTCCAGTGATAGGGGAGGTCTTCTTCCCCTTTCATCTGATCCTAGCCTATCAGGTCTCATCAGTACTGGCTGCATTGTCCTCCTCTGTGGAATGGAAAGGCTGCTCCCCCCTCAGGTGGAGGTGATCAAAGAGCCAGCCCATTAAAAAAAAAAAATTCTGTTTTGTATTTTCTCATATGATGAACTATAAATTTTTAAAGCACATTCTTATGATTCTCTGGACCTCCTTGTCTGTTGTTACATCTCAACACTCATTGCTAATTATGTTAGCTTGTATATTCTCTCTCAGCTTTTTTGTTAAACAGGATAAAAATTGTTTAACTTATTTTCTCAAAGAATAAATTCTGTTTCATTCATTCTTTGTATTATTGTTATTTTTGTTTTATCAAATTGATTTCTAAAAATCTTCATAACTCTAACTTAGTATGAAAAATTAAAAGTCCATCTAGCACTTTCTGTTAATTATTATTTTTTGAGGGATCATAACTATTAGTGATAGTTTTTGCTTTAACTGCATTTCAAAGCATTTAGAACCATAAAATACTATCTTCTCTTACTTAAAATATTAAAAGTTTTTCTTAGTAGATTTGCACTAGCCAGTTAACTAAAGGTATGCACACAACATTTACACATATGTGGGCATACAAAGTAAAGTTATTAGCTCTTTAATTACCTATGTACAAACTGACACAGAATCTATGGGTTTTGTATGTGCATGCTTACTTATATGTTAATGATTCATATTTTTACTGAAGTGCTCTTTCCTCAAAAATAGTAAAAAATGAAATATTAAAAACTGAAATGGTGTTTTATTGCATTATAACCACAAAGTGTTATACTTTCTTGAGGAGACATATTCTTATGATTTATTTATTGTCTAGAAAGAGGGTTTATCAGTAACAGAACATTTCAGAAACTATTCATGTACTATTTTAAGATTTAAATTAAGAAATCCTGTGCATAAAGAATGAATAAAATGCTTAACTTTCAAAAATATTTATTAGATTAATTAAATTTATCATATTAAATTACTCAGTAAAGTTCAGAGATTTATTCAGTTCTTAATCATAAAACAAAATTATTTCAGGACGGGAATGTGTGCCAGTCTTAAAAAATTGCATTATGTTCTCAAAGAACCAGCTTTTCTTCCTACCGTATAAAAAAAGTAAATAGAAATCTAATAAATTAACAGAAGTTTATGGGAAAGAATAGAACTTAACAATTTCAGCAAAAAAAATATAGTCAATTTTTTTCATTCTTCCTAAATAAAACACAGTTTTCAAAAATATTATTGTCTAATAAATCTCGAATGAAGTAATAAAGTTATCTTCAAACACTTAAATATTAGAAGATAGTCACAACTTTAAGAAATGAAGTATTGTGTTAATTCAAAGAAAGCACAAGTTTTCCATGTGTACAAAGGGAACAGCAGTAACCAGCCTTCTGCCTACCTTTTAGCACTCTCTGGATTATACAGATTGTTTGCATCTACTCTGCAGCTGGTACTAATATGAACTAATTCCCTAGCAATGTGTATTCATTAGCATCATGAAAATTCTTATTAATTCCCCACATACCTTACATTAATTCCTAATTAGAGACTAAAATGCCAAAGCCAAATGGGAAAAGCTGTATAAATTAAAAATAAATGAATCACTTGCATTAGTCACCAAATGGAAAAAAAAAAAAAACCTTAAAAATGTTTCGTATTATATGGTAAAGAAGTCTGTTAACATCCATAATCACTTTAATTATGTTTTCATTATTAAATTTATGATAATTAGATTAATTGTGAATTATACTTATGCATGAATTGGTCTCAAAATAAGAATGATGATTTCTTATATGTAAATGTATCAATCTGCATATTCTCTTCTCTATATACATATATCCAATCTTCTAATGAAAGGTCTTAGGGAATAAGAACCCTTAAGTTAAAAATCAAATTTTGAAGATGCATCTAGGGAAGAAATAATTTTACAAATTTAATTCTGTGTTTGCGAATTATAGGTATGCTGTACATATTTTAGATATATTATATTAACTCACTAGGGGAAATCTATTTTAGCAAGCTATATTGTGAGTAAATGTGGCACAGAGATTGTGGGACTGGCTAGCCATTGACTGATCCAGAGAGGAAGGCCACCTCTGACACTGCCTGGAGTGCCAGAACCCAGAGACTGGAGAGCATGGAGATCTACGATAGAATCAAATAAGACAGGCAAAAGCAAAACAAAAGTGTTAATGAAATGATGTCTAATAATTTTCTGGTACACTCAGACTGGTGCCTAACCCAATTGTAATCAATGAGGCTCCGTCTAGCAAATGATGGAAACAGATGCAGAGACCACAACCAAAATATGATGGAGTTTCAGGAATCTTGCTAAGGAGTGTTAGGAGGGATTGCAGGCGCTAGAAGCGTCAAGGCCACCATAAGACACTCCACAGAATCAACAGACGTGCAGTCTTCAGGGCTGAGACTGAAACAACAAGGAGGAACCAACATGGGTCCGATGTAAGCCCTCTGTATATATGTTATGTTTGTGCAGCTATTTTGCTTTTTTTTTTTTTTTTTTATGGAACTCCTAACATAGGGGACAGAAGCCATCTCTGATCCCTTCGCCTGCTTTTGTGGTCCTTGTTCTCCTACTTGGTTGCCTCCTCCAGCCTTAACCTGAGGAGAGGTATCTTCTCTTACTGCAACTTGTTGCGCTATGTTTGGTTCATATCCAGGTGAGATCCTTTCCAAGAGAGGAGTGGCTGGGGAGGGGAGGGGAAGGTGTGTGTTGGGGGAACTGAGAGAGGAGTGAGAGGAAACTGCTGCTGGGATGTAGTGTGAGAGAGAAGAAAAGTTTAAAAAAATTAAAACAAATCAAAACAAAACAAAACAATAGAATGCTTTGGAGGCCTGGCATTTGATGGCAGCTTGCTTTTTCGTTTATACGTTTGGTTTAAGTTGCACATTCATAAGACTTTATTTTATTTTGTAGTCTTTGTGCAAAAATATGCAAAATGGTAGGACTTCAGTTTTACATGAATTTAAGCTAGTGTGCATATCAATTAAATTCAGTTAAGTACACGCTGTAATATAGCCATGAAAGAGACAGAATATTGTATATTTTCCCATGAAAATATAAACAACCATCGCAGGTATATTTTAGGGCAGACAATCCAGTAAGTACTTGAAGGAAATGTAAGAAGAAATAAGGCTTTCATGAATTCAAAGTGTAACCACAAACTATATGCTAGAAATATGGATAAAGTAACTGAGGTTTAGTCTTCTGATTTCACACTTCCATGTTTCCTAGAAAGTATATAGTCTTCAAAATAAGTGTATAAATTATAGAATTCATTAAGGCTAGACAAAAAGATAATATATACACAAATGTATAGGAGGTTAGGAAAAACAGAATGAGGAAGAAGACAAATGAGAAGAGATGTATTGTGGATATTAATGAGTCACTTCAATACAGGATACTAAAAGTAATATCAAATATTTAATTGTAATATTCCCAGATTATTTATAAAAAGAAATAGAAAATCTATGTAAAGAACTATAAGATTAAAGATCAAGAGTTCAGATTTAATATTTATACCTGAAAGTAAGATATATTAAAAAGATATCCTCTGTGGGCTATGAAAGGCTGATGTCTCACATTAAAATAAAAAAAAAAACCATAGAGAATAAGAAAACAGAAAGATAACAGTAAAAGAAAAAGAGGCAATCAACTCAAGAATTGTAGGGAAATGGGAGAGTTTAAGAGGGTATAGCTGGGAGGGACTGGAGAGATGAAAGAAAAGAGGTAAATGACTTAATTATATTTCAATTAAAACCACACAAAAATAAAGTACATATTTTGTTTTGTTGTGTCTGTGTCTTTTCTCTTGGAGGCCTTCTCTTTTCTGAAGAGAGACAGGATTTGGGTCTGGGGTAAGGGGCAAGTGGGAAAGAGTAAGGAAGAATGGAGGAAGGGAAACTGGTCAGGATATATTCTATAGGAAAATGATCTATTTTCAATAAAGTTTTAAAAAGCTAAAAGTTAAAAAATAAAGAATTCTTTATTTTTAACCAGAAGTGGTTAAAATAACAATAAATTTACTACATTGCCTAGCATTTCTCCTGACCACTGTAACTGATAATGATTATCTTCTTTTTAAATAGCACATATTTATTTTTATATATGAAAAAAGAGAGAAATGAAGGCAGTGAAATATACTTTTACACAGCTAAGTAAAATATTTTGGTATATGATGGATTTATTGGGAACATAAAATAAAATATTGACAAGTAAATCTACCACAAAGGAGAAATTTGCAATACCCAATAAGAAAAGGCATAAAACTTTTAGAATTTTATAATGATAGAGAACAAGAACATAATAATGGAGCCCGTGAGTTTGCTCAGCAGTTTAAGGCACTTGCTACCAAGTCTGGTGTCCTTAATTTGACGCATAGAGCCCACAGTGTGAAACAAATGAGTCAACTCCAGTAGCCTACCTCTGATATCCACTTATACGCTGTGTCATGTGTCTATATGTAACCAATATCCAATTGTAATACTTTAACTCATCTTACATACTTGTGAATATTTGCAATAATATAATGTTGTTTTTACATTATTCAGCGCAAGTGTTTCTTAGAGAACAAAAAAAATGGAATCAAACAATGGAATTACAATCATAGAATGCAAATGAAAAAGAGAATTTGGTTATGGCCTACTGATTATTCTAGAGAAATTCTGTATTTAAGAATATGATTTATTTTTATTATTCACATCACTAAAAGTTTGCTGTGAGCTGAAAACGTTGCTGAGTATCCTTCTTAAAATAAAACGGTTTTATTTTATTTTCAAGAATCACAAGCACATTTTTAAAAGACATTGACCAAAACTTACAAAATTCCAAAATTTTATGAAAGCTTAATTAATAGTCTATAAACTGATATGCACTGTTGCAGAAGAACCATTTCAGAGGTTTATCAAAAGTTGGCAAAATACAGGTTAAGATTCACTGTGAACATTAGACAAAAAGGGACAAAAGCAAAGAATGATACTTGATGGTATCAATGATACAAGAGAGAAGCAATTGTACCATTTGAGAAATGTGTGCTTTTATATGTGGATTTTTCAAGAAATAAAAGTAAATCATGGGTGAGAAAGGAGAATGTTCTCTGTTTAAGGGAGCGGTTTGACCTTGTATATTCTCTGCACAATGTCACCTGGCCTTTGATCTGCGTCTGCTTTCTACGCTCAGCATGGACAAGCACAAAAGGAAGAAGAAAGAACATTTCTGATGGAAAAGTTAAAATTGGTTCCAGAGTGAGGAAAGATTTTGTATTTTACAAAAGGAAATGTAGCAAATAAAAATAGAGCAACAAATATTGAACATTTCTGGCTCATGCATTTAAGCAAACATTACCATAGAACAATGTTCAAAATTGTTCGCATATTTTCCAAAATATGTTTATATTAGCTGTCTACGTCGCCTTCACCCATCATTCACTGGATTCAGTGACCTCACTCTCATTATTGCAGATATCTTGAAGATGATACTCCTTTGTTATGAGGAATTTATTTAACTGTTTGCTTACCATTTGCTTGGTTCTTCTAGTGCACCAAAAGTAAAAGCAAAAATAAACATTGCAACAAAAATATTATGTGTTTTCTTGAGGGAAATCTTATCTCAAATTTTTGCTGCATTTTTTTAACCCACCTGAAGGCATTAAAAAGCATAAAACATTCAGCTTTATTATACTTAAGAGATATACTTTCTATAAATTTTCTATAGTCCCAAGGAGAAATTTTCATACTATAAAATCCTGAACATCTTTTAAATAGATGTGGCTCAGATATGTTAATAAGATCCATAATGACATGGTGAAACAATCCTCTGTATAATTATCCTTGGTGGCTACTAAATCATTAGTTTGCATTCAAAATATTCTAGTAATAGACTGTTTCCTTACAGTACGGTGTTATTGGCTAGTATTTTGGCACTTAAGGGAACCTTCTTCATTTTTTTTTCTAAAAAAAAATGGAAGATGTCTGACAATTTTCTTTCATTTGAGCTTACTCCAACTTGGAGCAACTGAAGCTGTTCCTCAGAGACTCACCTGTCTCATCCATTAGCTTTCTATAGACGGCAGTGCTTATACAGGAAGATGATCAGCGCACTGAACTGTGACTGAGTTAATTAGCTTCATTTTTCATTCATTAAAAAATTAAACCCCACATGTTCTATAATATCATGGATGACTGACTCCTTTGTCTTTTACTCCACCCATTTCTTAGTCTGATTGTCATTACATAAGTTGGCTGAAGTATGAATAATATGTTAAATCTGTAAGTGAAAACACTTATTTCATAATTTGTATACAAAGAAGACCTACCAATTACAAGTCAGAATCAAGAAAACATCAATATGCCTATAAATAAATACATTTTTACTCATCTACGCAAAAATATGTTAGCATCAATATAAATGACCACAACTTTTCAAAGTATTGTCTAAGTGAAATTATTATTATTATTATTATAAGACAGTGTGAACAATTACAGTTTCTTTCAGGAAAAAACTAAGAATAAAAATTGAGTTAAGGCAAACATGTATATAAATGTGTGAATTTAGGAATATTTCCTTAAATTTAATTCATTGCTACATAGATATTAAGTGCAAATACTGTTCAAATATCTCTATAATTTGAATGTTAAGACATCAAATCATGCTTGAATTCTTCTGGAAAAATTTCCATTTCAGTGAATTGGTAGAATTGTGGGTTGTTTTACTTTGAGAATGAGAGTCATTGCCTGCTTGAACAGTCAGTAGATGCAATTAGTGTTGGAGTCCTGCCCAATATTGGACTTACTGGAATTCTCTTGCAGATGGGGAGATATCGCATACAGCCCTCAAAATGTATACAAAGTGAACAAGCGCTTGGGAGAGAAATGCACATGCCCCTTATAAGGAATCCTCATTAAAGTCATTGCATTATCAAGTTGGACTAAGTTGAAGTCTTTTCTCTGGTTTATCAGTAGTGCCTGTCTTTGGTTACGTATACATTTTTTTTTCATCTTCCCAGAAAATTTCACAGAACAGATAAAAGCAAGTTTAAAGATCAATTGTAACAATAGATTTGTAAAGAAGTTTACTGCATCAAAATATCAAATGTATTGATATTTCTGAGCAAAAACATTGTTCTCTCACATAAGCAATAGTCATAATTCATTAAGATATTCATACATTTTTATCTGCAACAAGCATGACTCTAAGAGGGCAGATAGAAAGCTCAGTGTATATTGAAAATTGACATTCCCCAAAGTAATAGTGAAGCTATAGCTATATTAAGGCATGTGTGTGAATGCAAAGAAGAAAGCCATAGAATATATATGAATATATCTTACATTTATGCATATTGTTTAAAATTTACATTCTAAGTGCTCATACATGCAGCAGACACTCACACAACATACATATATACAGTATTACATATTTATATAATATACTCATGGCATAAAATTTAAAAAGGAAATATTTTTCAAAATAATATATGTATGGAATGTCTTAAATTCACTTTTAAATGAATGGATAGATCTCTCAATGGTAGAGCACTTGTTTTACAGGTTGAAGGTATAAAGCTGATTCCCAGCAACTTAAACATTTTAACATAGATTAATCGACATTATTTTCACTGACTGTTTTCTTCAATATATTACTCTGTGTAGCCAGTTCCTTTGGGAAGAGATTCTGTAACAATTTACACCTATTTTAAAACTTCTAGTATACATAATTTTTTAATTCATTCACTTTATCTAATGCAATTTTAAATGAAGATATCATGCTAGAAACATTTCTATTTCTTTCAGGTTAATTTTGAAGTATAAGTATGATAGCCCAGACAGAAACACTTCCACAATATTATGGATGTGTTACTTTCAAAGTAAAAAAAAAAAAAAAATACATGCAATAGGTTTTCAAAAGTAACTCTCGGCTTTTAAGTTTGGAGTATGTACTTTAAAAGGAGACTTAAGAAGCTGAGAGACATGAAGCAGGACAGTTTTAAACACTATTGATCTGAAGTAACCAAAGTAAAATTCTCTTAACATTTTTCCTTTATTGGTTCTAAAGGGAGGAGGCAGAGGAAAAGGCACTTAGACGTGTAGAGTAGCAGAAATTTGTCAGGTATATCTTGTATTAAAATGATCTACTATACTGCCAAATAACTAGCAGCCTTGAATTGCAGCTCAGGTTCCTTGTAGTTAATAATCCTGAGTGTTATAGGGTCATCTTTGAAACATATTAACTGTGCTACACTATTGAATGTCTATACATGAAATGTGTATCATTATGAATGAAGAATATAGGTCTAGGAGTATTTGAGGATAATTTGATTTTTTTTCTGCATGACTTATAGATACATGCTGAGATAAGTTAATCTCAAGAGATGTGCAAGTAATATATTTTGAACCACTGGAGTAAAACTGGATAATAATTTATATGGCTTTTAATGGGGTGCTGCAGCCAAGGTAAATACGACATTGAATAGCACAGAGATGTCACAGTGCTGTTTATCTTAGGCTTATGTATGTGGTTCATTTTAGTTGCTGCATCAACTTATTTCGCTCTAATGCATGTAGAAACACGACCACACAGACATAGAGAGAACATTTTATACACTATTCTTAGTCCAGTTTACATAGAAATTACACTATTAATATTCAGTATTGTGTATCTTTATTTAAATCTTTTACTTGCCATATAGCAATCAAATATATTGTAGAATTATCTTGCTAAACATGTAAATATTTGTGTGATTAGAAATATTCATGATTATATTTATTTGTACAAAACATGAAAAAATATTGCATTCCATAAGGAAAAAAAATTCTATTCCTTCTTACTTAGGTCATTTCAGAAATTACCTGAAGAATTTTTTTCTTTTTTTTTCTTTTTTCTTTCTTTCTTTCTTTCTTTCTTTCTTTCTTTCTTTCTTTCTTTCTTCCTGCCTTCCTTCCTTTCTCTCTTTTTTCATTTTTATTTTATTTTTATTTTCCACACAGTTTCTCTGTCTAGTCCTGACTGTCATGGATTTTGCTCTGTAGATCAGGCTGGCATTGAGCTCAAAGATCTGCCTGACCCTGCCTTCCATGTGCCAGGATTAAAAGCATGTACCACCACTTCCCAGCATATTTTTTTTAATTAGAAATGTTATTGATATTATTTATTTTTTTAGTTGTTAAGCTTTTCATATGTTAAACATTCAAACAAATTGAATAAGTTTATATTTAAATAAATATATACAGTAAGATACTCAAATCATGCTCATTAATTAAATGCTAGTATCAATAATATTGTCTATATTAATACAATGAAATATTTCTGCTTCATCTTAAGAAAAATATGTAATTATACTATATCCTGAAAAATATACTAGGTACAGAGTTGATTTTAACCTATATATAAAATATGATTTTCTCTTGTCAGCATTTATTTCTAAAAATTTTAGCCTTTCCTTCCAATATTGACATTAATATTTTTCTTTTATGTAATGCAAATTACTTTTTATTGATTAAATGATGCAGTCTTAAAATTCTTGTGCTGTAAAAGTGATGTATGCCCATTAGAGATTAGTTTTCCCATAGCCTACAATTGAATAGATTTCTCAGTGCAATTCTCCAAGGACTATGAGAAAAATGCACAAGGGCAGAAAGATCGCAAAGAATTTCAAAACTTGAAGAATGAACTATAAGCAGTAAAATCGTTTGTTTGCAATTGTTTTATTTTTCTAAAACTTTTACCTAAACATTGTTTTAAATGCTGAAGTTCACAGTATGCACAGATTGAAAACTCTACAGAAAAAAAAAAAACTAACTTTTTAAAATGACAATATTTGTTTAAAGTACAATAAAGTACAGCTATTTAAGAAATAGCTGGATACTGTGAAAGAAATACAAATTATGCTCTATGGACATGTGCTCACATATGTTTCCTATTTACCTATGGCCCCATAGCTTCAGAAAAGCATTCGAACAATTATCACACATTCAAGAAGAAAACTCATCTTAAATTTCGAGGAAACCAGGAAAATTAATTACCATTCAGTGTCCAGGGAGAAATATGGGAGACTAAGCCTTTATTTTGTTCTAGGGTATTTTTTTTTTAATTTTACTGAATAACTACAGAAAATAAGCAAATATTACCACAGTACAGAGAGGATTTAAGGAACTGATACTAAAATAATGCAGTTTGGTGAAAATATTAACTTATTCAGTTAACACAAATTGACACACATACAAGCTTATTCTGTCAACATATATGTGTATATATGCACGCTATATATCAGATATTTTCTACTGATATATATCAATATGTATTAGTATATATCAGTCCATATGTAGAAGATTTTTTAATTGCATTGGCTGTAAAATACTTGTATCACTATGATTGTTTCAGCTTAGGAATCCATGTTGCAAGGCTATACCTCCAACAGGTTCCGTAACCTCTGAAATTGTCACCAGTGAGGAACAAACAATCAAATATGCAAACCTGAAGTGCGGCATTTCTCATTCACACCACTGCAAGGGCTTAATGGATAATTGAAGCTACAGCTTACTACTCTTCTGCTCTGTTACAGCTAACTTAATGTGTGATTAGTTTTTCTGTACCACATGCTGTTCTTTGATGTTCTACATTATCACAGACACACACACACACACACACACACACACACACACACGCACGCAAAATACCAATCTTTCCTGAAGTGTAGTCACTGAAACTATGAGCCAAATATTCCTTTTATACTCATAAAGCAATGATCTAGAAACAGAAACCCGATTACCACAACTAACTTCTTCTGCTCAAACACTTTGCTTCTTCAGCTCTCCAGTTCTTCTCCTGTGTGAGCACTCTATAATGTTGTAGGAACTTTTTATTTTATTCAATAAAATGTTTTTATTTTTATTTTTTTTTTTTTGTCTTTAAAAATTAAGATATTTCCATAGCCAGGTTTATATTTTTCCTTCCCAACACTGCAAAGAATAAATAACAATGTGCTTTCATCACACAACACAAATCATGGACAGCAATATATCTAAAATACATCTCTCGTTCATTTACGATGATCTTTTTATTCATTATTCCACCAATATTAACGAGGCTGGTCTATTATCTCATAACTTTTGGGCTTAGGAAGTCAGACATACACTATAAAGAACCACAAGCAAAGTCTCAGTAGGTCATGTTGACCTAATATCTTTCTTGGATATAGAGGAATTTTAATATTGAGCCTACCGTTAGAATTACTCTAAATTACGTTGTTATCAGTTAATTCTCTGAGTATTTAATCTGTCATCTGAAATGCATGTGTGCTATTTTGAGCTACATGGTATGTTTCAAAAAGAGCAAAATTAATATTGCTTAAGGTAGCCTTGAAACAAAAGTTGAGATTGTACACAAATGTTTTTGATGTGTTCATAGAATCAACCAAGGTATTAATGGATAACAAATTTATTTAAGTCTCATCATTTGGATGGCTCTTTCCACTTAATTAATAAAATGGTCATTAAAACCCCCCAAAATAAATTTTTATATTTCCTCCCTGTACTTTTATAAATATTTAATTATCATACAATTTTAAATGAATTAATATGATAGACTAAAGGGTCTAGCAAACATATATTATAAATTGAGCATGAAAATTAGAGTAGCTCAATTTAAAATTAGCTTATCTCTTTAAGGTTTAGTAATTACAAGCATTATCATATAATAGAAGCTACCAAAAACCTCACCTACTGAACCATTGCAATACTGGAAATCTTCCCACACTATCCACACATTAGTCTGGCCTAGGTAATGCTTAAATTATGACAACTTGTAAAATAATAAATATTCTCGATTTCAGTGGTATAATATAAGATTTTCAATTTTTACATTATGTTGGACATCCCTAAAACATTAATGACTATAATATATAAAACAAATTATACATTAACTCTGCAAATGTAATTTCACACAAAATATAGATATTTATTCCAATATTTCTTGATGTTAATATAAAATAGCAGTTCGTTATTTAAAATAATGAAAATCTCTTTGAAGGTCTACATAATTATTGTATAAGCATGAAACTTTATCACATTACAGAATGATGTCATTAAACCATGGGTATACTATTTCTAATATATATTCTCATTTTTATTTTAAAATCTTTTTTTTTTTTTTTACCGATTTGCTATATTCAAATTATTTTTTTTTTACTTTCTTTTTTTTTTCTTTTTTTTTATTTTATTTTTTTTATCAGTTACATTTTATTAACTCTGTATCCCAGCCATGTCCCGATCCCTCATTCCCTCCCAGTCCCTCCCTCCCTCCCTCCCTCATCTCCACCGTGCCCCTTTCCAAGTCCACTGATAGGGGGGACCTCCTCCCCATTCATCTGACCCTGTTTTATCAGGTATCTTCAGGAATGGCTGCAAAGCCCTCCTCTGTGGCCTAACAGGACTGCTCCTCCCTTCGGGGGTGGGGAGGCCAAAGAGCCAGTCATTGAGTTCCTGTTAGAAATAGTCCCTGTTCCCCTCACTTTGGGAAACCAATTTTAAAATCTAATACTATATTACAACAGGACAAAAAGAAAGGACATATATATATATATATATATATATATATATATAATTTACAGTTCATTGACTTTGTATCCCAGCTGTAGCCCCTTCCCCCATTCCCTCCCAATCCCTCCCTCCCTCCCTCATCTCCCTGCCCCTTTCTAAGTCCACTGATAGGGGAGGTCCCCTTCCACCTGACCCTAGTTTACCAGGTCTCATGAAGACTAGCTGCAGTGTCCAACTAATACTTTTATTCATTCAGTATCTTGTACTGCAAATATTACTGGCTCAGTATCTCATAGACAAAATAATATCTAATAGATTATGACAATTTAATGAAAGTAAATAAAACATGTATTGTTTAATTGCAAAGGGACTTAGGCTCATGTATTTTACTATTAAAATTGTTATTAGACTTTTTATAAATCTGTACTAAAGAAATAATTAATTTTACTATCTAGAAAATATTTAATTTTTTCACTTTTTTAATTTTAATTTTTATTTATTACAATTTATTCACTTTGTATGCCCACTGTAGCTCCCTCCCTCCTTCCTTTCTAATCCCATCCTTCCTCCACCTTCTCCACTCATGGCCCTCCCCCAGTTCACTGATAGGAGAGGTCTTCCTCCCCTTCCTTATGATCCTAGTCTATCAGGTCTCATCAGGACTGGCAGCATTGTCTTCCTCTGTGTGCTGGTAAAGCTGCTCCCCTCTCAGGGGAAGGTGATCAAAAAGCAGACCAATCAGTTCATGTCAGAGATAGTCTCTGTTCCTATTACAATGGAACCCACTTGGACACTGAACTGCCATGGGCTACATCTGTGCAGGAGTTTTAGGTTATCTCCATGCATAGTCCTTGGTTGGAGTATCAGGCTCAGAAAATACACTTGTGCCCACATTTTTTGGTTCTATTGAGCTCCTTGTGGACCTCCTGTCCTCTCCATGTCTTACTATTTCCTACTTCTTTCCTAAGATTCCCTGCACTCCACCCAAAGGTTGGCCATAAATCTCAGCATCTGTTCTGATGCCCTGCAGGGTAGAGCCTTTCAGAGGTCCTCTGTGGCAGACTCCTGTCCTGTTCCCTGTTTTCTCCTTCTTCTGATGTACATGCTCTTTGCCTTTCTGAATGGGGATTGAGCATTTTATCCAGAGTCCTCCTTCTTGATTAGTTTCTTTAGTTGTACAGATTTTAGTAGGTTTATCCAATATTATATGACTAATATCCACTTATGTGTGAGTATATACGCTGTGTGTCTTTCTGCTTCTGTGATAGTTCAGTCAGGATGATATTTTCCAGTTCCCACCATTTACCTGCAAATTTCATGATTTCGTTGTTTTTTATTGCTGAGTAATATTTCATTCCATTTATTTCTCTGTAATATTCCACAATTTCTATATCCATTCCTCAGTTGAGGGACATCTGGGTTGTTTCCAAATTCTGGCTATTATAAATAAAGCTATTAGAAACATGGTTGAGCAAGTGTCCTTGTTGTATACTTAAGCCTTTTTGGATATATGCCTAGGAGTGTTATAGCTGGTTCTTGAGGAAGTGCTATTCCTAATTTTTTTCACTTTTTAAAAAATTATTCATATTTTGTTAATTAAAGTTTATTCAGTTTGTATCCCAGCTGTAGCCCATTCCTTCATGCCCTCCCAGTCCCACCCACTCTCCCTCCTCTCCTTCCATGCCCCTCCCCAAGTCCACTGACAGAGGAGGTCTTCCTCCCCTTCCATCTGACCCTGGCCTATCAAGACTCATCAGGACCGCCTGAACTGTTTTTCCTCTGTGGCCTGGTTAGCATTCTTCCCTATCACTAGGAGGTGATCAAAGAGCCAGCTACTGAGTTCATGTCAGAGACAGTTCCTGTTCCCACTAATAGGGTACTCACTTGGAGACTGGGCTGCAATGGGCTACATCTGTGCAGGAGTTCTTGGGGTTATAGGTTATCCCCATGCATGGTCTTTGGTTGGAGTATCAGCATTAGGAAAGACCCCATGCCCAGAATATTTTGATCTGTTGTTATCTTTGTAGAGCTCCTATCCTCTGCAAGTCTTCTTATCTCCCTCTTCTTTCATAAGATTACCTGCACTCTGCCCAAAATTTGGCTATGAGTCTCAGCATCTCCTTTGATACCTTGTGGGTAAAGTCTTTCAACAGCCCTCTATCAACGGTTCCTTCCCTGTTTCCTGTTTTCTCCCTCTTCCAATATCTATCACCTTTGCTTTTTTGTGTGAGGACTGATCATCTTACCGAAAGTCTTCCTCCTTGCTTAGCTTCTTTAGGTGTACAGATTTTAATGTGTCTAATATCGACTTATAAGTGAGTATATACCATGTGTGTCTTTCTGCTTCTGGAATACCTCACTCAGGATGATCTTTTCTAGATGTCACCATATGCCCCCAAGCTTAAGAATTTTCTTGTTTTTAATTGCTAAGTAGTGTTCCATTGTGTAAATGCACCACAGTTTCTATATTCATTCCTCAGTTGAGGGACATCTGGGTCATTCCCAGATTCTGGCTATAATAAAAAAAGCTGCCGTGAACATGGTTGAGCAAATGTCCTTGTGGTATACTTGAGCATATTTTTGATATATGCCTAGGAGTGCTATAGCTGGATGTTGAGGAAGCACTATTCCTAATTGAGAAAGAGCCAGACTGATTTACAAAGCAGTTGTACAAGTTTCCATATCCACCAGGAATGAAAAAGGATATTAGCCCTCTCTCAGATATAGCATTGGTAAAAATTAGATCTAACTATAAAAGTCTATCTACCACAAAATTTGAAATTCTAAAAGAAATGGACAATTTTCTTTATAGATTCCATTTATCAAATTAAAATCAAGATCAGGTAAATAGATTATATAGTCCTCTATCCCCCAAGCAAATAGAAGCAGGTATCAAAAGTCTTCTTCCAAAGTAAGGCCAGGGCCAGATTGTTTTAGCACAGAATTCTACTAGAGCTTCAAAGAAGAGCTGACTCTAATTCTCTTCAAACAATTCCATGAAATAGAAAATAGAAACAGAAGGAACATTATCAAACTCCTTCAATGAAGGCACAGTCATCTTGATACCTAAACCACACAAAAACCCAATTAAAAAAAGATAACATCACACCTCTCTCTCTTATGAACTTTGATGCAAGAATACTCACTAAAATACTTGCAAACGGAATCCAAGAACACATAAAAGATATCATTCACTATGACCCTTGAAGGCATCATCCCAGGCTTGAATATACTGAAATCCACCAATGTAATCCACCATATAAACAAACTAAAGGATAAAAACCTTAGATACCGAAAAAGCATTTGACAAAATCCAACACCCATTTATGTTTGAAGTCTTGGAGAGATCAGGAATACAAGACACATACCTAAATATAGTAAAGGCAATACACAGCAAGCCTATAGCCAACATCAAACTCAATGGAGAGAAACTTAAATCAAGCCACCTGAAATCAGGGACAAGACAAGGCTGCCCACTCTCCCCATATCTCTTCAACATAGTACTTGAAGTCCTAGCCAGAGCAATAAGACAACAAAAGGAGATCAAGTGGATACAAATCACAAATGAAGAAGTCAAAATATCACTATTTGCAGATGATATGGTAATATACATGAACACCTCCAAAAATTCAACCAGAGAACTCCTTCAGCTGATAAACACCTCCAGCAAAGTGGTTAGATACAAAATTAACTCAAAAAAATATCAGTAGCATTAACCATTCTCCTCTGATTTAATCTTCCACCCATAATATTATGAAGAGCTGCTTACATTAGGTGTTTCTTCCATCCACACAATCCTTAGGGTCTTTCTTCTCAGCCCATGCGGTTTCATTTCTACACTAACCATTGTGGCCTCCTCCTTCTTCCTCTCTTTCTGCTTGTTTAACTTTTTCCCATGATTTTCCTGTTCCCAAGCCCACGAACTTTAGTCATTCCTACTCAATTCTTCCTTGCCCAGGTTTTAACTCTTTTAGTCAATATAGTCAAGTATAATGTCTTAGACAGGTTTACATAATAAGGAAAGCTGTTTCCAGGTAGTAACAGATCATGAGGGCCAGTATTTAGCATCAAAATATACGCATCAGAACAACCCCCAACCCATTAACTTTTACAGATCATTTTTTGAATACCATACTCTGCCTATTCATATTGATTAATATATTAAATAAGTTTTCTATGTTCTATGTTTTGGTGCTATTGATTTATGCTTTCTGGGATATGTGCTGGCAGAGACTAGTAAAAAAAAAAATCTTAACCTGCCTAAAGAAAAGACTAAAATTTTGAAAATGCTCTAAAAATGTCTTTTCTTGTGAAATGTTATCTAACTTTCACAGCCTCGATATATTGGATTTTGATGCTAAATCTTTGAACTTTATGTTTCTTAATTTCAAAGAACTTGATCCTTTACTATGAAGTGAGTTCATAGTAAATTGTGCTTCTAAAAAGAAAAAATCTATAGCCAAGTTTCTGCCCAACAATAAGGAAACCTTTTCTTACTTTATTGTAGCTTTTTCTGGACTGTTCTATTAAAAATTAGTAGTCTTCCATTGTATAAAAATACCACAATTTCTGTACCCATTCCACCGTTGATGGACATCTGGGTTGTTTCCAGGTTCTGGCTATTACAAATAGAGCTGCTTTAAACATGGTTGAGCAAGTGTCCTTTTTATGTACTTGAACAAACTTTGGGTATATACCTAGCAGTGGTATAGCTGGGTCTGGAGGAAGCACTATTCCTATTTGTCTTAGAAAGCGCCAGATAGCTTTCCAGAGTGGTTGTACCAGTTTACATTCCCACCAGCAGTGGAGGAGGGTTCCCCTTTCTCCACAACCTCTCCAGCATGTGTTATCGCTTGAGTTTTTCATCTTGGCCATTCTGATGGGTGTAAGGTGATATCTCAGGGTCGTTTTGATTTGCATTTCCCTGATGGCTAATGAGGATGAGCATTTCTTTAAGTGTTTTTCTGCCATTCGATATTCCTCTGTCGAGAATTCTCTGTTTAGCTCTGTTCCCCATTTTTTAATTGGATTACTTGGATTGCTGCTTTTCAGCTTCTTTAGTTCTTTGTATATACTGGATATTAGTCCTCTGTCAGATAAAGGGTTAGTGAAGATTCTTTCCCAATCTGTAGGCAGTCGTTTTGTTTTGATGACGGTATCCTTACTACTCAGCAATCAAAAAGGAGGAAATCATGAAATTTGCAGGCAAATGGTGGGATCTAGAAAAGATCATTCTGAGTGAAATATCCCAGAAGGAGAAAGACAAACATGGCATATACTCACTTATATAGACCTATAATATATGATAAACATAATGAAATCTATACACCTAAAAAAAGATAATCAATTGAGCAGACATGGGGTAAGGTGATCAATCCTCGTTTAGAAAGACAGATGGGATGTGCATTGAACGTATGACAGGAGTCTACTGAGCGCATCTGAAAGACTCTAACTAGCAGTGTTTTCAAAGCAAAGACTCATGACCAAAGCTTTGGCAGAGTACAGGGAATCATAAGAAAGAAGGGGAGTTAGTCTGATGGGGAAAGGATAGGAGCTCCACAAGGACCAAATATATCTGGGCACAGGGTCTTTTCTGAGACTGACATTCAACCAAGGACCATGTATGCATATAACCTAGAACCTCCACTCAGATGTAGCCTGTAGTAGCTCAGTAACCAATTGGTTTCCCAAAGTGAGGGGAACAGGGACTATTTCTAACAGGAACTCAATGACTGGCTCTTTGGTCTCCCCACCGCCGAAGGGAGGAGAAGTCCTGTTAGGCCACAGAGGAGGGCTTTGCAGCCAGTCCTGAAGATACCTGATAAAACAGGATCAGATGAATGGGGAGGAGGTCCCCCCCATCAGTGGACTTGGAAAGGGGCACGGTGGAGATGAGGGAGGGAGAGAGGGACTGGGAGGGAATGAGGGATCGGGACACGGCTAGGATACAGAGTTAATAAAATGCAACTGATAAAAAAAAATAAAAAATAAAAAAAAATAAAAATAAAAATAAAAATTAGTAGTCAGTCACAGAGTAAAAGCCTTAATTTTTATCTTTTTAATTTTTATCGTTTTATTTATTATAATAAGTTAAATTTCCAATACAGATCTTGAATTTTAAATAAAAAATATGCTTCTTTTCTCATGTTCCTATCTACTAGTCACAATCATTAGTGAAGTTCATATTTTCTAAGTTTTCTCATTTGAGAATTATGGAAAATCTTCCTTTTGTTAGATTTTTGAGTAAGAAATATATGCTAACTGAATATATGCTAGTAAGAATACAAAAATTATATGCATGTAAGAAACATATTTGAAGTAAATTTAAGAAATAACACATTAGACTGAAACAATCCTACATAAAGGAATTATAATGAAAATATACTGAATTTTGCATGTGTGAGTTTGATAATATAAATGGATCTATATATTTTATCTTGTAACTGAAAATGTGACTTTCTAGATAGAGGTTTATAAAAGGTCTAGCAGCCTTTTTCAAAAGTGACTTAGAATTAGGTGAATCCTGAAACCTTTGTATAGTTGAAATTGTGTGCTTTAGTTATTTATACTTTCTTTGAAAATTGTTGTTATTATTTATTTTTATTGTTATGTTTTCATTTGTATAAGGTTTGCCTGAATTTAAGTCTACACCATGTGCATGCCTGGTGACTACAGAGACCACTGTAATTTTATTGTTGAATTCCCTGGACTTTTGTGACAAATACTGGTTAGGCACCATGTGTGTGCTGAAGTTTGGGAAGTCTGGAGAGGCAGGCAGAGATCATAATAAGCCATCTCTCCAGCCTATTTTTTTAACCTTGAAACTAAAATATATTTATAATATTTTTTCTCTTTCCTTCCTTCCTCCAACACCTTTCATGTATACCCTATATGTTCCTGGTCTACTTCCTTTTATACATACATACATACATATGTATAAAAGAATATACATATTCTTATTATAACTTAGCATACATATATTCCTATATATATAAGTTATATATAACTTATGTAAGTTATAATAAGAATATATATGTGTATGTTATATATATTCTTATATCTACACATTCTTATGTATAACTTAACACATGTTAAGTTATATATATTATATATAATATATATTATATTTATTTTTTTATATTCATATATATTCTTTGTTGAAATTTTCCTGCTTGACTGACAATGTTCCACCTAAACTCAAACTCAATATTCTAACAAAACTCCAAGTGTTGGGAATGAGAAAAACACTGGGGAGTTGTTGGTGAAAGGAGTCCAAAAGACTTGCCAAACATTATAGGCTACTGCCTTTGTTCTTGGCTGCCTTTCAGAGATTGAAGTTAACCACGCATAGTTCAAGATCCATCAGACATTGAATCCAGAAGATCTGAGTTGAATTTCACCTGAATGCTTTATCCATGCTGACTAATGTTCATGGCACTAGGTGCACTGCTAGTTTCCAAGGAATGTGCAAAACCAATACTTCTAACTTCTTGATAGTTTTTACACTCACAATAAACAATAAATAAAATATTTGCTCTTAAAATTTAGTGCAAAGGAGGAGCATAGGAAAAGAGGGAGGGACGGAGGGACTGGAGTAGATGAGGGAGGGGGCCATAGCTGGTATACAAAGTGAATAAATTGTAGTAGATAATTAATATAAATATTTAGTTCAAAGCAGATTAAACATTCAAATAAAAGAGTTGCTATTTATAATATAAAAAATAAAGAAAAGCTGATAAAACTGTGATATTGATAAATGTGAATAAAACTAAAAACATACCTAAAGAAGATCAATTATTTTGTCTTGAGATAAGTATCTGATCAAGAGGTAAGAAAAGTAAATCAGAAGTTCTCAGTTTACTCAGAAAGAAAAACACATTGGGATATTTGACTCTCTCAATTAGTCCATATTTTTTTAGACTTCTATTTATTTATTTATTTATTTACTTATTTGTTTATTTGTTTATTTATTTATTTTTCACTTTGTATTCCAGCTGCAGACCCCCCAATCTTTCCCAGTCTCACCCACCCTCACTCTTCTCCCCCTAAGCCTTTTACCTAGTCCCTTGATGAGGGAGGACCTCCTCCCCTTCTATCTGATTCTAGCCTAACAGGTCTCATCAGGGCTGACCGCATCATCTTCCTCAGTGACCTGTTAAGGCTGCACCCCACTGAAGCAGAGGTGATCAAATAAGAGACCGAAAAATCTTCAAGTCTCTAAAAAAAGAAATTGAGGGAAGGGGAGGAGGACCTCCCCTATCAGTGGACTTAGGGAGCAGCATGATAGGAGATGAGGGAGGGATGGTGGGATTGGGAGGGGATGAGGAAGGGGGCTACAGTGGGGTTGGGGATACAAAATGAATAAACTGTAATTTATAAAAATATAAATAAATTTTTAAAATTTAAAAGAAAGCAATTGAAGAAAATATCAGAAGATGGAACACTCTCTCATTCTCATATAAATGTAGGATTAACATAATGAAAATGGTCATCCTATTAAAAACAATCTACAGATTAATGCAATTCCCATTAAAATACCAAAGCAATTTTATATAGAACTTGAAAGAATAATTCTCAATTTCATACAGAAAAACAAAAACCCAGAATAGCTAAAACAATTCTTTACAGAAAGATCTTCTGGCAGTATCTCCGTCCCAGATCTCAAGCTGTAATATAGAGCAACAGTAATAAAAACTGCATGATACTGGCATAGAAACAGAATTGTGCATCCATGGAATCAAATAAAAAAATTCAAATGTAAACCCCCACACCTACCGATACTTGATTTTTGACATAGACTTCAAAAATTTAAGGTTGATTTTTTTTTATTACTTTATAAAGAAAAGAAAAAAAAAAAGACCTATGCCATAGATGGAAACTTGTACTTCCAACTTCTACTAAATATCCACTGAATTATGAGACATTCTTGGATGGAATAGGGCTCATTAAATATTGTCCCACCTTGAAGGTGGTCAGAGAGAGCTCTACATTTCTCAAACTTCTTCCTTATTTGTCTTTTTCTAGTTCTAAGCATTCCAGATTTTTTGTTTTATTTAATTTAATTTTTATTTACTAATATTAATTCACTTTGTAGCCCAGCTGTAGTTCCCTCCCTCATCCTCCCAGTCTCACCCTCCCTCCCTCTTTTCTCCCTATGCCCCTCCCCTCGTCCACTGATAGGGAAGGTCCTCCTCCTCTTCTATCTGACCTTAGCCTATCAGGTCTCATCAGGACTGGCTTCTTTGTCTTCCACTGTGGCCTGGTAAGGCTGCATGGCCCACGGGATGTTGGATCCAACCAAGGGCCATGCATGGGGATAGCCTAGAACCCCTGCTCAGATGTAGTCTATGGTAGCTCATTCTCCAAGTCAGGCTCCTTAGTAAGGGAAGCAGGGGCTATCTCTGGTATTCCAGATTTTTAAATGACATCAGACAGTACATTCTGTTGTGAAATCAATGTACTATTATACAAAGGCCTCCTTTCTGCTTTGTATATAGGACAAGCCAGTGTTTTCTTCCTTGTCTTACATTACAGATAGAGAGGTGAATGACACAGGAAGGACAGGTCTGTTCATGGTAAGTTAGATAAATCATTCTGTTCTTGTGCTGCAGAGAAATATGGAAAAGCACAGTGTGCAGAGATCCCCCTCTTTAACACTGTTTCATCGAGACTTTTCTACCTAATGCTTCTATCATTTACCACATGCTTTAAAACACTGTGGGAATGGGGCTCGTCAGGGAAAATCTGGTAAGTTATGTTTTAATTAGTATATCTTTTAACCTTTGATACTAAAGGTCTTATCATTTAGGAATTATCATGATAGATATTTTGCAAAACATGAAAAACAATTTGTGTATTTATTGGAAGTATGAGCCAATGATTTTAACATGAATCTTAATAAAATTCAAGCAACTTTTCATGTTAAAATTTTAGAACTACAAAACTAATAATTGTCCTTATTTATGCTATTGTCTATTGTATTGTGATTAGTTGTGATTGCACAACTAAAAATGATTGACAGATAATAAATACAAAATCCACTTAAATGATTTAGTTTCTGAATCTTCTGATATAGCTTCTGATTTGTATCATTTCCAGCAGTTTTGTCAAAACTCTCACCTACTTCTACACTCTGAGTTTTCCCAGCTTAAACCTAAAATTCTTTGTTATTTTTCCTTTTTTATCAAACTCATCTTGGAGAGACAAAATAGATTGGCAATCATTTCATATGTCTTTCTCAACCCTGCCTGAAAGTCTTAGGTCATGATTTCTATCACATTTGAGCTTGTCAAACATGTCACTCCTGAGTGCAAGAGGTCATATGAATCTGATTGTTACTGATTTTAGTAAAACCAACAGAGAAGAGGTGAAGCAAACAGCCATCCATAGTCTTGACATTTACATAACCTTCAACCAAAGTCTGTCATTTTTGGATGATAAAATACATTTCATCACGTTTAAGATTCGTGCTATGTATTCTAAAATTATACCTGGTATTTAATTTATGCAAATATGACTCAGTGATTGCAGAGGAAGGTTACCACCATTTTAAGGAGTTACTTTTAAATATTTAATTTGCTGTTTTATAAAATAACTGGTAATAATGTGGTACAATAATATGGTACATGGGGATCCTGGAGAAGCAAAAGGATGTTTAGGATGGAGAATACAGGAGTGAGGACCATTGTTTAAACTAAATGGTGTTTATTACTTTTATCAGAATTTCTGTGAAAAGAAAGGAGAAGAAGAAGAATGGTCGTGTTAGGATTGGTAATTCAAATAATTCTAAGTGACTTAAGAGATAGAAGAGACAATGTTTACAACTAGGTACCTGTTTTGGTCAGGGTACCGTAAGGATAAGTATTTGAAAGTACAGAGTAGAGTAATAAGCATCCACACAAAATTCTACCTTTAACACTTTGTTCTCTTAGGGTAACTAGTAACCACAAAATGGGTTACAAACAGAGATAGAAGTGGTAACTAACCTATCGAAACTGAAGAATGAATTAGACATTTTAAAGTGGCCTATAATATCCTCAGTAAATATCACAAAGGCTGTCTACGCTAGGCCATAATTTGAAGTTGTTTTTGTCCATTTAACTGGTGGAATTTTTGTTTTGTTTTGTTGTTTTGTATTCCAATAGTTTGGTATTGAAATTCTAATATTAAATTGGTTCAGAATATATATAAAATATTTTTATCAAAATATAAATAATCCATTTTCCCTTTAAATATATTTCACTCCTTTGGTAAGGTGCTTGTAATTGTTAACATGCATGAAACTTATCAAGATTGTTAAATTTATATTTTTGCTATTCTGAGCAATATAACAGAGAAGTTATTCATTTTTATATTTGGTTAGAATTAATTGAGTATGTTTTTGCCTTGAAATTTTAAGAAAACAGGCATAGGATATGTTCACTGAGAGAAAAGTGGTGTGTACTTCTTTTTTTGGATATTTATTTCTTTTTTCTTAGAATGCCATACATGTATACAGTGACATATAATTATAGCCACTCCCCATCAGTTCAATATTTCTGCTTTTCTCATGTTCTCACAAACAAGTTCTCATTGCAGCTTTATGATTTATTTTTCCAGATCCACTAATCCCATTAAGTGCTGCGTCAATATATATATATATATCCTGTCTACATATATCGTAAAAACATAGCCCTTCCCATTTCATTCCTTCATATTCCTGTTGCATACTTTCAGCCCATGTACATATATATTTATCCCCTTTCATATTCTCTGGTTAATATTTCCTTGTTTTTTTTTTTCATGCCCTCCTCTTGACTGATTAGAATAATTTAGCAGAAGAAAAGATAAATGACTATTACCCAGACGTGTTTAAATTCGAAGGAAAATATGTTATATCCCTGAAGAATTGCTGAGAACCAGTGACCTTCAAGCTGTTTCACTGTCTCAATGATTTCATCAAGGCCCTGTACATATTCATCCTGCAAATGTTAGTGTTGGCTTCAAATGCAGATGTTAGATAGCTAACATGTTCATCCCAAACAGGATCTACCATAAAAAGTTAACCAAAGTTCATCATTTGCTTTGATTTTTTTCATCATTTATTACCCAGGTTTGCTCCATACGTATTTTATAACAAGAATCAAACTGAAAGAAGATTTTTGTATTTGAACACTCACACTGTAATTAGTAGTGAAGTCATTTTTTTCTTTTTCTGATACACGTAGTATCTTCAGGAGGAAAGATGTAGCTGAAACACCAGATACTATTACAAATTATCCAGTATTCCTGGAAAGAGATTCTCCTTTATAAATGGAAGTAAGTAACATTTTACTTTGTTAGAAAATATGGTTCATAGAGTTATTTCTTATTTTTTGTCAAATAAAATATTTTTAATGTAATCAACATTATAGATTATAACAGGAATCTATGATGTTAAGTTTTTAGTGCTATTACAACATGAAACTTAGCCATCCCATTTTTGAGTATGTATGTTAAAAAAAAAAGAAAGAAAGAGAAAAGAAAATCACCCTACTTTAAGAGATACTTCTTGTCCATATCAACTGGGGCACTGTTCAAAATTAGTAATCCATGACATCATCTAGATGCACCAAAATATATCTGTAGAAAATTAATCTGTGACACATAAATTTATATAACACATTGCCTTCAGTTTCTATTTCTGTACAGAATCACCAAGACCATAAGCAACCTGGAAAGGAAAACTTTGCTTCAGTTTGCAACTCTCTTATCACACTTCATCAATGATGGAGATGTTGCAGAAATGAAAGTGATGTTGAAGGGTTAGAAAAAGATCTATGTCCAAGAAGGCATTACATGATTATTTTAGATAATTCCAGAATCTCAGTTCAACATGAAAAATGCTGACCCATGAATATTTTATGATGTTCAGACATAAAACAGCAAGTCTTTGGAGACTACTGTAAATCTAAATGAAAGATTTCAAATTCTAATGAGAATAAAATTTAAAGATTATTTATGGTATGCTATCATAATTTCATAACTCAGAAGAGAAATATGAGTATATCACCAGCCATATTTTTATTTAACAAACTATAGTACATCTTAATCAATTATGATTTTTTGACCTTATTACACTTTGACATAACATGTATCATCATTAGTTGTCTATTGTATTCTTTTCTCTAAATAATTTGTAACCAGCATATGGCATTGTACTGGGTGCTACCTACTTTTCAAAGGAAAAAGCATATTTTATACAGGATTCATAACATTTTATTATTTAAATGTAGCACTGCTATTATTTCAAACTTAACCCCATAAAAACAGCACTACTCATTTAGTTTGGGAACAATGTGAAACTGCTATTATATTTTAGAAGTAAGGCTGGTTAAGTTTTCAGTTTGAACATTGGAATATGAAGGAACAGGGCAAGCTCAACGGAGAACAAGTGCACTTCACACAGGAAGCTCATCAAATTAGAGAGATGGTGCTTTAGAAATACACTGATTGGGTCATTAAGTCTCCAAAGTAGATTATACACCTTGCAAATGAAAAGCAAAGTCCCCTTTGTTTAAATAGCAGAGTAGAGTGAGTAGATTTGATTTAGGAAAACCAGATGGGAGCAGTGGAGAAAGAAATGTTAGCCCCTCAGCTGGTATACCTCAGGTATACTTGCCATCAGCAGATAATAATGTGTGTGTGTGTGTGTATGTGTATGTGTGTGTGTGTGTGTGTGATAGGAAGCACTTTCTTAATTAGTGTTTGATGTCAGAGGGACAAGCCCACTGTGAGCAATGCCATTTCTGGACAGGTGATGCTGGGAAGTATAAAAAAGCAAGATGAACAAGCCAGTCTCTTGCTTTCATGGCTTTCCGAGATAATGGAATATAATCTATATAAAAAGGAAAAAAAAAGGAAACAAAACCCCTTTCTCCTCAATTTGATATGTGTTTTATCACAACAAAAAATAAAATAGGATAGTAACGTTACTTTCTCTTTAGGCTTTTGGTAAAATCACCTAACACTTAGCCTTAACCATAAAAGCGGTAGCATCTTCAGAAATAATCAAAATTCAATGAGACTATATTTACACTTTAATTAAAAATTGGTATTGTTGTTTATTATAAATTTAGACCTATATTATAATCTATACATAGACATTTTCTAAACAATATTTTATTCAAATGCAAAATATGTTCTACATAATTCACTTATGAGCCAAAAATATTTTTATTAGATGATTTTTCTCTTCTTTTTCTCTGTGCAAATGTTCAATATAAAAGATAGGTTTGGGGCTGGAGAGGTGGCTCAGAGGTTAAAAGCACTGGCTGCTCTTCCAGAGGTCCTGAGTTCAGTTCCCAGCACCCACATGGTGGCTCTCAGCCATCTATAGTGAGATCTGCTGCCCTCTTCTGGTGTGGAGGCGTGCATGTGTGTAAAACACTATATATAATAAATAAATTTAAAAAAATTAAAAAAAAAAGTTGCTTTAAAAAAAAAGATAGGTTTGGTAAGACAAATAAAGGAAGTGGATTTCCTGATCTCTTGATAAGTAGAAGGGCCTTATCTGAATTTAAATTTGTTGTGGTAGCACATGATGATGACCACTGTCTTCTTAGATTTTATTGGAACATCAACAATTTTTCTACAATATACAGTAAAACTGGCAGACCTTTGTGTTCTATAAATGAATCATACATTTTTCTATTTATTTATTTATTACATTTTTTTTTACTTTGTATCCCTACTGTAGCTCTGTCCCTTGTCTCCTGTCCCTTCCAGTCCCATTCTCCTTCCCTCTTCTCTTCCTATTCCCCTCCCCTAGTCCACTGATAGGTGATTTCTTCCTCCCCTTACCTTTGATCCTAGCCTATCAGGTTTCATCAAGACTGGCTGCATCATCTTCTTCTGAGGCTTGGCAAAGCTGCACTCTCCTCACCCCAGAGGGAGGGGGAGGTGATTAAACACAGGGACTCTACCCCTCAGGGTATGGAAGATAATGAGACTCATAGCCAACTTTGGGCAGAGTGCAGGAAACCTTATGGAAGAAGAGGGAGATGGAAGGACCTAAAAGGGACTTGAGTTCCACAAAAACCAACTAAATATCCTGAGCCCAGGGGGCCAAACAGAGACCAAGAACCTTGTATGGAAAGGACCTAGTCACCCTGCTCAGAGGAAGCCCATAGACTCTTCAGTTTCCAAGTGAGTTCCCTAGTAAAGGGAGCAAGGGCTGTCTCTGACATGAATTCAGAGTCATATTTTTTCACTTCAGTTTATTGAAAAGTTCTTTAAGTTTTAAGCATTTTGTAAAATGTAGATAAAACAAACTGATTCTCTCATATGTCCACTTTGTTTTGTTTTTCATATAAATTTGAACAAATCAAAACATTTAATAGATAGACTGATAGGCAGACAAATGTAGACTATATAAACTAAGATTATATAGTATATATTATATAAACAAATATAGACTATGTAAATTAAGTTTCCTAAACATCTAGAAAATTAAAGCTATTTTTTATTTACTTATACCTCAACAAAGATCCCAAATAGGCATTTCTTTTTTTTAATTTTCTTGGTGATCTTAAAGGATGTATTTTCTATTGTCTACTGCAATCATGTATATTCTTCATCCTTACACTAGAGATCAACTTCTTTATTAACATTTTACATATTCTACACAGTTCTTATGAATTGAAGCCCTCTTTTCTGAAGGCCATGTTTGTCTTCAACTAGCACCAAAAAAGAATTTCCCACTGCATTAAACTATCTGTTCTAGGCAGGGATTACTGTAATATGAACACTGACACTTTTTCTTTTATATTTTATATCTGAGTTTTCTCATAAAAAACTCATTTCGAATCTATTTCTAAAGAGTTTTGGGAAATAAACTTTGACCTGAATTTTTAAGTTTATGAACTTATCTTTTGGCAGAATCAGTTTTGTTATTATATACATCCATGAAGCTTTATTTCACTGTGCACATTTTCTCATATCTAGACTTTTCATTCTCCTGGCATCTTTTTTTTTTGTTTGTTTCTTTCAAGGTGTTTATTTAGTTTACATGTAAATATTTTTCTTCTCCCAAGAATTCTGCACAGAATGGGAGAACAATGGACTTGGGTTGGTCAATGCCACCTGACATCATGCTCCTATCAGTAAAAGGCCTCTCGCGAATTTCCTTTGCCTTTATTTTTGTCTCTTTATATTCATGTAAACTTTTTACTTTTTATTCATGTTAGAAACTTTTAATCTCAATTTTCTTATTTCAGCTCAGTTACAAAGCATATTAGAGGAATAAAAACCTCACTGGGTACTGGTGGTAGGATTTTATTGTATTCCTCACAGCGCACCAAGCCCCTCAACTGATGAAGGTCACTGAGAGTCAGGCACTGTAGTTGAGAACTCTTAAACTCTGCAACCAGAACTTCTACAATTGCTGAACAAAAACAGTTTTTTTTTATAAACATTCTTTTTTTTTTAAATTATTGTGTTCTTTGCTATGTAATTGTTTTGCCCACAGCAGAGATAAAAAATGTAAAGCAGGTTAACCTGACAACAGGTATGTTATTGTTCTCACTCCCTTTGTCATGGAAGAGCACCTGTGGTCTTGTAGCTTTATTGTGATATATTTAAATATAATTATGATTATATAATGCAGTGTATTATAAAATCATTACCAAAATCTGACTAAATAATGTTTCTATCATCTCACAAAGTTGCCTGCAAATCTCTCTAAGAACCCATGAAGGACTTGTGTTTTTGTGTAAATGTGCAATAGTATTGTCTGGTGTTTGGAATCAATGTTTACAAGCTTTTTAAAGGTTTTTATTTGTTAACTATGTATGCTTATACATTTTTTCTTCTTTGTGAGTATGTTCCCATATGTTCATTACTACCTGTAATTCAAGCTCCAAGAGAACTCTTCTTGGAGCTTGAATTACAGATAGTAGTGAGTTCCTAAATAGGGTGTTAAAAAAAAATAACATAAGTGTTTGAGAGTACTGAAATATTTGTTAACCATTCCTCTCAACACTTTACTTGAAGCATACATTTTCCCAAGAAGTCACAAATCACAAACCTCTGACATAAAATATTCAATTCAAGTACGTTATGGCTAATATCCACTTATAAGCGAGTACATAGCATGCTTGTCTTTCAGGGTCTGGGTTCCCTCACTTGGGATGATCTTTTCTGCTTCCATTCATTTGACTGAAAATTGCTTGATATCTTTGTTTTTAAAGGGTAGTAGTATTCTTTTGTGTAAATGTACCACATTTTCTTTACTTATTCTTCAGTTGAGGGACGTGTAGGTTGTTTCCAGTTTCAGGTTACTATGAATGAAACTGCTATGAACACAGCTGAGCAAGTATCATTGTGGTATGGTGTTATGGTATATGTCTAGGAGTAATATAGCTGGGTAAAACTGTTTCTGGTGTTCTGAGAAACCTCCAGAATGATTTCCATAGGGAAATCTTGCTCCAATCCACAGAACCAAAGAAGCCAAGCAGGGCCCAAGGGAGGATGCTTGAATCTTACTCAGAAGAGGAACTAAAATAGACATTTGAGGTAGAAGTAGGGAGGAAACTGGTTGGGAGAGGTGATGGGGAAGTTAACTGGGGTGGGGATTAGGTGCAGAGAGAGGGAGTGTGGAGTAGGGGTGAGGCCTGGGAGAGAAAATGGAAATCAACTGGTTGAGCGGGTCATCTCTAGGACAGGTGATGCTCCTGGGAGTCTCTGGGGGTGACTTTAAGGGCATGTGTCACAAATTACATGCATCTGATGATGACTTATTGCAGACAGTCTATGGAAGCATCATGGCATGCTCCATAAAAGGGCAGGCAGCATGCGAGAGTTTGATTTTTCTCTTCCTTATGAAGCTGCACCAAGCCAGTAAGGGATCGTAACTATTTTCCAGAAATGAAATATTTATACCATACTTCCTAGGCTACTCTCTTTTTAATAACTTACAATAGAAGTTAAATTTTAAATGATCAATTCTATTAGGAAACACATCCCCTTACAATTTATTTATTTTTAAAATGTTTGTTTATTTATTTATTATTTTTTACAATTTATTCACTTTGTATCCTGGCTGTAGCTCCCTCCCTCATCTCCTCCTAATCTTGCTCTCCCTCCCTCTTTTCACCCTATCCCTATCCAGTGATAGGGGAGGTCCTCCTCCCTTACTGTCTAAAACTAGCCTATCAGGTCTCATCAAGGCTGCCTACATCCTCTTCTTCTGTGACCCCACAAGGCTGCACCCCCCG
Organism: Meriones unguiculatus; assembly: GCF_030254825.1. Taxonomy (NCBI): domain Eukaryota; kingdom Metazoa; phylum Chordata; class Mammalia; order Rodentia; family Muridae; genus Meriones; species Meriones unguiculatus. Next base: position 91,622,810 of record NC_083357.1, on the reverse strand, counting down.
GGGGAAGTGACCAAAGAGCCAGCCACTGAGGTCATGTCAGAGGCAGCTCCTGTTCCCCTTACTAGGGATGCAACTTGGAGAATAAGCAGCCTATGGGCAAGTTTTAAAAACACATTATGTTCTTGTTTGTGAGTTCTTGCCTGATTTTCCTGATTTAGCTTTCTTTCTGAATCCCTCATCCAAGATGTATTTTTTTTTTTTACTTATTTAATATATTTTAATATTTCTTAAATTTTTATTTTAGTTTTTATTAATTACAGTTTATTCTCTTTATAGCCCAGCTATAATCCCTTCCCCATTCCCTCCCAATTTCACCCTCCCTCCCTCTTCTTCTCCTATGCACCTCCCCCAGTCCAATAATAGGGGAGGTCCTCCTCCCCTTCCAGGTGACTCTAGTCTATCAGGTTTCATCAGGACTGGCTTCTCTGTCTTCCTCTGTGGCCTGGTAAAGCTGCTTCTCACTCAAGGGGAGGTGATCAAAGAGCTAGCCAATGAGTTCATGTCAGAGACAGCCCCTGTTTCCCTTACTAGGGAACCCACTTGGAGATTGAGCTGCCATGTGCACATCTGTGCAGGGGTTCAAGGTTATCTCCATGCATGGTCCTTGTTTGGAGTATCAGTCTTACAAAAGATCCCTGTGTCCAGATTTCTTGGTTCAGTTGATCTCCTTGTGGAGCTCCTGTTCCCTCCAGGTATTTCTATCTCCCCCTTCTTTCATAAGATTCCCTGCACTCTGCCCAAAGTTTGGCCATGCATCTCAGCATATGTTTTGATACCCTGCTGGGTAGAGTCTTTCAGAGGCCCTCCGTGGTGGGCTCCTGTCCTGTTCCCTGTTTTCTCCTTCCTCCACTTTCTATCCTGTTTGCCTTTCTGAATAAAGATTAACTTAATTTTTTATTTATTACAATTTGTAATAAATTTGTAATAAACAACTTTGTATCCCAGCTGTAGCCTCATCCCCTCCCAATCCTGCCCTCCCTCCTTCTTCTCCTCCCATGTCCTCCCCTAGTCCACTGATAGGGGAGGTCCCCCACCTTTTCCATCTGACCCTAGCCTATCAGGTTTCATCAGGACTGGCTTCTCTGTCTTCCTCTGTGGCCCGGTAAGGCTGATTCCCTCTCAGGCGGAGGTGATCAAAGAGCTAGCCAATGAGTTCATGTCAGAGACAGCCCCTGTTCCCCTTACTAGGGTACCCACTTGGAGACTGAGCTGCCATGTGCTACATATGTGCAGGGGTTCTAGGTTATCTCCATGCATGGCTCTTGGATGGAGTAAAGATCATCCTGAGTGAGGTATCCCAGAAAGAGAAAGACACACAGGGTATATACTCACGTATAAGTGGATATTAGGCATACAATATAGGATAAACATACTAAAATCTGCACATCTAAAGAAGCTAAACAAGATGTATTTTTCAGCAGCCTGTCTGGGAAAGACAATTCAAACTTTTCAAGACAATTGGTTAAAACAACACTCCTTTGAGTATGTGTTTCAAGAGTCTATGTATTCCTTGCTGCCTACCTGTCATTCTTTACCAGCTACTTCCTTGTTTCCTCCTTTCTTTTATTTTGTTATTTTTTGCTGATTTTGGTTTGGTTTTTGATATTGCTTTCTTGTTTTCATATATCCTTAAGGAAGAGAGTCCATATATGGCACAGCTTGTACTACTCTGTGGGACTTTCAGATAATCAGGTAAGGACATCCATCACTTTTTAATACCATTCTAGTTAACAGAAAACACAAGATTAAGAGTAGAAAATTATCACTGTATCTCCAGGATATTACTATGTACTGGAGGCCATTTAGGTGACTACGAAACACCTGTACCGACATGCCAACAGTACACTTCTGTGTTATTGAGTTCATTAAATTTATTGTAATTTTATACCTTTCATTTGCTGCTCACTTACTTGACTTTTATACTATATTTGATAGAAAAATATGAATAATATTAGTTTATCCAGTATCAATTCATTTTATTTTACAACTTGGATTATAAAATCTAATGTTCATTAGATATAGGACACTTGGCTAAAATGTTTTATTATGTAATTTTTCTTCACACAACTTTTACTACAAATGAACATTTCACCCAAATAAAATCTTACCTACATGTTACTTTGTCTTCTCCCACAAAGGCATCATCTTAGCACACTTATAGCTTGTTTTAGAAATATTTCCAACTTCATCTCTGTATATCTACTAAATGCTTCAGGTCCAGTAACTATTAGATTATCAGGGAGCCATTCATCTCACATTGATAGATGAACTGATGGTAAAACTAAGTAAATGTATTGATTTGTGAAATTGCAGCCTTTCTTATGCAGTCACAGACAGATAGTTATGGTTAATTTTTTTAAATTTGTTTATCTTTATTATATGTGCATTGATGTTTTGCCTGCATGTAGGTCTATGTGAGACTGTCAGATGTGATTTACAGACAGTTATGAGCTGCCATATGGGTGCTGGGATTTGAACCCAGGTCCTCTGCAAGGGCAGTCAGTGCCCTTAACCACTGAGCCATCTCTCCAGCCCTTCACAGACAGATAGTAATCAGTGTTGTTTCCTCCTATAAACTAGAAGCAGAAATGAACTCATGGACTCTTCCTCACTTTTGCTTTCCTGAACAACTTGAGTTTAGTCTCTTTGATGGAAAAGAAAGTTTCCCACAGATTAAACAATGTCCTTAGCAAGTGATCTGGTTTACACACTAGTGATTATTTATGGACACACTTGATCTGGTTGAAGTTTAATATGTATTTGCCAGTGCCACTATTACAACCCAATCAAGAGGGAACTTTAGTCAAAATCTGAAGAGCATTTTTAGTAAAATTACCCTTAAGGACAAACACTTACTTAGAGAGTTCCAAGTGACAAAATATAAATCACACAAAGGCAATTAGGCTTCTACTCATATCTTATTAAGTGCATCAAGATTAAAACTTTAAGTAACATGTTTAATTAATTGTGTTTAATCGGATTTCTGAATTACTTTCAGATTTATCATTAAATCCATGAAAATAAGGAGTGCTGTGATTTAGAGTAGAGAGCTGATGATAATTTAAGTCAACAAACTTGACTCTAAATCTTAGCTATTCATTATTTTTGAATACTTGGAAGTTAATATTAATGTTATTTTTATATTTATTGCTCTCTGCCACAACAATTAAATGAGTTACCATATGTATACATTTTACTACAATAAGGACATAAATATAATCTGACTTTGAAGTTATGAGAAAATTTATTTGCTTTTTTAATCAGTCATTAAGTGTAGACCCCTAAAAATATTATGACATCTAAATATAAAACATAGTGTGGTTTAATACTATAATACTAATTCACTGAGAATCATCATCAGTTATCTGCCAAACATTAAATCCAATACTGTATTGAAGAGTTCAGGGTGAGATTCCGGTTCACTTTGATCATAGATGATATTCTCTGCCTGGCCTGTGACCCACTGTGCCTACTGAGAATTTCTGAGCTCTAATGAAACCAGGAGAGAGCAGTAGTCCCTGGAGATCTCAGAGGACCAAAGTTCCTTGGCTCTCCTGACAGTGTTAGCATCCACCATGAAAGGTGAAGGTGGACCACACTTTAAAAATGAGTTCTCACCAAAGGGCAAAGTAACGCACGTGGTAAAGAGTTTATTACTGTGGAGTAACCATTCTTACAAAAATTTAAACCTCTGTACTCAGTCTTCCAGTTGTGCCATTGCAGAAACATTGAATTCACACAATGCCATAAAGTTACATATTTGCTTCTTTGCTTCCTGTTTCAAAGTCTAACTTTATTTTCAACCATTCTCAAGCAACAGGAAGAGTGAACACCACAGCATTACCCTGTGAGTCACAGACATGTTTATCTATTTAATTGCACATGAAGTATATCTTGTAGTTATTCATTTAGAAATATAAAAGCGTATGTATATGAGTATGAGCAAGTAATGAAAAATAAAGCTATGAATCTGATAGAGAGCAAGGGAGGCTATGTAAGAGAGTTTAGAAAAAGGAGAGGTAAGAAAGAGAAATAGTGTAATCTATTATAATCTAAAAAGCTAAAAAGAAATGTTTTTCAAAGTATGCTTCTCTGATCATCAAGTGCATCATACCTGAACTGAAGACGTAGCTAATCAGTTGTGAGCATGTGTTACTCTTGCCGAGAACCTGGGTTTTATGTGAAGCTTCCTATTGGTGTTTCAAAGCCATCCCTAATTTCATTTCCAGGGGACCTGATGTCCTATTATCTTTACAAGAGCCAGTCACACATGTGTTGCACATACATCCATGCAGACAAAAGAATCACAGATGAAAATAATGAATACATCTAATAATAAAGAGTGAATTGTATATGTGTTTTCAGCTATTGGGTTTAAGTAATTGTCTTTCTGGACTTACAGCAAGTGACCCAGGCTGTAGGTGATTTCAATTCAAGAGACTGAACACACACACCTGGACGGACATCTGTTACTTTGTATCACTGAAAAAATAATGTCCCATAAAATCATAGCATTACAAATATAAGTATGGATTTTCAAATTAGAAAAAGAAATGGTTGGTCTCAATGCAATAAGTATAGAGTAAGAACATATCACAGTAAAAAGGCTCCTGCGGAGATTTAGACTTTAACTGAAAAGTAGGACCAATGTGAGTAGCCAGAAAGATTACTTGCACTTAGCATAGCTGTCATATGTACATACAATATTATTTTTATTATTAGCTGTAATTACACACTTTGAAGAAATCTAATTACTTATTTTAGAGATAGTTAAAAAAAAGTTTCGTGTCATCCCACAGCAAGCTCCAGCATAATTGACTCTGCATTCATGGAATCTATATTTCCAATTCACACAACCTGTTCTGAGGCTATCCACTTTGCCGACTCTGCTTTCCTCTGGATCCTGTTGTCTTGTCTTGGTCATTTAAAAAAAAATCTCCAATGTTATATGGAAGTAAAAATGTGACTGCTAACTATAATTTACCTAGCCTTTAAATGAGACCTATAATTCCCTGAGTATATTATTTACTTTATTTTTCATTAATTACAGTTTATTCACTTTTTATCCCAGCTATAGCCCCCTCCGCATTCCCTCCCAATCCCACCCTCCTTCCCTTATCTCCTCCCATGCCCCTCTCCAAGTCCACTGATGGGGAGGTCCTCCTCTCCTTCCCTCTGATCCTAGTCTATGAGGTCTCATCAGGGCTGGCTGCATTGTCTTCCTCTGTGGCCTGATAAAGCTACTCCCCCCTCAGGGAGAGGTGATCAAAGATCCAGATACTGAGTTCATGTCAGAGACAGTCCCTGTTCCCATTTCTAAGGAATTGACTTGGATATAGAGCTGCCATGAGCTACATCTGAGCGGGGGTTCTAGGTTATATCTATGAATGGTCCTTGTTTGGAGTATCAGTCTCAGAAATGTCCCCAGGGCCTAGGTATATATCCAAAATATCCAAAGTACATAAGAAGGACATTTGTTCAACCATGTTTGTAGCAACTTTATTCGTAATATCCAGAATCTGGAAATACCCCAGATGTGCCTCTGAGGAATGGATACAGAAATTGTGGTACATTTATACAATGGAATACTACTCAGCAATTAAAAACAAGGAAATCATGAAATTTGCAGGCAAACGGTGAGAACTAGAAAAGATCATCCTGAGTGAAGTATCTCAGAAGCAGAAAGACAAAAAATGGTATATTTTCACTTATAAGTGGATATTAGACATATAATATATGATAAATATGCTAAAATCTGTACAGCTAAAGAAGCTAAGCAAGACTGAGGACCCTGGATAAGATGATCAAGCCAAATTTCTTTATGAACACACTTAGTGTTATGAACTTTCCCCTTAGCACTACTTTCATTCTGTCCCATAAGTTTTTGTATATTATCCTTTCATTTGTAATGAATTAGGGAAAGTCTTTAATTTCTTTCTTTACTTCTTCTCTAACCCTGTGCTCACTGAGTAGAGAGTTATTCAATTTCCATAAGTTTGTAAATTTTCTCTTGTTTCAGTACTGTTGAAATCTAACTTCAGTCCATGAAACAATATGAAGTTTTGCTTCAAACTTCTTGTATCTGTTGAGGCTTAGTTTGTGACCAAGTATATGGTCAGTTTTGTTGAAGTTTACATGAAGTGCTGAGAAAAACATTTATTCTTTAGTGTTTGGTAAAATGTTTTGTAGTTATCAGTTAGGCCCATTTGATTCATAATGTCTATTAATTTATTTTACCATTTATTTCCTAGCTTGATGATCTGTCCATTGGAGTGAGTGGGGTGTTGAAGTCTTCCACTATTCATGTATGGTGTTCAATGTGTTGTTTAAGGTTTAGCCGTGTTTCTTGTACACATGAGGGTGTTCTTGCATTTGCTCTGCAGATGTACAGAATTGAGACATCATCTTGGCGTATTTTTTTTGAAGAGTATGAAGTGTCCTTCCTAACATCTTTTGGTTAATTTTGGTTGAAATTCTATTTTATTAGATACTATATTGGCTTCTCCAGCTTGCTTCTTGGGTATGTTTGCTTTGAAAACCTTTTTCCAGCCCTTTACTGTGAGATAATGTCTATCTTTATTGCTGGGGTGTGTTTCTTGTAAGTAGCAAAATGTTAGACCCTGCTTTTGCATTCATTCTGTTAGCCTGTTTTTTTTTTTTCTTTTTTTTTTTTATGGGGGGAATGAGCCCATTGATGTTGAGAGATATTAATGATTGTTAATTCCTGTTATTTTGATGTTGGTGGCGGTAGAGTGTATGTGTGGTGTGTGTGCTTCCTTTCTTTTGTTCTTGCTGATGTGGAATTGTTTATATCTGTGTTTTCTGGGTTAAGTTAGCCTCATTGGGTTGATGTTTTCCTTCTAGTATCTTCTGTTGGGCTGGATTTATGATCAGACAATGTTTACATTTATTTTTATTGTGGAATATCTTGTTTTCCCTGTCTATGATAATTAAAATTTTGCTGGCTATTGTAGTTGGGGCTGACATCTGTGGCCTCTTAGTATTTGTTGGATATCTGTCCAGCTCCTTTTTGGCTTTTAAAGACTGTTGAGAAGTAAGGTGTAATTCTGATAGGTATGCCTCTACATGTGACTTGGCCTTTTTTTCTTACATCTTTTAGTATTATTTCTTTGTTCTGTACTTCTGTACATCTACTGTTTTGATTATTTTGTGGTGGTGTGAATTTTTTTTCTGGTCCAATCTATTAGGTGTTCTGTAAGCTTCTTATATGTTTATAGGCATCTCTTCCTTTAGGTTGGGAAAGTCACAGATATTTAACTAAAGGGGCTTGAGTGAATTATGTACCTTGAACCTCTGTTATATAAAGTCACATAGAGGGTATACAAATTTAGTTTTTCAATAAATGATATTACTTATAATTTCCATGCAGGTACTTATGCAGCTCTGAACATCATCTTTGACCATTTGTTGCCTGCCATTTTATTTATTTTCTTTCTTTTTTTAATTTTTATTTTTTTAATATTAGTTACAGTTTGTTAACTTTGTATCCCAGCTGTATCTCACTCCCTCTTTCTTTCCCAATTTGACTCTCCCACCCTCATCTCCTCCTTGCCCCTTTCCAAGTCCACTGATAAGGGAGAACCTCCTCCCTTTACATCTGATACTGGTTTATCAGGTGTCTTCAGGACTGGCTACAAAGTCAGTCCTCTGTGGCCTAGCAAGGCTGCTTCTCCCTGGGGGGAGGGAGGTCAAAGAGCCCACCATCGAGTTCATGTCAGAAACAGTCCCTGTTCCCCTTATTAGGGTACCCACTTGGATACTGAGCTACCAAGGGCTACATCTGAGCAGGGGCTCTGGGTTGCATCCATACATGGTCCTTGTTAGGAGAAACAGTCTCATAAAAACCCCTGTGCCCAGATATATTTGGTCCTTGTGGAACTCCTGAGTGTGCCATCTAGGGAGTGTTTGCTCCAGACTCAGGGTCTCTTTATGCAAGCAACCAGACAAGAGATCCCTGCCAACCACACCCCTAGTGTGGGCACCATAGGGATTCTTGGCATAGCGACCCCAACGCTGAAGCCTCTGCCTGCCCTTTTAAATAATATTTTCTTGGCATGCACTATATCCAGATAGAAAAGAACTATTTGAATAGATGGGACTGAGTTCCTCTTTTCCCTTGAAGCAGAATGTGCTTTAAAGCATTCTCTGTGAGTTGTGCTTCTAAGAACTACAGGCTGAGGTGGATATCATTTGAGCTTCATAAACATAGAATGAGAACACAATGACATATAAATCCTGAGCCCTGAAGAACCAGTTTGAAGTAAATTATTGCTAAACTTTGTCCCTCAAGCCATACTTATAATTAATAGCCTCACTTCGTATAACCTGTTGAATGTACATGTTTTCTGTCACTGGCTTATTAGAAAGCACACAGTAAATCTGTTCTGTAACAAGAAAGCTTTTCAGACACTGAACACATTGACATTAAGAAAAGCTTCAAGGTGGAAATATTGTGAAAGAAACATGAATCACTGATTTTCTTTGTTTGTTTGTTTGAGACAGGGTACTTCTTTGTAGCCTTAGCTGGCCTGGACTCTCTTTGTAGACCAGGCTGGCCTTGAACTCATAGATATCAGCCTGCCTCTGCTTCCCAGAGTGCTGGAATTACAGGCATGCACCACAGAGCCTGGCTAGAACACTGATTTCCAATGTAGTCTTTTTTTCAAGTTAACAGTTAGTAATATGGAGAAATAGTTCTGGTTGTCTAAGGAGGCTTGGAAATTCCACTGTCACTTTTTGTATGTGGTCTTAGGTGATGCTCCCAAGCACTTGGGTAATACATGCAAAGTACTTAAGCACACTCCTCTCATACACAGCCACACAGTGCAGTCTAAAAGTCAATATGGCTGAGATTCAAAAATTCAAGTGTAGATGCACATGATAAACAGTGCAAATTAAAATAGGAAAGGATTATAGAAAGTAGTGAGACAATGTGAGAAAATCACACGCTAATAAGGGAAGACCAATTTTGTAATATTGTAATATAAGTAAGAAAGTAGGAAAGCCATTCTGAGGTGTACTTCAAAGCATTACCAAAAGGAGATAACAAAAAGAGAGAAGAACCATAGGTAAAAAACCACTACTGTATCATTTGCAGATATCAACACTTGCATAACTTCTGACTTGCTAAGATATGACATATCTTATGCAGGTAAATATTGGCATGCTTGGATATAAAAGAATAATTCACTTTCCAAGTAAAAAGGTTATGCTGAGAAAAATCCGTTATTGTCTACACAGAACAACATGAAATGTTCGTAAGTAGATAAGTAGTGGGTTTTGTAATTTTTTAGTAATTAAAAAAATATAGTGTGTGTGTGTATGTGTGTATTTGTTACTGTTGAATCTAAATTTTAGTGTCAGTTTCTCCGGAGTTGGCCTTTTTGGCAGTTGCCAATTTTTCCACATGGGTGCTAGAATGTAAACTCTGGTCCTGTGTAAGAACACAAAGCATTTTAGCTTGAATCTCATCTCTCCAGTCCTTCTCTTTTAGATTTTTAATACAGCAATAAGTTTTAACTGAAGTATGTCAGCTTTACATATGGATCATTTGCATACTGTGAAATGGTATGATTGAAAAGTATTTCAATATAAAATATATATTTTTTATCAAATACTTTTTTAAGTTGGAATGATTCAGAAATTATTCATTGAAATAAAACACCATTGCATTATTAATGTAATTAGCATAATAAGTGAACATATCAAATAGAAAAGTTGATTTCATACAAATAAATATGATAGTGTTATATACAGAATAAAAATTCTAACAGTTTAAGTATGCAATGAAAGTATTGTTTGACTTTCAAAATAAAGCACTTACAACACTAAAATCTCTTGAATCAATCTAATTGGGATACTGAACATAATAACTCTGTCATTAAATCAATTGTACATTGCAATTCACCATTATTTCTAAGTAAAATGAATGTAGCATTTCATTGGAATATTACATTCTGTATTATAAAATACATGAGATTCAAAACACAAAGAAATTGATTTTAAAATTAGTATGAGCATACAAGGCAATGAATGATGCATATGTTGATGATGAAATGGTTTTGAAGCTTAATATGCAGTTACTAAAGATGTTTAAGTGTTTTAGGAAGTCAATGATATTTTGATAAGGGAATAGCTGATAGTGTGGGACAATTTGATTTGGATGTATAGCAAATTTATCAGGAAATATTTGTCATTCAGACACTTGTAACAAATATAATCAGGAGAACAAATGATACGGAGATTAAAATATGCAAAGATGTTGGATAAATTGCATGTTCTCGAAAAATCAATGTGGCATATTCTTGGTTCACACAGCAGAAGATAAAAAGTAGATGTAAAATGAAAAGTAGTTTTGTTATTTGTACATTAAAGAGATATAATATTCATATGTATACACTATCCTCTCCCTTATGTGGGGAGTTGGATAATATTTGCTGAGATAATAAAAAATACATTCAAATAAAAATAATAAAGCCAACAAATTTTGGTAAATAAACATTTAATGTCTTTATCTGTAAGACATATTAAGATTCTAGCTCCTCATAGTTGAAATGGCTATAATATATGAAAAATAAAGGCTGCTAAGAATTTAAAGTAAACAGAAGCCATATGGCCTCATGGTAGAAATAAAATGAGTATTTCCATTATGGTGATTAAAATAGTTTCCTCAAAAAATAATCTGAACTACAATTTTATACAGCTATATAATCTTAGAAATCTATCCAAAAAAGTCAATTTACTATCAAAGTACTTGCATTTTCATTTGTAAGTTTAGTTATCCTCATAATCATATGATTTTGGAATCATCTTAAATACTCATAATGGAGGGATAAATAAAGCAATTGTATAAATGAACAATCAAGTATTTTCAGTAATAAGTAGAACAAAATTGTGCCATTTTAAAGAAAATCAGCGTGATTGTAAGTAAGTTTAATAAAATAAGTGTTTTATGAAAACAACTATTAAGGATTTTCATATATAGAATTTACAATGATCAGAAAGGACATGTAAATCATGCACTTCTCACGTTCACATCAGGATGATTCTGTGAGTATGATCTCTATCTAAATGTTACGGAAAGTATTAAATACTTTGAGCTTCTGGAATTTTAGATTTTCACATTTGGAAAAGTAAAGACATTTAACTTCTGGGCTCTCACATTTATTGTGAATGGCTTTGTTGTTTCATCTTTGATTTTTTATTTAATTATTATTTATCTATTATGTGTGAAGTCCTTAAGGGAAAGTACATATTTAAGCTTTAGATACTGCTTATTGTTTTCTTTCAATTGATTTTTTATAATTATTAATAATAATAAAATATAATATTGCTTAGATAAGTTGCTTTTATATTTGGCAAAATTACCTTTTTATCATTCTGTTAAATGTGTTTTATTACAATGTATTCAAAATAGAAAGGCTTTATTCTGCTATCTGATACAATTTATAAAAATGATAAATGTAAAATTGGACATCTATTTATGAAATAAAGTAGACATTGGAAACAACCTATTAAGTCACATTATGATGAATATATTGCTATAATAATGAGTGTTAATTATAATTTTTTACAATATGGTTTTACTTTTGAACATTCTGCTTTTAATTTCTCTCAGATTATAAATATGGAAGATTTACAAAGAAAACAGTTTGACAATACTAGTGACTGTGCTCATTAAGGAAGATTACAATACTATATTACAAATATATAAATAAATAGAAAAATAAAAACTAAAGTAAAACCTTTAGGTGTTCAGATTTTAATATGATTATCCTATATTATATGTCTAATATCCACTTATAGTGAGTGTGTACCATGTGTGCCTTTCTGTTTCTGGGTTATCTCACTCAAGATGATCTTTTCTAGTTCTCACCATTTACCTCCAAATTTCATGATTTCCTTGTTTTTAATTGCCGAGTAGTATTCCATTGTGTAAATGTACCACAATTTCAGTATTCATTCCTCAGTTTAGAGATATCATATCTGAGTTGTTTCCAGATTCTAGCTATTACAAATAAAGCTGCTATGAACATGGTTGAGAAGCTAATCAAGAAGGAGGACCCTAGGTAAAAGGCTCAATATTCATTCAGAAAGACAAACTGGATGAACATTGGAAGAAGGAGAAAACAGGCAACAGGACCAGGAGCCTACCACAGAGGGCCTCTGAAAGACTCTCCCCTGCAGGGAATCAAAGCAGAGGCTGAGACAAATAGCCAAACTTTGGGCAGAGTACAGGGAATCTTATGAAAGAAGGGAGAGATAGAAAGACCTGGAGGCGATAGAAGCTTCACAAGGAGATAGAAAAAAAATCTTGGTCAGTTTTGAGACTGATACTCCAACCAAGGACCATGCATGGAGATAACCTAGAACCCCTGTACAGATGTAGCCCATGGCAGTTCAGTGTCCATGTGGGCTCCCTAGTAATGGGAACAGGGACCATCTCTGAGTCTCTGACATGTACTCAGTGTCCTGCACTTTGATCACATCCCCCTGAAGGAGGTGCAGCCTTACCAGGCCACAGAGGAAGACAATGCAGCCACTCCTAAGGAGACCTGATATGCTAGAATCAGATGGAAGAGGAGGAGGACCTCCCCTATGTGTGGACTGGGGGAGGGGCATAGGTGGAGATGAGGGAAGAAGGGATTCGGAGGGGCTGAGGGAGGGGGGCTACAATTGGGATACAAAGTGAATAAACTAATTAATAAAAAATTAATTTTTAAAAAAGCACATAAAACTGATACAGACACAGGGACACACACATCTTCAAACATAGAAATCCCATAAAAACAAAAACAAAACAAAACTCGAAAACATACATTTTATGCAAAAATATCTGTAAATTAAATATATATATATATATATATATATATATATATATATATATATTCTACAAATCAATATGGGACAAATTGCCTCAAAAATGCTATTGAGTCCACTGTGTCCTGGACATCTATTGCTGGGCATGAGTCCTATGGTTTTTTTGTACACTGAGTTATATTCTCCACTGGCGAAAACTAAATTTTCATTTGCAAGCAATTACCAATTGGAAACAGCTTTTTAGTTAAAGATAAGATCTTGTATCCACTTCTTTCAGTACTGTGACACAGTCTGGCCAAGACCCAATCAGACCTGTGTATGCTGTCTCAGTCTCTGTGAGTTCATAAGTGTGTTGATTGTGGTGTGTTTAGAAGCCATGTTTCATTGTGCCCTCCACCCACTCTGATCTTAAAATGTTCTGTCCCCTTTTCCACAGGGTTTCCTTAGCCTCTATATGCCTGAGTGTTCCAAGGTCTCACATTCTCTATACAGTGTAGAGTAGTGGGTCTTTGTAAACTTTCCCATATGCTGTATGAGGAAGCTTCTCTGATGGTGGATGAGCAAGACACTGATCTATGAGTACAGTAGAATGTCCTTAGGAGTCATTTTATGGAGATGAACCATTGGAATAACAGTAATATTTGGCTCTCTGTTCGGTCTCTGGCCTACCTGGTGTCAGGTTCTTGACCATCCTAGCAGTATCAGCGATGGGTTCTATTCCATGGAGATTCTAAAATCTAATCTCCTATTGGCTAGTTAATTCCATAAGTGCTGTGCACTATTTTACACTAGCACTATATTCAGGCAAGTCACCATTTTAAATTTCAGAATTTATACCTGAAGTGGTGCTTACTTTTGTCCTTTTGTAGCTTGCAGAGTACTTGCAGTATCTTAAAAACTACTCAGTAGAGATTTAGTCTCTAAGTAGGCACCTGCTCAACTTCTCCCTGTTCACTGAGCTTTGTAGGTTTTGTCTTCGGAAATCTAGGCATTCTCCAAACACTGGGAGAATTATTATCATTATTCCATTTAGATGTCTGTCTTAGTTTGTATTTTATTGCTGTGAAGAGATACCATGACCATTCAACACTTATAAAAGAAAATATTTAATTGGGGGCTTGCTTACAGAGAAAGAAGAAGAAATTAATAAAAAAGAAAGTATATGGACAACCGGTATTATCTATATACTCAAGGAGCATGTTCTAGCTTGTAGTGGTCAGCACCCAGAGAAAACTAGGTCCTCCAACTGCCTTCCCACCAGAAGCCATCAATTATGAAGAACTGCATTCCAGTATTCTTACCATGCTCTTAAGTGTTTTTTATGATGAATTATTTTTCAGCTCTTACTCTTAGGGGGATAAAAGGTGGGGGTAGGAATTGTCACACACACACACACACACACACACATACAAACCTTTTATGTCCTTATAGAAAATCATTGGGAGTGAGGTAACCCAGAACCAGAAAGTCACACATATTTATAAGCGGATATTAGCCATATAGTATAGGATAACCATACTAATATCTTCAAACCTAAGAAGCTAAAAGTCAAGGTAGACCCTTGGGAGGATGTTTAATTCTCATTCATAATGGCAAACGGTGTAGACACCAGAAGTGTTGGAAGGGAGGGAACAGGAGATAAGCCCACCCTAAATGTCCTCTGAAAGACTTCATCCAACAGGGGATTGAAGCAGATGCAGAGACTCATGGCCAAACTTTGGGCAGAGCACAGGGAGTCTTATGGAAGATGGGGAAGATGTAAGGACCCAGAGGGAACAGGAGCTCTACAAGGAGACAAAAAGAGCCGAAATATCTGAGGTTTGGGGGTCCTGCAGAGACTGATGCACCAACCAAGGACTATGCATGGAGAGGATCTAGACCCCCCGCCCCAGATGTAGCCCATAGGCATCTCATTCCCCTGTAGGTTCCCGACTGACTAAGGGGAGCAGAGGCTGTCTCTGACATGATCTTGGTTGCCTAATCTTTGATCACTTCTATCTGGTGATGTGGCTTTGCCAGAACACAGGGGAAGAGGATACAGGCAGTCCTGATGAGACTTGATAAGCTAGGGCCAGATGGCAGGAGTGGAGGTCTCCCTGTTTCAGTGGACTAGGGGAAGGAGATGGGAGAGAAGAGGGAGGAATGGAAGGACCAGGAGAAGATGAGGGACAGGTCTACAATGGTGTATAAAATGGATAAATTGTAAAATATAAAAATAAAAGTTAAAAAAGAAAAAAATTACAATAATCATTTGAACAAAAGTTAATTATTGATTTGACTTTTATTACACTTATGCAGTTTTGGTAATGTGCAACTTAAAAATACTTACTATATTTCCTCTTTCTTAAACCTGAAATAATTTAAGCCATTTGAATTATAAAATCTTCCAAGGTTATGTGTATTTCACCTGTGAGCCATCTGGTCCTGATAAATATTTATATGTAAATTTCTCTTTTCTAATCTTTATCTTAATTGGTGTCTTTTGGGTTCCCCTTTAGTATAGGGCAATGTGAACAATACAGCATATTCTTGGAACTGTGCATTAGCTGTGATGAGTACCAGAATACTTTTGGGCATGTAATTAGCTAGTTCTGGTTTTTCAAAGAAGCAAAAGTGTAAAACTTATGATTTTAATGATTTCATTTTTTTCTTTTAAAATTTAAAAACATATTTATATCTACTAGGTCATAATAGCCTTAAAATCATGCTTAATTGAAGGAATAAATATGGCATTTACTCCTTAAAATAGTTACCAAATATTTATCACACACAAAAATTTAGTTTTAATATTGTATTTACTACTTATTTTTGCTGGACTGGAGATGGAATGGGGAGGGAAAAAAGATAGGAATCAGAGGTGCAGAGAGAGAAGGGAGGGAAGGTGGGAAGGAGGGGGGAGGGAGGAAGGGAGAGAGGGCAGGATAGAAATAAGAAGGGAAATTGAGCTATGGGGGAGACATCTCTGTCAATCTGGAGGCTTGTAACCACGTAGGCTCCTGGGAAGATTTGGACGTGACTATAGCTGAGCCTCCTAATGGGGCGGGGAGGGGCATAAGACTAAAATGAGCACCTCCTAGCCAGGTAGGATTAGTGGAAGGAGGGGAACAACAACCCACAGACAAAATCTGTGATCCAAAAATTAAGCTGCCTACAAGAAGCATAGGAATAACGAGGGAACAGCGATTGAGGTTAAGTCCAACCAATAATCGGCCCAACCTGAGAACTACTCCACTGTAAAGACAAAAAAATGATGCTCTGCTCTGCTTTCAGACAGGAGCTTAACGTGACTGTAGTCTGGGAGCCCCAGACAGCAGTGAATAGGGACTTGCAGCCAAGCATGGGTTAGAAGGAAGTCTTGGGAGAAAGACAGAAAGACCTGTAAAGGACAGGAACCTCACAAGAAGGCCAAAGAAGAGAACTAATTCAGTTCCATGGGTTTTTCAGAAACTGAGACATCAACTAAGGAGCATGCGTGATCTGGACCGAGGTTCCTTGCACACACGTAGCAGATAGGCTCAGCTTGGTCTTCACATGGGTTGCCATGGGTTGCCATGGGTTGCCTGGTGAGGGTGAGAGGATGTTTCTAACATGGACTCTATTGCCTGCTTTTTTGGATAACTTACCCTTGACTGGGCTCTTACTGGGCTTCAGCAAAGGAAGATATGCGCAGTCCTGATGTGACTTGATGTGCTGCAGAAGGCTGATATGCTTATGGGGATGGGCTCTCTTTTTCTAAAAAGAGAGAGGGGAAGTGGAAAAGGGTACACTGGGAGAAGAAGAGGGAGGGGACACCCTTGGGATGTAAATAAATAGAAAAAAAGTAAAATAAAATTTAAAAAGAATTTTTAAAAAGTTAACACCTCCTTATTAACAAAGCACCAAAACACTGATTATCCTTCTTGAAGTTTTTCATAGTTGCACAAGCTCCCAATGTATGCTAAAACCCACAATTTGATCACATGTATCCTGCTGTAGTGTCCAGGGTCTCATTCCCACCAGGGTCCTTTTCTGGTCTAAGAAGAGGTTGACCCTAAATCTATATGTAATTTGGAAAGCTCTGTGAAAGCACACCAGGACCTTGCAAACAACACTTCCATGAAGGTCTACTTACTGAACTTTATTCACTATGTTTGTATCTCTGCTTTATTTTTCAACTCAAAGTAAATTGCAATTATTTCAAAATACTGTGAACATTACTACTACCACCCTATTTCAATGTACTTTTGCTCATTAAATTAGGATGCCCTATGCTCTAGTAAGCACATTCTAATAAGATCAGAAGGAAGAAGAGGAGGACTTCCCTTATCAGTGGACTTGGGGAGGGGCATGCATGCAGAAAGGAGAGGTATGGTGGGATCATGAGGGGAGGAGGGAGGGGCTTATGGGGGTATACAAAATGAATAAAGTGTAATTAATAATAATAATAAAAAGAAAAATGAAAGAAATAATTTACATCTAGCATGTGTATGTATGTATGTACATATGTATGTATGTATGTACATATGCATGCTAGATGTAAATTCTTTCTGATTAAAGACGAAAAAAAAAAAAACAAAAAAAAAAAGAAAATTTCTAAACATAAAGAATTCTATTTCATATATAGTTCTTCTGGACCTTGTGGTGTGACAGCGTATATTCAATTCAAAGGCTATAGTTAATATTATTAAGTCTTTTCAAATACTTGAGTCACTTGAAGTATTCAAACTTTCAGCATCCATTCTAATTAAAAAAAACTATTTTGACAAAACAAGTATGGCTTTTATATTGTGGAAACATGCAAATAAATTATTAAATTATACACATACTGAGATATGATTCTAAATACTATATGTATAGTTATTTTACTCCAGTAAAGTTTTTAGAATTTAAAATATCTCTGATATCTTTAAAGTATTTCAAAAATTTCAAGTATTTGACTAGTTTTTTTTTTTTTCATTTTTTTATTAGTTCCTTAAAAGTTTTACACAAAGTGCTTTGATTGTACCTGGCTTCTTCCCACCAATGCTTCTTCTGTTCATCCTGACTTTCCTACACATTCAACTTTGTGTCATGGTTTTTAAATATTTAGAGAGCAGTTTTTGCTACCCATATATTCTTGGTTGTGTGATGTTTTTACTCGAAACTGGTTGCCTTTCGATGTCTAATATTCTCAGAGAAAACTGACACCAGCTAAGACTTGCCAAAAAGCACCATAGCTTAGAATGGGATTTAAATCCCAACTTCTCTCTCTCTCTTTTCTCGGTTTCATCTTGCTTGTGATTCCATAGATTTTGTACACATTTCACAACTACAGTGAGTTCATATGTCCATTTACCCTTCTATGTCCAGAAAATAATTTTCTCTGTAGTCATCTACCACTTTGGGCTCTTACACTCTTTTTATGACCTTTACTGAAAAATCACTGAGCCTTGTGGTGAAGGGAGTACAGTAAACGTGATGCCTTTAGGTATGAACCTTCTTCAATACCTTATTCTCTTTATCTTGGACAGTTGTTGGTCATTTGTAAATCACCATATGGTATAAAGTGAGTCTTCTCATGTATCAGATGAAAGATGCATTGATCTGTGGGTCTAATGGAACTGATGTAGCACTCTGCACATTTAGCAACATAATTGTCGTTAGATCTCAGAGAGCCTTTGATCTTTCTAGCCATGAGGTTAAAGCTTTATAATGGTGCCAGATACGGGTTTTTACCCTCTGGAGTAAAAACTTTGATCCAGTCAGAAAAACAGATGCTTGCTCTTTGCATTTCCATGCAACCACTGCACATCTTTCCAGTTCAGTTATTATTACTACTCAAGAATTTGTAGCTATGTCTCTGTTTTATTACTTTACCTCTCTTAGAGCATTCATAGTGCCTCGCCCAGTATGAAAACTAAACTAAATGACAGGGATAAAGCTTCCAGGATCACAGCAGCTTGATTTCTCCATTATGTTTTATAACTCAAACATGTGATTTCTTCCAAGAGCAGCAATAATAGTGTATAAAGTTTTGGGAATCTATGGGACCTTACTGGCTGACAACTCAAAGATATAACTTATACCTGACACTGGACATTTTGTTTATCTTATGGTTCATCTATGTAATTTCCAGTGACACCTATTTCTATAGGACTGTAGACTTTTCTTTACAAGGGTATAAGGTAGGTACTGCTTTGATATTTCAGATTATATTTCTTTTTTAGGATAAGATGTTTTTGTTTTGTGTCTGAACCTATTGGGACAGAAGAGAATATTGCAGTTTGGGTTAACCTCAAGGTTAGTTATGGCTCAAGTGGAATAAATTCATATGGACACAACTGAGTAGGATGTTCTGCAGGTTGTGCTTCTGGGTACAAACTTGAAGTCTTAGGCATATCTGCATGAAGAACAGGAAGGAGAAAGGAAAGATCTACAAGCTAGATCCTGGAGAAGAATGTGCAGAATCTTTCTGATTGAGGAGTTTGGAATGTGGGAGAGGGCGGAAGGTTTGGGGAAGATAGGTAAGATCTTGGTGCAAACCTAAACATTGGTAACAGAGCAGTCGAGACTAGGCCAACTATATGTGGGAAGGTTTGATAGGGTTCACAGAGTGGAGAATCAAGGGGATTCACCTAGACAGACCATTGGAAAAAATCTAAATAATCTAAGTGCCCTAGAAATTAAATATATTATTATAATATTTTAGGTCACCTAAAGTGTTAAATATTAAAATACTGCCATAAGCATGCATTAAAATCACGTTGTAAAATTTTGTTTTAAATTAAAATATTTTCAAGAACTGTACAATAACATAAAAAAATTACCTAGATCATACTGAAGATTGCACAACCACTATATTTTAGGCTGTATTATATTGGTACCATGTTTAATATTAAAACCAAAATATCATAAGAGCAACATGAAATTCTTGGTAATCAGTATCAATTAATATGAATAATGTCTAATGACTGTTTTGGAGTCTCACCTCTTACTTAGCAAACAGATCAGGGTGGTTGAAGAAGAATGTCACAAAGTTTTTCATCAGCTTAGAGTTTATCCAACTGTCTAGCAATATTTTTTACTCACTCTCTCTAAGGTGGCTTAAGAAAAAATGTTACTTCCTTAGTTTTGTGGACAAAAAAAAATATGAGTGCACTGAGTGGCATTATTCATTATAGCCTGCATGTAATAGATACAGACTTGATGTGTTCTAAAATTTAAACCCCTAAATTCTAACTCTTGACACACTCAGCTTTATCATCGTCTAACCTTTCCAAGCAAATCACACCAAATATGGATGATTCTACTGACATTAGAATCAAGACAAGTATACCATAATTACCTCCTGTTTATTACTTTCACAGCTGTTAAACTGAATATAACCACTATGGACATGTGTTCCTTGTTTGAGTATATTGGTAAAAAAATTGTGATTACCCAACTTCCTAAGTTTGTTTAAGCTTGTATTCTGGATGCAGGTTTTATTATTTCTGTAATAATTAAATGTGCTCAGTTCAAAGAACCTACTCTATGTTGTAACTGTAACATGAATTGGAGAGAAAACATAGAAAAAAGATATCACATAGGCCCTAAAAACATAATGGCGGCTTTTCATCTTTTCCTTTGGTTATTTTTAACACTGGTAAATTCAGGAATGAAGAAGGAAAAGAGCTTATCAAAGCTACCACATATACTTTTCATTTCAGATATCCCTGAGTAACAAACAATAGAATACATGGCTTCTTTTTCTATATTTAGAGATGAGATGAGCCTTATCTTATCTTATTTTTAAATTTTTATTATAAAGAACTTGCAAACACACACCCTCACACACACACACACACACACACACACACATACACATGCACAAACACAAACACAAAGCAAAACTGACTCCACCAATAGTTTTACATTTCAATGAACTTTTATATAGAAACAAAGAATAGTTACTGAGAAGCTGTGAAGTTTCACATTCGGTTTTAGACTTCTCACTATTTTATATATCCAACTATATTTTATCCAACATCGTCTGAAGCCCAGATCTGCTTCTTCCCTTTGGGGTATCCAGGCACTGATGCATACAGGTGCTAGACCTGAGGAAATGAATTTTGGCCAGGCAGGTGTGTTTGCAGGATTTCAGCTCAGCAGTGAATACCTGTAGGGAGAAGATGCTTTCTTGAGCTGTTTTCAGTGAAACAACCCTTCTAGCGTTGCAGCCCTTTTACCATCACAGTTACACCAACTCTTCCCTTAACACAGCAGCTCTTTATTGGGGTGAATGAGAGCTATATAAACCTTAGAGAAAGGGTAGGTGTTTCGGGTGAGGGGATATTTATGATTGGCTGGGGCCAAGGTGCTGGGACTGCTTCATTTGCATGGAGAGGATTGCAGCTACTACACTAGGGGACTACCATGAGTATGGTGAGAGTAGGGGTTTCAGGACTACTTGCAACACTGTGTATCAGGGCATGCAGGAACGGAAAAGGAAGGGAGGTATTCTTACTCCTGATGGTCTCAAGATTGAGGATATTGGCAGTTTAGACAAGTCTTGACCTTGCTCTACTTCCATGTTGGTTTCCCTGTTGGCAAAGTCCACAGGCCCAACAAACCATCAAAAAAGGAAAGTTCAAAGACATAATTAGAACTTGAAGAAAAATTAACATTATTATTATTTTGCATATACGTGTGTTCTTTACCTATATTCAGTTCACGTAAATACACTTTTTTGATCTATACTTTTCTGCAAGTTATACTGTACCCATATATACATTTCTTTACATGCACACACATGTGCACACAGACATGCACACATACATTGTTTCCTACTTATTTTTTAATTTTTTTATTAATTATAATTTATTCACTTTGTATCCCAGCTTGAACCCCCTCCCTCATACCCTTCAAGTCCCACCCTCCCTCCATTTTCTTCTCCCATGCACCTCCCACAATGCACTTATAGGGGCAGTAATCCTCTCTTTCCATCTGACCCTAGCTTATCAGGTCTCCTCAGGACTGGTTGCATTGTCTTCCTCTGTGGCCTGGTAAGACTGTTGTTCCCCACCCAGGGGGAGGTGATCAAAGAGCCAGCCACTGAGTTCATATCAGACACAACCCTTGTTCTCCTTACTAGGGAACCCATTTGGACATTGAGCTGCCATGGTTGCATCTGTGTAGGGGTTCTAGGTTATATCCATGAATGGCCCCTGGTTGGAGTATCAGTCTCAGAAAAGACACCTGTGCTCAGAGGTTTTAGTCTGTTGCTCTCCTTATGGAGATCCTGTCCTCTTCATATCCCACTATTTCCATCTTTCATAGAATTCCCTGCACTCTGCCGAAAGTTTGGTAAAGAGTCTTAGCATCTGTTTTGATACACTGCTGGATAGTCTTTCAGAGGCCCTCTATGGTAGGCTTCTCGCCTGTTTTCTGTTTTCTCCTTCTTCCAACATCCATCCCGTATGTCTTTCTGAGTGAAGATTGATCATCTTACCCAGGGAACTCCTTCTTGCTTAGCTTCTTTAGGTGTACAGATTTTAGTATGTTTATTCTATATTACATATCTAATATCCACTTATAAGTGAGTATATACCATGTGTTTCTTTATACTTCTGTGATAAATCACTCAGGATAATCCTTTCTAGTTCCCATCATTTGCCTGCAAATTTCATGATTTCCTTGTTTTTAATTGTTGAGTATTCTACTGTGTCAATGGACCACAATTTCTGCATCTGTTCCTCAGTTGAGGGACATCTGGGTTGTTTCCAGATTCTGGCTATTATGAGTAAAGCTGCTGTGAACATAATTGAGCAAATGTTCTTGTTATATACTTGAGCATATTTTGGATATATACCTAGGCATACATGTATATATCAGTGGTATAGCTGGATCTTGAGATAGAACTATTCCTAATTTACCAAGAAAGAGCCAGATTGCTTTGCAAGGTGGTTTTACAAGAAATGGAGGAGGGTTTAACATTCTCCACATCCTATCCAGCATGTGTTCTAACTTGAGTTTTTGATCTTAGCCATTCTGATGGGTGTAAGGGGAAATTCAGTCATTTTGATTGGCATTTCCCTTATGACTAAGGACGTTGAGCATTTCTTTTTCTTTTTAATTTTAATATTTTTATGTTAATTACAGTTTATTCATGTTGTACCCAGCTGTAGCTCCCTCTCTCATTCCCTTCCAACCCTACCTTTCCTCCCTTATCTTCTCCCATGCCCATATCCAATTCCACAGATAGGGGAAGTCCTTCTCCCCCTCCATCTGAGCCTAGTCTATCAGGTCTCATCAGGACTGCCTGCATTGTCATTTATTTAAGTGTTTCTCTGTCATTTCATGTTGCTCTATTGAGAATTAGCACTGCACTCCATTTTTAAATTGGACTACTTGATTTGTTGCTTTTTAATTTCTTGAGTTCTTTATGAATTCTGGATATTAGCCCTCTGTCAGACATAGGGTTGGTAAAGATCCTTTCCCAATCTGTAGACTCTCATTTAGTTTTGATTACAGTGTCCTTTGCTTTACAAAAGCTTTTCAGTTTGATGAGGTTCCATTTATTGATTGTTGGTTTTAGAGCCTGTGCTGTTGTTGTTCTGTTCAGGAAGTTGTCTCATATGCCAAGGAGGTAAAGGCTCTTCGCCACTTTTTCTTCTAACAGATTTTGTGTGTCTTGTTTTAATGTTGAGGTCTATGATCCACTTGTACTTTAGTTTTGTGCAGGGTGATGAGTATGGATCTATTTACATTTTTCTCCATGTAGACATCCAGTTAGACCAGCACCATTTGTTGAATTTGTTATCTTTTTTCTATTGTATGATTTTTTTTTTAAATAATTTTTTTTTATTTTTTTTATCAGTTACATTTTATTAACTCTGTATCCCAGCTGTGTCCCGATCCCTCATTCCCTCCCAGTCCCTCCCTCCCTCCCTCCCTCATCTCCACCGTGCCCCTTTCCAAGTCCACTGATGGGGGGAACTCCTCCCCATTCATCTGATCCTGTTTTATCAGGTATCTTCAGGACTGGCTGCAAAGCCCTCCTCTGTGGCCTAACAGGACTACTCCTCCCTTCAGGGGTGGGGAGACCAAAGAGCCAGTCATTGAGTTCCTGTTAGAAATAGTCCCTGTTCCCCTCACTTTGGGAAACCAATTGGTTACTGAGCTACCACAGGCTACATCTGAGTGGAGGTTCTAGGTTATATCCTATTGTATGATTTTTGACATCTTTGTCAAAAATCAAGTATCTGTATGTATGTGGCTTTGTTTCCAGGCCTTCTATTTAATTCCATTGATCCACTATTCTGTTTCTATCTAGTACCATGAAGTTTTTATTACTGTTGTTCTATATTATAGCTTGAGATCAGGGATGGATGGAGATACCTCCAGACGATCTGTTGTTTGTACAGGATTTTTTTTTTTTAGCTATTCTGTTTTTTTGTTTGTTTGTTTGTTTGTTTTGTTTTTCCATATAAAGTTGAGAATTATTCTTTCAAGTCCTGTTAAGAATTGTGTTGGTTTAGGTGTCATCCACCCAAAGAGCATCAGATCCGTCTGATACCTTTTTCTCAGAGGCGGGGCCTGGGGTATCAACCCGCATGCAATCAGACATGCTCTTCTCTGGGTCCAAAGCAGCTGACCCTGAGTGCAGTGCTTAGCCTTGCATCCTGAGCGTATCATTTTAGCTTTTTATGGTATCCAACCATGCTTGGGGAGAATGTCCTGCTTCAATGGCTGTAAAGGCCTGAATGATCATGGCTGCATCACACTGTTGTGAGGCTCTAATCTTGCATATATACCACAGGCAAACCAAGGAGACCAACACCAGAAGGCCTGCTAACACTCCCATGCCCGCCCATTCCTTCAGATGATTCATGGCTGCAGCAATCCATGTTGATAATCCTGTGGCTAGTCCTGCGTCCACTCTGGTAGAATTTACTGTGAATCCCAATTTATTTCTAATATCAGAGATCAGACCTCTACTCTTGCCTGATGCGTCTAAAACAAAAAGGGGGAACTGTAGAGAGCTGCGGAATGCTATGCCTTAAAGATGGAGCTGGTTTCCGCCTTCCACCTTCCCGATGGTGAGTGCTCTCTGTCACGAACAATTCCACATTTGGCTAAGGCTGAGGATCTGGCTTGCTTCCATGTATGTGGACCTATCTGCATTGCACACGTGGCATGCCTGGGTTGGCTACCCAGAGGCTATTTAAGCTGTGGGCTGGCTTTCCCCAGGGTCCGAGGATTGTTCAAGGTTCCTGAATAAACTGCATTGAAAAAAAAAAAAAAGAAAGAATTGTGTTGGTATTTTGATTTGAATCTGTAGTTTATTTTGGCAGTATGGCCATTTTCACTTTATTAATCCCACCAATCCATGAGCAGGGGAGATCTTTCCATCTAATATCTTCTTCAATTTCTTTCTTCAGAGACTTGAAGATATTTTCATACAGGTTTTCTCTTGCTTGGTTAGAATCATACCAGGTACTTTATGTTATAAGTGGCTATTTTGAAGGCTGTAGTTTCCCTAATTTCTTTCTCTGCCCTTTTTTCCTTATTTTACAAGAAGACTAATGATTTTTTTTGAGGTTTAATTTCGTATCCAGCCACTTTGCTGAAGGTGTTTCTTAGTTGAAGGAGTTCTCAGGTTGCATTTTTGGGGTCACTCATGTATATTATCGTATCATCTGCTAATAGTGATACTTCGCCTCTCAACTGAAGAATGGATGCAGAAATTGTGGCACATCTACACAATGGAATATTACTCAGCAATGAAAAATAAGGAAATCATGAAATTTACAGGTAAATGGTGGGACCTAGAAAGGATCATCCTGAGTGAGCTGTCCCAGAAGCAGAAAGACACACACAGTATATACTCACTCATATAGACATGTAATATAGGATAAACCTACTAAAATCTGTACATCTAAAGAAACTAATCTAGAGAGAGGACCCTGACTAAAATGCTCAGTCCCCATCCCGAAAGGCAAAAAGGATGGACATCAGAAGAAGAAGAAAAGAGGAAACAACCTAGGAACCTGCCACAAAGGGCTTCGGAAAGCCTCTGCCCTGCAGACTATCAAAGCAGATGCTGAAACTTATGGCCAACTGTTGGGCAATGTGCATGGAATCTTATGTAAGAAGGGGGAAGATCTGGAGAGGACAGGAACTCTACAAGAAGATCAACAAAACCAGAAAATTTGAACACAGGAGTCTTCCCAGAGACTCATATTCCAACCAAGTACCAGGCATGGAGATAACCTAGAACCCCTGCACAGATTGTAGCCCATGGCAGTTTAATGTCCAAGTGGGTTACATAGTAATGGGAAGAGGGTCTGCCTCTGACATAATTTGATTGGCCTGCTCTTTGATCTCCTCCCCCTGAGGGAGGAGCAGCCCTACCAGGCCACAGAAGATGATAATGCAACCACTCCTGTTGAGATCTGATAGACTAAGATCAGAACGAAGGAGAGGAGGACCTCCGGTATCAGTGGACTTGGGGAGGGGCATGCGAAAGAAAAGGGAGGGAGTATAGGATCGGGAGGGGAGGAGAGAGGAGCTTATGGGAGAATACAAAGTGAATAAAGTGTAATTAATAAAAAAATAGTGATACTTTGACTTCTTCCTTTCTGAGCTGTATCTCCTTGATGTCCTATTGTTGTCTTATTGCTCTAGCTAGGACTTCTGAGTACTATGTTGAAGAGATAAGAAGTGGGCAGCCTTGCCTTTCGCTGATTTCAGTGGAATATATATAATATATATATATATATATATATATATATATATGACACTATATGTATAATGTCTTAAAATGTAGACGATTTGCAAGTCAGTCTCCATGTGGGCTCCTAAGTAAGGGGAGCAGGAGCTGCCTCTGTCATGAACTTGGTTGCCTGCTCTTTGATCACTTGCCCATGCTGATGCAGCTTTAGGAGGCCACAGAGGAAGAGGACTGAGAGGAGCTGGGAGATGGGGTTTCAATTGTGATATAAATGTATAAAAAATAAAAAATAATTAAATAAATTATATCTGAAAAATTCCAGTAAATAATAATATTATTGTAATTTTATATTATGTATGTTCTCAATCCATGCAATCTCATTCCCTGCATGAATCATAGATATATCACAATATACTATGCTACCTTTCAAAAAAAGAAAAAAGATTCTCTCCATTTAGTTTGTTGTTGGCTATAGGCTTGCTGAATATCGCCTTTACTTTATTTAGGTATGTGCCTTGTATCCCTGATCTCTCAAGACTTTAAACATGAATGGGTGTTGGATTTTGTCAAATGCTTTTTGACATCTAAGGAGATGATCATGTGGTTTTTTTTCCCCCTTCAGTTTGTTTATAAGGTAGATTACATTGACGCAATTGTTTGCCTGGGCTCCACTGGTAGTCAATGTTGAGAACTCTATCCCAGGAATCCCTATGTTGCTCACAGGGGGAATTTGGGTGGGAGGGATCTGATATCTCATTGCTAGCGTAGAGGGACAGTGGATCTTAGACTCTGCATGCACTCACGCATTCACACACTTCCCGGCCTAATAGAAAAGCACAGGGTTTGCCCTGTTCTCTACTTTCAGAATTGGGCTCACAGGGGCAAATCAAAATGTAGGAGATCTGTCAGTGCAGTGGTGTCCACTGTTTGGGGACTGAGCAGGGAGACCTGAACTTGGGGCAGCTGCCTCTGCATTCTCAGTCACTGAACATGGAGGCTCCTGCTCCTGCTTGGGCTAGCTGTCCCCTGAGTCTGCAGACCTAGGAGGTCCATAAAGCTGCCTGTTGCAGCTGCAGACCTCAGAGGCCAATACTTCAGCTGCCTCTGCTGTCTCGGTCAGCAAGCATGGAGGCTCCTGCTTGTGTCAACCACTGCAGTCTCTGATGTGTAGGGAGGACCATGCTTAAGGCAAAGGGAAATTAGGGGAGTTGAATATTTACCATTCTCAGCCCCCAGAGAAGTCCACAGGTGACCTTGATCCAAACTGGCCCAGCTCATGGGTTGTCCACTCTCACCCAGGAAGACTCAATGTGATTTTCTGGCATCAGCTGCCCCTCTACTCACTAATTTTAGATTTTTGCATCCTGTGCCCCTCAGATAAGGTGTGAGCTGGTTGCTAACAACTTGGACTCCCACATCTTGTTCCCTATGAGGGACAATATAAGATTTTTTGTTATCGCTTGAGTTTTTCATCTTGGCCATTCTGATTTGTGTAAGGTGATATCTCAGGGTCGTTTTGATTTGCATTTCCCTGATTGCTAATGAGGATGAGAATTTCTTTAAGTGTTTTTCTGCCATTCGATATTCCTCTGTCGAGAATTCTCTGTTTAGCTCTGTTCCCCATTTTTTAATTGGATTACTTGGATTGATGCTTTTCAGCTTCTTTAGTTCTTTGTATATACTGGATATTAGTCCTCTGTCAGATAAAGGGTTAGTGAAGATTCTTTCCCAATCTGTAGGCAGTCGTTTTGTTTTGATGATGGTATCCTTTGCTTTACAGAAACTTTTCAGTTTCATGAGGTCCCATTTATTGATTGTTGTTCTTAGAGCCTGTGCTGTTGGTGTTCTGTTCAGGAAGTTGTCTCCTGTGCCAATGAGTTCTAGGCTGTTCCCCACTTTTTTTTCCAATTGATTTAGGGTATCTGGTTTTATGTTGAGGTCCTTGATCCACTTTGACTTTAGTTTTGTGCAGGGTGGTATTTTTATACAATGGAATACTACTCAGCAATCAAAAAGGAAGAAATCATGAAACTTGCAGGCAAATGGTGGGATCTAGAAAAGATCATTCTGAGTGAAATATCCCAGAAGGAGAAAGACAAACATGGCATATACTCACTTATATAGACCTATAAGATATGATAAACATAATGAAATCTATACACCTAAAAACGATAATCAATTGAGCGGACGTGGGGTGAGATGATCAATCCTCATTTAGAAAGACAGATGGGATGTGCATTGAACGTATGACAGGAGTCTACTGAGCGCATCTGAAAGACTCTAACTAGCAGTGTTTTCAAAGCAAAGACTCATGACCAAACCTTTGGCAGAGTACAGGGAATCATAAGAAAGAAGGGGAGTTAGTCTGATGGGGAAAGGATAGGAGTTCCACAAGGACCAAATATATCTGGGCACAGGGTCTTTTCTGAGACTGACATTCAACCAAGGACCATGTATGGATATAACCTAGAACCTCCACTCAGATGTAGCCTGTGGTAGCTCAGTAACCAATTGGTTTCCCAGAGTGAGGGGAACAGGGACTATTTCTAACAGGAACTCAATGACTGGCTCTTTGGTCTCCCCACCCCCGAAGGGAGGAGCAGTCCTGTTAGGCCACAGAGGAGAGCTTTGCAGCCAGTCCTGAAGATACCTGATAAAACAGGATCAGATGAATGGGGAGGAGGTCCCCCCTATCAGTGGACTTGGAAAGGGGCACGGTGGAGATGAGGGAGGGAGGGAGGGACTGGGAGGAAATGAGGGATCGGGACACGGCTGGGATACAGAGTTAATAAAATGTAAGTGATAAAAAAAATAAAAATAAATAAAGTAATAAATAAATAAATAAAAATAAAATAAAATTAGGTTGAGAGAACCTAATAAAAATTTTTTTTTTGTTGGTGTTGTTCACAATGAAGGTGATTCTTAGACAGTTTGCTAAAGTCTATATGCCACAAAATTTGAAAGTCTATCTGAAATGGACAATATTCCTGATAGAGTACATTTGCCAAATATAAATCAAGATCAGGTAAATAGATTAAATAGTCCTATTTTTGACAATGAAATAGAAGCAGTCATCAAAAGTCTCTCTTCCCCATACTAGGGAAACCACTTGGACTGTCTCTGACATTAACTCAGTGGCTAGCTCTTTGACTACACCCCCTGAGGGAGGAACGGCCTTGCCAAGACACACAGGAGGACATTGCAGCCAGTCCTGATGAGAACTGATAAGCTAGGGTTGAATGGAAGGAGAGGCGGATCCTCCTCTATTGGTGGACTTGGAGAAGAGCATGGAAGGAGATGAGGGAGGGAGGGTGGAATTGAGAAGGAATGAGGGAGGGGGCTATAGTTGGGATGCAAAGTGAATAAAACGTAATTAGTGTAAAAAAAGTCTCCCTTCCAATCAAATCCCAGGCCCAGATGGTTTCAGTGCAGAATTCTACCAGAACTTCAAAGAACAGCTAACCCCAATTCTGTTCTAACTATTCCACAAAAGAGAAACACAAGGAACCTTACCAAACTCATCCTCTGAGGTCAGAGTCATTTTGTTACTTAAACCACACAAAGATCTACCAAAAAAGAATTTCTGACCTATTCTTTCTTATTATTGATGCAAAAATACTCACTAAAATACCTGTAAAGCAAATGCAGGAATGCATAGAAGATATCATCCATAATGGCCAGGTAGGCTTCATCCCAAGCATGCAGGGGTTGCACAACATACAGAAATCCACTAATGTAATCCACCATATAAACAAACTGACAGAGAAAAAAAACACATGATCATCTCCTTAGATGCCAAAAAAGCATTTGACAAAATCCAACACCCATTCATGTTTCAAGTCTTGGAGATATCAGGGTTAAAAAGCATATACCTAAACATAGTAAAGACAACATACAGCAAGCCTATAGTCAACATCAAACTAAATGGAGAGAATCTTAAATCAATCCCACTGAAACCAGGGAAAAGGCAAGGCTGCCCACTCCCTCCCTAGCTGTCCCTAGCTAGAGCAATAAGACAACTAAAGGATATCAAGGAGATACAGCTCAGAAAGGAAGAAGTCAAAGTATCACTATTTGCAGATGATATGATAGTATACATGAGTGACCCCAAAAACTCAACCAGAGAACTCATTCAACTAATAAACATCTTCAGCAAAATGGCTAGACACAAAATTAACTCAAAAAAATCATTATCCCTCCTGTACATGAAAGACAAAAGGGGAGAGAAAGAAATTAGAGAAACTAAACCCTTCAAAATAGCCACTAATAACATAAAGTACTTTGGTGTGACTCTAACCAAGTAAGAGAAAGACCTGTATGAAAATATCTTAGTTTCTGAAGAAAGAAATTGAAGAAGATATCAGAAGATGGAAAGATCTCCCATGCTCATGGATTGGTAGGATGAATATAGTGAAAATGGCCATCCTGCCAAAAGCAATCTACAGATTCAAGGCAATTCAAATCAAAATACCAACACAATGCTTTACAGAACTAGAAAGAATAATTTTCAACTTTATATGGAAAAAAAAGCCAGAATTGCTAACAAATATCTTGTAAAAAATGTATCATCTGGCAGTATCTCCAACCCTGATCTCAAGCTATACTATGGAGCAATAGTAATAAAAACTACATGGTACTGGCATAGAGACAAAATGTTGGGTCAACGGAATCAAGTAGAAGGCCCAGAAATAAACCCACACATGTACAGATACTTGATTTTTGATAAAGATTCCAAAAATCATACAATGGAAAAAAGATAACAAATTCAACAAATGGTCCTGGTCTAACTGGATGCCTACATGTAGAAAAATGCAAATAGATTCATATTTATCACCCTGCACAAAAATAAAGTCCAATTGGATCAAAGATCTCAACATAAAACCAGAGACACTAAATCTGTTAGAAGAAAATGTGGGGAGGAGCCTTGACCTCCTTGGCATATGCAACAACTTCCTGAACAGAACACCAACAGCACAGGCTCTAAGATCAACAATCAATAAATGGGACCTCATGAAAATTAAAAACTTCTGTAAAGCAAAGGACACTGTAGTCAGAATGAAATGACAGCCTACAGACTGGAAAAGGATCTTCACCAACCCTATTTCTGACAGAGCGCTAATATCCAGAATGTATAAAGAACTCAAGAAATTAAAAAACAACAAATCATGTAATACCATTTAAAAATTGGGGAACAGAGCTAAAAAAAAAAGTTAAAGAAATGCTCAGAGTCTTTAGACATCAGGGAAATGCAAATACAAGTGACCATGAGATTTCACCTTACACACATCAGAATGGCTAGGATCAAGAACTCAAGTAACAATACATGCTGGAGAGGATGTGGAGAAAGACCAATCATCCTCCATTCCTGATGGGAATGTAAAGATGTTTGTATTTTTTTAATTCTCTTATTCTTTGATAAAACATAATAGTGAAGAAAATGTATACAAAGAGACTTTGGTTCGGTTATACTTTCTGATGTTTAGAGTCCATAATAAATATGGACTCTAAATATCAAAAACAACAGACAAAGCAAAGCAAAACTAAAAACTCAGGAAGTTAAAGATTTACATCTTCTCAAGCACAGCGCAGAGAGAGAACTTGAGGTTCCATGTAGCTTTGAAACTACAAAGCTCATGCCTAATGAAATCCCTCATCTAGCAATTCCACACTTCTTAAAACTAATCAAGCATCACTAAAAACTGGACAAATATTATTCAAATACCTTAGCTTATGGAGGACAGTGTCTTTTTATTTCCAAGGCCCAATAAATAAAATGGCAGGATCTATATAACCCAGAAAATGGTGCTGAATTTTATAATAAATTCATCCCTTGCTCTAATTTCAGTTCCTAAGGTCAAATACTAATCAATTTTGTTATTTTCTGAATGTGATCAAAACAACTAATCAATTTATCAGAAGCATATTGATTTAGAGAGGATCATTCCTTTGTATTTCTTTATACATAGAATTGTTAAGTTTTCATTCATTAAGGGGTTAGCAAAAAACATTCTACTCTGCTCAGAGAATAAATCATCCATTGTTATCATGTAATACTAGATTCTCTAACAATTCTCACAGTACATCTCTCTGAAGAGAAGCTTGATTTTAAGGAGTAACTGGAGTGAGACAAGCAGCCATGGTAATCCTATTACTCACTGTAACCCTCATTACCTCTCTTAAGGAGTCTAGGGATAAGCAAATTTGAAAGTGGTTTAAAGTATTCAACTGAAACTGAGACTTCTGAGAAGACATGTGTCTTCTCAAAAGAATGTTTATGAAATGAAAATCATTCTAACTCTAGCAGTGGAAAGTGCTGTTGCAAAGCATAGGGCCTTATTAACTCACGAGGCCCAAACAGTCATGACAAAAAAAGGCACAGATCATGCAAAGTTACTGGAGAAAAGAAAATTCCCTTTCACACAATTTTTAGTATTTTATCAAAACCAGGGAATTAAAGCCTTTGCAAGATGGAGACAGTAATTTAGAAGGATAACACTACTTTTGTGTATTGAAAAAAAGTTGAGGGTTACTGCTATTTTTTCTGGGTTTATATCTGTGCAATTCAGATAAACACTTATGAAGGTGAAAACAAAACTCTATAAAGAACTTTCAAATTTCAGAATTTAGGTTAATCCAGCCTTAAATCCATTACTGAGACTGAAAACATTACTTCAAATGGCTTATCACAGTACATAGGCATCATTACTATGTTTATCAAGAGCCTGTAGGCTAAGCAGACCTTTTTTTTTCATGGTGGGTTAAAGGTTTCTACTTAGTATATGTAGATAACTGATAGAGTACTTACAAAGATTACTTGTAATATGTTTTTTATATATGTTATTATTCAGGTAACAGTTTAACTCATTAAATATGGAAGGGCTAATACAAGACTGATATTTGAGGAACTGGCTTCAAGATATTTTTTTCTGTTTTATTCATTGCAAGGAAAATCAGAAAATGTAGAAAACTACATAGAAATAGAAGGTTGGTTGTGGTTCTTGAAAAATGCTATCTCATTCTCAGGCTATTTCATTCTCCATGAGAAATATAGACCAGCAGTAGAAGAGAGAAGCAATATATTATCTCAACATACTGTCTATCAATTGCATTTTCTACTAGCATTCACTGTAGATAAGCAACAGCCATTTAAGGATCCTGGGATAATTTCTAAAAAGTTAGCTAAACAAAATATAAACCGAAACAACAGAAAAATTCCAGTATGAGCTAAGACAAAATATTTAGTATATCATGGTAGGCGACAAAGGAAGAAAATCATCACATTTGACTTATACAAACATTTTGACATCTAGGGACAACTGTACAATACAAATGTCAAGCACTGTGACAATGCTAGAAACTCTACTGTCTACTCAATCATTTCATCACAAGGTGGTGAGGCTGATTCTTTGTGGCATATAAAAATTGTTAATTTGGTAGCTATGATATTGCAAAGCAGCTGTGATAACAGCACCAGAGTACTGAAAATATTTGCTTCCTGACTTGTGGAAAACTTTCATAGGGAAAACTTAAGTAAAACAGCTAACTATACATAGTTCATAATTTACTGGGATATCTTTTGCATCACTCTATTGAATTCTACAATTCTTTACTTCTACTCAGTGATAATAAGTACCATACCTTGGGATTTTTTCTTTATAAACTGTCTTGAATAGTTGAATACCTTTCTTTTATTCAATAAAATTTATCGGATTCATGAGTTAATCTTAGACAAAGAAAAAAGTGAAAAAGCATAATTCTACACAATAAAATAAAATTCAGCTATTAAAAACAAGGACACCATGAAATTTTCAGGCAAATGGATGTATCTGAAAGGATCATCCTGAGTGAGGTAACCCAGATTTAGAAAGATATGAATGGTATATACTCATTTATAAGCAGATATTAGACATATAATACCAGCTAAGCATAGAATATTCCACAGACCTAAAAAAACTAAGTAACAAGGAGCACTGTATGGGGGAAGCTTAACTCTTGTTCAGAAGAGCAGATAGAATCAACATCAGAACTGGATAAGGCAGGGAACAGGATGGGTGCTTACCATAGATGTCCTTTGATAGATTCCTCCCACCAGGAGATTGAAACAGATGCTGTTTGGCTACTCGCAGCCAAACTCTGGGCAGAGTAAAGAGAGTCTTATGGAAGAGTGGGAGGATAGACACAGAGGTAACCAGAGCTCCACAAGAAGACCAAATTAGCCAATAAATCTGGGCCCAGAGAGCCTGCAGAGACTGATGCACCAAGCAAGGACAGTGCATCGAAAGGACCTAGGTCCCTGCTCAGGTGTAGCTGGTGGGAAAGCCCAGTCTCCATTTAGGTCTCCCAACAAGGGGACCAGGGGCTGTCTCTGACAAGTACTCTGTTGCCTACTCCTGGATCACTTCCTTCTGGTGGGGTGTCTTTCCAGGCCATAGGGGAAGAAGATTCAGCCAGTCCTGGTAAGACTTGGTAGGCTGGGATCCGTTGATAGGGGAGGAAGTGTTCCCCTTTCTGAGGACTAGGGGAGAGGAATAGGGAAGGAAGAGCTTGGGAGGGTGGGACATGGATGAGACAAGAGAGAGGGCTATGATCAGGATGTAAAATGAACAAATTAAAAAGTAATAATTTAAATGAAATTGAGAAAATTCCACCACTCTAGTCTATCTATGTAGTTTACATAGTTTATTTTAATAAGCATAGGGTTTTCTTACTGTCAATTAAATTCATGATCTCTCTAAATTTCTTTTTAGTTTAGTGTAGTAAGGTACTGTTTACTGGATTAGCAAGATAGAGTAATGAGTAAAGGCACTATCTACACATCCTAATGACCTGGGTTAGATATCAGGCAGTCACATATATATATATATAAAGAGAGCAAAGACCACAAAATTATTTTCTGGCCATTACATCTGTGCCATGGCATGTGTGTCACCACCCCCAAACACACACAAATCAATTATCCACATACAATATCATTAAATAAATAAATAAATTGTTTATACCTAATACATAATGTAAGGCTATTAAGAATATTTATTCAAATGATGGCTTGTTAAATTTCATTTTGGAAATAGTTATTGATTATATGAATTTCTATGTGTAACGATAACCATATACAATTAGAGATGACTGCTTTTAGAGAAGTGGCAGTTGTAGGTTCTAAATAAGATCAAAGACTTCATTAGCCATGAAGAGTTGACTAGATTTCTAGCCAAGATTTTTTTCTTATTTAGTAGGTATGCATTCTGCTACTGAACCCTTATGGCTATGTTGTCATGCTGTGCTTGTTGTGGATTATAAATGTCATAGCTGGATAGGACTGTTGACTTCTTCCTTTCTTTGTAAACTTGACTGGTACTTACTGATCCAGTAAAAGCTGGTCCTAAGCGATGGGGCTTTCAGAAACAGCTCAAGGGCACCTGGGCCTTTTGTTTGATTGTGTCTTCAGCAAAACAGACATGCATTCCACCTCCTGGAGCCACGCAATGGCAAAATTAATCCACTGAATATCTTTGGAGTCTCTTGGATGACCCTGAACAACAACTCAAAAAGAAGGCTTCTCATGCCTGGTTTTGAAGTTTTTGTTATATGGTCTATGATTTTTAGATCATTTTCAGCACAGATGAGAAAATTAATAATTAAATTATAAATATTTGCCTTTATACACACAGCTAAGTATAGTCCTCACCCTTCATCAACGACACTTTTCTTTTCAAAATTCAGACACTACCACAAAACCACAACCAATCAAAATATAGAGTGATAGAACTCAGTCACAACTAATACATAAACAACACAACTCCTGCACCTAGGCTCAAGACACATCATAAAGAGAATATAGAGTAAAAGCCAGAGAATCAGGGAGTGTGGAGCAACGTGTGTTTCCTAGAGATATCCAAAGCTATGTCCATAAAGTCTCACCAACATGACTTTCTAAGCAGGAAATAAAAAAGGACAACAATAAACATGCTATAGAAGACAGACAAAAGAATTAGGCCTCAAATCTATACAAACAACTTTGGCAACCAAAAAATGATGAGAGCTCGAGTAATAGTTCTTTCCAAGGAGGAGCACAGCAATTGGTTATCTAATACTAAGGCAATAAACATACAAGTATTATTATACAGAATGAACAGTTATATTTCAAATCAAATATGTATATGAACATACCTATGCCAAAAAAAGAAGATGAAACAGAGATGATATATTTGAAAGGGAGCAAAGAGAGGTATAAGGGAATGTTTGGAGGGAACAAAAGAAAAATTAAAATGGTTTGTTTAAATTTTTTAATTTAAAATTTAAATTTTTTAAATAGCAATATTATGATCTTAATATTATATATTATATATTAACACATATTATATAATTATATATAATATATTATATATATACATATACGTGTGTGTGTGTGTGTGTGTGTGTGTGTACAGAGAGAGAGAGGTGATTTTTAGTGGCCTACAGCTTCTGGTTGAACACATACAGCAATGGCTATCTACTAATGCAAGAACCCAGCAGCTGTTCATTCCATGAAGCTAGTTTTCTTAGCTGGTCATTATTGTACATCAGAATCCTGAAGAAGCAGCGATAATGACATGAAAGAATGGGTTTCCCCATAGGAGGGAGCTCAGACAGGCAAAGAGCAAAAGCCTCCTTCTCCTTCTTGCTTAGCATCCTTAAGTATATGGATTTTAGCATGTTTATCCTATATTATATGTCTAATATCTACTTATAAGTGAGCGTAAACTATGTGTGTCTTTCTGCTTCTGTATATTTAAAGAAGCTAAGCAAGAAGGAGGACCCTGGGTAAGATGACAAATTCTCACTCAGAAAGGCAAACAGGACAGACATTGGAAGACAGAGAAAACAAGAAAGAGAACAGGAGCCTACCACAGAGGGCCTCTGAAAGACACTACCCAGCAGGGTATCGAAGCTGATGCTGAGACTCAGTCACACTTTGGGCAGAGTGCAGGGAATCTTGGAAAAGAAGGGGGAGATGGAAAGACCTGGAGAGGACAGGAGATCCACCAGAAGAGCAAAAAATTCTGGGCACAGGGGTCTTTTCTGAGACTGATACTCCAACCAAGGGCCATGCATGGAGACAACCAAGAACCCTTGATCAGATGTAGCCCATGGCAGCTCTGTGTTCAAGTAGGTTCTCTAGTAATGGGAACAGGGGCTGTCTCTGACATGAACTCTGTTGTTGGCTTTTTTATCACCTCCCCCTGAGGGGGAAGTAGCCTTACCATGCCACAGAGGAAGATAAGATAATGCAGCCACTCCTGATGTGACCTGATAGGCTAGGGTCAGAAGGAAGGGGAAGAGGACCTCCCCTATCAGTGGACTTGGGGAGGAACATGGGAGGTGATGCAGAAGGGAGGGAGGGATTGAGATGGGATGAAGGAGGGGGCTACATTGAGGATACAAAGTGAATAAACTGTAATTTATAAATAAATACCTAAAATTTAAAAAATAAATTTCAAAAAACTTCCTTACCCCATGCCCTATTAAATTAGGCTGCCACCAAAAGAAGTAGATTAATAATGGGTCTTCCCATTTTGAACTATTTGATTAAGAAAAATTAATGAATCACTCAACTCTGCTACAGTGACAGGTAAATTTTAATATGATGCTAGATCACATTATATGCAATTCTTTACTGAGTTTGAAAATCAAATGGGAAGGCAAATTGCAAATATGGAGAGAGGAGTTTTCGCGTATTTGATAAAAATTTTTAAAAGTAACTAGCCAAGTTGTGAGCTATAAATAATATAATCTCTCCCAATGCTGTATTAAAAGATGACATAGGCAAAAACAAAAAACAAAAAGAAATTAATCAAAAGTGAATCCAGCTGCTTGAGTCTAAGATAATTCTAGATGTAGTCAAACTGACAACCAAGAATGCCCACCCACACATTGTTCATTTTATTTCCCACTGAATATCATCTGTATCCTACTATTTCTCTCCGTAAAGCCTGCCTTCCATAGTTCCTTTTCCTTTTCTGGTTTCTCTAGCTAGTTCGTGTCATATACTCACAACCAATTCTCCATTTTTCTTAAAATGATTTTTTTTATTTTCAAAATTTAAATAAATAAAATAGAAAATTTTATCACTTTCCCTTTTTCTTTCTTTTCTCTAAACCCTCCAGTGCCTTTCACATTCAAATTGAGAATTGCTTTTAAAAGTATTATTGATATATGTACAAGTATATTAATATTCTATTTATGATTTGCATGTAACATTAATGAAAGTTAATTATGCATACCAAATAATTTATTTTTTTAATATTTATTGATAGTATTAGTCTTAAGTGGAAAAATTTAGTCAGCTGTTTATGATGACACTTGTACTTTAATGACCTTCATATTTATGATTTCAACAAATATACTTATCAAACCTCATGGATTACCTATTGTAAATCTCGAGGCACTTAAGGCAAAACACTATATATTTTCAGTAAATATGATCCTTCTACACCTCCTATGTAGGATACTAATTAGAAGACTTTTAAGACGTGATACAAAATGCTGCTTCATCACTCCAGCATGTTAAGGCTGTTATTCTAATTTCTAGTTTCTGCAAAACAGATTATTTTGCCTTAATCTATGTAATCAGGGTAATACTGCACATTAACTTTCTAAATAAATTATAATTGCAATTCTTGTAGACTTATAATCATCAAATTCTAACCTAATATTATTCACTTTACAAACGGAAACTTAATTAAATGTGAGTTTACATAGCTTTATGCATTCTTGCAATGGTAACTTTTTAAAGACAAAGTACTTCATCATATCCCTTTTACTAATTGGTTGGAATCTGCTACAGTGTATACTATCCCCATGTTGTACATTGCAGCAACTAGCTATAAATGCTCTGTTGCTCTCAACATGGTGCCTCCATTGATACTGTTCTTTCTGCTAGAAATAGCCCTCTCTTTGCTTGATTCCAGCTCATTTCCCAATGTTAAATTTCCTGAAGCTTTTGTTGCTCTTCCTGTTGTTTTATAGAAGAATGATTAGGTTCTTAATTTTAGACTCACACTGTACCTAATTTTGTATTTGCATATAAATATGATATTTTAATAAAATGTTTACTAAGATTTTAATTAAAATTTGCCTTCTCTCTAGCTGTGATAGAGACTGTTTTCAGAACCCTGTGGCAATTACCAGGTATTTTGTTTCCTTCTTCATCAGCATGGACAGTAGGAACTATAAAGTCAGTCTTTAACTATACAGTGAAATGTTTCTATTCACTGCACAGTGGATACCATGAAAGTTTACTGGTGACATTTATTTTCCTAAATATTACAAGATTTACAGAGCTCTGACATCTAAGAAGCTCAACAGTAGTTGTTAAGTTGGTGTTTCTCATTTGTCATCACTTAGTAAAGTCATTGAGATGATCTTCAGAACATCTTCATGTTGAAGGCATTATACTCACAGACTTGAAAAATACTAGCTGCCGATGTAGTACACATTGGGGTGTAGTTTTTGTGGAAAAGCATATAATTAAGAGCCACTGAACTTTGCGATGAGCCTCAATACAGCCAAAAATACATATTGTATATGCACATTTTTTACTCCATCTAAATGTTGCTTCCAAACAATTCTTTTTCTAATCAGTGAAGAAAATAAGATAAATGTTTAAAATCAGTGCTCACATAAAATGAATCAGAAGCTACATGATCAAGTTTGATAAGGTACCTATTCAATATGACCACTTAACTCCCTCTTCCTTTATGTGGCATTAGTTAACTATAGTTCACTAAACGCTTTTAGTTTCTGCAAACCAGTAATACAGTAAATAAAGTTCTGACTGGGACCACTCTTTTATTTTATTAATTTATTTTAATTTTGAGTCTTAAAAGTATCGCCAATCCCTAATAAGTTCCTGGACTATTTGCATATTTTTAAAATCATAATATCTTTATGGATAGTGAAGAAAGATGATTTTGAGAATCCCAACTTGTCATTTCCTATTAGAATGACTTTTATTCTACAAGGTAGGTTTCTTTTTCTTTTTTTTTTTTGCTTAAAATTTATTTATTTATATTTGATGCACATATTACATTTATCAGAATATTATTTTAGTTTGATACATATATATCTAGTTTTTCATTTTTTAATTTTTTTTACACTTTATTCACTTTGTATCCCCCCATAAGTCCCTCCCTCCTCCCCTCCCGATCCCATCCTCCCTCCCCCTTCTTCATGCATGCCCCTCCCCAAGTCCACTGATAGGGGAGTCCTCCTCTCCTTCCTTCTGATCCTAGTCTACCAGATCACATCAGGAGTGGCTACATTGTCATTTTCTGTGGCCTGGTAAGACTGCTCTCCCCTCAGGGGGAGGTGATCAAAGAGCAGGCCAATCAGATTGTGTCAGAGGCAGTCCCTCTTCCCTAAGTTACTATGTAATCCACTTAGACACTAAACTGCCATGGATTACATCTGCGCAGGGGTTCTAGGTTATCTCCATTCCTGGTACTTGCTTGGAGTATGGGTCTCTGGGAAGACCCCTGTGTTCAAGAGAGAGGACCCCGACTAAAATGCTCAATCCCCATCCCGAAAGGCAAAGAGGATGGACATCAGAAGAAGAAGAAAGCAGGAAACAACCTAGGAACCTGCCACAGAGGGCCTCTGAAAGGCTCTGCCCTGCAGACTATCAAAGCAGACGCTGAGACTTTATGGCCAACTGTTGGGCAGAGTGCATGGAATCTTATGTAAGAAGTGGGAAATAGTAGGTTATAGAGAGGACAGAAACCCCACAAGGAGAGCAACAGGAACAGAAGATTTGAACACAATATAAGTTTCTAATGCAGGAGACTTAACAATGTCCATGTATGTCAATTTCAATTATCCTTTCACAATTCATGGAAAGATTAATATTTCTTAGCTAATTTTTTTTCAAGAATTCACATCTTTCCCAGTGTGTAGGTTGTCGTTTTGTCATGATGACGGTGTCCTTTGCTTTACAGAAGCTTTTCAGTTTCATGAGGTCCCATTTATTGATTGTTGCTCTTAGAGCCTGTGCTGCTGGTTTTCTGTTCAGGAAGTTGTCTTCTGTACCAATAAGTTCTAGGCTCTTCCCCACTTTTTCTTCTAACCAATTTAGTGTGTCTGGTTTTCTGTTGAAATCTTTGATCCACTTGGACTTTAGTTTTGTGCAAGGCGATAAACATGGATAGGTCAGGAGCTCCACATGAAGAGCAACAGAACCAAAGTATCTAGGCATAGAGTTCTTTTCTTAGATTGATACTCCAACAAAGGGCCATTCATGGATATAAACTAGAACCCCTGCTGTTTGCAACCTCAGTATCTAAGTGGGTTCCCTAGTAATCAGAACTGGGGCTGTCTCTGACATGAACTCAATGGCTAGTCTTTAAGCACCTCCCCTGGATGAGGGAGCAGCCTTGCTAAGTCACAAAGGAAGAGAATGCAGCCAGTTCAGATGAGACCTGATAAGCTAGCTTCAGATGGAAGGGGAGGAGGACCTCCCCTATCTGTGGACTTGGAGAGGGGCATAGGAGAAGATGAAAGAGGGAGGGTGGGATTGGGAAGGGAGGAGGGAGGAGGCTAGAGCTGGGATACAAAGTGAATAAACTGTAATTAATATAAAAAAATAAAAATTTAATTAAAAGAAGAATTCACATAACCATTTAACCATATAATATAATTTCTACATAGGGGGATATAATGATCCTTTTGGTCCAACACACCCTCAAAATATTCTTGTATTCATCACTGTTCTGTGTACAAATATGTAAGTAATTTATTGGCGCTTTATTTACCTACAGCTATGTTTTGAGATGCAATATCTAAAACAGTAAAAATGCATAACTTCCTCATTGTCATCTCAACAATGTACAGATATAGCAAGGCACCATGTTTGAAAGCACCAATTATAATATTAGTCGCTTGTCAATTAAAAATAATTTCTATTTTGGTAGAAAATCTATTGTGATGTCCTCATGGTGGATTTTTCCTTTGATAAGAATATAGTGTCCCTCCATTGCTGGTGGGAATGTAAACTGGTACAACCACTTTGGAAGTCAATCTGGCACTTTCTCAGACAATTAGGAATAGTGCTAACTCAAGATCCAGCTATACCACTCTTAGGCATACACCCAAAATTTGCTCAAGTACAAAACAAGGACATTTGTTCAACCATGTCTGTAGCAGCTTTATTTGTAATAGCCAGAACCTGGAAACAACCCAGATGTCCCTCAACGGAGGAATGGATACAGAAATTGTGGTACTTTTACACAATGGAATACTACTCAGCAATGAAAAACAAAGAAATCATGAAATTTTCAGGCAAATAGTGGGATCTAGAAAAGATCATTCTGAGTGAGGTATCCCAGAAGGAGAAAGACAAACATGGTATATACTCACTTATATAGAC
Organism: Meriones unguiculatus; assembly: GCF_030254825.1. Lineage (NCBI taxonomy): Eukaryota > Metazoa > Chordata > Mammalia > Rodentia > Muridae > Meriones > Meriones unguiculatus. Next base: position 91,579,899 of record NC_083357.1, on the reverse strand, counting down.
CTACAAGATATGATAAACATAATGAAATCTATACACCTAAAGAAGATAAACAAGAAAGAAGACCTTGGGTAAGATGATCAATCCTCACTTAGAAAGACATATGGGATGGGCATTGGATGTAGGAGAAAACAAGTAACAGGACAAGAGCCTACCGCAGAGGGCCCCTGAAAGACTCTACCTAGCAGTGTATCAAAGTAGATACTACCACTAATAACCAAACCTTCAACAGAGTTCAGGGAACCATATGAAAGAAGGGGGAGTTTGTATGATGCGGAAAGGATAGGAGCTCCACAAGGACCAAATATATCTGGGCACAGGGGTCTTTTCTGAGACTGACACTCCACCAAGGACCATGTATGGATATAACCTAGAACCTCTGCTCGGATGAAGCCTGTGGTGGCTCAGTAACTAATTGGTTTCCCATAGTAAGGGGAACAGGGACTATCTCTGACAGGAACTCAATGGCAGGCTCTTTGACCTCCCCACCTCTCCCCCCAAGGGAGGAGTATTCCTGCTAGGCCACAGAGGAGGACTTTGCAGCCAATCCTGAAGACACCTGATAAAACAGGGTCACATGAAAGGGGAGGAGGTCCTCCCCAATCAGTGAACTTGGAAAGGGGTAGGAGGAGATGAGGGAGGAAGGGAGGGTTTGGGAGGGAATGAGGTAGTGGTATACAGCTGGGATACAGAGTTAATAAAATGTAACTAATAAAAAATAATAAAGAAAAAAAGAATTTCTAGAATAGCCTAATTACACACACACACACACACACACACACACACACACACACACATATCAGACTCCCTTATAATAGAATAATCTCATGTTGCCTTATAAGGACAAACTATTGTTGCTATAATGTTCTTTTGAAATGTATACACCTTACCCTTGTTCATTCAAATGCTGATTTCTCTCCAGCACTCTCAGGTTTCAATTTCGACATTGCATTGTGATACTTATTCTAAGCATCACCTGTTTCAACTTTGTGTAAACATGCCAAATAAAACAACCAGCCACAATGTTGAACAATGGAGTGAAAGAAGTAGGAGGCTGAGGGGAGCAACCAGAGGACAGGAAGGAGTGGGAGGCAGAGGAGAAGAGAAAGGGAGAAGCTGGAAGATGAGAGACTGGAGTAGAGGTCTTAGAACAACATGAGAAAATAAACCAGACCTAATATATCACTAAAAGCAAATACAATGTGGGAAATCTAAATGGTAGAAACTATGCAGGTTTGGAGGTTTAGGATGGAGTAACTATTGCCCAGCATTGTGATCTAGTTTAATTAAATATATCTCAGTCTTTGTGTGGTGATTTGATTATACAGCTGTTTAGGATTAACCACAGCTTTACTAAAAGATATATGCAATAGTAAAAAATAATGTTTTAATCAACAAACTATCATGCAAGAAAGGCCATTGAGAAAATCCTTTATGGCAACAACAGTTTTGCTTCAAACATAAGCAGGCCACTAAACTACCCAAGAACATGAAACAATTGTTGGCCTAATTCTACTGACCAATAAATAAATAAATAAATAAATAAACAAAAAGTTTTTTTTTTAAAATTTGGAATGAGGATCATCTGCCATTATGTCTTATATTCATTAGAAATGATCCAGAGAGGAGGACATTGCAGCCAGTTCTGAGGATACCTGATAAGCTAGGGTCAGATGGAAGAGGAGGAGGACCTCCCCTATCAGTGGACTTATGGAGGGGCAGGGAGGAGATGAGGGAGGGAAGGTGGGATTGGGAGAGAATAAGGGAGGAGGCTACAGCTGGGATACAAAGTAAATAACATGTAATTAATATATATATAAAAAGAAATGAGCCAGATCATTTATCTCAAAATGGTGGTGGCTACTTTCATATTTTTGAGGGGAAAATGCCAGAATGGTATAAACATTGCTCAAATTCTCAATGGTTTTTGCCTTGAACTTAAGTTGTACTAATAATTGTTAATCTAGTCATTCCAAATAATAGTAAAAATATCATTTTTATTAACTACAAGTTTGAAATTTTCCATTTTGTCTTTTAACCAAGACTTCAATTAAAGAGAATATGACTGAAAACTAAATTTTCAGTTACGAATTGGTGAGTACATTTCATGTGAAAAGGAGAGAAGGAGCCCTAAAGGGAGTTTTTTTTTAATTTTAATTTTATTATTAATTACACTTTATTCGCTTTGTATCCCCCATAAACACCTCCCATCTCCCCTCCTAATCCCACCTTCCCCCTCCCTTCTTCATGCATGCTCCTCACTAAGTCCACTGATAGGGGAGGTCCCCCTCCCCTTCCTTCTGATCTTAGTCTATTAGATCTCATCAGGAGTGGCTGCATTGTCTTCCTCTGTGGCCTGGTAAGGCTGCTCCCCCCTCAAGGGGAAGTGATCAAAGAGCAGGCCAATCAGTTTATGTCAGAGGCAGCCCCTCTTCCCATTACTATGGAAACTACTTGGACACTAAACTGCCATGGGCTACATCTGTGCAGGGGTTCTAGGTTAACTCCATGCATGGTACTTGGTTGGAGTATGAGTCTCTGGAAAGATCCCTGTGTTCAAATTTTCTGGTTCTGTTGCTCTCCTTGTGGAACTCCTGTCTTCTACAGATCTTACTATTTCCCACTTCTTACAAAAGATTCCATGCACTCTGCCCAAAAGTTGGCCATAAGTCTCAGTGTCTGCTTGGATAGTCTGCAGGGCAGAGTTTTCAAGGACCCTCTGTGGCAGGTTCCTAGATTGTTTCCTGTTTTCTTCTTCTTCTGAGGTCCATCCTCTTTGCCTTTCAGGATGGGGATTGAGCATTTTAGTCAGGGTCCTCTCTCTTGATTAGTTTCTTTAGATGTAATGATTTTAGTAGGTTTATCCTATATATTATATGTCTATATGAGTGAGTATATACCGTATGTGTGTTTCTGCTTCTGGGACAGCTCATTCAGGATGATTCTCTCCAGGTCCCACCTGCAAATTTGACAATTTTCTTATTTTTCATTGCTGAGTAATATTTCATTGCATAGATTTAACACAATTTCTGCACCCATTCTTTAGTTGAGGGGCATCTTGGCTTTTTCCAGCTTCTGGCTATTACAAACAAGGCTCCTACAAACATGGTGGAGCAAATGTCCTTATTGTGTACTTGAGCCTCTTTTGCATATATGCCTAGGAGTGGTATGGCTGGATCTCGAGGAAGCACCATTTCTAGTTGTCTGAGAAAGCACCAGATTAATTTTCAGAGTGGTTGTACAGCTTTACATTCCCACCAGCAGTGGAGGAGGGTTCCCCTTTCTCCACAACCTCTCCAGTATGTTCTTTACAGACCTGGAAAGAAAAATTCTCAACTTCATATGGAATAACAAGAAACCCAGAATTGCTAAAACAATCCTCTACAATAAAAGACCTTCTGGACGTTTCTCCATCCCTGATCTTAAGCTGTACTATAGAGCAACAGTAATAAAAACTGTATGATATTGGCATAGAAACAGAATGGTGGATCAATGGAATTGAACAGAAGACCAAGAAATAAACTCACACACTTACAGACACCGAATCTTCGACAAAGATGCCAAAACCATACAATGGTAAAAAGATACCATCTTCAACAAATGGTGCTGTTCTAACTGGATGTCTACATGTAGAAAAATGCAAACAGATCCATACTTATCACCCTGCACAAAACTAAAGTCCAAGTGGATCAAAGACCTCAACATAAAACTATTACATAGGTTAGAAGAAAAAGTGGGGAAGAACCTAGAACTCACAGGTACAGGATACTACTTCCTGAACAGAACACCAACAGCAGAGGCTCTAAGAGCAACAATCAATAAATGGGACCTCATGAAACTGAAAAGCTTCTGTAAAATGAAGGACACCTTCATCAAAACAAAACGACTGCCTACAGGTTGATAAAGAATCTGCACAACACTATATCTGACAAAGGGCTAATACTCAGTATACATAAAGAACTAAAAAAGCTGAAAAGCAACAAACCAACTAATCCAATTAAAAAATGGGGAACAGAGTTAAACAGAGAATTCTCTGTAGAGGATTATAGAATGACAGAGAAACTCTTAAAGAAACGATCAATGTCATTAGCCATTAGGGAAATGCAAATCAAAATGACTCTGAGATTTCACCTTACACCCATCAGAATGGCCAAGATGCAAGTGACAACACTTGCTACATGTGATTCTGTTTTTTGTTTGTTTGGTTGGTTTTGGTTTATTTTTATTTTTATTTTTTTACATTCTAGATAGATATTCATCTGAAAGCTTTTTTTTTTCTTATTTTTGTTTTATTTATTTATTTATTTTTGTTTTGAGAGAGGCTTTTTCTGTGTAGTTTTGGCTATCCTGGAACCTCTTTGGAGACTAGGATAGCCTCAAACTCACAGAGATCCACAAGCCTCTGCCTCCACAGTGCTGTGATAAGAGGCATATGTCAACACATCCAGCTTTAAAGCTAATTCTTAATTGTTTTGTTACTAACAATATTTGAAATTGTTATCTCATCCAAGTTCTTCAGTCAATGCCTAAATACAGTTGGCATGAAAGATGAAGTGAGGTGAATGTGATGGGTCAATTGGTAAAGTGCATTTCTTGATTGCATGAACAATTGAATTGGATTCCTAGCAAACACTTAAAAACATCAAGTATGTATCACCATGGGGCTGTAATTTCTGTATGGCAGATAAAGAGATGTGAGTTATCTTGGAACCCACTGAACCACTGTCTACCTGCATAAGCAAATTCCAAAGTCAGTGGCAGATATTACCTGACACAATAAGGTGAATGTCAACGGAGAAAGATGTATGCCAATCACACTCAGTATACACATTAGCAAACACTCTACCCCTCATGTGCAGCAGTTTTCAACAAGATTAAAACATCTCATCCAGAGCTAAACAGAGAATTCTCTGTAGAGGAATACCGAATGGCAGAGAAGCACTTAAAGAAATGCTCAACCTCACTAGCCATTAGGGAAATGCAAATCAAAACAACCCTGAGATTTCACCTTACACCCATGAGAATGGCCAAGATCAAAAACTCAAGTGACAACACATGCTGGAGAGGTTGTGGAGAAAGGGGAACCCTTCTCCACTGCTGGTGGGAATGTAAACTTGTACAACCACTCTGGAAATCAATCTGGCGCTTTCTCAGACAACTAGGAATAGCGCTTCCTCAAGATCCAGCCATACCACTCCAGGGCATATATCCAAAAGAGGCTCAAGTACACAAAAAGGACATTTGTTCAACTATGTTTGTAGCAGCTTTATTTGTAATAGCCAGAAGCTGGAAACAACCCAGATGCCCCTCAACTGAAGAATGGATGCAGAAATTGTGGTACATCTACACAATGGAATATTACTCGGCAATGAAAAATAAGGAAATCATGAAATTTGCAGGTAAATGGTGGGACCTGGAAAGGATCATCCTGAGTGAGTTGTCCCAGAAGCAAAAAGACACACATGGTATATACTCACTCATATAGACATACAACATAGGACAAACCCACTGAAACCTGTGCATCTAAAGAAACTAAGCAAGAGAGAGGACCCTAACTAAAATGTCCAATCCCCATCCGGAAAGGCAAAGAGGATGGACATCAGAAGAAGAAGAAAACAGGAAACAACCTAGGAACCTACCACAGAGGGCCTCTGAAAGCCTCTGCCCTACAGACTATCAAAGCAGATGCTGAGCCGGATGGGCAACTGTTGGGCAGGTGAACGGAATTTTAGGTAAGAACTGGGAAATAGTAAGAGCTGGAGAGGACAGGGTCTCCACAAGGAGAGCAACAGAACAAGAAAATTTGAACACAGGGAACTTCCCAGAGACTCATACTCCAACCAAGGACTATTCATGGAGATAACCCAGAACCCCTGCACAGATGTAGCCCAGGGCAGATCAGAGTCCAATTGGGTTACATAGTAATGTGAAGAGGGACTGCCTCTGACATAATCTGATTGGCCTGCTCTTTGATCACCTCCCTCTGGGGGGGAGCAGCCTTACCAGGCCATAGTAGAGGACAATACAGCCATTTTTGATGTGAACTGACAGACTAAGATCAGAAAGGAGAGGAGAACCTCACCTATTAGTGGACTTGGGGAGTGGCATGCAAGCAGAGGGAGGAGGGAGGGTGGGATTGGGAGGGGAGGTGGGAGGGGCTTATGGGGGTATGCAGAATGAATAAAGTGTAATTGATGAAAAATTTTTAAAAAAAGGAAAAAAAATAATTTAAGAACCTTAAATGACTTTCAAAAGTGGAGGAAAACATGGAGTTAGTCAATTGGCATGGAGCACGTCTCGCCCCTGGGGGCAATGGTCTCCTGAACCTACTCAGACCTCGGACACCACCACTGCTAGTTCTAGAATTGACGCAGGATGTTCCAACGAGGGGTTAAGGCTTCTCATAATATTTCCTATAAGCCCACACCTGTTTGTCTATATCCCCCATTTTTATTCATTATTAGCCAGATAGAGCCAAGTAGTTGTGGTAATGATACTTGCTTTTTTGCCCAACGCTGGAATGCTAGTAAATTTAGGTATGCCCTGGTTACTCGCATGCCTCACTGGGTGCCTGTGCCCATTGATGCCCCTCACGCTAGGACTCTCTTCAGACAGAAAAGGGATCTTGGAACTACAGCCACCATTGTTACTACCATCTCATTGGCGGCTGTTGGAGCTACCACCAGGGCATTAGCCATGAGTCATACTGGGCAGACTGCTCAGACCCTGAATAATCATTTAGCCAATGTAGCTCATGCCTTAGTTGTACATAAAGGAATTAATGCTCAACTAAAAGGAAGCTTGATGGTGTTCAATCAGAGGATTGACCTCTTGCAGGAGCAAATTGATACCCTATGGCAAATCGCTCAACCTGGCTGTCAATGAAAGTATGCTGGACTTTGTGTCACTAGCATACAACATGAGAATTTTTCCTGTGCTGCAAATCTGTCTAAACAATTGTCGAGCTATATTTTAGGTAATTGGACTGGAGAATTCGATACTATGATGGAGCAGCTGAGAGTGGCATTGTCACAGTAAGTTCTACCAGAGTGGATGCAGGACTAGCCACAGGATTATCACCATGGATTGCTGCAGCCATGAATCATCTGAAGGAATGGGCGGGCATGGGAGCGTTAGCAGGCCTTCTGGTGTTGGTCTCCTTGGTTTGCCTGTGGTATATATGCAAGATTAGAGTCTCACAACAGTGTGATGCAGCCATGATCATTCAGGCCTTTACAGCCATTGAAGCAGGACATTCTCCCCAAGCATGGTTGGATACCATAAAAAGCTAAAATGATATGCTCAGGATGCGAGGCTAAGCACTGCACTCAGGGTCAGCCGCTTTGGACCCAGAGAAGAGCATGTCTGATTGCATGCGCGTTGATGCCCCAGGTCCCGCCTCTGAGAAAAAGGTATCGGTCGGGTCTGATGCTCTTTGGGTGGATGACACCTAAATGAACATCAGTACAAAGTCCCAATTTATTTCTAATATCAGAGATCAGACCTCTACTCTTGCCTGATGCGTCTAAAATAAAAAGGGGGAACTGTGGAGAGCTGCGGAATGCTATGCCTTAAAGATGGAGCTGGTTTCTGCCTTCCACCTTCCCGATGGTGAGTGCTCTCTGTCATGAACAATTCCACATTTGGCTAAGGCCGAGGATCTGGCTTGCTTCCATATATGTGGACCTATCTGCATTGCCCACGTGGCACGCCTGGGTTGGCTACCCAGAGGCTATTTAAGCTGTGGGCTGGCTTTCCCCAGGGTCCGAGGATTGTTCAAGGTTCCTGAATAAACTGCATTGAAAAAAAAAAAAAGATTTCATCCATCAGGGAAGGTTTTTAATACAGAAAAATTGAAAACAAAAGTTTTAGGAAGTAACTGAAACTGACAAGATTTAGTAGGCCTCTTCCACTTAGGAATAAATAATAAAAGAAGGCAGAGAATGACTCTCAGAAAAGTCAAAGTAAGGAAGCCTTTGCTACCAGCCAAGCTTCCAGGAAGAGATTTAGACTAACTGAGTGACTTGGAAAGTACATTCTCCAACCTGTTGATCTGACTGTAGGCTGTGCAACGTACTCCATGTTTGAACATTTTGTGATATATTAGCATTGTTGGCATAGGTTTTGGTGATACCGAGATTTCTGAATAATTTATGCTCTTCTAAGTAAACTCTTGAAAGGGTTAGACTTACTTTGTAACCTATATGTCTTCTAAAGCCTATAGTTTTGAGTTTTAGGTCCAGGTTAAGCTAAAGCCTCTTAGTACCTTCCCAAGAGTGAAGGAATGTGACCCTATCTGTGAGGACAGATATAAAAAAAGGGGCAGGCAGGCAATGACCTTCACTCAGCAAAAGGAGGACCAGACCCTTGTCCTTGAGATAGCGTTTCTTAGCAATGAACCTAGACTTCTTCTGAGTAGCTTTTGACCTCCAGCCAAGAGCCCGCAGCCCTAATCTTTAAGGATGAGCTAACCACCCCCACCTTAAATTGCAGCTGTATCCACACTTGGCAGGACTGGCCAAGCTTGAGCACCTAAGACTAGCCAATTATCTTACTTTATAGCTTCCTCATCCAATCCTAAATTGCCAAAACTAAAACTGCAAATTTCCCACAATTTTTCTTTTGAAGACCTAAAGGCCTTTGTCTCCCGGGGCCACTCTTTGCTGACCAGCAGGGGTGACCCCGTTGTACAATGGTTAATAAACCTCTTGCTTTTGCAACGAGTCTTGGTCTGGGGGAGTTTCTGGGAAGGGCGCGATTTAACTCCTGAGCTGTGAGACCCCAGGTCTTACACTCTCACCTAAATTTCTTTTAAATTTTATTTATTTATTAAAAATTTATTTTTAATTTATTCATTACAATTTATCACTGTAGCCCCACCCTCATCCCCTCTCAGTCCTGCCTTCCTTCATCTCCTCCCATGCCCCTTCCCCAGTTCACTGATAGTGGAGGACCTCCTCCCCTTCCATCTGACCCTAACTTATTAGGTCTCAGCAAGATTGTCTTTCATAGTCTTCTCTGTTGCCTGGTAAGGCTGCTCCCCAATCAGGAAGAGGTGATCAAAGAGCCAGCCACTGAGTTCATGTCAGAAACAGCCCCTGTTTCCATTACTAGGGAACTTACTTAGAGACTGAGAAGCCATGGCCTATATCTGTACAGGGGTTCTAAGTTACCTCTTTGCACAGTCCTTGGTTGAAATGTCATTCTCAGAAAAGACCACTGTGCCCAGATTTTTTGGTTTTGGTGCTCTCCTTGTAGAGGTCCTGTCCCCTCCAGTTTCTTCCATCACCCCCATCTTTCATAAGACTCCTTGTACTCTGCCCAAAGTTTGGCTATGACTCTCAGCATCTGCTTTGATACCTTTCTGGTTAGAGTCTTTCAAAAGCCCTCTGTGGTAGACTCCTGTCCTGTTCTTTGTTTTCTCCCTTTTTCTATGTCCTTCCTGCTTGCCTTTCTGAGTGAGGATTGATCATCTTACTCATGCTCCTCCTTCTTGCTTAGCTTCTCTAGGTGTCCAGATTTTAGTATGTTTATCCTATGTTATAAGTCCAACATCCACTTTTAAGTGAGACTTCACCTGCATATCTTTTTCTGCTTCTGGGATATTCTACTCAGGATGTTCTCCTCTAGTTTCCCACCATTTGCCTACAAATTTCATTATCTCTCTGTTTCTAATTGCTGAGTAGTATTCCTTTGTGTAAATCCATGACGATTTCTTCATCCATTCCTTAGCTGAGGGACATCTGGTTTGTTTCCAGGCTCTGGTCACTACAAATAAAACTGCCGCAAACATGGATGAGCAAATGTCCTTGTTGTATACTTAAATGTATATTTCTGTAAATAACTGCAATAAAACTTATTGGTTCACCAATGAGTTTTTAAACTCAAATAACTTTGCTTATTTCTGTCTTTGTGACTATCAAAAGCTCCTTATTTGGAATGAGTAGACATGCACCTTATGCCTCCCTAGAAAGTCTTAGCACAATACTCTTACACACATGAAAAATTAAAATACAAATAAATGATAAAATTATAGTGATTCTATTTAAGTAAGCAGTCAATATTTTGAAAAAAGACACAGGGTATTCTTTCATTAAAGCTGTTATTTTATGCGAACGCATGGAAAACAGAGACAAAGCCCACATAGTAACTTTGACAGAGTGGAATGAAGAAAAGTTACAACAATGTGTAGAGGTTTAGGTATGTATTGTACTGTGAATTTTGGACAACAGAACAAATGGAGAGGTGTGGGTTTAGGAGATGCACAAAGGCGTTCTATGTTTTAACATTCAACAAAGAACATTTGCCATGCGTAAGAATTATCAGCCAATCTGATTTCTACAAAATAACAAAATGAAGTGCCCTCAACATTAGTGTTAAAAATTCTTTTTGAAACTATTGTGACAAAATAGGGTCATCTTTATCAGAGCGAATCTATTTACTAGATCCAACATTAAAGAAAATATGAAAACTTCAGTGAGATATAGAGAATAAATGTAATTTTCAATGACACTGAAATGCTTCCTTTAGAATCCATACTAGATAAATTTTAATGGTCTTGCCTCCAGGCCTTCAGACAATATTACTGTACGAAGGCATAGGGTAAGCTTATAATCATTCATTTGATGGATCTTTCAGTAAACTGGGTAAGACTAACTCAACTGTATTGTTGCACAGAGTGGTAACAATAGCCACACTGTTAGCAATGCTCAGTTATTACAGTTTCATGCCATACAGTAGATATCATTGAGACAGAAGAGATTATGAACCTATTGAAGGCAGGAGTGTAACTCTAGGTCAGAGAAGGTAATTGTCAGAGCTGTCATTGTCTAGGGAAAATAGAGACATGATCTATGATAAGAGATGTTAACATACAATCTCATATGTACTATGTGCTTTACAATTATTACAAATGTGTGTGTGTTCACACAAATTCATTCAATTTATCAACAAATTTGGCTTTACAATTCTATCAAGAATCTTATGAATGTAGAAAACAGTGATTGAAAATAGAGTAGCTACACCAATCTCTATTTAAACTTCATAGTAAGGGCTGGAGAGATGGCTCAGAGCTTAAGAGCACTGCCTGCTCTTCCAGAGATCCTGAGTTCAATTCCCAGCAACCACATGGTGGGTCACAACCATCTATAATAAGATCTTATGTCTTCTTCTGGTGTGCAAGTGTAAATGCAGATAGAACATTGTATACATAATAAATAAATAAAATATATATTTAAAAAGTGGTCTATCTTGACCACTACATAGTAGGAAGCTTTGTGTTCATGTTATAGCAATTCTGGCTTATATAAGGACAGAGGATTTGATTCTGAGGTCGTATTATGCCACCAGTGTACAAAAAAAAAAGATTAAAACATTACTATTTTTTTTTTCTGAATAAAGAAATTGAAGATGATATCAGAAGATGCAAAGATCTCCCATGCTCATAGATTGATAGAATTAACATAGTAAAAATATCCATCCTACCAAAAGCAATTTACAGATTCAATGCATTTCCCATCAAAATACCAAGACAATTCTTCACAGACTTTAAAAGAACAATTTGCAACATCATATGGAAAAAATAAAAAATAAATAAATAAAACAGGAATTGCTTAAACAACCCTGTTCAATAAAAGTTCATCTGGAAGTACCTCCACCCTTGAACTCAAGCTGTACTATGGAGAAAGGGTAATAAAAACTGCAAGGTACAGGCATTGAAACAGAATGGTTGGAACTGAATGGAAGTCAGAAATAAACCCGTAAATAAACCAACAGACATCTGTTTTTTGACTAAAATTCCAAAATCATACCATGGAAAAAAAGACAGCATCAAATGGTGCTGATCTAACTGGTTGTCTACATGGAGAAAAATGTAAGTAGATCCATGTTTATCACCCTGCACAAAACTAAAGTCCAAGTGGATCAAAGACCTCAACATAAAACCAGACACACTAAATTGGTTAGAAGAAAAATTGGTAAGAGTCTTGAGGGGCATGAGTGAAGAAGGAAGAGGGAAGATGGAAATAGGAGGGGAGAAGGGAGGAGCTTATGGGGGGGATACAAAGTGAATAAAGTGTAATTAATAAAAGTAAAAAAAATAACTCATAAAAAATCAAAAAAATAGTTAACAAGATTCATCTTTACAAATCGTTTTTTTAAATTTGATTAAAAACATTCTCTTATATTTTAGAGATTATAAAATAAAAATAAACCCTTATTTTCACACAGAAAAAAAGAGTCTTGAACTCATTGGCACAAGAGACAACTTCCTGAAGAGAACACCAACAGCACAGGCTCTAAGATCAACAAGCAATAAATGGGACCTCAAGAAAATGAAAAGCTTCTGTAAAGCAAAGGATACTGTATTCAGAATGAAGTGACAGCCTACAGACTGGAAAAGGATCTTCACCAATCCTATGTCTGATAGAGGGCTAATATCCAGAATATATAAAGAACTAAAGAAGTTACAAAGCAACAAATAAAGTAATCCAATTAAAAAATGGGGTACAGACCTAAGCCGAGATTTCTCAGCAGAGGAATCATGAATGGTAGAGAAACACTTAAAGACATGCTCAAAGTCCTTAGTCATCAGGAAAATGCAAATTGAAACAACTCTGAGATGCCATCATCTCATACCCATCAGAATGGCTAAGATCAAAATTTCAAGTGACAGCACATGCTGGAGAGGATTTGGAGAAAAAGGAACTCTCCTCCATTGTTGATGGGAGTGCAAACTTTTACAACCATTTTGGAAATAAATCTGGCTCTTTATTGGAAAATTGGGAATAGAGATACCTCAAATCCCAGTCATATCACTCCTGAGCATATATCCGAAAGATGTTTCACCATATAACAAAAGACATATGCTCAACTATCTTCATAGCAGTTTTATTCATAATAGACAGCATCTGGAAATAACCTAGATGTCTCTCAACTGAAGAATGGATACACAAATTGTACACTTACACGATGGAATACTACTCAGCTATTAAAAACAAGGAGATAATTAAATTTGCAGGCAAATAGATGGAACTACAGAAGATCATCCAGAGTGAGGTAACCCAGAAGCAGAAAGACACACATGGTGTATACTCACTTATAGGTGGATATTATCTATATAAGATAAACATGTTAAAATGTACAGACCTCAAGAAACTAAATAGCAATGAAGACCCAAAGAAGGATGCTTAATTCTCATTCAGGAGAGAAAACAGGATAGTTACTGGAAGAATTCGAAAAGAGGGAACAGAGTGGGAGCCTACCACAGATGTCCTCTGAAGGACTCCATCCAGCATGGGGTTGAAGCAGATGCAGAGACTCACAGCCAAACTTCGGACAGAGCACAGGGCGTCTTATGGAAGAAGCGGGATATAAAATGACCCAGAGGGAAAAGGAGCTCCACAAGGAGACCAACAAAGACAAAAATGCTTGGCCCAGGGGAGACTGAAGAGACTGATATGTATCAACTAAAGACCATGCATAGAGAGAACATAGACCCCCTGCTCAGATGTAGCCCTTAGACAGCTGAATCTCCTTGTGGGTTCCCTAGTAAGGAAAGAAGAGACAGTCTCTGACATGAATTCGGTTGCTTGCTTCTTGATCAGTTGCCTTCTCCCTGGTGGGGCAATCTACCCAGCACAGAGAGGAGGAGGATCCATTTAGTCTGATTGTACCTGATAGGCTAGGGACAGACAATAGTATAGGAGGCCTTCCCCTACCAGTGGACTATGGATAGAAGAGGAGGAGGGAAGGACAGAGAGGAGACTGGTGAGAGGGCTACAACTGGGATACAAAGTGAACAAATTGTAAAATAATAATAATAATAATTTTAAAAATAAGGTTACCACTCTAGAAAAGTTTCAATAATGATCTAAGACATTGCTGTTAAATTATATAGATAATGATACTGTTGCCTTTAGCCATCTTCTCTGAACCAATTTCACCTAGTGTATCTTCATAATCCATTGTCATCTGTTTTTTCCCTCACAGTACCTTCTGATATTTTACAGAAACACATTTCTTTAGTTATTCAATAGAACAATATTTCTCAGTAATTCTGTGTAGTCTCAGAATGTCTGCTCGAGGTACTTTCGCCAGAGTTGATCTTCTAATACTCTATTTAAATTGACAGACTTCTGTTTCATCTCTCTATCCTGGATTACTCATTCACGTTGTAAATGTATCCACTTGAACAACAGACAGACAGAGTGATGCTGTTCTTGTGGAGGGTTGGAGAACAATCTGTAGAATAAGTTGGTATTCTCCTTCTTCCCTGTGAGTCTGAAGGCTCAAAGTCAGATCTCAGGCTTGCTGGAAAATGTTTTTACTTGGTGAACAATCTCAAAGGACAATTACTACTTAAAAAACTGAATATTTCTAATACCATTTCCAGAAAATGATTTTGCATGATAATACTAAGAATGGAAAAGATATGTGAACATTGCATGAAGTTTCTCTTCACTCAAAACTGACATTGTTTAGGAAGATACAGGTTTTCCACGGACTCAGTTTTTTCCTAACGTGTACTTATGTGTGACTTCTAAAGTAAAATATTCTATCAAAACCTGTCTTTGCTTTCCAAACTGTCCTCTCAAGATATGGATTCAATTATTCTTAGTTTTAGTATTATAATATTTTTTACATTATGTTATCTTACTATCATAAGTTCACAAAGTCTGTAACGCTATTACTTAATTTTTTTCCTAGCTGAAATTCTATCCTGTACTGGATTGATCAGCCTATATTATGCCAATTAAAAGTTTCTCCATCTGTTTCTAGTAAGAAGAGTGAAGCATCAATGTGTTTTTATACACAAAATAGAAAAATAAATGTAGCATTGGAATATGTGTGTGTGTGTAGTTTATGCTAACTTATGTAATAAAGCATAAGAATGTGTACTCAGTGTATAAGCACTTTGTGTTTCAAAGTTTATATATTAATAAGCCTGAGGATTCTCCCCGTCATAATTTTGGCTTTCGGTTTATAGTTGTTTCTGACCATATGGTTGCCTTTGATACAATGCACTGTAGTTACAATGTGTGCAGAAATAAGGCATTGAATCCATGTGATATACAGCTGTTGTAATGGCAAAAAACTCCAGTCCTTTTTGAATGTTCTATTTGTGCTGCTGTCCCAACATGATTATTAATTGCCTTCCATGCCCACTGGTTCAGATAGTAAAATAGTTTATCTGTGCATAAAATAGTTTATCTGGTTGCTAAACAATTTACAAATGTCTCTCCTGATTATTTCACTCTACCATCTTTCAAACACTGATAATTTTGCCTGTAAGCACTTGCTTTATAGGTCTGTGACTATAAATACTTTGTTCCTTCTGAGACACTGATCCTTTATGGAGAAAGAGAAACATTTCTTTGTAGCAGTTCTAACTCTACTCCTCTGGAGGTTCTGTCCTTGATGGTGAAATGATTTTTCTTTTGTCCTCATTTTTTACTCATTACAACAGATTACATTTCCCCTCCTGTGCAGTGGATTGCATGCCAAGGGCAAAGAGCATGACTTACTCTTCTTTGACTTTTTCTTCATGCCTATCACATTGCTGACACATAATAGCATTCCATAAATATCTACTGAATAATTAAATGCAATGTCTTATTTGACTCCTTGGTATTATTTAATTATGTAACCATTTATGAGACAGTAAGAGAAAATGAATGAGAAAAGACATTCAGGATACTAAAAACATTTTTAAGTGACTAGAATACTACGTAATAAATCATCTTACTGGAAAGAAAAGTAATCAACATCGTTTCCAGTAAAGAAAAAATTAAAGTTTTCAGTCTTTGATAGAGAAACTTGACAGAGTTCTATAGAGTTTGAAATGCTAGTAATATTTTTATTAAACTAGATAACGGGGATCATCAGAAGTAGGAAAAGACAAGGATCAGAACAGGAACCTTCCACAGAGGACCTCTAAAGAATCTACCTACCCAGGGTATCGAAGGAGATACTGAGACTCATAGCTAAACTTTGGGTAGAGTGCCAGAATGCTTATTGGGATCATTTGATGGACTAGATAATTAGCTTTCACCATGTTATTATGTCATAAAATATATAAAGTTTTGGAGAGTGTTAGGTATGCAAATCTGTCACAGTGAAATATTCAGAGTAACATAATGAAAATCAAATCAGATTATAAGAAAAGTTGAATTTTAAAAAGAATGTGGAATAATCAACTAACCAAACTGAAGGAAGGCATATGTTAAAGAGTTTAAAATATATCCTATTTGTTTAAGTATATTGTTTAATAATTCAACATATTTAAACTAATAGCTTATCTCTTGAAATGAGCACTGATGGCTGTAAAACTATAAGATACAAGCCTTACTCTCTTAAAAATAATGCTTATTAGAAAATAATTATAAAAATAAGTGAACTATATGCTTATAAAATAGAGAGTTTGACATATTAAAACATTGTACTCTGAATGTGGATTTTACCATAATATAGAAGAATAATTAAAAGTCTTTTATTAACTTCAACATATTGTATTTTATCTTTTTACACAACTTAATTATACAAAACTTGATTTAAAAAACACATCAGATGAAGGAGGGTGGGTGGAATTGGGAGGGAATGAAGGAGCAGGCTACAGCTGGGACACAAAGTTATAAACTGTAACTAATATTTAAAAAATAAAACAAAGAAACACATCAAAATTAATCAGACAAAAATTCTATTCATCATAATGTTCTCTATACAGTTTGGATAGCTTTGGGTTTCACACTGCAGTGTTTTCATAGATGCAGTTGACTGGGGTGAATCATGAAAAGGTCATACAGAAGGAAGCATGGATGGGAGACAGAGAAAATCAGCCTTGTACCTGCTGCCATAGTCTCTTTGAATTCATAATGCATCCATCCTCTTATGTCTTGATGACACTGTTTGCTTCCAGTCATCCATCGCATCTGCTCTTATAACCGTTCTATCTTCTCTTCCAAACATATCTCTGAGCCTTTGTGAACATAATGCATTGGTTACCACTTGATGGGCCTCGGATAAATTCCAGTTCTCCAACAATGTAAATTATTCAAAAAAGATGTGCAGATGTTTCCTTAATAGCTTGAATATATTTTCTTCTGATGTACACAAATAAGTGAGATTCCTGACCCACATGACATGAAAATTCACAGGTTTTTGAAGATGTTACAATTGAAATACGCTTGCTGATTGTCCCTTAAAATTTTCGTCTCACTAGTATATGCCTTTAGTAAAAGATATAAATTCAGTTAGGTTAAAATATTTTCTATTTCTCAGGAAAACAGGATGTTAAAATCTTTTCCTGGGGTATATGACTAAATGTTATCCAACTCACATGTGTCATGCATGAATCACAAACCAATGGAAAGATACCAACAAGTTTACTTTGGTGAAATGATTAATAAGATATATGAGTTTCTCACAGAAACAGGGTAAAGCATAACATCCAAGAGCCAGGGTGAGTCTGGGTCTTGTATGTTTCATTAGCTTCTTGAGTCTTAAGATCCTCCTCCTCACTCAAACAACAAATATTTTTGTTTCATTATTTTTATTTATTTTTTCTCATAAATTACATTCCAATTGTAGCTTCCCCATCCATAACTCTTCCCAGTCACCCCTCCCCTCCCACAACCTCCTCTCTCCCTCAGATCTACTTCTTTTCTCTCCATTTGTTTCCTTTAGAAAAGTGCAGGTTCCCAGGGACATCAAATACGTAGCATAACAAGTTACAGTAAGAATAGACACAGACTCTTATACAAGGCTGGACGAGACAACCCAGAAGGAGGAAAAAAAAAAAAAGATCCCTAGATCAAGCAAGCAACAAAGTCAGACACCTTACTTACATGGTAAGGACTCCTGAGGACTCCCACAGAAAACACCAAACCACAGAACCATAACATATATGCAGAGAATGTAGGTCAGACCCCTAGAGGCTTCCTGACTGTTGCTTTCGTCTTTGTGAGCCCCCATGGGCCCTTCTTAGTTCATTGTGTGGGCCATGTTCTTGTGGTGTCCTTGACACTTGTAGTGCTTCCTTCCTTCTAGAACAAATCTTATGAAGCATAGAAAAAAGCTACTTTGTACCTTAACTATGTATCTAAGGAGAAGAGATGGACATTTCATCCTTTTGATGTGGTCCTGATAGGAATTTTATTAGATTAAGAAATATGTTTGGAAATTTAGTTGTATATTTTGGTTGGCATGTCACAGTCATGTAAGTTTGTTTCTTAAGTGTGGAGAGGCCATTTCTATTTCATTGACTATATTTTTATATTTTTCTTTCTTTTTTTTTCTTTTCTTTCTTTGTTTCTTTTTTTTTCTTTTTTTTTTTTTTTTTTTTGCTTTATCCTGAACATCTTAATTTTTTTTTCAATAAAAGAAACATAAAAAAAAATCTCTATTTGTTAACATGCAGCATGAAAATGCCTATATACATTTCTGGTGGAATCTGGAAGGTAGGTTTCAGGTGATCTAGCTTTAAATATAAAATAGAAAAGGTATGAACAATTCTCTTTGAGACACTCAGTAGGAAATCACCTTAGAGCTCTAGGCAGTCACCAACAAAGAGAATGAAATCCAGGGTGATAAGTATTTTAGGATTCAACCTACTAAAGACAAAACGCACAGGTAAATTTCACTGAAACAATGTTAAAATTAACAAGAAATACAAGCATGCACACTAACTTCAGAACAAGTTTGTTTATATCCTTGAACTCTCTTGTACCAGTTTCATCAAATGTACTAGTCAGTAATAGAACATACCATTATTATAGAAGAATACATAAAAAATTACACATTGTACAGACATTTTAGAGTACTAGAAAAGGAGCATACAACTAAAATGGGGTATATATGCATAAAACCAAAATGAACAAATGTGTTAAAATTTAATTGTACTTTTGGTTAATTAATGTCATTTATGTACATTTTTGAAGCTACAAAATATTTGTAAGTGGTTTGCTATAAGACGGTATTTGTGTATGAACAACACAGAGTTCTTTATTTTAGCAGGAATTTCACACGTATTATATGCCTCTGTAACCAAAGTTGCACAGAACATGTCACTATCTATATATAGCTCCAGAATTTTAGAGATGCTGTGACTACTTCCTTGCCTTAATGACTATTTCACTTTCAAATGGGGTTATTAACAGAAATAAATACACTCTAAACAGATGGCTGTCAGAAATCTGCTTACTTCAATGAAATAATTGAGAGTTAACAAACATTTGCAGCTTGGTGTGGTTTAAAGTGTCACTGCATTAAGTTTCCATAAGGAATCAAGCGCGTAGAACATTCTATACAGATAACTCATGTTTATGTAGTTTGATTTTAGTAATATTAGAAACATAAAATGAATGTGCAAATGACTAACCAAATACTATAAATAACATTCACTAAACAACACCTGTAATCTTGAAAGCTTGCATAAACTCTGATAAAATCTCAGTGTAAATTATATCTGATGCAGCCAAAATTGAAAGAGATTAATTGTAGGTTTTTACTCAGAAAAATAATAAGCTAAGTCTCTGAATATTTATGATTGATTTTTTCTTAAAACTTTTTCTTCGAAGTTTCCATATCGTAAAATAAATATGAGAATATCCAAATGTACCAGCTGCAATAAAATGTGTCAAATACAATGCAATATTAATCCTTCTATACCGTATTAAAATTCTGTGTCGCTTATAGTGTTCTGCAGCAGTATAGGTAGTGAAAGCATTATGACCTAAACATTTAATGGAGCAATATTTAAAGTTGAAGGTGTTTTTGCAAGTAGTACAGGTAACTAAGGATACACTAAAAGAGAAATCAAATGAGAGAGCGTGGTGAGCATGCTCCCAGCAAATATAAGCTTGCCCTTTGATAGCTGGGAGAAGCACTGAGCATACACTCCCATTTCCTTATTTTCTAACAATTTACTACTCTGAACTTGAATTTAGTCTGACAAAGAGGTGTGAATACATGCCTTCAAACTAACTTATGATATTTATTTTAAGTGATCAATTTAAACGATGAAGAGATGGCTCAGCAGCTCTGAGAGTTTGTGACTTTTACAGAGGATTTCAACAGAGATATCTAACACTCATGTCAAACAGCTCACATAGGAACCTTACTTATATCATCCCTGTTCCTATCACTTTAAATTTTTATATTGATATGATTTTCTTGCTTATATAATTTAATGAGATAGATTTTTGTTGAATTTTTAAAATACAACATCCCAGTGTAAAGAAAGAAAACATCAGAGTCACCAAAAATGTGTAATCAAACTTGTTCAGAATTATAAAATTATCCAGGTCATAAAAAAGAGTGAGATTAGGAGAGACATATTCATTATCCTTTTGCAAATCTTTAACATTAATTGCGTACATTCTGAATTGGATATTAAAATATTAAAAATGACTCTGAGTCTTCTTGTGAAATGCAAATAAAATCAATAGTTTCTTTCATTATCATTTTTTTTAACTAATGGAATTAGCTAAATAAGTCATGTTGTTAGGCAGCCAAGCCAGCCAGGAAGGATTGTCAATGGATGGAACTAGAAAAAAGTGACAGAGACCCAAAAATACAAATGCTTTATGCCTTGCTTGGTCATTATCAGAGAAGCTTCCTACTGAATCAGATTGGAAGAAATGAAGGTGTCCGCAGCCAGATATTATGCAGAGAGTGAAAGCTCCTGAAACTGTCAGCTCTAAATGGAATGTTTCCATCAAATTCCTCCACCAGGTCTCAGGGAACTGTGCAGAAGAGGAGGCAGAAAGAACGTAAGACCAAGAAAGGATAGAAGACAGCAAGAAAAAAACAAGTCCTCTAATTTCGCATGATTGAAGCTCACATTAACTCACAGATACCAAGGTTGCGTGCACAGGGCCTGAATGACTCTGCACCAGTTGGGGTCCTTGAGCTGAGAGGAGAACACACAGACATACACCATCAACCCAGAAGCAATCTCCAATTGATAGCCACTTATAATTAAAATTTCGTTCTCTTCAAGGAAACCTCACTGTGGGAAAAACAAAGACATATTTTAAGAGCAGGGTGAATGTCCAGAGTAGATGTCCAGCACAAAACAAGCTCAAAGGCGTCACTGTCACTGAAGGTTCATTGTTTTATAATGTTAAGTCAGGGCCCTTTAGGTTGTTCGCATACATATTATGGCTTTTCTTTTTGTATGAGAGTGAGATTTTTGTATCTAATGTTTAACAGTTTTCTTTGAGACTGAAAAATCTATCCTGAAGAAAGATAAAGTATAAACTAGATTAAGGAAGAAAGATAATATGTAAAGCAGCTTCACAAACTTCCTTAAGTAAGAAGGTAAACAACTCAAAATGTGTTCAGGAAGGCCCTTAAATTGACCAAATTCAGTAGGCCCCTCTCTGCCAGAGCATGCAAATAGCTGGAGTGTGTCTCATATTAAGGAGAAGCAAGTTGCCAAGACTCTCAGATATGTCCCTCTGCCCTAAAGAAACAGAAAGCTGAGCTGCCTGAACTTTTAGATCAACAGAATGGGACATGGAAAGGACACTCTCCAACTGAACAG
The DNA here is from genome assembly GCF_030254825.1 of Meriones unguiculatus. Lineage (NCBI taxonomy): Eukaryota > Metazoa > Chordata > Mammalia > Rodentia > Muridae > Meriones > Meriones unguiculatus. Next base: position 91,558,358 of record NC_083357.1, on the reverse strand, counting down.
TCTACAGGCTCTACAGTGTATTCCAGTTATCTAGATTTGTGAGCTGTCACCAACGTTGAAGCAGGCTTTGGTGATGTCCGTCCTGTTTGCAAAACTACGATCTTATACATTGAGAGTAGTAGCAGGGTAAGATGATCAGTCCTCACTCAGAAAGGCAAGCAGGATGGACATAGGAAGAGGGAGAAAACAGGAAAACAGGACAGAAGCCTGCCACAGAGGGCACCTGAAAGACTCTACCCAGTAGTGTATCAAAGCAGATACTGAAGCTCATAGCCAAACTTTGGGCAGAGTACAGAGAATCTAATGAAAGAAAGGGAAGATAGGAAGATCTGGGGGGATAGGAGCTCTACAAGGAGACCAACAGAATGAAGAAATCTGGGCCCAGAGGTCTTTTCTGAGACTAATACTCCAACCAAGGACCATACATGGATATAACCTAGATGTAGCCCATTGCAGCTCAGTATCCAAGTGAGTACCCTAATAAGGAGAGCAGGGACTGTCTTTGCCATGAACTCAGTGGCTGGCTCTTTGATCACCCCAGGCCACAGAGGAAGAAAATGCAGCCAGTCTTGATTAGACCTGATATGCTAGGGTCAGAGGGAAGAGAGGAGGACCTCCCCTATCAGTTGGCTTGGGGAGGGGCATGGGAGGAGGTGAGGAGGGGTGGGTGGGATTGAGAGAAAGTGAGGGAGGGGGCTAGAGCTGGGAAACAAAGTGAAGAAACTGTAATTAATATAAAAATTTAAAATTAAATTATAAAGAGAATAGTACCAGGAAACTTGTTTTTTTCTCTTTTTTTTTTTTTTTGATTTATCAGAACTTTCTTTTATTATTGTTAAAGATTTAACAGTACTTTATTGTTTATACAAACTAATTGGATTGCTAACTTGGCTAAGATGGAAAGCTAAGAGAGAATTAAACATGATCAAACTGTTTATTGACAGGATTATAAACAAACAGGTAAAATAAATTATATTGCATTATGCAAATACAGCTGCATTTGAAGAACTTGCATTGCATATACACTCAAATATATGAGTGTTTGTGTTTTTAACAAGATAATTGACTGTTCATTTAGTAGAATATATCATTTTGGAGAGCAGGCAAATGTAGATAGCAATAACTCCAGAGGATGAGTTTCAATGAGAATCATTATTGTATATCATTATTTTGTAACTCCTTGGTGCCAAGAACAAAGAACATACTCAGAAAAAATTTTATTGACGAGGAAAACTTCATGTTTAAACAAAGTCAATGGAGGACAATGTAACACGAAAGCATGGCTTTTGTCTGGGAGGATAAATATAGTACTACTATTTTATTTTACTTGTAATGGAATACAGAAAATGATTTCAAATTTGTATTTGTTTTTTTTTAATTTTTCATCAATTACACTTTATTCATTCTGCATCCCCCCATAAGCCCCTCCCTCCTCTCCTCCCAATCCCACCCTCCCTCCTCCCTCTGCTTGCATGCCACTCCCCAAGTCCACTAATAGGGGAGGTTCTCTTCTCCTTTCTGATCTTAGTCTGTCAGTTCACATCAAAAGTGGCTGTATTGTCCTCTACTGTGGCCTGGTAAGGCTGCTCCCCCCCCCCCAGAGGGAGGTGATCAAAGAGTAGGCCAATCAGATTATGTCAGAGGCAGTCCCTCTTCACATTACTATGTAACCCAATTGGACTCTGAACTGCCCTGGGATACATCTGTGCAGGGGTTCTAGGTTATCTCCATGAATAGTCCTTGGTTGGAGTATGAGTCTCTGGGAAGTTCCCTATGTTCAAGTTTTCTTGTTCTGTTGCTCTCCTTGTGGAGACCCTGTCCTCTCCAGCTCTTACTATTTCCCAGTTCTTACCTAAAATTCCGTTCACCTGCCCAACAGTTGCCCATCCGGCTCAGCATCTGCTTTGATAGTTTGAAGGGCAGAGGCTTTCAGAGGCCCTCTGTGGTAGGTTCCTAGGTTGTTTCCTGTTTTCTTCTTCTTCTGATGTCCATCCTCTTTGCCTTTCCGGATGGGGATTGGACGTTTTAGTTAGGGTCCTCTCTCTTGCTTAGTTTCTTTAGATGCACAGGTTTCAGTGGGTTTGTCCTATGTTGTATGTCTATATGAGTGAGTATATACCATGTGTGTCTTTTTGCTTCTGGGACAACTCACTCAGGATGATCCTTTCCAGATCCCACCATTTACCTGCAAATTTCATGATTTCCTTATTTTTCATTGCCGAGTAATATTCCATTGTGTAGATGTACCACAATTTCTGCATCCATTCTTCAGTTGAGGGGCATCTGGGTTGTTTCCAGCTTCTGGCTATTACAAATAAAGCTGTTACAAACATGGTTGAGCAAATGTCCTTTTTGTGTACTTGAGCCTCTTTTGGATATATGCCCAGTAGTGGTATGGCTGGATCTTGAGGAAGCGCTATTCCTAGTTGTCTGAGAAAGCGCCAGATTGATTTCTAGAGTGGTTGTACAAGTTTACATTCCCACCAGCAGTGGAGAAGGGTTCCCCTTTCTCCACAACCTCTCCAGCATGTGTTGTCACTTGAGTTTTTGATCTTGGCCATTCTCATGGGTGTAAGGTGAAATCTCAGGGTTGTTTTGATTTGCATTTCCCTAATGGCTAGTGAGGTTGAGCATTTCTTTAAGTGCTTCTCTGCCATTCGGTATTCCTCTACAGAGAATTCTCTGTTTAGCTCTGTTCCCCATTTTTTAAGTGGATTACTTGGTTTGCTGCTTTTCAGCTTCTTTAGTTCTTTATATATACTGGATATGAGTCCTCTGTCAGATAAAGGGTTGGTGAAGATTCTTTCCCAATCTGTAGGTGGTCGCTTTGTTTTGATGATGGTGTCCTTTGCTTTACAGAAGCTTTTCAGTTTCATGAGGTCCCATTTATTGGTTGTTGCTCTTAGAGCCTGTGCTGTTGGTGTTCTGTTCAGGAAGTTTTCCCCTGTACCAATGAGTTCTAGGGTATTTCCCACTTTTTTTTCAAGCCGATTTAATGTGTCTGGTTTTATGTTGAGGTCTTTGATCCACTTGGACTTCAGTTTTGTGCAGGGTGACAAGTATGGATCTATTTTCATTTTTCTACATGTAGACATCCAGTTAGACCAGCACCATTTGTTGAAGATGCTATCTTTTTTCCATTGTATGGTTTTGGCGTCTTTGTCAAAGATCAGGTGTCCATAAGTGTGTGGGTTTATTTCTGGGTCCTCTGTTCGGTTCCATTGATCCACCATTCTGTCTCTATGCCAGTACCATGCAGTTTTTAAAACTGTTGCTCTATAGTACAACTTAAGATCAGGGATGGAGATACCTCCAGAAGATCTTTTATTGTAGAGGATTGTTTTAGCATTTCTGGGTTTTTTGTTATTCCATATGAAGTTGAGAATTTTCCTTTCCAGGTCTGTAAAGAATTGTGTTGGTAATTTGATGGGCATTGCATTGAATCTGTAGATTGCTTTTGGTAAGATGGCCATTTTTACTATGTTAATCCTACCAAGCCATGAGCATGGGAGATCTTTCCATCTTCTCATATCTTCTTCTAATTCTTTCTTCAGAGATTTGAAATTTTTTTCATACAAGTCTTTGACTTCCTTGGTTAGGGTTACTCCGAGGTACCTTATGTCATTTGTGGCTATTGTGAAGGGTGTTGTTTCCTTAATTTCTTTCTCAGCCCTTTTGTCTTTTGTATACAGGAGGGCTACTGATTTTTTTGAGTTAATTTTGTATCCTGCCACTTTGCTGAAGGTGTTTATCAGCTGTAGGAGTTCCCTGGTAGAGTTTTTGGGGTCACTCACATATACTATCATATCATCTGCAAATAGTGATAATTTGACTTCTTCCTTTCCAATTTGTATCCCCTTGATCTCCTTCAACTGTCTTATTGCTCTAGCAAGGACTTCCAACACTATGTTGAAGAGATATGGAGAGAGTTGGCATCCTTGTCTTGTCCCTGATTTCAGTGGGATTGCTTTAAGTTTCTCTCCATTCAGTTTGATATTGGCTATAGGCTTGCTGTATATCGCCTTTACTATGTTTAGATATGTGCCTTGTATCCCTGATCTCTCCAATACTTCGAACATGAATGGATGTTGGATTTTGTCAAAGGCTTTTTCAGCATCTAGGGAGATTATCATGTGGTTTTTTTCTTTCAGTTTGTTAATATGGTGGATCACATTGATGGATTTCCGTATATTGAACCACCCCTGCATACCTGGGATGAAGCCTACTTGGTCATAGTGGATAATATCTTTGATGTGTTCTTGGATTCGGTTTGCAAGTATTTTATTAAGTATTTTTGCATCAATGTTCATAAGGGAGATTGGCCGGAAATTCTCTTTCTTTGTTGAGTCTTTGTGAGGTTTAGGTACCAAGGTGACTGTGGCTTCATAGAATGAATTTGGTAATATTCCTTCTGTTTCTATTTTGTGGAATAGTTTGAAGAGAATTGGTGTTAGCTCTTCTTTGAAGGTCTGGTAGAATTCTGCGCTGAAGCCATCTGGTCCTGGGCTTTTTTTGGATGGGAGACTTTTGATGACCGCTTCTATTTCTTTGGGGGATATAGGTCTATTTAGTTGATTTACCTGGTCCTGGTTCAGCTTTGGTAAGTCAAATCGATCAAGAAAATTGTCCATTTCATTTAGATTTTCAAATTTTGTGGCATATAGACTTTTGAAGTAAGTACTAATGATTGTTTTGATTTCCTCAGTGTCTGTAGTTATATCCCCCTTTTCATTTCTGATTTTGTTGATTTGGGTGGTGTCTCTCTGCCTTTTAGTTAGCCTGGCTAAGGCTTTGTCGATCTTGTTGATTTTCTCAAAGAACCAGCTCTCGGTTTCATTGATTCTTTGAATTGTTTTATTTGTTTCCAATTGATTGATTTCAGCCCTGAGTTTGATTATTTCCAGCCGTCTACTCCTTCTTGGTGTGTCTGCTTCTTCTTTTTCTAGGGTTTTTAAGTGAGCCATTAGGGTGCTTGAATGAGCTGTCTCGATTTTTCTTCTTGAAGGCATTTAGTGCTATGAACTTTCCTCTTAGCACTGCTTTCATTGTGTCCCACAAGTTTGGGTATGTTGTGTCTTCATTTTCATTGATTTCTAGAAAGACTTTAATTTCTTTCTTTATTTCTTCCCTGACCCAGCTGTCATTTAGTAACAAGTTGTTCAGTTTCCATGTTTCTGTAGGCTTTTTGTTATTTCTGTTATTGTTGAGGTCCAGCTTTATTCCATGGTGATCAGACAAGATACATGGGATTATTTCAATCTTCTTGTATCTCTTGAGGCTTGCTTTGTGACCCACTATGTGGTCTATTTTGGAGAAGGTTCCATGAGGTGCTGAGAAGAAGGTAAATTCTTTTGTGTTTGGGTGTAAAGTTCTGTAAATGTCTGTTAGGTCCATTTGATTCATGACCTCTGTCAGAGACATTGTTTCTTTGTTTAATTTCTGTTTGGTTGACCTGTCCTTTGTTGAGAGTGGGGTGTTGAAGTCTCCCACTATTAATGTGTGTGGATCTATATGTGCTTTAAATTTTATCAATGTTTCTTTCACAAATGTGGGTGCCCTTGTATTTAGGGCATAGATGTTCAGGATTGTGATGTCTTCCTGGTGGAATTTTCCCTTGATGAGTATGAACTGTCCTTCCCCATCTCTTTTGATTAATTTTGGTTGAAAGTCTATTTTATCAGATATTAGAATGGCTACTCCTGCTTGCTTCTTGGGTCCGTTTGCGTGGAAAGTCGTCTTCCAACCCTTTACCCTCAGGTAATGTCTATCTTTGTGTCTTAGGTGTGTTTCTTGTATGCAACAGATTGCTGGGTTTTGTTTACGTATCCATTCTGTTAATCTGTGTCTTTTTATTGGAGAGTTGAGTCCATTGAGGTTGAGAGAGATTAATGACCAGTGGCTGTTAGATCTCTTGATTTTGATGTTGGCTGTGGTCATCAGGTTGTGTGCTTGGTTGCTTTTTGTTTTACTGAAGTGAGGTTATTTATTTCCTGTGTTTTCTTGAATGTAGCTAGCTTTCTTGGGTTGTATTTTCCCTTCCAGTGTCTTCTGTAATGCTGTTTGTAGGTATTGTTGAAATTTGTTTTTGTCATTGAATATCTTGTTTTCTCCATCTATGAGGACTGAGAGTTTTGCTGGGTATAGTAGCCTGGGCTGACATCTGTGTTCTCTTAGGGTCTGCATGATATCCGTCCAGGCCCTTCTGGCTTTCATAGTCTCTGTTGAAAAGTCAGGTGTGATTCTAATGGGTTTGCCATTATATGTTACTTGGCCTTTTTCCCTTGCAGCTTTTAGTATTTTTTCTTTGTTCTGTATACTTACTGTTTTGATTATTATGTGGCGGGAGGATTTTCTTTTCTGGTCAAATTTGTTGGGTGTTCTGTAGGCCTCATGTATTCTAATTGGCCTCTCCTTTAGCTTGGGGAAATTTTCTTCAATGATTTTGTTGAAAATATTTTCTGGGCCTTGGAGAAGGGAGTCTTCTTTTTCCTCTATACCTATTATTCTTAGGTTTTGTCTTTTCATATTGTCTTGCATTTCTTGGACGGTCTGTGTCAGGAATTTTTCGGATTTAACATTTTCTTTGACAGATACATCGATTTCTTCCATTGTATCTTCTACACCTGAGATTCTTTCTTCCATCTCTTGTAGTCTGTTGGTTATGCTTCCCTCTGTAGTTCCTGTTTTCTTCCCTAGATTCTTCCTTTCCATTATTTCTTCCATTTGTGTTTTCTTTAATTTTTCCAATTCTATCTTCAGGTCTTGAGTTGTTTTGTTTACTTCCTTCACCTGTCTGATTGTACTTTCCTGTTTTTCTTTTAGTTCCTTCAACTCTGTTTCTATCATTTCATTCAGTGTTTTAAGCATTTCCTTTCTAAAGGCCATAAACTGTTTGGCTGCAGCTTCCTCTATTTCTTTACGGATGGCAATATTCTGTTTGAGTTTATCTTCCTCTATGTCTTTACGAATCTTATTTGTTTCCTCTCTTATCATCTTCATGAGCATACTTGTTAGGTCATCTTCTTGGATTTCAGTTATGGTGGGGTGTCCAGGGCTACTTGCCCCTGGGTAACTGGGTTCTGGAGATGCCATATTGCTCTGTCTTTTGTTGCTTGAGCTTTTACGCTGGCCTCTACCCATTGTGTTATCTTAGGAGTTTGGGGTTATTTTCTGGTGGTTCCTGGGGATCCTGTGGTGGAGAGAATCCCCTTTGCAGAAAGCTGGTTTTTCCTGAAGGATGTCTTCTCAGCTTTTTGGGTATAGTCCCTGGATGGCTGGTGTTTTTTCAGGAGTTGCTCACCTCAGGGATATAGACCTGAGTGGTAACTGTGGTCTTTGTTAGTCGAGAGGGTTCTCCTCTCACCCAGGGAAGTCCTGAGGGCAGCTGCCCTGTTTCTGGGTTTCTTGTTGCAAATTTAATGATCAGCTGCTGTGACCCAGTTGGACATCAGGTGCACTTCAACTGTTTGTGCCTGTGTCTGGAGCACAGCTGAGTGCTGGCGCCTCGGCCCCACTAGACTGCTAGACTTTTTCTAGGGAAGGATTGGGTGATTTAGATCAGTACAGTTTCCTTCCTTCCCCATGGATTCTCTGGAGACAAGGACTCCTAGTGTCTTTTTTTGCCCTGGTGCACACTGCTCAGTGTCCGCCAGCTGGCTGGCCACAGAAATTTGCCTGTGCCTGGAGCACAGCTGTGTGATGGCGGCTCAGTCTCTGCCAGCTGTCTGGTGCGCAGAAACTGCCTGTGTCTGCCTTTGCGGCTTTTGGGAGCCTGAGTGGCTCCCTAAGCTGGGTAATTTTCCGGGGACCTTTTCAGGTTGGGGGTGAGCTGAGTGCTTTGAGATCAGACCGCCGTTTCTATCTCTGGCGGCGAATCAGGAGCGCAGGCAGGCAGGGCTCTGTGCCAGAACCTGGGTCCCAGGCTCTTGCTCTGGGCTGGCTCCTGGGGTGCCCGTGGAACCCGCCCGAGTCTTTTCCAGGGGATGTCTGGGTGACCTAAGTCTGGTCCCAATCATTTCCTGTACCCTGGGGTTATTTCTCGACTGAAAATTCCAGTCTCTGATAGTGTGGTGCCCAAGGTTCAGTCTGGGACCGTGACCAGAGACACTGGCTTGTGGCTCTGGGCTGGGGCTGGGGCTGGCGGCTGGCCGCCAAGCCTCTGGCGGAACCGGGATCTCTTCCGCGGTTTAGCTGGGTGAGTTAAAAGCTGATTGAATCCCCCACCGTGGGGTATCCTCTCACCTGGGAAACACAATGACTGTGTTTTATGGCCGAGAGTTCTGATTGCTGTTCACTGTGCTGATCCTGCTGTGCTGCTGCTCAGAATGAGAGTCCTCCCGGCGCCGCCATCTTGCCCCTCCCCTCAAATTTGTATTTGAATGTGTATTTTTTATTCAGTTTTCACTTTTCCTTTTCAGCTACTCTCAAATATATCTATAACTTTCTTTTACAATCATAAATAAGGTAACTAGAGTTTTGCAGATAAAGCCTGGGCTCTAACATCTTCCAAAAGCTATGCTTGGCCAAATTTCCTCTATATTCCAGTTAAATAGATTAAAAAGTCCTTAAAAGCAGAGAGAATATTTACTCACTATGGCTCTGTTGGATATTGAGGAAGTGAACACTTGAAAGGATGCAGTTACCTCATGTGTATTTTTGTGTTACTAACACTAGTTTGAGGTTTAAACAACGTAAGAATTGACTCAGAGGGACAAAAAATAATGCATACTTAAACAATACTGTCGTAGATGTGTCCTGATCAATATTGTCTCTGATCTTCCACAAGTTGGTCTGAGAAGATCATTTTCACTTTTTAACAGGTCATCTTGTACTTCAAAGGATTACCTAGCAACATAGACAGTTTCCTTTATCTGTCCAGAAAGGTTATCTGTTTTGTGAGTTCTTCCTGTTCCTACAATCCAAGATGACTTCAGGTGTAGAGTAGTGATTTATCTGTATGTCTTCAGCTTTGAGGCAGGTTGAAACAGGGTAGCTAGACCACTTCTTTGGTGATTAACATGCCTAAGTGGAGAGGTGAACATGAGCCCCAAAGTAAAAGAGACAGTTGCAAAATTAAGCAGAGATCCTGCCTTTTGAGACGCAATTAGCTGTCACAACCAAGGACTCAGTGCTTCCTACCAAATGCAATTTTTATGTTCAGCATTTCTGTGTTCTCTTAAGTACTTAAGGAGGAAACTGATTGAAAAGATTGTTCCTGATATTTCCTTAATTAAACAATTGAGATTGGTAAGCATTTTTGTATGTTACATGGTTTAAAAACCTAATAATCAACGTTTAAATAAGTTAACCTCAGTTGTGTTGGGGATAGATTGCATGTGTTATAGAATATCCCACTGCAGCATCAAGATGTATAACTAATATAAGTTCACAAAATATCAAGTTAACATATTTTTAAAAAGATATTTCCCGTTTGATAAAACTGTGGACATTCCATGACATGTACAAGTTATATTTATAAGTGACCCTGAGCTTGATATGTTGAAAGCATATTTCATTTTTGGAATATAGTTTCTGATGGTATAGAGGAAACAGTGAGAGCTCCCTTTAAAAGGTATTGGACAGAACATCCTGTCTGTTAATTTAAGCAATCCGATAAACTGGCCTGTCTCCTGCAAGGTGAAGGACGCTTCAGAACCTTTAATGAACAACTTTCTGAATAGCAGTTACAAGCTTAGCTACTCACCATGGAAGAGTGATTAAGTTAGAGAGGATATTACCTTTTTATCCAGCCTCTCCTCTCATACACTTTGCCAGTGAGATTGAACAAGCTTGTGTCTGCACTGCAAAGATAGCATTGCTGAAAGTATGCATGTCCTGTAAAGCCAGATAGAATCATTCACCCTAAAGCTCTTTATCAAAGCTTGACTATGATTATAGAGTTGTCCCGTACATACAAGGAAGTATTACAACATATTTAATTCAACAGAGAAAAATGATGGAAATTATTCTTGGATAGAATTATATTTGAAAGGGAAAGAAAGACTTTGTATTCAAGTTCATTTTACTGTGAATTTTCACTTCTCATTAAGTAATTCAGGATCCTTTTATATTTAGAAAAAGAAACTCAATTGCAAGTTATAAGATTAACTTATATGTCAAAGTGGTTTTCCAAGTATATATACTAAACAATTAATACTGCCAAAATAGAATTACAAAAGTCTTAAGTGTATGTTAAAATCTGTAAATATTTAATGATTAGACCACCATAGACATTTGTCTGATTTAACCTTACTTGTGGAATATGTTCATGATTATCTAAAAGGCCTTGACAACTTATGTATAAACACAACTTCACTATACTTGAAAGAACATATCAGAATATTCATTCAAATATCCTTCAAGCACCAAATTCATAATATATAACAAGCAAAACATTTCAACAAATATACTTGCAATGAGTATATAGATAAAAAAAAAAACAAATCATTCCTATGCTCATCTTGCAAGCAGAAAGACTTTAGTTTAATATCTAGAATCCATCTAATAATTCGGGTATGATAATGAGAGATTATCTTTCCAGTGCCATGGTGGCAGAGACAGGGGCATATTTATATGTTTACACTTCAGCCTTCCTTGGCTGGCTACTGATTTTCTAGCCAATGAAAGAACACATACAAAAATGTGTGACCCAGGCAAACATGAACATATATATGTATATAGGTATGGATACTCCAAAGAAACTTAAAATGTAATCACCTTATATTAGGAAAAAAAAATGTTACTATTTTCCTCTTCAAAAACAGAGTTTCCAGCATGTGAAGGAAGACACTACCCAGAATCACAAATTAGAAACTAAATTAAAAAAAAAAAAAAAACTCCCATGATCTTAATCATAGACAATGAACTGTAGACTACTGGACTACTGAGACATTGAGACAGTTTCTCTCAGGAATGAGTTCCCTGATAGAATGATTATATAATAAAAAGTAGTCAGTGGCTACGATCAAAAACTCAAATGAGAACACATGCTGGAGAAGCTGTGGAGAAAGGGGAACCCTGCTTCATTGCTGGTTGGAATATAAACTTGCACAACTACTTTGGAAATCAATCTGGTGGTTTCTCAGACAATTAGAAATAGTGCTACCTCAAGATCCAGCCATACCACTCCTAGGCATATATCCAAAAGTTGCTCAAGTATACAACAAGGATATTTGCTCAACCATGTTCATAGCAGCTTTACTTGTAACCAGAATCTGAAAACAACACAGATCTCTCTCAATGGATGAATGGATATAGAAATTGTGGTACATTTACACAATGGAAAACTACTCAGGATTTAAAAACAAAGAAATCATGAAATTTACAGGCAAATGGTGAGAACTAAAAAAGCTCATCCTGAATGAGGTATCTCAGAAGCAGAAAGACACGCATATTATATACTCATTTATAAGTGGATATTAGACATATAATATAGGATAAACATACTAAAATCTGTTCACCTAAAGAAGCTAAACAAAGAGGAGGATCCTCTGTAAAATGATCAATCCTCTTGCAGAAAGACAAAGGGGATGGACATCGGAAGAGGGAAAAAAAATAGGCAACATACAGGAGCCTACTACCACAGAGGGACTCGGAAAGACTTTACCCAGCAAGGTATTGAGGGAGCTATTGAGACTCATAGCCAATCTTTGGGCAGAGTGCAGGGAATCTTATGAAAGAAGGAGGAGATAGAAAAACCTTGAGGGGACAGGAATTCCACAAAGAGAGGAACAGATCAAAAAATTCTGCGCCCAGGAGTCTTTTCTGAGACTGATGTTCCAACCAAGGACCATGAATGGAGATAACCTAGAACCCCTACACTGTGGCACCTCAGTCTCCAAGTGTGTTCCCTAGTAAGGGGAAGCAGGGGTTGTATCTGACATGAACTCAGTGGCTGTCTCTTTGATCACCTTTCACTGGGGCGGGGAGCAGGCTTATCAGGCCACAGAGGAAAACAATGCAGCCAGTCCTGATGAGATTTGATAGGCTAGGGTAGGGTCAGAGCAAAAGGGAGGAGGACCTCCCTTATCAGTGGACATGGGGAGGTGCGTGGAAGGAGATGAGGGAGGTAGGATGGGATTGGGAGAGGATAAAACAGGGGGCTACAGAGGGGATACAAAGTGAATAAACCGTAGTTTATAAAAATACAAATAAAATTTTAAAAAGTGGTCAGTCTTGAAAACATGTACACACAATCAAAAAAAGATGGACCCAGTGGTTTGTATTTAAATTTTTGCTCAAATATATGTAACAATAATAATCAAGAAAAAAAAAAAAAAGAAGAGGCTGTCCATTTGGAAGTGTGTGGAGAAGATGGGGTGGGGTTAGATATAGGAGACATGGTACAGCCTGTAGGAAGGAAAGGAAGGGGAGAGTGATATGATTATATTTTAATTAAAAATGTAAAATAAATAAGTGAAAAACAAAAGGAAGCAAACACTACCTTTTCATTTTAATGTTTATGCATAATTAAACTGGGATAAAATATTTTGCTAGATTTCTAATTTTTTTTTCTGTTTTCTTCTTGGTCCTTTTCAGTTTTAGAAAATATTTACTTGTATAACAAATAATCACTACCTACAAGACACAAATCAGATAAAAATACAAAGAAAACACATTCGAGGTAATAAAGGAAAAGATATTATAATATACATTATAAAAACATGATAGGCTAAATGGAAATATTTACTAAGTAAAAAGAATGAGAACAGAATCAGGGATCCTGAGAGGTCTGGAGTACAGTGTGAGTGACACGGAGTTAGAGGGAAATACTTCACCTGGAGCGAAGACCATTGGTGGTATCATTCTAGGCTTGGATGGAGACATTACAGACACCGGACATGTTACCAACTGCCCAGTGTTAGGCTCCCTAGGAGCAAAGTCTAAGAGAGAGTTTGGGATTAAAAAGTACTAAAAAGGATAAGTGTCCATAAATGATAGACACACTTGAAGAAGATGCAGGGCCATAACCCAGACCTGACCTAGCCTCAGGGAGTTTTGGGGGAAATTCTGCACTAAAAATTTCCTGAATTCCTCTGAAACATATTTGTTCTTTTTTTTTTTTTTTTTCTTCACAAGTTCTGGTCCACCTGGAAAAACATTTGACTGTGAGCCCATAGTAACTCAAGGGCAGTTGCAGATTGCATGGTGGCCACTCTGACTCAGAAGCTAGATAGAGGCCTTTTGACAGATATGATCTGAGTGGTTGTTGTTTCCTCTGCACCCTAGTGCCATTGTGAACTAAATATTTCTTTGAGAAATTTCACTTCTTGCACAAACAATAAGCAGGCAATTTTCATACCTTCTTATAGGACTTGCATTTTTCCTTTTCTCCTTTGATTTCATCTACAGTTTTGCTTTAAAAGTTTATAATAGAATCTTTTTTATATCCCACAGTTTCTAATATATTGTTATAGTCTTGTTGAGGGTTTTTGTTAACCCTCTGCTGCCATTGAACAATGAGAGTCTAGCAGCAATGTTAGCTATGAGCTGTACTGTCTTTTTAAATCAATAGAACATAAGCTGTACAATAGCAATTTTAGGAATTGCCATTTCAACATATGAATCCACTTTATACTTACATGACTATGAGCAAATGGCTAGGGGGAGTTTCAATATCCTTTAGTGTCTTAAAATACTTATTTGGAATTCTTGTAAGTACATAATTTTGCAAATTGCTTTTGTTTTCCAAATATAGTTATCACATATTTATTATTATTATTATTATTAATTACAATTTATTCACTTTGAATACTGGGTATAGCCTTCTCCCTTATCTCCCGATCTCACCCTCCCTTCTCTTTTCCCCCATGCCTAACTAGGTCACCTCACCAGAGGAAGGTAATCAAAGGGCAAGCAACCAAGTTTATGCCAATGACTGTCCCTGCTCCCCTTATTAGGGTACCTCCATGGAGACTGAGCTGCCCATGGGCTATCTGAATAGGATATCTAGGTCCTCTCTATGAATGGTCCTTGTTTCATTCATCAGTCACTGCAAGCCACATATTTATTCTTGTACTATAGCAGTAAGCTTCTATCTCATCTACATTCTGCAACTTGATTTTATGTTATGAGAATAAAATGAACATACATTTATTTGATGCATACCACAAATGACTTTAATTTTTGTATGATTACTGAAAGATTACATATGTAACAGTACAGAAGTACTGTCTTTCTAAGTACATGAATTAGACATTTTGTATTTCTTGAGAACATTTGGATATTTAACTATGAGACTTGAGATTAGGTTCATAAAATTAGAAAGATTTAAGGGGCTGATATAGAGACATGCTTAAAAGCATGCCCATGGCTCTAAAAATTCTGAGAAAAAAAAGAGTTGTTATACTTCTTTTGAGTCTACGTATTAGTCACATTTTTCTTGAGCTCAAGTGGTGGATAATGTATTGGTGCAAGTAGCCTTTAATGTATTAAGGCTTTAGATTGTTTCCAATTAGTACTGGGTATTATGTTATATGATACAAGACTTAAATTTCACTCACTTTAAATGTCTTTGCATTTTATAGAAACTAGAATATAGTTGCCAAATATCACAGCCCCTGGGACTGCCAGTGTTAGTACAAATTATGGGACTATCTCCACATCTTCTTTTATAGGAAATTATTCTTATCTTTCACTCCAATGAAAAGAAAACTGTTTTCTGTCTTCTCAGAGATTCGTACTTCTTTGAAGATGTGAGTTACACATTTAAAAAGAATTATTTCTTTTATTAAAAATATGTTCTTCCCAAAGTTTGGCCATAAGTTTCAACATCTGCTTAGAAAGTCTGCAGGGCAGAGCCTTTCAGAGGCCCTCTGTGGGAGGCTCCTAACTTTGGGCAGAATGCAGGGAATCTTATGAAATAAGTTGGAAATAATAGTAAGATCTGGAAAGGACAGGAGGTCCACAAGGAGAGCAACAGAACCAAAAAATTTGAGCACAGGGGTCTTTCCTGAGACTCATACTCCAATCAAGTACTGTGCATGGAGATAACCTAGAACCACTGCACAAATGTAGCCCATGGCAGCTCAGTGTCCAAGTGGGTTCCATAGTAATGGGAACAGGGACTGCTTCTGACATGAACTGATTGGCCTGCTCCTTGATGACCTCCCCCTGAGGGGGGAGCAGCCTTACCAGGCCACAGAGGAAGACAACACAGTCACTCCTGATGAGACCTAACAGACTAGGATCAGAAGGAAGAAAAAGAAACCCTTCCCTACCAGTGGACTTGGGGAGGTGAGTGTATGGAGAAGGGGAAGAAGGGAGGAATTGGAAGGGGAAGAGGGAGGGAACTAGAGGGGGGATACAAGGTAAATAAAGTATAATTTAAAAAAAGTAGGTTCTTTTCTTATAAAATATATCCCATTGAGGTTTCCCCTCACTTGACTCTTTCTAATTCCTCCCCACAACTTTTTCCCTTCAGATGTTCTTCCTTTCTGTGCCTCAGTAGAAAAGTACAGGCTTCTAAGAGACAGGAGCCAACCATGACAAATGTGACAAAATGAAGTATAATAAGATGAAGTAAATAATGACTACATCTTAATATTCACCATGCTGAAACAAATATCAAATATAATGACAAAGAAGTTAAAGATTCTCTATGCTTATTCAGCTGTAGGTTAAACAAAAGAAATGAGGAACACCAGTGGTGGGAGTGCATTCATTGCCTTTAATCCAAACGCAATCGAGGCAGAGGCAGGCCAGTCTCTGTGGGCTTGAGGCCAGCTTGGTTTACAAAGTGAGGTGCAGGACAGCCAGGGCTTTGCAGTGAAACTATATCTTGAAAAACAGAAAACAAATAAAAACAAACAAAAAACGCCAAAAGGGGAAAAAAAAAAGGAGGAGAATAGTTTGTAAAAGACATCCAATTTGGTGGAGGCTGAAGCACGGTGATGGATTTTTTTGCAGTTTTGACCTAAGAAAGAGATGAAGTCCATGTGGGCAAAGGAATAATATTGCTGTCAAGAATAGCAAGACAATGGGCCAGTGGACAAAAGCAACATATCTTCTTAGGAGAAGCTGTATTTGAATTGTGTATATGCAATTGTGAATAATTGTTGTTTATAATGAAGAAAGAAAAGTTACTTTAAAGAGAGATTTTTGGGACAGGAGAATTGCAAATTAAGGACTGTGAGATCGATTCTAATTAGAAAAATGTTATCTATACCAAACTCAAAAATATTTGAAAGAACTTCTTTGCCTTTAGTCACTAATAAAAACATTAATTAAACATATCTTCTCTTGACTATTATTAGTTATTCAAATGAACCTTAACTTATTTAATAATTATATCAGAATATCTATTTATAAGCAGTAACATATATACCTTGTTAGTAACAACAATACCCTATTACCTGAAAGAATTACAGTCAGATACATCAGTACAAATTGATAAAATAAAAATCAATGATATCATCTAATATTCAAATATTTTAACGTAATTATGATTCCTTGTTAGAGAGAGAAAAGACTCAGAAAAATTACTGTACTTATTCTCTTGAATATATTTGAAAAGGGAATAAAACACGTCTCAGTATAAAAATAATAATACTCATGTAAAGTAAATATTATGCTTATAATATTGTATTTAGCTTTCCATGCAATCAAATAATTAAAGTTTACACAATCTTTTACTATTTGGAAAATGTCAGCATCAAAATTTTAATATTTTTGCAATTCTGTAATGCAAATAATTTCAAAACAATACACTTAAAGATGAATAAATGTAAAAACAGGTTGAAATTTTTTCCACAATCTATCATGCCATTTACTAGTGTCTGCAGGATCTAGATGCTCAGTACACTTCAAACAAAACTAAAAGAAAATAGCTGCAGCAAAATCTGATTTTAATGCCCTATATACCGTGTAGAGTTTTGGTCTATGTATAAGCACAGACCAAATAGGATCTGTGATATATTACTCATATCAAGCTTCTTAAATTGTGTCTGAGGGCCAGCAAAGTATAAAGTACCTAAACATGGTACATACGGAAATCAATCTGGGGATTTCTCAGACAATTAGGAATAGTTCTTCCCCAAGATCCAGCTAAACCACTCCTAGGCATATATCCAAAAGTTGCTCCAGTACACAACAAGAACGTTTGTTCAACCATGTTCATAGTAGCAGCCTTATCTGTAATAGCGCGAACCTGGAAACAACCCAGATGTCCCTCAATATAGGAATGGATACAGAAATTGTGGTACATTTACACAATGGAATACTACTCAGCAATTAAAAACAAGGAAATCATGAAGTCTTCAGTCAAATGGTGACTGAGAAAAGATCATCCTGAGTGAGGTATCCCAGAAACAGGAAGACACACATGGTGTGTACTCATTTATAAGTGGATACTAAACATATAATATAGGATAAACATACTAAAATATGTACACCTAAAGAAGCTATGTAAGAAGGAGGTCCCTGGGTAAGATGATCAATCCTCACTCAGAAAGACAAAGGGGATGGTCATTGGAAGAAGGAGAAAACAGGAAACAGGACAGGAGCCTACCACAGAGGGCCTCTGAAAGACTCTACCTAGCAGTGTATCAAAGCAGATACTGAGACTCATAACCAAACTCTGGGCAAAGTGCAGGAAATCTTAGGAAAGGAAGGGGAAATAGTAAGACCTGGAGTTCACAAGGAGAGCAACAGATCTAAAAAAAAAAAAAAAAAAAAAAAAAAAAAAACTGGGCTCAGGAGTCTTTTCTGAGATGGAAACCCCAACCAAGGACCATATATGGAGTTATTCTAGAACTCCTGCTTGGATGTAGCCCATGGCAAGTCAGTCTCCAAGTGTGTTCCCTAGTAAGGGGAAAAAGGGATTGTCTCTGACATGAACTCAGTGGCTAGTTCTTTGATCACTTCCCACTGAAGGGGGAGCAACCCTACCAGGACACAGAGGAAGACAATTCAGCCAGTCCTGATGAGACCTGATAGGCTAGGATCAGAGGGAAGGGGAAGATGATCTCCCCTCCCAGTGGACTTGGGGAGGAGCATGGAAAGAGATGAGTGAGGGATATGGGATTAGGAAGGAATGAGGAAGGGGGCTATAAATGGGATACAAAGTGAATAAACTATAATCAATAAAAATAAATTAAAAGAAACTAAAAAAAAAAGGGAGAGATATAAAGATCAGGGAAAGGAGCTTCACAAGGAGACCAACAGAGACAAAAATCTGGGCCCAGGGTTATTTGCAGAGACTGATACTCATACCAAGAATCATGCATGGATATAGCCTAGATCCCCTGCTCAGATGTAGCCCATGGCAGCTCAGTATCCAAGTGTGTTCCCTAGTAAGGGGAACGGGGGCTGTCTCTCTGATCACCTCCCCCTCAAAAATTTTTTGAGAGTAGAGAGTTAAAAAATGTCTCAGGGATTTTTAAGAGTGGATAAGAGTGAATGTAAAAGTATCTTTTATTTGCCAGATATTATTATAGTCTCAAACACATACTGATATACTGATGAATAAGCTCACCCTTTCTATTTCCTTCTGAACTCTGGCTGGCTGTTTCTGCCTCAAACTCCTCTCCAAGCTGACTGATTCAATCTGGCTTCTCTCACCTTCTCAGTGAACTACTCTGCTTGGCCTCAAATTAACTTTGGCAATTTTTTCTAATCTTATGGCTCCTTCTCATTCTCTGGCTCATTATGTTTTCACCTTTGTCTAGCTTCTTCTCTCTGCAACTTTTCTCTGTATAACTGTCCTGGTTAAACTGCCTCTTTTCTCTCTCCCTTTCCCTTTTCTCTTTTGTTGTTTTTTGTTTCAAACAGGGTTTATCTGTGTAGCCTTGACTGTCCTGCACACACAGTAGACCAGGCTGGCCTTGAACTCACAGAGAACTGCCTGCCTGCCTCTGTCGCTCTGTCTCTCTCTGCTGGTATTACAAGTGTGTGCCATCAAGTTTGGTTTGCACTGTTCTTATAAGTTGGCTTTCTTTACCCTCTGCTCTCATGAGAATTGGGCATATTCTATTTCTGACTCATTCTTTATTTTCCTTCGAGCAAACACTTTGAGATAAGTGATTTACGTAATATTTGCCTTGCAGTGACAAATGTTGTTACAATCTTTGAGATTATGGAAATCAAGTATATATTTTTTGGCCATTCAACTGTTTTGAGACCAAGCAATTTGCAGTAATACAGCAATGCTTCAATAAATCCTTGAGTTGACGAAGGAAAACAATTAGAGAAATCAGGTGATTCAAGCTCCAGGATTGGGCTGAGAGGCAGGTGGAAAGGGATCCAGAAACAGAGTGAGAGGAAATGAGAGAGATGGAGAAAAAGAGTCACAAACTGTAGAGGAATTTGAATATAGCAGCAACATGGCTGCTCTGATCATGTCCAAAGACCTGCTATGTCTATGTGATCCAGCTGGAATCCAGACAGACTCTTAGCATACACATAATCCCAAACAATATAGGTAAAGTTAGTTGATAGAAGGATGCTGCCATGTTTGAAAGTGAATCATAGAAGAATTTGACAGAACATGATATGCCCAACTTTCATGAGAACAGGGAGGAAAGAGAGGTTACTTGAGAGAGAGGAGCATAGAAGAAGAGAGAGAGGAAACAATTTTACCAGGAAAGTTTTACAGAGATAGGTGGAAAAGAGAAGAAGCTAGATATAATAAAAGTCAGAATGAGCCAGAGAATGAGAAGGAGCCTGAAGATTAAAACAGATTTGTAGTTAATTTGAGGCCAAGCAGAAGCTGAGAGAAGCCAGGTTGATTCAGTTATCTGAGACAGGGATTTGATACAGAAGAGCTGAGTTGAACAACATGGCCAGAGCTTGGAAAGAGCTAGAAAGAGTGAGCATATTCAGCAGAAAACCCCACAGGCTGAAAACATTCTAGGTCTAGATTAGATTGTATGGAGGCAGGAAGCTTCCAGGGCTAGGACTAGGTTATCAGCCGAAGTAGTTAAAGTAAGTTGAAGAGAAGCAGTTGAAGAGGCAGATTCAAAAATTTGGAGTTGAATATTACCAGTATCAGAAGTGAGCTGAAACATATGTTTCATTCCTTAAGAGAGTTATATTAGAGCCTGGTTCAGTTGGAAAGCCTGGGCCCTTTAGAAAGGGGTTCACGTGTGTGTCTCCTGGCTTTTGGCACCACACATGTGTGAGGGGATGTGATAAAGGAAGTGTTGGTTCCTCAATATGGGAAAGTTTTTATTGGGAATAAGAGAAAGAAAATATTCAAAAGAACATGAAAGATGTAAAAGCAGTGAGATAAAGAACTGGATTGATTTGGCCAGAAGAATAGACAGAGTTATTCCTTGGGAAGTGGGAAAGAGGTAGAGAATACTGGAGAAAGTATAATAGCAAGAGATAGAGACTAGAGCATAGCAAAATCCAGAAGATGACAAGAAAGAGAGAGAGAGTAAAACAAGAAGAGATAATAAGTGGGGGATAAGAGATTATATATGTATGTATATATGTTTTTTATATATGCAATATAAATATTGACAGATAGATAATTATCTAGCAGTAATAGCAAGTTATAAGCAGAGTGAGTAGCTGTGAAGAAGGGAGAGCTGCAAGACTGGGGTGGAGACTTTAAAATGTATAACAAGCATTTGTAATACTGAAGGGAACTGGAAGCTAATATGACCTTTTATATGTAGCCATAGTCATGCATGTACATGTGTGTGTGTACACATACCATCAGAACCATATGCCCTTGTTTTCCAGAAGTAAGGGGATGACTCTTTTTGGCAGATGGAAAATAGTTTCACAAGTTCCTGGCTTTTAATTAACAATGAGAAATCCAGTTTGAGGCTCATTTCTGGATATATGGACTGGTTCTTAGAGTTCTGAAAAATGGGCCCTCAAACCTGAAACTTACTGAGATATATGTGTGTGTGTGTGTATGTGTGAGAAAGAGAGAGAGAGAGAGAGAGAGAGAGAGAGAGAGAGAGAGAGAGAGGATGTGTCATTCTTATGGCTTAACCACTTAGGTCAACCAATCAAAGAAATTTTCAACTTTCGATGTAAATCAAATTTTTGGTCTAGTGAGATGGCTCAGATTAAGTAATTGTTTTCTAAAACTATGGATCTGGCTTCAATTTCCAGACCCACCAAACAAAAGCACAAAATCACTCAGGTGTGCAAATTCGTGCATGCGCACCTGTTTGTGTGCGTATACACATCAATTTGCACACACATGAAAATAAACACATATACATATGTATACAAAATTCCAGAAATTCTGAGTAAGATACTTCAAAGCAAATATTGTCTGTGGTTTTATAAGACTGCATCATTTAGTGCTGTCCACTGAGCATAACAAGAGCTTTGCTTGACTTGCCTTCCTCTAAATAGGCAAGGAGTGATCAACAAGGTAAAGCCACCATCATTTAATATGGCTCACCAATCCAACTAAGGTCAACAAAGTGAATCAGTCATTTAATGTGGCTCACAAATCCAACTAAGTTGAACAAAGTGAATCAGAATATTATAAATGTTGATGTCTGTACCGAGGTAAAGACAGAACACATTAGGGATGTGGGCAAATCAGGATACCATGAGGGTGTGAAATGAGTGGTAAAAAAAGAGATATCTAAGATTAGTAGTTAGTGCTACAGTCTTGAAAAGTCATGTAATTTATGAAGTAACCAGTATCATGGAGATATAACACTAATTCACACAATGCTCTATCATATGTATACATTGTTTGACTCTTTTTGTTGTTGTTTGGAACAGGGTCTCATGTAGCTCAGGCTAGCCTTCACCTTGTTATATATCTAAGAATGACTTTAAATTCCTGATCCTCCTGGCTCCACATTACTAGGTTGGGAAATGCAGCATGTACTCTGGGTATTTGTCTATTTTCTACTGCAACGAGAAACTTAATATAAAGTAGATTAATACTTTCCTTTCATTGAAAATATATTTCTTTCTCAAATAATATACCCTGGTTATGGTTTCCCCTCCCTTATTCCTTCCAGTTCCTCCCTATCTTCCACCCCATCTGGATCTAGTCTCTCTCTCTCTTTTTTTTTCTCATTAGAACACAAATAAATGGGGAGCAGTGGCGCATGCCTTTAATGCCAGACTTATCATAAATTAATTGGAATGTTTTATGTGTGTTACTAGAATGATAGTTTGTTTACCCTCTTTGTGTATGTGTCATAATTGCCACAACATAAAAGCAATTTGTACAGAGTTCTTTTAGATTTTGTTATTTCTTTACTTGTTTATCTATTTATCCCTTACTTGTTCTACAAATGTTTAACTCCATTCTTCCTTATTTTAAGAACGCATATACTTAGTTTAATGCTCTTAGCTGTCATGCCATAACCAAAGACTTCAGCGTTAAAGTGCCTTTCTAAGATGTGCCAGGAGATAATCCATGGTTCTTCCAAATATTGCTAAGAATGATATGTTGTTTCTCATAAAAGTACAACAAATTTATGATTATATTCACAGCTTATACCTCACACTGAAACACAGAGACTATAGTTATAGGAAGAAGTATTATAAAGGCACACAGTTGCTGACATGGTCAAAATTAATTACAGTCATTCATGACAAAGCAATTGATTTACTTTTAACAAGATCCAACAGCGGTAATCCTTTAAGAGCTCTTTTTATTCTTGTCTATTTACTCTGGCATATTATTAAAATGGTGCAGCTATTTGAAAAATGTTTTGAATTCCAATGTTACTATTTTTAGACTTGTAAGTCTGTAGCTTTTATTTTTCTTTGTTAAGAAAGGGAAATTAATATATCATTAAATTTATAGCATAGATGTTTGTCTTATATACTGTTTATAGTGCTGCAATGAAATACCATGACCAAATTCAGGTTGGCAAAAAAGAGTTTATTTGTTTTACTCTTCTGTTGATCATCTAAGGAAGTCAGGACAGGAACTCAAATAGCGTAGGAATCCGGAGGCATTCGCCATAAAGATGCCATCATGCTTACAGGCTTGATTCCATGACTTGCTTGGCTTGCTTTCTTGTAGGCCTGAAGAGCACCAAGAGCAGGAATGGCATCACCCACCTTAGGCTGGGCCCTGCCTTATCAATTACTAATTAAGAAAATGTCAGAGTGCAGGGAATCTTAGGAAAGAAGTGGGAAACAGTAAGATCTGGAAAGGACAGGAACTCCACAAGGAGAGCAACAGAACCAAAAAATCTGAGCACAGGGGTCTTACCTGAGACTGATATTCCAACCAAGGACTATGCATGGAGATAACCTAAGACCCCTGCACAGATGTAGCCCAGGGCAGTTCATTCTCCAAGTGGGTTCCATTGTAATAGGAACAGGGACTGTCTCTGACATGAACTGATTGGCCTGCTCTTTAATTACCTCCCCCTGAGGGGGAAACAGCATTACCAGGCCACAGAAGAAGACAATGCAGCCACTCCTGATGAGACCCAAACAGACTAGAATCAGAAGGAAGAAAAAGAATCCCTCTCCTACCAGTGGACTCGGGGAGGGACATGTGTGGAGAAGGCAGAGAAAGGGAGGAATTGGAAGGGGAGCAGGGAGGGAACTAGAAGGGGGATACAAAGTAAATAAAGTGTAATTAAAAATAAAATAAATTAAATTAAAAAAATTTAATGTATAAGACTGAAGGAAAATAACAGTTTCATACGTGTAATTTTTAAATTTAAAATCACTAAAAGACATCAAGCTATGTAAACTATAGGTTAAGAACACAGATGCTGCATTGGAAGTAGAGAGGAATCTCAAATGGATATCTCTGTTGATCATAACTGTGGACAGATGGCATACTTTCTTAGGAAACTCATACCATTCCTGAAACCAGAAATTTTGGTGAAGCTTTGTGGTAATAAGTAAATTTTTAAAAGCCCATTATGTGTCATTCTGCTTTGTAAAAATGCCAGGTATGGTCTTGGAGTGTCAATCACTACCTCATTATAATGTATTTTAGAATATAGCTGTCTTTATACACTTAGCTGCACTTTCATTTCATTTAGGGGAGTGATAACTAGGTCCAATTTTAAAATCTGATTTATCATGAACCTTTGTATTCTTTGAATAAGTAGCTGGTACTTGACTGTGACCCTCATTACCTATAGCTGTGAGGTCTTTCCTGCCATTGTTCCAATGCACTGTCTGAGAGCTTCTGCCTTCCAATTTTACAGAAACCTAATTTTGGTTTCAGGCATTGTCCTTTTTCATTTTCTATATAACAGTGGGCACCAGGAACACTATGCAAAACCAAAGAACATAAGAGGGGCCTGGGTTAGTCATGGAAGGTTCATTTCTCTGGCTATTTTGAAGTTTTCTTGTTATTAAGAAAGATTCTCAGCTTGTTCTTTCACACATTGTAGAGTCTATTACAAGTTATACTCACACACTGAAGGAATAGAGTCATTAGCAATGCCCCTATGGAAGAAGAACACTGAAGCTAGTTTTCCTGGTTCCAATTCAAGCTTCACTGTGAATGGGTTATCTTGGCAAAGAAGTGCACCTTTGGTGCCCTGATTTTCTGCTCAGTGACACTTTGTCCTTGTATTACATAGAGCTAGTATAAGGAATCAAACACACACACACACACACACACACACATACACACACACACTCTCTCTTTCTCTCTCTCTTTCTCACACACACATTAAAGTACAAATATTCAAGGGTTAGTGGTCGATATCATTATTTCAGGATTTGCTCCTAGAAAATGGGATCTAATTCATACAAATTGTAAGGACATATGAGAAATTTACAAGTCTTCCAGGGTCAATGATTCATTGAGAAATTAAAAGATCATTATAGATAAGAATTCTAGAGGAACAGAATAGAACGCACATAATTGTAAGGCTCTCAGGCAATAGGATATAGAGGTCTTGATGAAACACATGGGAAAGTATTCATATAGTACAAGAGTGATAATTTTATTAATTTCTCTCTCTCTCTCTCTCTTTTTCCTTGAGAAAGAGTTTCTCTGTGTAGCTTTGGCTGTACTGAAGCAGGGTGGCCTTGAATTTAAGAGATCTGTCATCTCCACTTTCAGAAGACTGGGATTAAAGGCATGTGCTACAACTGTTCAACATTAATTGTTATTCAGAAAAATAACTTGGTCAATTGTGAATTGAAACAGAAACAAGCATGTGTTTAGGATAGTAGAGAACACATTTTGAGTTCAAGAAATCTGGTGAGAGTTACTATTTAAAAAACAGATACTTTGTGAAAGAAGACTCATTAGAAGGATATTATCATTAGAGATAAAACAAATCATGATTACAGAAACAGATGAGAAAATTGGATATGAACTTTGGACAGCATTGGCATCATGGCAGTAATTCCCGAAACTAAATTAAATTGCAAAAAAATAATCATAAGAAACCAATTTTTCACTTTTCCTCAAAGTATTAATTTATCATTAATGTTCATAAAATTAATAAACAATCAATTCAGAGTCATTATGATCCTTCGTGATATGACTCCTATAAGGACTGAGATATAAAACCTAAAACTACAGTATAATTTAAAACATACAAACAATGGGAACATAGTTAATTCCAGGAGAAAACTGTTAAGGTTGCATCAAGAAAATACAAACATACAAACAAAAAAACCTGGTAAGTGGAAGAAATGAAAGTGAAAAAAATAGAATTTAGGTAATTTCTGTATCTGTATAGTTTATTTATGTAGATACTTTATGTAACTAACTGGCAATTTTTCTTAAAAAGGAAAACCCCAAGGGAACTCACAGACTTTTGGCTTGCTCGGTTATGGGCGATAGCATCTATCATGAAACTAATGAACACCAAAATATGAGTTGCATGTAAATGTGTTTTACTCACTTAATGTATTTGGCTTGTGTAATTTGTTGCCTATATTGACATAGCACATAATTTGTTGGCTGTATTTCCAAAGTGTAGACAGACTTCCATTTTTGAGTTTTGATATAGAGGGGAAAAATTAGTTTTCCTAGAAGCTGTAAGTATCGGTAAGTATTATTTTGATACATGTTCAGGAATTTATTGGTTGATTAATTATACTCATTTCCTTAACCAATAGAAGCTTCATAATTTTTTCCATGTTTAAATTTAGACACTATGCTTCCTCAGGAATTTTGTTTGAGAAAATACTGTGGTTAAAAGAGCAGAGTCATCATTTTAACTGAAGTCTTGATACTTCAAGTTCCATTTCTAAGCTACACCATCCCATTGTTATCAGTGGCCATGAGAGGGAGGGCATGCCTTACACTGCCTGCATGGCCAGGAACAGGAAGCTGGATGGCCCAGAGACCCAGGATAGCACTCAGGACTGATAAGACAGTCAATGAAACTATTGTTAATGGTAATCTGCTGTACTCGTAGATCTGCCTACTTAGTCCAATCATCATCAGAGAAGCATCCTCCAGGAGCTGATGGAAGCAGATGTAGACATCCATAGCCAAACAATATGCAGAGGTTGGGAACTCTGCAGAAGAGGAGTGGAAGGACTGCAGAAGCTGGAGGTAGTCAAAGATACCATGAGAACATCACCCACAGAATCAACTAAGCAGGGCTCATAGGGGCTCATGGAGACTGATCATCAATCAGAAACTAAATGAGTCTATGCTACGTCCTCTGTACACATGCTATGGTTGATTAAATTGTGGATTTTGTTGTCATTCTAACAGTGAGAATGATGGTGTCTCATTCTCCAGAAGGTCTGTTATTTTCTAAAGGGAAATGGAGGAGTAATGAAGCTGAGAGTAACAGAGGAGTGTTTTGAAAAACTGTGGACAAGTGGAGGGAGGAGAGGCTGCAGCCAGGATGTATTGTATGACAGAAGAATTAATAAAAGAAAAAAATCCACAAAATCTTTTAGATCAAGTATTTTATTGAATGGTGAACCACATTCAATTGATATTGAATATTGAATAAGTGGAAAGAATATTTCCACTTATCCTGTAACTGGCATAAAATCATTACTGTGTTTGGTAGCCAAAATAAAGGAGCATTAATCTTGTGTTTCTTTTACTTTTGTGATTATAATGTAGTTGAATAATTTTTATCTTTCTTCCATTCAATCCAAATCATATACTCCTCATTGCTCTCTTTTTAAGTTATGGATTCTTTTTTCATTGTCATTTTACACATATGAGTATAAACAGATATACAAAGGAAAATGACTGCTCTGGTAATGGATCACATTCAATGACCTAGGTCTGTGTGATACAGCTGGAATACAGATGTGCCTTTATTCCACACTTTTATCCCCTCTGGCTGGAGTACAAACACACCTTTAGCACAAACCTCTAATTCCAAAAAGTGACTAGAATTGAAGGACAAACAAAAATGCATGAGTCAGAGAAAGATTTGACAGAATGTGGGAGAGATAGGATATGCCCAACTCTTAAAAGAAAAAAAAAAGAAAACAGGAAAAGAAGCTACTCAAGGGGAGGTGAGGCTATCTCTGGCATGAACTCAGTGGCTGGCTCTCTGATCACCTCCCCTTGGGAGGTTCAGTCTTGCCAGTCCACAGAGGAAGACAATGCAACCAGCTGTGATGAGACCTGATAGGCTAGAGTCAGATGGAAGTTGAGGAGGAACTCCCCTATCAGTGGGCTACTGGAGGAGCATAAGGGCAAAAGAGGGAGGAAGGGTGGGATTTGGAGGAGACAAGGGCAGAGCCACAGCATGAACACAAATTGAGCCCCTATGAGCTCTCTCTCCTCAGTTGATTCTGTGGGCTATATTATCATAGTGTCCTTGAAGCCCTCTGGGTCATACACTTCTTCCTCACCCTCTTCCGAGGAGTCCCCAACTAGAACCATAATCACTGGTAAAAGGTTACATCTAAAAAAGCCCAGTTTTGATCACCTACTATTATTTTCCTATTTAGGAAGCCTGTCAGCATTTTCACAGTAACCATTTCACAGGAATTCTGTTCTGTACACACATGCTTAGACCAGTTTAGTACACAGATGCTACCTTAATTCTAGATGTTACTCTGGCTTCTTCTCTTTCTTTTTCCTACTACTTCTTTCACCCAGGACTTTGATTGTTTTAAAATTATTGAAATTTCCCAACATGAAAACAACTGCTTTGGGTAGAAACACACGATCATGGAATTCAGTGTACGCTCACTGACACTTAATCATTTAAAAATATATTCTAGTTTTTACGTATTTTAGAAACAGCCATCGTACTTAGAACTCTTCACGTTTGCTTGTGAGATGTTTTCAAGTTTTATCTTTTTATTATTTAAAAGATTATAAAAGACACTTAAGATGAAATAAAAAAAGTGCTAGTTCTACAGGTCTGAGTACCTGTATTTAATGTCTAGAAACTGCAAAGAGTTCTGCCATGGACTAGAGAGATAACATGCATGCTGGTGGCTAAAAAAATGCCTATAACTAGTTCCGGGGAAACCCATACCACAGGCGTCTGCAACCATGCCTTGTATACTTTCCTTATACATACATACATACATGCAAGTACTCTGTTATAATAAAAATAAATCCTTAAAGTTAAATGGCATTTATGGTGGGACACACTGGCAATCCCAGTGCTCAGAAAAAAAATTCAAGACCACTGATCAGTCACACCATTTTCATAATTGTTCTTCTAGAGCCATGAAGAGACACTATGCCCCAGCAACTTGAAGAAGCAAGAATTGATTGTGGGTTTTTTTAGAGTTTCAGAGGTAAGTCCATGATCTTCACCTTTATGCATGTGGCAGCAGGCAGGCAGATGAGCCACTAGTGAAGTAGCTGAGAATGTGCAGCAAATCAACAAATAGGAGGCAGAAATAGAGAAAGAGGGAGAGGGTAGAGTGTGAGGGAGAAGAAAAGGGAAAGGGAGAGGGAGAAAAAGGATGAGGGGAGAGGGCTAATTGCATATGTCAAGGGTTTTAAAAATGTAAAGCTCATGAGGACACATTTTCTTAAACAAAGCAACAACTCTTGAAAAATGACACATCACCTAATCATTTCCAAACAGTTTCACCAACCATGGATCAAGTAGTCAAACATTTGGGCCTATGGGGTCATTATCAGTCACACCATCATACCAGTATACTTCATGAGATCCAAGCCAGTGGGAACACAGTTTCAACAATGAATATGTATAATACCTGATGAATGATAACCCAGATTAACTTCTGGAATTGCTATGAACGCACAACCATGTGTAACTTGTAGACACATTCTTTGATGCATTTGCTCTTGTACACACACACACACACACACACACACACACACAAACATTCATGCTTCTACACACAGTGAGAAAGAAAGAGTGAACATTAACAGACCCATCCCACTTAACTCACAATGATATTAACTAGACAAATGGCTTGTCTCATTTCATTGCCTTTCTCTGTTTTAAAATTATATTTTTAAATTAAAGATAATTTTACACAATATATTCTGTTCTTTCTCCTTCCTCATCTGCACCTAGAATTTTGCTACTTCTCCACAACTCCCTGTCTTTCATCTCTCTCTGTTTAGGAAACAAGCAGAAAAAAAAAAACTATAATAAAAGAAACATAAAGAAACAGAAAACACAGGAAAAACATGTGAAACAGATCAAACAGAAACTCACATGTAAACACATGAAATATCCAAAATGATAGTATACAAACAAAAGACCAATTGTCCTGCTGCATCTCACTGAAAGGCCTTTACGAAGAACAAGACTTGTATGTCAAAAGATTTTCGGTACAGCTGGGGGTACGGGAGGAAAAGATTTCCTCTGAAACAAGGATTATGGCTGGAAGGTTCAGTGAAGAAGCATCTCGTCTCCGATGGCCATGATGGAGGAGTGGAGTGAGAGAGAAATCTTATGTAAATTTGAGACAGTATAAACCTTGGGATGGGTTTCAGGGGTGTGTGTGTTTGAGTCTCTGGGACTAGGGGGGGGGCCAAGGATACTTCATTTACATGCAGTAGCACAGTCCTATCATAAAAGGGGGATGCAGTACTGAATTACCTATGGGCAGTTGTTGGGGGACTCCACATCTCATTAGCATGGAGGTTATTTCCAGGAATCCTAGGTGCACACTGAACAGATTTCTTATCAGGAAAGGTCTGGGCCTGTAGTCTCCCTAAATTGACACTCTTTTAGAGGACTTCCTGTTTTCCCAAATCAGGGGGAGAGGAGGAAACAGCTGAGGAAGGGAGTCCCTCATCTTAGCACTGAACTCAGGAGCTATCAGGTAATGCCAAACTTTGACCTTTCCAGCAGGACTTAACAACCAATAAAGTAAGTAAGTAAGTAAATAAATAAATAAATAAATAAATAAATAAATAAACAAATAAATAAATAAAATAAAAAATGTCCAAAGAAAACATTAAGAGGCAAAACGTCTTCAAAAATATGACTGTTTTGTACTTGCCATCTATTCCTGGACATGGGACCTGCCCTTAAGTATGGTTCCTGTACTCAGTGAGACTCCATTGGAAAAAAAAAATGATTATTGTTGGTTAGCAACCCTTGCAGATAGCTTCTCTTTTAAAAATGGGGTTTGTGTCCACTTCTCTTCTCAATTTTGCCCCACATAAGGTTTGGATTTTTAAAATCCTGTGCTTGCAGCCATCGACTCTGTGAGTTCATATCTATGTTAGTCTTCTAGTGTATAGAAAACACTGTTTTCTTGGTGTCCTCCATCTCAACTGGCTCTTAAAAATCTTTCTGCATCCTTTTCCCAAAAGTTCTCTGAACCATGAGGAGAGGGGTTTGATACAGACATCCTGTTTATGGGCTGAGGGTTACACAGACTCATTCTCAGGACATTTCCTCTGAAAATGTCTGAAATCATATTTGCCTTTCTTAATTCATGGAAAATTATTCTCCCTGTGAAAAAACTAATGCGTATACTTGTGCCATCTGGAAGACCGCTTTGATAGTTTTCTCTGCTTTAATTTATGCTTCCCATTTGTTTTGTAAAGTTCAATTATTACAATGATAATATGCTATTTCCTACCCATCAAAATTAAATATGATTCGAAGCAAAACTCTTCTAAACTCCAGCTCAAAATTTTTGTGTAAGTACACTTTTTAGTGTTCATTTGAAAATAATATACTAGAATATATATTTCTCCATATTTAAGAAAATTTACAACATAACATAAATTGCCTTTGTACTGAAAAGACCACCAAAACTCCTTTAAACAAAATCATGAATGATCTGCATGCTTTTAATTATTGGGGGCCAGCTCTTGCATGTTACTTCCTATGATGGTTTCTAAGCAGATTTCATCAATTTATGCTTTCTGATTCCCTTATTTCTTGCCAATACTGACAATAGCCTCTCTTTATTTTCTTTTTTCACCTTTCTAATATAAAGTCCATTGACTTCAAAAAACCCTGCTTTTGTCTTTTATTACTTAAGTCCTAAAGGTGAGGCATCAGCATTCTAAAGTGTGTATTCATGGTTCCCCTTTACATTTCCCATAGTTGATATGATGTTCCTTAAGTACACAAAAATCAATCAAGGAGTAGACATAGATCATTATGCAATATTTCTTTGAATATACTCGAATGAGAAAAAATATAATTAAAATAATAAATTTTCAATGTAAATTATAAACTGAAATTTTCTTTATTACCAGTTTTTAGGTCAGTAGTAATGTTTGGTCTAAGAACCTAATGAACTCTATTTTATAGTATTATTTTATTTCTGTGTACCAATAGTGTAAATTAGAACCAATTTACTACCAATTATATTAAATTACTAATCTTGATAATAAAATATGTAATTTAAAATATAAATTATCTTCTTCCCTAGTTAAAAACAGGTTATCTTCATCTCAATTAAACAATATTAATGTAACTATCATTTTAAATAATTTTTAGAATTGGATGAATATACATTAGCTATTATTTATACTTTTTCTTTTTTACAATAGGAGATTGACAGCTATAAAATGTTTCTAAACTGTATTTACATGACAATAGTTGTGGAAATAGTACTTACGCAAAAGATTTTATTTTGTTATTTCTCTATCCTTGTAATAATAAATACATTAACTAATAAAATGTGAAGGAGAAAGTAGAAGTTTGAGAGATCCTCATTTTCTGTGAATTGAAAATATTCAATCTTTTTCATAAGTGAAATATCACATCTTTTTATTACTAATTATTTTTAAATTAGCAGCATCAAGGAAAAATTATTTTACTTGAAATGCATGCTATTATTAAAGTTACTTATTAAATGCTATAGCATAGTTAATTATGTGCAGTCCGACTATATCTTCGCATTTAAGTAGAGTTAATATGAAGAATAACTGAATCATTTCCAAAGTCTGTAGGTTTAACAAAGTACAAAGTTACAAGTGCAGCTCTTTTCTTGGACTATAACTTTCCCTTCTGGAAGGACTATAGAAATCCAAAAGACCCATGAAAGGAATGGAATTGAGAGTCTTACAAAGCTTGAGCCTGAATAAGGACACCAATTTATATGTTAATGTGGGTGTTAGATGGAGCCGGAGAAGGGTGAGAGTCAGCGTGCCTCAGCCCTACACAGAGAACTAAGGGCACCTAAGGAATTCTGAGATTGGGAGAAATAGTATTCCTCAGGAAAGCACACCAACTGGTTATCCAGTACCAAATGGTCAGTCCTGAACACATACGTACACTAGCAACAGTATACAAACTCAAAGCGTATATTGTATTTTGAGAGATAGGAAAGGTTGTTCCCTCCCTGGAGGAGGGAAGGGGCTACAGGATGTAAAGTAAACAAAATAAATAAATGAGAAAAAATATATTTATTTTTATGGTTTCTGTGTATGTGATGTATTTGGGCCCAGATTCATCTTTGAATTTTAAAAATAAAACCAACATCTTTTTTAAATATATATTTTAAAATTTATTTATTTTTTTATTAATTACAGTTTATTCACTTTGTATCCCCACTGGAGCCCCCTCCCTTGTCTCCTTCCAATCTCACCCTCCCTCCCTCTTATCCTCCCATATCCCTCCCCAGGTCTGCTGATAGGGGAGGTCCTCCTCCCCTTCCCTCTGACTCTAGCCTATCAGGTCTCATGAGGACAGGATGCATCATCTTCCTCTATGGTCTGGAAGGGCTGCTCCCCAGTCCGGGGGAGGTGATCAAAGAGCCAGCCACTGAGTTCATGTTAGATTTAGAGGCAGTCCCTGTTTCCCTTACTAGGGAACCCACTTGGATACTGAACTGCCATGGGCTACATCTATGCAGGTTATCTCCATGCATGGTCCTTGGTTGGAGTAAAGGTCTCAGAAAATTGTGCCCAGAGGTCTTTTTCATTCTGTTGCTCTCGTTGTGGAGCTACTGTCTCACCCTTCTTTCATAAGATTCCCTGCACTCTGCCCAAAGTTTGCCTATGAGTCACAGCATCTGCTTTGATACCTTGTCGGGTAGAGTCTGTCAGAGTTAAAACCCAATTCTGAGAAAAAATATAAAATTTGAAAAACAAGTTACACTATCCCTTCCCTAAAAGAAAGTACTTGGTAGGCAGAGACAACGCTTCAGAGGAAGCTGCTCTATTAGGTAGAGGACTCCAGGGATGTAGATTCACGACTCATCATACCTGCTTGAGTGGCCTTTCATTAGTACATTTGCCTTTGAGTCCATAAGTAATCCCAACATAGCCATTGGTTCACCAAATTAGACAAAGGTGAAGCTATATCTTTGTTCTGATGTCAGTTCTCTTTTGCAGTGAATTAATGTTTACACAGCCTCAGGAAAAGCCACACAACAAGAAATAATTTATTTTGTGCAAGAATATGTTATATATAAGCCTCAGTATGTTCATGTAATTACCAGTAACAAATCACAGTAAATTCTACCAGAGTGGACGCAGGACTAGCCACAGGATTATCAACATGGATTGCTGCAGCCATGAATCATCTGAAGGAATGGGCGGGCATGGGAGCTTTAGCAGGCCTTCTGGTGTTGGTCTCCTTGGTTTGCCTGTGGTATATATGCAAGATTAGAGTCTCACAACAGTGTGATGCAGCCATGATCATTCAGGCCTTTACAGCCATTGAAGCAGGACATTCTCCCAAAGCATGGTTGGATACCATAAAAAGCTAAAATGATATGCTCAGGATGCGAGGCTAAGCACTGCACTCAGGGTCAGCTGCTTTCGACCCAGAGAAGAGCATGTCTGGTTGCATGCGGGTTGATGCCCCAGGTCCCGCCTCTGAGAAAAAGGTATCAGTCGGGTCTGATGCTTTTTGGGTGG
The DNA here is from genome assembly GCF_030254825.1 of Meriones unguiculatus. Taxonomy (NCBI): domain Eukaryota; kingdom Metazoa; phylum Chordata; class Mammalia; order Rodentia; family Muridae; genus Meriones; species Meriones unguiculatus. The sequence continues at coordinate 91,524,229 of NC_083357.1, read as the reverse complement.
ATGACACCTAAATGAACATCAGTACAAAGTCCCAATTTATTTCTAATATCAGAGATCAGACCTCTACTCTTGCCTGATGCGTCTAAAACAAAAAGGGGGAACTGTGGAGAGCTGCGGAATGCTATGCCTTAAAGATGGAGCTGGTTTCCGCCTTCCACCTTCCCGATGGTGAGTGCTCTCTGTCACGAACAATTCCACATTTGGCTAAGGCTGAGGATCTGGCTTGCTTCCATGTATGTGGACCTATCTGCATTGCCCACGTGGCACGCCTGGGTTGGCTACACAGAGGCTATTTAAGCTGTGGGCTGGCTTTCCCCAGGGTCCGAGGATTGTTCAAGGTTCCTGAATAAACTGCATTGAAAAAAAAAAAATCTTCCACCTTTAGAACCTTGCTTTTACTGTACTCATAGGCTTTTCTATATCTGGCTTGCACTAAGGTTTAGTTGATGATAAGGCATGGGATAGTATAAATACATTGAAGAGAGTAGGAATACAAACTTTACCCAGTTTCTTCATTAAAACATGAATCTGAACTGGGTCTTCTAATTCACTGGTCACTACGGGTTTGTTTACAGTGTCTTCTCATCACTGCTATGACTAGCTGCAGAGCACTGAAATGCTCCTTGTTAGCTCCCTTCGTCTCTTAAATGATATGTCTGGTCTATTCTGTATATTGTGTCACTATATACATCTCTCCTGGATAAAACAACTATATCTTAAATGTTCAATGTAAAAATAATTTTTTTCCTAAAAATTATATTTTGAAATATGCATAGATAAATCTTGAAGCAGGAAGCATTTAATTGACCTATCTGGTTACATAGTGAAAATAAAATTTGAGTAGGTCTAGTAAAAATTAAGTTTTAATTTATCAACAGCCACATATTTACAATTATCTCTGACTTTTTTTTTCAAAATTAGTCATAATAAAATATTAAATTAATTTAAAACTGTGTAATTCAAAAATCAGCGCACACACATTGATTACTTACTTAATATTTGTAAGCAATAACATATGGAAAATATTCTAAATGAATGGTTAGAAATGTGATAATCTTGATCAATGTATAGTAATCATGTAAGTTTTCCAATAACATTTATGATTAATGAAATGAGTAATAATATAATGAGCAAATACATTAATTCTTTGTTGATCATAGCACCTACTAGAAAAGAGTATCATTGTTGTAGAGAGTGAAATGGTATATTTCTCAACAGACACACAGCCCTATAAAATTTGCCTGGAAAAAGCCTTTATAACATCAGACAATACGTACCCTAAGCACAGGACTCCAGTTTATGACTTTCTTCTAACAAGCAACCTTTTTTCAAGACCTTAGATACCCTCTGGATTTATAAATAATTAATCATGGTATGACTAATTTTTAAAAAGAATAAATTTTCTTAGGGACTATGCATGACTAAAATTTGAATTCTATCCTGAAGGTAAGAAAAGTGGTATAACAAATCTCAATCTGTTTCTTGCCAACCGATAATTAAAAGTAAAACTGAACTCACGGTTGCAATATGTAAAGGACATGTGATTATGACACAGAAGATAATCTGTATGCCTGATTAAACCTTTGCCCCATTTGCAGATCAGCTTCTTTGAGCCTTACTGACTTCTATACATAAAACAATATTTGCAAAACTCTGGAGAACAAACTAACTGCTTTCTTAGCTCAGGATTAGATTGAACTTTTGACAACATTTTACTTAATGATATAAAATGACATTTTCTCTATTGTATGTTCTCTCCCTGGTATCATAAACTATATGTAGGAAAATTAGTCAAAACTATCAGGTTTAATCTAGAAATTTAGAAACCCTTCAAAGAATTTCCGGTTTGTAGATGCAAGTATGTGTTATTTTAATTCTACTTGAGTTCCTAAATGTACCTCAAATAAAAATTTTATGTTCAATTTCAATGTTCAAATAAAACCACTACCTTCTAATATTTATAAGTATTTCCTTTGATAATACCGCAGAGAAAGAAAACTACTCAGGAATAAATTATTTAAGTAGGATTTCCAGCCAATGAGTGCAGATTGTAATAAAATATGATTTATTAAAAATAAATAACTGATACTCTCTCTTGCTAAAAACACAATCAAGAAAAATCTTCAATACCCCTCCTACTCAAAGTAATACCAATTAAAATCCAACCTGAATAGCTTTTGATTTCATTTAATTATTTTTATCTCTTCCAGTGGTTTGAAAGAAAATAGCTCCCATAAGCCCATTGGTAGGGGAACTATTAGGAAATGTGGCCTTGTCGGAGGATATGTGACCTTTTGGAGGAAGTGGTCACTGGAGGTGGTCTCTGAGGTCTCAGATGCCCACTTCCTCCTCCAGAGTCATTTCTGCCTGCAAGCTGCCATGCTTCTTACTATGACAGTAATGAACCAAACATCTAATACTGTAAGCCAGGCCCCAATCAAATACTTTCGTCTTGTCACAGCACTAAAAACACTAACTCTTGACCAGTATTCCAGTAAAACTACCATTATCCCACAGGCTCCTGTAACTAATTTCCATGGTTTTTACTTAATCATGTCTGTCTGCTTAAATTTATTTCTCATAAAATGCCACTTAGTTTTTCAAAACATTTTCATATGCCAACCAAATGAAACTGACCTTAAGGAGAACTGCATCCCAAATATTTTCAATCATTTCCTTTTAAATCCATTCTCTCTCTCTCTCTCTCTCTCTCTCTCTCTCTCTCTCTCTCTCTCTCCCTCTTACTCTATTTAGTATTACTCTCATGCATATGTACTTAGGGTTAACCACTTACTTAGGTTTAGATATATTGTAATGGTCCACATCCCTGAAAATGACTGATATTCTCTCTTTTAAGTTGCCATTAATTACCTGTAGCTCTTCATCTAAGTGTAGGGCCTTGTGAAATTTTGCCCTTTCCATGTTGAGATGTTAGCTTTTGTTGACATGGTGCAAGAATTACCTAAGCCACCATGTTAAGATTTTATATAAGTAGTTCCTTCTCACATATAGAATACATTGTTTTGAAGCAAATTTCCTGGATCTCTGGCTCTTATAATCTTGATTTTCCCTCTTCTATGATGTTTCCAGATTCTTAGGTATAAGGATTTTGTTATAGATATGAAAGTGTTGTTGATCACCCCACTTTTTTTATTAACCAAATTTTAATCATTTGTCTATGTCTCCAATGATACCTGCTGCAAAAAGAACATTTGGTGGCAGTTAAGCTACACGTATCCATGGGCATAATGATTTAGAATATAGTTATAATTTACAGTGGTTGAAAATAAAAACAACAGAGATGGGCTCTCCTAAGGGCTATGATGTTTGAACCATGGGTTGTTAACTAGGCTTACTGTACTGGGCATAAATTTGCTTCTACTTAGAAGGACTTATGTCCAGTGACATAGCCAATGGATATACCCAGCATATGTAGGTCAATACTATATCATTGGAGAGGAATTGTCCGGTTAGTTGTTGTAGTTATAGTACTGTACAGGAGGGTAGGATTATTGATTACTTTTCTCTCTTGTCACCTTATATACCACTTTCTGATACTATACAGCTTCTTCTCAGATAGGAGGCTTCAGCATAGTTCTACCTATTGGCCTCAAGTCCTAGGAGGGAATCAAAGGCAATAATAACATCCTATATTGTTTAGGAATTGTCTTGTACCCTCTAGGCAATAATTTGAAGAGATTTCACTAGACAGTTGTGGCACTTTCATGAAGTCTTATCACCATTTGCTTCATAATTCAATTTAAATGTGTGTGGGTGATATTTTCCCTTAGTCCTGCTTTATTTTCTATTTATCTTCTTGCTCCTCCCATTGCAAAGCATCCCTTTGTTTGCCCAATTTTTTCCTTGAGGTTAATTGAATTCTGCTATCTCCCTCTCTTGTTCTTCTTCTCCCCTCCCACAATGATTCCTTTCATCTCCCTGGTTTCTGTAGTGATCTCCTGTTATATACTCACATCTGAAGATTTGAAGAAGAAAACCTCAGACTAGAAAGAACATGTGTCTTTTGTCTTAATGAGTCTGGGTTACCTACCTCACTCATAAGCATGCATTCATTTAAGTTTCACGATTTCATTTTTCTTTGTAGTGGAAGAGTATTCCATATAAAACATATACTATATTTTCATTATCCATTCCACAAGTGAAGAATATTTGGATTGTTTGTATTTCTCAGGTATTCTGAATAGAACAATCATTAATAAAAATGACTGTGCATTAAGATATGGAGTCCTTTGAAAATATGCTAATCAGTAGTGTAGCTGGGTCATAAGGTTGATTTATTTATATATTTGTTGGATTCTCCATACTGTTTTCTAAAGCATCTGGGCTAGTTTCCTCACCACACAAAGACTAAGTTTTTCTACATTCTCTGCAGCATTTGTTGTTAGTTGTTTTCTTTTCTTTTTTTTTCACTTTTTACAATAATTTTTTTCATTAATTAGACTTTATTTACTTTGTATCTCCGCTGTAGTTCTCTCCCTCCTCCCCTCCTAATCTCTCCCTTTCTCCTCCTTTTCCACCCATGACCCTCCCCAAGTCCACTGCCGGAGGAGGTCTTCTTTTCCTTCCTTCTGACCCTAGTCTATCAGATCTCATCAGGAGTGTCTGCACTGTCTTCCTTTATGGCCTGATAAGGCTGTTCCACCCTCAGGGGGAGGTGATCAAAGAGCAGGCCAATCAGTTCATGTCAGAGACAGTCCCTGTTCCTATTACTATGGAACTCACTTGTAGACTGAACTGTCATGGGGTACATCTATGCAGGGGTTCTAGGTTATCTCCATGCATGGTACTTGGTTAAGTGAGTTGTTTTCCTAATATACTATATGCATTCTAAAGTAAGCTTATAAAGTTTATATATTTTTCAAATATATTTAGTGTCATTTCTCTTTCTTTACTATTTCTCCCTCTGTATTGTCATTTTTCATCCCTCCCTAGTTACAGAATCCTTTTTAATTTTTTTAAATTTCTTCTTTCATAAGATCTATGTCCTACTCTCCTCCTTCCCCTTCTTTCCTTCATCCCATTCTCCTTTGTTGTCCAGTCACATCAGTTTATAAACTCAAATCTAAAAATTTGTGGCAAGACTGACAAGTGAAAAAGAACATGCAGAATTTGTGTTGCTGGGTCTGCATAGTGTCACTCAGTATAATTTATTCTGATTTCATCCATTTAACCTGAAAACCATGTAATCTATTTCTTTACATATGAATAAAATTTCATTTTGTGTATATGCTATGTTTTCCTTATCCATTCATCAGCTGAGGTACATTTAGGATTTTTCTATTTCCTTCCTATTGTGAACAGGTAACAATGTACATGATTGAACAAGTATCGGTGGAGCAGGATATCAAGGCTTTTGAACATATATTTATATGCCAAAGAATTATATTCCTGGAGCATATGGTAATTTCATTTTTACCTTTTTGAAAATCCACCTCACTGGGTTCTAGAATGACTGCACTTATATCCCATCAACACTAAATGAGGGTTCTCTTTACCCCATATAATCACTGACATTTGCTGGTAGTTGTTTTCTTGCTACACTCTCTGACTTGAGTAAGATGAAATAGCAAAGTAGTTTTATTTAACATTTTTTAAACAAAATTATTACATGAAATTGAAAACAAATGCACACAATTTGAAATTTATGTGACAAAATGCTTAATGCCTAATTTTGAAGTGCATTAACATTATACTTTAAGAAACGTCACTTGCATGGCTTCCAAGATTACATCTTGATGAATTCATTGTGCAAATTTTATGGAAAACAATCTTTTCAAAAAATGATATCAGTCATATCCATTTTTTTACTTTAGCTCAATAAGTTTTGCTATATTTATTTTACAAATATTTAAAATTCAATACTAGCTAATAATGAAAGAGCTAAAAATATGCTTTGCACTTAGAGAAATCTCCTCCACATTTCGACTAAGCCGCATCTAGCTGTGAGGGTTCCATTAAACTGGTTAACTGCTCAGCGCTTCAGGTTTGTCACATGTAGTAACGGAGAGGATTAGATGGCATGCAGCATGCAGAGTGCTTAGCACACATTACATGGCGTATTACCCACTTGATGATTGTTGAAGGTGCCATTACTATTATCACTTTAAATGTAAATTGCTTACAAATATAATGAATGCAGCACTGCAAATGTACTTTTTATTCTAGCCAAAGCAACAAAAGTTTTTAGGCCAATTAATCACCGAGTAATCCAAGAAAATAAAGTTCACCAACAACTTAAGTTAAGATTTTATTTTGTAGGATTTAAATATGAGATGAATTACCATTCTCCGAAAGAAACTAGCATCGATTTTTTTTCTCTATAAAGTCAATTTTAAAACGACATTTTTGAAAGAATACAAATATAAATTTTGGAATAGGTGGGCAGAAACAGATTCCTAGTTCTACAGTACATTGGCAAAGACTCCCCTCTTATACACATCTTAAAAACTGATGAATATTTGGAATCTCTGGCAACCAAGCAGCTGAAGAAAATTAAATCCAAAGACTGTTAAAAGTGTGAAATTGTACAATCCCCAGCTGATGTGAAAACCTATATGAATATATTCTAGAGCTCAAGCATTTTATTCAAGCACTTTTTCTTACTCGGCCACCTCAGTATATTTTTTGGTAAAATGTTGACTTTGACCTATTATCTGGTATTTTCTTCATTAAATTTCATGAATTTTTCATTCTAAGGTTTGAAAAGGCACATTCATTATTTTGATTACTCCAAGAAATGATGTAGTACTGTTAATTCATGAATTTTAACATTAAATAGGTATAATGATATCTACTGGCATCATCCTGCACTATATGTATACAAAGTAGCAGAATCAGGCAAGTGTTATGACCTAATTAAACATTGGTTCACCAAATACATAAAGAAATCTAATTTGAAACTTACATTATTTCTCGTTTCATAAACCCTCTTCCCTCTTGCATCACTATAGAGGTGTGACAGTATAAAACTCAGAGACTGTTTCTATTCCACTAAGGCAAATAAACAAATGCACTGTAGGAGATCGAAAGCCTTCCATGTTATCCATCATGACTGTAATTATGTCCCAGACACGGATAGTAATGTACTAGTGTGACAGTAAATTTTCACTATACACGTGTCAAAAGCATTTTCAAAGTCAAATTAACTATATGGCAAACTCTTCTTTTAGATAAATAAAAGGAATGCAACAATCCATCATGCAGAAATGCAATTAATTTTGCTGAATGACTGAAGATGATAAGAGACAAGCTGTTTGCTTTTGTCAGCATTTAAAAGATACTGAACATTTCACACCATCAAAATTAACCACCACCTGTTTTCTTATAATATTACTGAACACACAGTTGCTTTCACACAATAATCTTTTATGGGTGTCAAGATTGATATCATTCTGTCCATTAGAATATGTTTTGTCTAAAGTTTTGTGTGAGATGAATAAGGAAATGGGTGAAATTTTCTAAGTATTCAGAAGTTCTGTTCTATCGCTTATAGAGAGGAGATGCTTCTCAGTACACAGTACTTGCTTGATACACACCAGGCTCTTTTTTATCACTTGCACAAGCATACAGTTGTCTCCTTTAAATATTTTAAAATCTGACCGATTATTCTAAAAATTTCTAGATGTCATTTTAAAACTAGCATGCACATTATTCACTAAACAATAGAAACATAATGTTATCTAAAGGAGATTCGTAATTTGTATTTGAAAGAAATGTAAACTTATTTTAGAATTTACCGTGATGAAATGTGAAAAATATGACTGAATAATATACATATATTTCATTCAGAAAATTAGAAAATGAATATGTAATGAGAGAAAAGTAGCTAAAATTTTAATTTTGAATTGTAAGAGATACATTGTACATGTTAAGAAGCATGATTTATAAGTTTATTTCTGTAACATAACACTATGAATTTATGCTTCATCAACTTAAATTCACTGTGATTATTCACTTAATTGTGGTAGTTGAGATCTCCGGTATGTCACAGGCTAAATAGTTAATAACTTGAAGATAAGGACATGGTTAGATATGATTAAGAAGACATTATAAATATATTTAGAAAAAACATATTTACAAGTATTTGTATATATATGTATGTGTGAGTGTGTATGTATGTATTGCTGAATATGTCTATCAATATTATGATATAAGTCTAGAAATTATCTTGATTTATGGTATTAAGCCATTAATTGAATAAGCACCAAAGGGTAATTAAGAATATCTACCCTAACAACACCGCTTCCCTCATCTCCGTATCTTGTCTCATAATTCTAGAGAAGTCCATTGCTCAAGAAGTAACCACTCTTGTACTTATACCCCAAGTAAGATCCTAAGTAGAGTCCAGCAACACTCCGTAGATACTGCTCACCTTCTATCACAGCACCTCCTCTCCTTATCTCCATTTCTGTACCCACAAATCTGGCAAACGTCCCCTGCTCTACAGGAGGCCACATCTATCCAGAACTCTAGGTAAGACATTCACACAGCCCACAATATTCCTTTGAGTCTTCCCAGCTTCCCTAGGAGCTCCTCCTTCCTCATATCCATATTCCAGCCCACAACACTAGCAGAAGATGCCAGACCTACCAGAGACCTCACAGACACCAGAAGCTCTATAAATCTTCTGCTCCACCAGAGGCAACACCGGTTCCTGGAACCCAAAACGGATACAAGTATCCAGAAACCCAGAAATCCAGAGGCCAAATAAGTACTCAGAACCCTTCAATCCCCTGCTCTACCACAGACCATGCCAGGGCCCAGAGGTAATCCTGGTATCCCAAACCCCAGAGAGCACACAGGTCACCAAAAACCCATCAGAGACATCATACAGGACCCAAAGACTCCCGTGTCACCAGAACCACAGGGCAATCTCAGCACCAAACTTAGCACCAAAAACTATAATTACCCCAAAGTCAGATGACTAGAGGAGAGCATAAGAACATAGTCAACAGCCAAGGAAATAGGGTCCTACAAGAGCCCACATATCCTATGACAACAAACAATGAATATTCCAGTACAGCTGAAATAATGATCTTAAAACCAAATTTATGAATATGTTAAAGGTGCTTAACGAGAAAATGAATAAATTCTTTAAAGGAATTCAGGAAAATACAAATAAACAATAGGAGAAAATGAATAACTCCCTCAAAGACATATAGGATAATACAATTAAACATGAGAAATAAATGCATAAAATGTTTCGAGACCTGATAATGGAAATAGAAACAAATAAACTACAATAACAACAACAACAACAAAAATACTGAAGGAATTCTAGAAATGAAAACTCTAGGTAAGTGAACAGGAACTACCAAAGCAAGTATCTCCAACAGAATTAAAGAGATGGAAGAGAGATATAGAAGATACAATTGAAGACACTGAGAGATATATCAAAAATATTAAATCTACACAATTCCTGACACAAAATTTCCAGGAAATATGGGACACTATGAAAAGATCAAAAAAAAATAATAATGGGAATAGAAGAAGAAAATCCCAGTTTAAAGATCCAGAAAATACTTTTAACAAAATCATAAAAGAATTTTTTTTCCTGACTTTAATGAGGACGTGCCTGTAAAGGTACAACAAGCTTACAGAACATCAAATAGATTTTCTTCTTCAAAAAAGCAGTTCTTGAAGTTTTGTCATACAGGTCCTTAGATTCTAAGTCCAGCAGACAAGATTTGCACAGATCAGCTGAATAGACAACAACCAGAGACTCCTATAGCTGATAAAACCTGTGAGTAAAATGAGTGCATAAAGGTTAACTCACCACTCAGTCAGCATTAGAATTACAACAGGTTTTTTTATGGACATTGACATAACAATACTCAGCTTCATAGGAAAACAAAACAAAACAACAACAACAAAATTCCAGGGTACTTAAAAAAAAAATCTCATAGAGTAAAACATTTCTGGAGGTATCACCATCCCTGATTTCAAGCACTGCTACAGAACTAAACTAACAAAACCTGCATGGTATTGGCATTAAAACAGATAAGCTCATCAATGGAATTAAATCAAAGCCCCAGATAAATCCACATGCTTATAGACATTTGATTTTTGATAAAGCAGCTAGACTTATACAATGGAGAAAAAAAGCATCTCAACAACAAGGGTTGATCTATGTGGCTGCTGGCATGCAGAAGAAGGAAAATAGATCCATATTACCACCCTGTACAATACTCAAGTAAAAATGGATCAATGACTTGAACCTAAAACGAGATACACTGAACATGGTAGAATAGAAAGTAGGGAATATCCTTGAACACATTGGTACTGAACAGAACACCAACAGCTCAGTCCCTCTTGAAACTGAAAATGTCTGTAACACAAAGAACAGAGTCAGTAGGTTAAAATGGCAGCCTACAGAAATGGAAAAGATTTTCACTAATATCCAAATTATTTAAAGAATTCAAGAAATCGGCATAAACAAAGTAAATATTCTAATGAAAGAATGGGTAGAGATCTACACAAAAAATTCTCAGCAGTGGAATCCCAAATGGTTGAGAAACAATTAAAAAATGTTCAACATCCTCAGGCGTCAGGGAAATGAAAATCAAAACTACTTTGTTATTTCATCTTACACCTGTCAGAATGGCTGAGATCAATAACACAAGTGACAGCTCAAGCTGGTGGGAGTGTTAACTTGTACAACCACTTTGGAAATCAATATAGCAGTTTCTCAGTAAGTGGGGAATGAATCCACCTCAAGACCCAGCTATAGCACTCCTGGGAATATACCCAAGGACACTAAAAAGGATTTTATCCCAGCAACATGGATGCTCTGACAAAGAATCACATCCAAAGAACTTGGTAGATATGATCTATCTGGAATGCAGATATCCTCTGAATTGCAAGATGATCTGGCTGGAATCCAGAAACTTCCTTACTATACACCATTGATCCCTAACAATGAAGGTAAGTTTAGTTTATGGAAGGAAGCAACCATGTTTGAAAGTGCAATTGAATGGAGGGGCAGACAAAAATGACAAAGCAGAGCAAGATTTGGCAGAATGAGTCAGAGAAAGGATAAGCTCAACTCTCAAGAGAACAGGCAAAAAAAAAAAAAAAAAAAAAAAGAGGCTACCTAAGACCAGCACAGGGAGGAGGAAAAAGTGTTTTGTGTGTTTATTTGTTTGCTTTTTTTTTTTTTTTTTTTAAACTTATAGTTGATTACTGGGAGAGTTTTACAGAGTCAGGTTGCAGAGAGAACAAGCTAGACACAGATGAAGACAGAATGAGCCAGAGAATGAGAATATTTCAGAAGATTAAAACACATTGGCAAAATTAGTTTGACGGCTGAATGGAACAATAGATGATTTCTATCGTACGGTCCATGTTGAGTACATGGTAGTGGTCATTTACACATGGAAAAAAATTCTGCTCCCTTTAGCTGTCACATAAGTGTTTGGTGTTCACAGAAGCAGGAGTTGTGACTAGTCACAGGCAGGACGTAAGGTACCTGGCACTGCTTTCTCACAGGCGATGAAAAATGATCTCCACGTTAAAGTCGTTCCAATTATAAAAGGGACACAACCACACAGGCATTTTGTCAAATAAAATGTAGTTGTCACAATAATAGATGCTAGCTAAATATAGAGTAAGGTGACATATATTTCCAGCTTTACACCAATGATTCAAGGTTACACTTGAAAAAAGGTACAAACATAGTCAAATGTACATACGTGCATACAAACATATGTAGGTACATACATAAAACAGTTTATGCACATGCACACTTGCAGAGAGTATGTGTTTCTTAGAAATGTAAATTCAAAATCAAAAAGTGACTTGAGAAATTTCCAAAGCAGAATATGGGTAATTAACTTTAAAAATAACAATTTGTAAGTTACTTAACTTCCTAGTAAGTGACTGAAATTCTTTTAAAAATGTACCTTACTTCATGTATCCATTTAGATGAATTATATGGATATGCAATATGGCAAAATAATAATTTTATAGGTAACAATGTAAACAACATATAAACTATGTGTGTAAAGTACATAATATATATAATGTATTATTTAATATATATTATATATTAACTTGAGAAAAATAAAATAAAGCATATACTACAATAAAGGATTCCTATCAATCAATCTATGATTTTCATAGAACAAACAAGAATCAGTTGAGAATATGGCATGGAGTTAAGTTCTATACTTGCTAGTGAGGAATTTGTTTACTCTACTTCAAGATATATCACTAGCATGTCTTTTGCAGGTGTATCACTCTCTGGCAATTATTTGTATCTCAAGGAGGCTTATTCTCCAAATTATGTACAACTTGCTGGATCAAACTGCAAGTTTTTCATTGGTAGGCATAAACTAAATACCTTATTCATCTGCATCTGAGATATCTCAGAAACTAATTTTGTTAGAATTTCTCCTGTTATTTTGAGTTATAACAAAAGTTTTACTTTTTCGTTCTATTTAATACCACATTCAATAATTTACATATTCCAGTACAGACTTGTGGGTTTGTGTTTTATAACAGGTTAAATCCACCACCCGATTATTTATTCAATGTTGAGGTTCAAAGTACAAAGGAACCACTTCATTATTTTGCTTCTACGTCTCTTGCCACGCACTTAGGTTGTTTATTTACCAGCACATTAGATAATCCAGGTTCATTTGGAACTTAGTTTTTCAGCCTACTAATCAGTCTCTTACTCTTCCAAAGAACAGTAGTTAATTCCATGGAGCACTGATATTGTGAAGCCAGCTGTAGTGCCTTGTAATCAGAACATTTGGTAGGCTGAGGCAGGAGGATCAGCACATATTCTGGTTCTGGGGTGTTTAAAGAGTTCTTTACTAGGTTAGAATTCATAATAAGATGTTGTGGATATAAAAATGTTTTTCATTTGATCCAACGTGTGGGATGTGGGACTGATTCAGATGGTCCACAGCAGCAGACTATTTGCTCATGCTGGCTCTGAGAGGAGCTCTTTGCCAGCTACATACAGTTCAAATCTGAGGACTCTGGAGAGAGAATAAATGCCAAAGTCAAGAGAGTGAGGGCTCTAAGAAAAAACAAAAAAAAAACAAAGGCTTCTACTGCTTCCCTTTCGGCTCCCAGTTGCTGTTGTGAGACAGCAGTTGGAGATCTCCTGAAATGAGACTGGCTCTAAGGGACCCAATGACCTTAACCAGTAGGACGCAGCTAAGTGAACTCCACTCACTCTCCCACTAACCCTTTCTCTCTCCTACCTGATGTTGGGATGTTGGAAGGTATTAGGGTGGAGTAGGGAGAAAGAGATATAAAAATGTAAATAAAAGAGTTTTTTTAATTATGCCAATAGTAAGAACTTTCAGCAAAAATGTAAAAAAGAAAGAATGAAAAAGAAGATTTATATTAATACTGTTATGACACCTTCTTAACAGTTACTGCTAACCAGGAAATGCAAAATAATTTGTATATTACAATTTATATATTACATGTTATTACAATTTATGTAATATAACTGTGTGCTGCTGCAATCTGTATGCCAAGCATGGGTTTATACTGATGCTTGGAACTCTAATCCGTAAGCGACAGATTTATACATTGCTCTATCTACTATATACTAATAACTTCTTTGTACTTTCACACTGATGCTGATATCCATGCAATTTCTGATTTGCCAGGCAGTGTCCTTATAAAAACTTATTATTTCATAACTTAGAGTGCATCACTGTGTACATGTTTCATTCATGTTATCTTCAATTTTACAATTCTGTTTATAGTACAATTAAACTTTTTTCAATGGTATTCACTGTAGCTTAGTTTAAACCCGGCCATACATCGAACTTGACATCCAGTAAAAAGTTTGCCCTTCTTGCTTTCACTGTGACATATTTTGGTTGTAGCCTGCATCTTTTATAACTGATATTCACTATGTTTCATTAATTTTTTAATGTAAAGCTAAGAGGATTTTAATAAATGAAGAGCATTCTTTAGCCACTACTGGAATATTACATATGTTTTTAGTGCTAGTAATTGAAAATTTCCTCTGTTATTCTTGTAGTCAAGATATTTTTCTGAAGACTCACAATAGCCACCAATTGGTGTTCCACTTTCATACTCTTCTCTGTAATGTTTCTGAGCTTCATTTAGCGAGGTGCATCCTCAGTTAATTAAGTTTGTGTCAATCAATAACTCATGTATGTTAATTATTGAGTACTACTCAACTGAATGTATATCATGTCACTTTTAAGTGTGGCCATTGGACCTATGCTGTCCAGACTTCCTCTGGCAATAAATTGCAACATTGTCTTCCACGGTGGTGATACCAGGTTGCAGGCTTATTTGCAGTGATTAAGAGTTCCTGTCACTGCTCATGCAGCTGTATAGGGAGTTTGACGTTTGAAAAATTCCACAGGTTATTTAGTGATTCCTTCTTGATGTTCCAATCAGCATGTCCTTAAGCAAAATATGAGTTATGCATCTTTGCCTTAGGACACTCCCAGATTACTCTTTAACGACAGGCCATGAGAGGTGTTCAAAAGCTCACATTTGCTTCTCTTTTCGCTGCTTGTTCTTTGACATCTCTGCACATTGCCAGAACTTTCTGTTCTAAGGGGTCTGTAGGAACCCAAGGTCTACATGGGCCAGAGGAGCATGGGGGTTTTTCTTGAGGGGTAGGAGAGAAACTTCCTAAAACACACACACACACACACACACACACACACACACACACACACACACCCTCACACACGCACACACACAGTGTTAGAGGAAAGGAAGTAACTCAAACCTTCTCTTTCTCCAGAGAGAAGGTGGATGATGACTGCATGGACATAATGTAGTGCTGTACTCAAGAGAGAAATATTTGTGAAGTGACTTTGCCAGTTTTCCTCCTTTTTGGTGAGTGCCTCAATTGTAATCAAGTAATCGTGGATTACTTGATGCAATTACATTGGCCCCTCAATGTATCTGTTAGGCTGTTATGTTAAGTTTCTCTTCAATACTCTGGTGGGTAGAGTGTTTCAGAGGTCCTTGTTTAAGGCTTCTGTCCTGTTCCTAGTCTTCTCTTACTTTCAATATCTATCCTGTTTGCCCTTCTGGGTGAGGTTTCAGCCTCTTCCCTAGGATCCTCCGTGTTGTTTAGCTTCTTTAGGACTGTAGATTTTTAAATGTTTATCCTCTATTATATGGCTAATATCCATTTATAAGTGAATACATATTTTATGTGTCTTTCTGCTTCTAGGTTACCTCACTCAAGATAATCTTTTCTAGTTCCCACCATTTGCTGACAAAGTTCATGATTTCCTTGTTTATGATTGCTGAGTAGTATTCCATTGTGAAAATATACCCCACTTTCTGTATCCATTCCTCATTTGAGGGATATCTTGGTTGTTTCCAGATTCTGGCTATTACAAACAAAGCTACTGTGAATATAGTTGAGCCAATGGCCTTATTGAATGGTGGGGTATCTTTTGGCTATATGCCCAGAAATACTGTAGCTGGATCTTAAGGTAGTACTATTCCTAATTTTCTGAGAAAGCACCAGATTGATTTCCAAAGTGGTTGTACAAGGTGACATTCTCACCAGCAACAGAGGAGGGTTCCCCTTTCTCCACAACCTCTCCAGCATGTATCATCCCTTGAGTTTTTTATCTTAGCCATTCTGATGGGTGTGAGGTAGAATCTGAGGGTCTTTTTGATTTGCATTTCCAAAATAACTAAGGACATGGGAATTTCTTTAAATGTTTCTCTGTCATTCGATATTCCTCTGTTGTGAATTTTCTGTTTGGTTTTGTACCACAGTTTTAAATTGGATTACTTGGTTTATTAGTTTTTAACTTCTTCAGTTCTTTATATTTTCTGGAGATTATTAGCCCTTTGTCAGAGGTAGGGTTGGTGAAGATCTTTTACCAGTCTGTAGGATGTCATTTTTTTCTGATGACAGTGTCTTTTGCTTACAGAAGCTTTAGTTTCATAAGGTCCCATTTATTGATTATTGATCTTAGAGCTTGTACTGCTGGTGTTCTGTTCAGGAAGTTGTATCCTGTGACAATGAGATCAAGGCTCTTCCCCACTTTTTTCTATTAACAGATTTAGTGTGTCTGGTTTTATGTTGAGGTCTTTGATGCACTAGGACTTTACTCTTATGTAGGGTGATAAATATGGGTCTATTTGCGTTTTTCTATATGTAGTTAGATGTAATTTCTACATCCAGTTAGACCAGCATACATTGTTGAAGATGCTATCTTTTTTCAATTGTATGGTTTAGGCTTCTTTGTCAAAAATTAAGTCTCTGTAGGTGTGTGTTTATTTCTAGTCTTCTGTTAGCTTTTATTGATCCAACAGCCTGTTTCTATACCAGTACCATATACAAGGATGACACGTAACTCAGAATTTGCTTGCCTCTATGTCCAGATACACAAAATTAGAAGTGTGCCCAGTATTACTGTTGCTCTATAGTACAGCTTGAGATCAGGGATGGAGCTACCTCCAGATCTTTTATTGTACATAAGAGATTTAGCTACTCTGTATTTTTTTTATTCTTATTAAATTAAGTTTTGTTCTTTCAAGGTAAAAAGGTGTTTTTATTTTGATGGAAACTGCATTGAATCGACATATTGCTTTTGGTAGGATAGCCATTTCAACTGTGTTAATTCTACCGATCCATGAGCATGGGAGATCTTTCCATTTTCTGATATCTTCTGCACTTTCTTTCTTCAGAGACTTGAATTTTTTTTTTTTATATAGGTCTTTCACTTTCTTGGTTAGAGTCACACCAAGGTACTTTATGTTATTTGTGGCTATTGTGAAGAGAGTTGTTTCCCTAGTTTCTTTCTCAGCTCATTTGTCTTTTGTATACAGGAAGGCTACTGAATTTTTTTTTTTTAGTTAATTTTGTATCCAGCCACTATTCTGAAGGTGTTTATCAGCTGAAGGAGTTCTCTAGTTGAATATATGGGGTGACTCATATATTATATACATATGACTATATATATATATTCATATCATCTGCCTATAGAGATACTTTGACCTCTTCCTTTCCTATTTGTATGCCTTTTATCTTCTTTAGTTGTCTTATTGCTCTAGCTAGGAATTCAAGTACTATGTTGAAGAGCTGTGGGCAGCTTTCCCTTGTCCCTGATTTCAGTGCGATTGATTTAAGTTTCTCTTCATTTAGTTTGATGTTGACTATAAGCTTCCTGTATATTGCTTTTACTATGTTTAGGTTTGTGCCTTGTATCCCTCATCTCTCCAAGACAACATGAATGAATGAGTGAATTCATGTTCGAAACATGAATGGGTGTTGAATTTTGTCAAATTTGCTTTTTTGGCCTCTAAGAAGATGATCATGTATATTTTTTTTTCTTTCAGTTTGATTATATGGTGGATTACATTGATGGATTTTCGTATGATGAACTACCCCTACATGCCTGAGATGAAGCCAACTTGGTCAGGTGGATGATATCTTTTATGTGTTCTTGGATTCGGTTTGTGAGTATTTTACTTAGTATTTTTGCATCAATGTTCACAAAGGAAATTGGTCTGAAGTTCTCATTCTTTGTTTTGTCTTTGTGTGGTTTATGTATCAAGGTGACTGTGGCTTCATAGAGTGAGGTTGGTAAAGTTCCCTTTGTTTCTATTTTGTGGAATAGTTTGAAGAGTATTGGAGTTAGCCCTTCTGTGAAGGTCTGGTAGAATTCTGTGCTGAAACCACCTGTCCCTGGGCTTCTTTTTGGATTGGAGACTTTTGATGAGAGCTTCTATTTCCTTAGGGGATATAGGAATATTTAAATAATTTACCTGGTCTTGATTCAGCTTTGGTAAATGGAATCTATCAAGAAAAAATTGAACAGATTTCTGCTATGGTAACCATAGGGCAAATAATAAACATTACATAGTAAAACACCAACGATATTACTACAGCAGGTCGGTCATTTTTATTATCATATAAAGTGCTTTATCTAATATAATTGAACGGCTGGTATGTTGAAATTTCCAAAGTTATTTTGTAACTTTGAAGGAGTACTTTCAAAATGTTTTGACATTGGATTAGAAAACCTAACTACCATCTTAATATTTTATTGTTATATTCTTTGGAATATTTGCATCCTGTATATGAAAATGCCAAATTTATTAAGTTAGCTAATGGTTGGTTTTATGTTTAGAAGTACTTCATATTATCAGGATGTCTCTACTTTTTTTATTAATTGCTATTGAGTAACTCCTAACCATGATGTTACAGCTTTCATAGTAGAAAAAAACTGTTGGAGCTGCTTTCCGCCTTCCACCTTCCCGATGGTGAGTGCTCTCTGTCACAAACAACTCCATATTTGGCTAAGGCTGAGGATCTGGCTTGCTTCTGTGTATGTGGACCTATCTGTATTGCCAACGAGGCACGCTGGGGTTGGCTACCCAGAGGCTATTTTAAGCTGTGGTCTGGCTTTCCCCAGGGTCAGAAGATTGTTCAAGGTTCCTGAATAAACTGCATTGAGAAAAATAAAATAAAATTACATGGTGGACCTATTCCCATCCGATCTTGATGCAGAATTTTTCTTCCTGTGGTTGATCATTCTAGAAACACTTGAATCATCTGGACTCTTGGACTCCCACCCTACATCAAGTCTCACCATGTCCATTATAGTTCCAAAACTAGCAGCTACTTAGCCGCTAAATCCAACACTACTTTCTGCTTCTTCTTCTAAAAAAACCAGAAACGTGACTATATCATACTGAATGCTTGAAGACAATATGAAGTCAATTTCTAGTATTTATGCACAATTAATTTCACTCCATCCAGTGTATAGCCTTCCCAGAAGTCAATTGCACATTTTTCTAAATCTCTCTGTATCATTTGTAGTTGTCATTGAAATGATGTACATGAATGAACTATTACCAAAACTAATGAAATTTAAATATCAGTATATTTACTTTTTTTTCAAAGCTAAGTAGGATTTTTAAAAAGATCTAAGAATGTTTCTACATTAATTGTTTTAATGTATGAGCAAAATTAAAAGATCAAGCTTTAAAGTTCTCTGCTCTTATTATCACCCATTTTATAAAATAATTTCAGAATTACTTATAACTTCTTGTTTCACTTTAAGCAAATCCATATAAGAAGTAATTATGGATATGGTTCATTTATGCACATAACAGTTGTTTCAGAATTCTAATTCATAGATTTATACTCAAGAAATGGTCCCAACAACTACATTCAGGACTGGAAATGCATGTTTGTTTATATGTTTTGTGGTTAAATAAAATATTCAAGTATAAAAAAAAAAGAAAAATACTGTAAACTTTAATACATCTTTAATTTTTAAATTAATTCAATAAGTAAATTAGTTTATTATTTTTAACTAATAAACTATTATAAATAGTCATAGGATATCTGGATGTATGTTCTCATATAGTGTAGGTCCCACAAAATAATTTTAATTATTTTAATTAAAATTTTATAATAATTTTAAAGTGTCTCACATTTTTACCTCATAAAAAGCTTACATAGCTGGAGAGGTGGCACCCTGGTTACGAGCACTGGCTGCTCTTCCAGAGCCTGCAGGTTCAACTATCAATGTTCTAGAACTCCAGAACCAAGATATTCATTCAGTGTTCCTCTCTGGCTGTGTTGGGTGCTACACACATGTGGTGCACAGAAAGTACGTGCAGGTAAAACACTCATACAAATACTTTTTGTTGTTGTTGTTTTATTTTGGTTTTTCCATTTTTTTTTTTATTTTTTAAATATTAGGTACAGTTTGTTAACTTTGTATCCCCGCTGTATCCTGCTCCCTCTTTCCCTCCCAATTCCACCCTCAACTCCTCCCTGCCCCTTTCCAAGTCCAAACTTGAATTTATTGTGTTCTTGCTAATACGAAGATCAGAAAAACAATGGGGAAAACCAACAAATGAATGGAAAAGAGTCCACACCTTCTTGTCTACAGGATGAACAGACTTGAATATTTTTTTTCTGTTCTAAGCTGATTGTTCTCCATTCTGTAAAATTTCCACTAATATATTACAGTGCACAGTCAAATTCCAAAACATTTACAAACTGAGTTAAGACCTGTACAATCCTTCAGGAAAAGGAAATAATGTTAACATAGCACTAATATTTATCAGTAGTCTTTTGTGTTTGCTGTCATTAAAGTGACAGCATTTTCTTTTTTTTTACTGCAAATGAAAAATATTTATTTATTTATTTGTTTGTTTGTTTATATAAGATTAAAGGCTTGTAGTCTCATGTATGTGGTATATACATGTCTGTGCACATTTGTTTTTTTATTTTATTTTATATTATTAGTTACATTTAATTAATTCTGTATTTCAGCTGTATCTGCTCCCTCATTACCTCCGAAACCCTCCCTCCTTCCCTCATCTCCTCCCTGCCCTTTTCCAAGTCCACTGATTGGGGAGGGCCTCCTCCCCTTTACAGATCAGACTTCTGAAAGATGAAACAAAAATGTGGATTAAATAAACATAAAATTAAAATATAAATAATACAGTGACTGAAAGAATCTACAATGACATTTCCGTAATGTATATATTTGTACAATCAAGCTTTGACACCTCAGTATGTCTCTTTTGAATGTAGTATCAACTACCATAAGTGTGAAATAATAAAAGTATATATTTATGTATATAAACAACAGATATAAAATATGAAAACTATAATTCATTTTGAGGGGAGTTAGCCTCATGTATTTTACCTTTTCTATGAGTAGTTATACATCCACTAAAAACTTATTTTTCTGGCCTGATTTCCACTGGACTGCTTTCTCTATAAATAGCTCTGATACAGTTACTCTTAGCAGTATCCAATACACCTGTGGGTGAAAGGAGGAGTGAATACAGCCCACACCCACTTTACAAGAAAAAAGCACTAAAGAAATACAGCTTTGATGTCATTATAAAAATATGCTTCTACTTATAGGTAAAGTGTAAGGAAATTTTTTTCTTCTCCATTTTAATTAGGTAATCATGGGTATATTTTATGTGCAAAATACTTCAAACAAAGAAATGCAATTTTGCAAGTAATAGTTCTGAAACTACCTTCTAACTATTTTTTTGTTGGTCTCTTGAAGTTCTACCAGCTGGTTTTCAATTACAGAATGCTGTAGAACATATCATTCTGGGACAGATTAATTTCTGGAAATTTTAGTGGAGTGTGATCAAAGAATGACAGAGTGTTCTATGGAGAAGATAAAGAAAGTGAGGTGGGATTGTGAAGTTTTATTTGACATTATTTTCTTATCTCCTGATGACTTAATAAAGCTTTGGGAAATAAGCGATCCACATTCTTATGATCTTAACACCTCTGAACCAGCTGTTTCAGTTTAATAGTTTGATTTCTCTGTTAAAAAAAAATTAAGGAGGGAAAAAAGGCTATTGCATTAGGCAAAGCATGTGTTTTATAGTGGATGAAATAAATTATTTATGGAAATATGCTTTTCACCACAGAATTGGTGTCTCACATACCAAGTCTCTATTAAGCAGTTATGAACATGATTCATCATAATTAATTAACACTAATTACCTTATATGTGCATATAAGTTAACTAAAGTAAATTACATGTTACACAATTACTTTTCTATTTAGTTTTTGCATGAAAGTTTAGAAGCTGAGACATATTCTCTGACAAATTTAGAAATCACTTGGTAGCTCACTGACTTCCAGCCCTCTGTCTCTGCTTCCCCCTTAGTTAACTGCAGGCAGGATCTAGTTCTATGTGCATTGGATGCATCTAGTGTTTAGGATAAAAATTCTTATCACATTACAATTAGCCTCACTATTTTTCACTGTGTTTAGCATACTCTCTATGAATTACATGTGCGTATTCAGACACTGATATTTAATTTTTTTCTGTGGAGAAAGGGGAGTCCTCCTCCACTGCTGGTGGGAATGTAAACTTGTACAACCACTCTGGCGCTTCCTCAGACAACTAGGAAAAGTGCTTCCTCAACATCTAGCCATACCACTCCTACGCATATATCCAAAGAGGCTCAAGTACACAATAAGGACATTTGCTCAACCATCTTTGTAGCAGCTTTATTTGTAATAGCAAGAAGCTGAAAACAGCCCAGATGCCCCTCAACGGAAAAATAGATGCAGAAATTGTGGTACATCTACACAACACACAATGGAATATTACTCAGCAATGAAAAATAAGAAGATCATGAAATTTGCAGGTAAATGGTGGGACCTGGACAGGATGATCCTGAGTGAGCTGTCCCAGAAGCAGAAAGACACACACAGTATATTCTCACTCTTATAGAGATATAACATAGGATAAACCCACTAAAATCTGTACATCTAAAGAAACTAATCAAGAGAGAGGACCCTGACTAAAATGCTCAATCCCCATCCTGAAAGGCAAAGAGGAAGGACATCAGAAGAAGAAAACAGGAAATAAGCTAGAAACCCACCACGGAGGGCCTCTGAAAGGCTCTGCCCTGCAGACTATCAAAGCAGATGTTGAGACTTATGGGCAGAATGAGGAAATCATGAGAAATGAGACAAACTTTGGGCAGAATGCAGGAAATCTTATGAAAGAAGTGGCAATATTAAGATCTGGAGAGGACAGGAGCTCCACAAGGAGAGCAACAGAACCAAAAAATTTGAGCACAAGGGTCTTTCCTGAGACTCATACTCCAACCAAATACCATGCATGGAGATAACCTAGAACCCCTGCACAGATGTAGCCCATGGTAGTTCAGTGTCAAAGTGGGTTCTATAGTAATGGGAACAGGGACTGCTTCTGACATGAACTGATTGGCCTGCCCTTTGATCACCTCCTCCTGAGGGGGGGAGCAGCCTTACCAGGCCACAAAGGACGACAATGCAGCCACTCCTGATGAGACCTAAGGGACTAGGATCAGAAGAAAGAAAAAGAAGCCCTCCCTTACCAGTGGATTTGGGGAGGGGCATGTGTGGAGAAGGTAGAGGAAGGGAGGAATTGGGAGGGGAGGAGGGTGGAGCTAGAGGGGAGATACAAAGTAAATAAAGTGTAATTAAAAATAAAATAAAATTAAAATTAAAAAAAAATCTTAACACAAAACCAGACACACTAAATCAGGTAGAAAAAAAAGTGGGAAGGAGCCTGGAACTCATTGGCACAAGAGATAACTTCCTGAACAGAACACCAACAGCACAGGCTCTAAGAGCAACAATCAATAAATGGAACCTCATGAAACTGAAAAGCTTCTGCAAAGCAAAGAACACTGTCATCAGAACAAAACTACAGCCTACAGACTGGGAAAGGATCTTCACCAACCCTATATCTAACAGAGGGCTAATACCCAGAATTTATAAAGAACTCAACAAATCAAGCGATCCAATTGAAAAATGGGGTATGGAGCTTAAAGAAATGTTCAGTGTCCTTAGTCATCAGAGAAGTGTAAATCAAAACAACCCTGAGAGTTCACCTCACATCCATCAGAATGGCTAAGATCAAATACTGTCTTTTTAAAATAATTGTGACCATCAAATCTTGTGATGAAAGTCAGGACTCTGAAGATGATTCTGTGACTTAATTGCCTTTATTACAAGTCTGTAGTGATTACCAGAAAAGCTTATCTTAACTATGTGTGTTTTCAACTGATACACACTAAATTTGACAATGCCTTTTGTTTTAATACTCTCCATATCTGCAAATTCAATAGATTCTAGGATTGATAGCCTAACCCTCCCCTATGCAGGAAAAAAAAAAAGAAAACTTTAAAATGATTTATTTTGGTACTATTCCCTAAATTGCAATTATTTGTATTATATTTACCATTTGTTAGTATTATAAATAACCTAGAGACTATTTATAGCAAATGTGTTTACAAGAGAATGTCCATGACTTGTTAAGAAAATACCGTCATTTCATATCACAAATCTTTTTTACAATTAAGAACAAGAAGGAAAGAGTTAGTGAGGGAATGATGGAGGGAAGGAATGTGGGAAAACCAATACAGGTGGCAGTTAACATTTATTTGAAGATAATCATAGTTTAGAATTCTCCCTAGAGAAGGGGAATCATAACTTGAAACCTATTTATTTGTCATTTCATAAAAATCATTATTTGCAGACAGTTGTAAGGGCTTTATTCATTTATTTGTTTATCTGCAGAAAAAAAATGTAATGATTAATTACTTAAAACCAATGGCATTCACAGGACACATTTCACCAATGTGAACTGAACCAGAAATAAACTGACAACCAAATTTCATTTTTATGTTTGGAATAAGAGAATTTTAATCAAATCACCTGACTGATTAGGGAATGGACAATAAACACCTCATAGGAATCTGTCAAATCTCGTTAGGCTGAGGAGTCAATGTCTAGCTAGTAGTGAATGCATGTGCATAGAAAATATTTCTATATAACAATGACAGCATTTCATTACACAGTGCTTATAGTTCACATGTTTTAGATATCACATTCTTTGATCTGCACACCTGTTATTGGTCTTTGGATATAGATGACAAAACAGTGGAACAGAGACTGAGGTAATTTGCCTAGAAAATCACAACTATTAAGTGTCAAGCCGCTTTAGACTTAACTAAGACATATCTACGAACCAGAAAATACAATGAGGATATTGCTTCTGTCTTAATGTAAGCATATATAGTATAGAAAGATTGTTAACCACTTCTCCATAAAGTTGTTGAGTAAGTTGTGATATATGCCTACCCTTTTATATTAGGAGGACAGTGAAACTCAGCAGCCAGTCTGTGCACAGGGATACTATAGTGTGACAAGCCTTTTTTTTTTTTTCCTGTGACTTGGATGAATATTCAGAGCATGGCAGGGCCTAGCTCTTTCATTCCTGCATCCTCAGCTGTTATTGCACTCTTGAATGCAGCGTAGGTAAGATGAACTTCTCAGTGGACTTAACGTTGGCTGTGTAACTCATGGGTCATAGTCACTGTTCCACTACTTCCAAACAAATGCACACTCAGCTGAACTTGACATAAAATATATATTTCATACATTTATATCCGAAGAAAACTTCTGAATTGGATTTATGATAGGTAATTCCGAATCATAATCACTTTGAGAACTAGAGTCTCTGAGCTACTTTTCCATTAATGTAGGTGTTTTTAAATAGTCTATTATATTTAATAAGTTTTCAGACTGAAAAATCTTTGACTCTGTACTGATACCTGTGACTCTGAACAGATGGACCTATTATGAGCTCAAACTAACTTTTGCTTTGTGAGATTTTACTTTGTAATTAATTTCTACAATGAATAATTTAGTTGAATTGTAGTTTTAATTATTTTACTCTCATTAAATATGACTTGGGTGTGATAAATGTTATATTTTTCTCATGCCTTTCATTATTTTTTGCAATATATCTATACAATAATCAAAGGCTTTTGTAAATTATACTAGAGAATGATCAAGTAGTATTGTCATTAAATCAAAACTCTTTTTCCATTCAATCTTTCCTTGATATTTATATAAACATTGATTTTGCTTTTACAGAACCTCAACATGATTAGCTATTGAGATACAGTTCATTTTGATGTGTAAAGCATTCATAAATTAAAATGGTTTTATTTATATAATTTTACTGTAAACTATGTCTTCTTTCTGTAACCTTACAGTTTCTTGTTTTATCCAGATTATTAACTTATTGGATTTCTAGATATATTTTAATTTAATAAATTTTACACTTTTGAAATATATCTTTATGTCAATAATTGCCTACTAGTTCAATATCCAGGAGCTTGTGATATTAAATGCTTTTTTTTCTTTTTCATTACTGGAGTCAAATATTACAAACCACTTATCAATTATTCTTGGATTTCACTTGTGTACAACAATAAAAACCCATTATGCAAATGTGAATAAAATATTAAATTAAATAACAACTTAAACAAAAATATATTTCAGACTCAAATACATAAAATAAATTCACTATAGTTCAATAAGGTTGAAGAAATTTCTTAAATACTGGAAAGACGGTCCATTTAAAGATTTTGTGTGAAATACTTGGTTATAACAAAGTAAATAATTTCATTTTGTACCATTGTAATAAGATTTCTGCATAATATCCATGAGATAATTGAGAACATTAAGGTTATTGTTTGTTGAACACATGATGTTTAGTGCAATCTAAATTGCTTAGAGAGTATACTGAAAATTCCAATATTCTAAGCACACTGGATTATCTAACAGAAGTAAAAGTAATTGGATAGATGAGATACAGATTAGACGATAGAGGTAAAGTGCCGATACTATAAACATGATAGAGACTATAGGCATTGAGATGGTATAGCTATGGAGACAGAGAGAGACAAAACCAAGAGCTGGAGTTGGATCTAGAGATAAATTCACAGCTTTACAAATATCCTTGAAGGTCCTTCTAGCAGGGAATGCTATCTTACCATGCATGCTTCTCAATGGCTTCTGGAAACTTGTTCAAATTCTACAATACTCAAAAACTTTTTTTTGCATTTCATTTCATTAAGCTAGCACCATGTGCACAACAATACAAAATTCACTGAAATAGATATATACTGTCTTAATTCTCTCTCAGCTGTATTAGAAGCAATGTGACTTGGGTGCTTAACCTTGGACAAACACTTGCTTAGGTGATAGGTTTAGTTCAGAGAACTGACACTTTGTGGTATTCAGAATAATTTCTGAATACCACAGAATTGATATGTACAAGGATATAATTTTTTTTCCATCTTCACTTAAACAATGGATATTTTTTCCTTTGAGCTAGAATCTTCATTGAGTGGAGTTTGAACCCCAGGCACCTTTTCTACGAGTTGAGGAGTTGAGTGCTAGGTTCTGGATTCTTCCTTAACATTGATAATCTTAATTGCCCTACAATTCAATAATTATAGAATCTTTGCTGGCTTTCTACACTCTTAAGTGCACTCAAGCTCTTGGCATCACACAACTGCACACATTTCATATCTTTGTGCTTTTAATTCTCAGTATACACTTCAGTATGGACATTGATAAAAAACCATGCCACAGTTTAAATGTAGTATATCTTAAATGTCCTCTGTCAGAAAGCTTAGTCGGTGACATTTAAATAGCCTCATTCCAGTTTCCATTCCATGGGAAGAGAAATGGAAGATGGTTTTAATTAGGCTGTAACACGAATGCTGTTTAGTCCAATTCCCAATGAATTATTTTTGTACCTTGGAGTCTTCACTAGCACATATTTTACTGTCTGTTTGCTTTGACATGTTAATCTCCATTGTTTCTTATTAGGCATTATTTATCATTTTCTAGGGGTTCTGTAGCCCACAGCTCCTAGCTCTCCAACACTTTTACCATCTTGCCATTCAGAACACCTGAGTTACATGGTCATACTTGTTACAACCAAAATAAACAACAAAAACAAAAAAACAAACAAAACCTCAATATGAGTTTTCTTCTGGGACAAACACTTAATCTGAACAACTAAGTAATAAAGAATAAGTTTGTTTATACTTTGGGGACATTTAGTACATCACTGTGGGAGGAACCGGTTGGCAGGAGTGTGAGGCGACCAGTCACAGTACATTTACAGTCAGGGATCAGAGAGATGCTGATGCTGCTATTCACATGGCTTCCTCAAGCTTATTCAGTCTGTGACCACAGGTAAAAAGGATGGTGCTTCTCACTCAGGGTGAAAACTCCTTTCTTTGTTAAGTTTCCATGTAAACATCCTGATAAATGCCCAGAGCATGGCCCTTTGGGTTATTCTAAATCCCAGGAAGTTGACAACAAACACCAATAAGGGCACATACAGTTTCGTCTACATATGTGTTAACATGTGTACATATACAATGAAATTGATCCAGGTTTACATTTTTATAAATGAATATTCATATGAGAAAAACATTAACTTAAGTTTGTTAATGGGTTGGAATATGAGTAAAGGATGTATAAGGATATAATGAGTAAATTATTGTAAAACTTGGATTTTTAAAGTCCCGCTGATGGTTTTATGGTGTAAGTTAACAAATATTAGCATATCAAATATTTTTACTTGTTGGGAAAGGGAGAAAGAATTAGAAAAAATTGAATGAAGGGATGAGGATAAAAAAGGTGAAAGAAAGGAAGGAGGGACTGATTTACTGACACAAAGAATAGTTTTTTGAAGTTTATAAACTTTATTTTTTTTTAATATTAGTTACAGTTTATTAACTTTGTATCTCACTTGTATTCCGCTCCCTCATTCCCTCCCAATCCAACCCTCCCTCCCTCATCTCCTCCCTGCCCCTCTCCAAGTCCACTGATAGGGGAGGACCTCTTCACCTTTCAATTGACCCTGGTTTATAAGATATCTTCAGGACTGGCCCAATGTCCTCCTCTGTGTCCTAGCAGGGCTGCTCCTTCCTCAGGGCAGGCGGGGAGCGGGGGGAGTCAAAGAAAGAATATTTTTAACAGCTGATTTTTCTTTGAATATATCTGGGCACACAGTTCTTTTATGAGACTGTTTTTCCAACCAAGGACCACGTACGGATATAACCTAGAACCCCTGCTTGGATGTAGCCTGCGGTAACTCAGCAAGTGGGTACTCTAGTAAGGGGAACAGGGACTATTTCTGACAAGAACTCAATGGCTGGCTCTTTGACCTCCCCCCGACCTCCAATGGAGGAGCAGCCTTGCTAGGCCACAGAGGAGGACATTGCAGTCAGTCCTCAAGAAATGTGATAAGCTAGGGTCAGATGGAAGGGGAGGAGGATATCCCCTATCAGTGGACTTAGAAAAGGGCATGGAGGAGATGAGGAAGGGAGAGTGGGTTTGGGAGGGAATGAGGGAGGGGACTACAGCTGGGATACAAAGTAAATAAACTGTGAATAATATAAAAAAATAAAAATTATAAAAAAACAGCTGTTTTTTTTAATATTTATACATATTGTTACTTGTATAAATGCCACCTTAAGGATTTGGAGTCAGGAGCATTTTTTTTTTAATTTTTTATTTAACTTTTATTAATTACACTTTATTCATTTTGTATCCCTCCATAAGCCCCTCCCTCCTCCCCTCCAGGTCCCACCTTCCCTCCCCTTTCTGCATGCATGCCCCTCCCCAAGTACACTGATAGGGGAGGTCCTCCTCTCCTTCCTTCTGATCTTAGTCTATCAGATCACATCAGGAGTGGCTGCATTGTCATCTTCTGTGACCTGGTAAGGCTGCTCTCCCGTCAGGGGGAGGTGATCAAAGAGCAAGCTAATCAGATTATGTCAGAGGCAGTCCCTCTTCCCATTACTATGTAATCTACTTGGGCACTGAACTGCCATGGGCTACATCTGTGCAAGGGTTCTAGGTTATCTTCATGAATAGTCCTTAGTTGGAGTATGAGTCTCTGGGAAGTTCCCTGTGTTCAAATTTTCTGGTTCTGTTGCTCTCCTTGTGGAGTTCCTGTCCTCTCCAGCTCTTGCTATTTCCCACTCCTTACGTAAAATTCCATTCCCTCTGCCCGACAGTTGGCCATCAGGCTCAGCATCTGCTTTGATAGTCTGCAGGGCAGAGGCTTTCAAAGGCCCTCTGTGGCAGGTTCCTAGGTTATTTCCTGTTTACTTCTTCTAGCTTTCAGAGGCCCTTTGTAGCAGGTTCCTAGGTTGTTTCCTGTTTTCTTCTTCTGATGTCCATCCTCTTTGCCTTTCAGGATGGGGATTGAGCATTTTAGTTAGGGTCCTCTCTTTTGCTTAGTATGTTTAGATGTACAGATTTTAGTGGGTTTGTCCTATGTTGTATGTCTATATGAGTGAGTATATACCATGTGTGTCTTTTTGCTTCTGGGACAACTCACTCAGGATGATCCTTTCCAGATCCCACCATTTACCTGCAAATTTCATGATTTCCTTATTTTTCATTGCTGAGTAATACTCCAGTGTATAGACGTACCACAATTTCTGCATCCATTCTTCAGTTGAGGGACATCTGGGCTGTTTCCAGCTTCTGACTATTACAAATGAAGCTGCTATAAACATGGTTGAGCAAATGTCATTTTTGTGTACTTGAACCTTTTTTGGGTGTATGGCTAGGAGTGCTAGAGCTGGATCTTGAGGAAGTGCTATTCCTAGTTGTCTGAGAAAGCGCCAGATTGATTTCCAGAGTGGTTGTACAAGTTTACATTCCCTTATGGATAAAATGACTGCTTCATAATATTTTAAAACATTTAACTTATATCATGATGCAATATACTAAAGGTACAAAGCTAGATAAGTGAAGTAATACATTGAAAATATCTAAAATATCTTTATTTCACATGACAAATATCATATTAATTATATTTTTATTGAACAATATGACATTTAGTGTGCTGTGCAGTTCTGATGTGTTAAGCCGTAAGAATTACTTTGCACGGCCTTTCAAGAGGCCATTGTGTTTGTGCAGAGAATATATGTAAATGTCTTTAAATTCATTAGAGGAAAAGCAGTTTCTTATCATGAATGATTAGAGGTCGCATAATTAGAAGACACATTTTGTCAGGATTAGGTGCCTAGAAAACAGTAGATAGATATTTAAACTCATGTATAAACTGGAAGACTGAAATTTCTTCCAAATATATCATCATATTTTTTATTTATTGTGAAAATGTTTCATACTAAAAATAGGAGACAGCAAGTTTGAAATTTAGTATGAAGTCAGAAAAGAGTGTACATTGGATTCAGCCTTTCCCTGTTGAAGATGTCCCACTGTTACACAGTAAGTGGTACGAGCAATAATTGAAGCATAAATCCTTTAAGGGTTTAAATCCTTTGAGCCATACTGATTAACATGGAGGGTGCTTATTATATGAGCATCTCTTCTACATGTGTCATATTGTGGGCCTGAAAATAAGCACACCTATCTTGTAAAATTCAGGCTTTCTCTGTAGACCTTTTTGTTTGTATGTTTTTAATCAATTTATTTTTTATTAATTACAGTTTATTCACTTTGTATCCCAGCTGTAGCCCCTGCTGCTGCCCCCTCCCAAACCTACCCTCCCTCCTTTTTCTCCACCCATGCTCCTCCCCCAGTTCACTGATAGGAGAGGTCCTTCTCCCCTTCCATCTGACTCTAGTCTATCAGGTCTCATCAGGAGTGGCTGCATTGTCTTCTTCTGTGGCCTGGTATTGAATTAAAATATAGTTATTCTTCCATTTATCCAGCACGTAATTTTATTCATTGTAAATAACATTTGAGATTGCTTAATTTTTTTATTAATGTTATGTGTCATATACGTATGTTTACATATAAATTATATACTTATAAATTAATTTTAACTTGAAGATATTATAAAAAAGTATACTAAATATTGCTGTCCCATAAAACTCTGACTCAAACTTATACAGTAGGATTATGGCCTCCAAGGAAATAAAATAATTTTAGTCACATAAGTCTATAAATAAAAAAAAGTAATAATTCCTAGTAGACAGATCCCTGAATGTGAAATCAGACCCAGTTTTCAGCTCTTAACTCTGA
Source organism: Meriones unguiculatus (assembly GCF_030254825.1). Lineage (NCBI taxonomy): Eukaryota > Metazoa > Chordata > Mammalia > Rodentia > Muridae > Meriones > Meriones unguiculatus. The sequence continues at coordinate 91,492,845 of NC_083357.1, read as the reverse complement.
CCTTTAACCATTATTCTGGCCTAAAATGATTAAATTAAACACTATTACAATGTTTACAAAAATAATAAGAATTCCTCTAATATTTGCTCAAAGAAAGTTTTGTAAATGAACTTTGCAAAAGTCTTTGAATATGTTTATCTTTAATATTATATTATCCTGAATACCATATAGAAATAATGCATACTCTTTCTATGTCTGCCAATAGAAATAACATGACTTCTGATAAATGTATTTTTCAACAAAATAAAAAACAAATCTAAAAATTATTAATATTTCATGAGTCAAATAATCTCTTCAGAATGTCTTGGTGAATAAAAATATTGGAATCTCTAACATATGGTGGCATTAATAAAAACAAAGCCTTAGACTACTGACAATCTCTTATCATAGTCTGTTAAAACATTTCCGTGCTGCTCAAATTCTCCCTTTATTCCGGCAAAGAATTTCTACAAAGACTAAATATTTTCAGTGTATTTTAAATGATTAAAATCATTACGGGCTTATGGAAGAAGATACATTTCTGTGCAAATCTTTGCTAATATTGAAGTGTCACCTTTCACAGATACCGTGGCCTAGGAACTGTGTTTTAAAAATTGTACATGTGGAGTTAAAGCTCAAATTAATTGATGTTAAGGACCTATAACGTTTACCAGCCTAATTAAAGTACATGTCTGCAGTATCTCAGTTGCTCAACATGATGAGCAGCATAAAAAGCTTAAAAAGCAGCTTTTCTTCTCAGGTGAGTAAGATGAAAAAGTTATTCAAAACATAATAAATATATGACATATTATGCTTTTCATGGAGAAATTTGGAATAGGTCTGAGAATATGGGATTTTTCAATAAGCAGAGTGTAGTTCATGACTTTGGAATCTAAACATGAGCCTCATCAATACAGCTTCCTAAGGATAAATTATGCCTACTTGAGTGACAATAGAGTATTAACGCAAAGACACAGTTGTTAAACATGCCTAGAACCTGATCTCAGCCTTGTGTGCCTTAACAGAGGATCAGATAAATGTACAATTTCTCTCCTAGAGAAATGTGATATAATAAATGATGTTATTTTAAGCTGACAAGTTTGAGATAAATTATTACCAAGCAATAGGAAAACTGATATTATCATTCAACGAATTGTTTTGTGAACCAGCAAGATTTAAGACACTATGTTGAATAATGAGAAAAAACAGATTCATCAAGTATGATGGTTGCCCTCTAAAGAAGGCACAAATATGTTCTGGATATAAAATTCATAAAGGACTAGCTATATAATGAGATACCAGGACTCTGAAGAAGACCTATATAGAAAATGCTGTGAGTGCTAACTAAGGATTTATAGGAAAATAATAGGAAATTTGTTTTGAGATATTAGAAAATGAGCCAGTACTCTGTTGAAAGATGTGTTCACAAAGTAAAGTCAATAAAATACTAAATCATCCAAATATTTTAAAGTAGTTGAAAATGTGTGTTCTTTCTAGATTTTTGAATTAACATAGTATGTTGACAATTCCATGCATGTAATGATGCATTCTAATTTTTCCTCCCTGAATATCATCCATTGCTCTTGTCTCATTCCTTCAACCTTACTATTAACCTTTCCTTGATTCATGAATTTTATTTTTGTGTTGTATTAACAATATGTGTAATGAGTATATTAGGACTGTACATTTGGTTTTGGGCTGTCACCAGAGTGTATACATTTGATGTCAATGAGTGCCACTTTCTAAGTCTATTAGCTGCAAACAATTCATTAGTGATGGTAGATAATCTGGATTCTGCCTTCCATCCAAATTCGGCTTTTGGTACGCCTACATCTATGAAGAATCAATGTAGGTATCCACACTTGCTATGACTTCATGGTTATAACTTTTATGTCTTGCTCGTATAAGGTGTTTTGAAACAATTCTCTCCATCCCCTAAGTCTTACACAGTTTTTTTTTAAATGTTCCCTGAGCCTCAGAGTAGGCACCTTATCCAACCCTAATTTTCAATCTACAAAGCACTCAACAGAAATAGAAGCTGGTTCCCTGTTGAATACTGAGAAAAGTATTACCCCAATGTCAAAAACAATTATTTTGAAGGCCATTTGACACTTTTGTCTATGGATTTTTGACTGGCTTTATGGTACAGGAAAATAGTTTCCCTCCATGGATCAGTCATTGATTTGAATCATATAGTCATCATTAGTCCTATAACTATCATGCAAGTATTGAATAAGTAAGCATGCAAATAAGCATGCAAGTTAGCAAGCACTCTTGCCTGGCAAACTAGTGCCAATTTTGGTGCTGCTTATACCTAGGTTTTAATTTTCATGAGTTTTCTGTACATTAAACATGAGTTTTAGCTTCACTACAGTTTCTGGAACTGTTAAAGCTGTCATTTTCCATTTTTTAAATTAATAATATTTACCACAATTTGCTCACTTTGTATCCCTCCCTCATTTTCTCAAGGTCCCATCCTCCTACCTCTCCCTCCCCTACACCCCTTTTCTTATCCACTGATAGAGGAAGTCCTCCTCCTCTACTATAGGATCCTAGCCTATCAGATCTCACCAAGACTGTCTGGATCCTCTGTCTCTACAGTCCAGTAAGGCCAAAAACTTTGGAAATAAATCTGGTACTTCCTCAGAAAATTTGAAATAGTACTACCTCAAGATCCAGCTATACCACTACTGGGCATATATCCAAAAGTTGCTCAAATATACAAGGACATTTGCTCAAGTACATTCATAGTGTCTTTATTCATACTAGCCAGAATCTGGCAACAACCTAGATGTCCCTCAACTGAGGAATGGATACAGAGAATGTGGTACATTTACACAATGGGATACTACTCAGCAATTGCAAACTAGGAAATCATGAAATTTGCAAGTAAACAGTGGGAACTAAAAAAGATCATCTTGAGTGAGATAACCCAGAACCAGAAAGACACACATGGTATATACTCAATTATAATTGGATATTAGCCATATAATATAGGATAATCATAATAAAATCTATAGTCCCAAAGAAGCTAAACAACAAAAGGGATCTTAGGGAAGAGGCTTGTTTATAATTCATAAGGGCAAACAGTATAGACATGGGAACTGGGAGAAGACAGGGAAGAAGACATGAACCTACCACAGAGGGCCTCTGAAAGACTCTACCCCGCAGGGTATTGAAGCAGATCCTGAGACTCATAGCCAAACTTTGGGCAGAGTGAAGGGAGTCTTATAAGAAGGGGGAGATAGAAAGACCTGGAGGGGACAGGAGCTCCACAAGGAAACCAAAGGAAGCAAAAATCTGGGCTAAGGATTCTTGCAGAGACTGAAGCATCAACCAAGGACCTAGGAGAGGACCTAGACTCTCTTCTCAGAGGTAGCCCATGGGAAATTCAGTCTTCATGGGAGTTCCCTAGTAAGGAAAGTAGGGGTATTTTCTGGCATGAACTCATTTGCCTGCTCTTTCATCTTCATTTTTTTGACAATAAATATTTTGAGGGAAAACTGAGAGGAGTGCAGTGGAAATTATAAATTGAGCTTATGTTAGAATTAAATAAAATAAACATTATTCTTAGGAAATACAAAGCTATTGATACCTTTCGCCATTAAAATGACATGATTAAGAGAATATTTCTGGGAGACGATAGTGAAATCACTATAAAAATAGGTAAGACCGGAAATAAATAAATATAGATATATATATCCAGAAACCATATTAAATATCTATTTAAATATCACAGTATTATAGCAGGAGGAATTAAAAAAAACATAGCTTTGAAGGATACAGGAAGGGATGACGACTTTCGATTAACTTAAAGTTATTTTTGAAAACAAACAAGTAACAAAACAGAAAAAAATATATTCATCATCTATTCTGCTGGTATTGCATAATCATTATTGATAAATAAATATTTAATGGCATTCACAGTTTATGCCGTATCAGAGATAGACTCATCAGTTTTTAATATTTTTACAGAGTCCTGAACAAAATCCAACTGTTGATAATTGAATAAAGAAAAATAATAGAGGATTCTTCTGTATATGGCAAGAACTAGGGAGGAAGTTCATTTCAAGAGAGAATGTATTTCTTTAGGTATTAATTTGTCATGCATAGATCAGTATGCCTGAGACATCTTCAGTGACCAGACTAATAAGGAGCAAATATTAGGCATAAAATAGAGGATCAACCTACAGAAATCTACAGAACTAAAGAAGCTAAACAACAAGGAAGACCTTAAAGAGGATGCTTAAATCTCATTGAGAAGGGCAAACAGGATAGACACAAGAAGCAGTGAAAGAGAGGGAGCAGGATGGGAGCCTTCCACAGATGTCAACCCAGCAGGGATCGAAGCAGATGCAGACACTCACAGCCAAACTTTGGGCATAGTGCAGAGAACCTTATGGAAGAATGGGAAGACAGAAGGACCTGGAGGCCATAGGAGTTCCACAAGGAGACCAACAAAGCCAAATATTCTAGGCCGAGGGGGCTTGCAGAGACTGAGGCAACAAACAACAGCCATGCATGGAGATAACTTAGACCCCCTGCTCAGATGTAGCCCATGGGCAGTACAGTCCCCAAGTGAGTTCCCTAATTAAGGGACCAGGGGTGGTCTCTGACATGAACTATGTTTACTGCTCTTTGATCACTTCTCCTTGGTGGGATGGCCTTACCACGGAGAAAGAGGATCTCAGCAGTCCTGATGGGACTTGACAGGCTAGGCTCATGTAGTAGGGGAGAAGGATTCCCCCTTTTCAGTGGACTAGGGGAGGGGGATGGGAGATAGAGGGATATAGGGTGGGACCAGGAGGAGAAGATAGAGGAGACACAATTTTGAAATAAAGTAAATAAATTGTAAAAAAATAATAAAATAAAAATAAAAACAGAAATGAAAAAAAAAACACATCACATTTGATACACACATTAATAAAAATATTTTATTTAACCTAATGGGTAAAATATAAATTTGAATGTGTGCCTTATTTATGCAAGTAAGAAAAACAAAAATCATTTATATTTAAAAGTATAGAATAAATACCAGTGTGTTAGAAGTGTTAATATAAAAGTATTGAGATTGTCTTACCTTCCATAATTGTACTCCTATAAACGTTTATGACAAGGACCTTTACTGGTTACTATATAAATAAATTTGGTGAAAAGCTATTGCCAATATTTTTCTATGGCAATACATAGAGTTATAAAATGAAAATTTATATCTTTTTCACTTTCAGAAAAGTGGGTTAATACTAGTGATTTGATTTGATTTCATGTTAGCCATGTAACCAATTATGATTTGGATATCTGTGCATTTTAATTTCTTTTAAAATCCCATAACCAGATATAATTATCAAGCAGTAGAAGATAGCAAATTGTTTAATTCCCAAGTTAGCTGAAGCAACAATGGGGTATTATTAAGAAATTACAAGGTACGTGGGGGGAAGCAATTTCAAGATTATTTTCATTAAAGTATAATGAGAATGTGTGAATTCTCTGATATTGGTAAAAAAAAATGATGACAGGAGAATATAGAGGTGATTGGAAACAAAGGTCACAAACTGAGCCTTTGTGCTTTATAAATTATTTGGAATAGTTGAGGCAAGCTATTTATTAACTTTGGCAAGCTAATTTTTTTTCTCAAATGATGTATTTTTATGACTTTGAATGTTCACTTAGACACCAAGGTCACTAGACTAAGCTATATACCCAGCTTATCTTCACCTCTGTTCCTGACTGATTGAATGTAAATAGAAAAGAAACATCAAAAGGGATGTGAATGTGGTCCTGATTTCCTCTGAGCTCACCCCTATTTCCATCATACTGAGTATTCAACATCCCTAGTAATCAATATGTGTGACTTCAAAGACCCTGGAAAGCAGGGTGAATAGCAATGTATATCAGGAAACATGGCTACACACTGAATGTGGGGAAGCTCAATCAAAATGGGATAATAGTGGTTCTCAATTTAATCATATTACCTAGTCATAAAATAGTATGTTGTCTGAATCTGGCATTATTTTTTCTTTAACACATTTTTCACAATCAAACATCATTGAGTCATTCTATCCTAATATCTGAATGGCCAAAATAAAATTCAGCTATCAAATATTATATATTTTAAAAATGTTTTAAATTTATTATTACCTTCTGTATTTAGCTATATGGTATTTGTGTGGGGGCTTCTGGAACACAATACAAGTCTGGAGGCCAGAGGACAAGTTGACTCTTCAAACTTCGCACACACCAAGAAGACTTGACATAAATATCAATAAGTAATAACACAATCCATAAAGAATGTTAATGTAGTTGGAAAATTAAGTATTTCTTCTTTGAGTCTTTTAAATAATTTTAAGATGAATTGATATCAGTTCTTTAAATGGTAAAACTCAACAGGGAAGCTTTTTCCTAGTCTTTAAAAAATCTCATTGTTTTTATTATTTTTTTCAAGTTAATTGTTTTTATTATATATTAAAATTTTTCTCAATTGCCAAGATGTACAACAGCCTAAATTGAATAGTACCTAAATGTCTAATAATATAATTATTATAATATATATTATATGAAAATGTTAGCATTTAGAAATAAAAATTTAACAAAAAATTCAAGTTAATCAAGTTAAACACAGAAATATTATTGCCCAACTGACCAGATAATGATGAGTTTCCTTGGCTAGTGACTTCATTTATGATTCTCCAGGTTTAAGATCTGAGAAATTATTACATTCTTTTGTTTCCATGATGACAACTGATGTGGGAGAGATCTGTCCTTATAGAGGTTCAATATCTTTAGCCACCCGCTAAAGGTGTAATCACATATATTTTGTTTGACCATTACAAAAGGCAATGCTAGCCAAAGTTTGAACACTTTATATAATATATATCAAGTATGAAGAATTCCAAGAGTTAGAGTGGACTCTTGGTTATTATATCAAGAAAGGAGTGGATATTAAAAACATTAAATATCCAGGTGGTCTCACAAGATGTAAGAATATGTGACTGTTAATGAAAATGTCCAAAAATAGATAGATAAGTAAAATAGGTAGATATGTAACATTGGTTTTCAGTTCAAGAAGCAAAATACAGCACCTTTACTGTAAAGGTAGGATAAATTTGTTGCATATCAAACATACTATGAGTTTAATTATGGTGCCTTGAAATATGCTAATGTAAGAGACCCTAACAGCATGCCCAAGGTGGTAGCCTGGCATTCTAGAAATAGTCCCTCAAGCCAAATCTGAGCATGCATGTATGTAATCTGGCCATTATCAGAATAACAATTAAAATTGTAATTGGAAATAAATTATTCACAGAGATCAAGGATAGAATGAGATAATCATGATGGACTCTATTACAATATGATTCATTCCCTAAGAGAAAAAAATATTTGGGCATGTGCAGATAAGAAAAGGAGACAAAAAAGCATATGATAAAAGTGAGAAAGGCAGAGTGAATGGAATTTTATGTAAGAAGTGGGAAATAGTAAGAGCTGGAGAGGACAGGAACTACACAAGGAGAGCAACAGAACAAGAAAATTTGAACACAGGGAACTTCCCAGAGACTCATACTCCAACCAAGGACTATTCATGGAGATAACCCAGTACCCTGACAATGCAGCCACTTCTGATGAGAACTGATAGACTAAGATCAGAAAGAAGGAGAGGAGGACCTCCCCTATCAGTGGACTTGGGGAGGGGCATGCATGCAGAAAGGGGGGGGGGGTGGGACTAGGAGGGGGAAGGGAGGGGCTTATGGGGGGGATACAAAATGAATAAAGTTTAATTAATAAAAGTTAAATAAAAAATTTAAAAAAAGTGAGAAAGGGCTCAGCAATTAAGAACATATCTGGTTCCCAGCACTCATATTGGACAACTAAAAAACAAATACAAAACAAAACAAAACCCTAACTACTGTTCCAAAGAGATCACATGAACACTTCTGTCTCTACTCAGGCATCTACATACACATGATGCACATGCACTCGCCTGTACCTACACATACACCTTAACAAAGGAATTACATAAATGTGTTTAAAGAACCCAAGGGTAGATGTATAAAGTAGATACTTTCTTAATTCTAAGTGGAGGAACATCCACCGGCTCACATGTTTTTCTTTACTTTTCTGGCTTTTAAACTCTGAGAACATATATTTATTCTTTTTAAGTTGCTGAGTGTGTGACACACTTCTATGCTATAATTTTAAGACTAAAAGCAGGATTGTTGGCTAATGATGAAATGTTATTAAAAATTATAGAGTCAAGCTTCTCAGAGTCAAAGAAAGCTATTGTAAATATAGTAATATAAAACTGAAATGATTCTAATAATTTCATTTAAACTTGAATTAATAATATGAATCCAAATGACTCAAAGTATTTTTTTTGCTCTATGTCATATGGCCTGTAATAAAGAGTGTCATAAATACATCCAACTGCTTAGTTATTAAATATCACTTACCCTCCACAAAATATTAAAATGTGATTCTTTAAGCCAAAGGCTATCTTTATGACACAAAGGAATTTGGTGAGTAAGAAATATATTGCTGTATTACACAAAATGAAGAGCTCATCCAAGTGAGGACAGCGTTTTCCTTGCATACCCAGTTATTGGAAATAATCCTTCAAGCCAAATCAAGTCTCATCTGAGTATGCATATATGCAATCTGGTTGTTACCAGAAGAAAAATGAGAGAACTTTAGGCCAGTAAGTGTGAGAATGAATACTATTCTTCTGGTAATGGCCTAAAAGCTTAGTATCAGTGTGAGAATGTCAGACAAGTAAGTGTTTGAATGAGTAAAACTAAAATTGGAATATTAAATATTTTGAGAGTTTCAAAATCATGTCCAGCCAAAATTACTTTAATTAAATGCTGAGAAGAAGTAATTCGAAAATTAAGTTAGACAAATATTACTAACATGAAGCAATCAAGCAGTCATGATAATCATGTAGCATCAATTGAATGCAAAGAGAATAGTGCATCACTTTAGTTATCCTCTAGAAAAATACCTGCTATCTAGATTAATTAAAAAATAACTTGTTACAGTCCTCCGCTCTTCCAGCTGAGCTATTGAAGGGAATTTTATCAGGTCTCATCAGAACTGGTTGCAATGTCCTCCTCTGTGGCCTGGCAAGGCTGCGCCCATCTGGTGAGGGGTGGTGGTCAAAGAGCCAGCCATTGAGTTCATGTCAGTTAAAGGTATATGACCAATCATGATGTCATTTTATTCTGGAAATATTAAAAAGTATATCTAAGATGTGTCATTTTAGTGATCTAAAAATGAAAAAATAAGACATTATATATATATATATATATATATATATATTTGTATTTATAGTGCATGTTAGTAATGGCTAGAACTATCAATCCTTAAACATGTTGATTTATTAGAGATAATTTAGATCTTTTGCTGTGATCTAAAGTCAAGGAATATGTTTAAATTGAGATATAAATCAACATAAAATTACAATTATACCATTTTAGAGACATAATGCTTAATTTAAAAAGAGTTATCATATTTATGAAAGTTATCACAAGTACTGAATATTAATTAAAGTAAAGTGAAAAGACAATGTTTTATACGATCATTTTAATTCATATCTGCAAATAAATTTCACAGTCATAAGAAAACAGCTATTTAAAATCTGTTCTAATTTCATGTGCCACATTCTCACTTCATCCTTGAAAAGTTAAAAGTACTTTTGAAATATGATTGATATAAATGCATCTGGTTCATTATAATTAACCCAAATCATTTCTGTGTTATATATAAACAAGGCTGAATTTTCAAATTTAAGTACATTAAAAATCACATTCCAAACATTACCCATTTTACCCATTTAAAAGCATCTTAAGGGACATATTAATTTAAAATAATATAATAAATACAAAAGATGTTAAAAACCAATATTCTGGAGCTACAAATATGTCTCAGCAGTTAAAAGCTATTACTCCTCTTCCAGAGGACCTGATTTTGATTTATAACATCCAGATAGGTTATATCACAGTGCCAGTAACTCCTGTTTTAGACATCATCCACCTCTGGCCAGCACAGGTAATTACACTCGTATGCACATACTCACGCAGACACATAGGCACACAGACACACATATATACACAATGAAAATAATAAAATTTAATTATTTACAAATAAATATAAGTATTTTGAACCTTGGATTTTATTTTATTTAAATTTTTAATTTTACTATTTTTTGAAATATTTTATTCTCATATATTTTATGTTCTGACTATCTTGGAAATGGTGACTTAGTCATGGCACTAATGTGAACACAGAAAAGATGTTATTGACCTCTATAACTGAATGGATTCAGAAGGTGAAGAAGGGCTGGCTATGGTTGGCTATAGAACATTAACTAATAAATGGCATCAGGAATTAGAATTTTCATTGCCAGTCAAATGTCTTTCCAAACATTTAAAAAGGAAGACCGTGAACACCAGCATGACTACTGTAAAATAAAACAAAAACAAAAACACAAACACAAATCCCAAAAAAGTCAGATTAAAACTAAGGGTTCTAAAACAAAACAAAACAAACAAAACGAAACAAACGAACGAAAGAAAACAAAACAAAAACTCCACATGTTCTCGTGAGGTAAGCAGGCGTGCAAACAGATATATGTACCCATATACAAAGACAGAGTTTTTTTTTTTAAATTTTTAGTATTAGTTACAGTTCATTGACTTTGTATCCCAGCTGTAGCCCCCTCCCTCATTTCCTCCCAATCCCACCCTCCCTCCCTCATCTCCTCCCTGCTCCTTTCCAAGTCCATTGAAAGGGGAGCTCCTCCTCCTCTTCCATCTGACCCTAGCTTATCAGGTTATCTTCAGGACTGGCTGCAATGTCCTCCTCTGTGGCCTAGCAAGGCTGCTTCTCCCTCAGCTGCAGGGGGGAGGTCAAATAGCCAGCCATTGAGTTCATGTCAGAAATAGTCCCTGTTCCCCTTACTAGAGTACCCACTTGGATACTGAGCTACCACGGGCTACCTTAGAGCAGGGGTTCAAGGATATATCCTTACATGGTCCTTGGCTGGAAAAACAGCCTCAGAAAAGACCCCTGTGCCCAGATATCTTTGGTCCTTGTGGAGCTCCTGTCCTCTCCAGGTAAGTCCCCCTTCTTTCATATGATTCCCTGCACTCTGACAAAGGTTTAGTTATGAGTCTCAGCATCTACTTTGATACACTGCTAGGTAGAGTCTTTCAGAAGCCCTCTGTGGTAGGCTCCTGTCCTGTTACTTGTTTTCTCCTAGTTCCAATGTCCATCCCATTTGTCTTTCTAAGTGAGGATTGATCCTCTTACACCAGGTCCTCTTTTTGTTTATCTTTTTTAGTGTACAATTTTAATATGTTTATCCTATTTTATAGGTCTAATATCCACTTATAAGTGAGTATATACTGTGTGTGTTTTTCTGCTTCTGGGATACCTCATTCAGGATGATCTTTTCTAGATCCCACCATTTGCTTGCAAATTTCATCATTTCCTTGTTTGTTTATTTGCATATTTTTATTTTTATTTTTTTATTAATTACATTTTATTCACTTCGTATCCCCCCATAAGCCCCTCCCTCCAACTTCTTCACTCATGCCCCTCCTCAAGTCCACTGATAGGGGAGGTCTTCTTTTCCTTCCTTCTGATCTTAATCTGTCAGATCACATCAGGAGTGGCTGCATTGTCATCATCTGTAGCCTGTTAAGGCTGCTCCCCCCTCAGGGGAAGGTGATCAAAGAGCAGGTCAATCAGATTATGTCAGAGGCAGTCCCTCTTCCCATTACTATGCAACCCACTTGGACACTAAACTGCCATGGGCTACATTTGTGCAGAGGTTTTAGGTTATCTCCATGCCTGGTACTTGGTTGGAGTATGAGTCTCTGGGAAGACCCCTGTGTTAAAATTTTCTGGTTCTGTTGCTCTCCTTGTGGAGTTCCTGTCCTTTCCAGCTCTTACTATTTCCCACTTCTTACATAAGATTCCATGCACTCTGCCAACAGTTATCCATAAGTCTCAGCATCTACTTTGATACCTTGCAGGGTAGAGCCTTTCAGAGGTTCTCTGTGACAGGCTCCTGTCCTGTTCTCTCTTTTCTTCTTCTGAGGCAAAAGGCAAAAAAAGGCAAAAGTCCATCCTCTTTGCCTTTTGGGGTGGGGATTGAGCGTTTTGGTCAGTGTCCTCTCTCTTGATTAGTTTCTTTAGATGTACAGATTTTAGTAGGTTTATCCTATGGTATTTGTCTATATGAGTGAGTAGACTGCCTACAGTTTGGGAAAGAATCTTCACCAACCCTTTTTCTGACAGAGGGCTAATATCCAGTATATATAAAGAACTAAAGAAGCTGAAAAGCAGCAAACCAAGTAATCCATTTAAAAAATGGGGAACAGAGCTAAACAGAACTCTCTGTAGAGGAATATAGAATGGCAGAGAAACACTTAAAGAAATGCTCAACATCATTAGCCATTAGGGAAATGGAAATCAAAACGACCATGAGATTTCACCTTACACCTATCAGAATGGCTAAGATGAAAAACTCAAGTGACCACACATCCTGGAGAGGTTGTGGAGAAAGGGGAATCCTCCTCTACTGCTGGTGGGAATGTAAAGTTGTACAACCACTCTGGAAATCAATCTGGCACTTTCTCAGACAACTAGGAATAGCGCTTCCTCAAGATCCAGCCATACCACTCCTCGGCATATATCCAAAAGAGGCTCAACTACATAATAAGGACATTTGCTCAACCATGTTTGTAGCAGCTTTATTTGTAATAGCCAGACGCTGGTAAACAGCCCAGATGGCCCTCAACTGAAGAATAGATGCAGAAATTGTGGCACATCTACACAATAGAGTATTACTCTGCATTGAAAAATAAGGAAATCATGAAATTTGCAGGTAAATGGTGGGACTTGGAAAGGATCATCTTGAGTGAGCTGTCCCCGAAGCAGAAAGACACACATGATTTCCTTGTTTTTAATTGCTGAGTAGTTTTCCATTGTGTAGAAGTACCACAATTTCTGTATCCATTCCTCTGCTATATGGAATACAGAAGTCTCAGGAGGCATATATACCTATTGAAGAAACTGTTTCTGCATATTTGATGGAAAGAAAGTGTTCAGCTGTGAAATCCCAAAACTCACTGCCCTGAATCTGCTATCTTACTTGCCAAAAGATGATTTAAACCTCTGTCTATAATGACATGCAACATCATCCAATCAACATCACATTATAGTACCATGGCATAAATATGAATGGCAATCCATTCATGCACATCCATATACATTTCCCAAATAAATATAAAAGAACATTCTAAGTGAAAGCAAGTAAACTAAACCTTTAGAAAGAGTCAAATTCAAAGAAGTGGGTAGTAATAAGTGCAATTTTTGTTTTCTTGTATGTTTGGTAAATTTAAGAACCTTAAATGACTTTCAAAATTGGAGGAAAACATGGAGTTAGTCAATTGGCATGGAGCACGTCTCGCCCCTGGGGGCAATGGTCTCCTGAACCTACTCAGACCTCGGACACCACCACTGCTATTTCTAGAACTGACGCAGGATGTTCCAACGAGGGGTTAAGGCTTCTCATAATATTTCCTATAAGCCCACACCTGTTTGTCTATATCCCCCATTTTTATTCATTATTAGCCAGATAGAGCCAAGTAATTGTGGTAATGATACTTGCTTTTTTGCCCAATGCTGGAATGCTAGTAAATTTAGGTATGCCCTGGTTACTCGCATGCCTCACTGGGTGCCTGTGCCCATTGATGCCCCTCACGCTATGACTCTCTTCAGACAGAAAAGGGATCTTGGAACTACAGCCACCATTGTTACTACCATCTCATTGGCGGCTGTTGGAGCTACCACCAGGGCATTAGCCATGAGTCATACTGGGCAGACTGCTCAGACCCTGAATAATCATTTAGCCAATGTAGCTCATGCCTTAGTTGTACATAAAGGAATTAATGCTCAACTAAAAGGAAGCTTGATGGTGTTCAATCAGAGGATTGACCTCTTGCAGGAGCAAATTGATACCCTATGGCAAATCGCTCAACCTGGCTGTCAATGAAAGTATGCTGGACTTTGTGTCACTAGCATACAACATGAGAATTTTTCCTGTGCTGCAAATCTGTCTAAACAATTGTCGAGCTATATTTTAGGTAATTGGACTGGAGAATTCGATACAACGATGGAGCAGCTGAGAGTGGCCATTGTCACAGTAAATTCTACCAGAGTGGATGCAGGACTAGCCACAGGATTATCAACATGGATTGCTGCAGCCATGAATCATCTGAAGGAATGGGCAGGCATGGGAGTGTTAGCAGGCCTTCTGGTGTTGGTCTCCTTGGTTTGCCTGTGGTATATATGCAAGATTAGAGTCTCACAACAGTGTGATGCAGCCATGATCATTCAGGCCTTTACAGCCATTGAAGCAGGACATTCTCCCCAAGCATGGTTGAATACCATAAAAAGCTAAAATGATACGCTCAGGATGCGAGGCTAAGCATTCCACTCAGGGTCAGCCGCTTTGGACCCAGAGAAGAGCATGTCTGATTGCATGCGGGTTGATGCCCCAGGTCCCGCCTCTGAGAAAAAGGTATCGGACGGGTCTGATGCTCTTTGGGTGGATGACACCTAAATGAACATCAGTACAAAGTCCCGATTTATTTCTAATATCAGAGATCAGACCTCTACTCTTGCCTGATGCATCTAAAACAAAAAGGGGGAACTGTAGAGAGCTGCGGAATGCTATGCCTTAAAGATGGAGCTGGTTTCCGCCTTCCACCTTCCCGATGGTGAGTGCTCTCTGTCACGAACAACTCCACATTTGGCTAAGGCCGAGGATCTGGCTTGCTTCCATGTATGTGGACCTATCTGCATTGCCCCCGTGACATGCCTGGGTTGGCTACCCAGAGGCTATTTAAGCTGTGGGCTGGCTTTCCCCGGGGTCCGAGGATTGTTCAATGTTCCTGAATAAACTGCATTGAAAAAAAAAAAAAAAAAGAAATATTGGTCTAATTCTTTAAGTAATGATGACACATTAAATGTCATATTCTTACTCCATTAATTATACAACCTTGCTTTAAGCCTATCTTTAGTACCCTTTGTGACAAATCCGCTAAACTTACCTTCTTCTACATAAAAACAGCCAAAAGGATAAATGGCTTGAGTATGTGCCTATATATCTTTTAAGTGTTTTACTTGATACCTAAAATGTTTACATATTTATAGATGTGGTATTTTGAAATAAAAACACATTGTATACCCTCAAAAAAAATCCTAAGAATGTGTATCACTAAGATAAAGTTGATATATGCCAACAACAACTTAAAACACATAACAGCGTAGTAAATGTTCCTTTGATATCTTGATATAACATAAAATCCCTTAACAAAAATAATGAAAATTCATACGGCTTTAAATCCCAGCACATTGGCCTTTACCTTAAATATCTGCTGTAACTGTAACACAGCAGTCCCTGACATACTTAAGATACACAATCAGTTCGGCTTAATGAGGTCACATTAACCTTATTGTGCATATTACAATAGGGCATGCCCCTTTCTACCTGACTGCATGCAGTCCTGGCTTTTAACAATTCATCTAGCACAAGGGTCATGGGCCCCAACAGCAGATGGCCTTTTAAGCCTACTATTTTTCTGTGTCTTACTTCACTCAGGAACCAGATCTGTATTTCTACAGTATACTGTCGGGCTAGAATACACTGCTTTTGTGTAGAAATAAATTGAGTGTTAAATAGTTAAGCAGGAAAAGGCAAATCAAAAGTGGTATTTTATTTTATATCATTAGTAGGATGATAAAGTCAAGAATTCCTGATGAGAACAGATATTTTTATTGTTATATTCATAACAGAAAGCAGCTTTTATCTTGGAAAAATAGGACAGATAAAACTTTTGTGAATGCTGTAGACAACTCATAGGAACAGAAAATCTCAGTTCAGTAGGATTGTGAGAAAATATGAAAAGCCATCCCATGATTCAGAAAAAGGAAGCTTTTTATAGAGCATTTTTGAAAAGATCAAACTCTATTATGTTCCTGATTGTGTGTATGTGTCAATGTGTGAAGATTTCACATACACACTTGAATACTGTGAGAACAAAATTAAGACATTTCTACCATCATTAAAGAAAACATTCCTGCAATGGGGGGGCCAAAATATCTGCTATCTAGATTGAAGATGAAAACAACAGACAACATCAGAAGTTAAAGCCTCACTTTTAGGTAGAATATAACAGGAGAGAAAAATATTTTGTGTAATACAATAGCAAATAATAAATCCAGACAAGATATTGCTAACTTTATTTAAAGTCCTTTACAGTTTTGTACAATTTGTTTGCATTTGTTCTGTACTCATTACTGCCATGACAATCTGCATGAAAAATATATATTTTGCCACCCCACTGCTTCTGGGCTCACGTCTTGATTTGCTTCTGCTAATGGCCTCAAAGTGGAAATAACACATGACACATTGAATCTGCCGTTTTAACTGTCATCACATGGTTTGATTTGTTAGTGCCACCCAAACCCATGACTGTGGCTGTCTGTTTGGATGAGACATGTGTTGCTGACTCAGGTCCAAGCAAATGTGGCTGAAAAGTCCGTAGTCAAGCTGAGCAGAGCCACAGCCACATGCATGTAACAAAATTCAGCCATTGAGACTTGGCTCCCCACATCTGCCTACCTAACCACCACAGCAGAACGTGAGTATGTTTGTCTTAAAGGAGATCTCTGAAATAAAGACATACCTTCTTTAAAACAAATACATATCTGTTTATGTAATTATCTACTGGTGACATAAATTGTGATGAATTAGATTCACTGACACACTGCTCAACCTTTTTGCCAACATTTTTCGGTGACTGCAGTCCTGTATTTTTATGTTTACTATTCCTGTTTTATTTGGTTTCTCACTATAGTCCCAGCACTGTGATTCAATATGACATTTCAAGTACTACTGCAAATGATCTATAAAATTCAGAGGACCCAAATTAGGACTTCCACTGATTATAATGACATAGAAAAGGAGAACAAGTTAGCAACACTTTGGAGCAAAATTGACTCAAAAAACTTAGGTTTATTTGAGACACCATTTAATACCCAAGCTAAACTCTCAATGTACCTTTACCAGGATATTCTAAACAACATAATTACTGGCATTTTTTTTAATTTTAGAAATAGTAGCTACTTGCTTTCTACTTCATAGAACTAACATTTAAATAAGGAAACTACAGATTAAGGAAAATGTGATTGCATTTTAAAGAGTTTCATTCTTCTAAATTCTTTTTTTTCTGCATGTATTTAGTGTTTATTAAATGACTACTTCTCAATGTAAAAGTCTTCAGCTTCAGTCAGATATATCTCTAGTATCTACTTCTTTTCTTTTTTAATTTTAATTTTTTTAATATTAGTTACAGTTTGTTAACTTTGTATCCCTGCTGTATCCCACTGCCTTTTCCCCTCCCAATCCCACCCTCCCACCTTCATCTCCTCCCTGCCCCTTTCCAAGTCCACTGATAAGGGAGAACCTCCTCCCCTTCCATCTGATAATGAATGCAAGGAACTAAAAAATAAAAATAAAATAAAATAAAATAAAGCGGGGGAGGGGGGGAAGTTAATACGACCTGGAAAGGACAAGAGTTCCACAAGGACCAAATATATCAGGGCACAGGTTTTTTTTTTTATGAGACTGTTTCTCCAAACAGTATGGATGCAACCTAGAATCTCTGCTCAGATGTAGCCCATGGTTTCTAAATTCTTAATATTTACAGAAGACAATAAAAACACATTGAATATCAGTTACAGGAAAACAGTTTGATGATTACAAGTATTGAGACAGGAAAAATGTTTAGTTTATTATACAATCTGAAAAGATGTTTTTCAAATATATGTATTGTATTAGTTCAAAATTTAGTTACATATGAACTTACAATATATTTAACTAGTATATCTTATGTGTAAGAACCACCCTAAAACTACCCATTTTTTTCCAGAGTGTGTTTTTTGAGTTGATAGTATAAAGTGTATTAGATATTTTTAGAACGTTATAAATTACAACTTTCAGCACAGCAGAAGTCCAGATATAATATTATTTAAAGAAAATGAAACTATCTTTTTTAAAAATATGTTTTTATTTGACCAAGTCTTTTAACACCAGTGTACGATAACTTTTTAGCAAACATTTTATAAATAACATTGATTTAAACTTTTGTGAATCATAAAATAATAGAGGTTTAAAAGCAGTTTAGTTGTGTGAACTGTGAAGCCATTAAACTTTTTTTTTTCTGGTCTGTTTGTTTGTTTTCTTTTGTCAAAATTGTAGGGTTTCCTGTAGTGTAGCTGTGGGTCTGTACATCTGATCTGTTTTTCCTTTGGAAGTTTTACTTTTCTCCATTACCCATTTTATCCACCTATATTTAGAAATCTCTGTTAATAGAAAGAAAAAAAAAACCTGACTGAATTACATCAAAGGAGAATGAAAACAAGAAAGTGAGCCTGTAAAAGCAAAGAAGAGGGCCTTTTAACAATTTGTAACGTTAATATACTGTGCAATGAAATAGTTGTAATTTATATATGGTTCTCTGGAAGACAGTGTAAAGAAATCACAACTGCCTCGAAAGACTATTGTTGGAAACGGCATGTAATAGAAACCCAAGAGAGAAGATTCTTTTCTTTGCCTTGAGAGGAAAAAAATAATTCATGTTCAAAAAACCTGAATTTCATATAATTAGTGCTATGGTAGTTGTCAATAATGGATCTTGATTTTCGTGGGGTTGTTATCTCAGAAATACTCATTTTGTTGATTAATACCTCCCTAGAAAAAACTCAGCTAAACATTGAATACAGCCTTTTATATTGTGAATTTATTTACTCTGTTTAATCAGATACTGCTTGGTTACTTTTTCAGTGTTTATGCCAACACTAAGCTAGCGTAACTTGCAGATGAAACACAACTGTAAAGTGTTTGTGGCTAAGTTGATGTTTACATTTTTTTGTTTAGGAGCTTACAGAGTACCTTCCAATACAAAAGACAATAGCAAGTAAGTATGATGACTTTATGTAGTCACCAGTTCAACGTCTCTGTTTAATGATTTGTGTGGATGCCTGGGCCCATGCAGGGCTGCAAAGACTGACACTCCAACAAAGGACCATGCATGGAAAGAACCTAGACCCCTTGTTAAAAGAAAGCCCATTGGCTGCTCAGTTTCCAAGTGAATTCCCTAGTAAGGGACCAGGGGCTGTCCCTGACATCAACTTAGTGGCTGGTTCTTTGATCATCTCTTCTTATGGGGGTGCAGTTGCCAGGCCACAGAGAAGACAATGTGGCTAGACCTAACAGGGTAGGGTCAGATAGGAGGGGAGGAGATTCTCCCCTATCAGGGAAAGAGGGAATGGGCATGGAGGAGAAGAAGAAGGGTTGGGTTGGGAGGAGACAAGGGAGGGGGCTGTAGAGAGGATACAAAGTGAATCAATTGAAATAAATAAATAAAATTAATTTAATAAAATACATAAATAAATAAATCTTTTAAAAATTGCAACCTTGGTCTCAGTATGTGGGGAAAAACCTACAGTCTCTTCAACAGCCTGAGATATTTGGAGGTTTTCTATGGGACACCTAAGGCCAACAACTCAATTAGATGTAACACAATACTGATAACTGAAGCTTCATTTGGTGACTAGAGGTGCCTAGTTGTGTCTCTGTCTCCCGCATTATTTGGTGACCTAATTTAGATCTCCTTCATACATATACATATACATATACATATACATATACATATACATATACATATACATATACATATACATATACATATACATATACATATACATATACACATACATATACATATATATTGCTGTTAAAATGTTATCTTTTATTTTATTTTTAATTAATTTATTTTTTATATTAATCACAGGTTATTTGCTTTGTATCCCAACCTTAGCTCCCTCCCTCCTTCCCTCCCCATCTCACCCTCCATCCCTCATTTTCTCCCTGCCCCTTTCCAAGTCCACTAATAGGGGAGATCCTCCACCCCTTCCATAAGACCCTGTCTTATTAAGTCTTACCAACCAGGGACCATGTATGGATATAACCTAGAACCTCCACTCAGATGTAGCCCAGCTCAGTGTCCAAATGGGTTCTCTAATAATGGGAACATGGACTATTTCTGACATGAACTCAATGCAAGCTCTTCGAACAGCTCCCTCCCCCCCCAAGGAGGAGCAGCCTTGCTAGGCCACAGAAGAGGACTTCTATATATTTTAAGAAGCTTCTAGTGTATTAGGTTTCCACACGACTCCTCAAATACCCCTTAATTTTAACTTCTCCCCCTGTATTTATCCCTCCCTTTTTCCCCTTCCTCAGTTGATCCTCTTGTTTCGGTCTATCTCCACAGGGTGATAACTATCTATGTTATTTACCTTTCCTGAGAAACCCACCTGTTCTCCCTAGTCTCCTACTCTACACCTCACTCTGTGGTCCTATGAATTGTATCTTAGTTACCATTGAGTAAACAGCTAATACCCACTTATAAGCAGATACATAGCATATTAGTCTTTCCGGGTATGGTTTACCTCACTCGGGATGACTTTTTTCTATACGTATTTACCTACAAGTTTAATGGTTGCATTCTTTTAAACAGCTGAGTAATATTCCCTTGTGTAAGTACCACATTTTCCTGATCCATTTTTCTGATAAGTGACATCTGGCTTGTTTCTGATTTGGGGCTATTGTGAATAGAGCACCAATGAATATTATTGAGCAAGAGCCCTTGTGAGTATCTGCCCAAGAGTTATAGCTGGATCTTGGGGCAGGTTGGTTCAGATACTACTGTGCACCCAACACACTGATTTCTGAAATACATGTACACTTTTTCATTCCCACCAGCAACAGATGATGTTCTTACTGTGCATCATCTTCAACATGAGCTGCCATTTGTTTGATTGCTCTTGGCCATTCTGACACGTGTAAGATTAAATCTCAAAATAATTGTTTTTTGCACTTCCCTGATGAGATGTTGATCATTTCTCTAAGTGTTCCTCAGCTATTTGAGTTTGCTCTATTGAGAATTCTCTGATTACATCTATATCCAGCTTTTAATTGAGTTATTTGTTTCCTTGATATGATGTGGAATAATTAATCAACAGAGATTAATGCTAACCAATGATTTACTAATGTCAATGTAAAATTTCAAAGTATACTGAGGTAGAGAAATCTTTATTAACACTATAGCAAATTAATATGTACTAAACGTGATTTGTCATAATTTTTATTTAGAAAAATATAAGATAAATTGAATAAATATAATTTTTCTTTGAAAAGTTTATTTCAAAATATGTCTTGTATCAATAACTTAATAATTATTCTTGACTAAAATGTTATTGTGATTTAGTAATTGCTTGATTATCAATAATTGTAGTATAATATTAACTATTATATTATATATAATTAGTATATTAATACTAATGGCTGTTACTAATATCACTAATATAAAATATACATTACTATTATTTTTTATTTAGTTTGCTTTCTTATCTGATTTGCTTTATATAAGTGAATTTCTTTTCAAAAGCAAATTTTCCTTTCATAAATATAATTGTGAAAGAATCATGTGTTCTCCTGAGTGAGGTATCCCAAAAACAGAAAGACAGACATGGTATATACTCACTTATATAGACCTATAAGATACTATAAATATACTGAAATCCAGCCACCTAAAGAAGATAAACAAGAGGACCCAGGGTACGATGATCAATCCTCACTCAGAAAAACAAATGGGATGGTCATTGGATGTAAGAGCAAACAAGTAACAGGACAGGAGCCTACCACAGAGGGCATCTGAAAGACTCTACCTAGCAGTGTATCAAAGCAGATATTAAGACTCATAACCAAACCTCTGGCAGAATGCTGGGAATGCAAAAAATAAAAATAAATAAATAAATAAAGGGGGAGGGGAGGAGTTAATATGACCTAGAGATGACAGGAGTTCCACAAGAACCAAATATATCCTGGCACAGGGGTCTTTTATGAGACTGTTTCTCCAAACAAGGACCATGTATGGATGCAACCTAGAGCCCCTGCTCAGATGTAGCCCTTGGTAGCTCAGTATCCAAGTGGGTACCCTAATAAAGGGAACAGGGACTGGTTCTGACATGAACACAATGGCGGGCTCTTTGACTTCCCCCCTACCCCCAAGGGAGGAGCATCCTTGCTAGGCCACAGAGGAGGACTTTGCAGCCAGTCATGAAGACACCTGATAAACCAGTATCAGATGTAAGGGGAGGAGGCTGTCCATTATCAGTGGACTTGGAAAGGGGCAGGGAGGAGATGAGGGTGGGAAGTTGGGATTGGGAAGGAAAGAGGGAGTGGTATACAGCAGGGATACAAAGTTAACACATTGTAACTAATATAAAAAATAAAAATTAAAAAAGAATCATGTGTTCATTGGTGTATATCTGCCTAAAATTACAGATTAATAAAATCAGAATTATTTCTACAAAGCATGTTTCTTCTATAAATGTGCTATATTAAACTGCAGTCCAGAAAGTGCTTGTTTCTTTTAAAATCATTTTTAAGCATTGCCATAACTAATGTTGAAATTACCAATTTATTCCCCACAAAGCTTTATAAGTGCATACCTTTCTTAAGACTAAAATAAAAATTAAACTTACACTTTCATAACAATATGGAATATATTCACAAGTAACTATATTTTCTTTTCATTAAAGCGCTCAGATTTTGTTGAGAAAACCTACCAGAAGGCAATTGTATAACAGCAAGGCAGAAAGAAGACTATTTGATTATTTGGGTAAAAAAAGGACTTTGTGTCACTAGCATACAACATGAGAATTTTTCCTGTGCTGCAAATCTGTCTAAACAATTGTCGAGCTATATTTTAGGTAATTGGACTGGAGAATTCGATACTACGATGGAGCAGCTGAGAGTGGCCATTGTCACAGTAAATTCTAACAGAGTGGACACAGGACTAGCCACAGGATTATCATCATGGATTGCTGCAGCCATGAATCATCTGAAGGAATGGGCAGGCATGGGAGTGTTAGCAGGCCTTCTGGTGTTGGTCTCCTTGGTTTGCCTGTGGTATATATGCAAGATTAGAGTCTCACAACAGTGTGATGGAGCCTTGATCATTCAGGCCTTTACAGCCATTGAAGCAGGACATTCTCCCCAAGCATGGTTGGATACCATAAAAAGCTAAAATGATACGCTCAGGATGCGAGGCTAAGCACTGCACTCAGGGTCAGCCGCTTTGGACCCAGAGAAGAGCATGTCTGGTTGCATGCGGGTTGATGCCCCAGGTCCCGCCTCTGAGAAAAAGGTATCAGACGGGTCTGATGCTCTTTGGGTGGATGACACCTAAATGAACATCAGTACAAAGTCCCAATTAATTTCTAATATCAGAGATCAGACCTCTACTCTTGCCTGATGCATCTAAAACAAAAAGGGGGAACTGTAGAGAGCTGCGGAATGCTATGCCTTAAAGATGGAGCTGGTTTCCCGCCTTCCACCTTCCCGATGGTGAGTGCTCTCTGTCACGAACAATTCCACATTTGGCTAAGGCTGAGGATCTGGCTTGCTTCCATGTATGTGGACCTATCTGCATTGCCCCCGTGGCACGCCTGGGTTGGCTACCCAGAGGCTATTTAAGCTGTGGGCTGGCTTTCCCCGGGGTCCGAGGATTGTTCAATGTTCCTGAATAAACTGCATTGAAAAAAAAAAAAAAAAAAAAAAAGGGCAACGGTGGAGTGATTATTGGTAAAGTATGGAAAACAATAATGGAATTTAGGTGTTAACTGAATTATATTAATGAGAATAATCAAAATAAAATATCATTTCCCTCAAAATAATAATCAAAACAAAATATCATTTCAAGGCTCATATAGCATTATCATTGTTTTTATATGTTCATATATTTCACAGCATGAGGAGGTCTCTTACCACTCAATAATTGTGAACTATTTTAAGTCCTTGCCAAATAAGGTAAGATACTTTCTAGGAAATATAACAAAAAAAATTCTGCTTTTTCACCTCCTCAGTTTTGTTTTTATATTTAATTTTGTTTAAATTATACTGAAGAATATATTATCAATAAATTATAAATTTTAAAAATAGTAAAATAAAGAATAAAACCTAGACTTTTCATTGGTACTCGCAATTGCTTAATTTATTTCCTATCTTAGTAACTTTTGAAGAACCAAAGCCCTGGAGTCCATTTCCCACATTCAGATAGCAAGCGTCCTTTTTCTTTTCTTTGCTTAGTGATTAGGAACCTGTGTCTCCCTCGTGATGTGTGTGTGGCATTTACCTCTGCTCCTGACATATGCTAAGTGATCAACAAATGTCAGTAGCATTTATTATTGTTACTCTTGGAGACAAAGAAAACCTCTTATCTCAGTTCTCTGAAGAATCCTTTAGTTTAGTTCTTCATTATGGTCTGAGGGAAACACATGCAAAAGAACAAATACTCCCCAAACACTAACAACAGCCCCATAAGACATGTATAATTAACCTTGACAATTCAAGAGAATGGCAAATCTCTAAGTTGAGATATTAGTTCAGTATGAAATATGAATAGATGTAATTTAAAAATTCACATGTAGTTAGGACTAATCATTTATGGCTCTCACTTTCCACTAAAAAATCAATACCTGAAATTTGTATTGTGCTTTTACAGAAAAAAAATAAGAGAGAGAGAGAGAGAGAGAGAGAGAGAGAGAGAGAAATTTTCTATCCGGTTGCTTAGAGCTGTCCCTGGCACCTCACAAAACAATGGCAAGTAAAAATGTCTCAACAAAGATGAATTCTGCAGGCAGATAATCAACCAGTAAAGAAAGACTGTAGTCTTCCAGATTCCTACTGTATGTCTATAGCAGCAGCAGAAAGGAAGAGGCTGAATCTGACTCCTTTAATTTAGCAGTCACATTTTCATGTTTTGTACACTGTCGTATAATTTGTTCGAATTTGTTATAACACATCTAGTCCATAAGAAGTTTATTTACAGCTTCTTAAGAATAAGGGCATGAAACTTTGTAATTCCTGATCCCCCAATGTCACAGAAGTTTTCAGATAGGCTTTGTGCATCTGCTTGGTAAGCTCAGTTTCTGCTTTCTCTTTTGGTAAGATAAAGGGACTGCCTTCTATCACCACATTCTAATTAAAACCTGTGTTCCCTAATCAATGTCTAACTGTCTTTTGGTATTGTCAAGTTACTGAGCTCCTGTTGGCGTTCCTCTGATTCAATTTTTTGACAGCTGGAATCGTCCTACTTCTGCTTGCATGTAATTTTAAATGCACTTTTAGAAAGTATCCAACATTTTATGTGTTTTTAGTAAGAGGCCTAGTCCTGTAGATTCAGTGGAGTTTTCCATAGTAACCAGAAGCCCTTCTTATCTCTATTACATATAATATATCACTTGAAGAGTGATATTACTTCCTCAACACATCTGTAAGTATGGGAACTTGTCACTATCCAGTTTTATAGTTGATTTAAATGTTAACTGATCATCATATTAATGAATAATATTTCTAAAAAATACTTATTGGCTATAATATTTGAGTATTGCTAAACACACATTGTAAAAGTAATTTCTAGTAATTAATATTTTGAAATTGAGTGTTTTCTTTAATGTTAATATGAACTTTTTGTTAGATTCCTTCATGATGCATATTTAGTGCAGAATCTGTGATTAGAAATGGCAAAACAAAACAAATAAGAGAAAGAGCTATAGTAGAAGCATGAAAATACATATAGACACAGTGACACATATACCTCTGCACATATAATAATCGAGTAAAAACAGAAACAAATGGAATCTATAATACATACACAAAGGACCTATAAGCTAGAAAAAAAAGCCCCAACATAACATAATGAGACTAAGAAAAATCCCAAGATATTGCTGTATTTTGCCCATCTTCTGCTGGTTATGGAGCCTACACATAAGAGCGGTTTGTTTTCCCAGTGAGACCCATGGAGAAAACTCCTTTGTCTTTTTAAAGTAATTATCAGCTAGAGAAGAGTATGGGGTGTCAACTTCTCCTTTCAGTACTAGGACCAGTATCTGGTGCAGACTGTTGCAGGCCCTGTGAATGCTGCCACAATCACAGAGTTCATATGGGTACCAGACTTGCTTTGTCTAGAAGGCTTTGATTCCTGGTGTCCTCTCTTTCTTTTGTTCATTACACTATGCCTCTGTTCTGCAGATTGCTCTGAACACAAAGGGGAGGAATTTAATGGAGACAGCCCTTTTAGGACTGCACGTCTTACGGTCTCTTAAGGCCTCTGCATGTTGTCTGGCTGAGGGTCTCTATGTTTCTTGCCATCTGAAGCAGAAGAAATGGATAATGGATGAGCAAGGCATGGATCTATGAATATGATAGAACACTGGTAGAGAATCATTTCATTGCTATCTTTTTCTCGCAGAACAGCAAGCAATAGTATTTGGTTTTCTTTCAGGTCCCCGGGCTACCTAGCCACCACAAGTAACCTTGAGTATGTTTTCATGGAGTGAGCCTTAACCTGAATCAGATATTTGTTAATTATTCTCTTAGGCTTTGTAGCACTGTTGTGCCAGGACATCCTGCCAGTAGATCAGTCTTTTAGAGGATGTATAGCTTAGTGTTTACCTTTCTCCATTGGTACCATGAAGATAAAGCTTCCATAAAGATAAAGCTGTACCTATGCATCAGTTTGACTTGACCAGTCTCAAAGAACTCTGCATATGTTGTCATCAGCAATAGGGTCTTACCATCAGTGTGTAAAAAGCCACCAATAGCCTGGGCAATCGCCTGTGTAATTCTGGCTTACCTTGCAACCCCTTTGGCCAACAACTCTATTAGCTGTGAACCTTTACTAATACAAAAACTTCATTTGGTGATGAGAAATGTATAATTTAAAGCTCAGTCTAACTCTTTATTTGACTATTTCATTTAGATTATCTTCCTATAGTGTATTAAGTTTTCAAATGACCCCTCAAATGTCTCTTGGTTGAACTGTCCTTTGCATATCTCCTACCTCTCCCCCAGTTCCCATCCCTTCTCAGTTTGTTCTTCCCATTCCAGTTCCCCATCATTCGCTCAACATAATGTTCTATTCTATTCTGCCTTCTTAGGGAGACTCATGCCTTCGAGTTAGTCTCTAACTTAGTATCTAACCTCAGTGATTATATGGATGGTCGCTTGCTCTTCAATGACTTAATAATTAAAATCCACATATAAACAAACAAATACACACCATAATTGTCCTTCTGGCTCTGAGTTACATCACATAGGAACTTTTTAAAATTTCATCCATTGACCTGAATATACCATGATTTCATTTTTTATGGTTGAGTAATATTTTATTGGGTAGATCTACCCCACTTTTAAAATAGCCATTGATTCATAGATGAAAAACTGTTTTTTTTTAATTTTTCAACTTATGGCTATTATGAGTAGAGCAACAATGAACATAGCTGAAAACATATCTCTGTAGTAATGTGAAGTGTCCTTTAGGTGTTTATCCAGGGGTGGCTTACCTGGATCTTGAGGTAAATTGAATCCCATCTTTTTCTTAAACCACAACACTGATTTCCATAGTGACTGTACAATTCTGTACTCCCAGTGGCAATGAATGAATCTTTTTCTTACTCCAGTCCCCTACAAGCAAATACAGTAATATTATTCAGAGATCTTAGCCATTCTGATTAGTGTTAAATAATGTCACATTAGTTTTTATTGGCATGTCTTTGATGAACAAACATGCTGAACTTTTCTTTAACTGCTTGTCCGCCATTTGAGTTTCTTTCCTACATCAAGTACGTCTATATTAAGAATTTAGGAATACCCCATTTTTAATTGGGCTATTTGCTTTCTTGATTTTCAGAAAGTTTCTTGAGGTTCAGAGAAGAGGGTATATTTTTTGTGTTTGAGTGAAATGTTCTGTACGTATCTTTTAGGTTCATTTGGCTTATAACATCTGTTAGCCTCATGGTTCTCTGTTTAATTTTTGTCTGTCCATTACTGAGAGTTGAGTATTGAAGTCTCTGACTGTCAGTGTGTGACTGTCAATGTGTAATTTCATCTTACCTATTGTTTCTTTTACAAACTTGGTGACTCTTGTGTTTGTGGAATAGATCTTAAAAATAGAAATGTCATCTTGTTAGATTTTATTCTTTGATGAATGTGTAGTGTCCTTTCCTATCTATTTTGATTAGTTTGGGATTGAAGTGTATTTTATCTGATATTAAAACTGCAACACCAGCTTCCTTCTCAGGTCTGTCTGCTTGGAATAGCTTTTCATGCCAATCCTTTACCCTGAGAGAATATACATCATTGATGTGAAGTTGTGTTTCTTGGATGCAGCAGATGATGGATCCTGTGTTTGCATCTATTCTGTTGGTCTGTGTCTTTTTATAGGGAATTAGAGACTACTGATATTGAGAGCTATCAATAAGCAATGATTATTTATGCCTGTTAAATTCTTGTTGTTCATGTTGGTCATGGTGGGAGATGTCAGCATGTGTATCTTTTACTTCTTGTTATTTTCTTCAGTGTGAGATTCTTTCCTGTGTTTTCATGGGTAAAGGTAACTTCTATATATTGAAGGTTTTCATCTAGCAGCTACCATAGGACTGAATGGGTAGATAGAATTATTTAAATTTTCCTTTACAGTGGAATGTCAGAACAGTCAAAAGAGTGACAAATGGTGAACAATTCCTTGAGGAACTGTGATAAAAGTTCAAAGAAGAAAAAAGCAGAGGACCTTTTACCTCAAGAACTTTGTTCCCACATTTCTTTCTTACTGTGATTTTATGCCTCAAGCATTAAATATTTATGTTTAATTAATAAGATATGAAAAATAAAGTATTCTCTTTGGATATCAGAATGTAGCGATAGAACCCAATCTGGTCAGTGTACCTGAATCTTGATATGGCCTTCTACCTTTCTTTCATGATTTTCCAGATACAGTGTATACTAAGTGCCAGGCAATTGTGTTTAGACTGGTCCATCAGGAGAAAGTTCTGGGAAAGGGCTGCTCTGTCAGTATTTAATGTGTACACATGGATGCTCTTTAACATTTATTTCTTATCGTCTTATTTTTTTTTCTGACCTTAAACAACGTTCCTTGGATTATTGCTTCTTTTGTTTCATTCATGTATAACAGTGAATGAAACAAAAGTAAAATTGTTTTACTTTTTACTTTTTACTACTGAAACTGAAGTAAAATTGTCTATAGCATTAGACTGTAGTGTGCCCCAATTTTTCATTTCTGAGATGCTAGGGACACAAATCTATTCAAGTTCAGTGAAACTTGACAATGAAATACTATTTTTTTCCATCGATATGATTGAAAGTTTTGCTAGATATAGTAATCTGACCTAGTGTATGTGGTCACTTAGAGTCTTTAGTACATATGTCTACTCCCATCTCCCTTATAGAATGTCCATTAAGAGGTCAGTGGCTGGCTCTTTGATAGGAGCAGCCTTGCTAGGCTACAGAGGAGGACAATTGCAGCCAGTCCTGAAGAGACCTGATAATTAGTGTCAGATGGAAGGGTAGAGAGGGGCAGGGAGGAAATGAGGGAGAGAGGGTGGGATTGGGAGCAAATAGGGGAGGGGGCTACAGGTGAGATACAATGTAAATTGTAATTAATATAAAAAATAGAAAATTAATTACAAAAAAGAAATCAACCATAATTCTATTAGGTCTGCTTTTATTTGTTACTTGGTCTTTGTAATTTTAATAGGTCTGCCTTTATATGTTACTTGCATTTTTTTCTTTCCAGCTTTTAATATTCTTTCTTTGTTCTCTGTGTTTACTATTCTGATATGTGGCATGGAGACTTTCTCTTTTAGTCCAGTCTGTTTGGTTTTCTGTATGCTTCTTGTACCTTCACGAGTGTCCACTTAGATTAGTAATCTCCTTCTATGGTTTTGTTGATATTTTCTGGGCCTCTGAGCTAGAGTTATCTTTCCTCTATATCTAGTTTTCTTAAGTTTGTTCTATTCAGAGTGCCCTAGATTTTCTGGATGCTTCATATCTAGAGATTTAAACAAAAACATTTTATTGTTGTTCTGTTCATGAAGCTGTCTCCTGTGCCAATGAGTTCCAGGGTTTTTACCCATTTTTTTTCTTCTAACAGGTTTAGTGTCTGGTTTTATATTGAGGGCTTTGATCCACTTAGACTTTAGTTTTGTGTAGGGTGATAAGTATGGATCTATTTGCATTTTTTCTCCATGTAGATATCCAGTTAGACCAGCACCATTTGTTGAAGATGTTATCTTTTTTTTTCCATTGTATGGTTTTGCCAACTTTGTCGAAAATTAGGTGTCCATAAGTGTGTGGGTTTATTTCAGTGGACTAAGGGAAGGAACAAGGGAGGAGAAGAGGGAGAGTGGGTGGGACTAGTAGGAGATGAAGGAGGACACTATAGCCAGAATACAAAATGAATAAATTGTAATAAATAATAATACATTTTTAAAAAGAAGAAGAAAATAAGTAGGATTCACAGGGAATGGAATCAGGGGTCAAGGAAGGCTGCCAAAGGCATTCTGCTAGAATGAGAGTGGGTAGTGGATCAGGGAGAATCGATTTATTATATATTTAAGAAAAAGTCAAAGGTGTTGTTTTTCTGTTTGTTTCTTTGTTTTTGTCTCAGTCCATTTGTTGTATTTATGTAGGAATTCAATTGATTTTTATGGGTTAATTTGGCATTATGCTACTTTGATGAATGTTTATCAGCTGTAGGAGTTTCATGGTGGAAATTTTAGGGTAATTTATGTATGATATCATATCTTCTGCAAATAAAGATCCTTTAAGTTCTTTCTTTCACTTGATCTCCTTTAGTTGTCCAATAGATCCAGGTAGAACTTCAATTGCTTTATTGAATATGTGTGGAAAAAGTAGACAACATTGTCTTGTTCTTAACTAGTAGAAATGCTTTGAATTTCTCTCCATTTAATTTGATGTACACTATAGGATTGCTGTAAAATCACCTTTTTTATGTTGAGATGAAGTCCATTATATCTTTGATCTCTCCAGGATTTTGACTTGAAGCATTGTTGAATTTTATCAGAGGACCTTTCTGCATCTAACGAGATGATCACGTTTGTTCATTTTATTGTTATTGCTGCATTTTGTTATTTATCGTTCATTGTATTCATATGGAGGATATTGAACCATACCTGAATCTCTGGGATAAAGCCTGCTTGGTCATAATGGATGCTTTTTGGTTGTGTTCATAATTCAGTATTTTAGTGTTTTGTTGGAAATTTTTGAGCCTACATTTATAAGAGAAATTGGCCTTTGTTAGGTTTTTATGTCGCTTAGGTGTTATAGCATGTGTGGCCTTGTAAAAAATTTTATAATGAACCTCTTGTTCATATTTTGGAGAATAAAGAAGAATATCGCATTAACTATATTGTAAAATTTTGATAGAATTCTGCTTTCAAACCACCTGGCTCAGTTTTTTTTTCTTTTTATTAATTACAGTTTATTTGCATTGTATCCCCCCATAACTTCCTCATTCCTCCCCTCCCAATCTCACCCTCACTCCCCCTTCTCCAACATGTTCCTCCCCAAGTACACTGATAGAGGAGAT
Organism: Meriones unguiculatus; assembly: GCF_030254825.1. Classification (NCBI taxonomy): domain Eukaryota; kingdom Metazoa; phylum Chordata; class Mammalia; order Rodentia; family Muridae; genus Meriones; species Meriones unguiculatus. Next base: position 91,461,265 of record NC_083357.1, on the reverse strand, counting down.
CCTCCTCTCCTTCCTTTTGATCCTAGTCATCAGGAGTGGGTGCATTGTCTTCCTCCATGGCCTGGAAAGGCTGCTCCCCCCTCAGGGGGAGGTGATCAAAGAACAGGTCAATCTGTTCATGTCAGAGACAGTCTCTGTTCCCATTACTATAGAACCCTCTTGGACCCTGAACAGTCATGAGCTGCATCTGTGCAGGGGTTCTAGGTTATCTCCATGAATGGTCCTTGGTTGGAGCATCAGTCTCAGAAAAGACCCCTGTGCCCAGATGTTTTGGTTCTGTTGCTTTCCTTGTGGAGCTCCTGTGTCCTCTAGGTCTTATCATCTCTTCCTTCTTTCAAAAGATTTACTATACTCCGCCCAAAGTCTGGCCTTAAGTCTCAGCCTCTGCTCTGATACCCTGCAGGGGAGAGCCTTTCAGAGGCCCTCTGTAGTAGGCTCCTGTCCTGTTCCTTGTCCTCTCCCTCTTCCAATGTCCATCCTCTTTGCTTTTCTGAATGGGGATTGAGCAACTTCGCCTACCTTTGCCTACCTAATGTTGGCATTAAAGGTGTGAATCCCTCACTGTGCATCAAATTCCATTTCTTTAAAGTATTCCAATTTGGTGGAATACAGGTTTCTTCACATGTTTCCTTTGTAGTGTCGGGATTTCTTCAGTGTCATTTTCTCCCACTTTCTCTCTATTATGTTGTTAATTTTGGTCTTCTTTGTGTTTGCTTAGTTTGGATAAGGATTTGTCCATATCATTGATTTTTCCAAAGATTCAACTTTATTTGATTGTTCATATTGTTATTATTGTTTTCTATTTTACTGATTTTATTACTTCATTTGAATATTTTTTTTCAATCTTCTTTCTGTGGGTATTGTTTATTTTCTGCTTTTTTTGTTGTAGAGCTTCCAGGTATGGTGTTAACTTACTAATGTCTGCCCCTTTTTTAATTTTTTTATACTAATTCCAGTTCATTCACTTTGTATCCCAGATGTAGCATCCTCCCTCATTCCCTCCCAACCCCACCTTCCCTCCCTCATCTCCTCCCATGCCCCTCTCCAACTCCACTGATAGCAGAAGTCCACCTCCCCTTCCATCTGACCCTGCCTTATCAGATCTCATCAGGACTGGCTGCACTGTCCTCCTCTGTAGCGTAGCAAGACTGCTCACCCCACTACTTGTTCAATGCAAGTAACTGGTGCTTTTGAAATGCCTCTTAGAATCACCATTATTGTATACCATAAGTTTTGCTGATATATATTAATTTTCATTCAGTTCTAGAAAGTTTTGAATTTCATTCCTATTTTCTATCTTGACCCACCTTTTAATTCAGTAATAAATTGTTCAGTTTTCATTAATAAAGTATTTGTTATTTTGTTGTTATTGTCTAAGTGTAATCTGTGGTAGTCAGAAAGGATGCAGGATGTTATTTCTATTTTCTTACATCTGTTGAACTTGCTTTATGCACAAATCTGTAATCACTTTTTGAGAATGTTCCATGAGGTATTAAGAAAAGATGGCATATTGTTTTGTGTTTCATGTAGTTATACGTAAATATCTCTTAGGTCTGCTTCATTTATGAAGCTATTTATCTCTAGCAATTTTCTGTTTAGGGTTTTTCTGTATGAATATTCTAGAGGGGAAAGAATATTTTGTTTTATTTTTTTTAATTTTTATAAAAATTTGTTTATTCTACTATTGTTTGGAGCAGCAAACTGACAGGAGGGAATATAAACTTTAGCTTTAATAACTAAAAGTATCTGGATAAAGGTTTGACCGTTTCATTTTTCTTTCTTCATAGCCCTTCTTCAGCTCTGCCTTGTAACAAGAATCCAGAAAAGGAAAGGCTCCAGACTCTCGCTGAAAACTGGCCTGAATAGACCCCATTTGTTGTAGAAGCACAAGTGGAGAACTGTTTCTCTTATACTGACTGATTTTTGTTGTTGTTGTTTGTTGTTCTAGGTGATATGTTTCCACTTCTCATACTGCATTACTAATGTCAAGTGCAGATTAAAAAATCTCCCAGGGGAGGTAAATCAGCATATTTCTCTACTTGACTCTATCAGACTGCATATACCCTCTTCTGGTTTGGGGTTATCTGTGATGCTCGGGGCAATTGTGTTGTTTTCAGGAAATAGTTTTGGTGGCCTAGAAATAAAATATTTCCAAGTTAGCTTCCAAAGGCTACTGAGGTGGTATATCCCTTCTCTGTCATTATGTTTTCTAATGATCTGTAAGAAAATTCAGTCTTATGGACACGGGACAGTAATGATTGAGGGCTTTGATTTGGGCTTAGAGTAAAAGAGAAGTAGAACATACATGTTTTTTGTAGGAAGGAGCATATGCAAAAATGAATTTATATTGTATTTATACATCAATACTTTTCTTCATCTATGCCATTTTATCACCACTATTACTATTCATTAGCATATAAAATTATATTTAAGAACTAAACAAAACTTAATTTAAATCTGTTATTCTACTTACAAAACAGTTTAAGTTTGTGGATTAGAATATTTTACCTTTTACTACTTTAAGTGAATCAACATGACGATATACAGAGAATGGAATGATAGAGAATTTTTTTTTTTTATTTGTTTTTTCTTTTTTTTTTTTTTAATTTTATTTTTTTTATCAGTTACATTTTATTAACTCTGTATCCCAGCCGTGTCCCGATCCCTCATTCCCTCCCAGTCCCTCCCTCCCTCCCTCCCTCATCTCCACCGTGCCCCTTTCCAAGTCCACTGATGGGGGGGACCTCCTCCCCATTCATCTGATCCTGTTTTATCAGGTATCTTCAGGACTGGCTGCAAAGCCCTCCTCTGTGGCCTAACAGGACTGCTCCTCCCTTCGGGGGTGGGGAGACCAAAGAGCCAGTCATCGAGTTCCTGTTAGAAATAGTCCCTGTTCCCCTCACTTTGGGAAACCAATTGGTTACTGAGCTACCACAGGCTACATCTGAGTGGAGGTTCTAGGTTATATCCATACATGGTCCTTGGTTGAATGTCAGTCTCAGAAAAGACCCTGTGCCCAGATATATTTGGTCCTTGTGGAGCTCCTATCCTTTCCCCATCAGACTAACTCCCCTTCTTTCTTATGATTCCCTGTACTCTGCCAAACGTTTGGTCATCTGTCTTTTCTTTGAAAACACTGCTAGTTAGAGTCTTTCAGATGCTCTCAGTAGACTCCTGTCATACCTTCAATGCACATCCCATCTGTCTTTCTAAATGAGGATTGATCATCTTACCCCATGTCCGCTCAATTGATTATGTTTTTTAGGTGTATAGATTTCATTATGTTTATCATATCTTATAGGTCTATATAAGTGAGTATATCCCATGTTTGTCTTTCTCCTTCTGGGATATTTCACTCAGAATGATCTTTTCTAGATCCCACCATTTGCCTGCAAATTTCATGATTTCCTCCTTTTTGATTGCTGAGTAGTATTCCATTGTATAAAAATACCACAATTTCTGTACCCATTCCACCGTTGATGGACATCTGGGTTGTTTCCAGGTTCTGGCTATTACAAATAGAGCTGCTATAAACATGGTTGAGCAAGTGTCCTTTTTGTGTACTTGAACAAACTTTGGGTATATACCTAGCAGTGGTATAGCTGGGTCTGGAGGAAGCACTATTCCTATTTGTCTTAGAAAGCGCCAGATAGCTTTCCAGAGTGGTTGTACCAGTTTACATTCCCACCAGCAGTGGAGCAGGGTTCCCCTTTCTCCACAACCTCTCCAGCATGTGTTATCGCTTGAGTTTTTCATCTTGGCCATTCTGATGGGTGTAAGGTGATATCTCAGGGTCGTTTTGATTTGCATTTCCCTGATGGCTAATGAGGATGAGCATTTCTTTAAGTGTTTTTCTGCCATTCGATATTCCTCTGTCGAGAATTCTCTGTTTAGCTCTGTTCCCCATTTTTTAATTGGATTACTTGGATTGCTGCTTTTCAGCTTCTTTAGTTCTTTGTATATACTGGATATTAGTCCTCTGTCAGATAAAGGGTTAGTGAAGATTCTTTCCCAATCTGTAGGCAGTCGTTTTGTTTTGATGACGGTATCCTTTGCTTTACAGAAACTTTTCAGTTTCATGAGGTCCCATTTATTGATTGTTGCTCTTAGAGCCTGTGCTGTTGGTGTTCTGTTCAGGAAGTTGTCTCCTGTGCCAATGAGTTCTAGGCTGTTCCCCACTTTTTTTTCCAATTGATTTAGGGTATCTGGTTTTATGTTGAGGTCCTTGATCCACTTTGACTTTAGTTTTGTGCAGGGTGATAAATATGGATCTATTTTCATTTTTCTGCATGTAGACATCCAGTTGGTCCAGCACCATTTGTTGAAGATGCTGTCTTTTTTCCATTGAATGGAATTGGCTTCTTTGTCGAATATCGAGTATTCATAGGTGTGTGGATTTATTTCTGGGTCTTCTATGCGGTTCCATTGATCCTCCTTTCTGTTTCTATGCCAGTACCATGCAGTTTTTATTACTGTTGCCCTGTAGTACAGCTTGAGATAAGGAATGGAGATACCTCCAGATGATCTGTTGTTGTACAGGATCGTTTTGGAAATTCTGGGTTTTTTGTTTCTCCATATGAAGCTGAGAATCTTTTTTTCAAGGTCTGTAAAGAATTGAGTTGGTATTTTGATGGGAATTGCATTGAATCTGTAGATTGCTTTTGGCAGTATGGCCATTTTCCCAATGTTAATCCTACCAATCCATGAGCACGGGAGATCTTTCCATCTTCTGATATCTTCTTCAATTTCTTTCTTCAGAGACTTGAAGTTTTTCTCAAACAGGTCTTTCACTTGCTTTGTTAGGGTCACACCAAGGTACTTTATGTTATTAGTGGCTATTGTGAAGGGTGTTGTTTCCCTAATTTCTTTCTCAGCCTTTTTGTCTTTGGTATATAGGAGGGCTTCTGATTTTTTTGAGTTGATTTTGTATCCTGCCACTTTGCTGAAGGTGTTTATCAGCTGAAGGAGTTCTCTGGTTGAATTTTTGGGGTCGCTCATGTATACTATCATATCATCTGCAAATAGTGACACTTTGACCTCTTCCTTTCCAATTTGTATCCCCTTGATCTCCTTTAGTTGTCTTATTGCTCTGGTTAGGACTTCAAGTACTATGTTGAAGAGATATGGGGACAATGGACAGCCTTGTCTTGTCCCTGATTTCAGTGGGATTGATTTAAGTTTCTCTCCATTGAGTTTGATGTTAGCTATAAGCTTGCTATATATTGCCTTTACTATGTTTAGGTATGTGCCTTGTATCCCTAATCTCTCCAAGACTTTAAACATGAATGGGTGTTGGACTTTGTCAAATGCTTTTTCGGCGTCTAAGGAGATGATCATGTGGTTTTTCTCCTTCAGTTTGTTTATGTAGTGGATTACATTGATGGATTTCCGTATGTTGAACCACCCTTGCATGCCTGGGATGAAGCCTACTTGGTCATGGTGGATGATATCTTTGATGTGTTCTTGGATTCGGTTTGCAAGTATTTTATTGAGTATTTTTGCGTCAATGTTCATAAGAGAGATAGGCCTAAAGTTCTCTTTTTTTGTTGGGTCTTTGTGTGGTTTAGGTATTAAGGTGACTGTGGCTTCATAGAATGAGTTTGGTAGTGTTCCTTCTGTTTCTATTTTGTGGAATAGCTTGAGGAGAATTGGAGTTAGCACTTCTTTGAAGGTCTTGTAGAATTCTGTGCTGAAGCCATCTGGTCCAGGGCTTTTTTTGGAGGGGAGACTGTTAATGACTGCTTCGATTTCCTTGGGAGATATAGGGCTATTCAGTCTTTCTACCTGATCTTGACTTAGTTTTGGTAGATGGAATCTTTCAAGAAAATTATCCATTTCATTTAGATTCTCAAATTTTGTGGCATATAGGCTTTTGTAGTATGACCTAATAATTGTTTGGATTTCCTCAATGTCTGTGGTTATGTCCCCATTTTCATTTCTGATTTTGCTGATCTGGATAGTTTCTCTCTGCTTTTTAGTTAGTTTGGCTAAGGGTTTGTCTATCTTGTTGATTTTCTCAAAGAACCAGCTTTTTGTTTCATTGATTCTTTGGATAGTTTTATTTGTTTCTAGTTGATTGATTTCAGCCCTTAGTTTGATTATTTCCAGCCGTCTGCTCCTTTTGGGTGTATCTGCTTCTTTTTGTTCTAGGGTTTTCAGTTGGGCCATTAAGTTGTTTGTATGTGATGTTACGAATTTCTTCTTGCAGGCACTTAGTGCTATAAATTTTCCTCTGAGCACTGCTTTCAGTGTGTCCCATAAATTTGGGTATGTTGTGCCTTCCTTTTCATTGAATTCTAGGAAGTCTTTAATTTCTTTCTTTATTTCTTCCTTAACCCAGCTGTCATTGAGTAGTAAGTTGTTTAGTTTCCATGTGCGTGTCGGCTTTTTGTTGTTTCTGTTGTTGTTGAGGTCGAGCTTTAGTCCATGGTGGTCAGATAGTATACAAGGGATTATTTCAATCCTTTTGTATCTGTTGAGGCTTGCTTTGTGGCCCACTATATGGTCTATTTTGGAAAAGGTTCCATGGGGTGCTGAAAAGAAGGTGTACTCTTTTGAGTTTGGGTGAAATGATCTGTAGACGTCTATTAGGTCCATTTGATTTAGGGATTCTGTGAGTGCTTTCATTTCCCTATTTGGTGTCTGTCTAGTTGATCTGTCCCTTGGTGAGAGTGGAGTGTTGAAGTCTCCCACTATTAAGGTATTAGGATCAACGTATGATTTAAGCTTTAATAATGTTTCATTTACGAATGTCGGTGCTCTTGTATTTGGGGCATAGATATTCAAGATTGTGATGTCCTCTTGGTGGATTTTTCCTTTGATGAGAATATAGTGGCCCTCCTTATCTTTTTTGATTAACTTTTGTTGAAAGTCTATTTTATTAGATATTAGGATGGCTACTCCAGCTTGTTTTCTGGAACCGTTTGCTTGAAAAACAGTTTTCCAGCCCTTTACTCTGAGGTAGTGTTTGTCTTTGTTGCATAGGTGTGTTTCTTGGATGCAACAGAATGTTGGATCCTGTTTCCTTAACCATTCTGTTAGCCTGTGTCTTTTTATTGGTGAGTTGAGTCCATTGATATTGATAGATAATAGTGACCAATGCATGTTAGTTCCTTTTGTAATGGAGTCGATGATCTAACCCTGATTCATTGCTTGTTTTCTTTTCATTTTTGTTGGGACATTATCTGTATGCCCTGTTTTCTTGGGTGAATTTGTTTTCATTGGATTGGAGTTTTCCTTCTAGTATCTTCTGTAGGGATGGTTTGCTGTGTAGATATTGTATAAATTTAGTTTTGTCATGGAATATTTTGTTTTCTCCATCTATGTTGATTGAAAGCTTTGCAGGGTATAGTAGTCTGGGTTGACATTTGTGATCTCTTAGAGTCTCCATGATACTTGCCCAGGCCCTTCTGGCTTTCATAGTTTCTGATGAGAAGTCCGGCGTGATTCTGATAGGTCTACCTTCATATGTTACTTGGCCTTTTTCCCTTGCTGCTTTTAATATCTTTTCTTTGTTCTGTAGATTTAGAGTTTTGACTATGATGTGACGTGATGTGTTTCTTTTCTGGTCTAGTCTATTTGGAGTTCTGTAGGCCTCTTGTATATTTATGGACATCTCTTTCTTTAAGTTGGGAAAATTTTCTTCTATGATTTTCTTGAAAATATTTTCTGGACCTTGGAGTCTGGAGTCTTCTTTTTCGTGAATTCCTATTATTCTTAGATTTTGTCTTTTCATAGCATCCTTGATTTCTTGGATATTTTGTGATTGGAACTTTTCTGATTTTACTTTTTCTTTGAGAGAAGTATCCATTTCTGCAAGTGTGTCTTCAGCTCCAGAGATTCTCTCTTCCATCTCTTGTATTCTGTTGGTGATGCTTACTTTTGTGGTTCCTGATCTTTTTCTCCAAGTTCTCCAGCTCAAGGGTTTTCTCATTTTGTGTTTTCTTTATTGATTCTAATTCTGTTTTCATGCCTTGCACCATTTCTTTCATGTGTTTGAATTTGGATTCCTGTCTCTCTACGATGGCCTCTATTTCTTTTTTCATTTCCTTCTTATATGCCACTAATTTTTCCTCTACTTGTGTATCTATTTGTTTGGCTATGTTTGCCTGTGTTTCTTTAAGGATATTGTCTATTTCTTCTTTCTTTGCCTCCAATTGACTGGCCATCTCTTTGAAAGACTTGTTCATTTCCTCCTTATGAGCCTCAAATAATTGGGCAAGCATGGCTTTAAAATCATTTTCCTGTGCTTCTGCTGAATTGGTGTATCCATCGATTTTGGGGTTTGCTGGTGAAGTCATGATGTCCTGATTTATGTTGGAAGTGTTCTTTCGCCTACCTCTGGCCATTGGCTTATCTGAAACCTTCCCTGTTTGTTTTTGGATTCTGCAGATCAGACTGGTGCTGTCTCTCTCTGGTATCTGGAGAGTTCTTCAGGAAGCTGAGCACTCTCAGCGTGTGCAGAGGACTAGCTGTACCTGTGGGAGGAAAGTACGCAGGCGCAAACGGGGCAAATGCAAGCGTGTGTGTGTGCGCGCGTGCGTGTTTGTCTGTGTGTGTAAGTGTGCGTGGATGAGTTTCTCGAGGGACAGAGTGATGGCTAATGTTGAACCCTTGAGTGTGTGGGAGGGGCTCTGTACTGTATATGTCGCAGGCGCTAATGATGATCGCAGCACAATTTCTGGTATTAACTGTCTTAGCTCCTCAATCAGGCCCACAGGGCAGGAAATTCAATGTCCCTAGTGCCCCTCTGTTTCCCAAAGTGGGTATGTGGGTGGGAGGGGGTTCGATGCCTGGCTTCTGATTTAGAAGGACCCAGGATCTGGGGAACTGCAGATTCTCAAGGGTGCACTCACTTACAGGCAGGTCTCTTGGCCGAGATCGTGGTATCCGGGGCTCTCTGCTCTCTGGTTTGGCCCTGCTTCTTTGATGTGTTCAGCCAGTTCTGTGCTGCTGTCACTGCCAGGTTCTGAGGTCTTGCTGCAGCTGGAGATTTCAGGGTGGTCACTTCGGCAGGGATGGGGTAATCAGGCTCTCTGTTCTCTGGTTTGGCCCTGGTTAGTCTTAAACTGGAGGGCTGTGGTGCCCCGCCAGTTCAGTGCTGCTCCGCTGCCATGTCCTGCTGTAACTGGAGACTGGCTTGCTAGTCCCAATGCTTTCTGGGAAGTCCTGGGATCTCTTCGTTGTGCTCTCCAAGCTTGGGAGGCCCAGTGCCTGGTGTGTCCAGGTTGTATGACGTTTCTGCCTGGTTTCGGTGAGTATATAGCGTATTCTCTGTCACTGTGGGATTGGGCAGGTCGTACCGTCAGTGATGGCGATCCTGTGGAGCTAGTATGGTGTCTAGCAGATTCGCGCCCTGGGAGGATGGTGCAGCCGCTGCGCGAATCTGGGACTCCGGGGTACGTACTGCTGGCTTTTGTCTGCCGCTAAAGTGGTTGGGGCTCCGTCTCAGCGGTTGTATACCCCAGGCAGTTAGGTCTGCGCTGAGAAAGATGAGTCCGCTGTGCCGCTGTCGATAGAGAATTTTTATATTCTACATTATAAGGGTTTATTTGTAATTCAGGTTATATTAAAAAGAAAAAAAAAACTTCAGCTACACATTAGAAAAAGCCCAATAAGTACACACTGCTAATGATTTGTTCTGGGTTAACCTTCCACCTAACTATAGCCTAAAGAGTTACTTGGAAGACATGCAAGACTCAGCACAGTTAGAAAATATAAACTATCACTACACCCAGAGAGCTCATAATGAGGTGGAGATAGCAAGAGGATTTCAGAAGCAAGGCAGACTACCTGATCATATAAACTGGACTCAACTTTCAAATGATTCACTACCTATATTCATATTCCCAGTAATGTTTGCTGGGTAGAGAGAGACTAAAAGGAAGTTAGTCCTCTGTTTTACAAGAATGATGTCTATCTTAAGGAAGTGTTGCTGAAAATATAAATGTTGGCTAATGAGATTTATTATCATATGGCCTATCATTATTATAGTGGTATTATCTAACCTGCTCTCATAAATTAAAAAAAAATGAGAGAGATAAATGCTCTTGTATTTTAGAATAAGCCTTATTTTACCTAGGGCTATGCAGATATTTTCACCTAAGCTATCTCATTTTTTCCCAGTCTCCATCCCATGTCATTCCATAAATACTTGCTTATTCTTCTCATCTGGATTGCTTACCTCCTTGTATTCCTATCCTGCCAAATGCTTTTAGAATCAGTAACCCATCATGTCTCTGCTTCCTTCCTGCCCTCTACCTGTCTTTCTCCCTTTAACCTTCTCTCTCCGAAGCCCTGAAACCTTCTACTTACCCTGCCACTTCTGTCCTGACCAGGTGTAGGCCTTTTAATCAGCCAATGAGGAATAATTTTCTAGGCAAGATTACTAACATCATTTTGGGGTATGTGAGTATCTGTTCATAAAAGACAGCAAGCAGGCGTCAGGGAGAAACATAGTTAAAAATCAAATACAAATCATCAGACCATGCTGTTACAAGGAAGAAGAGATTAAAGTTGAATTTCTGTTGCTCATGTCTATGTGTCTATGCTGACAGACATCATGAACTCATATATATATCTACACTGCATTAACACTGACATTATCAGGAGTAGGGCATCTTTGTACATACTGCTGATATATCTTTTAACATGGTGACTGGCAGTAGCAGCATACATGAAGTCACTGTCTGTACCCAAAAAGCTAAGTTTGGCCACTCATCTCAGAAGCCAATTAAAGCAGCCAAGTTCATAGTAATGAATCAAAAAAAGCAGATTTATTCAATGTGGCCACATTGGGAGGATGTAAAAAGAGATTCAATAGTCAGAGCAGGATATTACCTTTTAGAAAGAGATTTTACACAGCTCTAATAACTTTCCAGACCACCATGTATTAAGGGAACATAGCTCAATCATGATGTGTCAATGGCATGTGAGACCAGGGTTGAGAAAGACTGGTTAAATGAGCATATCACTGGCGTAATCTGTAATCTTTAATCTCAGTAGAAATTCCAGAAGATAAAGTGAAAGGGATCACTGAGTATATTTTTTGTTTGTATATATTTTGTTTGTTTGTTTATGAAATAAGATTTCCTAAATTGACCTCAAATTTACAATAGTTGACTTGTTTCAAACTCTCTTGTTAAGGGAATATAGATGCAAGCCATTATTCCTGCCTATACATTTTATTTTATTGTAAAATATCAATTATATAGTGAAGAAGGGATGGTAGAATGAATAAATTTTATGTAGGTGATAAGATTCAAGATTTGCATTAAAAAGAAAGCAAAAGCAAAAGGATTAAATTCTTACAACTTACACTGAAGTTAGTTCTTGATTATATAGTAGAAAGATTTTAATTTTACAAACATTACCAACTCAATGTAACTGCTCTTAATACACCAATAAAAGAACCAATGTGAATTTCAGATAAAACTGAATCTGATAATGCAGTAAAACCAAACAACCATCAAATAAATGTCTGGGAGTATTCAACAATATCAACTAAAAATATGTAACACTTTCATATTTGTATACTTTTAAATAAAAATGCAGGTCATGGCCTTAGCTTGACATACTTATCTTTTGGTTCTTTTTATGGTAAGAAATATCAACAGGAGTTTCTTTAAAGACGGGTTTTGTGCTGGGATCACTTGCACTGTCATCATTCTTATCACCTAAGTATCTGGATGGATACATTGATTTCACCTTCACTGAAATGTCCTGGTTGCAAATCTAGACATGTTAAAAATAAGTTTGGGGCTGCAAAGAAAGACATCATCATTGTCACTTTGGTTCCATGACAAGGCAAACTTTACTCTTGTTCAAGTACTCAGGAAGAACAGGCATACACTAAGACAGAAACTGTATTTGTGTTTTATTCTAAAAAATGTGGTGACTATGTGTGTTTACCATTGGCTTCGATTCAACATCACAACCTTATTTAACTGGTTAGTCTGAAAGCAATTGGCTCACAGAAAATGGAGGAAGGAAAAGAGTCACAGCACGTCATCAAATTCTAAGAATAAAGCAGTGCCATTGTGAATAAATAAATGTTTTACAGGGTGAGTAGCATTAAAGCATTAGCAAGTCTTACAAGGTGGGGGAGACAAAAAGGTCTTGATTCCTTGTCCTAAAAACAAGTTTTAAAGTATTTGATAGGAAGGATTAATGTTTGATATTGCTTGCAGACACTATCAAACATGCTTTTACAAACTTCTGCTTTTTCGATAAGCATGCTGTAGCTAAATGATAAATGCGTCCCTTGAATGTTGTCACCTCTTTGAAACTTACTCATTCTACCATTTCTCCTGCACTCGTACTTGACATTTTGCTATAAATAAGAAATTTATAACCAGACATAATTGCATGGGTCTAATTCCCTGAACATATGAAGTTGAAGCAGGGAGACTAAATTGAGTTTGAGGCCACTGTGGGATTCCAGCTCTATCTATTTTTAGTTGGTTTTTATTTTTTTTTCCATCAGAGGTTGTTATATTTGTGTTAACTCAGTTTTATTACCTATATCATTTTTTCCATTTCACTTTTCTATGTGTATTTTATTTTAGAAAATATTTTCCAATCCTGCAATCCTAATATATATTATATATTTTATATTATATATATATATTTACAATGCATTATATACTTTGTTTATACATCATGTTGCTTTCTTTATACAAATATTTGCATTGATATGGCATTAAGGAATGGGTAATTTCTTTTGGGTTTGTTGGTCTGTGAGATTTTATAGGAATCCAAGCATTATAGTTTATTTCTGCTATTCTTATTCTCCTAAACCAGATGGTAAGACCACATTGCTGAAAACACCAGACACTTCAGTCATTTAGTAGATGGCAAAATCAAGGTGGTACTGACCTGGAAGCATCAAAACTATCGGCTAGCAATCCTAGTACTGGTAAGGATCATGCATGTTATTGGAAGTAAAAAATAATAATCAATCACACCCAGTGATGAACCCTGCAAGCTACAACGATTGGCCTCAAAGATACACCCACTAGCGCAGCCTTAGGGCATATCACAAACATGCCAGTAACCAGGTATTTCCGGTTGGAGTTCAGTCCCGTTCAGTCAGAAGAAGCCCATATCTAGCAACATTGCTGGGCCGAGAACATCACTTCACCGGTCATAGACCCTATGAAAGAACCTGCTATGATTACTATGCTGCTAAATGGGAATAATTTTCAACGAATTCCTGATGAGGCATCCTTCCTCTCATAATATACCTCTCATACCTCCTCAGAGGTATGAAATAGATGATGATGAACAGAGGGATCCACAACTGACCAAGATGCAGAGTTGAGAGACTTCAGAATGTATACTCCACCTCCATTCCCAGTGTCCTGGGATCATTAAGAAGAGAGCCAGAAAGTTTATAAGGGCCAGATACAAGAAAACAGTATGTTCCAGGATACAGCAGTGTAGCTGCTGATATGAATACCTAGCAGTTTAAGAGTATGCACAAGACCTACAACAGTCCAAATGAGACCAAACCTGGCATGAAGAAAGGAGTTGGACACATAATCCCACTCTTAGCTATGGAATCTTTGGTAATTGTTACCTTCTGAGAGAGAGCGTTTTCTTTAAGAGTATAGCCCTGGATCAATTTGACCATAATTCAGTGGAATATTATACAGCCAATATCTTTGAAGCACAAATTCCTTTTGAAGGGCTTAAAGCTAAATATAAATTTGTTGGACTGGGAAAGAGTATGGCTTTGGAAATATTTGTGGGAAGGAATTAAAACGTTTAAAACGTATTGTGTTGGTTTGCCTGTGGTGTATATGCAAGATTAAAGTCTCACAACAGGGTAATGCAGCCATGATCATTCAGGCCTTTACAGTCATTGAAGCAGGACAGTCTCCCCAAGCATGGTTGGCTACCATAAAAAGCTAAAATGTTACGCTCAGGATGCGAGGCTAAGCACTGCACTCAGGGTCAGTCACTTTCGACCCAGAGAAGAGCAAATCTGATTGCATGCGGGTTGATGCCCCAGGTCCTGCCTCTGAGAAAAAGGTATCAGACGGGTCTGATGCTCTTTGGGTGGATGACACCTAAATGAACATCAGTACAAAGTCCCAATTTATTTCTAATATCAGAGATCAGACCTCTACTCTTGCCTGATGTGTCTAAAACAAAAAGGGGGAACTGTAGAGAGCTGCATAATGCCTCGCCTTAAAGATGGAGCTGGTTTCTGCCTTCCACCTTCCCGATGGTGAGTGCTCTCTGTCACAAACAACTCCACATTTGGCTAAGGCTGAGGATCTGGCTTGCTTCCATGTATGTGGACCTATCTGCATTGCCCATGTGGCACGCTGGGGTTGGCTACCCAGAGGCTATATAAGCTGTGGGCTGGCTTTCCCCAGGATCAGATGATTGTTCGAGGTTCCTGAATAAACTGCATTGAAAAAAAAAAAGTATTGTGTTAAACACACAAAAACTAATACAAGTTTTTTTTTTTCAAGACATTAAAAAGAAATTCTACTATTTTATTAACTCAGGTAAAATTCAGGGGTAATACGTTAAGTGCAGTCATCAAGGACAAGAATCAAATAAACTGAGGTTTTTTTTTTAAAGAAATATTTTAACTTAAAAAAATATATTCATATGTGTGAGTATTTTGTTTTCATGTTTACCATACATTTGCCTTAGATCTAGTGATCCACAGGAAGGGGTTAGATCCATGGGGACCAGAGTTACAGACAATTGTGAACTAGCATGTGAATTGTGGCAACTGAATCCAGGTTCTGTAGAAGGGTATCATAGAAAACAACCAGTCAACCAAACGAAAAACTTCCTCATGTTCATATTTAATTCATGAATTTTGCCATGTTAATTTCCTACAATGAATAATAACATTGTTACATTGAACAAAATAATCACCTTGGAGCTATTTTTTTTTTATTAACAAAGTGAACAGTAGATGATTTTTTTTGTGGATCATGTGTTTGTTTTGTTTGTTATTTTAAACTTTTATTACAGGGATATTGTTTGATTTTTTTGTTTTGTTGTTCTTTTCTTTTTACAATCTTAAGCTGTGTTGATAAGTTTTCTTGAAGTGTAATTTCAACTTTTAATGGACTCTGATATTTCATGTGTAAGCGTACTCTTAGTGTACAAAAACATAATTCATGCTACAAACTTATGATGAGGATATAAATTGAACTGTAATGAAATGAAAAGCATGGTAAATTAGAGTATGCTTTGAAGAAGTTTGATCCAATTTACTCTTTAAACATTAAAGGATTCATCTAAGTAAATACATGAGGGTTGAGTTACCAAATGCATCTTCATTTAATTTTGAACTTTGCTTCTGTTACACTTGAACGTGAATCAATTTGATCACTTCAGTAAGTATGGTTAATTTTTAAAGACAAAAACAAGTGCCTTCAATATAAATTATATAAAACATTCACTTGTCCAGGGATGAAGAATAATAAAAAATATATGAATGGCCATAACAGCTTAAATTAGTGAAATAAGCATAATAAAATATTTCTTACATGAAGATTTATAAGTATTGGTATTCATTTTTTAAGTTTAATGATCTGAGCAACCGAAGCCTTACTTCAAGAAACCTATTTAGCTTAGATTCAGTGTTGATTATTATAGTAAGTTATTAAAATATTTGAGAGCCTTCTATTCAAAAGATCTTGCTAGTAACTGAAAAATTAATGAAATGAAGTGTTACTCAGAAATAATTAAGAAAAATTTAATAATGGCACCCCTACTTCTTTATTTTTTTTGATTTTATTATTATTTTTTTTATCAGTTACATTTTATTAGCTCTGTATCCCAGCCATGTCCCGATCCTTCATTCCCTCCCAGTCCCTCCCTCCCTCCCTCATCTCCACCGTGCCCCTTTCCAAGTCCACTGATGGGGGGACCTCCTCCCCATTCATCTGATCCTGTTTTATCAGGTATCTTCAGGACTGGCTGCAAAGCCCTCCTCTGTGGCCTAACAGGACTGCTCCTCCCTTCGGGGGTGGGAAGACCAAAGAGCCAGTCATTGAGTTCCTGTTAGAAATAGTCCCTGTTCCCCTCACTTTGGGAAACCAATTGGTTACTGAGCTACCACAGGCTACATCTGTGTGGAGGTTCTAGGTTATATCCATACATGGTCCTTGGTTGAATGTCAGTCTCAGAAAAGACCCTGTGCTCAGATATATTTGGTCCTTGTGGAGTTCCTATCCTTTCCCCATCAGACTAACTCCCCTTCTTTCTTATGATTCCCTGTACTCTGCCAAAGGTTTGGTCATGAGTCTTTGCTTTGAAAACACTGCTAGTTAGAGTCTTTCAGATGCGCTCAGTAGACTCCTGTCATACGTTCAATGCACATCGCATCTGTCTTTCTAAACGAGGATTGATCCTCTTACCCCATGTCTGCTCAATTGATTATGTTTTTTAGGTGTATAGATTTCATTATGTTTATCATATCTTATAGGTCTATATAAGTGAGTATATGCCATGATTGTCTTTCTCCTTCTGGGATATTTCACTCAGAATGATCTTTTCTGGATCCCACCATTTGCCTACAAATTTCATGATTTCCTCCTTTTTGATTGCTGAGTAGTATTCCATTGTATAAAAATACCACAATTTCTGTACCCATTCCACCGTTGATGGACATCTGGGTTGTTTCCAGGTTCTGGCTATTACAAATAGAGCTGCTATAAACATGGTTGAGCAAGTGTCCTTTTTGTGTACTTGAACAAACTTTGGGTATATACCTAGCAGTGGTATAGCTGGGTCTTGAGGAAGCACTGTTCCTATTTGTCTTAGAAAGCACCAGATAGCTTTCCAGAGTGGTTGTACCAGTTTACATTCCCACCAGCAGTGGAGGAGGGTTCCTCTTTCTCCACAACCTCTCCAGCATGTGTTATCGCTTGAGTTTTTCATCTTGGCCATTCTGATGGGTGTAAGGTGATATCTCAGGGTCGTTTTGATTTATATTTCCCTGATGGCTAATGAGGATGAGCATTTCTTTAAGTGTTTTTCTGCCATTCGATATTCCTCTGTCGAGAATTCTCTGTTTAGCTCTGTTCCCCATTTTTTAATTGGATTACTTGGATTGCTGCTTTTCAGCTTCTTTAGTTCTTTGTATATACTGGATATTAGTCCTCTGTCAGATAAAGGGTTAGTGAAGATTCTTTCCCAATCTGTAGGCAGTCATTTTGTTTTGATGACGGTGTCCTTTGCTTTACAGAAACTTTTCAGTTTCATGAGGTCCCATTTATTGATTATTGCTCTTAGAGCCTGTGCTGTTGGTGTTCTGTTCAGGAAGTTGTCTCCTGTGCCAATGAGTTCTAGGCTGTTCCCCACTTTTTTTTCCAATTGATTTAGGGTATCTGGTTTTATGTTGAGGTCCTTGATCCACTTTGACTTTAGTTTTGTGCAGGGTGATAAATATGGATCTATTTTCATTTTCCTCCAGATGATCTGTTGTCATACAGGATCGTTTTGGAGATTCTGGGTTTTTTGTTTCTCCATATGAAGCTGAGAATCTTTTTTTCAAGGTCTGTAAAGAATTGAGTTGGTATTTTGATGGGAATTGCATTGAATCTGTAGATTGCTTTTGGCAGTATGGCCATTTTCACAATGTTAATCCTATCAATCCATGAGCACGGGAGATCTTTCCATCTTCTGATATCTTCTTCGATTTCTTTCTTCAGAGACTTGAAGTTTTTCTCAAACAGGTCTTTCACTTGCTTGGTTAGAGTCACACCAAGGTACTTTATGTTATTAGTGGCTATTGTGAAGGGTGTTGTTTCCCTAATTTCTTTCTCAGCCTTTTTGTCTTTGGTATATAGGAGGGCTTCTGATTTTTTTGAGTTGATTTTGTATCCTGCCACTTTGCTGAAGGTGTTTATCAGCTGAAGGAGTTCTCTGGTTGAATTTTTGGGGTCGCTCATGTATACTATCATATCATCTGCAAATAGTGACACTTTGACCTCTTCCTTTCCGATTTGTATCCCCTTGATCTCCTTTAGTTGTCTTATTGCTCTGGCTAGGACTTCAAGTACTATGTTGAAGAGATATGGGGACAATGGACAGCCTTGTCTTGTTCCTGATTTCAGTGGGATTGATTTAAGTTTCTCTCCATAGAGTTTGATGTTAGCTATAGGCTTGCTATATATTGCCTTTACTATGTTTAGGTATGTGCCTTGTATCCCTGATCTCTCCAAGACTTTAAACATGAATGGGTGTTGGACTTTGTCAAATGCTTTTTCGGCATCTAAGGAGATGATCATGTGGTTTTTCTCCTTCAGTTTGTTTATGTAGTGGATTACATTTATGGATTTCCGTATGTTGAACCACCCTTGCATGCCTGGGATGAAGCCTACTTGGTCATGGTGGATGATATCTTTGATGTGTTCTTGGATTCAGTTTGCAAGTATTTTATTGAGTATTTTTGCGTCAATGTTCATAAGAGAGATAGGCCTGAAGTTCTCTTTTTTTGTTGGGTCTTTGTGTGGTTTAGATATTAAGGTGACTGTGGCTTCATAGAATGAGTTTGGTAGTGTTCCTTCTGTTTCTATTTTGTGGAATAGCTTGAGGAGAATTGGAGTTAGCACTTCTTTGAAGGTCTTGTAGAATTCTGCGCTGAAGCCATCTGGTCCAGGGCTTTTTTTGGAGGGGAGACTGTTAATGACTGCTTCGATTTCCTTGGGAGATATAGGGCTATTCAGTCTTTCTACCTGATCTTGACTTAGTTTTGGTAGATGGAATCTTTCAAGAAAATTATCCATTTCATTTAGATTCTCAAATTTTGTGGCATATAGGCTTTTGTAGTATGACCTAATAATTGTTTGGATTTCCTCAATGTCTGTGGTTATGTCCCCATTTTCATTTCTGATTTTGCTGATCTGGATAGTTTCTCTCTGCTTTTTAGTTAGTTTGGCTAAGGGTTTGTCTATCTTGTTGATTTTCTCAAAGAACCAGCTTTTTGTTTCATTGATTCTTTGGATAGTTTTATTTGTTTCTAGTTGATTGATTTCAGCCCTTAGTTTGATTATTTCCAGCTGTCTGCTCCTCTTGGGTGTATCTGCTTCTTTTTTTTTCTAGGTTTTTCAGTTGGGCCATTAACTTGTTTGTATGTGATGTTATGAATTTCTTCTTGCAGGCACTTAGTGCTATAAATTTTCCTCTGAGCACTGCTTTCAATGTGTCCCATAAATTTGGTTATGTTGTGCCTTCCTTTTCATTGAATTCTAGGAAGTCTTTAATTTCTTTCTTTATTTCTTCCTTAACCCAGCTGTCATTGAGTAGTAAGTTGTTCAGTTTCCATGTGCATGTCGGCTTTTTGTTGTTTCTGTTATTGTTGATGTCTAGCTTTAGTCCATGGTGGTCAGATAGTATACAAGGGATTATTTCAATCCTTTTGTATCTGTTGAGGCGTGCTTTGTGACCCACTATATGGTCTATTTTGGAGAAGGTTCCATGCGGTGCTGAAAAGAAGGTGTACTCTTTTGAGTTTGGGTGAAATGATCTGTAGACGTCTATTAGGTCCATTTGATTTAGGGATTCTGTGAGTGCTTTTATTTTCCTATTTGGTGTCTGTCTAGTTGATGTGTCCCTTGGTGAAAGTGGAGTGTTGAAGTCTCCCACTATTAAGGTATTAGGATCAATGTATGATTTAAGCTTTAATAATGTTTCATTTACGAATGTCGGTGCTCTTGTATTTGGGGCATAGATATTCAAGATTGTGATGTCCTCTTGGTGGATTTTTCCTTTGATGAGAATATAGTGGCCCTTCTTATCTTTTTTGATTAACTTGGGTTGAAAGTCTATTTTATTAGATATTAAGATGGCTACTCCAGCTTGTTTTCTGGAACCGTTTGCTTGAAAAACAGTTTTCCAGCCCTTTACTCTGAGGTAGTGTTTGTCTTTGTTGCATAGGTGTGTTTCTTGGATGCAACAGAATGTTGGATCCTGTTTCCTTAACCATTCTGTTAGCCTGTGTCTTTTTATTGGTGAGTTGAGTCCATTGATATTGATAGATAATAGTGACCAATGCATGTTAGTTCCTTTTGTAATGGAGTCGGTGATCTAACCCTGTTTCATTGCTTGTTTTCTTCTCATTTTTGTTGGGATATTATCTGTATGCCCTGTTTTCTTGGGTGAATTTGTTTTCATTGGATTGGAGTTTTCCTTCTAGTATCTTCTGTAGGGATGGTTTGCTGTGTAGATATTGTGTAAATTTAGTTTTGTCATGGAATATTTTGTTTTCTCCATCTATGTTGATTGAAAGCTTTGCAGGGTATAGTAGTCTGGGTTGACATTTGTGATCTCTTAGAGTCTCAATGATACTTGCCCAGGCCCTTCTGGCTTTCATAGTTTCTGTTGAGAAGTCCGGTGTGATTCTGATAGGTCTACCTTCATATGTTACTTGGCCTTTTTCCCTTGCTGCTTTTAATATCTTTTCTTTGTTCTGTAGATTTAGTGTTTTGACTATGATGTGACATGATTTGTTTCTTTTCTGGTCTAGTGTATTTGGAGTTCTGTAGGCCTCTTGTACATTTATGGACATCTCTTTCTTTAAGTTGGGAAAAGTTTCTTCTATGATTTTCTTGAAAATATTTTCTGGACCTTGGAGTCTGGAGTCTTCTTTTTCATGAATTCCTATTATTCTTAGATTTTGTCTTTTCATAGCATCCTTGATTTCTTGGATATTTTGTGATTGGAACTTTTCTGATTTTACTTTTTCTTTGAGAGAAGTATCCATTTCTGCAAGTGTGTCTTCAGCTCCAGAGATTCTCTCTTCCATCTCTTGTATTCTGTTGGTGATGCTTACTTGTGTGGTTCCTGATCTTTTCTCCAAGTTCTCCAGCTCAAGGGTTTTCTCATTTTGTGTTTGTTTTCTTTATTGATTCTAATTCTGTTTTCATGCCTTGCACCATTTCTTTCATGTGTTTGAATTTGGATTCCTGTCTCTCTACGATGGCCTCTATTTCTTTGTTCATTTCCTTCTTATATGCCACTAATTTTTCCTCTACTTGTGTATCTATTTGTTTGGCTATGTTTGCCTGTGTTTCTTTAAGGATATTGTCTATTTCTTCTTTCTTTGCCTCCAATTGACTGGCCATCTCTTTGAAAGACTTGTTCATTTCCTCCTTATGAGCCTCAAATAATTGGGCAAGCATGGCTTTAAAATCATTTTCCTGTGCTTCTGCTGAATTGGAGTATCCATCGATTTTGGGGTTTGCTGGTGAAGTCATGATGTCCTGATTTATGTTGGAAGTGTTCTTTTGCCTACCCCTGGCCATTGGCTTATCTGAAACCTTCCCTGTTTGTTTTTGGATTCTGCAGATCAGACTAGTGCTGTCTCTCTCTGGTATCTGGAGAGTTCTTCAGGAAGCTGAGCACTCTCAGCATGTGCTGAGGACTAGCTGTACCTGTGGGAAGAAAGTACGCAGGCGCAAACGGGGCAAATGCAAGTGTGTGTGCGTGCGTGTGCGCGCATTTGTGTCTGTGTTTGTAAGTGTGCGTGGACGTGTTTCTCGAGGGACAGTGTGATGGCTAATGTTGAACCCTTGAGTGTGTGGGAGGGGCTCTGTACTGTATATGTCGCAGGCGCTAATGATGATCGCAGTGCAATTTCTGGTATTAACTGTCTTAGCTCCTCAATCAGGCCCACAGGGCAGGAACTTCAATGTCCCTAGTGCCCCTCTGTTTCCCAAAGTGGGTATGTGGGTGGGAGGGGGGTTCGATGCCTGGCTTCTGATTTAGAAGGACCCAGGATCTGGGGAACTGCAGATTCTCAAGGGTGCACTCACTTACAGGCAGGTCTCTTGGCCGAGATCGTGGTATCTGGGGCTCTCTGCTCTCTGGTTTGGCCCTGCTTCTTTGATGTGTTCAGCCAGTTCTGTGCTACTGTCACTGCCAGGTTCTGAGGTCTTGCTGCAGCTGGAGATTTCAGGGTGGTCACTTCAGCAGGGATGGGGTAACCAGGCTCTCTGTTCTCTGGTTTGGCCCTGGTTAGTCTTAAACTGGAGGGCTGTGGTGCCCCGCCAGTTCAGTGCTGCTCCGCCGCCACATCCCGCTGCAACTGGAGACTGGGTCGCTAGTCCCAATGCTTTCTGGGAAGTCCTGGGGTCTCTTCATTGTGCTCTCCAAGCTTGGGAGGCCCAGCGCCTGGTGTGTCCAGGTTGTATGACATTTCTGCCTGGTTTTGGTGAGTATATAGCGTATTCCCTGTCACTGTGGGATTGGGCGGGCTGTACCGTCAGTGATGGCAATCCTGCGGAGCTAGTATGGTGTCTAGCAGATTCCCGCCCTGGGAGGATGGTGCAGCCACTGAGGGAATCTGGGACTCTGGGACAAGTACTGCTGGCTTTTGTCTGCTGCTAAAGTGCTTGGGGCTCCGTCTCAGCGGCTGTATACCCCAGGCAGTTAGGTCTGAGCTGAGAAAGATGAGTCTGCTGTGCTGCTGTGCTGAGGAAGAAGGAGGTCTGGGGGAAGGGAGTGCCGCAAGAACAAAGGATCATTTCTCTCCTTCCCCAAACAAGTCCCCAGGTGACTGGAGACCAAAGTTTTCACCTCCTGCGATGTTCCCTGTTGTTCAGAAAGCCTCACCGTGGTTTTCCTTGGTTAGGGGTCCTTCCATTCACCAACTCAGAAATTCAGGTATCCCACCGCTCAGAAACTGTGTGTGCTAGTCGCCATCTTGGCCACCCCTACTTCTTTAAATCCTAACTGATCTGTCTAACTTATCTGCTACTATTAGATTATTTATAAAACAGCTATTTAAAATATTTTGTTCATTTGTCTCCAAAAATCAGGGGTTTTGATTCTGCCTATAGATAATTGTCTTTATTATATAGTGGTAATTTTATAAAATATTAGCTGTCAAATGTTCCTAACACACACAAAAATAACTGTGGTTTGAGTATATTGGTGAGCTTGATCGTAACAGTCACTTCAATATGAGTACTACATGTAGTATTCACATAAAACTTAAAAAAACTACGTTGCAGAGTTATAAATTCTGCAATATCCAAATATCATTGAGTAAGTTCAACAGCAAATGTGTAACAAAAGGACTGACTACTGAGTCTAATGATCTAAATTGAACCTCAAGAAACACCACAGCAGAAATAGAGAACTGATTTGTTGAAGTTTTTTCTCTGATAGATGCACCAGTGAGTAAATATGTATGTGTCTTAAAGCCATAGCTCTCTCATTATTGTCATCCTATTAATCTATGTTAAAGAAATCTATTTCATTTCTGCAGATGCCATTACCCAAGATTGAGGGCTGTATGCAAATATTAAATGAAAATTTTCAGATATTAAAGTTTTTTCACTTTAAAATTGTACAGTATTCTGCAGATCACAGAGAAATACGCTGCCGTTCTACATAAGATATCACCTTTCTGCTCAGCGTATCTATGTTCCAAATCGAACCTACTGCTTAGGCATGTAGTTTTTTCAGTTGACAGACGATATGAAAGTATTGCAGCACTTGTGTGTCAGATGCATTGAAGAGTGGTAGACTAATGGTGTACCAGAACGCTTATATCATCCATTTTATTTCATTTGACCACTTAGACACACCTTTTTCATAGTAGCACAAGATGTGACTCAATATAAGAAGATACTCTGAAGAACACCTTTAAATAGTTTGTTAGAATATATGAAGATAACTACTCTATTTCATTATTATTTTGCTAATTTATCACTATGACTAATGTATAAATTATCAGTGATACATATATATATGTGTGTTTATATTTATATATGTACATAAGCTAAAATGTTGAATGTGTACGATTTGCTTTAATCTACAGTTTTAGCCAAATTTTGAATGTTTGGGAAAAAAATGTGTGAATGAGGAAGCTGTATTGTAATCTTTCTTTTTTTAAATTAAATTTTATTTTTTTATATTAGTTACAGTTGATTAACTTTGTACCCCAGCTGTAGCATCCTCCCTCATTCCCTCCCAATCCCATGCTCCCTTGCTCATCTCCTCCCTGTCGCTCTCTAAGACCACTGATAGGGGTGTTCCTTCTCACCTTCCAACTGATCCTAGTTTATCAAGTATCTTCAGGACTGGCTGCAGTGTCCTCTTCTGTGGCCTAGCAAGGCTTTGCTTCCTTTGGGAGGTGGGAGTCAAAGAGCCTGCCATTGAGTTCATGTCAGCAACAGTCCCTGTTCCTCTTACTAGGGAACCTACTTGGGTACTGAGCTGACATGGCTACAACCAATCAGGGGTTCTAGGTTATAATCATGCATGGTCTTTGGATGGAGAAACAGTCTCAGAAAAGAACCCTGTGCCCAGATATGTTTGGTCCTTGTGGAGCTCCTGTACTCTCCAGGTCATACTAACTCCCCCTTCTTTCATATGATTCCCTGCACTCTGCTGAAGGTTTGGTTATGAGTCTCAGCATCTGCTTTGATACACTGCTAGGTAGAGTCTCTCAGAGGCCCTCTGTGGTAGGCTTCTGTCTTGTTACTTGTTTTCTCAGGCAATTAGAAATAGTGCTTCCTCAAGATCCAGCTATACCACGCCCAGGCATATATCCAAGATGTTCAAGTACACAACAACATTTGCTCAACCATTTTCATAGCGGCTTTATTTGTAATAGCCAGATCCTGGAAACATCCCAGATGTCCATCAATGGAGGAATGGATACAGAAATTGTGGTACTTTTATACAATGGAATAGTACTCATCCATTAAAAACAAGGAAATATGAATTTTGCAGAAAAATGGTGGGATCTAGAAAAGATCATCCTGTGTGAGGTATTCCAGAAGCAGAAAGACACACATGGTATATATGCACTTTTAAGTGGGTACTAGACCTATAAGATAGGATAAACATACTAAAATCTGTACACCTAAAGAAGATAAACAAGAAAGAAGACCTAGGATAAGATGATCTATCTTCACTTAGAAAGACAAATGGGATGGTCATTGGAAGTAATCTTTCTTTCTAAGAATACATTGGACCTTCATGTGAATCATGCAATAGGTGTGTTTTGAATGTATTGTTCTAGAAAATAAACAGCTATCAATTTTATTATTGATAGCTTATAATTATTATGGTCATTATATTAACCCACTACCTTGTCAATAAAAGACACAGACACCTGATAGATTTTAATGTGCCCTATTTCATCTTTGGCTGGGCAGATATTAACCCTCTAAGCTACCTTGGTACCTCCCAGATCCACTTCACATGCCAATTTCTCTAATCATTCCTCTCTGAGCTACTCCCCATCCAAAATAATATAAATACTTGCACATGTGTTTTATCTGAGATGTTTCTTTCCTTTGAATAAATTCCTCCACACCATATGGTTATTCTTTACCTTAACTCATATCTCTCTCCTTCTTCCCTCCTTGTTTCTCCACTCCCGTGGTGAGTCTTCTGTCCTCCATGCCCTCAAACCTTAGCCACACCTACCTCACTTCTGCTCTGCCCAGGTTTAGGCATTTTATTAGTCAAACAGGGATTATTTGGAGCCAAGGTTACACAGCAATATTCGGGGAATGTGATAGTTGGCTGGTAAAGACAACAAGCAGACCTCCAGGAGCAAAATAATTAACAATCAAATACAAAGCACCAGACCATGCCATTACAATGTGTCATTTTGCTTAATACTGTAATCTCCCCTGTTCATCATGAGCTCCCATGCATGTTTTTTCTCATTGTTTTCCTTCACTGTAGACAGTAAATTAAGCAATATGTGGTTTTGGCTTTTAAAAACATGAAAAGAATTTTAAATGGAAGAACAAAAAAAAATGGCTTAAGGGCTGGTGAGATGGCTCAGAGGTTAAGGACGCTGGCTGTTCTTCCAAAGGTCCTGAGTTCAATTCCCAGCAACCACATGGTGGCTCATAACCATCTATAGTAAGATCTGGTGTGCAGGCAGAATGTTGTATAAATAGTAAAATAAAATCTTTAAAAAAATGGCTTAAAAGGGGCCAAACCAGGTAATAACTTAATTTGGATTCTTGTACATCAATGTTTGATACAATGGAAGATCTTATCTACATGGAAGATCTTATCATGCCATGATTACAGATTTGTGGGAAAGCATAAACAGTATGCACACTGAAGGAAAATGTACTTAAAATTATTTGTAACTATTTTTATGACTTTATTTTTGTCTTTCTTTTCCATTTTTAACACATCTTAATCTGTAATCAACGTTGTCTTGGCATTATAAATTTTCAAAGATATAATGTATATTATATATATTCAGCTAAATGGCAGATAGTTTTAGAATGTTTGATTATATAGGAAAAATACTGTTATAACTAATAATATTGTATCATGAGAAAAGTCCCAACATAAGGATTTAAAAAGTGATAAAATAAAAAGCAAAATATCCTGAGAAGAAAAATTTATTTTGTGCCCAAGATCTCATTCTGTGTTATTTAAAAAATATATGCAAAGTGTACGTAACTTAGCCTCTGGACATTTTTTAAAGGAAGGAAAATATATGACATATGAGATGGTTGAAGAAAGAAAAAAATATTTGTGTCAATGATGAAGAAAAATAGGTAGAAATGAAGTTAATGTTTGCTGTATGGAACTATTTCCTTTTGTAATTCTTTGACTTTCTGTAGGTAGTATTCCAAAAAGTTCTATTTAGAAGACAAGGAGGACACATTTTTGAACAAAAATTTTGTAGGTAGTTGGTGTCCTCATCCCTCTGTAGAAGTCTTGCCTGGTTACAGGAGGTGGCCATTTCAGGTTCCATATCCCCTGCTGCTAGGGTCTTAGCTAGAGTCACCCTCATAGATTTCTGGATGTTTTCATTGTCCTAGGTTTCTGGCTCCACCGAGAGGTTTTCACGTCCCCCTCCCCATTAATTTCAGTTCTCTCTCTCAGTACCCTCTATCTCAGTCCTCCCCATACTTGATCCCTCCTGTTCCTCTCCTCATCCCATCTCCTACCCAGTTCCATCCCTCTATATACTTTCAATGTCTATTTCATTTCCTCTTTGTGAGTGAAATTCAAGTATCCTACCTTGAGCCCCCTTTTTCCTTAGCTTCTTTGCGTCTGTGGATTTTAGCATGGTATCCTATACTTTAAAGCTAATATCTACTTATAAGGTTGACTTTCTGGATCTGTGTTACTTCACTCAGGATAATTGTCCTGCCTATGAGACGTACAGGGATGAAGATGGAACAGAAATTGAAGAATGACCAACCAATGCCTGGCCTCACAGAGAGAGCTAACCCCTGACAGTGTTAACCATATTTTGCTATAGTGGCATACAGAACCCTAGCATAACTGTCCTCAAGATATTTTAGCCAGCAACTGATAGAAACAGATGCAGAGACCACAGTCATACATTAAGTGGAGCTTGGGGAATCTTGTGGAGGAGAGTGGTGAAGGACTGAAGAAGCTGGAGCCATCAAGGACACCACAAGAAAACATACAAAATCAACTAACCTTGGAAAATATGGGCTCACAGAAAATGAACCAACAACCAAAAAGCATAGAATGGACCTACACATATGTAACAGATGTGCTGCTTGGTCTCTGTGTGGGTTCCATAAGAACTGGAACAAGGGCTGTATCTGACTCTCTTGCCTATCTTTGGATATCTTTCCCCCAACTGGGCTGCCTTGCCTAGCCTCAAAAGGAGAAGATGCTTCTGGTCTTACTGCATTTTGATATGAAAAGAAAAGTTGACATCCATGGGAGGCCTCCTTTTCTCTGAGGAAAAAGGGAGGGTGGAATGGGGGAAGGGAAGGAGAGAGGAAGGGATTGGAAAGAGAAGAGGGAGGGAAAGCTTTGAACTGGATGAAAGGTAAATAAATACATTTATTGATGAAAAAAAAGACAAGGAAGATTTATAAGTTTACCCACCAGAAAATGAAAAGACATACTATTTTGCAAAGATTGTTAATAAATAGGAGAAAAATTGTTGGATGCCCATACAAGCATAAAGCCTAATATCAGTTGTACTAATTTATCATTAAAATATTTATAATAAACCGAGAGCCACTGAGTAGTAGAGATCTTATATGGCTGAAAATATAAAACACCTTATACACGCAATTATTTCTTAAGTGGCACTGGCACCACATCCTGCTATGTTCTGTGTGCCTACTAGGCTAGTTTTGACTTTGATAACAAATAAGGTGAATTATGTTAGCTAGTCATTCATAATACACTATTGAAAGTTTTTACCTCCCTTAAAGCTAATATTGATTGTTTTAAGCAAGATTAAACATTTATAAAACTCAGATTTGTCTTTTGGGCCAATGAGATAGAAATTATTCCTCGGAAAAATGCTGCTTGTTGAAACTGAGGCATGGTTTTAAATAGCCTAGTAGTTTAAAATATTATATTAAATGGGTATGCTATCACTAAGTAAAAGATGATGGTGCTTTTGCCTGAAAGTCCCCAAACATTTCCATTACTATTTCCTCTCATAGTCTCCAGAGTGCTGGACTTGCAGACATGTGACATCAGCCCTATAAGTGGTCCTTTTGATTATCATACTCATTAAAATCAGCAAACCCTGAAAGACCATTTGATTTTGCTCATATTTAATCAATTATGCTTTTGACGACTTATGTATCTATACATATCTCCATATATATAGTATTTAACTTTAAAGCAGAGTACAATACGAAGTTCTAAAAGATGTTTACATTTTTATTTATTTTATTTTGTGTATATCAGGGGACAACACATGCCATAAGACACATGTGGAGTCCAAAGGACAATTTATGGGAGTCCTTTATCTCCTTCCACTGCTTGGGACTTGGTAATAAAACAGAGGTCATCCTGATTGATAGAGGAAGCCTTTATGGGATGAGGCATGCAGTGGCCCAGATATGTGCATTTGTATTAGAGTACTTACGCCAAATATGCTACAGAATTATATTTTGGAAGAATCTATACATAGTACACATTTTGTTTGTTTATTTGATTTCAAGAGTGTTTATCTGTGTAGGCTTGGCTGTCCTGGACACATTTTGTAGATCAGGCTGTCCTGGAACTCACATAGATCTGCCTACCTCTGCCTCCCTGAGTGCTGGGATTACAGGCATGTGTCAAATATAGTATATTTTAAATGTTATGCATTTTAAATTTGTCACCTTCAAATAGGTTTTTACTTTAATAAATTGACCCTTTGTTTTTTTTTTTTTGTTTGTTTGTTTGTTTTTGTTTTTTGTTTTTTTTTTCAATGCAGTTTATTCAGGAACCTTGAACAATCCTCGGACACTGGGGAAAGCCAGCCCACAGCTTAAATAGCCTCTGGGTAGCCAACCCAGGCGTGCCACGTGGGCAATGCAGATAGGTCCACATACATGGAAGCAAGCCAGATCCTTGGCCTTAGCCAAATGTGGAGTTGTTTGTGACAGAGAGCACTCACCATCAGGAAGGTGGAAGGCTGAAACCAGCTCCATCTTTAAGGCATAGCATTCCGCAGCTCTCTACAGTTCCCCCTTTTTGTTTTAGACACATCAGGCAAGAGTAGAGGTCTGATCTCTGATATTAGAAATAACTTGGGACTTTGTACCGATGTTCATTTAGGTGTCATCCACCCAAAGAGCATCAGACCCGTCTGATACCTTTTTCTCAGAGGCGGAACCTGGGGCATCAACCCGCATGCAATCAGACATGCTCTTCTCTGGGTCCAAAGCAGCTGACCCTGAGTGCAGTGCTTAGCCTCGCATCCTGAGAATAACATTTTAGCTTTTTATGGTATCCAACCATGCTTGGGGAGAATGTCCTGCTTCAATGGCTGTAAAGGCCTGAATGATCATGGCTGCATCACACTGTTGTGAGACTCTAATCTTGCATATATACCACAGGCAAACCAAGGAGACCAACACCAGAAAGCCTGCTAATGCTCCCATGCCCGCCCATTCCTTCAGATGATTCATGGCTGCAGCAATCCATGGTGATAATCCTGTGGCTAGTCCTGCGTCCACTCTGGTAGAATTTACTGTGACAATGGCCACTCTCAGCTGCTCCATCGTAGTATCGAATTCTCCAGTCCAATTACCTAAAATATAGCTCGACAATTGTTTAGACAGATTTGCAGCACAGGAAAAATTCACATGTTGTATGCTAGTGACACAAAGTCCACCATACTTTCATTGACAGCCAGGTTGAGCGATTTGCCATAGGGTATCAATTTGCTCCTGCAAGAGGTCAATCCTCTGATTGAACACCATCAAGCTTCCTTTTAGTTGAGCATTAATTCCTTTATGTACAACTAAGGTATGAGCTACATTGGCTAAATGATTATTCAGGGTCTGAGCAGTCTGCCCAGTATGACTCATGCCTAATGCCCTGGTGGTAGCTCCAACAGCCGCCAATGAGATGGTAGTAACAATGGTGGTTGTAGTTCCAAGATCCCTTTTCTGTCTGAAGAGAGTCATAGCATGAGGGGCATCAATGGGCACAGGCACCCAGTGAGGCATGCGAGTAACCAGGGCATACCTAAATTTACTAGCATTTCAGCATTGGGCAAAAAAGCAAGTATCATTACCACAATTACTTGGCTCTATCTGGCTAATAATGAATAAAAATGGGGGATATAGACAAACAGGTGTGGGCTTATAGGAAATATTATGAGAAGCCTTAACCCCTCGTTGGAACATCCTGCGTCAGTTCTAGAACTAGCAGTGGTGGTGTCCGAGGTCTGAGTAGGTTCAGGAGACCATTGCCCCCAGGGGCGAGACGTGCTCCATGCCAATTGACTAACTCCATGTTTTCCTCCCATTTTGAAAGTCATTTAAGGTTCTTAAATTATTTTTTTCCCTTTTTTTAAAATTTTTCATCAATTACACTTTATTCATTCTGCATCCCCCCATAAGCGCCTCCCTCCTCCCTTCCCTATCCCACCCTCCCTCCTCCCTATGCTTGCATGCCACTCCCCAAGTCCACTAATAGGGGAGTTTCTCCTCTCCTTTCTGATCTTAGTCTGTCAGTGCACATCAAAAGTGGCTGTATTGTCCTCTACTATGGCCTGGTAAGGCTGCTCCCCCCCAGAGGGAGGTGATCAAAGAGCAGGCCAATCAGATTATGTCAGAGGCAGTCCCTCTTCACATTACTATGTAACCCAATTGGACTCTGAACTGCCCTGGGCTACATCTGTGCAGGGGTTCTGGGTTATCTCCATGAATAGTCCTTGGTTGGAGTATGAGTCTCTGGGAAGTTCCCTGTGTTCAAATTTTCTTGTTCTGTTGCTCTCCTTGTGGAGACCCTGTCCTCTCCAGCTCTTACTATTTCCCAGTTCTTACCTCAAATTCCATTCACCTGCCCAACATTTGCCCATCCGGCTCAGCATCTGCTTTGATAGTCTGAAGGGCAGAGGCTTTCAGAGGCCCTCTGTGGTAGGTTCCTAGGTTGTTTCCTGTTTTCTTCTTCTTCTGATGTCCATCCTCTTTGCCTTTCAGGATGGGGATTGGACATTTTAGTTAGGGTCCTCTCTCTTGCTTAGTTTCTTTAGATGCACAGGTTTTAGTGGGTTTCTCCTATGTTGTATGTCTATATGAGTGAGTATATACCATGTGTGTCTTTTTGCTTCTGGGACAACTCACTCAGGATGATCCTTTCCAGATCCCACCATTTACCTGCAAATTTCATGATTTCCTTATTTTTCATTGCTGAGTAATATTCCATTGTGTAGATTACCACAATTTCTGCATCCATTCTTCAGTTGAGGGGCATCTCGGTTGTTTCCAGCTTCTGGCTATTACAAATAAAGCTGCTACAAACATGGTTGAGCAAATGTCCTTTTAGTGTACTTGGGCCTCTTTTGGATATATGCCCAGTTTTGGTATGGCTGGATCTTGAGGAAGCGCTATTCCTAGTCGTCTGAGAAAGCGCCAGATTGATTTCCAGAGTGGTTGTACAAGTTTACATTCCCACCAGCAGTGGAGAAGGGTTCCCCTTTCTCCACAACCTCTCCAGCATGTGTTGTCACTTGAGTTTTTGATCTTGGCCATTCTCATGGGTGTAAGGTGAAATCTCAGGGTTGTTTTGATTTGCATTTCCCTAATGGCTAGTGAGGTTGAGCATTTCTTTAAGTGCTTCTATGCCATTCGGTATTCCTCTACAGAGAATTCTCTGTTTATCTCTGTTCCCCATTTTTTAAGTGGATTACTTGGTTTGCTGCTTTTCAGCTTCTTTCGTTCTTTATATATACTGGATATGAGTCCTCTGTCAGATAAAGGGTTGGTGAAGATTCTTTCCCAATCTGTAGGTGGTCGCTTTGTTTTGATGATGGTGTCCTTTGCTTTACAGAAGCTTTTCAGTTTCATGAGGTCCCATTTATTGGTTGTTGCTCTTAGAGCCTGTGCTGTTGGTGTTCTGTTCAGGAAGTTATCTCTTGTGCCAATGAGTTCCAGGCTCCTTCCCACTTTTTTTTCTACCTGATTTAGTGTGTCTGGTTTTGTGTTAAGATGTTTTTTTTTTAATTTTAATTTTATTTTATTTTTAATTACACTTTATTTACTTTGTATCTCCCCTCTAGCTCCACTTTTCTTGACTTAATTTTGTATCCTGCCACTTTGCTGAAGGTGTTTATCAGCTGTAGGAGTTCCCTGGTAGAGTTTTTGGGGTCACTCACGTATACTATCATATCATCTGCAAATAGTGATAATTTGACTTCTTCCTTTACAATTTGTATCCCCTTGATCTCCTTCAACTGTCTTATTGCTCTAGCAATGATTTCCAGCACTATGTTGAAGAGATATGGAGAGAGTGGGCAGCCTTGTCTTGTCCCTGATTTCAGTGGGATTGCTTTAAGTTTCTCTCCATTCAGTTTGATGTTGGCTATAGGCTTGCTGTATATCGCCTTTACTATGTTTAGATATGTGCCTTGTATCCCTGATCTCTCCAATACTTTGAACATGAATGGATGTTGGATTTTGTCAAAGGCTTTTTAAGCATCTAGGGAGAATATCATGTGGTTTTTTTCTTTCAGTTTGTTAATATGGTGGATCACATTGATGGATTTCCGTATATTGAACCACCCCTGCATACCTGGGATGAATCCTACTTGGTCATAGTGGATAATATCTTTGATGTTTTCTTGGATTCGGTTTGCAAGTATTTTATTAAGTATTTTTGCATCAGTGTTCATAAGGGAGATTGGCCGGAAATTCTCTTTCTTTGTTGAGTCTTTGTGAGGTTTAGGTACCAAGGTGACTGTGGCTTCATAGAATGAATTTGGTAATATTCCTTCTGTTTCTATTTTGTGGAATAGTTTGAAGA
Source organism: Meriones unguiculatus (assembly GCF_030254825.1). Classification (NCBI taxonomy): domain Eukaryota; kingdom Metazoa; phylum Chordata; class Mammalia; order Rodentia; family Muridae; genus Meriones; species Meriones unguiculatus. Next base: position 91,428,043 of record NC_083357.1, on the reverse strand, counting down.
GAATTGGTGTTAGCTCTTCTTTGAAGGTCTGGTAGAATTCTGCGCTGAAGCCATCTGGTCCTGGGCTGTTTTTGGATGGGAGACTTTTGATGACCACTTCTATTTCTTTGGGGGATATAGGTCTATTTAGTTGATTTACCTGGTCTTGGTTCAGCTTTGTTAAGTCAAATCAATCAAGAAAATTGTCCATTTCATTTAGATTTTCAAATTTTGTGGCATATAGACTTTTGAAGTAAGTCCTAATAATTGTTTGGATTTCCTCAGTGTCTGTAGTTATATTCCCCTTTTCATTTCTGATTTTGTTGATTTGGGTGGTGTCTCTCTGCCTTTTAGTTAGCCTGGCTAAGGGTTTGTCAATCTTGTTGATTTTCTCAAAGAACCAGCTCTTGGTTTCATTGATTCTTTGAATTGTTTTATTTGTTTCCAATTGATTGATTTCAGCCCTGAGTTTGATTATTTCCAGCCATCTACTCCTTCTTGGTGTGTCTGCTTCTTCTTTTTCTAGGGTTTTTAAGTGAGCCATTAGGGTGCTTGAATGAGCTGTCTCGAATTTCTTCTTGAAGGCACTTAGTGCTATGAACTTTCCTCTTAGCACTGCTTTCATTGTGTCCCACAAGTTCGGGTATGTTGTGTCTTCATTTTCATTGATTTCTAGAAAGACTTTAATTTCTTTCTTTATTTCTTCCCTGACCCAGCTGTCATTTAGTAACAAGTTGTTCAGTTTCCATGTGTGTGTAGGCTTTTTGTTATTTCTGTTATTGTTGAGGTCCAGCTTTATTCCATGGTGATCAGACAAGATACATGGGATTATTTCAATCTTTTTGTATCTGTTGAGGCTTGCTTTGTGACCCACTATGTGGTCTATTTTGGAGAAGGTTCCATGAGGTGCTGAGAAGAAGGTAAATATTTTTGTGTTTGGGTGTAAAGTTCTGTAAATCTCTGTTAGGTCCATTTGATTCATGACCTCTGTCAGAGACATTGTTTCTTTGTTTAATTTCTGTTTTGTTGACCTGTCCTTTGTTGAGAGTGGGGTGTTGAAGTCTCCCACTATTAATGTGTGGGGATCTATATGTGCTTTAAATTTTATCAATGTTTCATTCACAAATGTGGGTGCCCTTGTATTTGGGGCATAGATGTTCAGGATTGTGATGTCTTCCTGGTGGAATTTTCCCTTGATGAGTATGAAGTGTCCTTCCCCATCTCTTTTGATTAATTTTGGTTGAAAGTCTATTTTATTAGATATTAGAATGGCTACTCCTGCTTGCTTCTTGGGTCCGTTTGCTTGGAAAGTCGTCTTCCAATCCTTTACCCTCAGGTAATGTCTATCTTTGTGTCTTAGGTGTGTTTCTTGTATGCAACAGATTGCTGGGTTTTGTTTACGTATCCATTCTGTTAATCTGTGTCTTTTTATTGGAGAGTTGAGTCCATTGATGTTGAGAGAGATTAATGACCAGTGGCTGTTAGATATCTTGATTTTGATGTTGGCTGTGGTCATCAGGTTGTGTGCTTGGTTGCTTTTTGTTTTACTGAAGTGAGGTTATTTATTTCCTGTGTTTTCTTGAATGTAGCTAGCTTTCTTGGGTTGTATTTTCCCTTCCAGTGTCTTCTGTAATGCTGTTTGTAGGTATTGTTGAAATTTGTTTTTGTCATTGAATATCTTGTTTTCTCCATCTATGAGGACTGAGAGTTTTGCTGGGTATAGTAGCCTGGGCTGACATCTGTGTTCTCTTAGGGTCTGCATGATATCCGTCCAGGCCCTTCTGGCTTTCATAGTCTCTGTTGAAAAGTCAGGTGTGATTCTAATGAGTTTGCCATTATATGTTACTTGGCCTTTTTCCCTTGCAGCTTTTAGTATTTTTTCTTTGTTCTGTATACTTACTGTTTTGATTATTATGTGGTGGGAGGATTTTCTTTTCTGGTCAAATTTGTTGGGTGTTCTGTAGGCCTCATGTATTCTAATTGGCCTCTCCTTTAGCTTGGGGAAATTTTCTTCAATGATTTTGTTGAAAATATTTTCTGGGCCTTGGAGAAGGGAGTCTTCTTTTTCCTCTATACCTATTATTCTTAGGTTTTGTCTTTTCATATTGTCTTGCATTTCTTGGATGGTCTGTGTCAGGAATTTTTCGGATTTTACATTTTCTTTGACAGATACATCGATTTCTTCCATTGTATCTTCTACACCTGAGATTCTTTCTTCCATCTCTTGTAGTTTGTTGCTTCCCTCTGTAGTTCCTGTTTTCTTCCCTAGATTCTTCCTTTCCATTATTTCTTCCATTTGTGTTTTCTTTAATTTTTCCAATTCTATCTTCAGGTCTTGAGTTGTTTTGTTTACTTCCTTCACCTGTCTGATTGTACTTTCCTGTTTTTCTTTTAGTTCCTTCAACTCTGTTTCTATCATTTCATTCAGTGTTTTAAGCATTTCCTTTCTAAAGGCCATAAACTGTTTGGCTGCAGCTTCCTCTATTTCTTTACGGATGGCAATATTCTGTTTGAGTTTATCTTCCTCTATGTCTTTATGAATCTTATTTGTTTCCTCTGTTATCATCTTCATGAGCATACTTGTTAGGTCATCTTCTTGGATTTCAGTTATGGTGGGGTGTCCAGGGCTACTTGCCCCTGGGTAACTGGGTTCTGGAGATGCCATATTGCTCTGTCTTTTGTTGCTTGAGCTTTTACGCTGGCCTCTACCCATTGTGTTATCTTAGGTGTTTGGGACCTATTTTCTGGTGGTTCCTGGGGATCCTGTGGTGGAGAGAATCCCCTTTGCAAAAAGCTGGTTTTTCCTGAAGGATGTCTTCTCAGTTTTTTGGGTATAGTCCCTGGATGGCTGGTGTTTTTTCAGGAGTTGCTCACCTCAGGGATATAGACCTGAGTGGTAACTGTGGTCTTTGTTAGTCGAGAGGGTTCTCCTCTCACCCAGGGAAGTCCTGAGGGCAGCTGCCCTGTTTCTGGGTTTCTTGTTGCAAATTTAATGATCAGCTGCTGTGACCCAGTTGGACATCAGGCGCGCCTCAACTGTTTGTGCTTGTGTCTGGAGCACAGCTGAGTGCTGGCGCCTCGGCCCCACTAGACTGCTAGACTTTTTCTAGGGAAGGATTGGGTGATTTAGATCAGTACAGTTTCCTTCCTTCCCCGTGGATTCTCTGGAGACAGGGACTCCTAGTGTCTTTTTTTGCCCTGGTGCACACTGCTCAGTGTCCACCAGCTGGCTGGCCACAGAAATTTGCCTGTGCCTGGAGCACAGCTGTGTGATGGCGGCTCAGTCTCTGCCAGCTGTCTGGTGAGCAGAAACTGCCTGTGTCTGCCTTTGCGGCTTTTGGGAGCCTGAGTGGCTCCCTAAGCTGGGTAATTTTCCGGGGACCTTTTCAGGTTGGGGGTGAGCTGAGTACTCTTACATCAGACCCGCAGTTTCTATGTCCGGTGGCAAATCAGGCGCGCAGGCAGGCAGGGCTCTGTGTTGGAACCTGGGTCCCTGGCTCTGGCTCTGGGCTGGCTCCTGGGGTGCCCATGGAACCCGCCCGAGTCTTTTCCAGGGGATGTCTGGGTGACCTAAGGCCGGTCCCAATCGTTTCCTGTACCCTGGGGTTATCTCTCGACTGAAAATTCCAGTCTCTGATAGTGTGGTGCCCACGGTTCAGTCTGGGACCATGACCAGAGACACTGGCTTGTGGCTCTGGGCTGGGGTTGGGGCTGGCGGCCTGCAGCCAAGCATCTGGCAGAACCGGGATCTCTTCCGCGGTTTAGCAGGGTGAGTTAAAAGCTGATTGAATCCCCCATCGTGGAGTATCCTCTCACCTGGGAAACACAATGACTGTGTTTTATGGCCGAGAGTTCTGATTGCTGGTCACTGTGCTGATCCTGCTGTGCTGCTGCTCAGAATGAGAGTCCTCCCGGCTCTGCCATCTTGCCCCTCCCCGACCCTTTGTTTTTATAAGTTTGTTTGTCTGTTTGTTTGTTTGAAGCAGGGTTTTTCTATGTTGACCAGACTGGCCGGGAACTCAGAGAGAAATGTCTAGGTCTCCTGAGTGCTGAGATGAAAGGCATGTGCCACTATGCTTGAATCTACAGTATTTTTTTTTTTTTTTTAGTTTATCTAATAAGTTTGGCTTCTTTTTCCAATTGTCAAGGAGAAGTCCTAATTAGTTGATAATTCAATAATATTTTCTTTTTTGTTTTCACTGTACCATTTATGCTTTAAACAACATTATGAAGCCTATAAGAAGCTAGTATGAGACTTTTAAACTGAAATTCTAGTCAAGAAAAATTATGAGGAATCCAATAAGGTACTTACTTTCCACAAGAAAAATTATAAAGATAACATCTTTACTATGCCAAAGCAGCTGTAAGGTGAAGACCAAGCAGATAGTCTCTATAAAAAAAAAATTTCTTTGATTGAGGTCGGTGCTAGCTTAAATAATAGGATTTGCAAGCTCAAAAGCTTACTAAGAAGTATAAAATTTGGTTGGTAAATAAATACATAGATACATAAATTCATAGATGCCTTGGAAGACAGGTGATCATGTAGGAAGAAAATAACCTCAACCAGCAAAGTATGTTGGTATAAAGGCAGCTGCTGCTTTAGGGTTTCTCTTACAGTGATAAAACACCATGAACAAAGCCACACAGGGAGGGAAGTGATTATTTCACTTAGCTCCATTCCATAGGTGTGTTCCACAGAAAAGCTGCTGGTGTCCCAGGTGGTCATTCCCTGATACTGGCATCTCCAAAGTGGCCAGGTCTTTACTGAACCAGGCTGTATCTATACAACAGCCCCTCTTAGAATATCTTCAGACACCCCGACCCTGCCATATGGTGCCAAGCTTCATCTTATCTTCATGACTCCTTCAATCCAGGCTTTCCACTAAAGCAAGGGCTGCATCTTCACTGAAGGCTTCTCCTGGCCTTCCTTCAGAGGCTCAGTCCTGACATACAACAGTATTCTTAATACATAATTTATTCATTTGAATTTTAACGATGAGATGAAAAAGGTGGATTAACATTTTTTTCTCAAAGTTTTATTTACTTCTAGCAGCAATTTTATTGATCTGTAACATTAGTACAACTTCTAGTATATATTAATGGAATGTAATATTCATTGTTAGATGTTTTTAAATCATCATTTTGAATTTAAATATTTAGATATTTTTCAACTAATGAAGATGAAGAAGTTGCCAGCTTTACAAAATCATTAGAATCTGACTAAATGTTACTCGAAATTAAAACTTCAAAATTGTTTTTAATTATAATCCTATGCCATTCTGATGGGCATAAGGTGAAATCTCAGGATCATTTTGATTTGAATGTGTGGAGATAACCAGAATCCCTGCACAGATGTAGCCCATGGAAGCTCAGTCTCCAAGTGGGTACCCTAGTAAAGGGAATAGGGATTGTTTCTGAGATGAACTCAGTGGCTGGCTCTTTGATCACCGCCCCCAGAGGGGGACGCAGCCTTACCAGGCCATAGAGGAAGACAATGCAGACAGGCCTTATGAGAGCTGATAAACTTGGGTCAGTGGGAAGGCAAGGGGGATCTCCCCTATCAGTGGACTTGGAGAGGGGCATGGGAGGAGATGAGGGAAGGAGGGTAGGATTGGGAGGGGAAGGTGATACAGCTGGGATACAAAGTGAAATAACTGTAATTAATATAAAAAATTAAAAAGTTCCCTTATTCCATAAGATCTAATAATTACTTATTCAAGACTATTAAACATAATGTAGCATTAAATTTTAATATTTTACAGCATACATCAGAATCCCTCTCCCCATAAAGATCCCAAAGTTATTAATATCTTATGTATTTCTGATAGCAGATAGGAGGTGATTAATGAATATTTTTAAATCTTAGTGAATAAAAACCTTAACCTAAGGAAAATTTATTGTTCATCACACAAGTAGCACACATTAAATTAAGATCACCGGTTGGGGGCAGGAGAGATAGCTCAGTGGCTAAGAGTAGCAGCTGCTTTCCCAGAGGACAGGGGTTTGATTCCCAGCACTCACATGGTAGCTCACAGCTGGTTGTAACTCTAGTTCCATTGAATCTAACCTTAATTCTTTTTTCCTCCATGAGGACTGAAAAAAAGGACATACATGCAGGCAAATCATACATGTAAAAGGAAAAATAAAATTAAAAATACGTGTTCAGTTTTGAAAGAAGCTTTAAGTATTTGAAAACAGTACTATAATAAAAATGTAAAAGAATGTCCAATTGAACTAAGTACTTACAGATAAATTTCTGAACAAGATCTCACTCCAAAGGGACATGGTACTAGAATGAACAATAACATATACAATACTTTCTTATTTTGAGTATTAGATAACAGTTCAATTTCCTTCATTCAACTTCTTTTATTTGCAATTTCTAGCACCTTTGTGTCTTTTTCATATAATAACATCAATCAGTTATCCACTTAAAAAAAACTCTACCTTGAGGTCATGTCTAACTCAATGTAATTGAAAATAATTCCAGGTCTATTGGAGATTCCAGCTTAGACAAAAATTACATTCTATAAAGAAGTCAATTCCCCTAGGCTGAAGCCCTGAACAGCCCCAGGCTTAAGTACAATGAAGGATATTTTTTTTTCTCCTCTTTGTATTGTTTCTTGCTAAAATAGCATGCTTGTCAAATCCATCTAAATGTGTAGATCGATAGACAAGCTGAAAGGTTTTAAGCTTGATGTGTCACAGAGCTAGACAGCATCAAATCAGTCAGAGTTCTCTACCTTGGCATGAGTAATTTTTGAGCTATTAAAGCTCACTCATCTATTACCCATATAAGCCAAAATAAATAAATAAATAAATAAATAAATAAAACTCATTCTAGGAATAAAGACAATAGGAAATGATATATGTATGTTTTATGGAAATATGCCTATTTGTTCTAACCAGAGTTGTAGAACTAATTAACCATATTCATGAGTTTGAAATCTATTTATGAAGAGAACAAAAACTTTCAAATGCCAAATATCATGAAAGGATGAAAAACATTTTAATCCTGACACCTACTGGGGAAGGGCACAACCATAAAATATTCACTTAAAATATAAACTCTATAGGTTACCGTGATATGGGCTCTGAATATATTCAAAAGTTAGGTATAAGCTCCACATTCATTTTCAAACTATAATATAGATTGCTATCATTGAGAGCAACTTTGTGTGTACATAATTAAAACTCTCATGGTAGAGGACAGAAATATCTGTTTTAAAAGGCACATGTGTAATTGTGACATGTAAATTTTGAGGACATTGGGGCTATGAGAAATATGGATAATAACATGCAATGTATGTAGTAATGAATGTGCTATATGTGTATAGCATCTTTTGAAATTCTTTCATTCTGAAGCAGCATGAGATCATTTGTAAGTATCTACTTAAAATCATGTTGCCAGTTCCAAAAACAGAATTAATTTTGGTGAAGGTTTTTGTCACTAAAGGGCAAAAAGGACATTCAACAGGAGAGACGAATTTATAAATACTAAGATGATCATATTTGTGTAAAGGAAACACAAGAGGGAAAGAAGACATGCTATCTCTAGTTAGAGTCAGGAAGCATCATGTTTTTACCTATGTAGTAACTTTTATTGAAGGATCAGATATTTACAAAGTAATGCACATATGGAGAAGAAAACAGAACCAAAAAATATGCATAAAGTTTTCCCACAACAATGGCATACCAACTGAATAATAAATCCCGAGGATAGAGAGAATGTATTGAATGAGACTTGTGGGGTGAAAGTGTTGAATTACAGTTAAAACTTTCTATACTTGTCTCATTCAATAAGACCAAGTGGCAGTCTTTTTTGACATAATAATGAATCTTTTATTTGTGAAAGCATGCAGATAATGTTAGATTAATGATAGGAGAAAATAGATGATAGATGTTGCATAGATAGATGATAGATAGATAGATAGATAGATAGATAGATGACAAAAACAAATTTGGATTTCATTTCAGTTACATAATTTTGTCCCACATATTCTTGGTATATAGTCTTTAAGAAAATTACTTGAAAATGTACAAAACCAGGAATAAATATTGCCTACTTAAACGGGACTATATCCTAACTAATATAATAGTTTTCATAAAATTCAGAAGGTTGGAATTTTTGATCTCTGAGGTAACCTAGTCTTAATTTTAACTACAAATTAACAATAGGATGCAATATTTTGGTTGGACTATGTTCTCCCAAATAAATGCTGAGAATTAGTTTCCATTTTATCATTATTACAAAGAGATTAACTGATTAAAACACAAGGGCAATTCTGCTTTATTGAGATGGGGAAATGTATGATGAATACAAAGGTTCTGTTTTCCTTTCGGTCCTGTGAAGATGAAGCATTTATCCTATAAACCATGAGAAGAAGAAGAAGAAGAAGAAGAAGAAGAAGAAGAAGAAGAAGAAGAAGAAGAAGAAGAAGACCGTTGTTATCAATGAGACAGGAAGGAGAGGTTTGCAAGACTTCTATCTGCATTATATCTTTACCTAGATGTTTTTAGTCTCCCAAAATATGAAAATCAAATTTTATATTTAAAATAATTAACCAGTATAATATACTAAAAATAGAAGATCCAGCCCATTAAGGCACCTGTAAACAAATCTCAGTCTCTTACAATCTGTTAGAAATTATAACTTTCCTATGTTATATGTCTATATGAGTGAGTACATATAAAGAAACTAATCAAGAGAGAGGACCCTGACCAAAACATTCAGTTCCCATCCCGAAAGACAAAGAGGATAGACATCAGAAGAAGAAGAAAACAGGAAACAACCTAGGAACCTGCCACAGAAGGCTTCTGAAAAGCTCTGCCCTGCAGACTATCAAAGCAGAGGCTGAGATTTATGGCTAACTGTTGGGCAGAGTGCATAGAATCTTATGTAAGAAGTGAGTAATAGTAAGATCTGGAGAGGGCAGGAACCCCACAAGGTGAGCAACAGAACCAGAAAATTTGAACACAGGGACTCATACTCCAACCAAGTACCAGGCATGGAGATAACCTAGAACCCCTGCACAGATGTAGCCCATGGCAGTTCAGTGTCCAAGTGGGTTACATAGTAACGGGAAGAGGGACTGCCTCTGACATAATCTGATTGGCCTGCTCTTTGAACACCTCCCCCTGAGGGGGGAGCAGCCTTACCAGGCCACAGAAGATGACAATGCAGCCACACCTGATGTGATCTGATAGACTAAGACCAGAAGGAAGGAGAGGAGGACCTCCTGTATCAGTGGACTTGGGGAGGGGCATGTGTGAAATAAGGAGAGGGAGGGTGGGGCTGGGAGGGGAGGAGGGAGGGGCTTATGAGGGGACACAAACTGAATAAAGTGTAATTAATAAGAAAAAACTGAAAATAAATAAAATTAAATTAACAAAAATAAATTATAACTTTCACAAAGTATTATTAAGAGTGCAGATTCCTTACTCATGAGTAACAGTTCACCTGGGAGATGCAAAATATGCCGTAGTATTAACACTGAATGATACCAAATAAGACAGGGGGTAGTATGGAGATGAAAGGCAAGGTAGCAAAAATACAGGGGAATTCTAATATTTAGCATTTATTCATCCCTGAATTACGTAAAGAATCATGCCCTATCTGCATTGCCCACGGGGCACGCTGGGGTTGGCTACCCAGAGGCTATTTTAAGCTGTGGGCTGGCTTTCCCCAGGGTCAGAAGATTGTTCAAGGTTCCTGAATAAACTGCATTGAGAAGAACAAAAAAAATAATAATAATAAAAATAAAAGATCAGAAAGAAGGAGAGGAGGACCTCCCCTATCAGTGGACTTGGGGAGAGGCATGCATGCAGAAAGGGGGGGAGGGTGGGACCAGGAGGGGAGGAGGGAGGGGCTTAAGGGGGGTTACAAAAGGAATAAAGTGTAATTAATAAAAGTAAAATAAAAAATTAAAGAAAGAATCATGCCCTAGAGTATAAAAAATGTGGCATGACTGTATTTGTCTAGATATGACATGTTCATTGTCCTAACATAGTACAATATTTGCTGTAATAATAATAATAATAAACCAAAGTCCAACTTACAATGGAAATTTAAGAAATGGAATTTGGGGGATTCAGCAAGATGGCGGCGCCAGGACAACTCTTAATCAGCAGCACAGTAGGATCAGCACAGTGACCAGCAGTCAGAACTTGTGGCCTTAAAACCCAAGTGATTGTGTTTCCCAGGTGAGAGGATTCCCCACAGCAGGGGTTTCAATCAGTTTTAATTCACAAAACTAAACCCTGGAAGAGATCCAGCAGGTGCTTGGTCACCAGCCCAGAGTCACATGCCAGCATGCTCTGATCACTGTCCCAGACTGAACTATGGGCATCACAACATCAGAGACTAAGATTGCCAGTCGAGAGAAAACCCCACATTGCAGAAAATGATTGGGACCGACCTTAGGTCACCCAGACATACCCTGGAAAAGACTAGGGGTTCCGTGGGTACCCAGGAGCCAACACAGAGTCCTGCCTGTGCACCTGACTCGCTGTCCCAGATAGAACTGTGGGCCCCAGGGCACCAGAGACTGAGTTTGTCAGGTACAAACACACAGGGAGGGGAATGGCTTGTCTGATCTCAGAGCACTCAGCCTATACTCACCCCAAAAAGGTCTTGGGGAAAATTTCCCAGTTTCAGCAGTTGCCCAGGCACCCAATCCCCAGAAACACAGAAAGGCAGAGCCACGTAAGTCTGTGCCCAAAGGTTCTACACACCATCACAGACAGAACAGCTGTACTCAAAGCAAAGACTGGGTGTCCCTGTCAGAAGGAAACCCCACAGTAGGGGGGGATCATCAGGTCCAATGCTCAGGACACCTAGCTCCAGAAGACTTTCTGGATTCACACAGACTCTAGGCTCTAGCCTTCTACTGCAGGCATGAGCGCTGTGCTCACCCACCATTATTGAATACCTCTAGGGCACTGGGGCACATAGCTGCATCCTCAGACCTACAAAAGCCAGAAAGCCATTATAACAGCCCTCAGATACTGCACCAAGGATCAACCAGTTATCCCTAGCTAGACTGACAAAACTGTGGGAATCCATGGTTCTTCAAGAGGGCTGCACTGAAAAATTACACCTTAAGAGCAACAACTGCTGCTCACTAAATTCGGAGCAAGAAACCCAGCAGCAGGGCAGCCATCAACAGGACCTCTCCTGATGAAAGGAGAGCCTTCTTGAATACCACAGTTACCACACAGGTCCATACACCGGAAGTGAACTGTGACAATTCCTGAGAGGCACCACCATTCAGTTGACCATACCCAAAAAGCAGAGGAGAACTTCAGAATGCCACCAAGTGGATTCTCCCCACCCCAGGACCCAGCAGGCACCAGAAATTAACAGACAATACCTGAGACAGAGAGATGGGTAGAGGCCAGCAAAATAGCACAACGAACAAAAGGCCAAGTAATATGCCATACCCAGAAACCAGTTATCCAGGGACAAGATGCCCTGGACACCCTAACGTAAGTGAAATTCAAGAAGATGACCTTACATATATGCTTATAAAGAGGTTAATGGAGGAAGCAAATAAAATGCGTAAAGATTTAGGTGAATATATAATAAAACAGATTATGTTCATCCATAAAGAAATACAGCAAGATCCAGCCAAACAGCTTGTGGTGTTCAGAGAGGAAATGATTAAATCACTGAAAGAAAAGAAACAGAGGATTGTTCAAACAAACAGCTGAAGGAATTGAAGGAAAAACAGGAAAATACAGTGAGACAGGTGAAGGAATTCAACAAAATGGTTCAAGATCTGAAGATAGAATTGGAGGAATTAAAAAAAACACAAATGGAGGAAATTGTGGAGAGGGAGAACCTAGGAAAGAAAACAGGAACTACAGAGGTAAGCATAACCAACAGACTACAAGAGATGGAAGAAAGAATCTCAGGTGTGGAAGATACAATGGAAGAAATCGATGTATCTAACAAAGAAAAGAATAAATCTAAAAAATTCCTGACACAAACCATCTAAGAAATCCAAGACAACATAAAAAGACAAAACCTAAGAATAATAGGAATAGAGGAAAAAGAAGATTTCCTCCTCCAAGGCCCAGAAAATATTTTCAACAAAATCATTGAAGAAAATTTCCCCAACTTAAAGGGGAGGCCAATAAGAATACAAGAGGCCTACAGAACACCTAATAAATTAGACAAGAAAATAAAATCCTCCCGTCACATAATAATCAAAACAGTAAGTATACAGAACAAAGAAAAAATACTAAAAGCTGCAAGGAAAAAGGCCAAGTAACATATAATGGCAAACCCATCAGAATCACACCTGATTTTTCAACAGAAACTGAAGGAGAAACTAAAATGAAGGAGAAGAGTGGTATCATAGGCTGCTCTACAGTTATTTATTTATGATTCATTGCAGAATCTGTTCCAAAGCTTTTCACAAAAAACAAAACAAAAAACAAACAAACAAAAAAACAACCCAGAAAAATACGGTGGGGACTTTGAGCAAGTTTGGAGTTGACAAATGCAATGAGAGTGTTTATTTCAAAGGTAAAACTTGTCAAATATTGACTTCAAAATTAAAAAATATATATAGAAAAAAATAAAAAAAAGAAAACCATCATATAAAGTGCTGCCAGAACTCTATACCACAGTTATCTCGCTGCTTCATTATGTTATTTCAGTAACTGCAGCTGTTCCTCTCAGGCTTCCTCATGGAATTAGTCTGGAGATAGATTCTCATCACAAGCCTACTAATGACAGGGCACAAATATTTTCCATTTTCCTTATCAATAAAATAAATCCAAACAATACAGTTTTAAGTGGTTTGCCATTTTTGTTGTTGTTGTTGTTCAGAGACAGTTAGAACATCTTAAGTTGACTATGAACGTCATGTATTTGTTTCAGATTGAATTCTTCAGGCTTCTCAATATCTCTTTTTCTTTCAAAAGGCAGGTGGTGTGTAGAGATGGATCAGTGGTTAAAAACTCTGGATTCTTTTCCAGGGAACCTGGCTTTGATTCCTAGCATCCACATGGATCATTACAACCCCTTTAACTCCAGTTCTAGATTATCCAGTCCACTTTTCCTGCCTCTTCAGGCACTAGCCACACAAATGACGAAGAGGCTTGTTCAGACAAAACACAAATTCACATAAAACAAGCAAGCAAGCAAGAAAGCAAACAAACAAACAAACAAAACCCCAAGCACTTAGTGACTACTTTTGAAAAAAAAAAAAAAAAAAAACACAGAGATGTATCATATTGACCTGAGAAATTAGCAGCCTGGTGATATGTTTTGAATATACTGAATAATGCTTAATTTTGATTTGTAAAAGTGAGCTTACAAAAATATACAATCTTGGCTAGGTTAAGTTTGAAACAAACAGGAAAATAGAAAGCCTGAATATTATCAATGTATTTTGCAGAAAGATATAAATTAAGAAGTCTTTTCCTATTGAGGAAAATAAATGGGAAAGGCATTTCAAGAACTGAGTTCTATCATACTACCATTCAAAGAATCATAATTCATTGAGAATTCAACCAATAAAAGAATAAAGACTTGTTAGAAGAACACCAGATTTTAAAAAAATCTTCTTGAGATAAGTGAGTGTCTTAATTCCAATTATATTCATTTTCAAAGTCAGGATTTGAAAATTAAGTGTTGTATTTCATAATGTGAATGCTTTGTGGAATGCTGTTGACTGAAGAGGTAACAGTAAAAGTGGGTTGAAACAAAAATAAAAGAGAAAATAGAGCAACAAAGCTATATTAAAATAATCTGAAGGTTTTTTCTTTCCATTTTTTATTTTAATTTTTATTAATTACACTTTATTCAATTTGTATCCCCCCCCGTGGCATCCTCCCTCCTCCCCTCCTAATCATATCTTCCCTCCCCCTTCTCCACACATGCCCCTCCCCAAGTCCACTGATAGGGAGGTCCTCCTCTCCTTCCTTCTGATCCTAGTCTATTAGGTCTCATCAGGAGTAGCTGCACTGTCTTCTCTTGTAGCCTGATAAGGTTGCTCCCCCTCAGGGGGAGGTGATCAAAGAAAACTTCAGTGACTCTAAGCTGATAAATTCACAGATTGGTTTGATGTAATTTGCCTTTAACTTGGGAGAATTTTGTTCCATAGTTTTCTATTTATTTTTTAAATTATGCTGTAGAGCAGAGTGTTAGAGAAAGGGAATTATGTTGTTACAAAAAAAAAAAAGGCTCTTAAAAATATAGGATCACTTTCAAAAACAGTACTCTAGCTAGGTTGCAAGACAAGTGAACAAGTACCAGTGTTGAAAAACATGTAGTTCAGTGTCTGTCCTCAGACTCTTGGCAGGCTATGTGGCTGAATAAAGAAGTTTGGGTTAATTTATGGAAAAAGCATGAAAGCATCAACTAGTTTATATTTCTTCCTGAAATAAAAGCTTAGAAGCAACAACTGTGAGAAAAGTTTGAGAGAAATAATCTGTATTTTCAAGTGAAAGTGGAAAATCTAAGAATTGAATACTAAACAGATGTAAGAACAGTGAGCAAAAAAATAAATTGGTGGCCAGTAAGTCAATATGTATTTTGTGGTTGTTTTGATTTTGGACATATGCATAAAATTTGCAGTATGTTTTGACTGTATCTCATTATATTGTAGTGTGGAAGTTTTATGATATCATCATATACTAAACATTAATAGACTATGTAATCTAATCATGAAAGAAAGAATAACATGGCTTTTACATGAATGAAGGCCATTGTAAAGATAATAAATGAGAAGACTGAATCTTTTTAAGAGAGGAGAGCCGGAAGGCTCAAGAGAGATTAATCCAAAAGGTGTATACTTGAAAACAGAATTAACTGCTGGAAGCTGAATTAAAACAACAAAAATACGTTTATATTCTGGCAACTCTGAAGGGCATATACTTTAAAAATCCTTTCAGCATCTTAAACAAAATAGTTGACATTAAAGAAGAATGAAGTGTGGGACCCTAAGGGAATCTTCATGTAAGGTTCCTGGGAATAGAGAATCAGTACAGTTTCTTTGATAGGTAGGGAAGCAGGGTTTCCAGATAGGAATTTCTTATGTTTATTGCACACTACTGCACTGAGCCTGATATAGATATATATATATGACACACACATATATATATATATATATATTACATATATCTATATATCACTATGAAATTAAATGAAGTCAGGAGAAGGCAAGAAATAGGCTTGTCAAGGGTTTGAAATAGAGAACGTATCATGAAAGCAGAAGCTGACAGCACTGACAGGCCCAGATCCTGTGTAGGAAATCTATTTACTTCTGCCTTAACTGTCACTGCCTTCTCAGCCAATTCTCTGCTCCTCAAAACTCACCTTCTGTAAGACATCCTGCCTGGCATGTGGAATGAAATGCAATTTAGATATTTCAATAAAATAATGAAAGTTCAAAGCATTACACTGACAGTTGTCTTTCTGAAGACACATCCAAATACATTTGTGGACAAAACTCGGCTCATCATAAAACATGTAGAAAAACACAGCAACACATTCATGTAGATATCAGGGGCAAAACAAACTCGTGTTGTAAGTGATCTGCGTGAGCATTCATGAAATTACTTGTCTATGTCTCACAACAAAATCAGATGTGCTATTTGATAATTATTGATACAACTCTAGAGTAACTTCACTAAATTTTAATATGTAGACATCCCTATACATTTAATGAAGAGGTTTTGTAATTACAGACAAAAAATATATACAGATTTTTTTTAACCTCTAAAAATATATACAGAGTTTTTTTTTAGCCTTACTCTTCTAAAGTCATGATGTATACAGCTAGTATGATAGCTCAGGGGGTAGAATACACTCAGTACCAACTTGATGATTGAGTATGGATCCTTATCTGGGAGCTAAAGCTTGGCAGAGCATCATCTGTCTGCAATTCCATTGTTGGGGAGGAACAAACAGATGGATTCAAAGAGCTCTCTAGCCATGTGTTACAACTGAAATATTGAGCATAAGATTTAGGAAAAGACCTTGTCTGAAAAACCTGATAGAGACCAATTACAGAAGATGTCTGATGTTGAACACTAGCCTTAAGGTCAAACTTTAGTTTCCCAATCCGTCTACACGGGCAAGTGCATCCACATACACAACACACAACACACACACACACACTCAATTTCTTACTCTCTCTCTCTCTTCTCTGACATTCTCAAGGTTTTAACATTTATGATACTTAAGTGGCATATTCAAATAGCAGTACAAGCATGAATAGACAAATGAATGCACACTTTACCTTTGCTTTATCAAACAAACTTTTCTTTTTAATGTTTTTAAATACTATGACTTCTTTGAAATTTTCTTCTTTTAATTTTTTTACATTAATTGCATTTTATTCACTTTGTATCCCAGCTGTGCCCCCTTCCTCATTCCCTCCCATTCCTACCATCCCTCATCTCCTCCTATACCCCTCTCCAAGTCCACGGATAGGGGAGGTCCTCCTCTGCTTCCATCTTACCCTAGCTTATCAGGTCTCATCAGGTCTGGCTGCAATGTCTTCCTCTGTGGCCTGACAAGGCTGCTCCTCCCTCAGGGGTTGGTCAAAGAGACAGCCACTGAGTTCATGTCAGAGATAGTCCCTGTTCCCCTTACTAGGGTACCCACTTAGATACTGAGTGCCATGGGCTACATTTGAGCAGGGGTTCCAGGTTATCTCCATGCATAGACCTTGATTGAAGTATCAGTCTCAGAAAAGACCCCTGAGCCTAGATATTTTGGTTCTGTTACTCTCCTTGAGGAACTCCTGTCATCTCCAGGTCTTACTAACTACTCTTTCTTTCATATGATTCCCTGCACGTTGAGAATTTCATTCATTTTGATCATGTCTGTTTTCCTCCTCCAAATTCTCCCAATTCTTCCCCTCCCTACGTTCAAACTTCATGATCTTTCTCTTTATTGAAAAAAAAAAAAAAAACAAAAGCAAATAACACAGTATCCAATTCTTGAGTATGGCACCTGTCCTAGAGTGTGGTTAATATACCAATTATCACACCATTGAAGAAAACTGATTTTCTTACCCAGGAGCTATCAGTTATGAATAGTGACTTTGTGGCTATATTCTGTCTTCCATGCTTAGATTTTTTTTCACGTTGAGTTTGTCCCTGTGTTGTGTGCTCTGTCACAACTTTTGTGAGTTCATATGTTCATTTGTCATATTTTTTCTAGAAAATAGTGTTTCCTTGAAATCATCCATCACTTCTGGTTTTTAGAACCTTTTGCATATTCTTCATTATAGATTTCTGAGGCTTGAGGGGAAGCTTCTGAGAAAGAAATCCTATTTCTGGTTGAGCATTCAAAATGATTTCTCCTGTACAACAGCCAGTTGGGGCTCTGTGTTAATTACCATTTACTTCAAGATGACACTTCACTTATGTAGACTGAAGAATGAGCTGGTCAGTGGGGCAGGGCAGTATGTTGTTACATCTTATTGTTTTGTTTTGTTTACAGCTCAGAAAAGTGGAAGGGACTTTCCCTTAGGATCCATAATGTATTGAGCCTCAAATCTTGGCTTCATTGACAGTGTCAGGTATGAGTTCTATCTTATGGAACATGCCTTAATTCTGATCAAAATGTTTATTTAATACTTTTGTGCCACTGATATAGCAGTTGGCATATCAGGAGAGAAGTCCTTATTGTGAGTCATAGTCTCCATGCTGATGATCATTACTTTTCTCCTCTTGTAGTATGTTTATAGCACTTTCCAGTACTATGAATATTGGAGAGAAGAGAGATGAAGCTTTCAGTTGAGATTTTTCAAGTTCTATCACTCATATGTGTGGTTTGTTCAGGGATAGTGTCTAACTATCTAGTGGTTGAGGGTATCTAATTGTACTGGCAATAGCCTATAATATTTGGGTTTTTAATGAGGAGGTTATCTGGTCCAAGATACATATGACTAGCAAAAGACCAGTACAGTTCTATTTGGATCTGCACACCTTTTGTATACTATAAGTGAGCTGAGCTCCTCAAATTGTTCATTCAATTGATTGTCCATAAGTTCAATATTTTAACATAGCTTCCAAGTCCATAAAAACATGATCTTTTAAAAATAATAAATTCCAATAAAATACATAGACCTTTTAAGAATTTATTCTCCTATTAATATATTCTCTGTGTAATAGATCAATATCTTTTCTAAAATTCTCTCTGAAGTTTATAACAATACAGGTTATTATAACAGCCCAGATTTGACAAGTCTGATATCCTAAAAGTTATTTGTCTTTATTATTTTGGAGATTTTTATCTTTGTTGATTAATTTCATGATTTAAGTAAACAATGGCTGATGTGAAGCTCAAAACATAATGTGACTACACATTCAATTCTGATTGTAGAATTTATCCAAATTTTCTCTCTTACATTTATACTTTTTATTTTATAAAATTTGTTCATTTTAAATCCCAATTGTAGCGCGCTTCCTTGTCTCCTCCCAGTCCTACCCTCCATCCTTCTTACCTGCTATCACCCATCCCTTAGACCACAGCCTATCAAATCTCATCAGGACTGTCTGAGTCCTCTTCCTCTGTGGCCTGGTAAGACCACCTGGCCACAGGGAAGTGATTAAAGAAGGGGTTACTGAGTCCTTATCAGAGATATCCCCTGATCCCCTACTAGGAAACCCACATAAAAGCTAAGCAACTTACAGGCTACTTCTAAGCAAGGTGTGTAAGTCCTCTCCATGCATGGTCCTTGGTTGGTGCATTAGTCTCTGCAGGGCCCCTCTGGATTCAAATTTGTTGGCTTTGTTAGTCTTCTTGTAGAGAATTAATCCAAATTTTGAGTGCCAACTTCTGGTCAGACTGAGCAGTAATATGTCAAGAACTTCAAATGGCTCAAAACCTAGCCATGCAGTGTGTATCCTAATTATAAGCCCAAATGAACCATTTCTTCCATAATTTTTTACTTGTTAAGTATATATGTGGTTATAGTAACAAGACTGTAACTAGTACATAGGATTATTATAGGACTATTTATAGTAAACACAACCAAATATTTATATGTCAACTTAGAAAAATGTGGGAACACTGTAAGCATAAGTGCATGCAGGTGACTAGTATTTCAGTTTACACTATTCACTGAGAATTTTGAGGTTTTATTTTTTAAGTTTCAATACAAAACTTAGTAATTATGTAATATTTTAAATTATTTACAGCAGCTTTTCTTGTCTTAATCCTGAAGTTGGATTGTCTTAGAAAAGTAATTTCTAATATTTAACATTTTTGTGGAATAATTTCAACATCTGCATAGATCTTCAGAGATGGCACGAAGTGTTCTACGCACTAGTGCTAAAGTTTCAAGTTAAATGAAACATCGACTGAATCTTGAGATATGCCCATTAATATAGAGTTGCACAATCTGTTAATAGACTTTTTAGTTCATACTAGACCAAAATGGACACTGTCGATAACAATGCTGGAATAAATGCAAACCTGTCGCCTCAGGCTTACCATCCTGCAATGTCAAATTTTATATGAACTCACGTTAGGACGAATATATCAAAATATATACAAAAATGCGACAGTTTCTCTTTTAATTCTTTACCTGCATTTTTACCTATACCATCTCTGCCAAAACAAACAAGCAAGCAAATAAAAAATACTTACTAGACTAAGGAGATGGCGCTGTGGAAAAATGTTTGTTGCTCAAGCATGAGGACTAGTTTCTGTATTTCTAGAACCCTTATCAATGCGGAGTAGGTGTGCAATCCATCTGTAATCCCAGGACTCAGTAGACAGATAAACAGGATCTCAGTTTACAAGCTAGCAAGAATTAGTGAGCTATAAGTTCAGGGAGAACCTGCCTCAATAGATAAGATAGAGAGCAAATAAAGAAGCCACTAGGTCAACTTTATAGTTTCACAACATGCATTCACATGTGTCACACATTTACACACACATACATACTTGAATAGCACAAAAACATAAGCATGCAAAAATAATAATTATTATAATAAAAGCTACTATTAATAAATGTCATAAAATATTTCTCTTATAATTCATAACAGATGAATTCTGTTAATTAATTCTTTTTTTGTCACATCACATTGTCATTTTGATTTTTAACAGGTACACTGGCAAATACTACCATGAATTAAAAACTAATTTTGACACTAACAATTTTTTAAAATAATGTTTTACACTTAAATATTTGAAAAATGCTCCAAAAGGACGAGAAAGGGCACATGTATATTCATCACTTGGAAATATTCTTAAAAATTAAATTTATTCTAGTGATGTGGACAAAAAGGAACATAATTATAAGTTTGTATTCTCTTGTTACAACTGAACCTTTAACTTGCATAGCAAAAACATCAAGCAGAATGCTAGCTTCAAGCTGCGATTTCCTTAGGAATGGAAATACAATGAATGAAAAATCTAACTCACATTGTTTTTCAATAACTTTTAGGTTTCCTGTAAAATGTGTTCTCTAGGGGCATCTTAGTTTGAATTATAATAGTTTGACTGGTGACTATAACTGCAGCAACTTTTAAAGTCCTGTGAGTTGCTATAAATTGCCGATGAGTCAGATTCATTGTGAGGTGAGGAAAGGCCATTCTGAATGCCGTATCTAACCTTCTCATCTAATCCACACTTAAGATAAGCACACATAAACTTTACTTCCTGAACCAAGTTTTAAAACAGTTTTACTATTCATTTTCAAAACTGAATGCAAGAGAAATGTATGCTTTTGTAAAAGAAAAAAAAAACAGTTTCAGAATTTTACTAGCATTTTTCTATAACCTTGTGAAAGTGTTCTGATTAGCATTGACTTTGCTTTCCACGTGGTGAGAATTGTGCTAGCCAGGTAGGAAACGAAGTCTCCAAGGTAACATCATAGGTCAGGAAAGTCAAGCGTTTAATCAGATAATGGAAACCTATGTCATTAATAAGTGTGCCATTTGCTTCAATAAAGACATCACTATGAGAAATCAAATCAGCCTGTTTAATATCCCAAACAGCTCCCATATGCAAGTCCACCAATTCCTCTGATTTCTTATTGCCTCTATTTGCTTATTCTGAGTTTATGTCTCTCTAGACTTCATTGTTTTCTTTTAGCGGAAAATTCTACAATACTGACAAGTATTGATGTTACATATTTAAGTAGCCTTCTTAAATTATAAATCCCTTTAGGGCTATTAAAGTCTCATGAAGAAAACACTTCTAATTTGTCTAAAATCATCACTGCCTAATTTTAAGAAGTGTCTCAAATTCCAAAAGTTTGGACCCACTTAAATGTTGCAAATGAAAAGGTCAAATCTAGATATCAGGTGATTAGCTACAGCCATAACTCAAACATGTTTATGTACAAGGAAAAAATTGTATGTTTATGCAAATTGCTTTAAATATATATATATATATATATATATATATATATATATATATATATGAAACAAGCTGGGTGTGGTGGTACAAGATTTTAATGCAACACTAGGGAGACAGAAGCAGAAGTTCCTGGGAACTCCGTGAGTTAAGCCAGGGCTACATAGACAGACCCTCTCTCAAGACAAAAGAACAAATAGCAGAAAAAGTCAGCAAAACCTGTTCTAGAATATTTTAGTGTCATCTGTAAGGTATCTCATTATATAAGTACAATTATTGTAACATGTAAAAATAAAACAATGATTTGTTTCTACTTTCTAATACTGTGGATTCTAGAAAACACAATAAAACTACATAATCAATTTATGTCTCATTTAATGCTGGTCTATCTATCATCCCAGAAATCTGGAATACAAATCTAAGACGATTATGCACTCTAGGCTAGACTCAGCCTCATAACAAGTGCAAGACCAACATTAGCTGAGCTATGTAGTGAGATTTTTATATTATAATATCTACAAATAACAAAAATGTAATGATCAAGGACATTAATTCAAGTGCTATATTACACAATGAAAGATAAAAATCTACTTAAAATTATAAGAACTTTCATACTCTTCACAAATTAGAAACACAGTAATTAAACACAAAAAAGGAGTAAAAAATGATTTAGCAAGTAACATGGGGAATGTTTCAATTTAATTCTGCTCATATCTACATCAAGGAACAGGGATGAACCAGGTGACTTAATTTAAATGTATTTGGGAAATTCTGGTTGATCTGGATTCATGGGTAAGGTGAAAGACTGTGTGTCCTCTGTCCAACCAAAACTCTCATGGGATGGATGTAAGAATCAGAAATAAAAAGAACAACAGTAAGTGGTTACCTTACATCTTCATGAGCTGAAGCTTTTATAATTTCTATACTGCGTTGTAAAAAATTTGCTATAGAACTTTGAAGTTGTCTCCTAAATACCTTGAACACTGACATTTGTTTTTGTTGTTCTTGTTGTTGTTTGTGTGTGTTTGTTTGTGTGTGTTTTCATGTAAAGACAAAATGTCTGTTTAAAGAATTTTCAACATTACTCTCCACATACATTTTTGAGACAAGGTTTCAGAATATGCAACTCACACATCCAGTTAGACTGGCTGGCTAGCAAGTGCTGTGTGTGTCTGTATCTCTCCCTCAACACCAGAGTTATAGAGAGCTAGTTTTTCATTCAACATTTTTACGTGGGTTTTAGCGATATGACTTCAGGTCCTCACTCTTGAACAGAAAATACTTTACCTACTGGTCCATCTTCCCAGCACCTAACACTATTTTCAGCATACACATTTTGAGGTTTGTTACTTCTGTCCACAATCCAAGGTTCAGAGAAGGCCTAGTTAGAATCTACTGGAAATATTGACCATAATTTGAATAGATATTTCTACTGGATAATCTTTAAAATTCAATTTAATTTTCATAAAATGAATTTGAATATTTTACGGGAGGTCATCTTTGAAATTTAGACAAAGCAGGAACTCCCATCAAGCAAAGATCTGTTTGTATATGATGAGGAGAAATGATACAAAAAAATTTTAAAACAGTAGAAAGTTCGCTCAAGAAAGATGTCTCGAAGAAAAAAAATTCAGAAATATAAATGAATTTTATTACATATTGTGTAAAGAGGTTTTCTTCAAGAAGTTTTAACTAATTAACGTACAGAGAGGAGATATAGAAATACCCTGAGTGAATATTACTAACAGTAATATTCACAGTACTAACTGACTGCCTAATAAAAACAAAATAGTTTCACTTCTGTAACATGGAATTGTTAGGAAAATTTATAAAATGATATTGAAATCAAATATTGCAGATTTCAAATTCTAATGGAGTTTACTTAAATGTATTGAATTTGAAGATAACTGCTACAGCAGTTATTTTCAGTGTTTGTTTCTGGCAGTGGAAAAATACCCATGTGCTCAGAATGCCTTGTCACCAGTAAGCAATATTAAAGTAAAAATTAAAACCTGTTTTTGATCAAGGGTATTTTCAGTGCAATGAGTAGTTTTAATATATTAACAGCTACTTAAATTGAAAAGACATTTCAATTGGCTAGTGTTAGACTGATATTTACTGATAGACTGATATTCTTTAGTTTAGTTTGAAATGGTAAAAGAAACCAGTGCTTTGGTACTTCCTTAGTTAATTCTCAGAAACAGTCTAACAGGCTCCTCTCAAATAACACAGCAGCCCTTTCTGAAGCAAAAGGTTAACTGTTTTTCTGTCAATGCACTTTCAATTCAATCATTTTATATTTTAGAAGGATGCAGGTTGGAAGATCTCTTCATTGCCTCCAGAAATAAATCAAGAAGGTCAGGCTTGAAAAGTTCACACTTGCATTGAATCTATTGACATCCAAGAAAGACTAATGGGATTAAATAATGAAGGCTATAACAATTATAACGAGGAAGCCAGAGGAAATTAATAGCAATATTAGCATGTTAGCAGAGATAATTCAAGACTGACTTCCTGTTAAAAATACAAAATATTATTTTGTGCATGAATGTGTATGTATATATAGATATACATGTATATGTATGTATATATATACACATGTATATGTGTGTGTGTGTGTGTACATTGGAACTTACAAAAACAACCTGTTTTAAACTAGAAGAAATTTGTATGCTGGTTACATTTATTCAAAAAATTCTTTGAGCAAAAAGCTAATATCTTTTGAATAATGTGATGTAGAAATATATGGATGTTTATAATAAAAACTTTGGATTGTATCAATCCCAAATAATAAATACATGGAAGTATTTTATATTCAAAGAATGTTCTAGAGCCCACAGAGTATATAAAAGAGTATGCAATTTTTAAATTATTAACATTTTAGGAAAATGTTAAAAGTTGCAACTTGCCAGGTTCATCATGAAAAACAGGCTGAGTCCAAGAACACATATATTTGTACAGTGTTCAGAAATGTAGATAAATAATATGAAGATTATACTTTTCAAAGCATATACATATTTAAAAGTATACATACATATACTTTTCAAAGCATATACAAATATATTCATACACAGCTTTGTTATTCACATATTAATACACATGATTGATAAAGGAATGTGTGTTGGTCAGTATTTGTTAACTTGCAAAAATTAGCATCACTTAAAAAGGGAAAACCTTAAATAAAATAGTTTCCTGTAAGCATGTCTGTGGGGCTGTTTGTTTTTGTTTTTTGTTTTGTTTTTGTATTTTTTGTTCTTGTTTTGTTTTTGTTTTTTTTTCCTGACAGAGTTTCTCTGTGTAGCCTTGACTGTCCTGGACTTACTTTGTAGACCAGGCTGCTCTCTAACTCTAAAGAGATCCACTTGCATCTGTCTCCTTGAGTGCTGGGATTACAGGCATATGCTCCCTTGCATGGCTGTGGAACATTTTTAAATTGTTAATTTATTTTCTGTCTTTCACTAGAAAGGAACAGGCTTCTATAAAATAACAACCAACCATGTCAAAATAAAATGTAATAAGGTAAAGCAAAGACTATCATGTCAAAGTTGAACACAGCAACCCAAAAGGAGGAGCAAGGGCCATTGCAGACTATTGTAGGTATTGTGTTTTCTATTTTAGTCTCTGTGAGGTCATAGGTGCCTTGCTTAGTTGATTCAAGGAGCTTTGTTGTACAGGTGTCCCACATATCCTCTGGCTCTTACACTCTCTGTGGGGGTTGGTTCTCTGAGCTCTGAGAGGAGGGATTTGTAGGAGACCTTTCTTTTACATAATCTTTCCACAGAAGTCCTGGCTGTGTATGTCTCTGTAACTGCTCGCATCAGCTGCCTGAAGAAGCCTATCTGATGGTATTGATCTGCAAGTACAGGAGAATATCATAAGGAGTGGTTATTCTTGAAACTTTTTTTCTTTTAATCAGTAATGTTTCATTTTACCTTAAGTCTCTGGGCTCTCTAGTGTCTTGTTCTTCCTTATCCTAGCAATGGCAAATATGTGTTTCTTCTCATGGAGTGGACCTTAGGTCAAATCAGACATTGGTTGGCTACTCCCACAAGTTCTGTACCACCATTGCCCTAGCATATTTTGCAGGACAAATGTGGCTGAGTTTTTTGTGGTTGTTGTTGTTGTTTGCTTGCTTTGGTTTGATTTGATTTTGTTTGTTTGATTGCTTGCTTTTCTCACATTTCTTTTAAGGTCGATCAATTCCCAACTATATGAGAAACCACATAAAGATTTTCAAAATGGCAGCATAAATTTGCACCCCTACCAACAATGGAGTAGTGTTTTCCTTGCTGCACTTACTTGCAAGTGTGATTTCATAGTGCTCTCGATCTTACCAATTTACATTGGTGTAAAATGGAATTTCAAAGTAGTTTTGATTTTCTTTTTTTTTTTTTCAATGCAGTTTATTCAGGAACCTTGAACAATCCTCGGACCCTGGGGAAAGCCAGCCCACAGCTTAAATAGCCTCTGGGTAGCCAACCCAGGCGCGCCACGTGGGCAATGCAGATAGGTCCACATACATGGAAGCAAGCCAGATCCTTGGCCTTAGCCAAATGTGGAGTTGTTCGTGACAGAGAGCACTCACCATCGGGAAGGTGGAAGGCAGAAACCAGCTCCATCTTTAAGGCACAGCATTACGCAGCTCTCTGCAGGTCCCCCTTTTTGTTTTAGATGCATCAGGCAAGAGTAGAGGTCTGATCTCTGATATTAGAAATAAATTGGGACTTTGTACTGATGTTCATTTAGGTGTCATCCACCCAAAGAGCATCAGACCCGTCTGATACATTTTTCTCAGAGGCGGGACCTGGGGCATCAACCTGCATGCAATCAGACATGCTCTTCTCTGGGTCGAAAGTGGCTGACCCTGAGTGCAGTGCTTAGCCTCGCATCCTGAGCGTAACATTTTAGCTTTTTATGGTAGCCAACCATGCTTGGGGAGACTGTCCTGCTTCAATGGCTGTAAAGGCCTGAATGGTCATGGCTGCATTACACTGTTGTGAGACTCTAATCTTGCATATATACCAC
This sequence comes from Meriones unguiculatus, assembly GCF_030254825.1. Classification (NCBI taxonomy): domain Eukaryota; kingdom Metazoa; phylum Chordata; class Mammalia; order Rodentia; family Muridae; genus Meriones; species Meriones unguiculatus. The sequence continues at coordinate 91,401,702 of NC_083357.1, read as the reverse complement.
TGGCAAACCAAGGAAACCAACACCAGAAGGTCTGCTAACGCTCCCATGCCTGCCCATTCCTTCAGATGATACATGGCTGCAGCAATCCATGATGATAATCCGGCTAGTCCTGTGTCCACTCTGGTAGAATTTACTGTGACAATGGCCACTCTCAGCTGCTCCATCGTAGTATCGAATTCTCCAGTCCAATTACCTAAAATATAGCTAGACAATTGTTTAGACAGATTTGCAGCACAGGAAAAATTCTCATGTTGTATGCTAGTGACTCAAAGTCCAGCATACTTTCATTGACAGCCAAGTTGAGCGATTTGCCATAGGGTATCAATTTGCTCCTGCACGAGGTCAATCCTCTGATTGAACATTACCCTTGCATAAAGATGTTGGAGATGGGTTGGAAAACAGTCTCATAGAACCTTTGCTAGGATGTAGCCCATGGTAGCTCAGTATGCAAGTGTGTAACTTAGTAAGGGGAACAGGGACTGTTTCTGACAGGAACTCAATGGCAGGCTCTTTGACCTCCCCTCCACCCCTCAATGGAGGAGCAGCCCTGCTAGGCCACAGAGGAGGACTTTGCAGCCAGTCCTGAAGATACTTGATAAAGCAGGGTCAGATGAAAGGGGAGGAGGTCCTCCCCTATCAGTGGACTTGGAAAGAGGCAGGGAGGAGATGAGGGAGGGAGGGTGGGATTGGGAGGGAACTATGGAGCAGGATACAGCTGAGATACAAAGTACATAAAATGTAACTAATAATAAAAATAAATAAAAAATAAAAAGATGTTGGGCATTCTTTAAATGTTTCTCAACCATTTGAGTTTCCTTTATGGAGGATTCTCTTTTTTTTTTTTAAATATCTTTATCCTCCCTTTTTAAAACTTGGCTCATTTGTTTGTTCTGTCAAGGTCTGTAAAGATTTATGTAGTAACTTTTATGGAGATTGCAATGGAACTGTAAAGTAATATAGAGTCTCAACAGGCAATCTCTTGTCAGACAAGCCTTGGCATGTATTTTGGTAGATGAGTGATAGATATAAATATCTCTCTATATAAACAGATATAAATAACCAGTATTATTAATCTATCAATTAATGATAGATACTAACACAGAGCTTATGGATCTATTAATAAATATAAATGAGAATATGTTTATTTTCTACTCCTATGCTACTTGTCAGAAGATTTTTGAGAAAGAATAGACAAATGCCAAATATAAACATTTACATAGATATGACAGGTATTTTATTTAATTTTGGCTTAGATTTTATATTGTTTATACCATTTTTATTATTTCTCCTATTAAAGAGATTCCATAGCTTTTATGGTCTACATGATATTGCTTTGTCTAACCAGAAATCTTGTATATACTCAACTAAATTAATTTGCTTCTAATTTTGTACTTCATTATCAAAATGTAATTACTTTAAGAGTTATGGTGGTATTTGATTACATCATGTTTTAAAGAGCCTTCCATTAACTTTAAAAGGCAATTATAGCAGATTGCTGGTGACCCCTGAAATATATTCTTATAAATTATAATTTACACTCTGATTAACTAAAATAAAAATCAAACTTGAATCCAGATAAGCAAATAATCTGTAAATTTAATGGTTATTGAAATGAATCAATTTCTATGATATTTAATAATTATGTTCCAAGATTAAATTTCAAATTAGCAGCACTGAAATCTTTAAAAATTGTGATTATACTTTTTTTGGTGCTAATTTTGTTTCCACTTTGCTGAAGGTGTTTATCAGCTGTAGGAGTTTCCTGGTAGAATTTTGGGAGTCATTCATGTATACTATCATATCATCTGCAAATAGGGATACTTTGACTTTTTCCCTTCCTAACTGAATTCACTTTATCTCCTTTATTTGTCTTATTGCCCTAACAAGGGCTTCAAGAACTATGTTGAAGAGATACAGAGAGAGTGGGCAGCCTTGCCTTGTCCCTGATTTCAATGGGATTGCTTTAAGTTTCTCTCTGTTTAGTTAGATGTAGGCTATAAGCTTGCTGTATACTGTTTTACTATGTTTAGGTAAGTGCCTTGTATCCCTGATCTTTCCAGGCTTTTAACATAAACAAATGTTGGGTTTTATCAAATGCTTTTTCATCATCTAAGAAGAATATCATGTTTTTTTTTTTCTTTTTGTTTGTTAATGTGATGGATTACATTGATGGATTTCTGTATGTTGAACCACCCTGCATGCCTGGGATGCAGCCTACTTGGTCACAGTGGATGATATCTTTGATGTGTTCATGTATTAAGTTTGCAAAATTTTTGTTGAGTAATTTTGCATAAATGTTGATAAGAGAGATTGGCCTGAAATTCTCTTTTTTTGTTGGGTCTTTGTGAGGTTTAGGTATCAAGGTGACTGTGGTTTCATAGAATGAGTTTTTTTTAATTAACTAATTATTTATTCATTTTTATATTCTGTTTGTAGGCCCTCCCTCCTCTCTTCCCATTTCCATTTTCCCTCTCTCTTCCTCCTATTCCCCCTCTCTTACTCCTCAGATAAGAGGACTCCCCAGCCCCCAACTCACATCAATATGTCAAAATCATATCAGAATTGTTTCCTTTCCTATGGCCTAATATAAAAATGCAAAATGAACTGTATTGTTAAATTTCATGGTGGTAGAAATTAACACATTTCTATGGTTCAGATAACTAATGTGCACTGAAATAAATTGAAAAAATTACAGGTTGGGGAATACTAAAAGAAAATATACATGACTCCTCCTTGAAGAACTTCATAACACTTTGGCTAGAATGTTGATTTTTTTTTTTTTACTTTTTTATTAATTACAATTTATTCACTTTGTATCCCAGCTGTATCCTCCTCCCTCATCTTCTCCCAATCCCACCCTACCTCCCTCTTCTCCTTCCATACCCCTCTCTAAGTCCACTGATAGGGGGCTTCCTCCTCCCCAACCACCTGACTGTAGCCTATCAGGTTTCTTTTTTTTAAATTTAATTTAATTTTATTTTTTTATCAGTTACATTTTATTAACTCTGTATCCCAGCCATGTCCCGATCCCTCATTCCCTCCCAGTCCCTCCCTCCCTCCCTCATCTCCATCGTGCCCCTTTCCAAGTCCACTGATAGGGGGGACCTCCTCCCCATTCATCTGATCCTGTTTTATCAGGTATCTTCAGGACTGGCTGCAAAGCCCTCCTCTGTGGCCTAACAGGACTGCTCTTCCCTTTGGGGGTGGGGAGACCAAAGAGCCAGTCATTGAGTTCCTGTTAGAAATAGTCTTTGTTCCCCTCACTTTGGGAAACCAATTGGTTACTGAGCTACCACAGTCTACATGTGAGTGGAGGTTCTAAGTTATATCCATACATGGTCCTTGGTTGAATGTCAGTCTCAGAAAAGACCCTGTACCCAGATATATTTGGTCCTTGTGGATCTCCTATCCTTTCCCCATCAGACTAACTCCCCTTCTTTCTTATGATTCCCTGTACTCTGCCAAAGGTTTGTTCATGAGTCTTTGCTTTGAAAACACTGCTAGTTAGAGTCTTTCAGATGCGCTCAGTAGACTCTGGTCATACGTTCAATGCACATCCCATCTGTCTTTCTAAAAGAGGATTGATCATCTTACCCCATGTCCGCTCAATTGATTATCTTTTTTAGGTGTATAGATTTCATTATGTTTATCATATCTTATAGGTCTATATAGGTGAGTATATCCCATGTTTGTCTTTCTCCTTCTGGGATATTTCACTCAGAATGATCTTTTCTAGATCCTACCATTTGCCTGCAAATTTCATGATTTCCTCCTTTTTGATTGCTGAGTAGTATTCCATTGTATAAAAATACCACAATTTCTGTACCCATTCCACCATTGATGGACATCTGGGTTGTTTCCAGGTTCTGGCTATTACAAATAGAGCTGCTATAAACATGGTTGAGCAAGTGTCCTTTTTGTGAACTTGAACAAACTTTGGGTATATACCTAGCAGTGGTATAGCTGGGTCTGGAGGAAGCACTATTCCTATTTGTCTTTGAAAGCGCCAGATAGATTTCCAGAGTGGTTGTACCAGTTTACATTCCCACCAGCAGTGGAGGAGGGTTCCCCTTTCTCCACAACCTCTCCAGCATGTGTTATCGCTTGAGTTTTTCATCTTGGCCATTCTGATGGGTGTAAGGTGATACCTCAGGGTCGTTTTGATTTGCATTTCCCTGATGGCTAATGAGGATGAGCATTTCTTTAAGTGTTTTTCTGCCATTCGATATTCCTCTGTCGAGAATTCTCTGTTTAGCTCTGTTCCCCATTTTTTAATTGGATTACTTGGATTGCTGCTTTTCAGCTTCTTTAGTTCTTTGTATATACTGGATATTAGTCCTCTGTCAGATAAAGGGTTAGTGAAGATTCTTTCATCAGGACTGGCTGCATTGTCTTTCTCTGTGGCCTGGCCAGGTTGTTCTTCCCTCAGGGGAAGGTCATCAAAGAGCCAGCCACTGAGCTCATGTCAGGGACAGTCCCTGTTCCCCTTACTAGGGTACCCACTTGGAGACTGAGTTTCCATGGGCTACATCTGTGCAGGGGTTCTAGATTATCTTCATACATGCAAAGCAAAATGATTCTCAGATTTCACCTTATGCCTATCAGAATGGCTAAGATAAAAAACTCAAATGACAATACAAGCTGGACAGGCTGTGAAGAAAAGGTAACCCTCCTCCATTGCTGGTGGAAATGTAAACTTGTAAAACCACTTTGGAAATCAATCTGTTTCTTTCTTAGGAAGTTAGTAATAGTGCTACCTCAAGCTCCAGCCATACCACTCCTAGGTATATATACAAATTATGTTCAAGTATACAAGGACAATTGCTCAACCATGTTTGTAGCAGCTTTATTCATAATAGTCAGGAACTGGATGTTGATTTTTTCAATGCAAGTGTTTAATGGAAACTCTGAGATTTACAAACTGTATAGAGAGAACCTCTTCTAATAACTTCCTAGTGATTACAGAAAGGGTTACCCTGATAACTCATGTGTTGTTTTGTTTTAGAATTGTTTTTATCTTCATGCTTGCAATCTTTATAACAGGTAACCACAGGTTCCATGTCTTACCTTCTCATTATTTCTGGAATTTGATTCTCATTACCGTGATTTGAAACATTATACTTAGAAAATAGAAAAAAAAAAAAAACAATAATATAACACGGTGTTTCTATATTCTTAAAAGATTAAACATTGTATAAATATGCATATATAGATAGATGTATAGTTCAACTATGGCTGTATGACCTTATATGTAAAATTTTGTCATTAATTATTTTCAATTATTTAACTCAACCGACATTCTCTTAACCTCATTTATATATTCACTCCATGTAGTATTTTATGTTAATCCAAGTGGTCTACAGTATGCTTATATTACATAGTAAAATTTTCTACTTATATCTGTGAGAGTCTTTTTGAAAGGATATCATTTGAATGTAGTCATAGAGTTTTGGGTTGAACTAAAATGGACACCATAGGACATTTGTGTACTGTTTTCCTAGCTGGTAATGCATCAGTCTCTGCAATACCAGATATGGGCCCAGATATGTTGGCTCTGTTGGTATTCTTATGGAACTCCTTTCTGCTCTGGGTCCTTCTATTCTCCAACTCTTTCCTAGTATTGCCTAAGCTCTGCCCAGAGTTTGGCCGTGAGTCTTAGCATCTTCTTTAATCCCCTGTTTGGTGGAGTCCTTCAGAAGACATTTATGGTAGACTCCCATTCTGGTCCCTGTCTTCAATTGTTTCCAGTGTCTATTCTTTTTGCTTTTCTGAATGAGAAATTGCATCCTCCCTAGGGTCCTCCTTGTTATTTAGCAGAATGCTCACAGCTCTCAGATGTAGCCTATAGGCAGCTAGGTCTCCATATGGTTTCCCTAGTAAGGGGAGCAGGGGCTGTGTCTGACATGGAATCTCTTGCCATCTTTTTGATCACTTTTCCCTGCTAGAGGGGAATTGCCAAGCCACAAAGGAAGAGGATGCAAGCAGTCCTAGTGAGACATGACAGGCTGAGGTCAGATGATAAGAGAGAAGGGCTTTCACTTTCTGAAAAAATAGGGGAGGGTAATAGGCTGAGGAATAGTGATGGAAGAGAGGGAAGGTGGGAGAGAGAGTGGGACCTGGAGAAAAAGAGGATGGGTGCTACAATAGAGATGTAAAGTGAATAAATTATATTTATAATTTTAAATAAAAAAGAACAAAACAGCAATAGAAAAGACCTAGGAGAGATGCCGAGTTATGTTTTTGTCTGAATCTAAGTTTAAAAGATTTTATGTCAAAGATTGTCAAGTAATGAGTTAAATCCTTAATGAATAATTTGCCCTATTCTGTCTTTAAGTCAATTGGATAAAACATACATACAATATCAAGAAGCACCATCTTCTTTCCTCGGAATATTATAGAGTTTTATATTTTCTTTATAAAAATACCATGTAGAAGCAACTGAGTGTGGGAAGGTTTGTTTGGGCTCAGTCATAGGCTCTTTGCTCATCTCTCCCTGAGGAGGGACAGCCTTACCAGGCCACAGAGGAAGACAATGCAGCCAATCCTGATAAGAACTGATAAGCTAGGGTCAGATGGAAGGGGAGGAGGACCTCCCCTATCAGTGGACTCGGAGAAAGGAATAGGAGGAGAAAAGGGAGGGAGGACTGGATTGGGACTGGATGAGGGAAGGAGCTACAGCTGGGATACAAAGTGAATAAATTGTAATAAATAAAAAAAATAAAAACAAAACAAAAAGAATAGAGTCAACTGTCGAAAGGAGGTATACAAGAGCAGCATGGTGTGCAAGGACAGGCAATTAAGGCCAAAACTTGTCAAATCATGATGTACCTGGAAAAAGCACTATGAGAATTAAGAGTGAGTATATTCTTTTTTTTTTTTTTAATTTTAGAGTTTATACTTTATTGAAAAAGGATCATGCAATTCTCTTGTCCTATTAGTTGACTTAAAACAACAGAGCAAAATGGTATGGACATTAAGGGAGGTTCTGTAGAGATCACCAACTGATACAATTATTCTAAGGGAAAAGAGTATGCAATAAATGATTCATCCTCACGAAAGTGATACAAAGCTTAGAGATGTATTAGTTGATTTTCATTTGTGTGACTTTATCTAGAGACGAGAGTGTGGTACTGAAGTAGTCATCATTTTAGAAATGCATCTTCAATTTTCTTCCACTTCTTTTCTGGGCTTTACTTCTCAGTCTGTGGCTGTGTTTACCAGTAAGGTATGTTCTAGGAGATAAAGAAAGTTTTTTTTTGTTGTTTGTTTTTTCCAGCCATCCATCCTGTGTCTCTTGAGTAGAAGACTGAGCCCATTTGAGTTTGGGAGTATATTCTTTATTAATTAATTTAGTTCACATCTTGGTCACAGGCTCCTCCCTCCTCTCCTCCTAATCCCACCCTCCCTTTCACATCTTCTGAGGAATAGGGGAGACCCCTTCCTCAGACATCCCATCTCATCTATTTAAATGAGGACTTGGACTTGTAGGGAAGTCCCCTTCAACAAGAAGGGGTTCAGAAAGCAGGCAACAGAGTCTGTGTCAGAGATACCCCCCACTCTCCTAACTAGTGGGAAAACATGAAACCTAAGATGACCATAAAAGATCTTCATCTGTCAGAAAGTTCTTATTTGTCTACCTGGTTTAGTACTTCAATAATTGTTCTTAATCTATGTCATTCTTATAAAACCAAATCCAAAAACAGAGAGCCTTCCTTATCCACAACTCTTGTATTCAAAATCTGCCTGTTTTTTTTTTTTAATTCCTAGTGATGAACATATATTTTTGTCCATAATTCAAATCCAAGGACTTAAATGAATCTGTTGACAATATTTCCAGAAGCAAGCCACATTATTTTTTTCTATTCCATATTACACTTTATCCAAGAAATAGTCATTTCTGTACTGTATGAGAGCCCTCAATAAGATTATGTCTTTTGTTTTTCATTATTGGTCCAAAAGAATTTTCCCTTTATGCTGCCCAGTCCATCACACATACACTTGGAAAACAGTATTCCCTATTCAGTCTTAGATATCCTTGCGTTTGATATCCTCAACCTTCTGAGGGTAGGCTTGACCAACACTTAGGGAAGTACTCATATTGATGGTGCTCATGTAGTACTCAGATTTCTATGATCTGTCATGTCTAATTTAAAAATACAGTATCTGCAGATGAGCAACTCAGTAATTAGAGTCAGCTTTATCACCTAGAACAATGGGAGAAATTTAGTAACAAATCGGTGACAATGGTTTTGAATACATAAAAGAAAGAATTTTGTTGAAAATGCCTCAAGAGATCAAACAAGCATATAAACAAAAGCAACACTTGATCTGAATTTGTTATTTTTCATTGTTTTTATTATTTTTCATTATTTTACTCTCTTCTGGTTTAGAAAATTATTAGTAGAAAGCAGAGATGCTATTCAATTGCTATATTCATAGCTCAAATGTTTAAGTTTTGTGTTGACAAGTAGATAAATGCTGGTTACAACTATCTGCCTTGTATAAGAAATCCTATGTTTGCCCAGTAGGCAAAAGCAAAATCTCAGGGAGTGACATGAAGAAAGGGAAGCCCAACTTGAATTATTTCAACTTCAGGTAAAGACAGAACTACTTGAACTTAATTGCTCAAAAGAAGCTGTCAGTAATCAAAATAACTACTTTCAAGGAAAGTAAAATCACAGTATAGCTGTATTTTTTTCTTCTTATAAAAATATATGGAACATAATAAAAATTAACCTGAAACCTCATAACACATTTTCATAAACAAAAGAATTCAGTGACAGAAAATGATAGTAAAGAGATTAATAATCACAGAAATTAAATTAAGTAGTTATACTTTTAAAATTTTTATTAGTTCTTCAAGAATTCCATTTACAATATGTTTTATTTTATTCACTCCCCTACTGTAACTCTTCTTATATATAACCCCACTTTTCCATCCATTCAACTTTTTGTCTTTTGTTTCTCTTCATCAATTTTGGTATTCCAATATACTTGCATGTGGAGCATTCCACTTGATCATAGTTCATTTTGATCTATGAAGATCAAAATGGGAGAAAATGAACTGGCCCCACCTCAACAGCTAATATTTTCCAATAGCTTCTTGACAAGTGATTATATTTTTTTTCCCAACTCCATTTGGTTTGCATGAGGCGTTTACAGGTCTTGTGCATGCCTTCATAACTGTAGTGGGTTCAAAATGTGCAGGTGCAGTACTATTACCAAAAGCATTGTTGAGTTGTAGTCATCAGCCAGCTCTGGCGCTTACACTGTTTCTGTTTCCTCTTCAGAAATGATGCATGAGCCTTGGAATTGGTGGGCAAGATACAAACGTTCTATTTAAGGCTGTGCAATATGCAGTTTCTCATTTTCTGAACTTTCTTTAGTTGTGCATCTCTGTGTTAATTGCCATTTATTGAAAATAGAAGCTTCTATGATGAGGCTTGAGTGCCTTTTGATTGGAACACAATATATTACTGAAAATATTAACCAAGTGAAAACGAGGAAAATCTCAGAAAGTAACAGTTGAAGCCATTCATTAGCTGGAATAGCTGCACGTTAGTATTGAGCTAATTAGCTAACAGCAATGTACTTTGAGGACAAAACATTTAAAATGAAGAACACAGAAATTTGAAAAAATTACACACACCAATGCGTGTGCACAGAAATCATAATGCAAACTTTACTTAATGCGTGTCTTCTATTTTCAAAAGATAAGAAATCTATAATGAAAACAAAAGAAATTTGAAGAAAGACAGATATTTTTTATATAATGAATTAATATGTAAACAACAATAAATAAAAGTTTTAGCTTTTTTACTTAAGCAAAACATACTTAGGAATGTGGTTATACACAGATAAATTATTATTCTAAACTGTCACAGAGAATTGAATTAGAAGGACTAGATTGATTTTATTTGCTTGAAAAGTCATAAAACATTTAAATGATTGCATATAAATTTATTACAAATTTTAAAACAATCTTACATTGCTTTCAAACATTGTATTATAAAATTAAATTTAAATATAATTTTCATAATATTTGGCAAGTTCTTACATATTTATTAAATGAAAACCTAGTAATTAACATGCAATTAATTTATAATGAAACATGACTTTTATTCACAGAACTACGATGGACAGAATTAAAACCCAGTACAATTTTTAAAGTTGTTCTTTACTGGGAATATTTGATTCTTGGTCTTAAAAAGAAACACAGTAGAGAGCAGGTTGAATATAAAATGATATATACATTCTGTTAAGGTATTGATGTCACAGTATGTTCCAAGTGTGTCTGTTTGTCAGACCCAAATCCCTATGAAATCTAAAGGCCTCACAACAAGAAATATATGCCTGAGTCATCACTTGTGGTTCAGTTCTCATGAGACGTTGCCAAGTTCTCACTATGATTAACTTTTTGCTGTATCGAAAAAGAAAATTCAAAACACAAAATACTTGTATTTTAAAAGAAGTTATGGGAGGAGAATATAGTGAAACTATATTATACAAAAATTAAATTCAATGTATACATAAAGAGATAAATATTTAAAATATGAATACTTAAGAAAATATGTAAAACATTCATGGAACAGTTTAAAAATAAAAAGCTTGTGTATAAAATATTATCAAATTATGTAATAATATGTGAGCAATGGTAATAATTAGTGTTTGAGTCAGGAGATTATAGACAGAATTTTCCCACATTTTAAGAATTTATTTCAAAACAGAAATTCATGTTAATACATTTAAAAAACAAAGCATACAACCTTTTCATGTAGGAAACTTAGATTTGGAATAGTGCTTGCTAAATAAAAGTATGATATTATGTGCACATATAAAAGTTTTTAAAAACCTGAAATGCTACCTGATATAGACCAATAGATTACTATTGGTAAAAGTACAAACTTATAATTGGTTTTGGAACAGAACAAGTTAAAGTTTACAATTTTCTAAATTCATGTATATGTGTATATATTTATATTTTCTAAATTATCAAGTAAAATACTTCATAGAAGCATATCAAGAACAACTTTCAAAATAGATTCAGATCTTTCATGTCTTCAGAATTAACTTATACTCAGATGTAATTTAGGATATTCTAAGATTCAAGCCTTGTAGATAATATAGTATAAGTTTTTAATGAATGCATCAGCATGGTATGTACATTATGCTTTTTCCAAAAGCAGCAGTCACAGAAGCAATCCAATCCATGTGATAAAGAAACTTGGGAAATTTTTATAAACATGGTGTTTCCTCATTGAATGTTGTACAATTGAGTTGGCAAAAACATCACCATTTGGAATGTGTCTCAAGAAGTAGGCACGTTGTGCTGACATCGTAGCTCTGCAGAGTAGCATGCTGAGAATCTCCTCCGTGGCAAATTTGGTGACCTTTTGCAGAGCAAGAGAACACTGCAGTGTAACGGCAATGGCAAATGTCATCAGTACAGGTCAGAAGAAGTGTGGAAGATCATATAGTTTTGAGTCATGTCAAGTTGCTGAAAGAATAAACCTAACAGTCTTGAAGAGAAACTATTTCAACATTAGCTTAGTAAATAAGGTTAAAGATTAGTCACAGAAGGAAAGGTTTTAAAAGATGCATGCTTGTGTATGCCTATCTATAAAATGGTTTCAAATAATTTGTTCTTGTACTTCAACATGATAATTTGACTGCAGTCTTATCAAATAATGCATTAAAATTTGATTTTCAACTTCTAATATCTACAGTATATTTTTTTAAAGTTAGGTCTAAATGAACACATGTATATGTTGTTTGTACTGACCATGGTGAAAACAATACAATTGTTGTTTTTTGAAAGTGTAATTTTAAAAGTATAATTAGGAGACTATGGTCTATTTTTTTTTTAATTTTAAATTGTCCAACATATTTGGATGCTGTAAGTCAACATGAACAAAGAATACATTTCCGCTTATTGATCTTGCATTTTCATCTCTAATGAATGTTCCACAGTGTTTGAGAGAAAGCTACTCATGCTACCAGAGGAGGAACTTAATAATTAACCTTTCCCAGCCGTGAAACCTACAAGTTCCAGTAACACCTACCTTGGAAAGATAAGTCCATGGGTGCAATTGTGACTGAGTAAGCACTTTCTAATTGCGCTAAAGTCCCTCTGCCCAAGATGAAACCCATAAGGGAGACCTTTAGTGGGTCAAGAATCTGCAGAAATACAGGTCCCAAGTCCTAGGGAAGAGCACAGTACCAAGTGGATATAAAATTCTGCCAACAACTAATGCTTTATTGTGATAACTATACATTGATAGAAATTGCATCAGCTCTCATCATATAAGTTTCTACTTCCAGTAGATGGTGATTAACAAAAAGACCTTCAACTGCTCAAGGAGTATAGAATAATGAGTGTTAGACAGAGAATGTGGAGGTGAGAAGAACTGGGAGGCATTCTAGTTGTATAAGAAATGAAAGAGAGAGAGAGAGAGAGAGAGAGAGAGAGAGAGAGAGAGAGAGAGAGAGAGAGAGAGAAGAGGCTGTGGAAGGTTTGTACTGAAGAAAATAAAAACTATTCTATTCCCTCTGCCATAGACTCTAGGATTATAAAAGAAGGGTCAGAAAGCAAACCCCAGTAAGGAGGGTGGAGTTGGGAAGCAAATATTACACCTACCCATGGGGATTTTAGAAACTAAAAGTTGCTGGGAAATGGTGAGTCAGTTTTATCTATGTGTAGACCATATATTAACCACATTCCATTGGAATACCATACAAGCGGAAAGATGGAGACAACACATATTGGAGTTGATAGATACAAAATAGAAAGAAGACAAGGATTTGGGTAATGAATAACCGTGTAGGACGAACCTGGGAGAAGTGAATATGGTCAAAACATTTAAAAAAGTTAAAGAACCAGTAAAATTATAAATGAATAAAATAAAACAGGTAGAAAATAAACCAATTAAAAAATCAATTAATTCCAAGCTTCATTTGATGACTATAGAGGACAACAATGAGAAAAGTATCTTTAAAGTTTGATTATATATTTTTTTACTATAATGGACTTTATAGCTCTGTTTCACAGTTTAATTGAGCATGTAACTCTTTTGCCATTTATATAGCTCTCATTTGGAAAAAATATATAAAAAGAAGAAATGTGGCAGACATAATTATTTGTGTTTGAAAAAAGTGATCTGTAGCTTACCTTCCAGTGAATATCCCTCAAATTTTCACAGAAAGTGTCAGGTTTTGTAAAACGTGAAGTTATTTTTCATTTCCATTTAATGTACCTGTGTAAGTTGTAATAAAAATGCTTTTCTGCAGATTTTATATCAAAATAATTAAAAATGAAAAAAAATAAGCCTTGAGTTCATCAATTGATTTCTTACAGGCTGGTTAAGACATGATTTTATTCTTGTCACCATTTTATGTTAAAATCTACCAAGCACTTAGCACAAGTCATACATATTTATATGTCAATAGAGGATCTGGGTATTTGATACATAGTTAACATTTTTGTTGAACTTCTGTATTAACATTTTCAGTAACATACTATTATTAATTACCAATTTAAATCCATACTTGATACCATGGTCACTATTAAGTGGGTCATTTCAGCAGTAATAGCTCTAAGAGCGATACTTCAATTTCAGCGACTTCTGTGTTAATAATTAAAGTGTGCATGTACCACAACCTATTTGTCATGGTAACTAGACAGCATTAGACATTAGCATGATTCTGCCCTTGATGAAAGATTACACTCTCTTCCATGACTAGTTGGAAAGCATTCCACTTCTCTTAATCTAGTCTAATTAGGTGAAATTGGCTATTTACCTATCATGTAAAACCAATAACTTCATATCTTAACAGTAATCTGGGGATGTATGATTGCTAAATCTGTGAGTCAACTCTGTGGGAAATATTGCGTATAATTTATTATGGCTGTTTAATTAACTCTGCAAGTCTGACATCATTGGGGTCATTAGAAACTAAGTACGTTGCACCGTGCATATTCATCTTCAAGGACTCTGAAACGGATATCAGAACAGTTCTTCCCTCTTACTGTTTGCATACAACCTATTTTGTTTTATAAACGGATGGGACCCAACTAGAGCAGTAGGTTTTAACAGCAGCATGGGAACTGTCACACTTCTGCCCTGCTAAGTCTAAGCAGGAATCTAGACATTCTCCCTTGAATAACACAGAAACTATTGTTGTCTGGCTTTCAAACACACTTGGGTGATTCTATCTCTAATAAGAGTAGGGATTTTCTTAAATTTTTAGTCCAAAACCTATATTTAATGGAGACATTACAGGTCATACATATGGAAGTTTCGCTGAAAAATGTCCTCTACAAGTGCAAGTTTTTGAACACTCGGTACCCTTTGGTGGCACTGTTTGTCGAGGTTATGGGACTCACAGAAAATGAAGCCTGACTGTAGGAAATATGCCCCATGTGCCAGGGCTCCCTCATATCATCTTGCCTTTCTGATTCCTATTTGAGGTTGAATATGTGATTTCTCGGTTTTGTGCTTCTGCTGCCTGCTGCTGTGGTTCCCAGCTTTTGGGCTTTGATGGAATCTCCCTCTAGAATGGGAAAGTAATAAAACCATTACTTCAGGCATTTTATCTCAGCAACATGATGTAAGTAACACAATAATTTTAATTATGGAACATGCTTCTTTAATCTTAGATGTGTTACAACATCACTTCTAGTTTACTTTTTCAAATGTCAATGCACAGGTCTTTGCTAGACCTGATAGACTAGGATCAGAGGGAAGGGGATGAGGACCTCTTTTATCAGTGGACTGGAAGAGGGACAGGGGTGGGGAAGAGGGTGGGTGGGGTTGGGAGGGGAGGAGGAAGGGAGCTACAGGGGGAATACAAAGTAAATAAACTGCAATTAATAAAAATAAAAATAATTTAAAAAATCCTTTGCATGCGATTGTTTAATATCTTGTATGGATATTATAGAAAATCTGCGGAGTGGGAAGTGATACAAAAATTAAAATATAGTATCCCAGGGAGTGTATGATTCCATAGAAAAAAATTAAGTTTGTCTGGTCACCAATATAAGCATAGTTTTCCAGGTTACAACTGAAAATGACCAGCTTTCCCACACTGCTCAGGCTAGGGGACTCAGCCAGCGCTCTCGTGATCCTGTCCTCAGAGTCTGCTTGTGTATGTCCAAGCTACAAAGGCCAGCTCTCCTGACTGCCCAGGTGATATGTGGTGATATGTGATAAGTGCTGCAGCAGGTGAGGGGTGTAGCTCTCCACCCCTGTAGTGGGTGTGGATGAACTGGCCCCACCTTCACCAGGGTGCTGCGGGTGAGCTGACCCCTCCCTCCTCTTGCTGGCTAAGGCACTGAGTAGAGTGGGTTCTACATCTCACCTGGGCAATGCAGTAGAGGTGATCCTGGTGACATAGGCATGAGAGAGCCAGGGTATAAGAGGGAGAGCAGGAGAGTTGACCAGTCCCTAACCCATAATACGGAGGAGTGCTGGAGATCTGGCCTTGGTGGCGTGGACAAAGGAGAGGTGGTGAGCTGAACAACATAGACACAGGCTCAGATCCAGAGTCTTGAGTTGACAAACTCCAACACCTACCCCATCTGTGAGCAGCTGGAGTTCATGGTCAGACCTAAAAAACCAAAGTTACAGGATCTCTAAGAAATGGGACAATAGCAATAGATTTGAGAGAAGCTCTAGTGAAGATCCAGTATAGTAGAGCAAGAACCAGCGACCTTGAACCATATCAATGACTCATTGCAATGAACATTTGCAAATAAAGCCAGTAGGACAAAAGGAGAGATATCTGGTGTGACACCACGACACATCACAGTTTCCAAAGATATTTATTTCACCATTTTCATTTTATGTAATATTTTCTCTTTTATGTTGTTTTTATTTTTACTCATTGTTTTCTTTAGGGAGGTAATTGCAAGGGTGGAGGACAGGTATGGAGGGACAGTGAGGTAAGTGGGATTGACATACGTGATGTAAACTTTGCAAAGAGTCAATAAAAACTTTAAAAAAAAGTGAAATGAAAGAGTATATTTTGGACCCAAATGCCAATATTTCACCAGAGCTGGAAAGAATATTCTAAATCCATTGTTTTCCAAATGGTTTTAAATAGCATTTTTTTGTGGCCTATGTATTAAACATTCAGCATCCAAATGAAAATGTGAAGTCACTCATTAGGAAAATTTTAATTTGTCCACAGATGATTGGAAGACTGCTTATTCATGGCAGGTCAGTGTGAAACTATGAACTTATCTGTCATGTGTGGGAAAATGTATTGTTATTGTCGCTGGTTACATTGTTTCTGTCTTTGTGCCACAGTAATAATAGTGTCTTAACTAATTGATTCCTCACACATCTCTGTGGTCTCTTAGGACATATCCCAAGGTTGGGTCTAACTAAAGTTAAAGTTAGTTTTTCTTCTTGGCATTATTCTTATTGGAGAAGAACTTGAATTGGTTCAGGAGGGGACTAAAGTACATTGTTTAGGATGTCAAGCAGAAATCTAAGTCTGCTCTCTATGAGGTGCCACACTGCCTTCCCTGTTGTGAGACCCAGAATACCAGCCCATATGCTCCTGGATGCTCCTACATAAGCAAAGTAAAGAGCCATTGGTCTAAAGCCACACAAAATCTTCCTCAAAAGAGCAGACACTGAGGACGAGTTTGATAGGATCCTAGAAGAATGTTTTTGTTGTTTTTTTTTTCAGTTCCAAAAGAGAAAATGTGTGAATGTTTTTCTTTTGTTGAATAATGGAATGTATAAATTTGGTAACTGGAATTATGCTGGTGTAATTCTACAAATATGAGTATGGACTAAATGTATGCATAGTGAGGAAATTGAATACAGTGGTTCTAAAGTAACTCCTCACTGGAGAATCAAATTAGCTCTGGATCAAGCCCATCACTTGCATTTTTTTCTAGTGTGACATATTATTTCTTTGGCATTTAAGCTAATACAAAAGGCTGTTTAGTTATTTAGAGAAATTGTCTACGTTTTATTGTGAGTAGGAATTACAAAACTTCTGGCAATTTTTTGGTTTATTTACATATTTTTTATTTGTCCCCTCCCTAAACTTCATCACCTAATCTGACTTCATTTAAAATCATCCACTGATATTACTTATTTTCACTTGATTTGAATTATCTGATGTAAAAAAAATGTTATCAGAAATCTGATTGATTAAAGCAACCATGATAATAGATATAACACATGATTAAGGACTAGTATACTTGTAGAAATTATTAAAAGAACCGTGCTCTCAGTTCAGTTGATACTAATGAGGCTCATTTTCAGTACGTACTTAGTCTGTGTGGGTGATTTTTATTTTTTTATGGCTTCTACTTTTTTCTCCCAAATGATAGCTGTTTGCAGTTGGACTTCAAGGATTGTAACTTACTTTTCTGGATTAGTTCTACCATATATTGATGAAATTCAGATATATCACAACCCAGTCTACCGTAGCAACATGAATCACAGCTCTTCATGGTCTCTAAGCTTAAAAAATGAATTTTGAGGAAGAAAAAATTCCCTTGTCTATTGAGTAAATTGTGACCTTTAACTTGAAAGAAATACTGTCCTCTAGATGATATTTTTCATCTTCTTTATCGAAACTGAATACAGAGGAGAAACATTTACTTTTCCTGGTCCTGTATAGGACACACTGCACTTTGATTTAAAATAAAATAGCTTTTTTTTTTAAAGTTTCATTCTACAAGCACATTTAAAGTGATCACTGAATGATTACCTAATTGATACACAGATATAAATTCAAGTCTTAGGAACATGAAAAGTATGATACAGGACTCCTCCTATTTCCTGCCTCACCTTTGCTATATATGTTTGAAAACACAAGCATATGTTCATAAGGTAGGACCAAAGACACCAAATAATAATTCTTATTATTTTCATTATTAATGTTGATTTAAAAATATTTTGTGAAGAATAAGCATCATAAATAGGAAATGTGTATTTGCAAATTGTAACTCAGTTTTTTTTTAAATTAATACATCTGTTGTGAGGCTTCAATTTATCCCTGTAGACTATTTTCTCCAGAGGAGTAACACTAACAAATTTTAGACACAAAGAAAATTTGCATAATGATAATTACACTTTTTTTCATTCTAAACCCAGACTTTGCTAATCTTTTCTTTACACAGTGTACATTATGGCCAAGGTTGAGAATACCTCCTCTCTGAATACCGTTAGAATGCTTGCCTCTGTGTTTGTGGAATAACTTCTTGAGTAATAATACATTTTGCTCAGATTTAATCTTTATCCTGACTGTGCATGAGACACAATGAGACTGGAGACAACATCTGACCACCCTGACTTCCTAGTCTTTGACTGCAGCGCTGACAAGCAAAAGTGATTGCGCAACGCTGCCCACTCGCTGCTCTGCATCTGTATATTCCATTCTCTGCTCTACAAAAACACTATTTTACAGTCCCTTCACTTCCCAGATATTCATGACTTCTATCATTGTCCCTGTGTTCAGGCAACGATCTCTTTCTAACGCCTCAAGAAAATGAATTATATGATTTCAAAAAGCAGTCGCTAGCCCCTCTACGTACCATCCACCACCACCGGCCATTATTTCCTATAAAACTGCTCACTTCATGTTTTTGCACACCTAAGTTTATAGAGAAATCTGTGGTCTTGATTTTGCAGAACAGAGCCCGGAAATAACTTGTAAATCATCTTTCTCACACCTTGCTGTACGTTCTCCAGGGTATCTTATTAACTCTATTTTAAAGGGTCTTTAAAAATTTGTACCCCAAATATCAGTCCTGCTTCTGCTAGCTCACAGCGTCACTTTAACATTGAGGTAACACCTAGTGTATTATTTCTCCTTCTATGTGTTGAATTAAAAACCTTTTTGTCATGTCATTTTATCAATCTTGAACTGATTTGAAGACCCAAATTCTTCTTAATAATGATTTATTCATTCATATTTTCCCTTATTGACTTCATATGTCATTTGTTTTTAATTTTCAAAACACCTCACTTAGGTGTAGTGTTTCATTGTAAGAATTTTTTTCTCTCTTATTGTCATGCCACTACCCACATTTGCTGGAAAACATATTTTATTATTTCCTTACAGCACACCAGGCCTTCAGCTACATGTTACTACTTTTCTAATAGTATTTTTATCTGATTTATCTGTAATAAAATACAACATATGCATGCAATAAAAGCTTTACCTTAATGTCAAATATCATAACATTCGCCAGTGTTCATTCTTTGATTTCCCTAAATTTAGTGCTTGTCCATATCATAATAAATTCTATAGACACATTGGCTTACTAAACTGTATTTCTCATTTCAAGAATAATTGAAATGAAGATGATGAAAAAGGATGCTATAAAAATATATTTCTAAAAATTGTCGTCAGAGCTTCTCACAAATGAATGAATGAATAGGCAGGCATAAAGGGCGGGGAAAAAAGCAGTGTCAGAGCTGAGATGTATAGAGATGTTATGGGAAGCATGTGATCTGTAGAATCTGGTACCTGGTTCTAGCAGCTGTCTCAAGCCTGAAAAGCACAATGGAAACTTTTCATTCACTGTTTCTTGTCTCATTTCTTTATTGTTTGCAGGGATAATAGCTTGTGTTTCTTCCCTGTGACTATTTTTTTTCTGTTATCTATTACATGTTCATTATTCATTAATTTCATATTAAAGCTTCAACAGTGCAGTTTTTTATGCATAAAAAATGCCATCCTTTCCATAATCTTTACTGTTAATGTTCATAATTAGTCACTTTCTCATTAATGCATTCACTAAACAGTAGCACTTTAATCCCTAGAAAAGAAGTCCCTACAAATAGCCCAAACATAGGGGAAGCATTACCAGGCCACAGAAGATGACAATGCAGCCACTCCTGATGTGATCTGATCGACTAAGATCAGAAGGAAGGAGAGGAAGACCTCCCTTATCAGTGGACTTGGGGAGGGTCATGCATGTAGAAGGGGGAGGGAAGAGTGAGGCAGAAAGGGGAGGCTTATGGGGGGATACAAAGTGAATAAAGTATAATTAATAAAATAAAATTAAATAAAAAATGATTATCAGGAAAAAAATTAAAACTAAAGTCCAAGTGGATCAAAGACCTCAACATAAAACCAGACACATTAAGTCAGTTAGAAGAAAAAGTGGGGAAAACCCTAGAATTCAAATGTACAGGAGACAACTTCCTGAACAGAACACCAACAGCACAGGCTCTAAGAGCAACAATCAATAAATGGGACCTCATGAAACTGAAAAGCTTCTGTAAAGCAAAGGACACCATCATCAAAACAAAACAAATGCCTACAGTTTGGGAAAGAATCTTCAACAACCCTTTATCTGACATAGGGCTAATATCCAGTATATACAAAGAACTAAAAGAAGCTGAAAAGCAGCAAACCAATTAATCCAATAAAAAAAAAATGGGGAACAGAGCTAAACAGAGAACTCTCTGTAGAGGAATATCGAATGGCAGAGAAACACATAAAGAAATGCTCAACATCATTAGCCATTAGAGAAATGCAAATCTAAAGGACCCTGAGATGTCACCTTACACCCATCAAAATGGCCAAGATGAAAAACTCAAGTGACAACACATGCTGGAGAGGTTGTGGAGAAAGGGGAACCCTCCTCCACTGCTGGTGGGAATGTAAACTTGTACAACCACTCTGGAAATCAATCTGTTGCTTTCTCAGATAACTAGGAATAACTCTTCCTCAAGATACAGCTATACCACTCCTAAGCATATATCCAAAACATTCTCAAGTATATAATAAGGATATTTGCTCAACCATGTTTGTAGCTGCTTTATTTGTAATACCCAGAAGCTGGAAACTGCCCAGATGCCTGTCAACTGAAAAATGGATGCAGAAATTGTGGTACATCTACACAATGGAGTTTTACTCAGCAATGAAACATAAGGAAATCATGAAATTTGCAGGTAATTGTTGGGACCTGGAAAGGATCATCCTGAGTGAGATGTCCCAGAAGCAGAGAGACACACAAGGTAAATACTCATTCATATAGACATAAAACATAAGATAAACCTACTAAAATTTGTACATCTAAAGAAACTAATCAAGAGAGAGTACCCTGATTAAAACGCTCAATCCTCATCTTGAAAGGCAAAGAGGATGGACATCAGAAGAAGAAGAAAACAGGAAACAACCTAGGAACCTGCCACAGAGATCTAAAAGGATCTACCCTGCAGACTATGAAAGCAGACGCTGAGACTTATGGCCAACTATTGGGCAATGTGCAGAGAATCTTATATAAGAAGTGGGAAATAGTAAGATCTGGAGAGGACAGGAACTCCACAAGGAGAGCAACAGAACCAGAAAAGTTGAACACAGGGGTCTTCCCAGAGACTCATATTCCAACCATGTACCAGGCATGGAGATAACCTAGAACTCCTGCCAGATGTAGCCCATGGCAGTTTAGTGTCAAAGTAAGTTACATAGTAATAGGAAGAGGGACTGCCTCCGACAGTCCCTCTGATTATCTGATTGCCTGCTCTTTGATCACCTCCCTCTGAGGGGGGAGCAGCCTTACCCGGCCACAGAAGATGACAATGCAGCCACTCCTGATATGATCTGATAGACTAAGATCAGAAGGAAGGAGAGGAGGACCTCCCCTATAAGTGGACTTGGGGAGGGGCATGTGTGAAGAAGGGGAGGGAGGATGGGACCAGGAAGGAAGAAGGGAGGGGACTATGGGGGGATAAAAAGTGAATAAAGTGTAATTAATAAAATAAAATAAAAATTAAAAAAAGAAGGTAATATAAGATTCCAATGATCATTGAATTGGGTTTTTAATGTGATTTGGTTTGTAAATTAAAATTCTAAAGTTTCAGGTGAAAACATTTTTGAATTACACGCTTCTGTATTTTTCATATTTTTAATATTTAGGAAATCTAGTTATATTTTGATCATATTTTCCTCTCAATTGCCTAAAATCTAGAAACCAAATTATAGCATCACCTCCAGAAAAAAAACATACAAAGAAAGCAAAAAACAAAATACCATCGGCTAAGTCTGTGCAAGAGTTTTAGGTTATCTTCACACAGGGTCCTTGGTTGGAGTATCAGTCTCAGAAAAGACCCCTCTGCCCAGATTTTTTGGTTCTGTTGCTCTCCTTGTGGAGCTCCTGTCCCTTCAGGTGTTTCCATCTCCCCTTTCTTTCATCATATTCCCCGGACTCTGCCCAAAGTTCGGCTATGAGTCTCAGCATCTGCTTTCATACCCTGCTGGGTAGTCTTTCAGAGGCCCTCTATGGTAGGGTCCTGTCCTGTTCCCTGTTTTTCCATGTTTTTTCCCTCTTCTGATGTTTATCCTATTTGCCTTAATGAATGAGGATTGAGCATCTTACCCAGGGTCCTCCTTCTTGCTTAGCTTCTTTAGGTGTACAGATTTTACAGCTGAAATACAAAGTGCATAAAATGTAATTAATAAAAAAATAAATTTTAAAAATAGTAGCTGGAACCAAATAAAGGCACATACTTATAAAACTATAGAATTGATTATTTGTTGATCAATTACTCCTCATTATAAGCTATGTCCTGTGTTGATTGATTTACCTGTTGTCTTTCAACTGAAGAAAAAAGATTTATCTCTCTCAGGAGATGCAGATGACAGTTCCATTGATAACTCTTACCCTAGTATCTAGGTTTACATTCATTCACTCATTTATTCTTTCACTCTTTAAAATAAGACAAAATAAAGTATTATATAAAAACTATCACATCAAACTCAGCTAAAACAGACCAATATTTAAAGTATAGGTTGTCACAGACAAGATGGCTCCCAATTATTTTGTGTGTTATTTCCTTCTAGTGTCATACTAAAATGCTTTCCTAGACAAGTTATAATCGCTTATCGTTTTACCAAATACTTTTCAAATCAAATCTACGTTGTATTCATTGAAACCATGTGATCAAATTTTGTAAATTGTGTAAATGTGGAAAAACTTCAAAGGCAGGTTTTAGAAGACACTAACAGGACCATTGTTAGAGTTTTATAGTATGGCTTTGTTAAGCTTCTCATTTTCTATTCCATACATAAAGCAAATGAAATTACTTGAGTTATATGGCCCATCCTTAATCAGCCTGTGTTAGGAAAAGAATATACAGAAGTACACAGAGCAGAAAGAATGTATATACTAAAGTATGTAAAACCTTCACACTGAAAATATTTACTATCGTAACAATGTCCTTTATATGTGGAGAAAAAATATTCTATCCTTTAGCTTTCTTTTCTTCATGATATGTGCTTAAATTTTCTTTTCACAATTCAAAAATAGAAATTCTTCTTTACAGTGTTATAAGAAAGAGATAGAGTCTATTCTCTATCTTGTCTGTTAAAATAATTTTGTTTGTTTGTTTATATTCCCAACAGAGAGTAAACAGTATCAGGAAGCAAGAGTCCTTCAAACAAAATTTATAACATACATATTTCTTCACAGAGACATGGGTATAGGTGTTTTAAGTTTCAAAGAAATATTCAACATATATTTGTTGATACATAAACCACCAGAATGGTAAAGTCTTGGTACATTTGCATTCCTAAGTTTTACTCAGTCAGAATAATTGAAGAATAATAATACACTGCAGCTTTAAGTAGAACAAGATCCTCATTCCAGTTTAAATACTTACAAAATGGTTATATCCTGATTAAATCTCTAAATCTAACATTTCAAACTTTAATCATTTTTGTCATTAGAAAGATGTTCTAATATTAGAGCTTCTACAAAAGTTAAATAACAAGACTTACAGTTATCAAATTGATTAAATATTTGTAAGAGAATCTATGTATGAAAGTTCCAAATAAATCTTATTTTATTATGTTGGAGTGAATTTACAGAAATTCCAGGAGAATATATTTACTACATTATTAAAATGATCTTGAGACCCCCAAACTGATAGTATACTATTCTAAATATCAGACAAAAACCATACTTCCCTTTTTTGTCACTGTCTTGTATCACTTATATTAGGAATCTAATTCATCCTTTGTAAATAAACATTTTATCCTCAAAATATACCAAGAGAGTAAAGGTGTTCTCATCACTAAAATAACAATTATGCAGATAAAACTTATATTATTTGTTTACAATATATGTACATATGTATAAATAAACATACATATATGTGTTTTGTGGAGGTATGTGTATATATGGATAGATACACATCAGTATTATATGCGTGGTGTTTGAATATGAATGATACCTAGAGGCTTATAGATTTGAGTGCTTGGTCACCAGGGTGTGGAACTATTAGGAGGTGTGGCCTTGTTGAAGAAGGTGTGATCTTGTTGGAGGAAGTGTGCCCTAGATATGGGACTTGATGTTTCAAAGGCTCAAACCAGGTCCTGGGACTCTCTCTCTCTCTGTTTCTCTCTAGCAGAACTCTCAGCTACTCCTCCAGTACCTGTCTGCCTATGCAGAGCCGTGTTTCTCTCCATGACAATAATGGACTAAACCTCTGAACATGTAAGCCAACCCAAATTAAATGTTTCCCTCTGTAAGAGTTGTCATGGTCATGGTGTCCCTTTAAAGCAATAGAAACCGTAATTAAGAAAATGTGTAATTTATAAATAAATGGGTCACGGATATTTTCTGTGGGTTGTTGTTCCCCTCTTTTCACTAGTCTTGTCTGGCTAAACGATGGTCACTTCAGTCTTCATGTTATCCCCTTCCCTGTGAGGAACCTCAGCTACAGTCACATCCATGTCCCCCCAGGAGCGTACCCTTTTGCAGGTCTCCAGCTTGACAAAGATATGTCTCCCTTCAAAAACCTTTCTTGTTCTCAATCTCTTTCATCTCCCCCCGATTTCTTCCCAAATTTGATACCCACCTTGCTTCCATCCTCATTCCATCTCCTGCCCAGTTCCCTCTCTTCATCCACTTCTGCTGTCTATTCTATTTCAACTTCTCAATGATATCCTGGCACCCTCACTTGAGACCTCCTTGTTACTTAGCTTCTTTGGGTCTGTGGATTGTAGTATGTTATCCTGTACTACAGATCTAATATCCACTTATAAATGAGTACATACCATGTGCATTTTTTCTGTGTCCGAGTTACCTCACTTAGGATGATATTTTCTAGCTCTATCCATTTGTTTTTATTTCATGATTTCTTTGTTTTTATTTTTCTTCACAATTTATTTATTATATAACTTGATTGAAACCCCCTTCCTTGGAGTCCAGGATGGCAGCAAGCAGCTCGCACAGTATCCGAGAGGCACAGGATCCAAAACTCTGAAATTGGTGAGTGGAGGGGCGGGTGAAGCAGAACATCAACTTTGAGGCTTCTGGGGTGAGAAGGGGCAACCCATGAGCTTGGACAGTTTGGATGCAGGTCACCTGTGGACATCTCCAGGCCTAAGAGTGGTGAATATTCAACCCCTCTGCACTTCCACTTGCCCCAAGCATGGCAGTGTCCCTATATATACTCCAGACACCAGAGAGAGAGACAGACCCAGTCTGAAGTACAGACTCAAGCAAAGTTTACTGAAAAGCAGATGGCTATAGGTCGGCATAAGAACACATCCAACAAAACTCAGGACATCGTGGCTTTGACAGCAACCCCCAAAATTAATAGGTATGATAATTCATTGGAAACACATGATCTCAAATCTATGTTTATTCAGTTATTAGAGGCACATATAGAGGAAACTAACAAAGCACTCGAAGGAATACAGGCTAATACCTGAGACCCACCCCAAGGTAGACTGAGTGCCAGCCCCTTACACTAATAATGATACTTTGCTATGCTTTTAGACAGGAGCCTAACCTGACTGTCCTCTGGGATTCACCAGCCAGCAGAGGATAAAGACAGTGCTTGAACTTACAGCCAAGCATGGGGCAGAATTCTGAGGGTCGTGTGCCTGTGGAAGTGTTGAGGGAAAGATGGAAGTACCTGGAGGGGACAGGAACCTCAGAAAAAGACCAAAAAGACAACCAGCCCAGTCCCATGGCAGCTTTCAGAGACTGAGACATCAACTAAGGAGCATGCATGATATGGCCCTGGGCTCCCTGAACACAAGGAGCTGATGAACTACTTGGTCTTCATATGGTTTGCATGGTGAGTGGAGGTGGGGAGCTGTTCCTAACATGGACTCTATTGCTTTTAGATAATGTCCCCCAGCAAGGCTGCCTTGTCTGCCCTCAGGGGTTGAAGACATACTCAGTCCTGATATGACTTGATATTCTGAGGATGATTGATATGGGAAGAGTGGGTGTTGTCCTTTTCTTGGGAAAAAGGGAGAGGGGAAGTGGGAAGAAGAAGGGAAGAAGAGGGAACTTGGAAGAGAGGAGGGAGGGGACATGCTTGGGATATAAAATAAATAAAAAGGAAATAAGAATAAATAAAAAAATGTGTAAAAATAAAAGTTAAGGAAAATAAAAAAAGATGCCTTTGGTCCTAATTTTTACTAGCTCATTTACATTTAAAATAAAATTATTAATAATATTATTAATTTATTAATCTTTATGTTTATGCATTGTGATGGAGGTACCAATGGAGTCCAGAAGAGAGTGTAGAATGCATCAAATTTGAGTAACAGCTCTTTGTGACCCAGTCTCTGGGTGATGAGGTCTGAATTCTCATTCACTGATAGAGCAGTAAGCTTTCTTAACTATTGAGTTCTCCAGCCTCATAAATTTTAATTTTTAAAACAATTTCATCTCCAAGAAATTTATGTAATTCCATTGAAAGCTACATTGGTTCAGAGACTCAGAAACCTTCCCTTTAAACTGTAAATATCAAGGTACATAGAATCCTGTTCCCAGTATTAATAACTTGTCTTGTTGCTCTGAGAGAATGTCTGACAGATCAGCTTGAGTTAACATTGGAACACCATTTAGAAAATGGTGTTGCTCTTCATTATTTTAAGATAGACCATGTGGAAGGTGTAGCTCCATCCGTTTTTGGGATAGTATCAGCATCTGTTCACCTTATGGCCATGTGAAGATCCCAACACCAGCTTCAGTACACTACAATCTTCAATGTCCTGTCCCTGGTGACGTACACCCCCAGCCACTCCCTTGTTCTAGTAAAACCATATTCTTTAAAACAGTGCCCCAAACTAGAACTGCATACCTGGGTCTTTGGGGATATTTCTAACTCATCAAGAAGTATCATCCAGGATCAAAGTATAGGGGACTGATGTCAAGGAGTTTCATAAAATCATAAAACCACCTCTGGTTTTATATGACAGCTTATTTTTCCTCTTTACAAAACCAATCAGTCGACAGATATGAATACTTCAATTATCAGGCATATCTAGGAGAAAATTTGTAAGATAAATTATGTTGTTTAAAGCCTCTTCATTGAGCATTAGCTGAAGTGTATTTTGACAACATGTTCATAATAGTTTGTATCTATTAGATTCTGTAATAAAAAAAAAGCTACAATGTAGGTCAACAGACTATTACCCTATTTTAATTGCCTCTTTGACTGATAAGTATTGATTCAGATGAAGGTGCAAAGTTTCACAGAAAAATAAATGAAAAAAGATACAATGAAATAAAAAGAAAAAAGAAAACAGAAAATGGATTGATTTTCAGTCCACTCTCATCCACACTTTGGTAGGCACAGTGATGTCATTCCTTCTACATGAGCAACATGCTCTGTTTTAATTGTTCCTCCATATGCAGGACTATGGAGCAAAAGAAAAAACAAAACTATGCTACCAGTTTTATGTCAGCTTGGCAGATGGAATGGTCATCTGAGAGCAGGAAACCTCAACAGATAACATGCTTCCATAGTATAAGGCTATAGATAAACCTTTATATTATTTGCTTAGTTAGTGAATTATGGTGGGGGCAACCAGTTTTGGATGGCTCTAGGTTATTTATGAAAGGAAGATGAGAAAGCCATGAGGAGCAAGCCAGTAAGCAGCATTCCTCCGTGGTCTCTGTATCAGCTCGAGAATTGTGCTCTCTTTGATTGAGTTCCTGCATTAACTTTATTTGATGATGAACAGTCATGTGAAAGAATAATTAAAATAATTACTTTCATCCCCTGGTTGCTTTGTTAACAGTGGTTCACCACTACCTAAGTCAGAAATCATTAACTGCCTCTAACTCTAAGATTTGGGGGTTGGGAGAACATTTTATTTATTTATTTTTTCTTTTTTTTTAAATTTTTATTTATTTATTATTTATTACAACTTACTTTGTTTTTTTATTATTTTTATTATTTTTTTATCAGTTACATTTTATTAACTCTGTATCCCAGCCATGTCCTGATCCCTCATTCCCTCCCAGTCCCTCCCTCCCTCCCTCATCTCCACCGTGCCCCTTTCCAAGTCCACTGATAGGGGGGACCTCCTCCCCATTCATCTGATCCTGTTTTATCAGGTATCTTCAGGACTGGCTGCAAAGCCCTCCTCTGTGGCCTAACAGGACTGCTCCTCCCTTCGGGGGTGGGGAGACCAAAGAGCCAGTCATTGAGTTCCTGTTAGAAATAGTCCCTGTTCCCCTCACTTTGGGAAACCAATTGGTTACTGAGCTACCACAGGCTACATCTGAGCAGAGGTTCTAGGTTATATCCATACATGGTCCTTGGTTGAATGTCAGTCTCAGAAAAGACCCTGTGCCCAGATATATTTGGTCCTTGTGGAGCTCCTATCCTTTCCCCATCAGACTAACTCCCCTTCTTTCTTATGATTCCCTGTACTCTGCCAAAGGTTTGGTCATGAGTCTTTGCTTTGAAAACACTGCTAGTTAGAGTCTTTCAGATGCGCTCAGTAGACTCCTGTCATACGTTCAATGCACATCCCATCTATCTTTCTAAACAAGGATTGGTCATCTTACCCCATGTCCGCTCAATTGATTATCTTTTTTAGGTGTATAGATTTCATTATGTTTATCATATCTTATAGGTCTATATAAGTGAGTATTTTCACAGGAGTGAATATTACTTTTTTTAATTTTTTTTAATTAAAATTTTGTATTGATTACAGTTTCTTTATTTTGTATGCCAGCTGTAACCCCCTCCCTCATTTCCTCCCAATTCCATCCTCCCTCCCTCTTAACCTCCCATGCCACTCTCTAAGCCCACTGATACTGGAGGACCTCCTCTCCTTCCATCTGACCCTCACTTATCAGGTCTCATCAGTATTGGCTTTATTGTCCCCCTTTGTGGCCTAGTAAGGCTGTTGCCCCCTCATGGTGATCAGAGTGCCAGCCACTGAATTCATGTCAGAGACAGACCCTGTTCCCCTTACTAGGACAACCACTTGGACACTGATCTGCCATGGGCTATATCTGAGCAGAGGTTCTAGATTTTAACCATAAATGGTCCTTGGTTGGAGTATCAGTCTCAGAAAAGACCCCTGTGCCTAGATTTTTTTGGGGGGGGTTCTGTTGCTCTCTTTGAGGAGCTCCTGTCCTCTCTAGGTCTTACTATCTCCCCCTTCTTTCATAAGATTCCCTGAACTCTGCCCAAATTTTGGTTATGAATCTCAACATCTGCTTTGATACCCTGCTGGGTAGAGTCTTTCAGAGGCCCTCTATCCTTTTTTGCAAACACATGAGGGTTTAATACAAGCTGGAGCCTGGGTTGTAAGCCTTCAGTAGAAAGAGAAAGGTATGTGGCCCAGAGGTCTAGGGGAACAAGATTTTTTAAGGGGAAAACAGCAAACAGGGAATTTCTAAGCATTAGTCTATTTTAGGCACCAAGGCCATAACAATCCTGACCCATCCATCTGGAGGATATCTGTGAATATTACTTTTTTAATTAATTTTTTTTATTTTTTTAATATTACAGTTTATTAACTTTGTATCCCAGCTTTATCCCACTCCCTCATTCCCTCCCAATCCCACCCTCCCTCCTTCATCTTCTCCCTACCTTTTTTCAAGTCCACTGATAGAAGAGCTTCTCCTCCCCTTTCATCTGACTCTAGTTTATCAGGTATCTTCAGGGTTGGCTGCAAAGTCCTTCTCTGTAGCTTAGCAGGGCTGCTCCTCCACTGGGTGGGGGAGGAGGTCAAAGAGCCAGGAATTGAGTTCAGGTCATTGTTCCTGTTCCCCCTACTAGAGTACCCACTTGAATATGAGCTGCTATGGGCTACATCTGAGCAGGGATTAAAGGTTATATCCAAACACGGTCCTTGGTTGGAGACACAGTCTCATAAAAAACCCCTGTGCCCAGATATATTTGGTCCTTGTGGAGCTCCTGTCCTCTCCAGGTCATACTAATTCTCCCGTTCTTTCATATGATTCCCTGTACTTTTCCGAAAGTTTGGTTATGAGTCTCAGTATCTACTTTGATACACTCCTGGGTGGAGATTTTCACAGGCCCTCAGTGGTAGGCTTCAAATGAATACTACTTTTAAACTTGCAATTTTATCACTTTCTAGATTTAAAATTTTATGAAGCTTATTTCGAGATATTCACCTGGAAATGCAGGAAAGTGAGATATTTTACCTAGCACCACGGACTAGTCAGAAGGGATTTTTGTTTGTTTGTTTTGCATGCTCTAGAAATCTTCCAAGGAAAGAAGGATAGCAATCCATTCTACTTCATTATAATCTTAGCAGGTAATCTCTTCAATTCCTATAACACACTATTACTGAACTTGAATAACTGTATCAAAAAGGTAAAAAATATAATCCATATTGCTTAGTTATAGCTGGATGAGTCAACTAAGTCTCTAAGGGAAAAAGAAACAACGAATGCCAAATAATAAAAAATACAACTTGTACAAAGAATATAAACAGCATTTTCTCACCTTCTCTACTTGACTGTCAACAGACAACTGACCTTCCTTAACCTCTTCGCCTACTAGAACAATGACAACAAAAAGAACTTAAAAAAACCCAAATTTTTAGTTTTACAATTGTTTTACAATTTAATTGAAGGTATAATGTCTCCTTTGGACTGCATTCTTCATTTGTACTGCCAGCTGACAACAAGCCAGACAATCATGTATAGCATGAACATTAAAAGAGGTCTGTCCTGTGACCATTATCTCAGATTCATTGACTGGGAGGAGATGAGGGAGGGGAGTGCAGCCAGGATACAAAGTGAATTAACTGTAATAAAGAATAATGAGAAGAAGAATTATCATAAGTTAAGTTTTATTTATTTTAATAACATGTTTTCATAATGTAATCCCAGTATCCCAGTTTGCTGTTGTTGGAGAAAAGCTAAAATTTGCACCATTCGAGCAGGAGTCAGGCACTGTGTTTTGTGGCAGCAGCTACTACAAACTGAAGGGACCAATTTCGAAACTGGAAAGTCTTCAAACTGGAAACATTCCCAGAAGTAGTATTCAAGTTATAAAATTTTTGCATTATTGATTAAAGCAAGCAAATCGTGAGTTTAATTTGTTTGCTGGAAATTGGGTAAACCATAATGAAATCTATACACCCAAAGAAGATAAACAAGAAAGAGGACCCGGGGTAATATCATCAATCCTCACTTAGAAAGACAAATGGGAGGTGCTTTTCATAGGAAAAAACAAGTAACAGGACAGGAGCCTACTGCAGAGGGCCCCTGAAAGACTCTACCTAGCAGTCTATCAAAGCAGATACTAAGACTCATAACCAAACATTCTGCAGAGTGCAGGGAACTACATGAAAGAAGGGGGAGTTAGTATGACGTGGAAAGGATAGGAGTTCCACAAGGACCAAATATTTATGGGCACAGGGGTCTTTTCTGAGCTTGACACTCCACCAAGGACCATGTAAGGATATAACCTAGAACCTCTGCTCTGATGAAGACTGTGGTAGCTCAGTAACCAATTGGTTTCCCATAGTAAGGAGAAAAGGGACTATTTCTGACAGGAATTCAATGACTGGCTCTTTGACTTCCCCATCCCCCAAGGGAGGAGCAGTCCTGCTAAGCTACAGAGGAGGACTTTGCAGCCAGTCCTGAAGATACCTGATAAAACAGGGTCAGATGAAAGTGGAGGAGGTCCTCCCCAATCAGTGGACTTGGAAAGGGGCTCGGAGGAGATGAGGGAGGGAGGGAAGGTTTGGGAGGGAATGAGGGAGCGGGATACAGCTGGAATACACAGTTAATAAAATGTAACTAATTAAAAAAAAAAAAAGGAAATTGGGTTAACCAAGAGATCATAAGCCTAACCGGCAATAGGACTGTGGATATTTAACTGTATATATGTGGTGTGTGTGTGTGTGTGTATGTGTGTGTATGCATGTATGGGCATGCATGGTCTTGTCTGTAGATTTGTGCATAGTTGTATGAGCACAGGGTGCAGAGGAAAGATGTGCTTGTATGTCAGTGAATTATCTGCATGCTACGCCCGAGGAGGACAGAGAGGCCATGATTGGAGTTACAAAGAGTTGCTAGCTTCCATATACCCCTCCACAATTTCCTTCAAATTAATGGTTTGGTTTTTTTTTTGATTGCTTACTCTTAACGCATGTGTATACGTATATACACATATAGACATCTAAATACACACACACACATATTCTTAATTATTACCTGTTCTGTTTGTTTAAAATTACTTGTGTGTCTATTCTCAGGCTGGACCGTTTGGGGCTAAACATCCAAAAGATGTGCTTCCAGATGGAGTTTTGGTTGACGATTCGAAGTGATTGTGTGTGCGTGTGTGTGCGTGCATATG
This sequence comes from Meriones unguiculatus, assembly GCF_030254825.1. Taxonomy (NCBI): domain Eukaryota; kingdom Metazoa; phylum Chordata; class Mammalia; order Rodentia; family Muridae; genus Meriones; species Meriones unguiculatus. Next base: position 91,369,117 of record NC_083357.1, on the reverse strand, counting down.
TCTGTGTGTCTGGATGCAATTGTGGAAAGCATAGGGGAAGTGGGTTTAATTGAACTACTGTCACAATCAGAGTAGTGTTCCTGTCTTAACCTTGAATAAAAACACAAACTTTTACACAGCTCCGGATTGAACTCAAGAATCATAACAAAAATTATAATACAAACAATCATGATTTATGTTAGGCTTCCAGTATGTTTCATAAATGTTCTTGTAACGATGAGGGAAAAAAAGTCAATATTGTTTGGCAGTACAGGAAACTCAAATCCAATATCTCACTAGTCATCATAGATAAACCTTACTGAGCTTGGGTCCTTTTTTTTTTTTTTGCAATTTTTATTAATCACAGGTTATTTACTTTGTATCCCAGCCATAGCCCCCTCCCTCACTCTCTCCCAATCACACCCTCTCTCCCTCATCTCCGCCCTGACCCTTTCCAAGTCCACTAATAAGGGAGGTCCTCCTCCCCCTCCATCTGACACTAGCTTATCAGGTATCTTCAGGACTGGCTGCAATGTCCTCATCTGTGGCCTAGCAAGGTTGTTCTCCCTCAGGGGGAGGGGGAGAGGTCAAAGAGCCAGTCATTGAGTTCATGTTAGAAATAGTCCTTGTTCCCCTTACTAGGGAAACCCACTTGGATACTGAGCTACCATGGGCTATATCCAAGCAGAGGTTCTAGGTTATATTCATACATGGTCCTTGGTTGGAGAAACAGTCTCACAGAAGACCCCTGTACCCTGATATATTTGGTCCTTGTGGAGCTCCTCCTCTCCAGGTCATACTAACTCCCCCTTCTTTCATATGATTCCGTGCACTCTGCCGAAGGTTATGAGTCTCAGCCTTAAGTCATGTGTCCTACTCTATAATACTATTGCCAGTATTTCAAGGAAATAGACCTTGAATAGGTTGCAGTTTGCATCAATGATTTTTTAATAAAAATTGGAAGCATCAAAAACAAATATAAAACAAGTTATGCATAAGTGATTGTGCTGTTTTAAGTTAATATACTTCTTTTTATCAGGTCTAAGGAAGAAGAAAGTAGGCTATGTGCTGCAAGTTAGCTGTATTAAAATACTCTTGAATTATATTTGTAGCTTATAATGAGTTTTTTGGAACATGTCACCATAATTAGTCAAGTAACATCAGCATAAACTTTAAATTAAATATATCTAAAGCTTTAAAAAGTCACATATATTGAGATACATGATCTCCCATTTTGTCTTGACCTAAAGTTTACAATGAATGAGTGTGTTTGTGTGTGTGAATGCTAAACATACATGAATGTGTAGATGCAGTCAGTTGAGTGCACACATGAAGAGATGAAAGCCAGATTTCAGGTGTCATCCTCTATCACTCTATTTCGGGACTGAGTAGGGTATCTGACTGAACTAATAGCTTGAAGGTCCAGTGAGGTGAGCTGTTCCACCAGTGATGGGAATAAAGGCATAAGCAACCTAACAAAGCTTTATATATGGGTGCTGGGATTCAAACTCAAGTCCTGCAGGCAAGAGAACCATTCCTTTTCCTATTATATATATATATATATTACCAAAAATATTACATATATATATATAAATATTACCAAAAAATAGAACCAAAAAATATATATAATTTATTGCAATTTATCTAGTTTGTAACCCATCTCCAGCCCCACCTACCTCCCTCTTCTACTCCTATGCCCCTCCCCTAGTCCACCGACAGGGGAAGTCCTCTCCCTCTACTATCTTACAGTAGCCTATTAAGTGTCATCAGGACTGGCTACATTATCTTCCTCTGTGGCCTGTCAAGGCTGCAGCTCCCAGGGAGAGGTGATCAAAGAGGCAGGCACTGAGTTCATGTCAGAGACAGCTCCTGCTCCCATACTAGGGAACCCACTTGGAGTCTGAGCTGCCGTGGCTGCATCTGAAGAGTGGACCTAGGTAGGTTATCACCACACATGGTCCTTGGTTGGAATATGGGTTGCTGCAAAGAAACCTGGAGAGAAACTTAAATCAATCCCACTGAAATCCAGAAAAAGGCAAGGCTGCCCATCCTCTCCATATCTCTTCAACATAGTACTTGAAGTCCTGGCTAGAACAATAAGACAACTAAAGTTGATCAAGGGAACCATTCTTGCACACCAAATAATCTCCATTGCTTCCCAGCACAATTTGGTTTTGGTTTTGGTTTTGTTGAGGCTGGGATTTACTGTATAGGCCTGACTTGCCTGGGACAAACATAAATATGTTTCACACTGCCTCACAAGTGTGTGGATTACAGGTGTGCCCAAAAAAACACCACTACCAACCTTACCGAATTTTAGTGTATGTCTTCTGCTACACCCATGTTCAATATTAAAGTGAGTTGCCTTCTCAGTCTTACCCTCATTGGGAGTTCCCTCCATCTTGTATCAGCATCATCTTCTTCAGAACTCCAATATAAAGTGGAGACAATTAGATCTCCAGGAATATTCCAGGAATCCATCTCCAAAATGTGGTTGCTGAGACATATATAGACTGATGTACTATATTGAGACACTGTGCACACACACACCCACACACAGAGAGATACTCATACACACACAAAAAAATAAACACCTCTGTATAGAGTCTTGACTAAAATATTTTTCTAATAGATTAGTACCCATTTTAATTAATCATAATCTCTACAAATTATTTCATTATGTCATAACAATGCCAAAGTGATATTTTATGCTACCCCTCCTCCCAAAAAAAAAAACATTCAACCAACCAACCAAACAAATTAAAAAAAAAAAAAAACAGAATAACAATGCAGTTGAATTCAGGTTTTAAAATAATAGAATAAGCTTGAAGGCTGGAAACCATTAAGACTAATTAATATGTGATAGATGCCAATTGTTACTAGAAATAAGCCCTTATTTAATAGCTGCTATAATGTTGTATATCAGCCCTGTGAGAAAATGGTACCACAGAATTTAAGCTTATCCAATTAAAAGAAAATAAAACTATATTGAATACAATCTTTGAAATGTTTCAAGAGAGCAATACTGCCTAATGTGGAAGCTGAATCACAGTAGAGAAATTAAAGACAACAGACACAGCAATGTATGATTAGCAAAGATTATATTATTGTTCTAGAAATTGGCCACACACATTCAATTCTCTTTAAGGTGAACAATTTAAGAAAAAGAAATTTCTTCTTAATAGTAAAAGAGTGTTTGACATGAAGCATATTTCTCACTAATTTTGTTTTGTAAAAATTTTAGTGTTTAATAAGCAATATAACTGAGTCAAAGATTATTTGGTTTTCTTATTTTTGCATTTTCTAATCCAAGTGGAATAATTTTTTAAAAACATATTATTATTTGAATCACAAATACCAACATTTGTTTTTAGAAAAAAAGTTAATGAAGTTGGGTTGTATAAGTGAAGTATCTCCTTAATAATTTTTTACCCTTCGGAAGGACACTCTCTTGATATTTTGAACTCAGTTTTCTTGTTTCACTTTCAAGGTAAAATGCACAAGGATCAGTCACAATAACTATGGTTTATAATCTAAACCCTAGTGATAGATAGACAGGGATAGATAGAGAAGATAGAGCAGAGACTGAGCGAAGTCACAACCAATGCCTGGTCCAACCCAAGACCAATGCTTGGAAGAGAACCAACCCCTAACACTATTAATGATACTCTGCTAAGTTTGCAGACAGGAGTAAAGCAGAGTTTTCCTATGAAAGGCTCCACCCAGCAGCTCCTCAAAACAGATGCTGAGACTCACAACCAAACATTGGGTGAGGGGAGAGAGCATTGTGGAAATGTCATGGGGAGGAGAAAATTACCTGGAGGTGACAGCAGTTTCAGAAGAAGACAAAAAGAGACAACTAACCAGGGCCAAGAGGGGTCTGTTAAGACTGAAGAACCAAACAAGGATCTTGCATGGTCTGGACCTATCCCCACCACAAAGATGTAACTAGACCTGGTGCTCTCTCTGACATGGACTCTCTTGACAGCTTTTTAGTACTTCCCCCTGGAGGAACTGCCTTTCCAGGACACATAGGAAGTGGGCATGTTCATCCCTGATAGGACTTAAAGAGCTAGGGTGGATGGAAAGGGGGGCTTCCATTTTCTGAGGAATAAGAGAGGGGAAGGGGGAGAGGGAAGGAGGGATGAAGTTATGAAGAGGATGTAAAGTGAGCTAATTAATTAATTAATTAAGAATTTTAAAAAAGAAACTGTTTTTTAAAAAATGTTTTGGTTAAATAATTTAAGAACCTTAAATGACTTTCAAAATTGGAGGAAAACATGGAGTTAGTCAATTGGCATGGAGCACGTCTCGCCCCTGGGGGCAATGGTCTCCTGAACCTACTCAGACCTCGGACACCACCACTGCTAGTTCTAGAACTGACGCAGGATGTTCCAACGAGGGGTTAAGGCTTCTCATAATATTTCCTATAAGCCCACACCTGTTTGTCTATATCCCCCATTTTTATTCATTATTAGCCAGATAGAGCCAAGTAATTGTGGTAATGATACTTGCTTTTTTGCCCAATGCTGGAATGCTAGTAAATTTAGGTATGCCCTGGTTACTCGCATGCCTCACTGGGTGCCTGTGCCCATTGATGCCCCTCACGCTATGACTCTCTTCAGACAGAAAAGGGATCTTGGAACTACAGCCACCATTGTTACTACCATCTCATTGACGGCTGTTGGAGCTACCACCAGGGCATTAGCCATGAGTCATACTGGGCAGACTGCTCAGACCCTGAATAATCATTTAGCCAATGTAGCTCATGCCTTAGTTGTACATAAAGGAATTAATGCTCAACTAAAAGGAAGCTTGATGGTGTTCAATCAGAGGATTGACCTCTTGCAGGAGCAAATTGATACCCTATGGCAAATCGCTCAACCTGGCTGTCAATGAAAGTATGCTGGACTTTGTGTCACTAGCATACAACATGAGAATTTTTCCTGTGCTGCAAATCTGTCTAAACAATTGTCGAGCTATATTTTAGGTAATTGGACTGGAGAATTCGATACTATGATGGAGCAGCTGAGAGTGGCCATTGTCACAGTAAATTCTACCGGAGTGGACACAGGACTAGCCACAGGATTATCAACATGGATTGCTGCAGCCATGAATCATCTGAAGGAATGGGCGGGCATGGGAGTGTTAGCAGGCCTTCTGGTGTTGGTCTCCTTGGTTTGCCTGTGGTATATATGCAAGATTAGAGTCTCACAACAGTGTGATGCAGCCATGATCATTCAGGCCTTTACAGCCATTGAAGCAGGACATTCTCCCCAAGCATGGTTGGATACCATAAAAAGCTAAAATGATACGCTCAGGATGCGAGGCTAAGCACTGCACTCAGTCAGGGTCAGCCGCTTTGGACCCAGAGAAGAGCATGTCTGATTGCATGCGGGTTGATGCCCCAGGTCCCGCCTCTGAGAAAAAGGTATCGGACGGGTCTGATGCTCTTTGGGTGGATGACACCTAAATGAACATCTGTACAAAGTCCCAATTTATTTCTAATATCAGAGATCAGACCTCTACTCTTGCCTGATGCGTCTAAAACAAAAAGGGGGAACTGTAGAGAGCTGCGAAATGCTGTGCCTTAAAGATGGAGCTGGTTTCCGCCTTCCACCTTCCCAATGGTGAGTGCTCTCTGTCACGAACAACTCCACATTTGGCTAAGGCCGAGGATCTGGCTTGCTTCCATGTATGTGGACCTATCTGCATTGCCCCCGTGGCACGCCTGGGTTGGCTACCCAGAGGCTATTTAAGCTGTGGGCTGGCTTTCCCCAGGGTCTGAGGATTGTTCAATGTTCCTGAATAAACTGCATTGAAAATAAAAAAAAAAAATGTTTTGGTTACCAAGTGATGAACTTTAATAAAATTTGAAGACAAGTGGCACCAAGGTGGGAAGACATGTTACAAATTCTAGGTGCAGTGCTCAAAAGTAACAGATGATCTGTCTCATAAATCATCTAAGCAAAATTCAGAAGATACTTGGGTGTATTATCAGCCATATCCTGTACAGGAAAACACGTTTACTATCGTCTCTGGTTGGAATTTTGAATAACACTAAAACGGTCATTTGTTCAGGGAGTAGTCTCCAGGATAATTGTACTGAAAGGTAGTATTATATTTAAGAACAAAAACTTTATTCAGTTTACTGAAGGTCACTGGGAGATCATGAGAGGAGATTGTGAGACACCTCCTCCAGCTTTCTCATTCTTGTTGAAGATGTAATTTTTGTTGTTATTCTGGTACAAAAATTTGCCATTCAGTTTCATCATTTTTATAGTTAGCACAGCTGAACAGAAGATGGAGGTATGAAGCTTTTAAACTTCTAAAACCATGAAGGAATGGAACTTTTGTCTCTAGGTTACTTGCCTCAGGAATTGTGTTCTAGAAGTGAAAAGATAGCAAAGAAGTTTAGTATATTCTGCTTCTGATTTGAGATGGAACATTTTTCCTTACTCTTTTTTTTTTTTTCCTCTGTGTGTTTTCACTCTGCCTGGTATTACCCCCATTAAAACAGAACGTAAGCCTGGATAATAATTTTGAAATTCTAAGCACATGGTTTGAGTAACTTTTTTTTTTCTAAATCTTTACAATTGCTCCATATATTTCATTATAGTTACAGGAAGACATTAGTCCTATAGGCTAACAGAACACCTGGGTTTCTCAAGCAAAAGGAAAATCCTCAGAGAGGATTTGTACAAGTAGTTGTGGGTTAATAAGGACCCTTGATATAAATTATGAAATTGTCTTTGTTTTTAAAAAGAAGAAACTGAACAGAGCAAAACAGTAAAGAATCAACGGAGACTTGTTCATCTCTTAACATATACACAATGCAGGCAGCAGCCATCTTTTCTAAAAGAAATTCTGTATTTTGTTCTTTTGTGAAACGTGTTTGAATTCAAACTTCACTGCTTCTTTCATGAAAATGATGGTGACTATTTCCATCTAATAATGGAATAATAGCTAACATTAAGGAGTTATTTAAATCTTACCAATAGACAATCAGCTACAGGTCTCTGAATTTTTATGGAATCTGCCATGCCCATACTGTCACCTCTAACTACACACCACTTGCAATGTTCCAGTCATCCAGCAACGTCACATCAATGTTCAGTTATCCTGGTCTTCCTGAAGACCTCCAACTCTTATCATTTGAGAAGATAGGCAGGGTATACTTCTAGAATTTTATGGAAATATATTTTCTTATTCATTTCTAATAAAAATGCCAGAGAAATGTAAGGTAAATGGCACATACCTTTATTTTCAGCACTCAGGAGGCAGAGATAGGCAGATCTCTGAGATAGAAGCCAGCATGGTCAATAGGGTGAGCTTCAGGACAGTCAAGGTTACAAAAAAAAAAAAAAAACCAAAAAAACAAAAACAAACAAACAAAAAAACAAAAAAAACCTGTCACAAACAAACAAAAAGATTTCACACAATAATCATTTAATTTCTTATATGGACTATTTTAAAGTTTTTAATTTTAAAGTTTTAATTTTTAGACTATTGAAAGAAGGAAAAAGGATGTTGTAAAGGAAACTGTCAAACTAAACAACTGTCTAAATTCCAGTAAAAAATGTAAACTTTCTGCTTCTATGAAGAAGCTTTAAAAAAATAAATTTTAATAAAAAATTAAAATGTCAGCATCTAGGGAATGTTCATTAAAAATTACCTTCTCACATGTAACCTTATAACTACAGAAAGCTGAACACTCCTCTGTCATCAAAGGAAGTTCTTTTAGAAGCAGGCAAACATTATCACAGAGATTTGCAACTGCTCCAAAAGTAAAGAACAAATACCTGTGAGATGCTCAATTCCATGTGGCACATTTAAAACACAGCTCTGGATACTCCTAAGACTCCAGGAGAATTGTGGAAGTGGGATTTGAAGATCCATAAGAGCTTGTACAGTTGAACTACGGAGCGAGTTTCTTCTGGACATGAAGGGATGCTGTGCTCATTAATTCTGCACAATATAGTTGTCTGCCGAAGACCTGCAGATTCTAAACATGTCTGCATGTCCACATAGATGGAAGAAGTTTTCAGAGTTTTGTCCCTAGATAAAAAGCTGCCATCAGTCAATGGTTGCTGAGGTAGGGGATCCAGTTTTCCTGAGGGAATTTTCTCCAATCCGAAATGATAATCTCTAAACATAGTGCAGAGGGAAAAAAAATAATTGAACTCAATAAGATGTGTATTTGTGGAAAGATGATAGATACATAGATAGATAGATAGATAGATAGATAGATAGATAGAAGAAAGAGAGATATATAGCTAGATAAATATAGCTATGTAGATAGACAAATAGATAGATACAGAGATAAAGAGATGCAGAGATAGATACAGAGATAGTAGCTGACATTCAGGTAGATAAAGCAGAATGAACAGTAACTATAAAAGAGTTGGTCATGAATTCTAGAGTGTGTAGTAAGACAGACAAGGGAGAAGTTGAATATTGAGGGGAAAGAGAGTAGTGGAAGTGATACAGAGACTGCTTACAGAATCATGAGATTCTCAACGTTATTTTTGTTTGTTTTTAGAGAAAGACTACAGATTATTTTATCATTTGTTGTTTTCCATATACAACACCAGAATTTCAGTGATGGTGGCAACACTGAGTTTGGATAATGTAAGTATTGCATGACCAATACAATCAGGTTGAAGACAGATTTTTTTTCTTAAACTTGATTATCAGTGAGGTATTTTCTCTAGTTCAAGTAAGTGTGAAATTGTTCAAGATGTCCTCTGAGAATATTAGTGATAAAGTTGAATAGTTACCGTTTTAATAAAAAAAGGTGTAATACATGGGTGATAAACTGCCTCAGAATAAAATGCAATTTAATTATTTTAAACAAATAATTATTATCAAACAGTAAGGTGTTAATAGCATCAGGAGTGGGCTTTAATCTAAAAACGTGTATATTCAAGCTTATCCATCTCAGTTTAAAATGCATAAACATACAAAATTTACCTCAGAAAATTCATGGTTTTAAAAAAATTTAGAGCTCTGCTTACAGAAATGTATTCCATATTTTAATTAAACTTAAAAGCAACATGTCAAGAAAGTCTACTTTTGTGGATTGAGATCTGAAAGGAAAAAAAAAAACAGAAATCACCTATATAACTAAGTAAACAAATATGAGTTGAGATAAATAGATTATAGTTTATTCAGATATATATGGCACAAATGGATTCAGGAAAACAGATCAATTAATAAAAGTATATGCCACACCCAGAATGGAAATAAATTCCTTATACAAATTATAATATAAACAGTTTAATTTGGGTATGAATGTAACAAAATATATATTTAGGCATATATTTTTCATATTGATTATAGGTTGAGTCACAAAAATTACTAAATATAATCTTTGAAACTTCAGTAATAATATCGTTGGAAATAAATTAAACTTTGGTTATTTTTTAGCTTAGCAATTATCTAAGAAACATATTTCTTCTGCCAGATCCTTAGAAAGCCCAGATTTCTTCTAATACACCAAGAATACTACTTGTCTACCTAGTTTTAAATTATTTTCTCATTAATATTCATTTCCTAGAATACATTTGAATGTTAAAATTCCTTCACAAATACTCAATAAGAAATACTTTTGTAAGGTAAGATAATGCTTCTATATGTCTTAACACCCTGCAAGGTAGAGCCCTTCAGAGGCCCTCTTTGGAATGCTCCCTTCCTGTTTCCTGTTTTCTCCCTTCTCCGATGTCCATCCTCTTTGTCTTTCTGAGTGGGGACTGAACATCTTAGCCAGAGTCGTCCTTCTTGATCAGCATCCTTACGTGTACAGATTCTAGTATGTTTATCCTATATTATATGTCTAATATCCACTTATGAGTGAGTATATACCCTGTGTGTCTTTCTGCTTCTGCGATACCTCACTCAGGATGATCTTTTCCAGTTCCCACCATTTACCTGCAAATTTCATGATTTCCTTGTTTTTTATTGTTTTTGGCAGAGTGCAGGTAATCTTATGAAAGAAATGGGAAAGTAGGACCTGGAGAAGATGGGAGTTCCACAAGGAGAGCAACAAAACCAAAAAGTCTGGGCACAGGGATCTTTTCTGAGACTGATAATCCAGCCGTGGACCACTCACAGAGATGGCCTGGAACCCTTGCACAGAGGTAGCCCATAGCAGTTCAGTGTCCAATGGGTTCCACAGTAATGGGCACAGGGACTGTATCTGACAGGAGCTGATTGGCCTGTTCTTTGATCACCTCCCCCTGAAGGAGAAGCAGCCTTACCAGGACACATAGGAAGACAACGCAACCACTCCTGATGAGACCTAATAGACTAGGATCAGAGGGAAGGAGAGGAGGACCTCCCGTATCAGTGGACTGGGGAAGGGAATTAGGGAGGAAGGATAGAATTGGGAGGGGAGGTGGGAGGGAGCTACAGGGGGTGATACAAAATGAATAAACTGTAATCAATCAATCAGTCAATGACAAAACAATTAATGTTTCTAGAATTATTAAAATATGAAAATATAGGAAGATGAGAGCATTAACAAAACTTCAGTTTTAAAATTTCAAAATTAATTTTGATGAGTAGTGTGAAGGGATTTGCCCATGATTGTATCTCGAAATTTTTCTAACTACAAATAATATTAGATCTATCATATTCTCATTCATTTAATAATAACCTTATTATGATTTTTGTCAATACTTAAATTGAATGAAATAAATGTTTGGATGCATTAAAAGAGTATGATTGCTTTAAATCTGTACTATGAAAACCAAACTCTCAAATATCATTTATGGCTAATTTGCTTGTTAACAATAACATCTTTGTTACAGTCATTCCTACTGTTCATTAAATCAGTAAAAGCTCACACCAAATATAGGAAAACATAACTATAACAGCTAATCTATTGGACATGGGGGATTCTCCTGTACATTCATATAAAATATACTGTATTACTTTAGATTCATTCAGTCTTTAATTACATTGTACCTATTTGTTGATTTATTTGTAGGTAAGTGTGTGTGTGTGTGTGTGTGTGTGTGTGTGTGTGTTGGGAGGGGGAGGAGTATAACTGTCATAGCCTAAGAATGAATTTCTAGCAGACAACTTATGGGAATGGATTTCTCCCTTGTAAGGTGTGGTCCTAAAGATTAGTTGCTAGCTAGCGTGGTAAACTGTCTTGCTGTCCTTCAAGTTATCATTTTAAAATACTTAGTGTTCACTGCATTAAATAAGTACATAAATTAAAAATATTAATCAGAAAATGCTTTATTAACATATCCTCTATTTGTAATTTATAGTAAAAAGCAAATATTTCCTATAATATTTTGTCAAAAGGCTTGTAGATAGGACACTTGCAAGTATACATTATTTCTCAACATCTTTTTTCTAAGTTCCATGATTTGAATTTTATGAGTAGTAAACCATTCTTATCATTAAGGAATATATTAAATCTACAAATATTTTCAAAGGAAAAAGATTTCTTCTCATTTTCAGTATTCTAAATAACTTTTAGAGTATCACAAAGGTCTTTTTCCTAACTATAAAAAAAGATATTAATGAAATAAGTTCACACTGAAGGTTACTTCTGCATAACTCTGCCTATTAACACAACAGTGCTTGTATCGCTAAGAAAGCCTCTGTAGAATTATTAAATGGCACTATATTCTATGAAAATAACACAGAATATTAAAATGGAATGCCCACTTAAATAGATTAGAAAAACATTCTTTTAAAAATTCCTACTCTTTTAACTTTTATTAGTTATATTTTATTCACTTTGTATCCCCCCCATAAACCCCTCCCTCTTCCCCTCCCATTCCCACCCTTCCACTCCCTTCTTCATGCATGCCCCTCCCCAAGTCCACTGATAGGGGTGGTTCTCCTCTCCTTCCTCCTGATCTTAGTCTATCAGATCTCATCAGGAGTGGCTGCATTGTCATCTTCTGTGGCCTGGTAAGGATGCTCCTTCCTCATGGGGAGGTGATCAAAGAACAGGCCACTCAGATTATGTCAAAGGCAGTCCCTCTTCCCATTACTATGTAACCCATTTGGACACTGAATTGCCATGGGCTACATCTGTGCAGGGTTTTTACGTTTTATCCATGCATGGTACTTGGTTGGAGCATGAGTCTCTGGAAAGACCCCTGTGTTCAAATTTTCTGGTTTTGTTACTCTCTTTGTGGAGTTCCTGTCCTCTCCAGGTCTTACTATTTCCCACTTCTTTCATGAGATTCCATGCACTCTGCCCAACAGTTGGCCATAAGTCTCAGCATCTGCTTTGATAGTCTGCAGGGTAGAGCCTTTCAAAGGCCCTCTGTGGCAGGTTCCTAAATTGTTTCCTGTTTTCTTCTTCTTCTGATGCCCATCCTCTCTGCCTTTCAGGATGGGGAGTGAACATTTTAGTCAGAGTCCTCTCTCTTGATTAGTTTCTTGAGATATACAGATTTTAGTAGGTTTATCCTATATTATATTTGCTCAACCATCTTTGTAGCAGCTTTATTTGTAATAGCCAGAAGCTGGAAAAAACTCAGATACCCCTCAATTGAAGAATGGATACAGAAATTGTGGTACATCTACACAATGGAATATTACTCAGTAATGAAAAACAAGGAAATCATGAAATTTTCAGGTAAATAGTGGAAACTGGAAAGGATTATCCTGAGTGAGCTCTCCCAGAAACAGAAAGACACACATGGTATATACTCACTCATGTAGACATATAATATAGGATAAACCTACTAAAAATTCATACTTTTATGAGTTTCATGGATAAGAAAGACAAGATCTTGGAGCACTTCCTTGGAGTGGAAGGGTGGGAATGGGAGGGGAAGAGGGAGGGGTTTATGGGGGGGATACAAAGTGAATAAAATATAACTAATAAATAAAAGAGGAAAATAAAAGAGGAGCTAGGTTTATATACTTTCATTTTTTAAATTATACAAATCAAATCAATTTAAGGTGCTTTTTAAATAATTCTGTCAATAAATTTCTTGTTTTAAATTGTCATACAAATGACACTAAAAAGTAATTATTAATGAAAACATTCCAAAAGCTATTAAATCTCTGTAAATTATTGTACAGCTATACTCTTATTTTCAACAAGAGTACATATGAATAAATATTTATAAATATGAAATTTAAAATATGAATGCTAACAATATTATAGATAAATATTCTTTTGTTTTATTTCATTTTGCAAATTTTTCACAGTATAATTTAATCACAACTTTACCTTCCTTGTCCTCCCTTCAAACCTTTCCAACCACCCCTCTCACCATCTCTCATTTTCATGACTATTTTTCGTTAATTGTTTCTGCATGCATGTATGTATCCATATACACACATATATTCCTAAGTTTAACCTGTGAACCTGGCTGTGGGTGAGTTGGCTCTACCTAGGGAAGAGCACTCCAATTTGTTGTTCAGTGCCAAATAGTTAACCCTAGAAACATACATACATGTTGTTAAATATTTGCATTTTGAATATTCAGAGGTATTTTCCTCAAGCCAAATCACACTCATGATTGAAAATGTGTAGCTGCACTTCATTGATTTTACTGCGAAAACCATAGAGTGGACTGACAGCTATAGAGACACCAAGAAGAAGTAGGTAGCACTCTTTCTATGATGTAATGTTGATCTTGACCCTCTGAAACAGGTCCTGCTTTTCTTGTCTAATTGGGCTGACAGGAGGAGAGATCCTTGATAATTTGGGAAGAAAAATGTGGAGGAGGAGGAAAGAAGGGGTTTTATTTCGCATAAGATAAAAGGAGACACTATGACACTAGAATCCCTGGACCTTAGGGAGGTGATCAACAGGACGGTGGGAACATCTCTGTTTAAGCAGCTCTTTGTATAATGAACCTAACCTACGACATGGGATGGGTCCCTTAAAACCTGAAGGTACTCATAATTTATTGATGGTTGATTTGATGATGAACATTCTAATTTTGAAGATTATAGGAAAATATAGACTTACTTTACTCACAAGTTTGGTGCTACACTTAGATCTGAAATCTCCGACAAGGACCTTGGTTTGGAGGTGCAGTTGCTCCAAAATGTGGTGTCCCTGGGAGATGCCGTTACTTTAAGAAGACAAATGATTATGGAGGTGTTTAGTTTATTGGAGACATGAATTTGAGGATAGCTTACCCTTTCCTCCCTCCGCACAACTCCCACTGTCTTTGCCATGGGTGAATGAAATTATTTTTTCATACTCCCATTTTATCATGATCTCTAATTCCATAGTACCTGAAGCAACAGGATCAAGTGACCAACACAACCAGGACCAAGATACTTTGGTTCCCATGTATAAACATAATCAGCTGTTTAAATCATGACAACAGATATTTGTCCACTTCAATGTCATTTAGGAAGATGACATTCATAAAGACTCTGGAGTTATTTTCCTCTCAATATATGTTCATATTTCATCAAGAGATTATTTTTCAAGGTACATATTCTAGAAAAATTATCTTCATTTTCTTTAACTATTGCACACTAACATGAAACCATGGAATTAGTGCCATTTTAGAGCTTTCAGGAAAATCTCAGCATTATACTATTTCAGTACAGAAGCTTACATGTTTTTTTCTTTTTTTTAATCTGTATTTCAGGAATAATTTAGAGGTTGAGATCACTGTTACTGATGAAAAAAATAAGAATCCTTAATTATCTTAGTGACATTGGAAGTATTCACAAAAAATGGTATAGGTGTCTTGTAAGCACATTAAATTTGTTGATCTACAAATACAGTATTTGAATCAGATATTTATATAGGAAAACATTTAAACTCTGTCTAACATTAGATTTACATTAGGCTGTGAGATATTGTTATTTTTGTCTTCCTGGCCATTCTCATAACAGTGTTCAAGAAAAACATTCTAGTAAATACAAGTAGGTGTTTTCCAAATATTTTCACAATAGGAATTATATTATAATTATATTATAAAATATAATATTTGGCACAATTTGATGAGTAGGAGGGGAGTAGATTTTCTGAGGCACAGGAATATTGGGTACTTTAAGAATCTGTGGTCCAAGCACATCAGTAACACATTGCAGGAAAGGAGTAGGCATGTCTTGCTTTTATATCTGTGCATGTGTGTGTGTAAAAATATGTGTGCACACATGTAAATATGTGTATCTTTACTTTCGTTAACAAATCAATTAGTAATAACACTTTATTTGTTTGTTTATGTGCTTATTTATTTATTATTGAAATTTATTCATCATGTGTAGCCCCCTCCCTCATCTCCTTCAAAGCCCACCCACCCTTCCTCTTCTCTTCCTATGCCCCTCCCCTAGCCCACTGATAGGGGAGTTCCTCCTTTTCTACTACCTGCAGAAACCTACCACACAGGGCCTCTGAAAGACTATCTGAAGCAGATGCTGAGACTCATAGCCAAACTTTGGGTAGAGTACAGGGAATCTTAAGTAAAGAGGGGAAGATAGAAAGACCAGGAGGGGACAGGAACTCCACAAGGAGACCAACAGAGCCAAGAAATATGATCCTGGGGGACCTGCAGAAACTGATGTTCTAATAAAGGAACATGCATGGAGAGGACCTAGAACCCCTGCTCAGATGTAGCCCATAGACAGCTCTGTTTCTATTTGGCTTCCCGAGTAAGAGCATTAGGGACTGTCTCTAACATGTACTCAGTGACCTGCTTGTTGATCACATCCCCATTGGAGGGCAACCTTGCCAGGCCACAGTGGAAGACCACACAGCCAGTCCTGATGAGCCCTGATAGGCTAGGATCAGTTAATAACACATTCTTAGACTTAAATATTTTGTCATGTTACTGCACAAAGATTTAGAGGTGTATTTTAATAATGAGTTTAACTTCCAAAATCCAATAAGTCTAATTATAGTATGTATTTCTGTCATTCAACAGTATGAATAAGAAAAAAGTACTTCTAGCAAGGCTGCACTCCCCAGGGGGAGATCAAAGAGCCTGTCACTGAGTTCATGCCACTGAAAGTCCCTGTTCCCCTTACTAGGGCCCCCATTTGGAAACTGAGTCTAAGGGCTACATCTGAGCCTGGGTTTTATTTTATGTCCTTTCCATGCACTGTTCTTGGTTGGAGTATCTATCTCTGCAGGGCTCTCAGGGCTTAGTTTTTTTGGCTTTGTTGGTCTCCTTTTGGAGCTCCTGTTCCCTTCAGGTCTTCCTATCTCCGATTTCTTTCATAAAATTCCATGATGAGAGCTGATAGACTAGGGTCAAATAGAAGAGGAGGAGAAGAGGGAGGGAGAATGGGATTGGAAGGAGATGAGGGAGGGGGCCACAGCTGGGATACAAATTGAATAAATTGTAATAAATGATAATAATTTTTAAAAGTTTTAAAAAATACTAAAAAAAGAGAAAACACTTCTAAGTTATTTTGGTCTGCATCCTTATATAAACATATTGATTTTTTATTAAACTACTTGCCAAATCATATATGTAATGCCTAACCAGGCATTAAATTAAAATCTGTTTTCACTAAGTCCTATTTTATAGTATTTTGTGTAACTTTTTGCCAAGTTCAAGGCAAACATACAAAGATTTTATTCCTAATTGTTAACAAAGTGCATAAATTGAAGCTCTCAATTTACATAATTAGTATCCAAACATATTTTCTGAAAAGCATGTGTCCATTAAAAATTTCACTGCATTTAAATAATTTTACAGGTCAGTTTTTCTATATTGATTGTCTTATACTACTATTTTCTGCACTGTTATTTTTCCTTTCAGGAAAATGCTTTCAGCATTTTATTGTAGTGTCATTGGAATTTATTTATTAAGAGCTCGTGTAAAAAGCAGCTATTTCTATAGCTTAAGAAAGCCTTGAATTTAATGTGATACTGCTTCAGGCTTTTGAGTGCCTGTATTGCCAAGCACAATTTAAGATGCAACTTGTAAGACATCTAACAATAATAATTTTATTAAAATTTTATTTTTTAGTTAACACCCCTACCTATATATACTTAGTTTTAAAATATCACTAATACATACATATTCATATTTTTTATATATATATCAATATGTCTATTTTTTGATCAATAGATTTTTAAATATTTTTTAATATTTAGTTATTCACTTTATAATTCCATCTTAGTCTGCTTCCTCCTCTCTTTCCAGTTCCTCCCTTCTATCTCTCCCTCATCTCCTTATTCCTCCTCTTCTGCCCCTCAGAAAAGGGAGTCCACTCCACAAATCTACCCCAGCACATCTAGTTGCAACAGGACCGTGAAACTCATCTTTCACAGTGTACTCACAGGGCAGCCCCAATAGGGGGAAGTGATCAAAAGACATGCAACAGAGACCATGTCAGAGACAGCCCCCATGCCCTTTCCAGGGGATCCACATGGAGGCTAAGCTTCCCATTGGGTATATATGTGTGTGTGTAGAGGGCCTAGATCTAGTCTATGCATGGTCCATGGTTGGTGCTTCAGTCTCTGCAAGCTATTCTGGGCCCAGGTTAGTTGGGACTGTTGTTCTTCTGTTCCCTCCGGTCCTTCTATTCTCTCCTCCCCAGTCTTCTGTAAGGCTCCATGCACTCCAACAATTGTTTGGTTGTGAATCTCAGTTTCTGTTTCTATCCACTGCTGGGTGGAGCCTTTCAAAGGACTGCCACGGTGGGCTCCCATCTGCAGTCACAGTAGAGCATCATCAATAATTTCAGGGGTTGACTCTTTCTCATGGGGTGGGTCTCAGGTTGGGCCAGGCATTGGTTACACATTCCCTCAATCTCTGCTCTATCTTTATCCCTGCACATCCTGAAGGCAAGGTAAATTCTGGATAGAAATTTTTGTGGGTGGATTGGTGTTCCCCTCCCTCCACCAGGAGTCCTGTCTGGTTAGAGGGTGGTCTCCCCAGTCTCCATTTCCCTTGGCACTCAGCTAGGTTTATCCCCATATCCTCTCAGTGCCCACCTTGTTGCAGGTCTCCAGCTCGGGTCAGAGATGTGCCCACCCATGGTTTCTTTTCTCTCTGCAAACCCTCTGTCCTCCCACCCTTGCAATCCACAAATCTGACCCACATCCTCATTTCCCTTAGTGTTCCCTCTCTTATTTTGGACCCTTTCTTCATCCACTTCCAGTGAATATTCTTTCTTTCCTTCTGAGTGAGATTCTAGCATCCTGCCATGGAACCTGCTTGTTTCTTAGCTTCTTTGGGTCTGGAATTTTAATAAGATTAGCTTTTACTACATTGCTAATATCCGCTTAAGTGAGTACATACCAGGTATTTCTTTCTGGGTCTGAATTACCTTAATCAGTTGATTTTTTCTAGTCCAACATGTGCCTGCTAATTTCATGATTTCCTTCTTTTTAATATCTGAGTAGTATTCCATTGTGTAAATGCACCCTAATTTCTTTATCCATTCTTCAGGTGAGGGGAGTTCTGAGTTGTTTCCACTTTCTGGCTATTACAAATAGAGCTTCTATGAACAGAGTTGAGTAAATGTTCTTGTTGTATAGTGGAGCATCTTTTGGGTATATGCTTAACAGTGGTATAGCTGGTGTTTAGATAGATTTATCCCCAGTTTTATGAGAAAGTTCCTGATTGATTTCTAGAGGTGTACAACTTTAAATTCCCATAGGCAGTGGAGGAGGGTTCCCCTTTCTGAACATTCTCTACAGCCTGTTTTGTCATTTGAGATTTTTTCTTTTTTATTTATTACAATTTATTCACTTTGTATCCCAGCTGTAGCCCACGCCTTCATCCCCTCCCAATCCCTCTCTCCCTCCCTTATCTCTTCCTATGGCCCTCCCCTAGTCCACTGATAGTGGAGGTTCTCCTCCTTTCCATCTGACCCAAGCCTATCAGTTCTCATCAGGATTGTCTGCATTGTCTTCCTCTGTGGCCTGGTAGGGCTGCCTGCCCCCTCTCCTCAGGGGGATGTAATAAAAGAGCCAACCACTGAGTTCATGTCAGAGACAACCCCTGTCACCTGAGTTTTTAATCTTAGCCATTGAGACTGGTGTAAGATGGAATCGCAGAATCTTTTTGACTTGCATTCTCCTTTTTTTGTTAAATGAAAATATGGGGTCCTTTATTATTTAAACTACCACATTTTGCTGTCCAACTCCCAGAGACCTATAGCCATATCTTAATGACAAATACATTCATAGGACTGACTCTAAAGTGTCCTCAAAGTCTTTCATTCTCTCCATACAGTTTTAAGGTCTGACATCTAACTGAGACTTAAGGTAATCTCTTAGCTGTAACCTCTGTAAAAATAAAGCTTATTTGCTTTATACAATGGATCAAATGTACATTACCATTCCAAAATGGAGGAAATGGTTCATAGCAAGGAAATATTAAAAACTGAAACCAAAGACCAGCAGGTGAATTCCTCATCCTGTAACTCCATGTTCAGTGGCAAAGGACTTCAATGTTTCTTGCATTCCTGCTTTGGTGAATGCAATTAACTTCTCTCTGGGCAAGTTTCATCCTTTCTTTCTTTCTTTCTTTCTTTCTTTCTTTCTTTCTTTCTTTCTTTCTTTGTTTCTTTCTTTCTTTTTTTTGAATAATAACATTGTTCATTTCTTTAAGTGCTTCTCAGACATTCAAGATTCCTATGTGGAGAATTCTGTAACCCATTCTTTAACTTGGATTATTTGTCTTTTGTTATATAACTTCTTGATTTCTTTACATATTTTGGATATTAGCCTTTTGTCGGATATAGGGTTGGTGAAGATATTTCCCCAATATGTAGGCTGTTGTTTTGTTCTGCTGACGGTGTCCTGTTCAGGAAGTTGTCTCCTGGGCCAATCAGTTCAGGGCTCTTCCCCACTTTTTCTTCTAGAAGATTTAGTGTATCCAGTTTGTACTGAAGTATTTGATCTATTTGGATTTGAGTTTTGTGAAGGGTGACAAATATGGATCTATTTGAATTTTTTTTTTATGTAGACATCCAGTTAAACTTCTGTTGCAACATTTGTTGAAGATACTTTCTTTTTTCCATTGTATGTTTTGGCTTCTTTGTCCAAGATCAAGTGTTTGTAGGTGTGTGGGTTTATTTCTCAGTCTTTGATTCCAATTCCATTGTTAAACCAATCTGTTTCTGTCAGTAATACATAGTTTTGATTTTGATGGAGATAGCTCCAGAAGCTCTTTTATTATATAGGATAGGATAGTTTTAACTACTCTCAGTTGTTTTTTTTTTTTCATATGAAGTTAAGAATTGTTTTTTCAAGGTCTGTGAAGAATTGTGTTGGTATTTTGATTGAAATTAAATTGAATCTACAGATTGCTTTTGGTAAGGTGTACATTTTTATTATGTTACAGATCCATGAGCATGGGAGAACTTTCCATCTTCTTCAATTTTTTTTTCAAGAGACTTGAATTTTTTTTTTCACTTGCTTGGTTAGAGTCACACCTTTATATTATTTGTAGCTATTGTGAAGCCCTAAATTCTTTCTCATCCTGTTTGTCATTCCTGTGGAGGAAGACTATTGACTTTTTTTTTTTTTTAGTTAATTTTGTATCCAGCTACTTTGCTGAAGGTGTTTTTCTGCTGTAGGTGTTCTGTGGTAGAATTGTGGAGGTCACTAATCAATACTATCATATCATCTGCAAATAGTGACACTTTGACTTCTTCCTTCCCTATTTGTATCATCTTGATCCCCTTTTGTTGTCTTATTGTGCTAGCTAGAATTTCAAGAAATATACTGAAGATATGTGGAGAATGGGCAGCCTTGTGTTGTTCCTGAATCTAGTGAGATTGCTTTAAGTTTGTCTCCATTTAATTTGATGTTGTCTGTTGGAGTGCTGCATATTGGCTTCATTATATTTAGTATAAATATCAGGGACCTTGTATCCCTGATCCCCCAAAGACTTTTATTGTGAAATGGTGTTGGATTTTATCAAAGGCCTTTGTGCATCTAATGAAATGATTGTGTGTGTGTGTGTGTGTGTGTGTGTGTGTGTTCTTTCTTTTAGTTTGGTTGGATGACAGTGCTGTATTTTTTTTTTTTATGTTGAACCATCCCTGGTATGAAACTTACTTTATCATGGAAGATGAAGTATTTTATGTGTTTCTGGATTCATATTTGTGTGTGTGTGTGTGTGTGTCAAATCAGACATTAGCTGGTAATCCCATTGGCTTTGTGCAACAATTGCCCTAGCATATTTTGTTGGCAGGATAGCATTGTAGATCAAAGATTTGTGAGGTGGTTGGTGTATATATTTTTCTTTTAGTAGCCTGCAGAGTACCTTTCCATATCAAGACACTAGAAAATAGTGAAGTTTCTATGCAGACCCCAGTTTGATCTCTCCACATTCAACTGAGTTGTGTCAGTGTTGCTATGTATCATCTGAGAACAACCTATTATTTTTGCAATAATCTGTGGTGTTCAGAGATTTCCAGAGAAGCTTTTAGTCTACTGATAACTGTTCTTCCCATTTCTGTTTCCCACTATGCCTCAAGTCTACACATAAAACCCATTTTTTTGTGGATATAAATATGTTTTTGTTTTGGTCTCAGGTGTGGGATGTGGGACTGATTCAGATGGTCCACAGCAGCAGACTATTTGGTTTGTTTGGGCTCTGAGAGGAGCTCTTTGACAGCTGCAGATAGTTTAAATCTGAGGACTCTGGAGAGAATAAATGCCAGAGAACAGAGAAAGAACACGGTGGCTGCTGCTTCCTCCTTGCTGCTTCTGGTTGCTGTTGTGAGACAAGAAGTTGGGGATCTCATGACAAGAGGATTGGACTGGCTCCAAGGAACCCAAAAACCCTAACCTGCAGAAAGCAGCTAAGAGAACTGTGCCCCCCCCACTATACCTTTTTCTCTCCTACTTGGTGCTAGGGTATTGGAAGGGATTGGGGTAGAGTAGGGAGAAAAGGGTATAAGAAATGTAAATAAAAGTGTTTTTTGAAATGTACATCAACACTTATTATTCTATGTCTCCCTCCTAGGGATATCCCACTAGTCTCTTCCTCTATATCTAAACTCACAGTCTATAGATTATAGCTTACTTGTCATTTACTTAAACAATAATATCCACATACAGATAAATACTTATCATATTTATCTTTCTGGGTCTGAGTTACCTTACTGGGAATGAATTCTTTTTTTTTTATACCTTTTTCTGCCAATTTTATTCTGAGTTAAAAAACTAAAACAAAAAAATAACTAACTAAAAAGAAAAGCTGAATAATATTCCACTGTGTAAATATACCACATTTTTTATCTATTTTTTTTTTTGAGGGAAATCTAGGTTGCTTCCAATTTCTGGCTGTTGTGAATAGAGAAGCAATTAATATAGTTGATCAAATGTCCTCATGTTTGGATAAAGCATCCTTTTGGTATATATGTCCAACAGTTGTTCATCTGGATCTTGAACTAAATCATTCTTCCTCTTTCTGAGAAAACACCACACTGATTTCCACACTGGTTGTACAAGTTTGCACTCCCATGAACAATGAAGGCATGTTCCCTTTACTTCAGATGCTCAGCAGCATGGGCCATCACTTAAGTTACTGATATTAATCATTCTAATAGGTATAAGCTAGAATCTCAAAGTAGTTTTGATTTGCATCTTCCTGATGGCTAAGGATGTTGAAATTTTCTTTAAGTGTTTCTTTGCTATTTGAGATCCCTCTATTAAAATTCTCTCTTTAACTCTTTACCCCATTTTAGGATTGTTCAAGGTTCCTGAATAAACTGCATTGAAAATAGAATAAAATAAAATAAAATCTCTTTATTGCTTAAGTTCTTTATATATTTTGGATATAAGTACTCTGTTGGATATGGAGTTGGTAAAAAAATATTTTCCCATTCTGCCAGCTTGTCCTGTGTTTAATCGGTGGTATCTGCCTTACAGAAGCTTTTGAGTTTTATGAGGTCCCATTTATTAATTGTTGCTCTTAGTGTATGCTCTAATCGTGTTCTGTTCAGAAAGTCTTATCCCGTGAAAATGAGTTCAAGATTATTCCAAACTTTATCTTTTATCATTGTCAGTGTATATGTTTTATGTTTACATCTTTGATCCATGGAGTTGAGTTTTGTTCATTGTGAGGAATAGGGATCTATATGCGCTGACCTGCAGCTATCCATTTCTCCCAGCACCATTTGTTAAAGATACTGTCTTTTATTTCCAGCGTGTATTTCTGGCTTTCTCATCAAAACCACTTGCCCATAGGATCCTCCTTGTTGTTTAGCTTCTTTAGGGCTATAGATTTCAGTATGTTTATACTATAGTGTACGGCTAATATCCACTTCTAAGTAAGTATATATCATATGTGTCTTAAGGGCAAACAGGGCATCGGAAGTAGAAGACAGGAAGCAGGACCAGAGCCTTCCACAGAGGACCTCTGAAAGATTCTACCCACAAGGGTATCAAAGAAGATACTGAGACTCATAGCCAAACTTTGGGCAGAATACAGGTATACTTATGGAAGAAGAGGGAGATAGAAAGACCTGGAGGGGACAGGAACTCCACAAGGAGAACAACAGAGCCAAAAACCTGGGCCCAGGGGAGCCTGCAGAGACCAACACTCCAGTCAAGGACCATGCATGGAGAGGACCTAGACGCCCCTGTTCAAAGGAAGCTCATTGGCTGCTCAGTTTCCAAGTGGATTCCCTCGTAAGGGGTACAGGGGTTGTCTCTGACATGAACTCAGTAGCAGGCTCTTTGATCACCTCCCCCTGGGGAGTGCAGCCTTGCCAGGTCACAGAGGAATATGATGCAGCCAGCCTTGATGAGACCTGATAAGCTAGGGTCAGATAGAAGGGTAGGAAGTCCTCCCTTATCAGGGGACCAGGGAAAGGGCTAGGAGGAGAAGAGGGAGGGTGGGCAGGACTGGGAGGAGAGAAAGGAGGGGGCTGTGGCAGGGATACAAAGTGAATAAATTGTAATAAATAAATATATAAATAAAATAAAATTTAAAAAATTCTAGAATTAAAACAAAAAAAATTAGTTCTCCGTGTGTGCAGTTTTATAGCTAAGTCTTCTTGATTTCATTTATTGATGTGTCTGTTTTCTTACACCAAGGGTTTTAAATCACTTATTTACAAACAAAGCTCTTTCTTTCTACTTCTCTACTATGGTCTCCTGAGACTTCTTACTTATTTCTTGGGAAGGGAGACCTCCTCTTTTCTCTGGAAATTTGCCACTGATCTCCCAGGGCTTGGCTCTCTTTTCCAGGTCAACCCTGAAGACTGCTGAGAGCGTGGTGTTGACCTCCATCCAGCCAAGAACCCCCCCCACCCCTTCCCCGGAAATGGACCCACCTTCTGGCCAGCCAGGCCTTTGTCTCAGCAGACCTGAACTCAGGCCCTCCAAGCTGACCAGGCATGAGCTTTCACCCACACCCTTGCTGTTAATACAGCAGCTTATCCAAAGGGCTGTAAGCTTCCTTATCACCACAAGCTTTTGGAACTGCTGAGTTTCCACAGAAGTGTGGTACCAACAATATCATTTTATATCCAGTAGAAAACTTGTTTCCACCTCCCCCAGGGAGACCAGGAGCTTGGCCTGGCACTTGGGCCTCATCCTAAGCATTCTAGCCAACCCTGAGAGGAACAGAACCTTTCATCCCAGTGGTTCTCCTGTTCCTGTCTGGAAGCAAATAGCGCCTGGAGTGACCTGGCCTGCGGGAGAAACATGCATGTTTATTTCAAGCTCAGCAGTCTGACAGCCACACCACGGGGCAGCCCAGGCTACTGCTGGATGTGAAACCATACATTTGTGTGTTATATTCAGAAAATATAGCATACGTAAACACATGAAGACTTTGAAGTTTTTCTTTGTTCTAATATATGTTGGTTTCATCAGTGGAGTATTTCCCTAAACACATGGTTTTTAAGAAATTACTTTTATTTCCCATAGCTAGTAACACTTATTTGTGGCCATGCAATGGATGCCATTGTACAGCTTTTAGGCTGATCTCTATAAAGCAATATGTTGGAGAACATTATGCTCTCTCATTTCTTCTTCTGTTACACCTTAGAAATGTAAATTGTTATAGGTTACATTAGTGTATGACTAATCCAAAATTCTGGTGGGCAAAGCAAGAAGATATTAAGTTTAAGGACAGCCAGAAAATTCTTAAAAATAAAGGAAGGAAAGGAGAAACAAAGAAAGAAAGGAAGGAAGGAACAAGGAAGGAAGGAAAACTGGAACAAATGAACTAATGAATGGAAGAACAAGCCTGACATTATTATCCTGTTATTCAGCAATGCAGTCATAATAATTATTGGACATTTGTGAGATAGACTCATCCTCTCGTCTACTTTATAGTATCTTCTTTGGATTGCTAATTTTCAGATGACTTAGATGGAAAGAGGCTTCCATCTTAAGCTATTATTAGTGTTTGTCATTTTTTCCTCCTCCAAACATAACATGTTATTATGATCTTTAATGATTCTGTGACCTTGCTGCTCACCATGTGAATACATTGAAGTAACATCTTAAAATATAGGAATAACAATAAAATATCACTATTAAAATATTATAATTCTAAAATGAAGTTGAACAGTTGACAATAGTTAGCATATGCAAAGTGAAATGTGTTATAATAGTATTTGTTAAAATTCAAATGTGCAAGCCTAAACAAGCAGTTAGCAAATCTGTTCAAAATAGAGTATTTAACACAGGCATGGTGATGCATGGATCTAATCTTTGTATTTGGGAAGTGGAGACAAGAGGATTACAGTGAATTTGAGGTCGCCCTGCGCCGGACAGTGAATGCCTTAGGAGGCAGAGCAACACAGAGAGCTGACGTAAAAATGCCCGAGCGAAAGAAAACAAAGCACTGAATTTCAAGCTGCCTTGGTTCAAATTCTGAAACACCATATTATCACCTTTTACATTTCAGCAAATTACTGATATTCTTAAACCTCAATTTTCCTCTTTATAAAGGGAGATTAACAATAAATGTGACTCGAAGTATTATGATGATTACTTAAAAAATTTATACATGTAAGGGTTCCACAAGTGTTTCTGACATTGACGACAGGCACTCTCTAAGAATTAATAACGGGGCGGGAGCTTACCAGTGGGCAGCGTGTAAGTCAGCTTGCATTTGTACATTATTTAGGAAGCCAAAGCTCCCCCTTTCTCCTCTCTATCTACTTTGTTAGTGTGTTTTACCTAATACTTTGTGCTCTTCTGTCCTTTTAGTATTCCCATCTCTTTTTTTGTCTCTTTTTTTCTAAAGCTTCCTTTCTTGTCAGATGGCTGCTTATCCACCATGTACCTGATCACCATGCCAGATTAAACCATTTGGAGATTTTTCTTCTCTATTCCATTCTCATCCTATGAGTAGCTGATTTTTTTTTAACTCTAATATAATTGTCCTCAGACTTCAAAAATATAGTGTTATAATTAGCTTTTCCTTCTTTCCTGTTGTCTTTGGGACCGTCATATCTTCTCATGAAGTGAAAACATCATTTCTTGGGTTATATGAAAAATGTTAAAAAATTATCGGGTTGAGAGGCCTGCCAGGCTGACTTCAGCTTTGACAACGTGAACATTGTGAGTATCGTGGACACGCTTATTGACAACAATCACAAAGTCTCCACTCTCCAATATGATTCTAACCACAGCCAAGTGATTCCCAGTGTCAAGGCTGAAATGGAAAGTTTGTCATCAATAGTTAAGCTAACTAGATTTTGAGGAGCTGTATTCTACCAACACCCAACAATGTGGCACTGTAGAAAAATGTGTGGAATATAAAATGTATTTGTTACCTATGAGAAAGCCACAACCCACTTGAACTTTGTGACCAAAAGGTCATGCCATCATCTCTTTCTCTTCTTCTGATACCGCCATGTTTGAGCATGTTATGAGCGTGAGCCACAAACTCTCTGATGATTTTTTCAAATTCTTAATTAAAATCTTCTGTGTCAGCTCCTTAACATCCATAGCTAAGGTCATTCACAACAGCTTTGTCATCCTCATGGGAATCATGCCATAGCCCATACTATTTCTACCTCATTGATGACTCCTCAGGGAAATCTGTTATTATAGCTATGGGTCAGGCAAAACATCATTGCTACAGTGAGCATCAAGTAGTGGTGCCAAGGCTTTGAATAAAAATTTTCCAGAGCTGAAGAAGAAGCTCGTTGTCTGGCTTCCTGCCTACCCTCAGTATTACTATGCAATGAGTCTGACACGCTGCTTGAAGAAAACGATCAGTTATAATATCAATATGACAAAGCTGTCCTCAGAATGCCCTTAAAGGAATTCTGAGCTATACTGGGAACTAGGTTACCTCTCATGGCTTTAACAGCCATACCTACTTTTCTGTCTTTGACACTGCAACTGAAATCACCTCAGTGACCACTTTATCAAGCCCATTTACTGATAGGAAAACCAGTTTTGCTAGAGCAATATTGTGGCAGACTTCATGGCATATATATGGACTTCAAAGGAGTATAAGTCCCAGAAAACCTACTCCAGCAAGAACAGTAGAAGAAGACTGAGGTCTTTTTTTGTTAAAGAGTCCTTAGTCTAAAATCACTGAGCAAATTCCATCATAATTCTCATCCAGTATACCCAGAACCAGTAGAGGAGCTTATGGAGATCTATTCAACTGCACACCATCAACAAAACATACTCTCTACCAAAACACAAGTAATAATGTCATCACTTATGTTTTAGAATCAATGGAAGAATATCATATTTTAAGACATATTATTTACTAAAGGATTTCAATTAATATACTGTTCAAATGACATAGAACCCATTAAGAATACTTATTATTTACAGCAATGAAAGTCTTTGTAAATATAATTTATTAACCCAAATATTATATAGAGGAACAGACTTTAATCAAATCAGTCATGGACATTTAATACATCATACTCAAACTTACGCTGCTTCCTGCAATGATTGAACACATTTAAATAGTCTTTCAAAGTACAAGTTTATCATAGAAGTCAGGTGTATTATTAATGAGCTATGAAGATATCAAAAGTTTAAGATTTAACTTGTAGCTTTTAGATCCCATAAATATAAATTCTCTTGAAAATATTGATAAAAGTATTAGTTACAGACTATATCGTCTTCAAAGAATCTGTTTCCCTCCCTGGTTTTATTCAGGAATCCTAAAACTACTACTAAAATTGGATATCTACTAGATAAATGTGACTTTTTCACTGAAAGGAGCCTTTTTATTTTTCTAAAGCCTTACAAATAGCTACAAATTTACCAGTAAATATAGTCTAGGGATTTGAGACTACCTCTCTTAGCAGGTGTTTTCACAAGGCTGATTCTGAACTCTTTATTGCACAGCCTTTCTTTTTGCCAAGTTCTTCACAATAAAACTAATAGAAGCAAAGCTAATACATTTCAAATGGCCACAGGAATTCAAACAGAAAGGAGCAGCCTGAGGCAATGAGTTTTTTGAACATTGTTTTCTTTTTTTCTTCTAAATCTTTCAAAATGTTAGTCACAAGAGAAAAATATTGCCCTTCAAATTGTTCTACATTAGAATTCAACAAACCTAATCCTAGTATAATGCTATCTGAGCTGTTATTTATAAAATGTAAATAGAAACAACAATAAAAATCTGCTCAGTAAAACATATTATGGATATATAGCTATGTATATATAACTATAGATGCATGTGTCTCAAATTAAATAAAAAAAGAAATAAAATAGTATGCATTGACACACTTGTATTACACATAATGTTCCCTGAAACAAAATATCACTCTACATTTAATAATGTAGCAACTTGCAAAAGGTTGGCACTCACAAATTCAGCAAATCCTTTAATGTGCCGAGCACTGTTCCAATGCAATGTTTTTCCTGTCTACCATGGAATTACCTCTTCCTGCAGGAAAGAAACTTTGCTGAACAATGATTTTTATTCAAGTATCCCTATAATCTGCTTTGGAAGGATAAACAAGACTTTCTAGAGCTGGCCATAATATTAAAATCTTGCGCTAAGATTAATGGCATGATGGACATGTGTTAAGTGTGTGCAGGTACATATGGGTGCATGAATTTTTGTGGACACAGATGTGTGCACACATGAAGAAACAAAGTAAAATTCAGTGATATAAACAGCCCTATGTGACTGCTAATTGACACCAATCTCAGTTTCTGATGAAGCCTTAGAGATGGAGAATGTGCTTTTCTTGTTTTCCAATGAATGAGTCCAAATACTTAGCACCAATGCTAAGGTGGGGTGGAGACATGGCTCAGTCAGTAAAATGCTTGCTGCACAAGTTGAGGACTGAGTTTAGATCCACAGTACTTATGTAAAAGAGCCAAATGCTACATGTCACGATACTTGTCTGTAATGTTTGTGCTAAATAGAAACCATGTGAATCTAGTCATCGCTGGAATAAGAAAAGCTGAGTCTAGACTCAGTGATAGGGACTATCTCCAAACACAAAACAAGGAAAAAGTGAAAAAAGACATTCTGCTTGACCTCCGTTCTTAACATGAATGTTTATACTTATGTATGGTCTTCACATGAATCCATCCGTGTGTATATGTGTGTACACATACATACACCACACATGAACACATATGCAGGCAAACATGCATGCTAAAAGTAACTTTGATTAAAAAGAAAAATTTTGGCAGAAGATTTATACTTAAAAAACAAACAAACACAGAACTCTCAAAACTTTATTAAGTGCAAATCAGGATGACATAGACAGAAAGCAATTTGTCTGAAGTTTATATAGATGAAAGAATATTTATATATAATTTATCCAGGTGAGTTCTGCAATTCTCACATTTAAATAAGAAAAAAATTCCTTAATATCAAGAAAGTAAATAAACTACTTAGTATCACATGGTGAATATTTAATAAATCAGAATTAGAACCCTTATCAATTCAGCACCATTCTCTGAGGTTTCACAATAACTTATATGCTATTAGATGCATTTTTCATTGTTGTTCAATTATCTGTGTTTGGTATTAAGAAGATAAGCAATAGTCTTCCACAGGAAAAAGCATACCAAATAGTGATCCAATACCAAACAATCAGTCCTGAGGAGATGTACATACAAGTAATACTGTAACAAACTAAGGTGGCTGTATTTAGGAACACAGGGGTATGTATGCACACATACATGTAATGGTAGCTGAATAAAAAACAAACCACGAATTAGAAAAGAGAGAAATTCATCTGGGAAGCAAATGTCAGTTGGGAAATTACCTAGGTCAAATTTGCCTACCGGGGGATTGATTTGAGAGATTGATTATTAATTGATGGAAAAGGACATGGCCGAGTAAGTAACAAGCTCCTGAGTAAGGTGTCCTAGAGACTTATAATAAAGGTAGCTAAGAGTGAGTCAAAGAGCAAGCTAGCAAAGCAGCAATCTTCCATGGTTTCAAGTCCAGGGTACTGACTTCTGAGTTCTGCCTTGATTTTCTTTAATGATGGATAATGATTATTTGTAGGTCAGATAAATCATTTTCTCTCCTACGTTGCTTATGATCATCTCATTTAATCACAGCCACAGGGGGGAAAAACAGGAAGAGAAAATGATATCTTTGTATCTAAACAGGAAAGAACTATAATATTTTATGATTGTATTTAAAATTTAAGTGGAATAAAATGTCTGTAAGAATGGAGAAGAAAACAGAAAATCAATATAGTTGAAGATTCCCACATGAGAAAACATGTCTATCAAATTTGGGTTCGCAGTACTAGTTTCTCAGTCATAATTAATTCAGGTACCATGGTGGAAAAAGGAGTACAACACTTCTTATTTACAGTTTAGCTTCCATTCCCTTTACCAATCTAAGATTCTCACATATTATATTTTACCTGTTTTTTTTTCTTTCATATTAGATAAGCACTACAAAGAAAGCTTTACCTTCCCTTGTACCTATGCTATTCACTCTGGATGTATCTTTTCTAAACTTCTACAGAATATGACATAAAAGAGCCATGCGACTAAAATGGTTACTGGTGTATTCCTACTTACATATTCACACACTTCTCATTCTCCTACCCTTTCTAACCTGTGTTTCTTTCCTGTGACATTAGCAGTTTCCATTTCTTCCAGAAAGTAAGTGATGTCCAAGTGTATAATCTATGTTTCTGTAAACCTCTCCTAACTTTGCCTCAACTGTTTCAAGTAAGTCCAATCAATTTACACTCTCCTTTGTTTTGGGGTTCTCTCTCTCTCTCTCTGTTTCTCTGTCTCTCTATCTGTCTGAGTCTCTCTGTGTCTCGCTTTACATCTATTTCAACCTTACATTCATTTCATCTACTAAGTGACAAAATTTCTATATGCCAAGTGACAAAAAAATCTAAAATATCTGCTCAAAATTTTTCCTTCTTTTTATTCTGCACTTTCTCCTTCATGAGAACAAATTAATTTCTGAGTTCAATTGGTCATCACATACAAGCACATAAGAAATTTACATTACTAAGCTAAAAGTCCCCCTTGTCTTTCAGAATCACATATCCCACTGACAATTTGCCATCTTAATTTTAACTCTAAATATGTCAAACAGTAGAATCTGAATTAAATCACGAGTTTCAGAACTCTAATATTGTTTATAGCTCAGTGAAGCCATGAAATTCAGCTGTACCTTTGACATTGCTTTTCTTTGTATTTCTCTATGCCACAAGCACATTTATATCCTTATTGCTCCTTATGATACATTTAATATGAAAGCAGCCATTACCTGGAACATGTCAACAACCTAGGAATAAGGAGTTTTGAATGCTGGGCTTTGGTTTCTTAAACCACCTTACTGTATCTATAAATTATGTTATATTAAGGCTTTTCTCAAACTCAACATCAATTAGCTGTATATTATTTCTTTCAAAATACAGTATTGACTAAATCTGACTTAGTCTGTTCTAATACAAATACTTGTATCATGGGTGATGATATTAATAGTGTTACACCTAAATAGACTTGTAATAATTATTTGTCTATCTATCTAACTGTCTGTCTATTTCTTTACTGTTGGAATATCTATGATAAGAGGTCAATACAAAATTATAGGTTGGAACTTCAAACTTTTGTACAAACCTGAAAGGCACACGTAAATAATGAAGGAGTTAAGTTTTCTGCTAATTAATAAACTCAACATAATATTCAGGTCTTCTGAGAAGTGTTTTCCCAATGACAGCAGTCAGTAAGTGTTCTCAAGTAGAATTTAATAGCTAATTATTTTTCTTTTCTTTTCCTTTTTCTTTAAGAAAGAACAGTTTTCTGCAGAGATGACACCCCTCCACAATTACTTATCCAACTCAAAGTGGCCTGTCCTAATAACATATAGAAACAAGCAGCACTAAATATTCACTGAAACCTGCTCCGTCTATTTAGTGCCACTCGCATTGGGTGCAACAATAATAATTAAAGAAAAAAAGATAATGAATTTGAGGGTCCACTAGGAAGAGAAATTGGAAAAAGGAAATAAAAACAGCTGGAGTGTGCATGTGTTGTTGTTGTTGTGTGTGTGTGTGTGTGTGTGTGTGTGTTTGTATATGTGTGATTTTGTGTATGTGTGCATGTGTGTGTATGGATATGTGGGAGGTTGTGTGTGCATGTGTGTATGTGCAAGTATGATATTATTATGTTTTCATTAAGAATAAGATAAATTTGCTGCACAGATGTAGCCCATGGCAGTTTAGTGTCCAAGTGGCTTACATAGTGATGGGAAGAGGGACTGCCTCTGACATAAACTGATTGGCCTGCTCTTTGATCACCTCCTCCTGAGGGGGGAACAGCCTTACCAGGCCACAGAAGAAGACAATGCAGCCATTCCTGATGTGATCTGATAGACTAAGATCAGAAAGAAGGAGAGGAGGACCTCCCCTATCAGTGGACTTGGGGAGGAGCATGCATGCAGAAAGGGGAAGTAGGGTGGGATCTGGAGGGGAGGAGGGAGGGGCTTATAAGTAAGTATAAACCTCCAACCAAGACTGATCCTCCAACCAAGGACCATGCATGGAGATAACCTAGAACCCCTGCTCATATGGAGCCCATGGCAGCTCATTGTGCAAGTGGGTTCCCTAATATGGGTAACAGACTGTCTCTAACATGAACTTAGTGGCTGGGTTTTTGATCAACACCCCTCCTCACCCTGAGGGGATAGCAGCCTTACCAGGCCACAAAGGGAGAAAATGCAGCCAGTCCTGATGAGACCTGATAGGCTAGGGTCAGATGGAAAGGGAGGAAGACCTACTCTCAGTGGATTTGGGGAGCAGCGTGGAAGGAGATGACAGAGAGCAAGTGGGATTGGAAGGGGATGAGGGATGTGGCTACAGCTGGGATACAAAATGAATAAGCTGTAATTAATAAAAAAAATCATTTAAAAAACTAAAATGAAAAATAAGACTAAATTTTAAGAAAATTATCTGTATTATTCTAGCACTGAAGCATCTTTCCTTTTTTAAGAATGCTAGTTTCTTAATTATCATGATAACAATATCACTGACCATTTATTGTCTATTACTTAACACAAGTATCCATCTCTTTAACATAATCATATTGCACGATTTAAATACTATAATATTTAAATAAAGGCAAATTCTCAATGAAATTAGGACAGTACTGATTAATGGCATGCTCCTATATTTGCCAGAAGGTAAACAGAAAAGATGTTCCATTTAAAATGTGATTTCAGAATCTGCACGGATGATTCAATTGTTTGAATACTTGTTCTTCAAAAAAGGAGCTTTAGTTTGAATCCTTAGTTCCCTGGTTAAAAGGCCAAACATGTGGACACTAGGTCTCTGCATATGTGCCCTTTAGCTTGAGGTTTTTGTCAGACTCTGAACAGTGGGAGGAGGAGTTTGCCTGCTCTTTGGAACCTTTTTGTCCTTCTGTGTTGACTTGCCCAGCCTTGATATTAGAGTTTGTGCCTAGTCTTGTTGGAACTTGTTATGCTGTGTTTGATTGATATCCTGGGCGTCCTCTTTTTGAAGGGAAGCTGGAAAGCAGTGGATATGGGGGAGGTGAGTAATAAGGGGGACTTGGAGGAGTGAATGAAGGAGATTCTGCAGTCAGGATGTATTTTATAAGAGAAGAATAAATAAAAGAAAAAATGCCAAGAATGGAAGTATACGTCTGCAAACTCAGCACAAAATAGGGGATTCCCTTACTCTGCAAACCAGACACTGCAGACAAATGTGTAAGCTACATGTTAAGCGAAAGCCAATATTTTAGAAAAGAAAGGGAAACAACTGAGGAAAAAAAACAAAACAAAAGACAAAAGACAGTGTCAACATTTGGTCACCATGTCGGATTCCTACCACCTATACCATGTGCACACAAGCGTTTATTCATACAGCATGCACATGCTTTATCATAGATTTGTATGCATTGTATTAAGGCCAAAAT
Organism: Meriones unguiculatus; assembly: GCF_030254825.1. Classification (NCBI taxonomy): domain Eukaryota; kingdom Metazoa; phylum Chordata; class Mammalia; order Rodentia; family Muridae; genus Meriones; species Meriones unguiculatus. The sequence continues at coordinate 91,334,883 of NC_083357.1, read as the reverse complement.
TATGTAGCTAGACTGGTCATACATCTTAGGGGGAAATTCACTGATAATTATTCTGCTAAATGGACATCATTTTAATCCAATTCCTAACGACTGAATATTATGTCCATCGCTTAACAAATCTATCAGTCTTTATCAGACTAGCTTTCATTTACTGTAAATGGAGATTAGGGCAGAGTAGCACAACCTGGCAAATTGCACAGAATAAAGGGATAAAGAATTCTCAGCCCTAAGTGGGACATCTGGCTTTGGATGATGCCAAACAGTATCTTCTGGTCACAGTATGATAGCTGCACATGTGAGTTCAAAGTAGTTGTAACAGCATGCCCAAGATCTGTGAAAGTTCAAGCTGGGGGACTTTTTAATTAATTAAATTATTTGTTCAGTCTCCATGACCCTTGTTACTAGGGTTCTCAGCTAAAGTCACCCCATATTCTCCAAGAAGTTTACCTTGTCCTGTGTCTCCAGCTTGTCACGGAGATGTCTCTGACCATGTTTTCTCTTTCTGCATGCCTTCTGTCCTCCTGCTCTCCCCAGATCTGATCCTCACTCTCATTTCTCTCTGCATTTTCTGTCTTACCTTGTCTCTGAGATTCCATTTTGCACAGGTCAGAGTGGTTAAGACAAAAAATACTGAAAAGGACTTGGACAAAAAGAAGCACTCCTCCATTGCTGGTGGGAGTGCAAACTTGTACAACCACTTTGAAAATCAATCTGGTGCTTTCTCAAAAAATTGGGAATAGCTCTACCTCAAGACCCAGCTCTACCACCTCTGGGCATGGAGACAGAAGATGCTCCACCATACAAGAGTACACTTGCTCAACTACATTCATACCAGTTTTGTTCATGACAGTGAGAATCTGGAATCAGCCTCAACTAAAGAATAAAGAAATTGTGGTACAAAATGGAATATTATTTAGCTGTCAAAAATAAGGAAATCATGAAATTTACAAACAAATGGATGAAACTAGAAAATATCATCCTGAGATGACTCAGAGCCAGAAAGATGCACATGATATATACTCACTTATAAATGGATTTTAGCCATATAGTACAGGATAAACATACAATTCACAGACCCAAAGCAGATAAGTAACAAGGAGGATCCGAGGTGGATGATTAACTCTCATTCAGACGGGAAACAGACTAGCTAAGGAGCATTTTAATACAGAGGAGAGGTAAGGATGAGCTCCTTACCTAATGAACTATTCACAGTTGATACCTAATAGGGGTGCAGAGTTCGATTTTGAGGCCCTTTTAAGATACCAGCTCCACCGAATGACTACAAATCCAAGACTATGTGGACAGCACACATTGGGCTCTGTAGATGTGAAAAAAAAAATACTGTCAATTCAAAAATTTTAATTAATGAAAATGGAGTTGTATCTGATAGAATTTGCTGAATAAGTTAAATATGATTAAATCAAGTTACAGAAACTTCACAAAGAACTAATAGAAATAATGAAAAAGTGTATAAGGGATTGAATAAACTATTTAGTATTTAGGAATAAGATAAGCCCAAGACTTAAGTTGGTAAAGCTGTGGAAGGGACTGAAAATGAAATCGAACTAGTTTTCTAAGAAGTATACTTTAGGGTATCTAAATCTTACTTGTATTCCCATATAGTGTATTTAAAATCACTCACACACGTATACACCATGGTGTTTGTATTGAGTGTAGCCCTCATAGATTCATGTGCTTGAATGCTTGACACATGGGGAGTGTCACTATTAGGATGTATGTTGGAGTATGTGCAGCCTTGTTGGAGAAAGTATGTCACTATAGAGGTAATCTTTGAGATCACATATCTATGCTCAGGATCTGCTCAGTATAGAAGATAGTCTTCTGTTGCTGCCTGTGGTTTAAAGGTAGAACTCTTGGATCCCCAAGCATTACATCTGCCTGCAAGCTGCCATGATTCCACCCATGATGACAATGGAATAAACATCTGAAACTTTAAGTCGGCCCCAATTAAATGTTTATGAGTTGCCTCCATCATGCTGTGTCTCCTCCCTGAAATAAAATCTTAACTAAGACAGAAGATATTACCAGGAGTGAGGTTTTGCTATGATAAGACTGACCGTGCCTTTGATTGGAGGAATGTGGAGTTCAGGACTTAGGATTTGAAAAACAGTGGAATACTTTAAGTGGTGAATAATGAGCCTTGCCAGTAGGAGCATGGAAGACAGTGGTGCTGAAGATGACTTCAAGTGAGGGGGCCTGGTTAAGAGGTTTCAGAGGAAGTGGATCTTAGTATGTCCCCTCAAGTGTTCTTGTGATATTTATGCAAAAAATGTGGCTGCTTTTTCTCCCTTGTATGAAGAGTCTGCTTGAGTCTTACATGAAGAGATTTGGATTAATTGCACTGGCAAATGGAAGCTCAAAACAGCCTAGTACAGACTCTGTCCTGTGGTTCACTCTTATGAAGAATGTTTTACTGAAATGTATCAAGGTTAGATGAGGAAGGGAGGGAGTAAGGGAGGGCCTACATCTGGGAGACAAAGTGAATAAACTGAAGTTAATAAAAAAATTTTAAAAAATTAATTAAATTAAAAAGAAGAAGAAAGGAAAAATAAAAAAAAAATGTATTGTTCAAGGGTTAAAGTGGCACCAGGAGTGGAATGGGGCTAAATCCTGTGTTCAAGAAGAGAAACAGATTCAAGATATTAAATGAAACTTGGAGAATGGTGACCTGAGGGCAAGATTCTCACCCACCTAAGCTTCCATCTTGTGAAAATGAATGAAAGAAAGGCTTAGTTCCACACCTTGGCAGCACACACCTTTAATCCTAGCACTCAACAGACAGAGGCAATAAGATATCTGATTTGAAGGACAGCCTGGTTTACAGAGCAAGTATCTAGGACAGCTAACTTTAAGCAGTGAAGGAAAACAGTGGAAAACAGAAAGCTGGTGAAGATGTAGCTTGACAAGGGAAGCATATTCTTGCAACAGAACTTGGCTGCGTTGTCCACATGGTTCTGGCTTTAGAACCAATGATGGAATTTCTGTCTTTGACTAAGGAAAGGTGTTGATGCCAGGTTTGTGACAGAGTTATCTCTGGGTGGAGTCCTAGAGAGACTGCTATATGAAGCTGTGAAGGTAAGCTTGGATTGTCCTGGAGAAGCCATGATGTTTGAGATGCCAAAGCCATGGGAAAGCTGTGAATAGGGGAGTGGCACAAGCCCAAGGGAAAGAAGTGTGCTGAAGTCCACAAACCTGAAAGGAGTTGGGGATCTGAAGAATGTTTTGACCAGACATGGAGGTACAGAATTTGGAGCTTACCCCTGGTTTTGGGTCTTCCTTTGGTCCAGCATTTCTTCACTGTGCTCCCTTCCCTATGTATTGGAACAGTAATGTATAACCCTGTTTGATGATATGTTAGAAGTATGTGGTCTGCTTTTTGATCTTGATTTTATAGGGGTTTGCAGTTACAAGATTGCCTGAATCTCATAAGAGACTTGAAACTTTGGACCTCTAAACCTTGTTCAGACTGTGATAAATTCTGGGGACTTCTGAAGTTAGAATAAATGCATTTCGCATTACACTATGGCTATAAACCTATGGGGGCCAGGGTTCAGGAGTGTTGTTATTTTAAAAGGTTTGGAGCCCATAGACTCATGTGTTTTAATGGTTGGCCTGTAGGGAGGAGTGCTATTGTGTGTGCTACTAACAGTGTAGCTTTGCAGAAGGAAGTATGTCACTGTGGAACTTGTCATCAAGGCCTCATAGGTATGCTTAAGTTTACCCAGTATTGAAGACTGTCTCCCGCTCTGGTCTTCAGATCAAAATGTAGAGCTCATGATAGCTCAGTAACCAATTGGTTTCCCATAGCAAGGGGAACAGGGACTATTTCTGACATGAACTCAATGGCAGGCTCTTTGACTTCCCCACCTCCCAAGGGAGGAGCAGTCCTGCTAGGCCACAGAGGAGGACTTTGCAGACAGACCTGAAGATACCTGATAAAACAGGGTCAGATGAAAGGGGAGGAGGTCCTCCCCAATCAGTAGACTTGGAAAGGGGCAGGGAGGAGATGAGGGAGGGAGGGAGGGACTGGGAGGGAATGAGGGATTGGGACACGGCTGGGATACAGAGTTAATAAAATGTAACTGATAAGAAAAAAATAAAAAAAAAATGTAGAACTCTCAGCTCCTCAAGCACTATGTCTGCCAGCAAACTGCCATATTTCCCAACATGATGATAATGTACTAAACCTCTGAAACCGAGAAAATAAAGCAAGAAAGAAAACAAAAGAACAATAAAAACAATTAAATGTTTTCATTTTTAAGAGTTCCTTGGTCATGCTGTCTCTTCACAGCAATAAAATCCTAACTAAGAAACGTATATAATTTTCTTTGAAACAAAAAATAAAACAAGTAAATTACAAAAGTAAAGTGAATATTAAAAGTTTTTTTTTTTTTTTGTTTCAGTATTTTTATGATAATTTCTTTCCAAAGGCCTAATTAGATGCTGGGCCTAGCACAAACTTTTTACCCCAGATACTTAAAGGCTGTCAAGGGAATGACAAGTTCAAGTCTGTGTTGGCATCAAAGTAGGATCAGGGCAAGCTCAGTGAGACATAGTGTCAAAATACAAAGGAAAAGAGGAACTAGAAATACATTTCAATAGTAGTGTGCTTCCAAGTACTACAATAAGAGGGGCCAGCGGGAGAGATGCTCAGCAGACAATTCTAATAAATGATTTATCCTGGATTTTTGTGCTAATTAATTTCTTTATCTCATCTCACTTCCCCCCTTCATTGCATGATGAGCAATTTTTATAGTATTAATATTTTATTAAGTTCAAGTTCCTATGCAATGTTTTGATATATATATATATATAGGTAGTCATTACCTTTCAGTTGTCTGTGCATGTCTTGTCTGCTTCTGAGTTAAAAGTTTAAAAGGGAAATTATCATCAGAGTCTTGGTTGCAGTTTTTACTATTGCTCGGGAGAAGAGAAAGGGAAATCCCTGGTCACATTATCTAATCAAGTGTTTATGAAGGGGGAAGCTTTTAGCATGTGGTGACAAAGAACACATTCTGGTTTAGACAAGGTGCTTCTTCTACTGTTGTATTCTCCTTACATTATTGAAATATTTGCTTTACCAGGGATACAAAGTGAATAAACTGTAATCAATCAAAAATTAATTAATTTAAAAGCAGATACTGCTGTTTCCAAGTGTGTAAAGGGATTCCCTGTTAACAGCCTTGCTGTTTAGTATGAACCATTGGTCAGGTTTTGTTTCTGGGTGCTTCCTCTCAAGTACCAACTATCTCTAGGAGGAGAAGCGATTTACAGGGTCACATCACTGGAAACACAAGGGGATTGCACTGCAGAGGTCAACCCAAGAAACATTTTGCTGTTTTTGACAGGTTCTTTTCTGCTCTGCAGACACTTGGCAACCTGATGAAATCAAGAAGCAGTATTCTACCATAAAATGCATACAATTATTCTCTATGAATTATACCTCTAAAACATTCCAGTTTCTATCCCTCCCTCAGTCTGGCTTTTTATAATTCTACTGGCTTGTTTTTATCAAGCCAGTATTTACCACTTTTGGGTACTTGATTGCAATTTCAAAGTTTGATAAATAATCATTTACAGAGTCCAAAGATGGCTAGTTCTTGTATATTTTACTTTTTGGAATTTTTGTTCTATTCATAGAACTCTGAAGCCTTCATTACTTACTTTTAAATCAAGAACTTCTTCTCTCTTCTTTCATAAGATTCCCTGTACTCTGCCCAAAGATTGGCTATGAGTATCAACATCTGCCTCCATACTCTGCAGGGTAGAGCCTTTCAGAGGCCCTCTGTGGTAGGCTCCTGTCCTGTTCCCTGTTTTCTCCCTAATCCAATGTCCATCCTCTTTGCCTTTCTGAATGGCGATTGAGCATCTTATCCAGAGTCCTCCTTCCTGATTAGCTTCCTTAGGTGTACAGATTTTAGTATGTTTATCCTATATTATATGTCTAGTATCTAGTATGAGTGAGTATATACCGTGTGTGTTTTTCTGTTTCTGGAAAGGACAGGAGCTCCACAAGGACAGCAACAGATCCTAAAAGTCTGGGCACAGGGGTCTTTTCTGAAACTGATACTCCAGCCAAGGACCACTCATGGAGATGGCCTGGAACCCCTGCACAGAGGTAGCCCATGACAGTTCAGTCTCCAAGTGGGTTCCATAGTAATGGGTACAGGGACTGTCTCTGACATGAACTGACTGGCCTGCCCTTTGATCACCTCCCCCTGAGGTGGGAGTAGCCTTACCAGGCCACAGAAGAAGACAATGCAGCCACTCCTGATGAGACCTGATAGACTAGGGACAGAGGGAAGGGGAGGATGACCTCCCGTTTCAGTGGACTGGGCGAGGGACAAGGGTGGGGAAGAGGAAGTGTGGGATTGGGAGGGGAGAAGAGAGAGAAGTACAGGGGGATACAAAGTGAATAAACTGTAATTAATAAAAATAATTTTAAAGAAGAAAAAATAGAACTTCCTCCCCAACCTCACTTTTTTCTTTTTTTAATTTTAATTTATTTTTATTAATTACAGTTTATTCACTTTGTATCCCAGCTGTAGCCCCCTCCTCCATCCCTTCCCAATCCCAGCCTCCTTCCCTCTTCTTCTCCTATGCTCCTCCCCCATTTCAATTTTTTTTGTTTGGATTTTTTTTCTTTTATTGTTTTTTTTTTTTGAATTTTATTTTTTTCTTATCAGTTACATTTTATTAACTCTGTATCCCAGCTGTGTCCTGATCCCTCATTCCCTCCCACTCCCTCCCTCCCCCCTCATCTCCACCGTGCTCCTTTCCAAGTCCACTGATGGGGGGGACCTCCTCCCCATTCATCTGATCCTGTTTTATCAGGTATCTTCAGGACTGGCTGCAAAGCCCTCCTCTGTGGCCTAACAGGACTGCTCCTCCCTTGAGGGGTGGGGAGGCCAAACCCAATTATAGGGAAGGTTCTCCTCTTCCATCTGACCTTAGCTTATCAGGTCTCATTTGAACTGGCCGCATTGTCATCCTCTGTGGGTTGGCAAGGCTGCTCCCCCCTCAGAAGGAGGTGATCAAAGAACCAGGCCATGAGTTCATGTCAGAGACTGTTCCTGTTCCTATTACTGGGAACCCTCTTGGAAACTGAGCTACCATGGGCTATATCTGTGAAGGGGATCTAGGTTATCTCCATGCCAACCTCACGTTTATAAAGACAGACCTTAGTATATTGCTTAGGGGACATTTCCTTCATCACTGGCTTTTTTCTTCTGCATGTTAAAAATTTTCACCTTGAACCTGGCTGATAAGAGCTTCAGTGCTCATAATAACTTCTGATTTATCATTTCACTTTATTCCCTCATTACTTATGTAGCTTCATTAATAATTTTAAGCAGCAGATTTTGTTGTTTTAAAGAGTAAGGTCTGTTTATCTTATTTGCAAAGTAGAAGTCAATTTACATCCATCACTTATAGTTCATTATTCCTCTTCTCCATGTTCTCCGTTTTTTATTTGCCTTGGTAATATTATTTGATAGTTTTAACAATTCTCTTTCATCACAGCCTAAATGGAAACACACACACACCTGACTGTTTGCTTTATATAAATAGCCTGCACTTTTGCAAACATTCTCAGAATGTACCCTGTTAATCCCTTTGACACTTTTCTGGTGATGTCTTTGGTTAATACCTGCATGATCATGAACCTAACATTTACCCTCTTTTAGTTGCAAGCATCTTCAATCCAATGCTGATAACATTCCCTTTCTACAGCATTTGGAACATGTCTGTTGTGTTAATCCATTGCCAGGTGATGCTTTAGATCTTGGGATTTAGATCTTGAGATTTCAAAAGAGGTCTTAATAGGTGAAAAACAAGCCTTGCAACCTTCCGGTTTCCTTCTAGTAAAACAAAGCAAAGCAAAATAAACAAAAAAACAGAACCTTCAAACTGCATTAGCAAGCTTATTAACAGGTGCATATATTCAACAAAATATGGCAAGTAGGAAATAGATGAATAAAGCCTAGCAAAACAAAGATTTCCTTTCCTCTAGGGGAAACAAGCTTGAACTCAAAATTCAAATTGTACTAAAAAGGTTCTCAATGTCGTCACTCTATAACTGTCTTTTTTGCTTTTATGCATTTTTAAGACTAATTACAAAGTTCTATTTTGAAGACTTATTATATGAGCATAGGGTACAATGTGAATGCACCATTTTATTTTAATTAGAAATAAATTCCTTTAATTAAATTCCTTTAATTTATTGTTTAAAGGAATTTTAACTGAGAGAAAATTATCTCAACCGAGTTAAATGATTTTTTTTCTTACCCTTTCATATAAGTAATCTAAGCTCCTGTGGCTTTTAAAACATCCACACACGAATCCAAATACATTTGTATATTCAAATACGAAATGAAAATATACATAGTACAATGATGTTAATTAACATTATTGGTGCTTTCATTCACATCAAAACAGCTTCTTTTAACATATTTTTCTTGCTCTGTAACATATACCTAGAATTAATACATATTCGTCAATAACATTCAAGTTGTAAATATCAAGTTGTAAATATTGGTGACTATAACATGGTCACCAATTAAAATTAAAACTAAAATCAATCATTACTTCTAATATTGATGAATCTACGGTATTATATTTTTGTAGAGGAGAGTAGTGCAAATCCTTTCAAATTTAGACTGAAGTTTAAACAATATTCCAATTTTAAATTAAAAACCTTTCCCAATTCCTTGAGTTAAAATAGGTACTTCTCTAAATTAGCAGAACTTTTCAACCATAAAAAAGAGCCAGCAACTTTCAAGTAAGCATTACAGAGGCTCAGGTATGTTTTAACTAAAAGGAATGTGCTGTTAAATCGTGCTCAGCCCTAATTAAAAAGGCCTTAGGATAATGTAACTTCTAGTGAGAGTTGATAAGAATCAGAATCAAAAATAGAAAGCAATAAAAACATCTTTAACATAAAACAAAGACAATACCGCCTAGCCTATAATGAATGTAGTACAAAACTTGAACTAACTTCCACATTTTTAACTTTAAGGCTAATTAAGAAAAGTTTCTAGGGGTGAGTAAAGAGAAATGTTAACTTTTAATGACTAACTGTTGCTAGAAAGAATATTCAATGAATAAAAGTATGCAATTAAAATAAAATGTAGAAATATACAATGAAAAAGCATAATCTTGCTCAATTTATAATTTAGTTTTTCTCTTCAGTATTCAACATATAATATATACTCAAAATTTGTAAAGTTGCTGCCTGTCAGAAAAGGTTCTATATAAAACAGAGAAAAGAGAAAGCTAAGGAGAAAAATCATTTAAAATATTTATGTCCTCTTGAGTCCAGCTCACCCCACAGAAACTATGGTCTGTAACAAAAGTTAGTAAAAATAGCTATTGTACTGTTCATTTTTTTGATGAATGAACACTGCTTCAAACACATAAATTACTCAGAATTGTGGCAAATATACTTTCTGAACATATATATATATGCAGAAAATGCAACTCCACAATCATGAGACATAACATTTTCATTTCACAGATCCACCTTCAGTGAATAACTTTTGATTTGAACTAAAAGAATTGAAAAATTAGCAACAAACAAGTTTTATCTCAGAGTTTATTAACATACCTCTCATATAATTATGATTCTTCCAATCTTCCACACTGGATGGTAAAGGCTTTGTGATTTATGACAAGCTTTAGTAAATGTTTCCTACTCCTTCTGCAGGGACTAGGGACACCATGATCTCTGGGATCCCTATTTAGTCGAATCTGTGGATAAAAAAAGAAAAGTGAGGTGGATATCAACGATATTCAAGAAGGTATAATTCTTTCCTCTCTGACCTCAGTCAAAGCTAAGCTGTGAAATGGCATGAAGACATTTCTGTTCCTCTGTGAATAAATCCTATCTTGTTACACTGTCTTCTAAAACCTGACACAAAGTTATCATGTTTGCAAAAAACCCTGAAAAATTACTAGAATATGGCCGTTGCACTGGCAAGGGATCATATCCAAAGACTTTCTAGGTCTATATGATCATGCTTTAATGCTGACATGATCTGGATTATAGTATGATCATATTTCAGTGTAGTTAAAAATAAAAAGATCTTGTAAGCTTTAGCGGTAATAAAGTTTGTTAAAAGCTCTAGGGCTCAATGACCAAAAACTTCTTAGGGGACTTTATTCTTTGATAAAACATTGCAGATTTTATAAAATAAGAGCATATGAGGTTTTTTTTTTTAAAAACAAATGAAAAAAATAATAAACTGTATATCAGTAGATGGTTGACTTAACACTAGTTCTAAACCAATAACTTCCTGGAAGATGGCAAGTTCTCTAGCCAGAAAAAAAAAATCTACATCTTCCCTTTATGTTTGACACCACTGAGCCTTTAGGAAACTCTCATATACAGTGTATCTATAATTATAACCATGCATCCCATACATTGCAAGTATAAATACTGTGAATTTGTTCCTTAAAAACATAACCAGTGTCCTCTGAACATCTAGGCCCTAAAGAAATGTTTACAAACTCATGATTGTGGTTGTGTAAACTCTGCAATTTCCCACAATGTATGACATACATTTCTAGATTTTTGAAGTGCCAAGGAGTTTCATTATTGTGTACAATATACTCAAAATATATTCGCTAATCCCATTTTTCCATCAACATTTATATTTATTCACTTGATAGCCTATTCAGAGCCCCCTCCCTCCTCTCCATCCAGTCCTCCCCTCACACTCCTCTCTCCCCATTCCTCACTCAGCTTCTCCTCAGAGAAAAGAAGGACCACCATGGTTAACAATCCACGCTGGTTTATCCAGTCTCAGCAGGACTAAGCACATCATTCCTCCCCACCCCCCGCCCCAGAGGCCAAATAAGTCATCTCAGCTAGAGGAAAGTGATTCATAGGTAGGCAACAGGGTCAGAGACAGCCCCCACTTAATTGTTAGGGAGCCACAGGAAGAACAAGCTGAACATCTTTTATAGATGTGTAGGAGGACTAGGTTCATCCCATGCAAGCTCTTTCATTGTTGGTTCAATCTCTGTTAGACTCTTTACTAAGTAGGTCTTCTTGTGGTGTCTTTGACCCCTCCATTTCCCTCACTCTTTCACAAAACTTCCAAGCTTTTATGATTGTACCATTTTTTTTTTAAAGACTGACTTTTAAAAAGTTATGTACATATCAAATTTTACACATTAGGATGAACTGGTTTTTATTCTCACATTTTAATGAAAGACAATTAAAATATTTGGTTTGCAACGTCCTGTTTTAATAAATATTTTGGTTAGGTAGATTTGAAAATTATTTTTCTAAAGCAACAAACTCAACATATATAATCACTACCATTACTCTTTGTGCTGTTCTTTTTGCTGGATAAATTAAAACAAGCCACAAAGAAACAACCACAAATAGAGCTCTAGAACCCTGACACAGAAATGCATAGATTAGACCCTGCTTCACCATGAAATCAAGGCATTGTTTTGTTTCTACATCACTGTACATTTTCAGATGTAGAGTTCTTTTTTAAAAAATTAATAATTTTGAAGGGAATTATGGAAAAGCAAGCATTAGGTTATCAAATATTCTTATAAAAATAACTTACATGTACCTAAGAAGCTTTTGAATTTTAACTTTGTTAATCCCATTGGACAATGGAGAAGTTTTGGCACCGAGGCTCCACTAATCTCCAGCTCTTACTATGCTCAACAGACTAAATGACCTGCTGGCTGTCATCACTTTTGCAGGCTCAGAGGAATCCATAATATTGAAGCCTGCACATCCTAAATCTAATCATTTCATTTTTTTTTTCATTAAAGTGTTTCAAGATTTTGAAGAAAATACAGTTTCTTTTCCTACCTTGAAAAGGTCATAGTTTTACATATAAAATATGTAAGATATTTATTTTTTAAAAAAAATTATATAAGAAAATTGAATAGAGCAGTGTGAAGAAGCAGCAAGAATGACCTTCATGAATCAAATCTTCAAGCAGCTGCTTTTCTGTGTTTAGGAACTATGGCCCTGGCTGCTGCCATACTGAAAAGAAAGGATACAAAGCCAAGATGAAGAACAAGCCAGAGAGAAGTTCTGAAATAGGAAAAGGAAAGAAAGGATGTGATGCTACTATATTCTCTAACAGTTCCGTTATTATATAGTTCTTTGAAATCATGCTCAGGGGCAAAGTTTGCTATGTTGTCTGGATTTGCTCATAAGTAAATATTCCTATTGAACAGTTTCCTTGCATTTGGGCATATAAAGCATAAAGCACATATATTTTCAAAAAATGCCTACCCGTTTAACTTTGATCACGAAATAGGAAGATAGATAAATTAAAATTTCCTAGGCACTAGAAAGTGGTGAAGGTAAGGAAAACATGGAGATACATTGCACACGTTGAAACATTTTAGCATAAGGGGCTCCTTTAATATTTTCTACTTATGACAGCTTTTTGCCTGAGACGTTTTACACATCTTTGGTAGTATAAGCATATGAAAAGATATATAAATCAAACATTTAGTACTAACAAGTCATGAAGGAAATAATTTTTAAATAGTTCCTTGGCATATACATAATTTTACCACTTATTAAAAATGGGAGCAAATTTGCATTTTGATGAGATGGGTATGCTCATTTATTTTTTTTTACATAAAGAATTAAATGTTGGCTGAATATTTGGCACTAAAGAATGTAGAAAATCTCAATATTTTTGTCAGAGTTGACAGATATTTATTTTATTTAATAATTTCTATGCCATTTTGCATAAATTAATAGTGTAAATTGGCAACAGTATATTTAATGTCATTTTATTAGTTTTTGGAATTCTGGTCTAATCTTAACAAGAATCATTTACTGATTTTTTTATTATATATATATCAGTAACTCAAATAAAAACACATTAAATCAAACATTCTAATAAGTCCAATACATTCATATACTAATTTGATACACACAGAAAAAAGAATCTGGGGAAATAATTAAAAACATTCTTTTCCATAATTGGTATGCTTTATGAGAACAGACAGTTCCATATGTTCAGTGTAAACACTGAAGTTCATAGAATGTAGTGGTCTTAAACCCAAGTAGAGTTGTTTTAGCCAGGATTCAGTGACATTGTCCAGTGTGGCCACACATCAATCACAGTGTGTTCCTTATTTGCATGTAGGAGCAAGGCTGTAATGAAATCTCATTGTGGAACAAAGGCAAGCATTTCCAGAAACATTGTGAATTCATCACCCATTTGATTTTATATTAGCATTTGGTTATGTCAAAAACATTTTAATTTGACAATATTTTAAACCCCGTATTTACTTATATTACCCCAATCTGATTGGCCTGCCCTTTGATCACCTTCCCCTGAGGAGAGAGCAGTCTTACCAGGCCACAGAGGAAGACAATGCAGCCACTCCTGATGAGACCTGATAGACTAGGGTCAGAGGGAAGGCGGGGAGGACCTCCTTTTTTAGTGGACTGGGAGAGGGACACAGGTGGGGAAGAGTAAGGGTGGGATTGGGAAGGGAGGAGGACGGGAAGTACAGGAGGGATATAAAGTGAATAAACTCTAATTAATAAAAATAATTTTAAAAAAGAACCTATAAGATTTTAGGGTAGGTAGATCTTTCAAAATCTCAATTCAAATCAAAACAGAAATAAAATATCAGACTTTTATTTTAAAGAACATATATATATTAATTGAATTTAGCTTTAAAAAACTTACATTAGTCTAATAGCCACTTATACTAGACATATAGCATAGATTAAACATACTAACCTGTAAACAACCCAGATGTTCCTCAACTGAGGAATGGATACAGAAATTGTGGTACATTTACCATGGAATTCTACTAAGCAATTAAAAACAAGGAAATCATGAAATTTGCAGGCAAATGGTGAGAACCAGAAAAGATCATCCTGATTGAGGTATCAAAGAAAGAGAAAGACACACACGGTATGTACTCACTTATAAGTGGATACTAGACATATAATATAGGATAAACCTGCAAAGATCTGTACACCTAAAGAAGTTAACTAGGAGGAGGACCCTGGGTATGGTGATCAATCCTCACTCAGAAAGGCAAACAGGACATTGGAAGAAGGAGAAGACAAGTAACAGGACAGGAGCCTACCACAGAGGGCCTCTGAATGACTCTATCCAGCAGTGTATCAAAGCAGATACTGAGACTCATAAACAAATTTTGGGCAGAGTGCAGGGAATCTTAGTAAAGAAGGAGGAGATAGTAAGACCTGGAGAGGACAGTAGCTCTACAAGGAGAGCAACAGAACCAAAATATCTGAGCAAAGGGATGTTTTCTGAGACTGATCCTCCACCCAAGGACTATTCATGAATATCACCTAGAACACCTGCTCAGATGTAGCCCATGGGTAGCTCAGTCTCCATGGGTGTCTTCAAGTAAGGGAAGGAGGGGCAGACTCTGGCATGAATTTGGTTGCTTGCTCTTTGGTCACCTCCCCCTGACAAGGTGGCATAACTAGACCACAGAGAAAGAGGATCCAGATAGACCTGATAGACTATGGTCAAATAGTTGGGGAAGAGGACTTCCCTATCAATGGACTAGAGGAGGGACAAAGGGGGAGAAGAGGGAGAAAGAGTGGGAGCAGGAGGAGATGAGAGAGGGCCTACAGGCTGGATAGAAAGTGAATAAAGTGTAATAATGAAAAAACAGAAGATAATAATAATAATAAAGAAAAAACTTACATTTGATATGTGAATTGAAAAATAAGTAAACTTTTAAGTTACTTTATTGTTGTTTATTGTTTTTTTTTTTTTTTTTTTTTCAATTTGACATAGCTAGAGTTAGCTGGAAAGTGGAATCCTAAACTGAGAAATTACATCAGGTGGATTGGCCTTAGTGGCTGATGCCTGTGTCATCTTCTAGCCCCAAGTGGGTAGTGGCATGACTGGGGGTGTAAGCATGAGCTGAGTAAAAAGCTGGATGATAAGGCTGTAGCTCCTGATGTTTGTAGGAGACACAGTTGCAGAGCACACTCCCTGATTCCCTGGCAGTTACATTCTTTCAGCTCCATCTTTCACAGTGTTTGTGAACCTTCTATGTAGGTAGCCCGTGAGGGCTAAGCTCCACCACTCTTCTGTTTGATTAGTTGTAGTATTGAAGACAGGCTTCTGTATTCACTGCAGAAACTGAGTCAGGGCATAGACCCAGCAGCTGGCTGGTAGCCCAATAGAATTTTTTTTTTTTCCTGAGGACAACTTTCCAGGGCTTCCATTGATAGTATATGACTGAGGGGCCAGAATTATGTTGCTAGCATCTGGCCAGTGCTCATAGCTTCCTGGAGTGAACTTACATCCATTTATGTAAGTGGGGGTTACAGAGTAAGTAGGCTATATGGTTCTTAGCTCTAGTGGGTTCTTTCCACTGGTAGTGACAGAGTGTCTAAAACTGAAAGAATCGGGGGGCAGAGAAAAAGACCACATACATACACACTTACACTTGATGAAGTAAGACAGGCTGCAACAGGCAGGTTCCAACAAGCTACTGTTTTCCAGATTCTCTTTACACACACACAAATACATACACAATCATACATATCTACATATTACGTGGATGGAAATGGATTCCAGCCTTACCAGCTACTATACACACACACATATATACATGTATACAGTTGCTGGATGAAACAATCCCCAAAGAGTACCCTGCAAACCATACTTTTATTTTTTTTTCCCACTTTTATTTTTGCTGGTATATATATATACCAGCAAAATCTTCTAAACATTACAAAAACCTCAAGGTTGTTACATTCTATTTTTTTCTTTAAGTAAACCATTACCATGAGTATAAATAAGAAAAACATGTTCCCAATACCTTTACATGATAAAATGTTTTATTAGTATTATAGGTGAAGAACAAATATGAAAAAAAGTTATTCTCAAAAATCCATATACATTTGTAACCAAGAAACTTGTTTATACATTAGTGTGAGCAGGGATCCAAGATGACAGCACCAGGAAGATACTGTTTCTTACCAGCAGGACAGCAGGGACTGCATAGTGACCAACAGACAGAACTCTGGGCCCTAAAATACCAGCGATTGTGTTTCCCATGTGAGAGGAAACCCCAGTTTCAGATCACCCAACTCAACAGTGTGAGCAAGCAAGGTAACTTCTCAGCTCAGAAAGCTGAGGACAAAAACTAGTATAAATTGTCATTTCAGTCATGGGTCCAACTTGAGAGTGTCATGTCAGCCAGTGCTATTCTGGGCTATTGTCTTTGCTTGCCAACCTTAAAAAGTCCCTGGCTTTTCTATTTAGTGTGTATTTTTCTCAACTTCATGTTGTTCATTTGACTTTCTACATCAGAGTCACTAGCAGAAACATCTTTACTTAACCTTGCTAAACACTCTATTTTTCCAAATTCTTTCTATAGGTAGTGGTCATTGCTTGCAATCTACATCTGTACGTTCTTCTCAAGGGTGGTGGCTGAATCTTTAATCTGCTCCAGAAGCAATGCCTGACTGAGATCAAGCACTGTTACTGTGAGTGCCGGTGATACTGCCCAGGGAGGGGCTGAAAACCTCCTCAGAGTTTTCATACAACTCACATATTATGAAAGATGTGTGACCATAAGGGCAATCAGAGCTATGCTCCACAACAGCATGAAATCCTCAGGCCTTGTAGTCTTCAGGACTGTGCCTTTCTGAAACAAACTCATGATTGTGTTAACCAGTGAGCTGCATTCTAAAGGGTTTTGCTTTTCTCCTGCATGGCTCCCGACATGTTCTCTGTAGAAGTCTGTCTATTGTAAACAGAAGTTTTCTTGATAAAGAGTAAGGACAATTTGCCTCTGCATGTACTAAGAAAATGTTTTGGTTGGTGTTAGGGATTATACTGGTGTAGTGAAGCTCGTTGTAGGCTGTTCTCTAAAATCAACCAAGTCTGACCCACATAACTGCCGAACCGTGAACTGAACAAGGACAACAGTAGAGATGACATAGTGGATGGAGCCAAAATGGCCTCAACCTTACACAAAGAATTACAGTCCCTCTGATTTTAAAATGGCTGGTGTATAAATTCAGTTGGTCCTCTCCTGCCAACTCTATGCTGTAAATCCTGGATTTCAGAAGTCACTCCTGAAAAAGTAAGTCCCTTCAACACATTTTAATTTTAAGTCTATTCTTTTAGCAGAACAGTATTTGGTTTTCCCTCTCTCCCTGACCTATCTGCTCTCAAGGCTTTGGTCACTTGAGCATTGTCAGTAATGGGTTCTATCTCATGATGGGTACCTTAAGTTGTTTGCTTACTCTGAACATGCTATTACAATTGAGGTTATTCAACATGAATGCTTTCTAACTCCAGAGATCAACCATTAGAAGTATTTGATTCTTTCTATGGTCTTAGATCCATGTTGTGGAGAATTCATTCACTGTTATTATTATTTTTTTTTTTAATCTTTAAAAATTTTCTTTTATTTATTTATTTTTTTTCAATGCAGTTTATTCAGGAACCTTGAACAATCCTAGGACCCTGGGGAAAGCTAGCCCACAGCTTAAATAGCCTCTGGGTAGCCAACCCAGGTGTGCCACGTGGACAATGCAGATAGGTCCACATACATGGAAGCAAGCCAGATCCTCAGCCTTAGCCAAATGTGGAATTGTTCGTGAAAGAGAGTACTCACCATCGGGAAGGTGGAAGGCTGAAACCAGCTCCATCTTTAAGGCATAGCATTCCGCAGCTCTCTACAGTTCCCCCTTTTTGTTTTAGACGCATCAGGCAAGAGTAGAGGTCTGATCTCTGATATTAGAAATAAATTGGGACTTTGTACCGATGTTCATTTAGGTGTCATCCACCCAAAGAGCATCAGACCCGTCTGATACCTTTTTCTCAGAGGCGGGACCTGGGACATCAACCCACATGCAATCAGACATGCTCTTCTCTGGGTCCAAAGCGGCTGACCCTGAGTGCAGTGCTTAGCCTCGCATCGTGAGCGTATCATTTTAGCTTTTTATGGTATCTAACCATGCTTGGGGAGAATGTCCTGCTTCAATGGCTGTAAGGCCTGAATGATCATGGCTGCATCACACTGTTGTGAGACTCTAATCTTGCATATATACCACAGGCAAACCAAGGAGACCAACACCAGAAGGCCTGCTAACGCTCCCATGCCGGCCCATTCCTTCAGATGATTCATGGCTGCAGCAATCCATGTTGATAATCCTGTGGCTAGTCCTGTGTCCACTCTGGTAGAATTTACTGTGACAATGGCCACTCTCAGCTGCTCCATCGTAGTATCGAATTCTCCAGTCCAATTACCTAAAATATAGCTCGACAATTGTTTAGACAGATTTGCAGCACAGGAAAAATTCTCATGTTGTATGCTAGTGACACAAAGTCCAGCATACTTTCATTGACAGCCAGGTTGAGCAATTTGCCATAGGGTATCAATTTGCTCCTGCACGAGGTCAATCCTCTGATTGACCACCATCAAGCTTCCTTTTAGTTGAGCATTAATTCCTTTATGTACAACTAAGGCATGAGCTACATTGGCCAAATGATTATTCAGGGTCTGAGCAGTCTGCCTAGTATGACTCATGGCTAATGCCCTTGTGGTAGCTCCAACAGCCGCCAATGAGATGGTAGTAACAATGGTGGCTGTAGTTCCAAGATCCCTTTTCTGTCTGAAGAGAGTCATAGCGTGAGGGGCATCAATGGGCACAGGTACCCAGTGAGGCATGCGAGTAACCAGGGCATACCTAAATTTACTAGCATTCCAGCATTGGGCAAAAAAGCAAGTATAATTACCACAATTACTTGGCTCTATCTGGCTAATAATGAATAAAAATGAGGGATATAGACAAACAGGTGTGGGCTTATAGGAACTATTATGAGAAGCCTTAACCCCTCGTTGGAACATCCTGCGTCAGTTCTAGAACTAGCAGTGGTAGTGTCCGAGGTCTGAGTAGGTTCAGGAGACCATTGCCCCCAGGGGCGAGACGTGCTCCATGCCAATTGACTAACTCCATGTTTTCCTCCAATTTTGAAAGTCATTTAAGGTTCTTAAATTATTTTTTCCCTTTTTTTAAAATTTTTCATCAATTACACTTTATTCATTCTGCATCCCCCCATAAGCCCCTCCCTCCTCCCCTCCCAATCCCACCCTCCCTCCTCCCTCTGCTTGCATGCCACTCCCCAAGTCCACTAATAGGTGAGGTTCTCCTCTCCTTTCTGATCTTAGTCTGTCAGTTCACATCAAAAGTGGCTGTATTGTCCTCTACTATGGCCTGGTAAGGCTGCTCCCCGCCAGAGGGAGGTGATCAAAGAGCAGGCCAATCAGATTATGTCAGAGGCAGTCCCTCTTCCCATTACTATGTAACCCAATTGGACTCTGAACTGCCCTGGGCTACATCTGTGCAGGGGTTCTGGGTTATCTCCATGAATAGTCCTTGGTTGGAGTATGAGTCTCTGGGAAGTTCCCTGTGTTCAAATTTTCTTGTTCTGTTGCTCTCCTTGTGGAGACCCTGTCCTCTCCAGCTCTTACTATTTCCCAGTTCTTACCTAGAATTCCGTTCACCTGCAAAACAGTTGCCCATCCGGCTCAGCATCTGCTTTGATAGTCTGAAGACCCACTAAAACCTGTGCATCTAAAGAAACTAAGCAAGAGAGAGGACCCTAACTAAAATGTCCAATCCCCATCCAGAAAGGCAAAGAGGATGGACATCAGAAGAAGAAGAAAACAGGAAACAACCTAGGAACCTACCACAGAGGGCCTCTGAAAGCCACTGTTATTATTTTTAAATGATGCTTAAGACCACTAAAAACAAGTTTAACTTTAGACTTCACAATGTCCTTTATGAGACGAAGAAGGAGAACTAAAAGAAAGGAACAATATTAAACCTCTGCACTAAAGTGTGTGTGGGCTTCTCAAGAAAAAGTGTTGCCGACTTGCACATGAAATTTTAAGTTACAAGAGAACATGTTAATAAAAAAGTAGCTTGTCTTTTATTATATTACTTGTTTGTTGTCTGCATATGTAGAGAATCCTTCATTTATGCTCCCAAAGATAGCTTTCACAGAAATGTTCCTCCCATTAACAGAAACACCATCTTGTTGCTTCTGTCCGTAGGAAAGATTGTCCTTATTCCTCAAGATGGCAGTGGGGTGAACTTACTCTGAAAAGACCTCAATACACAGGAAACACTGTACCATCCAGTCATAAACCGTGCACACCAAATGATAAACTACATCTTACTTTGGGAAGATGATTAAATTTTCATTTATTTTATAACATTCATGGAAAATATGTTTGAGGTTTTCAATAGAATCCTAAAATATTTTCAAACACCATATTTGGTTTTCCATTTGAACACTGCCTACATTTTATTCTAAAACAGGCTTTTGATAACCTTTTGGAAAAGTGTATTGCCTTTCCATACCTCCATTTTCAAATTCTAAAGTTATGCTGTTAAAATGTGTTTCTCTGCCTTGGCTTCTCCTAGTTGGCTGCTAGCCAAAGTTTTGCAGTAAATTTGTTTTAGTGAATTACTTTTTCTCCTTTTGTACTTCTTGCCACCTTTGCTGCCTTTCTGTTGCTGGCCAGCTTCCCACTGCACCATGTTAAGCCTTACTTGAAAGCAAGGTGAAAAAAAAATAAAATCTGTTCATAACATTATAGACAAGAGATTTAGTTGCTTCTTATAGTTGCTAGTTTTTTTTTCCTTCTACCTTTCTAGATTCAATCCACATTCAACTCAAATACTATATTTAGCAGTTTTAAGAAATTAGATTTCTTTAAAAGAATATTATAAAATTTTAAATAGTTTTTTTTTTATTTAATTTTGCACTGTGCTAACCATCTTTATTTTCTGAGCACCAAGGGTACTAACTTCACAATAACTTTAAAATGTCAGCCAGTCCTGAAGATACCTGATAAAACAGGATCAGATGAATGGGGAGGAGGTCCCCCCTATCAGTGGACTTGGAAAGGGGCACGGTGGAGATGAGGGAGGGAGGGAGGGAGGGAGGGACTGGGAGGGAATGAGGGATCGGGACACGGCTGGGATACAGAGTTAATAAAATGTAACTGATAAAAAAATAATAATAAAATAAAAAAGTCTTCATTTGAATAATGCATACAGAAAGTCTCCAAAATAAATAAAATTACTAAAGTGAAGGAAATTTTATTAAATACTATTACTATAATTCTTATGTTTTCAGAAATTCTTAACTGTCATGGGCTAATAAAAAAATTTGATTAAAATGATTCTGAATGGATTACTGTTTGTGTCAGAATCACACATTTGAATTCATATATTAACATCATGTCTTTGGCAGTGGTATAATTTAAGAGACATGAAATAAATTGTGAGTATAATTCTTCTTTTACTTAATGAAAATTGTTAAAAGCAAAATAATCTCATTTACCTTAAATATTTAATCCTTCAAGCCTGTGTTTCATGTAACTTCAATAGAAATAGAGTCAGCCATATTTTAGCAAAATTTTATAAAGTTATATTTTTTATTCAGGCTAAACAGTGTTAAAATAGAGAGTTTGTACAATCTTCTATGTGACACCAACCTTTGATAAGTTTTGAAAACATAAATTTTGATTGATATACACTTTAACAAACAAGAAAAATTTGCTAAGTATGAAATCATACTAAGAAAAGGGGTTTACTTTGCCAATATTAAAACTGTATGGTCTATTTCAAAGAGAGAAAATTTCTATAATGAGGACACACATTATATGCATATATACTTTCTGTAATAAGTAAATCTTGTAGGAAAAAATAGATGAAATAACCTATCTTGAGGCTATAGTAAACAATCCACAAGCTTGTAGCAATAACTTAATACTATGATATATTTCACTTACATCTTTATTAATATATAGCTTTGTTTAAATTATTAAATTATTGAGTATATCTTTATTACCATACTCATTTTTTGCTAAATTGTTATTCTAAATTGTCACATAATATCTTACACACAAAAAAATACATTGTAGAAGAGCCTTAAGTAATTGGCTATTTGATACTCAATACACTTTTACATGGGGTCAATTGTCAAAAATGTAAAAATCTATCTATTGTATAAGGGTGGTCATATAATTTTGAAATGGACATGAAATTATGAAAAATGTTCCTATTTTAAAGTAGGGAATCTAAAAAGTTTCTCCACAATTTTTTTTTACAATATAGATACTGTCTCAATAATAAGTATAAAATCAGATAATAGACTTTGTTTATACAAAATGTTCACAATATATTAAAATAACTAAAGCTTAGTCTTATAACCTACATTTTGGTAGGAAAGGATAGCATTTTAAATTATCACCATTTTATTGAGTTCACTTATATAATGTTATATATAATTTACATCAATGAAGATTCACTATGATCTCTTCATATTTTGTTAAACAGTAAATCCTGCAACATTAATTTTAAAGAAAAAATGACTGATGCTATGGATAGGGTACTTAATGAAGAGGAAAGCAAAACTCATGTAGACTTATAGTGCCTTTCAATATCCCTAAGTTCTGGTGCATTAGTATTTGGATGAACACTATTATTGTCTTCCTGTCTCTAAGAGCAAAGTACATAGATATTTCCTGCCTCAGCACAGTTCTGAAAGTATGTGTTATAGATAAAATGAAAACAACTATATCCACATTTTGAGAGTGAATATTTCTAAAACATATTTTCTTTTGTTTACATGAGTAGAAGTTGAAAGGGTTCATGAAATTGTCTTCTTTTTATGAATCATGATCTAGAAGTTGGAAACACAATGTCATTACAAAGATATGAATGGTTGTCACGTCCAAGAGCTGATGAAATGTAACCAGGGCTATTTCAGTATTAAATATATGCTGTAATACTGTTGCATTTCAGGAAACCAAGGGCCCTGAAAACTGCAATAAAAAAAAGTGTTAGTAAATGAAAATTAAGATTTAGAAAAGAATCTTTTATGCCAGGCTAAAGAGAATGATTTTACATGTTATAAAAAAAAAAAAAAAAAAAAAAAACAAGGAAAATTGAAAAAAAAATGAAGTTAAGCAGTTCAATTTACCTAAAATAATAGTAGAAAGTGTTTTATAATTAAAAGTGGTTTTAGAATAGTAATCAACCAGGGATATAAGGGCACAGTGATAAATTATGACATCTAATGTATGTTTCCAGTTGGTGTAAGAAAATGATTCTCATATGTACTACTTATAGGTTAAATGAATATTATTTATTGATATTTTATCATTTATTGAGAGTTTTTCATGTTTCAAGATCTAAACTTAATTGTTTAAAGTAATATTTACTTACTTGAATTGTATTATGCAAAAATTGCATACAGATATTTTAAATTTATCTCTTCTTGTTTGATTATCTGAAGGTTAGAGTCATAAAAAAAGCAATCATATTCACACAGTAGAAAATACGATAAGCCTTGATTAACACTCATATCTACCTGACAAGTCCATGCTTATTTCAGAAATCATCATAGATTTTCTTTGAAAACTTCTTTAATGTCTCATTACTTGTGTTATAAGCCAACTATACAATTAAGCTAGCATTTTATATAAATATATATAACTTTATCTATGGTGTGTCTCTGAAATCAGTACCAAGAAGACAATTTAAAAAGCCTCAAGATGATATTTTCTCTTGAATCTGCTTGCCAACTTATATTTCAATTGTCTTTGGAAACAATGTACTGTGAACACTAAATAAACCATAGCATCAAACTTGAAAAAGAAAGAAAGAAAGAAAGAAAGAAAGGAAGGAAGGAAGGAAGGAAGGAAGAAAGAAAGAAAGAAAGAAAGAAAGAAAGAAAGAAAGAAAGAAAGAAAGAAAGAAAAGAAGTCACTTTCACCTGGAATGATTTTCTTAAATACCATTTTTTTTTTCCCTTCAAATCTATCATATTGGAGTTCCGAGGTCTATGCTTCCATCTACTTTGTACCTACCATTATATAATGAGTTGGTTGTGAGTCCTGGAAAAAGATTTTGCAGGGAAGAGTCCATGGAACATGAGGTATTAGATATGAGTTTGGATTTCAGATAATAAGCTGAAAGAAAGTTATTCCTTTTTTTTCTATCTTTATTCTTTTTTTTATTTTTTAATTAATTTATTTTTTTATTAATTACTGTTTCTTTACTTTGTATCCCAGTGGTCCCTCTCCTTCGTCCCCTCCCAACCTCACCCTCTGTCCCTCATCTCCTCCCATGCCCCTCCCCAAGTGTACTGATAGGGTAGGTCCTCCTCCACTTCCCTCTGACCCTAGCCTATCAGGTCTCATCAAGAATGGCTGCAATGTCTTCCTCTGTGGCCTGGTAGGGCTGCTCCCACCTCAGGGGAGGTGATCAAAGAGTCAGCTACTAAGTTCATGTCAGAGACAGTCCCTGTTCCCCTTACTAGAGAACCCACTTGGAGACTGAGCTGCCATTGGCTACATCTGTGCAGGGGTTCTAGTTTATCTCCAGGCATAGTCCTTGATTGGAGTATCAGTCTCAGAAAAGACCCCTTTCCCCAGACGTTTTGGTTCTGTTGTTCTCCTTGTGAAGCTCCTGTCCCTTCCAGATCTATCTCCCCCTTCTTTCATAAGATTCCCTGCACTCTGTTCAAAGTTTGGCTATGATTCTCAGCATCTGTTTTGATAACTTGCTGGGTAGAGCCTTTCAGAGGCCCTCTGTGCTAGGCTCCTCTCCTGTTTTCTCCCTCTTCCAATGTCCACCCTGTTTGCCTTTCTGAGTGAGGACTGATCATCTTACCCAGGGTCCTTCTTCTTGCTTAGCGTCTTTAGTTAATAATATACAAACTTTATGTGATGGCCATTTAAAAATTCAACCAGAAATTTAACATGGTTATCCTCTGTTACTATGCTGAATTTGAGGTATTGATAACCTTAATTGTTTGTTTAGTAAAATCTTTATTTTTATCACAGAAAATTTAATGTATTTGAATAGGCAGTGTTGTCCCATACCTCTATAGTACATATATAGTAAAATATTGCATACTCATAATAACCTGAAAATTATAGAATTCTGCATGACATTTGGACCAGAGGATATAATAAATTGAGGCCTGCAGAGACTGATGAATCAACCACCAACCATGCATGGAGAAAACCTAGACCCCCTGCCCATGGGCAGCTCAGTCTCCTTGGGTGTTCCCTAGTAAAGGGAACAGGGGCAGTATCTGACATGAGCTCAGTTGCCTGCTCTTTGGCCACTGCCCCCTGGCAACGTGGCCTTACTAGGCCACAGAGAAAGAGGATCTGACAGTCCTGATGAGACCTGATAGGCTATGGTCAGAGAGTAAAAGAGGAGGACCTCTTCTATTAGTGGTCTAGGGTAGAGTAATAGGAGGGAAGTGAAAGGGAGAATGAGACTCAGAGGAGATGAAGGAGAGGGCTGCAGTCAGGATTCAAAATGAATAAATTGTAATAAATAATAATAATCATTATTATAAAAGAAATTGAGGGCATATATCAATTTCTAAATATATTTTATATTAAACATAAATGTGTTTAGTATTTTTATAATAATGAATATAATTTTGAAATGATGCCCTAGAGCAGTAAATAAAGGTGTCTCCTGAAAAAAAAAATGACAGCAAGAATGGAGAATAATAAGAACAGCTAGAAAGTTTCATTTTAATCACAGCCTAAAAATACTATGAATATTATATTAGTCTTGTGTCTCTTCTTTGAAAAAGGACTCTCTAGATAGTTGCTGTGCTCAAAGGGGAATCCATACAGTCTTATCTGAGTTCTCAACCTTCACAGCTCTTACAGGAGTTACAACATTGCTGGTGAAATATGTATGTTATGTGGAAGTCCCAATGTCACCCAGAGGCTATGTATATGTGTGACATTTCAGCCTAGATTAAGTACATCATAAAGTCTCAAAGATTTAATTACATATATACTAGAGATTTCAAAACTAATATTTACAGAAAAGATAAATTAGAACTGCAACTTAAGTATTTGAAATCTTTCTTGGTGTTTCCATTTATGACTATATGGACATTGTGTACACACACACACACACATATATATATATACATGTTAATCATATAAGCTTCATAAATATAATATATGTAAGTATGTATAATATAAATATCTACATATATACAGATTGATAAATAGATAGGTGGTGAGTGGGTGGATGGACTGATGATAGATAGATGATAGATAGATGATAGATAGATGATAGATAGATACATACGTAGATAGATGCATAGACAGATAATAGAGGAAAGACACAGAAGAGACAAAAATACCACAATTCTTTTTTTAATGAAAGAATGAGCTTAATTGGTTTTCTTATCTTTCTTGTTCAGCTTTGAAGATTTTCAGAGAAAAGTGGATTTCTTTAGACTTTTATTTTATAGTACTCTAAAACAATATGCAGTGGAAAATTTTCCAACAATTCTAATCAAAATTTTCTTGCTATACACTAATATCTTAGAAAGTTAAACATTGTTCCTTATTTAATAAATCTTTAATTTTCAAACTATATACTTTAAATTAAAAAACTAGAACATAATTAAATATAGATCTAGAGTATATTTGCATATATATACACAAATATATATAGTAATATATTGAATACACTGAGAAGAAAATTATAATTAAACTTATAAATTATAAGTCAAACTTATACATTATAATCAAACTTATACTCAGACTTAAATGAATTTATAAGTTTGATTATAAAATTTCTTGATCTACCTTTATTCTTACTAATATACATGCTTTTGTACAATTGTCTGCATTCCACGCATGAGCTTGTATTCTTTCTATAGAATAGATTGAAATTTGCTAAAGTGCTCGACCTAACATTTTGTAGTATTGATCTTTGTCTGGCTTCTCTTCACCAAATGGTCAAATGTGGGCACATTCTGTCCTGCGTTACTGGCAAGTAGGAATCACTGGATGAAAGACGGTCTGTTCGTACCTATAAGGGCACAAAAGCTTTCCATTTAATTGTGGATACAATTTAGATGAAATTTTGCATAAAAATGTTCTTTTACATAGATACTTTGATACTGTTAAACAAATAACCATGTTACATGTTTTGGTTATGTGATTTGCTATGTGCAAATATCAAAGGTTTTGCTGAACTGCTTTCCAAAGTTGTGTAAGCAGTTCTTGATGGAGTTAGTACTTTATGTGAATCTCAATTGTTCTATATCTTTAGCAGCCATCATGAGGGTAAGTCTTTTCAGTTTTAGCAATTAAAATGTGTACACATTAGAAAGTCATTGTGGTTTAATTTGCGTTTCCTGAACCATACTGAAGGTCATTGTCTTTTAGTTTTATGAAGTGCCTGCTGTTCTTTATACATTAATACTAAGGTAATTTATCTGCTGTGACATCAAATTTGAAGTTTCCCTGAAGATTCATAATTCATATTTTATGAATTGTTTCTTTTGCTCTGTAGACCCTTTTTTTGTCCTCGAGTCAACATTATTTGAGAAGTGCGATGTTTTAATTTTATGAAGTAAAATTTATTTATAGATTTTAAGGTCAAATTTTCAGTGACAAAATTAAGAAGTTTTTTTTCCAAAGGTAGTTCATTAAAGTTTTCCTTGTTCTTTCCTCCAAGATAAAGAAAGACTATTTTAGCACTTTTCATTTTATGATTTACTTTGAATTGTTTTCGTATAGTAACAATTAAGTTTGACTTATTTAATTATTCCCTGTGAATTTCCATCTTTTCAGTATCATTTCCTGAGAAAATTTGATTGTCCTATAACATTTCTATGGCACCTTCATAAATCAATTATTTTATAAATTATTTATGGAAACAAATACATAGAGAATATTTATATATTTAAATGAGTGGCATTTTTAATGTCTAAATTCTTTATTTAATTTGCATTTCTCAGTCTATGTCGTATTCTCTGATTTTTTTTTCAACTTTAAAATTGAGTCTAAAATCTGGTTGTATAAAACGCTTTACAGGTGTAACTTTTAAAGGTCTTTATGGCTGTCCTAATTATATACCTACATATTCATACAAATCAAATTTCTAATTTTTAGTGTTGTGGAAGTTTGTGTTTGAGAGTGGTTCTGCTATATAGAATATCTGAAGAATATTAGTTTATGAAGCACAGTGAGATTTCTAATTCACAGCCTTATTCGTACCTCGCGTCGTGCTTACATCATTTACTCTTTGTCAGCAAATTTTCCTTTCTAGTTTATGCTCCTGATATTTTTCTTATATCAGATTTGTTACCTATTCACATTTCCATGCTTTTCAAATGGTATAGCTTATGTAGTTTAATTTCACATTGTCTTTTTTCAGTGCACGTGAAATAATAGAATATTTGCTGTAGACTACTATTTACAAATAATTTCTCATTTTTAAATAGGAGAAATTCTGTCAGTTTCATTACATCATTTAGTCCACAAGGGTGACACCCCCGCCCTGCCCCTGCTGGCCCATCCAATACCCCGTGCAGCAAGGGAAAGAGCCAGCTCTTCTCTGATGTTTTTGGGCAGCTCACCCACAATGCCCTGCTCTCCTGAGTGTAGCAGCGGGGGAGGGGCAGAAACAGCTCTCTTGCTCTCATGACCTCCAGGGCCATATCTCCTGCCCGCTTTAGGTGACAAGAGGCTAAGGTGGTGGAGGACATCCCTCTCTCACTTATGACACTGCATCTCACATAAGCTGCTGGGCTAACTCTCCCATCATTATGCTCCCAGGGGCTGGCTTACTGGTAACTCCCGTAACCAGCATTACTGTATTCCCTGGGTGATGTGTAGGATCTGCACTTCCTGAGTACTGCAGTCAACTAACTCTTCTCAAGCCCCCAGGACCAGCTCTGGGGTAAGGGATAGGGCCAGTACTGTACAGCCCTCAGACATCAACAAGTCCTCAGGTGGCAGCACAGACCCAGGACAACTTCCTGACTTTTGGTTGATGCCTGGTGATGCAGAGTCATGGGCCAAGATGTAGCCCCATTGGCCACACAGGCCAGGACCCCACTATGGTCTCAGGTGCTATCACTGGTTACTCATATCAGACTGTTCCTCACTACCCTTAAGTCTCCAGTTCTGCCTCTCTTCAATGTGCTCACACTTTTCTGTCTCTTGTTCTTTTCCATTTTTAGACAACTTATCTCCTTCTATTATGGGTGTCCATGGTCCCTGAATGTCTGGGGTTGTCTCAGGAGTGGTCTTCAGAATAGCATGACCCACCTATGCACTATGACATACGACAGGGATCATCCTGGGCATGGTATGCCCTCCCTGGCCTATGCTGCACTGGACTGGTGGTCGTGTATGGCCAAGCTCCCTTTCCAGACCCCACGGTACCAGACAGGTGCTCATCTCAGGCTCCTCCTCGTCTTGGCTGCCTGAGTGGGTCCATGCAGGGGTTGTGTGTCTCAGGTTCACTCCAGCCTGGAGCCTGAGGTGTCAGGTGAGGTTTTTCTAGTCTCTGGCTTGATACCCACCTTGGGAGTCTGTTAGAGCCTGTGTGGCACTAGCCTGGTGGTCGTCTTAGGCTAACTCAAGGTCTGGAACCCCTGGCATCTTGTGGTCATCTCAGGTGCACATTTGTCGGTGTGTGTTACACTATTAATCACTGAGATGTTCACAGGTCAGAACACTGAGCTTAGTCCTGTCCCTGTCGTCTCTCCACTCTGCCACCTAGTGATGCACAGGTGACACAGCAGCCACACCTGCAATGCCATCGGGGCAGTAGACAAGATAGCAGGATATTTATACTATCTATGTAATTTTGGATAAGCAAAAACAGCATGTTTAGACTTTCTCCTCAGAAAATGGGAGCTCCCCCCTTATGCTAACTCCCACAGCACATCAGGTTGAAGCAGGAGTAAACACACATTCTTCCACTGAGGCCAGACAAGGGAGCCCAGCTAGCGGAAAGTGATCTAAAGGCAGGCAACAGAGTCCATGTCAGAGACAAAACCTTGTTCTGCTTGCTAGGGAACCCTCATGAAGACCAAGCAGCCCTTCAGCTACATATGTGTAAGAGACATAGATCCAGTCCATGCATGCTCTTTGGTTGGTGGTTCAGTGTCTGTGAGCCTCCACGATCCTGGTTAGTTGACACCATTGGACTTCTTGTGGAGTTCCTGTTCTCTCTGGATTCCCCTATATTTCACTCAACTTTTACAAGACTTCCCTAGCTCTGCCTAATGACTGGCTGTGGGAAAATATTTAATTGTTGCTGGTTTCCAGTTTCAGAGGTTTAGTCCATTATTGTCATGGCAGAAAACATGTTGCTGCAGAAGAAGCTGAAAGTTCCCTTTCTGGATCTGTATGAGGCAGAAGGAGACTATGTGCCACACTAGGCTTAGCTTGGGAATGTAACTCAAAGTTGCCCTCACAGTGACATTCTTCCTCCAACAAGGCCACACCTCCTAATAGTAACACTCACTATGGAGCAAACATTCAAATATATTCAAACTGCCACAGAAGGTTATGGGAGAGTATAGAAGGAGATAAAGGAAGGTGTAAATGATGTAATTATATATGCTGCTCAAATAAAAGCAGAAAAGAAAACCTGAAGGGAGTAAAACGTTCTCAAATACTATTTTATAGTTGGTTTTCTGTTATGGAGAAATTTTAAAATTAGTAAATATGTTCTATTTAAAAATCTTTCAGAGGACCTGGTTTCCAGTGTTTAAATTACATGTAGCTCACAACTCCCTGTAACTACAGTTCTGGTGGACCCAGTGTTCGCTTCTGACTCCTACATACACATGCTACGCGTAAATCCCCTCAGGCTCGCACAAATACTCATAAATAATACGTAAATAGATATTTAAAAAAACAAAAGTTAAACAAATAAAATAGAATTGCTTTCCATAAAATTGGAGTGTAAATACGTAATAAAAAGAGATTCGACATTGGATACAATTTGTATACTAACTTGTCTTTCTAGATTTTAATAAAATTTTGATGGTTTTCATGAGAAAATCTTATCTATTCAGTACATAGGGATTAATTGTTCAGAATAAATGTAGCATATATTTTGTTGTCTTATTACTTTTAGCCAGGTTTTTAATATATAATGTGAAATTTCACATTAAAGATGGATGCTTGCCTTTTTTTTTATCCATTATAACAGTTTATGGCTCTCAATAAAAAAAAATAAAAATGTTAAAAGTTACTCTAACATTAACATGGCTAAGCATAAATATTCCTCATAAGCACCAGTTATATATATTTTATATTTTGTTTCTGTCTTCTCATCTTCTCATTAGGTTAATCAATTTACCTAATCTATTTCTGTTCTACACTTATGGAATTTCTTGAATAAAGAGCAGGGCATAAAAAGTGTGTAAGAGATGAGGACGAAGCACCCAAGCAAACCCAAGTTATCACACACTACAGTACAGTGCTAGAAGAGTCAAGCTGTAATTATTTGTTTTATGTTTAAAAGTGTATATGTGTGCATACGTGTGCATATGTAGATATGTATGTGCATATGTGCATATATGTGTGTGCATGTGTGCTTCTGTGAGTGTATGTGCATGTGTCTACACATGTATGTGTGTCTGTGTGCTGGTATGTATGTGTGTGTCCACATGTGTGCATGTGTATGCTCATATGTGTATGAATGTTCACACATGTGTGCATTTGTCTGTGTGCACACGCATATGAATACTCATGTTTTCATGAACATTTGTATGTGTGTGCATATGTGAATGTGCATACATTCATGTGTATATATGTGTTTAATTGTTTCTGTGCACACATGCATGTGTGAATGCATGTGTAAATATGTGTATGTGAATATGTGTGTGTGCATGTGTGCTGGTGTGTGTGTTTGTGTGTCTCTGTGTTTAAGGAGTATGTCTACATGTGAATAGAGTTACTTGAGGAATTAAGGAAAACCTGTAATATCCCTGAGCTCTCTCCTATTGGTTCTAAAAGATTAACTGGGGTCCTCCCATTCCAGTGTCCAGACTTTTATAGTAAACTTAAAAAGAAAAAAAAAATACTGAATTTTTTTTTTTTTTTTTTCTCAATGCAGTTCATTCAGGAACCTTGAACAATCATCTGACCCTGGGGAAAGCCAGCCCACAGCTTAAATAGCCTCTGGGTAGCCAACCCAGGCGTGCCACGTGGGCAATGCAGATAGGTCCACATACATGGAAGCAAGCCAGATCCTCGGCCTTAGCCAAATGTGGAATTGTTCGTGACAGAGAGCACTCACCATCGGGAAGGTGGAAGGCGGAAACCAGCTCCATCTTTAAGGCATAGCATTCCGCAGCTCTCTACAGTTCCCCCTTTTTGTTTTAGACGCATCAGGCAAGAGTAGAGGTCTGATCTCTGACATTAGAAATAAATTGGGACTTTGTACTGATGTTCATTTAGGTGTCATCCACCCAAAGAGCATCAGACCCGTCTGATACCTTTTTCTCAGAGGCGGGACCTGGGGCATCAACCCACATGCAATCAGGCATGCTCTTCTCTGGGTCGAAAGCGGCTGACTCTGAGTGCAGTGCTTAGCCTCGCATCCTGAGCATAACATTTTAGCTTTTTCTGGTAGCCAACCATGCTTGGGGAGACTGTCCTGCTTCAATGGCTGTAAAGGCCTGAATGATCATGGCTGAGAAAAAGAGGTGCAAAAATTTTCCTGACTAGAAGGTATATTCCATTTTTCATTTTGAATTTAGGTTGGTGATCTTAATTTCCCCATCCATTTTTTTCACTTTTCTGTTTAAATTATTTTAAACATTAATGATGAATGAATATATGATGTAATATAAAATGTAGGTAAATGCTCATTGCTCTTATTCAGTTATTCAGAAGCAAATAGTTTAATTATCTTTCAATTATAGAAATATTTCAGGAAAGGTTTATAATCTCATTTAACTTGACTCCCTTATATTATCATCAAACATTTTTTCAGGAAAAATTATAATATAACAATAGAAACTTCCATGTGATGATTTTTATGTTATCTTTTTATATTTTGTTTTTATATGTTTTGTCATTATCACATAGAAGTCTGTTCTTTTCTAGAGACAGACAGTGGGTAGAACCAGGTAAGAGGAAAAGTGGAGAAGAACCGGAAGAGTAGAAGGGATATGTTATAGCCTACCATCATCAGGATATGTTATATAAGAAAATAATCTGTTTTCAATAGAAGGACTGGGGGATAAATCTGCATCTCTAATGAACTGGGCAGTTGTAGTTATCAACTTGACCTAATCTCTCCCAAACTGACAAAACACTGAGCAGATCAGTAGATCTCCAGGACTCTTTTGGGCTTCTGAGCATAAATGAGGTTTTCAGCCTCATGGACCAAGTAAGTGGCTACATGATTCTCAGCGTCGACAAAGTAAACGCAGACATTGATGGACTACCTGGACCATACTGTATATGCAATCTATCGAATCCTCTTTTACTATGCCTTCATTCTATTAGTTTTGTTTCAACAAAGAATCCTGATTGTTACAATATGCTTCCTAGATTTTTCAGGCACTTCCAACAAGGGTCTCATTTTCTTGCCAGCAAGTGTTGACTGCTTCTATTTTCCAGGGAGAGGGGTAGGGGGTTACTTTGAGTCTGCTAACTTTTTTGTGTATTTCCGGTGCTTTTTTCCCTTCACTTCTGGAAGAAATGTTCCAGTTTAGAAAAAAAATAAATAACTACACAACAGATATAATAACAACAGGGTTCAAGTTCAGTGATTTGTTGGAATACTTGAGTACATGTCAATTTTTATTAGGATATGTTTGTTAAATTTAGTTCTGCTGATGTGAAAGCTCCAGAATTACAGTTAATCTAGGAAATGATAAAAATATTAAATCAGAGGTTAAGACTTATGCTACATTTTAATGCAAAGATATACTTAGGTTATAATGCTGTAAATGTTTCACTAATAAAGGCATTCACATAAGAAGATCTCAAAGGAGAGGAAATATATTCAATAAGAGAAAAGAGGAAAGAAAATGCATAAAGTTTTGTCCTATCATCTATGACAAAGATGTATCCTTGACATCAATGGCTGTCTTGATTTTTAAAGTAATTTCAGGGTATTCAATGCATTTTTGGTATATTTATATTGAAATATTCTTTCTGATTCCATTTATGTGTATGAGCCTTGCTGAGTGTTTGAGATATTATGAAGGAAACTATGGCATTCAGATCAATCTAGAGAATCTCTCAGGTAGCAGGGAGTCCAGTCAATTTCTTCTCAGCTCTCAGGCAACATATTGTGACAGAGCGGTTTGCACTTTCTGCAGTAACTCACAATTTCCAACTTTCTCTCGCTTTTATTTTAAAGCTTACTTATCTTACTTAAGAAGGTCTGAATTTCTTGTCCTTAGTTTGTGCCCATACTTTTAATTGCATATATTTAAAGTATACAGTACAGTGTAATGATCATATATATATGATATATATATATGAGATATAATAACAACAAGTGAAGCCAATTATCACATCTACATTTATGTGGTCTGCTGCTTGTATTTTAAGAAAATTTAAAGCGTATTCTCACCAAAATTTCAATCTACATCAAGTTGCTAATCTATAACCCTTATCTCATAAAACAATACTTCTAAAAATGACTGAGCATCAAATTATGTGCTTTATGTTTTTACTAAATAATAATTTTTGTTTAATTGTATTTTTATTTAGTTAAGCTATATAATAAATAATAAATATCATCAATGAAAAATATATAATAAAATACAAGCTAATATGTAAATAATTACTATAACCAAATATTTTACTTTTATGTAGTTGAGTTTGATATCAAAGAGTAGTTCCACTTTAATATCACCATTTAATATTACAATTCTGAAATTATTCTCTTGCTTAATTATTATACTATAATTTTAGATTATGATAAGGATAATACATACACTCAGGCTAAAAAAAAAAAGATACCGACTTTGCCAGATAATATAATAATGAGACAGTTTAAGCATTTAAAAATTTAATAGACAGCATGCCCAATTTTTTTAAAATAATATTTGTGTTGTTTTCCATTATTTGGAATTGAGGGGTTTATCCACATAGTGGAAATTCCTCTGCAGGACAGAAAGTAATTGGACACCCCCAAATTGGAAAAAAAGTACAGGCTGTTGGGGTCATTTGGTATGGGTGTTGGAAACTGAACTCAGGTCCTTTGAAAGAGCAAAAAATCTGGCACAGAGATCTTTTCTCAGACTGATACTCCAACCAAGACCATGCATGGGGATAACCTAGAACCCTTGCACAGATGTAGCCCATGGCAGCTCTGTCTCCAAGTGTGTACCCTAGTAAGGGGAACAGAGACTGTCTCTGACATGAACTCAGTGGCTGGCTCTTTGACCTCCCCTCCTTACCAGGCCACAGAAGAAAACAATGCAGCCAGTATTGATGAGACCTGATAGACTTGGGTCAGAAGGAAGGGGAGGAGGACCTCCCCTAACAGAGGACTTGGAGAGGGGCATGGAAGGAGATAAGGAAAAAAGGGAGGAGTTGGGAGGAGGAAAGGGACGGGGCTACAGCTGGGATTCAAAGTCAATAAACTATAATTAATAAAAAAATTAATTAGTTAAAAAATAAGTAGAATGTTAAAAAAGATCAAAGGAATTATAATTAATAGTGGACTTGTAATTCTTTATCTTGTTGTGTGGAAGATAATAAAAAACTTGGAAAGAAGAAAAAGAATGAGCAATATATACTCTGAATTGTTCAGCAAAATATTAGTCACATTTTAATAATTAGTTATCATATTTATTTAAGTAGCAAAAAAGTTTTCTTTCAGTTGCATATATACAAAAATTAGGACAAATAAACTTATTCTCCCCCTGATGAAATTTTACAAAGAGCTTATTCTGATAAATGGTATCTGTAATTCTAGGTAATTTAAATTTTTTTATTTCTTTCATCATAAAACTCAGATATTTTAATTTGCATTCAACATGTAGAAAAAAACTTCCTTAGACTCTCCCTCTGCCTTGTCAAAAAGGGGGGGGGGTGCGGCAGTGGAAACTGCATGAACAAAATTACAATGTTATTCAAGGGCATTTTAATAACTGAGAATTGATACTGAAAATGATTGAAATCTGCTGAAGGCTTAACTATATAATTTTAGTCATCGCATAGAATAATAATGGAAAGCAGAGCGTCTCCGGTGGAATACATTATAGGAGCCGTTTCAGAGGGATGTGAAACATGTTGAAGCTGTTTCCTAGCCTCTAGGATTTGAAATAGATAATGCATTTGACCCTCTCAGCACAGGAGACTCACTATCCCCAGAGAGCACTTTCACTAGCTTGTTAATCTCTGTCTAAGTAGTAACCTGTGCACCGGTATAATAAAGATCAAGTTGGTTAAAGTATCTGTGGTCCTAGTTTAATGCATAAATACTTCTGGCAACAAAGATAAAACCAGAAAATACCCTGAGGTATCCAAGGAACTGCAGAGTGAAGATAAAATTATTCGACTGAGTGGAACTGCTGAATTTAATACCAATATAGAAATTTTATCAGTTTATCTTGAAAGAAATTGAAAAATGTAGTACTTCAAATAATATAGCGTCAGAAGATGAAGTGCTTAAGTCGTGATTATGGTGTAGCTGTCTGTGGACTTACTTCTCTATTGCTCAGTAAAAAGGGAAAGTAAATGAGTCCTTCAGAATGATATAAGCTGCAGTTCTTCAGAAGTGCTTTCAAAGAATATCACTGTTTACTGTGCAATTAGTGCTCACAAATATTTCTACCTGGAAATATCAGAATGTTATAAAGAATTATAAAGGTAAAAGAAATCATTCTTGTTGATGTTTAGATATGTTGTAAATAGACACCAGATAACTGAAATTTTTCATGAACAGTACCAGAGTTATTTAATGTAAACATTATATTATTATTATTATTATAATTATTGGTGGTCATAAGAGTAGTACATTATAAAGAAGATTGTTTAATCTGAATAATAAAATTGCCTAATTACTATGGGTTAAAAAGTAATTAAGAAGTCAAAGATTTGATCCTGGCATTTAATTAAACTTTGTTCCTGCAAGTTTGTTAGCAGATCTTTTGTAGCTATTTGAATTTAATAAGGCATGCAATACTACCTCCCAATATAAGCATTTCTGTCAATGCTATCCATAACAAAAAGTGACTTTTTAAGGTTAAAATACTTTTCATTTTTATGATGTATTTTTAAAGAGGCATATATGGGGGTGATCTGAGAATTGTTCCCAATTCTTAGCTCAGCATGTGGTATATATAACAAAATCTTGGGCATTCTACATGTCAGTAATTACTCACAGGTATGCTCAGGAGTTGGCTGAGTCAGTGAAGTGGCTGCTACACAGCCATGAGGAACTTACCTTAGATTTCTATTACCTAGTTAAAGCCAGATGTGACGGCTTTCCTCTCTAATTCTAGCACAGGGAATGCAGACACAGACAGAGCCCTGAAATTCATTGCTTAGCCAGTATAACTTACTTACTGAGGTTCAGGTTCAATAACGTCACTGTCTAAAATAACAATATGGAGAGATTTTAAGGAACCCACATGATGTCCACTTATAACCTACCTAAACACACAGAGTGAGTGGAGGGTATTATATACACCTTCACACAAGTAAGTACATGCATATATGACATAAAATAAACATGTATACACACAGACAGACAAAATGATGCACACAAGCACAGGCACACACAAGTAATTACTTAGTGTTTTAATGAAAAGTAACCACTTTCCTTCTGTCTTGTTTCCATTTCAAAATACCCAGTGGAAAGTTTTTTGTTTATCACAACAACATCTCGTTTTCCTGTGATGGGAAGTGCATTTTATTAAAGGAATGGGATTAGAATCCTAAACTCATGATGCTATGTTCTCCTTAATGATTATTTAATACAGGAATATGAGCCATAATTATATTCGTATTTCTATTTTTATTTAAAAATCACTTGATTGTTGAACAGATTATAAATAAACTTTACTTTTATTTTTGCTATGTTCTGTGTACATAACTCTCTGAGGTCAATGAACCTTTCACATGGTGATGGATCTAAAACAGCTGTTAGTTGGGGCAACTCACATATCTAGACACATCTTTCCAGATGTTTAAATGGGTTACAGTCACCATCCTTGCTACACCCACATGCCCTTACATCACTTTCCTGGCTCTGTGTGTTCCTGCTTTGACTTTGGAGGTGATACCTGGCTTCACACAGTGCCTGTCTTCAGATCACTGTAGGAACCAACAATGAGGCTTGCAGTGCCCGTTTCTCCCCTACAGTGTATTTCATTATGGGGGTAGATCTGTCCCTGAGAACATGTAGGTCTGAGCTGATTAGTTATAAAATTCTTCTGTTGAGGCCCAGTGAGGCTAGACTTGACTGGTTTCTCTATATCCCAACTCTTTTTTCATCCTGCATAAACTTGCCCTGCATTTTTTTTTAAGACACTTGCATTATGACTCATGTATGTCAGTTTTCATGTTGAAGTGAGCAACTCTTGTCATCCAAGAGAGGAAAGAAAGACGTTCTAACTACTTCCACGGACTCTGAATTGTTGTTCTATCCCTAGGAAACTTTTCTCCTTGAAATTGCAAAGGACAATCTCGATTTTTATCATTTTCTCCTTCTCACTTCAAAAGTGATCTAATCATTTTGACTAATGAAAATTTATTGTGAAAACATTTATAGATTACATTATGTACAGTCAAGTTCACAGGTTTGTCAAATACTCTACAAAATTAAGATTAATGTATTTGCTTTGTAATAGGATATTATTTTTAAAAAGAGGAGAAAGTATGACAATTAAAACTTAGAATATGAATAAATGTTCAGACACTTTTACACATAAATGAATAATCACATTCAATGTCTGACCTACAAATGTCATTCTATTTTTAATTTATTCTTTCAATATTTCATCGCATTATTTTATTTCCCTAACTCCTTCTTCTCTGATTCCTCTCTCTACCCATACAGCCTCCCTTTTTTCACCTTTTTAATTAATAAATTTTTTATTAATTGCAGTTTATTAACTTTGTATTCCAGCTGTAGCCCCCTCCCTTGTCACCTTCCAATCCCACCCTACCTCTCTCATCTCTTCTTATGCCCCTCCCCAAATCCACTAATAGGGGAGGACTTCCTCTCCTTCCATCTGATCCCAGCTTATGAGGTCTCATAAGGACTGGCTGCATTGTCCTCCTCCATGGCCCAGCAAGGTTGTTCCCCCATCAGAGGGCGGTGATCAAAGAGCCAGCCACTGAATTCATGGCAGAGACAGTCCCTGCTCCCATAGCCAGGGGACCTACTTGGAGACGAAGCTGCCATGAGCCACATCTATGCAGGGGTTCTAGGTTATCTCCATGCATGGTCCTTGGTTGAAGTATCAGTCTCGGAAAAGACTCCTTTGTCCAAATCCTTTGGTTCTGTTGCTCTACTTATGGAGCTCCTGACCACTACCCTCAGGTGCTTTACCTCCCCCTTCTTTCACAAGACTCCTTGCACTGTGCCCAAAGTTTGGCCATGACTCTCAGGATCTGCTTTTGTACCTTGTTGGGTAGAGTCCTTCATAGGCCCCCTGTGGTAGGCTCCTGACATGTTCCAAACCCTCTTTTTCTTCTGATATCTGTCCTGTTTGCATTTCTGAGTGAAGATTGAACATCTTACCCAGGGTCCTCCTTCTTGCTTAGCTTCTTTAGGTGTACAGATTTTGGTGTGTTTATCCTATATTATATGTCTAATATCCACTTATAAGTGAGTATATACTATATGTGTATTTCTGCTTCTGGGATACCTCACTCAGGATGCTCACACATTCAACAAGGAAATTTGCTCAAACAGGTTCATAGCAGCTTTATTCATAATAGTCAGAATCTGGAAACAACCTAGATGCCCCTCAACTGATGAAAGAATACAGAAATTGTGGGGCATTTAAACAATGGAACACTACTAAGCTATTAAAAGCCAGGGTAAACATGATTCTTTTTTTTTTTTTTTTTCAATGCAGTTTATTCAGGAACCTTGAACAATCATCTGACCCTGGGGAAAGCCAACCCACAGCTTAAATAGCCTCTGGGTAGCCAACCCCAGCATGCCACGTGGGCAATGCAGATAGGTCCTCATACATGGAAGCAAGCCAGATCCTCAGCCTTAGCCAACTGGGGAGTTGTTCATGACAGAGAGCACTCACCATCGGGAAGGTGGAAGGCGGAAACCAGCTCCATTTTTAAGGCACGGCATTACGCAGCTCTCTACAGTACCCCATTTTTGTTTTAGACGCATCAGTCAAGAGTAGAGGTCTGATCTCTGATATTAGAAATAAATTGGGACTTTGTACTGATGTTCATTTAGGTGTCATCCACCCAAAGAGCATCAGACCCGTCTGATACCTTTTTCTCAGAGGCGGGACCTGGGGCATCAACCTGCATGCAATCAGACATGCTCTTCTCTGGGTCCAAAGCAGCTGACCCTGAGTGCAGTGCATAGCCTTGCATCGTGAGCGTAACATTTTAGCTTTTTCTGGTAGCCAACCATGCTTGGGGAGACTGTCTTGCTTCAATGGCTGTAAAGGCCTGAATGGTCATGGCTGCATTACGCTGTTGTGAGACTCTAATCTTGCATATATACCACAGGCAAACCAAGGAGACCAACACCAGAAGGCCTGCTAACGCTCCCATGCCGGCCCATTCCTTCAGATGATTCATGGCTGCAGCAATCCATGGTGATAATCCTGTGGCTAGTCCTGCGTCCACTCTGGTAGAATTTACTGTGATAATGGCCACTCTCAGCTGCTCCATCATAGTATCGAATTCTCCAGTCCAATTAACTAAAATATAGCTAGACAATTGTTTAGACAGATTTGCAGCACAGGGAAAATTCTTATGTTGTGGGAGCAGCCTTACCAGGCCATAGTAGAGGACAATGCAGCCACTTTTGATATGAACTGATGGACTAAGATCAGAAAGGAGAGGAGAACCTCCACTATCAGTGGACTTGGGGAGTGGCATGCATGCAGAGGGAGGAGGGAGGGTGGGATTGGGACGGGAGGAGGGAGGGTGGGATTGGGACGGGAGGAGGGAGGGGCTTATGGGGGGATGCAGAATGAATAAAGTATAATTGATGAAAAATTTTTAAAAAAAGGGAAAAAATAATTTAAGAACCTTAAAGGACTTTCAAAAGTGGAGGAAAACATGGAGTTAGTCAATTTACATGGAGCACGTCTCGCCCCTGGGGGCAATAGTCTCCTGAACCTACTCACACCTCGGACACCACCACTGCTAGTTTTAGAACTGATGCACGATGTTCCAATGAGGGGGTTAAGGCTTCTCATAATATTTCCTATAAGCCCACACCTGTTTGTTTATATCCCCCATTTTTATTCATTATTAGCCAGATAGAGCCAAGTAATTGTGGTAATGATACTTGCTTTTTTTCCCAATGCTGGAATGCTAGTAAATTTACTAGCTGATTATTCGCATGCCTCGCTGGGTGCCTGTGCCATTGATGCCCCTCATGCTATGACTCTCTTCAGACAGAAAAGGGATCTTGGAACTACAGCCACCATTGTTACTACCATCTCATTGGCGGCTGTTGGAGCTACCACCGGGGCATTAGCCAGGAGTCATACTGGGCAGACTGCTCAGACCCTGAATAACCTT
Organism: Meriones unguiculatus; assembly: GCF_030254825.1. Taxonomy (NCBI): domain Eukaryota; kingdom Metazoa; phylum Chordata; class Mammalia; order Rodentia; family Muridae; genus Meriones; species Meriones unguiculatus. The sequence goes on along the minus strand of NC_083357.1, from coordinate 91,293,306 downwards.
TTAGCCAATGTAGCTCATGCCTTAGATGTACAAAAAGTAATTAATGCTCAACTAAAAGGAGGCTTGATGGTGTTCAATCAGAGGATTGACCTCGTGCAAGAGCAAATTGATACCCTATGGCAAATCACTCAACTTGGCTGTCAATGAAAGTATGCTGGACTTTGAGTCACTAGCATACAACATAAACATGATTCTTGAAGGCAAGATGAAGCTGAAACATGTGTACTACAGACTCAAATAAAGTGTTTATACTTAAAGATAATAAAAACCCATGAATGGAATCCACAATTTTTTTGAAATTATGTTGCTACTAAGAGGTTTGCCAAACTCCATATACAAGAATTTTCTCCATATGCAAGAATTTTCAAGGCCCTAAGATTTTATTTATTGGTAAATTTTATGAAGTCCATCAAACAATGATTTTTTTTCCTGGAGTTACATACCAAGAAATTCATTTTTCAAGAATCTAGAACACCGGCAGCTAAAGCAATCTTTGCTAGTATACTACACTAGGTAACTGATGATGACTGCTCAGAGTGCCTAGAATGTGGTTTGCTCTAGATGCATCCCTCTGCTTTGAGCTATTTGTATCTCAATTAGGAAATTATACTCAGTAGGATCTTGAGAGCTGTCTGCAATGTCAGCTGCGTTATTTTCTCAGGCCCTCCATGACAAAGCACACCATAGCAATCTGTGTCCTAACAGAACTATATTCTCTTTTATGTCTGGAGACTGAAAGTCTGAATTCATCATATCAGGTGCTTTAATTTTAACTGGAACAATCAGAAAACATTCCAATGTCATTTTAGATATGGTGACAGAAAGCAATCTGTAATGTTCCTTGTTTTATAGATGTATCTTTATCTTCTTTAGGACACAACTTTTTGGCTCCTTTCTATAAAGGCAACAATGACAGGTGTTGAATTGGATTTGAACAAAACTGAAAATTTTTAATCATAATTCTATCTACAAAAACTCTATTTTAAAATAAGTACATATTCAAATACACTAATTACTAGTTTTCAGCCTATCTTTCTGAAAAACTAATTTTAATATAGGATAGCCAAACTTCAGATATAGAGGTCATACATCTTTTTCATCTATAATCTACTTTTCATCAGTTAATATTTGAATTATTAATTTCACAAGTTCAAATTCTACAAAACACAAAGATTACAAAGCTAAAAAGAGTATAATAGAAATGTTACTAAGAGATATTAATGATGAGAATAAGAAAGAAATTTTTAATGTCTTATTTATTTATTTATTACAATTTATTCACTTTGATTCCTGGCTGTAGCTCTCTCCCTTCTCCCCTCCCAGTCTCACTCATCCTTCCTCTTCTCCCCCTACGTAAAGGAACTTAAAAATTATATATTTAAGTGGTTTTTTTTAAAGAACTAGGGTAAATATCAAAAATTATAAAAGATTTGAAAATTTCTGAGTCATTTACTCAGAGTTGCTATAATATAGTTGCTGAAGTTTAAATAAGTATATGAGGTGAGTAAAAGAATGCAGGAGATGAATTTAAAAGAGGTGTGTAAAATGAGTCATGAGTCAGGAAACTGCAAGTTTAAATAAGGTGACATTTGAGTCAAGAACTAAAGAAATGAGAAAGTAATTGGTGTCAATAGCTGCAAGGAACTTAAAGGTCTTGAGACTGGAACTTGTCCAGCAAGACTGAGGGCCATAGAACTGGCCAAAGCAGATTGAAGAAAGTGAGGTAGAGTGAAAGGGATACACTAAGAGGTTAGTAATTGTTTAAGTAAATTTAAAGTTTGCCTTTTACAGTCCAGCTGCTTTGAAAAAAAAAAAGAGCTAACAGTTTTGAGCATAAAAGTAATTGATCTTCATTTTATATGACAGCAAGACTATTGCACCTAAAATTATAAGGACTGATTTTATGAAAAAAATAAAATAAAATAAAATAAAAGCACTGAGCTCTCCCAGGAGTGAGTTATCTAGATAAGAAACTGTGGTGTTTAGAATCACAAGGCAAAAAAAAAAAAAAAAAAAAAAAAAAAAAAGAATCACAAGGCACAATAGACGTTATGAGAGAGAACTGGTCTCAACTCTTGCAGGAGATACAGCATGAATTGTGAAAACATGAGTTTTATAAAAATAAATTGTGTTGAGTAAATATTTCTTGAGGGGTTTAAGGTTATGATGATTTTTAATTAAATATTTTTTAATATTAGTTACAGTTTATTCACTTTGTATCCCAGCTCTAGCCAACTCCCTCATTCCCTGCCAATCCCACCCTCCTTCCTTCATCTCCTCCCTGCCCCTTTTCAAGTCCACTGATAGGGGAGGTCCTCCTCCCCTCCCATCTTTCCCTAGCTTATCAGATATCTTCAGGACTGGCTGCATTGTTCTCCTCTGTGGCTTAGCAAGCCTTGCTCTGGTTGGGGGCCAGAATCAAAGAGCCAAGGCATTGAGTTCATGTCAGAGACAGTCCTTGTTCCCCTTACTAGTGTACACACTTGAATACTGAGCTACCATGGGCTGTATCTAAGCAGGGGCCTACCACAGAGAGCCTGTGAAAGACTCTGCCTAGCAGTGTATCAAATCAAATGCTGAGACTCATAACGGAACCTTTGGCAGAGTAGAGGGAATCATATGAAACAAGGGGGAGTTAGTATGACCTGGATAGAACAGGACCTCCACAAGGACCAAATATATCTGGGCACAGGGGTCTTTTATGAGACTATCTCCAACCAAGGACCATGTATGATGTGTTTTTAAAACAGTGATTGTGCAAAGGGTATGTATGTAGCACAATGAGGATGTTCATCATTATGCATGCTAAGTTTGACAGTGAGTTAAGGACTTTAATTAAAAGGTGAAGTTATGTGGAAAGAATAGGAGCTTCACAAGGACCAAATATATCTGGGCACAGGGTCTTTTCTGAAACTGACATTCAACCAAGGACCATGTATGGATATTACCTAGAAACTCTGCTCAGATGTAGCCTGTGGTAGTTCAGTAACCAATTGGTTTCTCAAAGTGAAGGGAACAAGGACTATTTCTAACAGGAACTCAATGAGTGGCTCTTTGGCCTCCCTACCCCCTAAGGGAGGAGCAGTCCTGTTAGGCCACAGAGGAGGGCTTTGCAGCCAGTCCTGAAGATACCTGATAAAACAGGATCAGATGAATGGGGAGGAGGTCACCCCCTATCAGTGGACTTGGAAAGGGGCACGGTGGAGATGAGGGAGGGAGGGAGGGACTGGGAGGGAATGAGGGATCGGGACACAGCTGGGATACAGAGTTAATTAAATGTAACTGATAAGAAAAAAATAAAATTCAAAATTAAAATTAAAAAAATTTAAAAAAAGGTGAAGTTATGAAGGGACTAGGTTGTGGATATATGTCTGGGATGGTAACAGTGACTTTGTCTGTGCAGACATTCTTTCCATTGGAAAAATAAGTGCTGATGGAGCAGGATCATTTTTCTCCATAAAAATGAGGGTAAAATGGAAAGAAGATAAAGTTTAGAAGACAAAAAGAATCTACCTAGTAAAGATTATTGAAAAAAAACCACAGAATAGCAGAAACATAACTCAAGCTAAAGGCCATACATCTCAAATTTACAGTTAATATATATATATATTTTTCATTTTTATATACCAATTGTAGGCCCCTCCCTCATCTCTCCCAGTCCCATCCTCCCTCCCTCTTCCCACTTATCTCCCTCTGTTAGTCCACAGAAAGGGGAGACCTCTTCCCCTTCCATCTGACCCTATCATATCAAGTCTCATCAGGACTGGTTGCATCTATACAAGGCAAGGCCATCCCACCTGATCAAAGAGCAGACAACAAAGTCAATGTCAGAGACATCCCTTGCACCCATTACTAGGGTACCCATATGGAAACTGAAATTCCTATTAGCTACATCTAAACAGGGGGTCTAGGTCCTGTCCATGCATCGTCCTCTGTTAGTGCATCAGTCTCTGCAGGCTCCCCTGGGCTCAGATTTATTAGATTTGTTGGTTTCCTGTGGAACGCCTGTCCCATGCAGGTCTTTCTATCACCCCCCCAACTCTTTCATAAGACACTCTGTATTCTGCACAAAATTTGGCTGTGAGTCTAGCATCTGCTTCCATTCCCTGTTGGGTGGAGTCTTTAGGAGGACATCTATGGTAGGCTCCCTTCCTGTTCTCTCTCTTCAACCACTTCAAATGTCTATTCTATTTACACAACTGAAAGAGAATTAAGCATTGTCTCTAGAGTCCTCCTTGTTATTTAGCTTCTTTAGGTCTGTGGATTTTAGTATGGTTATCCTATATTATATGGCTAATATCCAGTAATAAGTAAGTGTATACTATGCATGTCTTTCTGGTTCTGGTTTAATTCACTCAGGATGATCATTTCTCGTTTCATCCCTTTGCCTGCAAATTTCACGATTTACTTGTTTTTAATTGCTGAGTAGTATTCCATTGTGCAAATCTACCGCAATTTCTTTATCTTCAATTGAGGGACATCTAGGTAGTGTCTAGATTCTGGCTATTATGAGTAAAACTGCTATCAACATAGTTGAGCAAATGTCCTTGTTTTATGGTGGAGCATCTTTCAGATATATGCCCAGGAGTGTGATATAGCTGGGTCTTGAGGTAGTGCTATTTCCAATTTTTCTGTGAAATCACCAGATTGATTTTCAAGTTTGCACTATCACAAGCAATGGAGGAGTGTGCAGTGAGTCTTATGAAAGGAGGGGTAGGGATAGGAGGACCCGGAGGGGCCAGGAACTCCACAAGGAGACCAACAGAGCCAACAAATTTGGGCCCAGGAGAGCCTGTGGAGACTGATGTACCAACCAAGAACCATGTGTGGAGGGGACCTAGGCCCCCCACTCAGATGTATCTGATAGGCAGCTCAGTGTGCACTTGGGATCCCTAGTAAGGAGAAGCAGCGTCTATTTCTGAAATGGACTCTGTTTCCTGCCCTTGGGTCACTGTCCCCTGGCAAGGTGTCCTTGGTAGGCCACAGAGGAAGAGGATACAGCCAGTCCAGATGAGATTTAATCAGTTGGGATCAGTTGGTAGGGGAGGAGGGCCGGGATACAATATGAATAAATTGTAATGAAAAATTTAAAAAGTAATATTCTAAGGGAAGTGCTTGGATCCCATAGGTAAGGGGAAATTTAATAGATTTTATGAGTATGGTGGGTGGGTTGGGCCAGGAATAGGATGGGTCAGGTGATGAGGAAGATGGGATGGAGAGAAAGAGTGCCCAGAAATGGGGAGTGGGTACTTGTTATGTGGTATGGAAAACCATTGTCACAGAGACTTTCTGAAGGTTATTCTAATGAGACTTTGGGGACATTCAATGGGAATTAGAAAAGGTCTTTGTTTGTAATGTCTGCAAATTCTCAGTGGCTTCTAAATACATTAGTCACACATATTATTCATTAATTTTAAGTTTATTTTGACAAGCTACTCATTTCAATATTTGTTGTCACTGTACTTGAAATACTAGATATTTTACCCTGTTTATGTACATTATTAATTTTATACTATATATAAACCACATATCCATAAAGCAATTTTCTCAGTTAATTAGAACTTTAGCATTTTAATTAAATCACAAACTATTTATTTAAATGTCATTAAATACAAAAAATATATGAGGAAGCTAGGAGGAGTGGAGGAAGGGAGAACTGCGCTTGGGGTTTAAAAAATATGAAAATGTCAAATGAACCTTATTTTGATCCAAAATTCATTTATATGTATATATCTACATGCATATCTACATATAGAGACTACATGAAATTATTTTTACACATTTATGCTTTGATAGGCCTGTGAATGCAAGATATCAACATAGTTTTATTTTTAATATTTAATTAGTATCATAAAAATCTCATTTTTTGCTCTCAAAAATTTGCTACTTCCCTGAAATATGTTTAATTGACCCAATAAAACATGCAAATACCTCTGTGATACAATGGGAAGAAGTCCACAATACTATCAAACAGTACCAAAATACACCTATAAAATGAAACAAATGACCCAGGTGTCAAGAGAATTGACACTGAAAATCCCAGATGTTTTTCTTTTCTTTTTTTTTTTTTTTGGTTGGCAAAGTCACCTTTTTTTTTTTTTTTTTTTCAATGCAGTTTATTCAGGAACCTTGAACAATCCAATCATCTGACCCTGGGGAAAGCCAGCCCACAGCTTAAATAGCCTCTGGGTAGCCAACCCCAGCATGCCACGTGGGCAATGCAGATAGGTCCACATACATGGAAGCAAGCCAGATCCTCAGCCTTAGCCAAATGTGGAGTTGTTTGTGACAGAGAGCACTCACCACTGGGAAGGTGGAAGGCGGAAACCAGCTCCATCTTTAAGGCACAGAATTACACAGCTCTCTACAGTTCCCCCTTTTTGTTTTAGACGCATCAGGCAAGAGTAGAGGTCTGATCTCTGATATTAGAAATATATTGGGACTTTGTACTGATGTTCATTTAGGTGTCATCCACCCAAAGAGCATCAGACCCGTCCGATACCTTTTTCTCAGAGGCGGGACCTGGGACATCAACCCGCATGTAACCAGACATACTCTTCTCTGGGTCCAAAGTGGCTGACCCTGAGTGCAGTGCTTAGCCTCGCATCCTGAGCATAACATTTTAGCTTTTTATGGTATCCAACCATGCTTGGGGAGAATGTCCTGCTTCAATGGCTGTAAAGGCCTGAATGATCATGGCTGCATCACACTGTTGTGAGACTCTAATCTTGCATATATACCACAGGCAAACCAAGGAGACCAACACCAGAAGGCCTGCTAACGCTCCCATGCCCGCCCATTCCTTCAAATGATTCATGGCTGCAGCAATCCATGATGATAATCCTGTGGCTAGTCCTGCGTCCACTCCGGTAGAATTTACTGTGACAATGGCCACTCTCAGCTGCTCCATCGTAGTATCGAATTCTCCAGTCCAATTACCTAAAATATAGCTCGACAATTGTTTAGACAGATTTGCAGCACAGGACAGAAAAGGGATCTTAGAACTACAGCCACCATTGTTACTACCATCTCATTGGCAGCTGTTGGAGCTACCACCGGGGCATTAGCCATGAGTCATACTGGGCAGACTGCTCAGACCCTGAACAATCATTTAGCTAATGTAGCTCATGCCTTAGTTGTACATAAAGGAATTAATGCTCAACTAAAAGGAAGCTTGATGGTGTTCAATCAGAGGATTGACCTCGTGCAGGAGCAAATTGATACCCTATGGCAAATCGCTCAACTTGGCTGTCAATGAAAATATGCTGGACTTTGAGTCACTAGCATATAACATGAGAATTTTTCCAGATGTTTTTCTTTTGGGTGGTTACATTAGAAAGGGTTGAACAGGAGTACCAAAGCAAAACAAACTCAATGGGTATTTTTATGATCAATCACAAAATAATTAAAGTATAAAACATTCAATATGAATCATAGGTTACAAATACCTCCATTTCACCATATGGGGCAATATGACTGAATCTATTAATAAATTTACAGCTGGTGGACTGATCAAAAGAAAGGGGAAATGGGCTCATTGTATAATACATGGGGATTTAGAAAAATAAAGGTGAATTCAAACAAGGATCAAGATTGGTAGTTTTATATAACATCTTCACAGAAGAAATGAAAACTGTAAAGAAAATTAACAGGAGATATATGGCCCCTGGATGATAGATGGAAAACGTGATAGTTTTCACATGCTTGATCCATATATACAGTGTTGACTTCAGATCATTTCTCTCACGTGTGAACACTGCAAGAATATCTGGTGCCCATGCAGGTGAGACCAGCATTTCAGATGCTCCAGGAATGAAGTTATGGATTGCTATGTGCCACCGTTTGTGTGGTGGGGAATAAATCCAATTCTCCTTGAGCAACAAATGCTCTTACCTGTTTGACCCTAAATTAAAGAGTTTGGTCAGGCCACTGTGTAAAAGTTAAGGACAAATGAACATATTTGTTTTTCTAAAATTATTATTGTTATTATTATTATTATTATTATTATTACTATAGGCAGTCCCATAATTCACTACTTAATCATTCACCGACCAGAAACCAAAGATTGAGTCATGGAAGGTTGTTCTTTTCTACCATAAATTGGAAAGAAAATAATGCCACTGATGGTTTTCTTTAGCTGGGGAGCATACAAGGTGTTTCCTAAACTCAGCTTCAACATTTGCACCAGAACAGCCAATTCATGTGCTCAGAAATAACTGTCCTTCCAAGACCCCTGTATACATATGTAGCCATAGCCAGTGGGTAGCTTAGTTCTCATGTGTGTTCCCTAAATAAAAAGAGCAGGGGCTGTCTGAACTGGATTCTGTTGTCTGCTTTTAGATAGATCACTTCCTCTGGCAGGGCTGCCTTGCCAGACCTCAGTTGAAGAGGATGCACTCAATACTGATGCTATTTGATATGCCCAGTGGGTTGTGGGAAGGCCCCTGTGCACTAGCAGAGGGGATCGGGGGGGAAAAGAGAGGAAGGGAGGGACTGGGAGGAGAGGAGCACTTGGAGGGCGGGGGCTGGATAGGGATGTAAAGTGAATTAATAGAAAGAGAAAAAACTGTCCTTGACTCTTTACCCCCAAACAGGCTTTCCTTATTCCCATTGTTAATCACTTTAGAATTCAGACTAAAGTCTCCATATTGAAACCCCAGGTTGCCCTTTACCTTGTTTCCTTCACCAGTTGCAGCTTTCTCTGTGCTGACATATGTCACATGGAGAAAAATTTGTAATGTGTTTAGCATGTCTGGTAAATGCTAAAGGAGATGAGTATTGCCTTCCTTTGCCAAATCATCTTTACTGATAAGCTTGCTTTTTTGCATAATTCCTGAAAAATAAATAATCTTTATTTTCAAATCATGGTTCTACCTTTGGCAGAGTACAGAGAATCATATGAAAGAAGGGGGAGTTAGTATGACCTGGAGAGACAGGAGCTCCACAAGGACCAAATATATCTGGGCACAGTTGTCTTTTATGACACTGTTTCTCTAAACAAGGACCATGCATGGTTATAACCTAGAATCCCTGCTCAGATGTAGCCCTTGGTAGCTCAGTATCCATGTGGGTACCCTAGTAAGGGGAACAGAGACTGTTTCTTACATGAACTGAATGGCTGGCTCTTTGACCTCTGCCCCTCCCCCCCATCCCAGGGAGGAGCAGCCCTGCTAGGCCACAGAGGAGTACTTTGCAGCCAGTCCTGAAGTCTGATAAAACAGTATCAGATGAAAGGGGAGGAGGTTCTCCCCTATCAGTGGACTTGGAAAGGGGCAGGGAGGAGATGATGGAAGGAGGGTGGGATTGGGAGGGAAAGAAGGAATGGGATACAGCAGGGATACAAAGTTAACAAACTGTAACTAATATTAAAAAAATAAAAATTAAAAAAATTACTCAAAGAAATCATGGTTTTATTTTCACCTAGTATACAAATTATCAACACCAGTGTTTCATAACATGCCCTTCATTTAAATATAAATACTCTTGATCGTAGAGAATTTTCTGCAAAACACAACAAATATTTTCATGTAAAAATATTGCCAAGCACAAATAAAATTGTATTTTTTACATTTATTTATTCACTTCACACCTGAAACACAGCCCTCTCCCTCTTCTCCTCCCAGTCCTGTCCCCACCCTCTTTCTCTTTCAGAAAAGCTGAGTCCCCCATCCTATCAACCTGCCCTGACACATGAAGCTGCATCAGGACTAAGTACTAAGTACATCCTCTTCCACAGAGGCCAAACAAGGTAGCCAGCTAGGAGAAAGTGATTTGAAAGCAGTCAATGGCGTCCGTGTCAGAGATATCACCCACTCTAACTGCTAGGAGCCCCTCATAAAGACCAAGCTGCCCATCAGCTGCATATGTATAGGAGACCTATTACCAGTCTATGCATGCTCTTTGGATTGTGGCTCAGTCTCTGTGAGCCCCCATGACCCTTGGTTACTTGACTCCATTGTTCTTGTGGAGTTCTTGTCCCCTCCTCTGGGTCCATCTAATCTATTCTTCATCCACCTCACCCACTAGACTCTCCAAGGTCGCCCAATGTTTGGCTGTGGTTCTCTGCATCTGTTCCAGTCCACTCTTGGGTGGAGCCACTCAGTGGACAGCCATGCTAGGTTCCTGTCTGCAGGCATAGCAGAGTTTCTTTAATAGTACCAGAGTTTGGCTCTCTTCCATGAGATGGATCTCAGCTTGGCAGTCATTGTTTGGCCCTTCCCTCAATCTCTGCTCCATCTTTATCCCTGCACACCTTGTTGGCAGGGTAAATTTTGGGTCAAAGGTTTTGTGGATGGGTTATTGACCCTTCCCTCCACTGGAAGTGCTGCCTGAAAGTAAGAGATGACCACTTCAATCTCTATCCTCCACTGCTAGGAATCTAATCTCAATCAGTAATTTATTTTCCCTAGTATATTCAATTTTATCTTTTTAAATATTTTCCTGAAAATAAAATATAATTACATCATACCCATTCCTCTCTTTGCTTCATTCAACCCTTTCTTTTTTTTTTTTAATTTTTTATTTTTTTTATCAGTTACATTTTATTAACTCTGTATCCCAGCCATGTCCCGATCCCTCATTCCCTCCCAGTCCCTCCCTCCCTCCCTCATCTCCACCGTGCCCCTTTCCAAGTCCACTGATAGGGGGGACCTCCTCCCCATTCATCTGATCCTGTTTTATCAGGTATCTTCAGGACTGGCTGCAAAGCCCTCCTCTGTGGCCTAACAGGACTGCTCTTCCCTTCGGGGGTGGGGAGACCAAAGAGCCAGTCATTGAGTTCCTGTTAGAAATAGTCCCTGTTCCCCTCACTTTGGGAAATCAATTGGTTACTGAGCTACCACAGGCTACATCTGAGTGGAGGTTCTAGGTTATATCCATACATGGTCCTTGGTTGAATGTCAGTCTCAAAAAAGACCCTGTGCCCAGATATATTTGGTCCTTGTGGAGCTCCTATCCTTTCCCCATCAGACTAACTCCCCTTCTTTCTTATGATTCCCTGTACTCTGCCAAAGGTTTGGTCATGAGTCTTTGCTTTGAAAACACTGCTAGTTAGAGTCTTTCAGATGCGCTCAGTAGACTCCTGTCTTACGTTCAATGCTCATCCCATCTGTCTTTCTAAATGAGGATTGATCATCTTACCCCATGTCCGCTCAATTGATTATCTTTTTTAGGTGTATAGATTTCATTATGTTTATCATATCTTATAGGTCTATATAAGTGAGTATATCCCATGTTTGTCTTTCTCCTTCTGGGATATTTCACTCAGAATGATCTTTTCTATTTCTTCTTCTGGTTCTTCTTCTTCTTCTTCTTCTTCTTCTTCTTCTTCTTCTTCTTCTTCTTCTTCTTCTTCTTCTTCTTCCTCCTCCTCCTCCTCCTCCTCCTCCTCCTTCTTCTCCTTCTTCTTCTTCTCGTCTTCCTATTCTTATTCTTCTCTTTCTCCTCCTCCTCCGCCTCTTTTTCTTCCTTGCCAAGCTATGACTGTTTTATAACTGAACAAATTAGAAAAATTTCATGGTCAACACCTTAATTCATCCATCTAATAAGCCCGTTTATCTGGTCTTCCCTGTTGCCAGCATCTTCACCTTCCACAAAGTGAGTTGTTTTCTTCCTTCCACCTCGTGGAGAAGGCAGTTTGAAAGGCCACAGGACATAGAGCTGCGGAATGCTATGCCTTAAAGATGGAGCTGGTTTCCGCCTTCCACCTTCCCGATGGTGAGTGCTCTCTGTCACGAACAACTCCACATTTGGCTAAGGCCAAGGATCTGGCTTGCTTCTATGTATGTGGACCTATCTGCATTGCCCCCGTGGCACGCCTGGGTTGGCTACCCAGAGGCTATTTAAGCTGTGGGCTGGCTTTCCCCGGGGTCCGAGGATTGTTCAATGTTCCTGAATAAACTGCATTGAAAAAAAAAAAAAGGAAAAAAATAAAAAATAAATAAAAAAATAAAAGAAGACCCAAGGGTGTAAAAAATTTCCCCCTTTGTTTAAAAATAAATTCACATATGTCTGAAAAAAAAAAAAAAAAAAAAAGAAACTGCTTAGAATGGGATGGAGATAGCTTAGCAGTAAGAGCACTGACTGCTCTTCCAGAAGACTCAGTTTCAGTTCCCAGCACCCATATGAGAGATCAAAGCCACTTGTAACTTCAGTTACATGGGATCTAACACCCTCTTCTGGCCTGCATGGGCTGATCGTCCACTCATAAAACCTAAAACCTAAAGTAATCAGCTTAGAAAGGCGGCCTTTCAAAAAAAAAAAAAAAAAAAAAAACAAACTGTACACAAAATTACTTAGGCAGTTTTCTTGCCTTGAGAGAGTAATTTCGAAAGTAATTTGTCACTATGAAGTCCTTAACAAAAGCTGAATGTGGGTGCCTGGAGAGATGGTTCACAGTTGAAAGCAGATCCTGCCCTGCTAAAGGACCATAAGTCTCACAGCCGCCTGTAACTCCAGTTCCAGAGATGCATACTGCCTTATGTAGACATTTGCAACTATATATGCAAAACTATACACAAACATACATATAGATAAGCTAAAAGTAATGTAAATGAGTATTTTTCAATGTACTTAGATTTACAGTAATATTTGTTGATCCAGTGTTGCTATTCCCCTTGGCTCCCACCATACTCAGCTCCAATGTTATCATTTAGGTTAATTGCTGATTTCTAGTAAATACTTGATTTTCTCATTCTGAATAAGAAAACACTCTCCTTCTCCTCCCCCCTCCCCACTGGAACCATGGTGTCTGTACCAGAGGAAATAAAGAAGGTTCCTGCTGTGCCAGAAACCCTTTTGAAAAAGCAAAGGAATTTGGCAGTGTTGAAGATGAAGCACCTGCAGAAGAGTTTTGCCCTTAAGGTGCTGTGAAAGGAAAGGAGTAAGTTCATCTATGAGATGACAAAGCACTTCTCATCACAAAGTACAGGCAGATGTACTGGACTGAGATTCATGTGGCCAGGATGACAAGGAAAGCTGGAAACCTCTATGTGCCGGCCGAATCATAATTGGCGTTTGTCATCAGGATCTGAGGTATCAATGTTGTAAGCCCAAAGGTCCACAAGGTATTGCAGCTTGTTCTTCTTTGACAGATCTTTAATGGCACCTTTGTTAAGCTCAAGAGGCTTCCATTAACATGCTGCGAGGATTGTGGAACTATAGATTGTCTGGGTGTACCCCAACCTGAAGACCGTGAATGTGCTCATCTACAAGCGAGGCTATGGCAAAATCAACAAAAAGTGAATTGCCTTGACAGATAATTCCTTGATTGCTCCATATCTTGGTAAATTTGGTATCATGCATGGAGGATCTAATTTATGAGATCTATGTTTGGAAAACACTTCAAGGAAGCAAATAATGTCCTGTGGTCATTCAACCCTTTCTGTGTGCTTCATCCCTTACTCTTTCTCAAAATCATGGACTCCATTTCTTTACTTATTTTCATACACACACAAATTTCAAAACATATAAATACAATCTGCTCAGTTAGCATAAAGTTACATTTATATACCTGATTGCATCTTTTGAAAAAGTGAAACGTATAGTCCTCTCGTCATCATCTCTTCTCATTACCTAGGAAAGCCCCTCTGGCTGCCTTTCTCAGTGCCATCACTGTTTTCCGATTATTCCCCGAATCTGTCTAAAATGAAAATGGCAGCTGTGCTAAAGCCATTATGTTTTCTACCAGGCAAATACCAAGGAGTTTTGGGAACATAGCTCCCACATGCTACTATTCCTCACTATTTTTCAAACTGACACTTCCCTGATTGGATCTCTGGCCTTTGACTGGCTTCCGTTCTGCTTCTCTAGCTGTCGGAGACTGGCTTGGACTGAATGGCCTCCTGTGGTCAGCTGAGTATACTTAGGCCCCAGATGCTTTATGTTTCCTTGGAAAAATAATTTTTTCCATGAATTTTTTTCTGCATTTGTCCTTCAGCAAATTACCCTTATCCTACAGTTTTCTTGGGTCAAAAGCATAATGTATCTAGCCTCCTGGAGATAGTCTGCCTTGTTAATTTTATTTTATTTTTTAATTTTCAGTTTTGCTATTTTCCCTCTGTATTTGCCCCAGGACATGAATTTCATTTTCATTGGTACAGTTGGGTAGACCTAGGTTTTCGTGTAATAACACTGAATCCTTGCAATGACCTTAAAATAGAAGAGTCTGTATTATAAACTCAAATTCTTTACTGATTTATATGATGGACTTTCCAGATTACTAAAATATAATGCAGTATGTATATGAGTGCTTTCTACAAAACCATTTCTGTTCCATTGAATTGCAAATTTCCTCAAAACTCTATACTCCTGCTCTTTATTACATGAAGTGCTAAGCTGAATGAAACTCACATAATTCTTCATATGTATCATTTTTTCTAATTTTAAGAGCTGTGTGTATTTAATGAGCTAAAATAAAGATAAAAATACAAACTCTAAGATGAAAAATATGATCTTATTTGAATTCACTCTCCAGGAAATAAGTTAAAGATTATTATAGATAATCATATTCACTTTTGTAATATATTTCTATTAGAATGTATATACATACATATATATATATATATATATGCCCTCTAGTTATATCATTATACTATCACACAGTTTAATGAGGAATCTATTGTCTTTCAGATATCAATAACATAAAATATTATTTCATTATATTAAACATTAATTTAGGTGGAAAGTATGTGTTTCGAATTTTACAGATGAATAATGCTATTCTACTTTGAAAAGTATTTCAATCAAAAAAGTCCATTTCAGAATACCTTGCAGAATAATTTTTAATATCAGATTAAATTGATGAGTAAGCAGTTTTTGAACTTCGAATCTGGAGGATGTCCTGACTGCTGAGGTAGTAAAACAAATCAATTGACTTATTGTCTACTTTATAATATTAACTTAAACATAAGACATAGCCAATATATCTACAAAATAAACATTCCTGACACTCTACGGTATTCCTGAAACTTATAATTTGACAGTATTCAATATATTAATATTCATTATTCCTAATTTTCTCATTTTTTAATTTTAAAATTTATTTATATAATTTTTATTTTTCTTTACTATCTGAAAAACTTAATTCTTACTTTCTTTAGTTTTTCAAATAATAATGTTTCTATAATCTTTGTAGCTTTGGAAAATTTCACCACACCTTTGCTTCAGGATTGCTAAGTACAAGTCCCATGGGTGGTAATTGTTTATTCAAAGTGCACCTTTGTATCTTACCTCTAGTACCAGTATTTTCTTGTTGTAACTAAGTTTACACTATTAATAATCATGATTTTAAAACCTCTCATAGTTCTCAAATTCTTTAATTACCAACAGAAGTGAACACTTAAAAGTTCAGTTGGCAACACATCATGTGACATAAATGGATTTTAAATAGTCTCTACACATTTTGCATATGTTTTAAGAATTTATGAGACTAAGTTTGTTAAGAAAGTAAGCAGTATAATACCAGCAACAGTAATTTATCCCGTAAGTTCTTCATGGTGTGGCTATTACGTCAGAGGTAAAGGATCTGCAATGTACTGCTGTTCACAAAAAATTCCAAAACAACCACATAAGAGCTCAGTTTGGTGCCATGTATGATTTGAAGAGGAAGTGTACCGTCTACTGCTGACATACTGCGCTACAGAGAAACATAATAGTTCACATCATGTGTTGTCTACATCTATTTGCTTTATTTGCTGTTAATTTTATTTGTTGTTGATTTTAAGGAAGTAAAACTGATTTTCTAAGGAAGTAAAATTGAGTCAGTGAGTTCACCAAGGATCATTCTATTTTAACTTATTTGGTAGGTCACAGCATTTGCCAGATTGTAGTATCCTCATTCCTATTATTTGTCATATCAAATAAAAGGAACATGTTACTAGTTAACACATAAAACCCTGTAATATTAATGGTTTTACAAAATGAAACCATAACTATTGTTTATTAATTCTGAATGAATACCTCCTTCTTTGGTTTGGTTTGTTTGAGGCAGTCTCACTACTAAGCCAAGGCTAGCGGCCAAATAAGAGTCCTCCTGTTTCAGCCTTGCAAACTAAATTACATGTTTACACTATAATCTTCACTTGAGAATATCCATTCAGACAAAAAAAAAAAAATAGTCAAATAAAAGATGTGATGTTTTAAGTAAATGACATAAGAATTTGGATAAATAGATATCGGTTCATTTCATTCATGTCATTATGAAATGTACAAAAGTAAGTATAAAAGGTTTGTGACTTTGCAGCCAGTCCTGAAGATACCTGATAAAACAGGGTCGGATGAAAGGGGAGGAGGTTCTTCCCAAGCAGTGGACTTGGAAAGGGGCAGGGAGGAGATGAGGGAGGAAGGGAGGGAGAGAGGGATTGGGAGGGAATGAGGGAGCAGGATATAGCTGGTATATGGAGTTAATAAAATATAACTAATAATAAAAATTAAAAAATACATCTTTAAAAAAAGAAAAGTTATTTCCTCTGTATTGTTATCTACGAAATGTAAAAAGTGATGTTACTTTATTTGCAAAATAAAAGAAATATACTTGCTGATGAGAAAAAAAAAGTTTGTGAAACCTACAGGAGTCATGGGGAAACTGTTATATCATGTATTTTAAACTTTTCTGATAAAAGAACAAAATGAGTGACAAGCATTCAAATTGTATGTAGAGTTTTCCTCTCCTTTCAATTGCCATCATCAAATGCTTTATGGGACTTTTAACAAATTACTGAAAATTCTTTAAGGCTTTTTCCTTAGAATTTGTACACTTTAGTAACAAATCATGACCTATGCATTCATGCAATCACACAAATCTAGACTGTATTCTAGCAATATACTTAGCTCAGTTATAAAGTGACCGTAGAAATAGCCTTTATGCTTCTCACATCTTTGCTTTTGCCTTTAGCTGAGGCAAACATTTTATATTTTTAAAATTCCAATTCTGGACGTTTTACATACTTTACTTCTCAGTAAAAAAAAAAAAAAATGACTGCAGCATCATTTTCAAAGTATCTGTCCACTTGAATTCCATATAAAGTCTTTTCTATAAAGACTAGATGGTATAATTATTTTAAAACAGCAATATTTTCTTTTATCATTTAAAGTATAAAAATAATTCCTATGATTGGCAGTGTTTATAGACTGTGACATACATATGATACAATCTTGAAATGCAATGTGATTTTGATTACATACATCTCCATAAATGAAAGTAAATTATCAGTTAACTAATTACACATACATTGTACGACTTTTAGAGGGAAGATGTGTCAAAATACCTATTTACATAAGATTGAGTAGCAACATCAGACCGAATAAACAAATCAGCACAAGTGTAGCCTAGTAAATCACTAAATTTATTGCTGTTACTTATAGGAGTGTTAGTGAGAAACTGAAGAAATTAAAGTCTCAAAGACAGCTGCTTCACTGCAAAGCCCACCCCAGCTTAGGTGAAGAGACATGAGTGCTGTACCCATGGAGCTCCTTGCAGGTCTGGTAGGCAGACCATTCAAGAGCATGTCTGACAGCAATGTATCCTTATATATATACAGTTTATGTATCCATAGAGAATACTGTTAGCTTCCAGAACTTCCCAAGGCCTTGTGAATTGTCTATGCTGTTAGTTTTTTTTTTTCTTTTTTTTATTTAATTTTTCTTTACTTTTTGAGTCTGAATGATCCTTTTCTGGGTGGACTATATTAGTTAAGAGGAAATTTCTACAGAGACTAATGAAAAAATAGTTATAGATACATGTGTTAACTAGTAGAAAACAGTCTTTTGTGATTGAGTGGGCATGTCAACACACATTTATTTTGGGATTTTAATGGGGAAGGATGCATGAGCAGGGTTAGAGGATGGAAGGAAAGGGGAAATTACATAATCACATTTTATTTTAAAATAAACCTGAAAGGAATTCACAAATACATAAAGGCTTTGTAAATAGTTCTTGCATTAAAGAGTTGAACAAGAATGTTTGTGACATAATATTTTCTAACATTCCCTAGGTAATCAGCAAAGCATCTATATTTTGTAGTTGGTTTTGTAAAGAAAAAAAAAAGAAACACACTTCTTGTCTTTGTGATATTCAGTCATTGTGTGACAGAAACCCACAATTCTAACATAGAACCAGAGAGATTGCATTTGGATGTTTATCTATCTCGTTGGCTGTATTTCGTTGCTGATGCAGTATTCTTCTTCTTATGCAATTAATTCCATTTAATGAATTACAGTTCCACACCCTTTCAAAAGCTTGCAATAAAGACTTGAAAATGAACAAAAGTTGGAGTGTTTTGATTGAAATACTAAAATATTTTTTATGAAAGGTGATGCAATAGTGTGATATAGGCACATCATTTAAAATTTTTACATAGGTGCTAGAGAAATTGTCCAGTGGTTTAGGAGCACTGGCTGCTATTGCACTTTGGTGGCATTCTCAGCACCCACACGGCACCTCACAACTGCCTGTAACTCCAGTTCAGGAGATCTAGTGGTCTCTAGTGGTCTTATTTTTGTGGTACTAAGGCATTCAAAACCATTAAACTACATAAATATTTTACAAAAAGATCAGCAAAACTTTGTGTAGTCAATATCTCTTTTCGAGTGTTATTTGTAACACATTCAAGAGGAAAAGCTGTGTAAGCTGCATTACTTTAGTCATTATGTACATTAAATTTGTAATTAATTACCACTGTATATCCTTAAAACATGTGTAACTGAAATAATGAAATAGTTTATAAAACCAAGAGTTGTACTATTTACGTTAGTGTATGGCTTTTAAAAATTTTAGGACTTTATAAAAGATATCCCTTGACATTTTAGGGTTACTGACATCATATTTAGTTAGTTTTATTCATTCTCTGAGAATATTATTCATTAAGTGCAAAGTGCAAGTGGAACTTTTATCCATCTTCATACCACTCTTACTGAAGAAAATCAGTGGGATGGGTAAAAGCCATTGTTAAATACAACTCACTGAAATAACGTGAGAGCATTTTACCACAGACAACGTGATGCTAAACATCAACATGCATCCTGGCCATACCGGCCAATTCTTTGTAACGTCATAATGAAGTCTGTACACTGTTCGGGGAAATTTAATCTCAAATAAGATTTGCCATAACTTTTTAATTTTTAAGTTTTATGCATGTTTATAGTTAATCTTAGTAATTTTCATCACCTTAATTTTCACCCCTCTTCATGTTAACACCTTTTTTTATTTTCCAACAATTCTCACTCCTACTTCTATATCTTCTCTGTGAAGGACTCACTGAGCTTAAAATGCACAAAAACTTTTAGTGTTAGTCTTTGAAGAATCTGTGTCATTTTCAGCAATTTGATTTAGTAAAGCTTTACTAAATCAAATTGCTGAAAATGACACAGATTCTTCAAAGACTAACACTAAAAGTTTTTGTGCATATATATATTATATATATATACATTATATATACATATATATATATACATATAATGTGTATGTTGGGGACATGGGGTATACATTCTCTTATAGTGGACAGAGAATGGATGCAAATTCTCTGCTTACATGTGGCTACTAGGGTTATAACACATATCCTCAGTCTTGGCCATGAGTTCCTTTACCTGCAGAGCCATCTACCCTGCCCTGTGTAAAGACATTTTCTAGTAAACTCCAAGAATCAGCAAGAATTAATAATAAAATTATTAACAGTGAAAAGAAAATATATTTAAATGAAGGGAGTACACGGGAGTGACAAATTAAGATGACTTAGAGAGTAAAAGAATGGCAGGAAGTGAGTGACACTGAGATAGGTACTTACACAAGGGTTTGCGTGAATATATTGTACATGAATTTACATATATTTTCTGCAGTCATCAATGCAGAACAAGCTTGAAAAGTGAAATTTTTCTGTTGAAAAAAGCGCATGTTTAGTACATGGAAGAAAAGAATATTTCTGAAACATCAGGTCTGGAGGCAGCTAAATATTCAGACTTTTGTCCTGAGAAGACCCTGCTTCTGCCAGCTAATTTCCTTCTAAACCTGTAGTCAGTGAGTGCATTGTAAGCTGTGGGCTACAATAATTAAAGAAAGATTTGAGGGGCTGAGGAGATTAACCTGGAACAACATGCTGATTGTGGAAGCATGAGGACCTGAAGTTAGATTCTAAGCAACCACAGAAAAGCTATGAATGGTGCTACACATCTGGAACCCCAGTGTTAGGGGAACAAAGAAAGGAGGTCCTTAAGCTCATTTGCTGGCTAACCAAGATCATTAGTGATCCTGAGGTTAGTAAGAGAACTTGTTTCAACAAGTAAGAGAGACATTAAGCAGAGGAAGATACAGAATTTGATTTCCATATACACTGAACTTTGACATCCACATGAACCCATCTTTCACCTCCATATAAACTACAAATAAACACACACATTTGGGGAGACACTGAAAATAAGTGAGCAAATTTAAAAAAATCACATTCAAAATATTATGCAGATTCCTTCTTTTACTGTAATACTATCTCTTAACCTGTACTCAACTTTAAAATTACAGTTTCTAGTATATGTTAACAGTAAGAGACCGCTTGAGTTACTTTTAGTTGTTTAGTTACTGTAATACAGGAAACTCATTTAGTGGTCATTTGACTGGGTTGCTGTGTTAGTTCTTTTTCTTCCTGTAATAAAATATCATGGCCAATAAATAAATAAATAAATAAATAAATAAATAATAAGATAGAGCTTAATTTGTCTTATAAGCCTAAAGGGGTAGGAGTCCATCACAGTGGGGAGGCTCGGCAGCCAGCAGGCACAGCCACAGGAACAGATGGGGAGATGACATTTTAAGCCATAAGAATGAAGCAGAGACAGTGAACTCTAAACATGAAAATGCTATGAACTCCCAAAGCCACCTCCAAAGAACTGCTTTTGCAAGCACAGCTATCTCTCCTAAACGTTCCTAATAGCATTAAAACCTGAGATCAGGTGATCAACTGCCTGAGTGTGTGGAGGTATTTCTCACTTAAACCACCACCGTTGTGCCCCAAGACCTACACATTCATCTTAGCTCTGTCACTTGAAACTCGGAAGAAGCTTTCTTGAAGGAATTTAAAAACTATATTTATCAAAGCAATTAAAAACTAATATAAAGAGGTCACCACAAAGGCATTTCAAGGATGAATTAAAATATATATAAGAAGTAATTATGGTATGTTTTTACTCAATAAGTTTTCACAAATATTTTTTTCATTAGGGTTCTATTCTTGAGCCTCCAAATGACAAGAATGTTATTTCACTATTAAGTGTCTTCCAACTGTCAGATACAGTGAATTAGTTATTTTGCTTATCCTTATCTGTGGACTTTTCAGTTGACCTATGCAGACCTTGTGTGCTGGACCTGGGATCTGAGGACCTGAAAGAATGGAGCACACTACAATCTAACGTTCTAATATACAAAGAAAGCAATAATCTAAGGAAGGTTATTTCAGGTCAGAAAAACACCTAACTAAATGCCAGCCAGAGTGCACTAAATATTAACAGAGCAGCCCTTTCCCAGGACACACCAACTTAAAGAAAATTGCCTGGTACTTACTATAGATTATATTTGGGAAAACATGAAAGCAAAGCAGAAGGTCATATCCAGCTTCAGGGTATACTAACCAGACTGAGTTCTATAGCTATATTCTGACATCCAACAAGAAAAAAAAGACAAACAAACAACAACAACAAAAACATGTCTTATAAATTGAATGTAAATATCTCCCACAGGAGGCACAAAAACTTGCATATAAGAACTGTCCCGGCAATAAGATGCACCTGAAGTAAAAGGTCCTCTGCATTTTTTTTTCCCCTGGAGCTTCTCTAAAAACCCTCAAAGGCATTGGTCACCAAGGGTCATTCATTTTAATGTTTTCCAAAAAATATGCCTTGTTTTTAAATGTTGTGGGTTTTTAATTTAATAAATATGATTACTTGATGGCATACAAGTATATGTACCCATGTTTAGAGCTGGTGCCCACAGACCCTGAGATAGCATACCATATGCTGCAGCTGGAGATATATGTGAGCTATGATGTGGGTGTTGGAAGACAAATACGAGTCTCTTCAAGTGGACCAAATGCTCATACCCACCAAGTGGTCTCACCAGCTCCAACTATATGCTCTTATGACATAATTGTTTTATGTCAACTTTCAAATTGCAAGTATTTAATGGTCCAATTTCAGTCACTGACTAAAATATCTTAAATACTTAAAATGTAAAATCATGTAACATCATGATTCTGTGAAATATAATTTGAAATGAATGCAGTGTTTCTGTGCTAATACAACTCATATTAAGTATTTGACACTAGAACTACTTCAACAACTAACTAAACTTGGTTATTGTTTGTTTGAAAGGATAATTAGTAAGCCAGATAAAGAGAAAAACATTCTCATATTATATTAAAATAAATAGGCTTTGCTCAGAATGAACTTTGAATGTACAGATTTAAGATCTCATACCTATAAGAATTATGAAGAAGTCAAAATCAATTTAGTTTAATTTGTAGAGTAAGCAACTAACTTTGCAGTCCCTAGCCAAGACAGTGAACTCTGTAGATGAGGAAGACATTCTTCTATTTGAACAGCACTCTTAAGCTGAGTTCTTTATATATATATATATATATATATATATAAACTATTTAAGAAATGAAGCCAGCAGAGTTAAGTTTGTGTGGTATTAGAGCCAGTAAGAAGTCCTGTTATTCCAGCACTCCAGAGGCCAAGGCAGGAAGGTAAGAAGAGCAAAGGCAGTGTGAATTACACTGTATGATATAGAATTGTTTGAGTGACTTTGTAAGATAATGCATCAAAACAAAGTAAAAACAACAATAAAAACAAAGGAAGAGTTATAATAGTATAAAGCAGAAGAGGGTAAAAGAAAGGAATGGCACCAGACAGCTGAAAAGCAAAGAGAAAGCAACTGAGAGGCTTAAAGAAACCAATCAATTTCGTTAACTAAACTTTTCAAATTTGACTCAAATGAGTCCAATATCTATTAATCATTATTAAATATCTGAAATTATAATGCTGATAATTAGCTTCAATTGTCAAATTGACACAACAGCAAATTACCCGGGAAGAGAGACTCAATGGGGGATTTTATTCACTGAACTGGCCTGTAGGCGTGTGGGTGGTAGATTTTCTTAATTATGTTGATTGATATACCATCACATCTACCAATGTCAGTGGTATAATTCTGTAGATAGGGTACTGGATGATACATGGATAGAGAACGTGAGATGAGTATAAACAAAGGAGCAAATGGGCTCATTGATTTCTCTCTGATCTTGACTGTGCATGTGCTGTGAGTGCCTGTTTGCCATTCCTGCTGTGATTTTCTCAGACAAAATTGTAACCAACAGTAGTGAATCCTTTTTCCTTTAAGTTATTTTGATCTAGGTATGTTTCCAAGCAAAAGAATTAAAACTCCAACAATGGTCACACACAAGGAGGTTAAAATGGAACACACAAGGATCAGAGAAATGGAAAACAACTTGGTGTTATTTGTTTATTCTTTTCTTTACTACAATGTCTTGACCATGAATGTGCCTATTATTTTGAAGAGATATTCAAAATATTCATATTAATGTTTAATATTCTTCATGTAGTAGGGTCCATTTCTATCATCAAACACCTTCAATTGAAGATTCCCTGTTATTAAATAATGGTGTCTAAGCTCAGCTTCAGAGAATGTAATGTCTATTTAGTAAAATTGAGATGTATGGGAAGCCAAGAATATTATATAGACATCTTCTATTTCTTCATATAAATAGCATTTATTTACTTTGCTGTAGTTTCTGCTTATAATATTAAGGTTGACTGCTTACCTGTATTCCTTTCTGTTATGGGCCTGTTCACAGTGAAGGATGATTGAACTTCCTTCTCTTCCTGATAAATCACAATAATGTGTCTACATTTATTTGGTATTTTGCTGAGATTACAAGGGAAATAAAAACCAAGAGACCTTACCCTAAGAAACACTAGGCACAAAATGTGAGAAAACTATAAATATTGAGCCAGAAAAGTCAAGTGTGCAAATTTAGTTCTTTCTGTTTATAAAATCAAAGTGTTGATCTATTTTTCTTCACTCTACCTCTTTGGATTTTCATATTCTTCATACTATACAAAACATTGTTATAAAGAGTGTTTAACAACTTATGTGAGATGATTTAGTTTAAAAGTTTATATTTCATGAGAAATTTTTAAAAATTCTAAAATAGAGAAAATTTCTGTTTCAACACTTGTTCTTTATAGAACTACATCCATCTTTTATCACACTCTTGCAAATGTATTTAGTGGATGGTTAATTAAAATCTCTCTTCTCAAATCATATACTATATAAGTACACTTTAATGATTAACTGGTAGACAAGATAAGCATACTAAAAACCCTAGCTCAAATTACCATATTTACTATGGGATATAGTGCTTAAAATATGGAACAGTAAGCAAAATATAGTTGGAACTTTTAGCATAAATAGTTACACTGTAGCATAGGTGACCACTTGGACTTTTGAAGACCCATCACTAGAGAGAACATTCTACATAAAGGAAGCAACATAGGCTTCAATTTTAAAAGGAAAAATAAAAGCATTGATTTTCAATATAAAGGAATAAAGACTGTAAAAAGGAGTAAAGTGATGCAAAAAGAAGAAAGTCAACTCTTAGAGAACTTTCACTAAATGAATGGGGTTGCTCTACTTCTGTAATTGATGGCCTTGAAGAGTTGTAAACATTTTGATTTCATGACTGAATTTATTTTAAAAAATAAACAAACAATTTCAGTAGAGATATTAGTGAGATTTTGTGTTAAGTATAGAAAGACACAATCATTTCGTGAGTTTATAAAGTAATTCAGATGGAGACTTAGAAATATTTTTCAGGTTTATCTGATCTTGGACTTCCCATCATCACTCAAGATCATAGTTCACTAGGAGTACTGTTTTCCAGTTTAATCCATGAGGAAACTAGCTAGTCCTAGAAATAGATAGAACAAAAGAAGAACTAAAATCAAATAACTCAATGTTTGTAATTCAATGTAGTATTACTTATAATGTAAACCAATATGTTGAAAGAGGGATGTAAAATGCAAATGGACTTGAGGGATATTAAAAATAAGGGGCTCTAAGAACAGAATGTTCTTCTAACGGGGTTGATGTGGGTTATTTGAAGTATCTTTCCAGATAATTTGATAACATTACAAGAATTGGCTACAACTTTATATGTTCTAGATAGTGATCTTGTCTTCTTATCTTTTGTACTACATCAAGATAAGAGAGGACATCCAATATCCTAGTCACATCTGGAAGCAGTGACAACTTTTAAATGTGTACTAAGCAAATCTTATTCCTTCTCACATTTCTCCAATTCAATTGCTTATCTGAGTTGTCAGTACTCCTTTTCTCCTCCAGGAGGAAATAATTTGGATCCACTCTGCAGCACCATGCAGTCAGTCATTACAGACTGATGTAATCTAGAAACTATGAACCCAAATTATAAGAAGTAGGCATTAGTGATGCCAGCAAGCTATGGCTTTATACATTAATTCGTGCTGTTTTTATTACCAAAGGATGGGAAAAAAAATGTGGTAGTGTTATATTAGTTTGTAACGGATTATATAACGACCATCTATGTGGGTAGGTTGCCAAAAAAAAAAATATTGCACTTTTTTTTCTGTATATAAGTAAAAGCAACTTTGAGAATTTTACACCCTCTCTTCGTGAATTTTTGCTTACTATTTTCTCTTCTTGGTGTACATGACATGACTAATATACAAATGGAAGAGTGGGGTGGGGAAGAAATACATGTCTAGGATGCAAATAAAGAGTGTTTGTGTGAAAGATACACATGACAGAGCTAGGATACAGATCAAGAGTGGAGTGGGAAGATACTTATCATGCTGATAAATATTTAAAAGGCATTTTATGTTTAATGTGTTGCTATTTAAGGTTTAAGACACAATATGTTTTAAAATTAAGATTCTGAAGGTGAAAAAGTGGTTTGATCGCTAAAGTAAGCAAAAATAAGGTATATTGAGAAGACTTATAATAATTTCAATACTAAAGTACATTTGCCAGTGCTGAAAATAAGAGCCATGAAAACAAGAGAGAAAGACAGACAGACAGACAGACAGACAGAGATTCTAAACTCATATTTATTTTATCAATAGCTTCCTTTAGAACTGTATTTTGTTTTAAAGTGCTCTTCAGAGTACGATTCCTGGGAGAAATTATTCATAAATGGCACTAATGAGTGTCAAGCTGTATTTCAATGCATTTTGAAAATTGTCCTATTAATTAATGGTGTAATTAAGCTTTTGTCAGTGACATATCATATTTCTGACAGGAATAGATGGCCTGTGTAAGTCAGTGCCAGGCAGTCATCCAGACAGCTGCTGTGTATAATGGATGGTAGCAATTTAGAGCAGGTTTACAGGGAGGGGACCACCTACATGGGGGAGGCTGGCAACTTGCATTTAAAAACACTTCTGCGCACTGTACTTCAGGAAATGACTGCAACTGAGATTGATTTGACCCCCTTCCTAGGACGGCACATTAGCCTTTTACCATTAACCATAAATAGTGTTTCCCTGAGCCTTTGTGACAAAAAAAAAGTGAATTAGCTCCCAATTTTCATTTTCATTTAATCGTGTATTCTAATTCTATCTGCATATTAATGTGATCTGGGTAAAGCCAGCCTGATTAGGACACCTCACCAAAGCTAATAGGATGCAATGCACCCTCACTGATGAAAACACACATTTCAGTGTTGCCCACAACCTCCCATCTCTTTTTATAGAATTTGGACCACTTTTTAATGTGTTTTTTTTTTCTTGTATCAGTGTATCACATCCTCCACGATTTAATTCTCAAAACAGGGCCATAAAAGAACGAAAATTGAAAAAGAAGCGAGATTCAAGTTCACCCACATCAACACAATTAAATATAAATCATTTTATTCTGGTCCTCCCTCTGAAGCAGATATCTATTAATTCTAGCATTAATAATTTACATTCTGGCTCCAGCTATGAAGCTCTTAAAATTGAATAAAATTCAAATACAAGGGTAGAAGAATTTCCTTGATAGAAGCATGAAGCTTCTATGTACCAAATCAATTTTTAAAGAAAAAAAGTGTTTGTTTTCTTATGTTTTCCATTTTCTAGTTGTCAATTCCTAAATTACTTTTATGTTTTAGAAATAAATTTGGAAAATAAATATAAATTTAATTTGTATTTATTAAAATAAATATACTTAAAATTAATTTTATATAATGTATCAGGTCACTTTCCCAGTATTTTTCCTTGTTTACATACAATGATAAAACAGTTGGCAGTGATTCAGAAATCAATGCCACCATACTAAAATATTTTGAAATAGGACATGGCATTAAAGATCACCTATTTCGACCCACTTCATTTTACAGATGAAGAAAATGAACTGTGAGAGATTATGCAATTTGCCCAAGGTCAGGCATCCAGAAAGTATCAAGACCTGACAACCACAATTCTATTCAAAGGTTGCTTTCAAAGGCATTCTTTTAAATATAAAGGTTTAGATTTAAACGGAAATAAAATGCCAAGAGAAACAATATGACAAAGTGGGAGAGCATGAAGGAGAGACTAAAACAATGAAGGGTAAGAGAAAAATGAAGGAAGAGAAAAGGAGAGGACAGGAAAGAAGTAGAGGAGTGAAGGGGGACAAGGCTGAAAGAAAAACAGAAATGTAATGAAAATGTGCCAGATGCACAAGGGTTCCATTTGAATCCTCTTAACATTCTTCAATAGTTTGATGCAAAAAAAAAAAAAAAAAAAAAAAAAAAAAAAAGGCCCATTTTTGGCTGCAAGATTTGATTCACTGCATTTTACATTAAGCCTACAAATGAGGTATGTTCAAGAATCTTATTTTCCAACTGTTTTTAAAATCTCTTAGAAGTGGGTCCAAGGTTACGCAAGTGTATTTGTAATATTTTATTCAGCTTCTCATGTGTTGCAAACATTCCATGTCAGAGATGCCAAAGTTGTACAGATAAGTGTGACTTTGAGAGTTTGTAGAGCATTTAAGTAGGGCTTGCAAATGTGGTAGTTCAGCTCTTCTTTTTTTTTAATTTTTTATTTAACTTTTATTAATTATACTTTATTCCTTTTGTATCCCCCCATAGTCCAGTCCCTCCTCCCCTCCCGGTCCCACCCTCCCCCCCTTTCTGCATGCATGCCTCTCCCCAAGTCCACTGATAGGGGAGGTCCTCATCTCCTTCTTTCTGATCTTTTTTTTTTTTTTTTTGTTCTTCTCAATGCAGTTTATTCAGGAACCCTGAACAATCTTCTGACCCTGGGGAAAGCCAGCCCACAGCTTAAATAGCCTCTGGGTAGCCAACCCCAGCATGCCACGTGGGCAATGCAGATAGGTCCACATACATGGAAGCAAGCCATATCCTCAGCCTTAGCCAAATGTGGAGTTGTTCGTGACAGAGAGCACTCACCATCGGGAAGGTGGAAGGCGGAAACCAGCTCCATCTTTAAGGCATAGCATTTCGCAGCTCTCTACAGTTCCCCCTTTTTGTTTTAGACGCATCAGGCAAGAGTAGAGGTCTGATCTCTGATATTAGAAATAAATTGGGACTTTGTACCAATGTTCATTTAGGTGTCATCCACCCAAAGAGCATCAGACCCGTCCAATACCTTTTTCTCAGAAGCGGCTCTTCTTTGGAAGGTTTTTCTCTATGACAAAATAAAGCCTGTGAATTTCTTCTTCTAATCCAGGACATTGCCACTGAAAGAAATATTAAGAAATTATATTAACATTCTTCTAGTAACAACTAGTAAATAGGTGGCCTAGATAAAATTGTGCATTTCTTAGATTCACATATTCATTTATTCTTAACATGATTCTCTGAGAGATTATTTTCACTTTACAGACAAAGAAATGGAGCTAGAAACATTAACCCAGTTGATAGCAAACAGTCAGCAAAGATGCAGTTCCAACAACTAAGACATCCTCACTCTAAGAATCATCAAGATATGTTACCACTGACTGAGCAAAGAGAAAACAGACAAGTAAATACACAGATAAATTAGAACAAATTATCCCTCATATTCCTTAAGAGGAGCCAACACTATGGACAAGGCTGTCTCAAGGAAGAACATTTTATTTAAAAAAAATTAAACACCAGTTGGAGATACTGATATATATAGCCTACCAGAGATGGCCACTCAGACACAGCTTATGACTCATTTCAGCTTCAGCAGATATTCAGATATGCAGGGACATAGGGGTGATTGCAAGTATCCAAAATTTTTTTTAAGCAGAAACTATGTCCTGGCTTCTTGTTCAGTAGCTCCAGAGTTGCTGGAAGCTGCCAGTGGAGCAAGCAGTTAAACAGAGTCTAAGATAAGCCATCAGCTGTAGAACATCCTGTAGAAATAGATGCAGATAATTTAGCTAGGACAACTTGACCTTGGGTTCTGAGAAGATATCTGGGTAATATTCCATGAGATTCTCCATCAAGGAGGTAAAATTCTAGCTAACCTGAAACAGACTTAGCAAGAATACAAGATGGAGGAAAGTGCATTGTCCTGTCATGTAACAATGTGGTTCATTAAGTAAACTGCCTGACACAAAAACAGAACAATAAAAATAAAGTAAAATATTTCAGATTCTTAGCTTTCACATGAAAGAAGAGCATGGTTTTATAACCCCATCCCTGAAGAAGAAAAGAACAGGAGGATCTGTGAAGCTAACTGGCTGACTAGTTTAAATGATCATTAAACTCCAGGAACATGAGAGATCTTGTCTCCAAAATAAAAATAGGAAAGAATGGCTAAGTAGGAAAGAGAGCTTGCTGCCTTTTCAAGAACCTCGCTTAACCTCTAAGTTCAAAAGGGTAGAAGAAGAGACCTGACTGCCATAAATTATCCCCATAACACTACATGAGTTCTGACTTCCATAAATTATTCTGTTGCCATTATATGAGTTCTGTGTCAATCTTACTTTACTCTCAATAAAATAAAAACAAAAGAGTAAATGGAGATTACTGGAGACTCCTTGAGACTTCAGTCCCAATAAAACAAAAATAAAAGGTTAAAAGGATTATTTTATATACAATTCCTCCTCCCACAGGAAAATATACACATGAACATACACATATATAGAACATAAAACAAGCAGGCTTGGGATAATTCTACACATTAAATACTTGCCTTCAAACTACAAGATTGTGAGTTCATCCCCAGTATCTACTTAAAACTGTAGGAATGCTGGTGTGCACTTGTGATCCTAGCACTGGAGAAAGGAAGACAAACTGATACTTTTTTATTTCAATTTTTTAAATTTTGATTTTAATTTAATTTAATTTATTTACATATTACAATTTATTCACTTTGTATCCTAGATGTAGCCTCCTCCCTTGTCTCTTCCCAGTCCTACCCACCCTCCCTCTTCTCCCCTTTGCCCATTTCCTAGTCACCTCACAGGGGAGGACCTCTTCCCCTACTATCTGACCCTACTGATTCTTAAGGTCCCTGGAAAACCTAGTCCAGTCAACTTGGTGAATTACTGGTCTATGAGAGATTCTGCCTTGAAACTAACAACAACTAAATTTAAGATAAATTGCATGGTACCTAAGGCACAACATACAAAATCATCTGAAGTGTTTGGTTTAATAGAAAGGGATGATTGTAGGAGGAGACTTGAAGAATAGTAAGAACAGAACAGACTAAACATAATGCCATATAACTAGTACATCATCAACCATATCCATCATCTCTTAGACTTGAGTCTTTGAAAATAAGTTTCTATTGAATGAACTCCTCGTACTGCATCATCTACTTGTGAGGCAAGACCAGTGTATTCTCGTCTCATGATGAGCAGTGTGATATCCCATTATAGTTACCAATGGAGCTAAAATGATCATTCTTGGCCAGTCTCCAAAAATAGAAACTAGTTTATATCAGTTTCCTTCACAAATATGTCTTAGTTCTACTAGTGCCACCAACATAACAACCACCATGCTTGACTGTATCTTTTATTCTTTTCTTTTTCTTTATTAATTACTTTATTTATTTTGTATCCCCCCTGTGGTTCCCTCCCTCCTCCCGTCCCAATCCCTCCCTAGCCATGTGATCTACGTGAAAAATTAACTCATCATTTCCACCATTCTACAGTTTGCATTATTTATATTGATCGGTGTCTATTTATTAAATTAATAATGAATATCTCCTCTAACCCATTCTTCCCTTCAACTTCAATTTATCAAGATATGATAATTGGCCAGGGAATTACTTTGCATAGAATTCTGTTAGTTTTGTTGTCTGTTTTTTTTTTAAGGTAATGGCTAACTTAATTTCTTAAGATGTCACTCAAAGCCAAAGATATTGTCATAGGTTCATTCTCACCATGCTTATTTTCTCCATATTCTAGTCATATACAACATAGCTAATGGCTCAAAGTTATAGTGCTATTTTTGTTATAAATATTTTCCATATTTGTTTTTGGTCTGAGCCTTAGAATATGTCTTTTCCCAGAGAATACAGTACTACCACACTTCTACATACACACATAAATTCTCATGTTATTTTCTTACTATTTATTAATTCTATAATATATTTATTTTAAAAACTTATTCATTTTTTATTTATTACAAATTATTTACTTTGTATCCCAGCAGTAGCCCTCTCCCTCATCCCTTCCCAATCCCACCCTCCTTCCCTCTTCTCCTCCCATGCCACTCCCCAAGTCTACCCTCCCTCCATCTTGCCTCCTAATCTCCTCCCCTAGACGACAAGAAAGGGAGCCCTCCTGACCTATCATCTGACCCTAGCCTATCAGTTCTCATCAGGACTTCCTTTTTGGCCTGGAAAGTTCACAGATAACAGAGTCCATGTCAGAGACATCCTCTGCTCCCCTTACTAGGAGACCCACATAAAAACTGAGCTGTCCATTGGCTTCATCTAAGCATGGGGTCTAGGTCCTCTCCACATGTGGTCCTTGGTTGGTGCATCAATCAGTCTCTTCAAGGCTCCATGGATGCAGATTTGTTGGCTGTATTAGTCTCCTTGTGGAGCTCCTGTCCCTTCTAGGTCTTTCTTCCCCACACTCTACTTTAAGTCTCCTTTCCTTCTGCCCAAAGTTTGGTTGTGAGTCTCAGTGTCTACTTTGATACCCTGCTGGAAGTCTTTCAGAAGATATCTATTGTAGGATCCCACCCTCTTCCCTTTCTTCAACTGCTTCCAGCACCTACTCTATTTCACTCTTCTGAATGAGAATTAAGCATCTTTCCTAGGGTCTTCCTTGTTATTTAGCTTTTTCAGATCTGTGGATTTTAGTATGGTTATCCCACATTATTTGGCTAATATTTGCTTATAAGTGAGTATATACCATGCATGTCTTTCTGCTCTAGGTTACCTCATTCAAGATGATCTTTTCTAATTCCATCCATTTGCCTGAAAATTTTATATGATTTTCTTATTTTTAATAGCTGTGTAATATTCCATTGTATAAATGTACCACATTTTCTGTATACATTCTTCTGTTGAGGGACATCTAGATTGCTTCCATATTCTGGCTATTATAAATAAAGTTGCTATGAACATGGTTGAGCAACTGTCATTGTTCTATACTTGAGCATATTTTGCATATATGCTTAAGAATGGTATAGCTCGATTTTGAAGTAGCATTATTCCTAATTTTCTGAGAAAAAGCCAGAATGATTTCCAAAGTGGTTGTACCAATGTAACTCCCACCAGCAATGGAAGAGTATATTCCTCCACTCCTGTTTTCCTCATTCTCCCCAGCATGTAATGTCACTTGAGTTTTTTATCTTATCCATTCTGATAGGTATAACATGGAATCTCAGAGTCATTATGATTTGCATTTCCCTGATGACTAAAGACATTGAGCATTTAAATGTTTCTTACCCATTCGCTATTCCTCTGTTGAAAATTCTCTGTTTAGCTCAATATCCCATTTTTAAATTGGGTTATTTGATCTGTTAGTGTTTAATTTCTTTAGTTCTTCATATATTTTGGATATTAGCCCTCTGGATATAGGGTTGGGAAAGATATTTTCCCAGTAGGCTGTTGTTTTGTTCTGTTGTCAGTATCCTTTGCTTTACAAAAGCTTTTCAATTTCATGAGGTTCCAGTTTTTTATTTTTGATAATGTCTCATTCATTATCACATTCTGAGTATATTATTTTTTATTTCATTTGTAAAAGGAAAACAGTGAAACAACCAACAAACATCTCACGGTAATATATTGAGAGGTCAACAAGAATCTTACCAACCGCCTACTAAATTTTGTTCATTGCCAAAGTTTAATATTTTTCATTATAAGAATATTTAAAACACTTTATTTTTTATCAAAAATGGAATAGATAACAAGTGGATTTACATATAAAAATAAAAATAACATATTTAAAATATTATTCATGAAAGATTTTCTTTTATTAATATTTTATCTTGTATTTTAAGATTCAAGACAACTTTATCAGACTAAAAATCTCACAGGAAACTTTTGAAAGAATTTGGTAATGAACAGTTCTGTACTAAATGCATAATATGGAACGCAGTATTCATTTAGTGAATATCTAATATATTTAAATTAAATTGGCAACTCATTATCATGACTAAGACATAGAATTACTTTGTCATAAATTATAGGTAATCTGTATTTTCACATTAAGTCTATTACCAGTAATAGAGTTTTAATGTGCTACTTACACTTTGATAAAAGAGAAATCGTGTTACCACTAAAAATATAGAAGATGTGAATAGAGGGAAAATGGGTAAGTACAGGAGATTAAAGATGTAGGAGAGAATGAAAAATTATAAGAAAAGACATAATAGCTAAGGAAATAGCAACAGCGAAAGTCAAGTGAAAAGAAAAATGGATCACAAATAGTTGTGGGATTTGCCAGAGATATTGTAAGAATTGTTACAGAGAGAAAAATAGAAAACTAGAGAATGAAACATAGTGCAGTATAATCTGAAATATACATAAACCACCGTTATTCTGGGGAAATGAAAATATGTAAACTGATCCAGGAACTAAGTATAAAAATTGTGTACGTTTAAACACTAATTTCTCACATAAATAACAAAATATAGAATGATAAAATATTGTTTTTTTCTAATAATTTTTCAAAGATTGACTAAAGACATGGATTTATAGTCTAAACTTAGAGAATCATAGTTGTAAAGTTATAATGGAGGAGAGTTTTCAAGGCAGTGTGAAACAGAACATTCATTCGTAGGGATGTTTTAGAATTTAATTTTAGCACAGTGGCATTCAGTTGTCTTCCTTAGGTCCTGATAATTCATCAGCAATATAAACCCAAAGTCAGAGGAAGGGAGATCAGTGACCCATTCATTAGTTTAATTAATTGCACAATTCCAGTTTTATATAAGTAGTTTTTTTTCTGAATATAATCCTGTATTTTCATAGACAATGTTCTTTAAAGATATACTTTATATGTTGGCTATAGTGACTTTGTAATTCACTATTTGAAAATTGGTTAAGAATAAATATACAAAAATACTCATAGTAGATTTTATGAATAGGTATTTTAGAGACTGATATTGGAAAGAATATAGAATAAAAGACTCTGATTTACTTATCTTTTTCATACAGATAATCTCATAGTATACAAAACTGAAAAAATAAAAATTATACTCTAAAAGCAAGTAGGTAAAAACACTATGATGTTGAGACAAAGAATATTCTGTACCTACAAGACAAATGTTCATTGAATGGCTTGATGTTCCACAGATTCTAAGACTAATCAGGCTATTTATAAATATAAGAATTAGATTTAGAATTTAGCAGATAAATATTGATATGCCTCACATTTTCCTATTTCTACTAT
Organism: Meriones unguiculatus; assembly: GCF_030254825.1. Lineage (NCBI taxonomy): Eukaryota > Metazoa > Chordata > Mammalia > Rodentia > Muridae > Meriones > Meriones unguiculatus. The sequence goes on along the minus strand of NC_083357.1, from coordinate 91,258,457 downwards.
TAGCTTTATGTGTTGTTTTGTTGTTGATAGCTTTAGTAATTTTTAAATATTTTTTGTTAAATTTCTTTTCTTTTTTATTGAAAATTGACTTTTTTCATACCATATATCGTGATATGATTTTTTCTTTTCCAAGTTGTTTCCACCTGTGCTCTTATCCGAATTCACACTCTTCCTCTAACTTGTTAGAAAACAAACCAGTGCCTGAGTATTAAATCAAAAACAAACAAACCAAACTAGAAGAAAACAAACAGTAGCAAAAAGCCAGAGAAAAAGAACAAGAAATACATATAGACATAGATATATACATATTCATACACACGGAAAATACAAAAACGGAAACTATAATGTATAGGGAAAAGAACTGTAAAGTTTAAAAAAAATCCTGGCAAAGCTTTAGAGTCTAAGTATCTCTGATGATCCCATTGAGTTTATTATTTTGTTTTGGCCATTTACTGCTGGATATGGGTGTTGCCCTTAAGAGTGGTTTGTACCTGCTCTTAGATAGGCCATGAGTACCTCAGTCTCCACGTGGATTCCCTAGTAAGGAGAGCATGAGCAGTCACTGACATAAACTCTATTGCCTGCTCTTTGACTACCTAGTAAGGTGCGATGGCCTTAGTAACCCACAGAGGAAGAGTATTTTGACAGTCCTGATGAGACCTTGTAGGCTAGGGTCAGAGAATAGGAAAGAAGGACTTTTCTTATTAGTGGACTAGAGGATGGACATGGAGGGGAAAGGAGGGAGAGAGGGTAGGACAGGAGAAGATGAGGAAGGGGGCTACAGCCAGGATAAAAAGTGAATAAATTATAATAAATAATAATAATAAAGAAAAAACTAAAAAGACAAAAACAAAACAAAGAAAAAAAAGGGGAAAACTTTAATTAGTATATATTGTATGAGAAAAGAATCTATTTTTTTATAAAATGGGAAATTTAGAAATACCTTTGAACTTTATTTAAGAAAGAATACAGACATGATCATCCTACTTTAAATCTACTATTAAAGTTTTGTGTTTTTTTTTTTCTCTCCAGGTCTTTACATTTATGCTCATTTACCAAAGCTTTTTTACTGTAATTAAAAGTTCAACGCATGCTGGAGAGGGTGTGGAGAAATGGGAACCCTCCTCCACTGCTGATGAGAAAGTAACTTGTACAACCACTCTGGAAAGCAATCTGGTGCTTCCTCAGACAACTAGGAACAGTGCTTCCTCAAGATCCAGCCATACCACTCTTAGGCATATACCCCAAAGAGGCTCAAGTACACAGTAAGGACAGTAGCTCAGTCATGTTTGTAGCAGCTTTATTTGTAATAGCCAGAAGCTGGAAAAAGCCCAGATGCCACTCAGTGGAGGAATGGATACAGAAATTGTAGTACATCTACACAATGGAATATTACTCAGCAATAAAAAACAAGGAAATCATGAAATTTCCAGGTAAATAGTGGGATCTGGAAAAGATCATCCTGAGTGAGCTATCCCAGAAGCAGAAAGACACACACAGTGTATACTCACTCATATAGACATATAATATAGGATAAACCTACTAAAATCTGTACACCTAAAGCAACTAATCAAGAGTAAGGACTCCTGCTAAAATGCTCAATCCCTATCCAGAAAGGCAAAGAAGATGGACATCAGAAGAAGGAGAAAAGAGGGAACAAGTCAGGAGCCTAACACAGAGGACCTCTGAAAGGCTCTGACCTGCAGACTATCAATGCAGATGCTAAGACTTATGGGCAACCTTTGGGCAGAGTGCAGGGAATCTTATGAAAGAATAGGGAAACAGTAAGATCTGGAGAGGATAGGAACTCCACAAGGAGAGCAACAAAACCAAAAATTCTGAGCACAGGGATCTTTCCTGAGACTGCTATTCCAACCAAGGACTATGCACGGAGATAACCTAAGACTCCTGCACAGATGTAGCCCATGGCAGTTCAGTATCCAACTGGGTTCCATAGTAATAGGAACAGTGACTGTCTCTGACATGAACTGATTGGCCTGCTCTTTAATTACCTCCCCTGAGCGGGGAGCAACATTATCAGACCACAGAAGAAGACAATGCAGCCACTCCTGATGAGACCTAGTTGACTAGGATCAGAAGGAAGGAAAAGAGGACCTTTCCTATCAGTGGACCTGGGGTGGAGCATGCATGCAGAGGGTAGAAAGGGACTGGGACAGGAGGAGGGAGGGAACCACAGGTAGGATACAAAATGAATAAAGTGTAATTAATAAAGATTTAAAAATGTAAAAAAAGTTCAAAAAATTTTAAAAAGAGTGGTTTGTATACCAATTGAGAAATTATGGAAAAAAAACTAACTTCATATTTTTAAGCATTAATCCACCGGCCATAACTTCTGGAGTAGGGCTGAGAGCTTTTGTCCACTTCTCTTAGCACTGGGATTGCATTAAGCCCAGACTTGTGCAGTCACTGTGCTTGCTGTCACAACCTCTGTAAATTCATATGTGCATTGGTCCTGCTGTGTTTGCTGTCCTCTATCCTATGCCTCTTATCATCTTCCTGCCTCTTCTTCTGGAGACTGCCTTGAGCCCCAAGGAAAAGCATTTGATGGAGACATCCATCCCAGCTATGACAGAATATTTCAGTTACTCTTCCTAAGTACATTGTCCAGCTGTAGCTCCCTGTGTTTGCTCTGACACCTGCAGCAGGAAGCTTCTCTAATGATGCCTGAGCAAAAAACTAACAAAATTATGAGATTATAACATAATTGCTTAATTCTTCCCTTCCATTTCCTGCCTCAAAACAATCCCATATACTCTACCTTACTCTCTTTCCAGTTTATGGCCACTTTTTTTTCATTAATGTTGGTGAACATGATCTTTCTTTTTTTTTTTTTTAGATGTATGTGACATATATTTTATTTTTTAATATTTATTATTAATTACATTTTATTAACATTTTATTAATTCTGTATCCCAGCTGTACCCCGCTCCCTCATTCCCTCCCAATCCCACCCTCCCTCCCTCATCTTCTCTCTGCTCCTTTCCAAGTCCACTGATTGGGGAGGACCTCCTCCCCTTTCATCTGATCCTATTTTATCAGGTATCTTTAGGACTGGCTGCAAAGTCCTCCTCTGTGGCCTAGCAGGACTGGTACTCCCTTGGGGGGTGGGGATGTCAGAGAGCCTGTCATTGAGTTTCTGTCAGAAATAGTCACTGTTCCCTTTACTATGGGAAAACAATTGGTTACTGAGCTACCACGAGTTACATCCAAGCAGAGGTTCTAGGTTATCTCCATACATGGTCCTTGGTGGAGCATCAGTCTCAGAAAAGGCCCCTGTGCCCAGATATATTTGGTGCTTGAGGAGCTCCTATCCTTTCCACTTCATACTTACTCCCCCTTCTTTCTTATGATTCCCTGTACTCTGCCGAAGGTTTGGTTATGAGTCTTAATATCTGCTTTGATACACTGCTAGGTAGAGTCTTTCAGAGGCCCTCTGCAGTAGGCTCCTGTCCGAACCTGATCTTTCTTGAAGAAGGTTGTTTCTACTGCTCTCCGCAATCGTTAGTCGTCTTTAGTTCTTTGAAAAAGTAATAATTTCATATGTATTATAAAATACACGTTGCTGTATTATTCAACACTCATGTCAGTCAGAGCTAAATTATTATAATTGTCATTATGTTATTCATCCTTTTTCATATTTTATAAGTTAATACTGGATGTTTTCCAAAATTCAAGTTAAACTACAAATTTTAGTAACTGGGTCATACAATTCCCCAGCAAACAAAGACACTAGTGTTTTAGATATGTGCATGAAATTTTAATCTTAAAATGCTGAAATAGTGATTTATTCATTTTCCTACATTCCTACCAGAAATAATTCACCTTGCATGTATGAAATTTATAACTCAATATACATAATGGTTTTCATTTGTGCTTCTATTTATTTTGAAATTTACATTTGCCAGATTCTAAGGTTTTTTTCCCTTTACTGACAGTGTTTTATACTTAATGAATAAAAATGTATGTACATATTCATATAAATGTTACATCCCATTATTGTTAAAGAGAAACATGTCTGTGTGTCATATTAAAGTCATATCCTTCCTTCTATGTGAAATAGGATAAGGTTAATTACTCCATAGTCATGTAATTGAGTTGCAACACATCAGTTCTTAGGAAAAGAGTTTATAGCTCATGCAGGTGTTCAGTAACACTTTCCTTTAAGATAAATCCATGATACAGAAATGAATACTGAATGTATTGATGTGACAAAACAGCTGCTCATATGTTGCTTTATTCCAAGAAAAAGTAAATAGAAAAAAAATCCCCCCCACACACACACACAAACACACTCTTTTGAGGAAAAGACTAACACCATTTCCCTCATATATAAATAAGAAAAAGAATTGAAGGGGAGTGTTTCACAGGAATCTGAGTTTTGAACATTTATTCTTTGGTGAATACAACTTTTTTTTTTTTGAATGATTAGTGTTACAACTGTCCTTACATGTTTTTATAAATAAAGTTACAAGCTTCAGTATGTATTAAAATACTCCATTTACAATTCCAAATATGCTAAAATCTTGCAGAGTTTATCATGGAAAAATGAAGCTCTTGCAGCTATCCATGAGCTATTAGTGTGGCTACAACTCTCTAATGGTGATTAATCCACTGGATTTCAGAAGTGTGGAAGAAGTGTGCTAATTAAATTGTCTTCACACAAGCAACAAGGAGCTGATAGGATGGGTGGCTTCTTTGGTTTCTTGACCAGTGTGATTTTTGAAATGTTTTATTTGCTGAAGGACAAATATTCACAACTCAGATCCCTGTAAAACATGCAGGTCCAGTTCCTTTCAATTCTTTTCCTGTTTTATGTCTGGGGGTGGAGGGAATGGTTAGTCTTTTCCTGTAATATATAATGCAAAATATTTGGGCATGTGTTTAAGGTAATGATGCTACTTACTGAATACATCACAGCAGTTGCTATGGAATGTTCGTCTTGAAAAGAATGGGGAGACATCTCTACTTCTGTGCTCATATATCTGTCCACAAATTAAACATGGATTTCTTTTAAGTAGCAAAAAGTGAGTTTAACAGTAAATAGAAAACATCTGGTATGCTCATTTATTTTTTTCAAGTAAACGACACATTTATGGATGTATTTTAATACAGCACAATAAAGATTTCTTTTCATTTTAAATTCAGTTTATGCACTTTACTTCCCAAGGGTAGCCCCTCTCTCCTCTCTTCCCAGTCCCCTCCTTCTCCTCCTACCTCTTTCTCCTATCCCTATTTCCTCAGAAAAGCGATCTCCCTCCCTGGGAATCAACCTTCCCAGCAATCAAGTCACACCAGGACTGAGCACCTGAGGCCAGGCCTGCCCGGGAAAGTGATCCAAAAATAAGGAATACAGTCCATATAGAAACTGCCCTGCTACCCCACATACCATTCACTAGGAGATCCACATGAAGACCAAGGTCCAGGCCCTGCATGCTGCTTAGATGATATTTCAGTCTCTGTAAGCCCCCATAGGTCTGTGTTAGTTGTCTCTGTTGGTATTCTTGTGAGGTTCCTGTTCCCTCCAGGTTTTTTCATCTTTCCCCCAACACTTGCATAGGAGCCACGGAACTCTGCCCCATGCTTTGCTGCAAAAGTCCCAGGATCTGTTTTGATTATCCACTGATGGCTGGAGTCTCCCAGACAACAGTCAAGTTAGGCTTCTGTCTGTACACTAGCAGAGCATCATTAATAGTGTCAGGGGCTGGCTCTCTAATGTGGGGTGGATCTCAGGTAGGCCCAATTTTTGGTTGGATTTTCCCTCAAACTTTGTTTCCTTGTTATCCAGTGTAATTTTTGGAACACAGGGTTTGTTGGTGCGTTTTTGTACCCCACCTTCCAAGAGTGCTGCCTGGTTAAGAGGTGGCCACTGAATCTTCATGTCCCCCCTCTTAGGATTCTCAGCTAGAATCATACCCATATCCTTCCAGGAACCTATCCTGTGGAAGTTCTGCAGCTTGACAAAGAGGTACCCCCATCACTTTTCCTTCTTGTTCCCAGCCCTCTCATCTCCCACACCTGTTCTTCTCACATCTGATCCCTGTTCTTGTTTCCCTCTTGATTTCATTTCCCACCCAGTTCCCTGTCTTTATGCAATTCTGCTGTCTATTCTATTCCCCCTTCTGAATGACATTCCCCAGCCTCTTTTGCACCCTCCTTGTTACTTAGCTTCTTTGGATCTGTGGATTGTAGTATGGTCATTTGATTTATTTATTTGTTGTTTAATTTTTTTAGTGTATTGTCAGCCGTTGTGTAGTGGTCCAGGCATTTAATCCCAGGACTTGGGAGGCAGACACATGCAGATCTTTGTGAATACTAGACAGGCCTGTTCTTTAAAGCAATTCCAGGGCAGCCAGGGATACACGGAGAAACTATGTCTCAAAACCAACAACAACAGCATCGAAGTTAATGTATCATTTTATTTATTTTTCTGTTGCTGTTACAATGCAGGACCAGTTCTCCCAAGTCATGCAGAGAAAGGAGGAGGAGAGACAGCTCTTCTGCATTCATTACCTCAAGGCCTGCTCTGCTGCCTGTCATGTACTGCTAGGGAAAAAGGAGAAGGAAGGCACTTCTCACTTGCCGAAGCCACTCCACCCACTGCCATGCGGTGGTTTTGGCAAGGAAGAGGTTCACTTCTCCACCTTGACCCCTGCTGCCTGTAGCACTTAAGAGACAGGGTCCTGCACCTTGCCTGGGCAGCACACAAGAGATGGCCCTTGTGGCAAAGGTGTTCATGAGCCAGTTCTGAGGACAGGAGAGCAGGAGAGCTGATACTGCCCCTTGCCTGCTGTGGCACTGGGTGATCTAGCTGGAACAAGACTGAGGAGCTCACCCTCGTGGTCTTGTCCTAGGAGATTTGGTAATCTCCCACACCCAGATCAGGGCTTTGGGTAGGCCCTCCTCAACATCTACCCAATCTATGATCTGCTGGCGCACAGAAGGACCAGTCCCACAGATCCAAAGTTGCTGGATTTCCATGACAAAGAGCAGCAACAGGATATTTGAGAGGAATCCCCCATGAGGATCCACTTTTGATAGTGTAGCAGAAGCCACAGGTCTCTAGACAGAGCAATGATTCATTGCAGTCAACATTTGAAAGTAAATATATGTGGGGAAAAAAATGGTATATTGTGTAACACACTGAGATACACTACAGCTTCCACTGGCAAGTTTTTGTACAGGTGCAAATATCTCAGCATGTAACATCATAGTGATTTTTTTTCTCAAGGATCAATGAGATAAATGAGTTTCCATATGCATAGTGCTACATTTGAACATACACACAGATAATTCAACTTCTGAAATAAATGATTTAGAGCACACCTAGAAACCCCAAGTCATTTAGTGAATAGTATAGGCTTCCCCTACTGATATGAAATTATAAAAAAGTGTTGCTCATATATAAGAAATGTATTCTTGCCATTCAGTCTCAAATAAAAATACCTTTGGAGCATAAATATAAAGCAGATACTATTTGGTCTCCCCACCCCCGAAGGGAGGAACAGTCCTGTTAGGCCACAGAGGAGGGCTTTGCAGCCAGTCCTGAAGATATCTGATAAAACAGGATCAGATGAATGGGGAGGAGTTCCCCCCCATCAGTGGACTTGGAAAGGGGCACGGTGGAGATGAGGGAGGGAGGGAGGGACTGGGAAGGAATGAGGGATTGGGACACGGCTGGGATACAGAGTTAATAAAATGTAACTGATAAAAAAAAAGGGCTTATCAGTTATATGAGGTAGACATTTAAATAAAGAAGATTATTTATGTATAAATAAAAAAAATAAAATAAAAAATAAAGCAGATACTAATGAAGAAATCAAATTTTTATCAAATATACCTATGAACCCAGTATTCATTGAACAAACAGAAATGTATATGGCTAAGAAACACATTCACCAAAAACCAATCTCAGTTTGCTAGCACTGTGAAATAAATTAAAAAAAAAAAAAAAAAAAAAAAAAAGCAGCAGTGGAATGCAGAGTTCCTGGCTATACTGAGTTGCCAAGTAACTCCAGGATCTGAGAGATAGTCATTAGTTACTAATGTCTGAAGTTTCCTCATTTGAGAATAACTTAGAATGCAGAAGGTCACTATTCCATCTTCTGTAACTTACCTTCTTTTTTTTTTTTTTTTCAGTGCAGTTTATTCAGGCACCTTGAACAATCATCTGACCCTGGGGAAAGCCAGCCCACAGCTTAAATAGCCTCTGGGTAGCCAACCCAGGCGTGCCACGTGGGCAATGCAGATAGGTCCACATACATGGAAGCAAGCCAGATCCTCAGCCTTAGCCAGATGTGGAATTGTTCCTGACAGAGAGCACTCACCATCGGGAAGGTGGAAGGCAGAAACCAGCTCCATCTTTAAGGCACAGCATTCCGCAGCTCTCTACAGTTCCCCCTTTTTGTTTTAGACACATCAGGCAAGAATAGAGGTCTGATCTCTGATATTGGAACAGAATACAGCTGGGAAACAGAGTTAATAAAATGTAATTGATAAGAAAAAAATAAAATTAAAAAAAAAAAGAAAAAAACAAAAACAACACACGAACCAGTTATGGAAATGTGAAACTTCCATAGATCCTGAGAAGTCTGAGAGAGTGTCTACCTTATTTTTGTTCATGTTTCTGTAAAATCTGGAGGGGACTGGTAAGGACTGGTGCTTCTTCTAGTGTGCCAATTACAAAACTCTAAGCTTAGAGTCAATGTCTGCTTAGCAAGGGGTTAGCTGTTTAAACTCTATATTAATAGGAAACATTGTCTAACCTGGTATCTCCAAAATCCTTTGACAAGCTTGTCAAGATCCTAGGAAAGACTTCAAATTCATACCATTTAAAACAGGGCACTAATTCTTCACCCAAATAAAAATTTTCTTTCCCGTGCTCTGATCTTTTGAAATGAACCAGTAAACACTCGATGATGATTCACTCCTTTGGGAAATGGAGGTAACCATCCTTGAATTTGTCCTAATTATCTCTTTGCTAAATCTGGTCTCTCTTTATTCTGTCATGCATCATTTCAGTTCTCCACATGACCACAGGAGATGGTTTTTGTTCGTCTTAAAATGATTATATCATTCTTCTAATTAAAAATGCTCTCAGACTTCCTACTGACTCAAAACTCAAAATCAACCTCCTGAAAGCATCCTAGTTTCTCACCTCCTATTTGTGACTCAAACAAATGACATTATTTTGTTTACCATAGTGAATAATGTTCAGTTTATTTTTAAATATTAAAACTCTGTGATCCTTTTGATAGTAAGTTTATTATAGACTTCATGTGAAAAATAATTGTTATCTGATTTTTTTCTCCTTGATCTATACATATGGAATCTTTTTTTTAATTGTGTTTTTTTTGGGAGGAGGATTAAGCTATATTTTTGATTTACTCTTTCTGCACTAAAGAAGATTTACTTGTCCCTCCTATGGGTTGTACTAAATACATCCTATATAACCATAATTTTATAATACATTTGCTCTTGTAATATTTAGTTATCATGATTGAATTGTATAATCTCTTTTTTAATTTTTATTTTTTATATTAATCACAGGTTATTTACTTTGTATCACAGCCATAGTCCCCTCCCTCATTCCCTCCCAATCCCACCCTCCTGCCTTCATCTCTTCCCAGCCCCTTTCCAAGTCTACTGCTAGGGGAGGTCCTCCTCCCTTTCCATCTGACTCTAGCTTATCAGGTATCTTCAGGACTGGCTGCCATGTCCTCCTCTGTGGGCCTAGCAAAACTGTTCCTCCCTCAGGGGGTGGGGGGGAAAGGAGCCAGTCATTGAGTTCATGACAGAAATAGTTCCTTTTCCCCTTACTAGGATACCCACTTAGTTATTGAGCTACCATGGACTACATCTGAGCAGGGGTTCTAGGTTATATGCATACATGGTTCTTGGTTGGAGAAACAGTCTCATAGAGGACCCCCATGCCCTGATAAATTTTTGTCCTTGTGAAGCTCCTGTCCTCTCTAGGTTATACTAAGTCCCCCTTCTTTTATATGATTCTCTGCACTCTCCCCCAGGTTTGGTTATGAGTCTCTGCATATGCTTTGGGAAAATTTCTTACAGTCAGAGAAAGAGGCATGTACTTGCAGTTTTGGTAGTCAATGTAGTGTGTAATGCTGAAAAACTATTCAAGAAGACATGGGAAGAATTATAATAAATTATCTGAAATATATTCTTACACATTTTTGGAAAGTCTGAATATGAGATTTTTAAGTGTGTGTATGTGTTTGTGTGTTTGTGTGTGTGTGTGTGTGTGTGTGTGTGTGTATTTTCATTCTTTTTTTTCTGTCAGTGATAAATAATGGACAATCAAGTGTTACTAAATAACCTAAATTATAGTTGGCAATTTTATCTTTTGCTTAAAGAAAAAATTATTAAAAATCACCATAGTCTCTAGTTTCTAGATATTACGAATAAAACTTTTATGAACATTGTTGAGCAAATGTCCTTACTGTATGGTGGACCATCTTTCAGGTGTTTGCTCAGGAGTGGCAAAGCTAGATCTTGAGGCATGGTTAATCCCAGTTTTCAGTGAAAGTGCCAGATTGATTTCCAAAGTGGTTGTACAAGTCTGCACTCCCACCAGAAAGAGGTGTGTTCCTCATTCTCCACATCCTTGCCAGCATATGTTATCATTTGAGTTTATTATCCTAACCATTCTGACAGGTGTAAGATGGAATCTAAGAGTCCTTTTGATTTGCATTTCCCTAATGCCTAAGGACACTGAACATTTATTTTAGTTTTCTCCACCATTCGAGATTCCTCTGTTGAAAATGTTCTGTATAGCTTTGCATCCCCTTTTTTTTTTTTTTTCAATGCAGTTTATTCAGGAACCTTGAACAATCATCTGACCCTGGGGAAAGCCAGCCCACAGCTTAAATAGCCTCTGGGTAGCCAACCCAGGCGTGCCACGGGGGCAATGCAGATAGGTCCACATATATGCAAGCAAGCCAGATACTAAGCCTTAGCCAAATGTGGAGTTGTTCGTGACAGAGAGCACTCACCATCGGGAAGGTGGAAGGCGGAAACCAGCTCCATCTTTAAGGCGCGGCATTACGCAGCTCTCTACAGTCCCCCCTTTTTGTTTTAGACGCATCAGGCAAGAGTAGAGGTCTGATCTCTGATATTAGAAATAGATTGGGACTTTGTACCGATGTTCATTTAGGTGTCATCCACCCAAAGAGCATCAGACCCGTCTGATACTTTTTTCTCAGAGGTGGGACCTGGGGCATCAACCCGCATGCAATCAGACATGCTCTTCTCTGGGTCCAAAGCGGCTGACCCTGAGTGCAGTGCTTAGCCTCGCATCCTGAGTGTAACATTTTAGCTTTTTATGGTAGCCAACCATGCTTGGGGAGACTGTCCTGCTTCAATGGCTATAAAGGCCTGAATGGTCATGGCTGCATTACACTGTTGTGAGACTCTAATCTTGCATATATACCACAGGCAAACCAAGGAGACCAACACCAGAAGGCCTGCTAACGCTCCCATGCCCGCCCATTCCTTCAGATGATTCACGGCTGCAGCAATCCATGATGATAATCCTGTGGCTATTCCTGCGTCCACTCTGGTAGAATTTACTGTGACATTTGGTTTGGGTGTTTAATTTCTTGAGGTTTTTATATATTTTGGATATTAGCACTTTTTCAGGTGTAGGATTGGTTTTAAAGATCTTTTTCCATTTCCATTCTCTAGACTGCCCTTTTATTCTATTGATAGTGTGCTTTCTTTTACAGAAGCTTTTCAGATTCATGAGGTTCCATACATTAATTGTGTATTTTAGAGCCTGAGCTGTCAGTGTTGTGTTCAGGAAGTTGTCTACTGTTCTGATGAGTTCAAGGCTCTTACCCACCTTTCTTCAACTTAGATGTCCCTCTACCAAAGAATAGATAAGGAAGCTGCGATACATATACACAACTGAATACCACTCAGCCATTAAAAACAAGGACATCATGAAAATTGCAGACAAATGGATGGAACTAGACTCAGAGAGACACAGAAGATACCCTCTTCTTTGTCTTTGATGCTTATTATGCTGCGTTTGCTTTCATCAACTCTATTTTCGTGGACCTAGTATAAGTCCCATACGTAACAAAACACATATATTCCTGTATTAAAAATCTGTTCCTGGTCAGTAGAACTTTGCCAATTTCTGACCAAAATTATAGAATGACTTAGCATAGAAACTACTTAGTAATCATTACGTAAAAACAAATTATTCCCCTCTAAATGTTTACACTTCTCCATGAGAACACTGGTCTATTCATAGGACAGCCTACATCTCAGATAAGCTAATAATTTCTAAATTTAGAATTTGAAATATTCTGATAAGGATTAAGAATTATTTCAACTTAAAAAAAGGAGTCAAGTGGGTAAGAGTTTCAGACAGAGTAGGAAAACAACAAAAGTTCATTTTTTGACTGCTTCCACATATGTGATACACTTCGTCCAGGGTAAGGCTCATGTGTCCACACAGTGAGAACAAGGGAAAACAACTTTCTTTCTACTGTAAAATTTCCTTTCCATGTTTGAATTTCCCTTTCTTTTTATTGTGTGACTCCAGAAGTTGAGGATGATGAAAATACTACTAGTATAGTTCTTGCTTCTCCTGGCTCCAAGAAACGTTCAGGCATTCAGGAGACTGTCCTGACTTTCCCTCATCATCAGATACTTTCCCTCTGTGCACCAGAGGTAAATTACCATTCTTACTTAATTTATTAAGAGAGGACAGACAATGATAGATGCAACCTGGTTTTATTTTTAGTATTACTATTATATTTGGTGTGTATGTGTGTGTATACACATATATGGAGGTTCAGAAAACAACGTGCATGAGTCTGACCTCTGCTTCCACCATGCAGGTCTTGAAGGTTGCTCTCACATCATCGGATTCGGCGAAAAGTGCCCTTAGCCACTGAGCTATGGTTCCAGGTTCATAGGGAAGTGTTGATACACACATTTCTGATGGAAACAGTATTGCTTTGCACTAATAAAACCACCTTATTTCATAATAGGATAGATATTTGTTCATGTAAACTAATAATGATCTCCTTAGCAGTTAAAATGTGGTGTTAATAGTTCCCACACATTCTATTTGGTTAAATGTGAGTATAATTATTATTTTTAATATTTCTTTCTGAACATAATCATTTCTATTGTGTAGTTTTTATATTCTTTCCATATCATTCATTTGCAAAAGATTCATTCATTGCTATTTTCCTGATAAGAAAAGCTTATCCAGAGTCCTTTTTGCTTCCTAAAATTTTAATTTATTTAAGGATTTTAGGTTTTTTAGAATTTAAGTGCTAGACAGGTAAAAATATACATCCTCAAAATCAGTTTTTGTATGCTCTGGGAGACAGAACAGTGAATTCTAAAAGCTATATAAGGAAATAAAAGCAAAACCTCTTTCTAGAACTCATGTTTTAGTTAATTGGCAATATTTCAGATGGAAGAGAAGTGGTACCATAAGTTACCTACTATCAATGAAAAAATAATATTTTATTTTGACAGTACTGCATCATATAAACGTAAAAAAATCACCTCCATCTTCATCATATTTAGGTCACAGTTTCTGACTTTTAAGAAAAGACTAAAGTGCATTTATCTAAATCTGTAACCTCTGATACTACCTAACGATGTACATTTTATCTGTCTGTTCTGTTATTTCAGTGTTATTTTTGTGGTTATTAGATGACACATTCATTTTTTAAAAGCTAGACAGAACAACTGAAAGAGACATCAAACAAATATATTTAAGGTTGAAAGAAATCAATGCTTTTATAGAAATATAAGTTCTTCAACAATCATACAGAGATAAGTGATCATTTCTATTTCAACAGTAGTTTAATAAAAAAGTAAAGAGATATTTTGATTTCTTTTTTTTTTACTTTTTAGTATAAATTAAAGGTCTGGTGGAAATAGTTAATTTGCTGTTAGTTACACAATTTAAAATTTGCATTTTAAATTTTAATCTGTGTCCATTGATATCTATTTCTTTAAAGTAAAATTGTACAGCAAATAAAATATGATAAGAAATAGGGTCCTATCAACCAAAGTAAAAAATCATTACTTGTGTATTTTTATTGAGGTTTATAGAGATGTTTTCGAAAATATTTTATGTATGCTTTTTTTTCTAGACAGAATCACACAAAAATCAAATACATTTGCTATGACACTGTTTAAAATTAAAGATCACTTCCTAGTGAAAACACTAAAAATTAATAACATTAAAATTAATAATATCTGTATCTTAAACTGTTCAAGGGAAACAAGGGAATAAAAAAAATAAAATGGCCTCAGTCACATACTTCCATAACTAAAAGCGCTATATGAATAACTATCGAACAGTAAAATATTGCCTATTTTGTTTACACCAATGTTTAATTTGTAGAAAGTAAATGCAGTGGCATGAAGACACAAAGGAGCTGAGCAATCCAGATTTTAGTTCTATTTCCCATCATTAATAACAATATTGCTAAAAATTCTGCATAGGAGGGGTGTAAACCAATTCTACTTCCTCTTCCTATTGCCCTAGTGAAATATTGATGAATGACTCCACGAAAGTCTATGTGGGAAGACAATGAGGTTTTTAGGCCAACTTGCAGAGAATGGCTTAGGGTTTACCTACAGGAGTGCGGGTGCTCTTTCCCTAAAAGCCACATGGAAAAGTCTTTCCTCAGAAGGACTGATAGCTGTTCTATAACCATAAGTCTCTCCAGGCCTATATGCTTGAGCCTAATGGTTATCAACCTTTCTAATAATGCTGCGAACCTTTAATAGAGCTCCTTGTGTTATGGTTACCACATGGTAAATTAATATTTGATACTACTACATAACTGTAATTTTGCTACTAATATGAATCATAACGTAAATATCTGTGTTGCCTGATGTTCTTAAGTGACCCCTGTGAAAGAGTCATTTGACCCAGAAGGGATCACAACCGATAGCGGAAGAATCACTGTTCTAGACCTTGACAAAGAGCATGTGAATTAACTGAGAGTTGCATACAATGGAAGTTGGGCAAGGCGGTATACACACGTGAGAGTACTTCTGCTATCGCTGAAGAGAAGTTAACTCAAAAAAACCTAGTTGGGATAATCATTTTACAAGGATGCTCAGTTGAATTCTCCAAGAAAAGAGTTTCTTGTTTTGGAGAATATTCACATATAACAATTGGTAGCTTTTAATGATCACATTATAGTGCCTATCTCTATCTTCAATAAAAATGTTTAATGGAGGACTAAAATATTATAAAAGAACTGTACATATAGCATACCTAACTTTACGCTTGCAAAGGCATATAATATTAGATGTGTTGTGGAAAAATAATGCATTTGGTCTTCCACTGCTTCTTTGTAAAGGAAATTCCTAGACCTCCTTCAAAGCCAAATAGGTATCTCACTTACACAATCTTGTTAGTCTGGTGACTCTTTCTGATAAGTTGTAGCTCTTGAACAGCAGATCTTCTGGATTTCCTTTATGAGAGATTGTGATGTTAATAACTTCTATTCATCCTCCCTAGTATTCTCTTTTAGTTTCTCAACCAGGCTCAAGAGTACTCTTTCATTTTCAGATCAATTTTGAGTCCTGCAGGGATGACCAAAAGTCTTCTGAGAATTGACATGATGGCTCACAGAATGACTTAGGCTCATTATTGAGACTTGTTCATTGAAAGTATTATTACTTAATTAATTGGAAACACTGACTAAGAAATTGATTAGCTTGGGTTGTATGGCTTGTCATCTTGTCCAGTTATTTTAGTAAAATAGTGTGTTCTCCAAGGAGACGTGAAAACATTGCCATTTGCTTCACTTAAGTTCAATGACACTTAATTGGCATTCTCTCGAAGATAAAAAAGAAAAATAAAACAACACAAATGTCGACAGAGTAGAGAAATTACCTGAAGGTTATTAGATCCACTAATTGAAAATATAATTTCATGATTTAGACAAATTAGAATCTGAATTTTTCCTTAAAAAACAATGTTTGAAATGTAAGATAACATTGAATCTTTAGATCTACTGGGAATCAGCTAAGGAAAGATGAGTATCAGTGACAAGAAAAGGATGACAACTGAAGTCTCTAGTCTTCACAGGAAGCATTCAGAATTGGTCATGGAAGAATTGGTTTACCAAAAAATTGCCTGTGTTCTGGAATAGAAAGTGTCTTCTGGAGGCACAGAAAGAAATTCACAAAAAAAATCAGCTCAGTATATGTCCAGTAAGAGACCTAAAAAGAACAAGCAGACAAGTAGAGAGAGACAGAGAGAGAGAGGTGATAGATGATAGATGAGATAAGAGGAAGAGGAAGAGAGGCACATAAAGGACATGGTATCAGCAGAAGAGGGAGGAAAGATGGATGATGAGAAATTCTTCTCCACTTCCCACTTCACTGAAGCAACCCTAGATGCCATTTTACAAATATGTTGCTGAATCTTTCCATTAACACCCTTGACTTTCAGTGAAATGAGTGCTCCAGAAATTCATAGCAAATGAATGTACACTACAACCTTTCCAAGAGATCACTTCCAGACCACAGGAAGAAGTTGTATCAGGATGTTCCAGTGTTCAGCATACAGGAACCTGGGTGAGAGACAGACTTTGGGGAAACCTAGAGTCAGAGTCTAAGTCAGTGTGCCCAGCCTAGGGTTGGGTAGTTCAAGCACAGGGCCAGTGTTTGCCATCTGACTTCGAAGAACTGTCCAGAAGTATGACCAGCACCTTTCACTCAACCTCACTTTCACAACAGAATGTCAAGAGCTAGAACAGCTAACTGTCTTAACATATCCAACAGTGGGCATGGCTTCTAAGCCAGTAAGCAATATAATGTAGTAAAATTAAATCCATCACACTTACCCATTTCATCTTGAAAAATTGAAATCCTACATGAATATAATAAAATGTCCATCCAGCAATAACTAAGACCAATGATACAATTCAAAACTCTACTAATTACTGTTGCCCTGTAGTACAGCTTGAGATCAGGAATGGAGGTACCTCCAGATGATCTGTTGTCATACAGGATCGTTTTGGAGATTCTGGGTTTTTTGTTTCTCCATATGAAGCTGAGAATCTTTTTTTCAAGGTCTGTAAAGAATTGAGTTGGTATTTTGATGGGAATTGCATTGAATCTGTAGATTGCTTTTGGCAGTATGGCCATTTTCACAATGTTAATCCTACCAATCCATGAGCACGGGAGATCTTTCCATCTTCTGATATCTTCCTCGAATTCTTTCTTCAGAGACTTGAAGTTTTTCTCAAACAGGTCTTTCACTTGCTTGGTTAGAGTCACACCAAGGTACTTTATGTTATTAGTGGCTATTGTGAAGGGTGTTGTTTCCCTAATTTCTTTCTCAGCCTTTTTGTCTTTGGTATATAGGAGGGCTTCTGATTTTTTTGAGTTGATTTTGTATCCTGCCACTTTGCTGAAGGTATTTATCAGCTGAAGGAGTTCTCTGGTTGAATTTTTGGGGTCGCTCATGTATACTATCGTATCATCTGCAAATAATGACACTTTGACCTCTTCCTTTCCGATTTGTATCCCCTTGATCTCCTTTAGTTGTCTTATTGCTCTGGCTAGGACTTCAAGTACTATGTTGAAGAGATATGGGGACAATGGACAGCCTTGTCTTGTCCCTGATTTCAGTGGGATTGATTTAAGTTTCTCTCCATTGAGTTTGATGTTAGCTATAGGCTTGCTATATATTGCCTTTACTATGTTTAGGTATGTGCCTTTTATCCCAAATCTCTCCAAGACTTTAAACATGAATGAGTGTTGGACTTTGTCAAATGCTTTTTCGGCATCTAAGGAGATGATCATGTGGTTTTTCTCCTTCAGTTTGTTTATGTAGTGGATTACATTGATGGATTTCCGTATGTTGAACCACCCTTGCATGCCTGGGATGAAGCCTATTTGGTCATGGTGGATGATATCTTTGATGTGTTCTTGGATTCGGTTTGCAAGTATTTTATTGAGTATTTTTGCATCAATGTTCATAAGAGAGATAGGCCTGAAGTTCTCTTTTTTGTTGGGTCTTTGTGTGGTTTAGGTATTAAGGTGACTGTGGCTTCATAGAATGAGTTTGGTAGTGTTCCTTCTGTTTCTATTTTGTGGAATAGCTTGAGGAGAATTGGAGTTAGCACTTCTTTGAAGGTCTTGTAGAATTCTGCGCTGAAGCCATCTGGTCCAGGGCTTTTTTTGGAGGGGAGACTATTAATGACTGCTTCGATTTCCTTGGGAGATATAGGGCTATTCAGTCTTTCTACCTGATCTTGACTTAGTTTTGGTAGATGGAATCTTTCAAGAAAATTATCCATTTCATTTAGATTCTCAAATTTTGTGGCATATAGGCTTTTGTAGTATGACCTAGCAGCTCTATTTGTAATAGCCAGAACCTGGAAACAACCCAGATGTCCATCAACGGTGGAATGGGTACAGAAATTGTGGTATTTTTATACAATGGAATACTACTCAGCAATCAAAAAGGAGGAAATCATGAAATTTGCAGCCAAATGGTGGGATCTAGAAAAGATCATTCTGAGTGAATATCTCAGAAGGAGAAAGACAAACATGGGATATACTCACTTATATAGACCTATAAGATATGGTAAACATAATGAAATCTATACACCTAAAAAAGATAATCAATTGAGCTGACATGGGGTAAGATGATCAATCCTCGTTTAGAAAGACAGATGGGATGTGCATTGAACATATGACAGGAGTCTACTGAGCGCATCTGAAAGACTCTAACTAGCAGTGTTTTCAAAGCAAAGACTCATGACCAAACCTTTGGCAGAGTACAGGGAATCATAAGAAAGAAGGGGAGTTAGTCTGATGGGGAAAGGATAGGAGCTCCACAAGGACCAAATATATCTGGGCACAGGGTCTTTTCTGAGACTGACATTCAACCAAGGAACATGTATGGATATAACCTAGAACCTCCACTCAGATGTATCCTGTGGTAGCTCAGTAACCAATTGGTTTCCCAAAGTGAGGGGAACAGGGACTATTTCTAACAGGAACTCAATGACTGGCTTTTTGGTCTCCCTACCCCCGAAGGGAGGAGCAGTCCTGTTAGGCCACAGAGGAGGGCTTTGCAGCCAGTCCTGAAGATACCTGATAAAACAGGATCAGATGAATGGGGAGGAGGTCCCCCCTATCAGTGGACTTGGAAAGGGGCACAGTGGAGATGAGGGAGGGAGGGAGGGACTGGGAGGGAATGAGGGATCGGGACACGGCTGGGATACAGAGTTAATAAAATGTAACTGATAAAAAAAATTAAAAAAAACTCTACTAATATCTAGGTTAGTGATACCATCATATCATATGCATACCTTTGTGAGTGTGTTTGTTTGTTTCGCATCTTCTTCTTAAGAAAGTTTTACTTAACCCAAAACCATGAAAACTATAAATACAACTTGATATTTTACAATTTGGGTTTTTACACTGATATTTTAATTTGAGTGTGTCTAGTGTGAAGAATGATCCACATTTGTTTATTGTTCTTGCGTATTTTATTACCAAAACAGCATTTGTTGAAAGAAAAATTATTTTATTTCATTAGAATACATTGACATGCTTGTCAAAAATCAATAGCAGTTTCTTTAGCGACTCCTAACTGCATTATATAATCTGTCTCTCTACTCTTCATACTATTTACATTCTCATAGTCAATTTTTATAATGTACATTTATTTAATAGCATAACTAACTCATTCAAAATGAATAAGTAAAAGCATGACATTAATTTATATATAATATATCCCAGGTGTCAGTTTACATAATAAAATTAGGAAAAATCCATTTTTTCTTACCCCAATATCTAAAAAATAATTTTTTCCTTAGTATCCAACTTTTCTTAATAATTCCTAGTAGACAACTTGGTTTTGTGTGCAGGTTTATTCATATAGTATCAAAATTTAAATCCACAGATATTATTCCACTTTTGAAACATGTTAATTCCAATTGGAAACTTAGCCATTGAAATTTATAATACACTGGAGTAATTCTAATATGAGTCTCTAGACTTTGTGCTATCTCACACTGAATTTTCAGTTTTATAAATTGCCACAGACCAAGAACATTTTTTACACTGAAGTCTCGCCAAATAAGGAGAAAGTTGAAAATCCTGTTTAGATAGATTTTTGTTTTTAAATTTTAGTCTTAGTTACTAACAGTCATAGTTAAATTCTACGTTTTATTCAATAGATTATGTCTTTAGAATATACGCAATAAAATACTTAAGTTTTCTCACAATGATTTCAATGTGACTGCACTTAAAATCAAATAATCACCAATAAGATACTTACTCCATCTAAAAAAGTACTTTCTCCAAAGAACTGATCAATGCAATGACACAGAGTTTTGTTTGTTTCTTTTATCTGACTAGGAATTAATTGTGCTTTAAAAAATGCAGTCAATACTTCATGCTTTCCAAAGTAATGAAAGATATGGAAACCATTCATTCTTTTAATTTTAATTTTTGCACAATTTGCTTGCATGCTGCCTTTTGGTTTGACAATGCTAACTATACTTTGTGGCTATTTCCAAGGAAGATGGAAGTTTTCCTAAGATATAATAAAAGGTTGTGGATACAAATACTTTATGTTTTATAAAGCCAGAACTGAACCCTGATTGAATAATTTATTTTCAATCCTTTATGCCCTTAAAATTTTATTGTTCAAACTTTAATAAGAAACAAAGTGAATTTCATCAAACTACCTATTTTATAGAATTATATAGGTATTTACTCAAATGCTGAAGTATCTATAGCACAGCTAAGAATTTGACACTATTTGGGAACAGGCAGAAAACAATCTAAATGAAGGGCCTTAAACTGTTTGTAATAAAAAAAGAAAAAACATCCATGTACCTTGAATGATATTATATGTCTATAAAATCTAATACTTTTTGGTATTACTATTATTTTTCAATATCCATGGGTTACAATCTTCCAAACTTTTGAATGGGGTGGCATAAATTGAATCATCAATTAATGTGACACAATGACTGGACTGAAAATCTCTTGTCACTAAATAAATCCTCCAATTCCAGGAATACATTATATCTAATCAAGTTATGGGCAACACGGATCACATGGGAACCCCCAAATAACTCAAAGTATTGTCAGTGCTATGGTTGATCTCAACAAAATGATGGTAAGGTCCAGTTCCTAAAGACAACACTTACTCAACTCATTGAATATGGATAAATCACCATTATATTTTGAGTATTATTTAAACTCAACTCAAATTAGTATTCAATTTCCTGATAAATTTTCATTTAAATTCATTATTTCTTAAACTTCATAAAATCTTATTATACTTATACTGTCCACTAATATTTGTATTTATTAATTAGTTAAAGCAAATATGCTAAGTCATGAACAACCTTTGTGCTGGGTGGATTTATTTGTCCTTCAGAATCTGACCTTCTAAGTCTGTGACCCAGAGGTCCTTATTTTACATGTTTTGTTACAAATCATCCGGGAAAATTTCCAAGTATATTCTGAAGCATAGCCAGAAAGCTGAGAAAATTTTGAAGGGTACTAGCAAAAGAGTGTTGGGAGGGTCATAAGAATGTCAAAGAAAGTCAATGAATTTCAAACCAGAAACACTGTAAACTCAAACCCTGAGGGGAATATCACAATCATATTTCCAAAATACCAATGTGAGAAAAATCTATGGTGTAACAGTATTATTCTCCTTCATTAATTGTTTTTTTATATCTGTTGTTGCTAAGCAGACAAATAGTTATAGAAATTGAAATACATGAGCAGTAATATCTCAATTAGACAAAAAATGCTTGCTTATCTTGTTTGTCGACTTGACTGCAATAACAGTTAAGTAAAACAAAGCCGCTGAGCACTCTTTGGATTGATTTCTTTCCTGCAAGTTATTTTAATCCATCAATATGGCCACTGTGTCAATGAATCACTTCCAAAGACCTACTAGGTCTATGTGATCTGGCTGGAATGCCGACACACTCTGGATTACAGTATGATCTTTCTGGAATACAGAAAAACCCTTAGTACACAGGTTAAATCCCAAACAATGAAGCTAAAGTTAGGTTGTAAAAGGAAGCAGCCATGTTTGAAAGTGTTGTCTCATTGAGGTGCAGACAATGATAAGTCGGAGGAGAAAAGTTTGACAGAATGAGTCAGAAATAAGATATGCCCAACACTAGCGAGAACAGTACAGGATAAAGAGGCTACTTAAGAGCAGAGCATGTCTGATTGCATGCGGGTTGATGCCCCAGGTCCCACCTCTGAGAAAAAGGTATCATGGGTCTGATGCTCTTTGGGTGGATGACACCTAAATGAACATCAGTACAAAGTCCCAATTTATTTCTAATATCAGAGATCAGACCTCTACTCTTGCCTGATGCGTCTAAAACAAAAAGGGGAAACTGTAGAGAGCTGCGGAATGCTGTGCCTTAAAGATGGAGCTGGTTTCTGCCTTCCACCTTCCCGATGGTGAGTGCTCTCTGTCAATTCCACATTTGGCTAAGGCTGAGGATCTGGCTTGCTTCCATGTATGTGGACCTATCTGCATTGCCCACGTGGCACGCTGGGGTTGGCTAACCAGAGGCTATTTAAGCTGTGGGCTGGCTTTCCCCAGGGTCAGATGATTGTTCAAGGTTCCTGAATAAACTGCATTGAAAAAAGAAAAAAAAAGAGCAGCACGAGGACAGAGAAGGAGGAGTAACTCTTATGTTATATTAAGGGAAAAAGAGAAGTACACTTGAAGCAAATATTGGAGGCTTCACCTGTGTGCTTTGCTCAAAAATAATACTAGATGTCTTAGAAATCTAGAAACAAGAAAATACAAAACCATTATATTTGAGCTACCAGTTTTATAATATACAAAAAGAAAACCAGGATATATGAGAAAAATCTATAATTTCCTATAATTTATTCTTAGTCTTTCCATCAACGGTGTCCCTGGCTGTTGGCGATGACTTTAATTACAAGGCTCTCTTTGCTCCAGGTGTACTGGCTTTTTGATTCTCCCATCTCCCATTTCCCTTTCACTTCTGAACACTTGTATATGGCAAAAAGACTTAATAGCTATATTTCCCAAAATATATACAATGATTTCTGTTTGCCAATGTGATAGCATTGAGAATTCAAGACTTTGGGAAATAATTGGAATTATTCCATTCCATGAATGGAAGTGATGCTGTCGTAAGGCACTCTGAGAAATATTTATTACACCTTTTGTGTCACACTAGTGTATGAGAAGAAACCAGTCTGCAGCTTAAAGAAGGGCATCAAAACAGGGTACCCTGAATTCAGATATCTATATTAAAAAACTATGGTAAATAAAGTTCACTTCAAAAAAATTACCCAGTCCACTGTACTTGGTCATAATGTCTCTAAATGCTTAAGATTGTGACTCTATGCTAGAATTAATCCATGGCATTTTACTAAATGTCCAGCGCTTTTCCTCCAGACCAGTAGACTAACATCCCCACCAATGAGAAATAATCTCCTACTCTGAGCCAGCCCTCCAATTTTCTTAGCATGTTTTAAACTATGAAAATGTTTATTTACTTATTTATTCAGTAAATATAAATGTAACTTTTATTCACTAGATGTAATAGTCATCTCAGAGGCTTAATGCTGAATAGCTGGCCTTTTACTAGTTCTTTCTGAACTCTGGCTGGTTGGTTTGACTAAACTTTTCTTGATCAAAATGCTCTCCAAGCTAACCAAGCCACTTTGGCAACTCTTATCTTCTTACTAAATTGATCTGCTTGGAAAACTGCCTCTGAACTCCACAATCCACTGTCCTCACATCTGCTCATCTCAACGCCATTGTACTGAACTGATTGTACTGTACTTTGCTATATTGTACTTAATTCTATTATACTGTCTTCTCTACTGAACTCTCCACTACTCGACTCTACATTCTATACTTGACTGTCTTCTTTGCTGAATTCTCTGCTGTCCACCATTGTATTGCCTTCTCTACCCTCTACTGAATCTTTCTCTACTTCTCAACTCCACTGTCCTGCTCTTATGTAGCTTCTCTTTCCTGTGTCTTCTCAAGATTTGGCTGTATCTTATCCTGACTCATTCTGTCAAATTTACCTCATTTCTCACTTTGTCTGCTCTTCAATTAGACATAACTTTCAAGCATGGATGTTTCCTTCTAAAACCTAAATTTACCTTCACTGTTTGGAATTAAAGCTTTTTTATTTTTTTCTTTATTAATTACTTTATTCACTTTGTATCCCCCCTGTAGTTCTCTCCCTCCTCCTGTCCCAATCCCTCCCTTCCTCCATCCTCTTCTTGCATGCCCCTCCCCAAGTCCACTGATAGGGGAGGTCTTCTTTTCCTTCCTTCTGATCCTAGTCAATTAGGTCTCATCAGGAGTGGCTACAGTGTCTTCTTCTGTGGCCTGGTAATGTTGCTTCCCCCTCAGGGGGAGGTAATTAAAGAGCAGGCCAATCAGTTCATGTCAGAGACAGTCCCTGTTCCTATTACAATGAACCCACTTGGATATTGAACTGCCATGGGCTACATCTGTGCAGGGGTCTTAGGTTATCTCCATGCATAGTCCTTGGTTGGGATAGCAGTCTCAGGAAAGACCCCTGTGCTCAGAATTTTTGGTTCTGTTGCTCTCCTTGTGGAGTTCCTGTCCTCTCCAGATCTTACTTTTTCCCACTCCTTTTCTAAGATTCCCTGCACTCTGACCAAAGGTTGCCCATAAGTCTCAGCATCTACATTGATAGTCTGCAGGTCAGAGCTTTTCAGAGGTCCTCTGTGTCAGGCTCCTGAATTGTCCCCTCTTTTCTCTTTCTTCTGATGTCCAGCCTAGCCTCTTTGCTTCACTCATATAGGCATATAATATAGGATAAACCTACTAAAATCTGTACACCTAAAGAAACTAATCAAGAGGAAGGACTCTTGCTAAAATGCTCAATTCCTATCCAGAAAGGGATTAAAACTTTATACCAAGGCTGTGTCTATATTCCAGCCAGGCGAGAGGAGAGGTCCTCCTCCCCTTTCATCTGACCCTATCCTATCCTGTCTCATCAGGACTGACTATATTGTCCTCCTCCGTGGCCTGGTGGAGGCGATCAAGGAGCCAGCCACTGAATTTAAGTCAGAGATGGTCCCTGTTCCTATTATTGGGGTACCCAATTTGACACTGAGTTGCCATTAGCTACATCTGAGCAGGGTTATAGGTTATCTCTATGCATGGTCCTTAGTTGGAGTATCAGTCTCAGAAAAGGCCCCTGGGCCCAGATTTCTTGATTCTTTTGCTCTCCTTGTGGAGCTCCTGTCCCCTCTCAGTCTTTCTTTCCTTCTTTCCTTCTTTCCTTCTTTCCTTCTTTCTTTCTTTCTTTCTTTCTTTCTTTCTTTCTTTCTTTCTTTCTTTCTTTCTTTCTTTCTTTCTCTCCGTCTTTCTATCTTTTTTCACAATCTTTCAATGTGTTCTGTATTGTTTTGTGTGGGAAAGGCACATATTTATGACAAGCCCTATTTACGCCATTATGTTTCTACATCATTGCTGGTGACATATCCATGCAGCAATATATGACCAAGTCTTTAAAATTTAAGTGGTTAAATTTTTTTAATTTAATTTTTTATTACTAGTTACATTTTATTAACTCTGTATCCCAACTATATCCTGCTCCCTTATTCTCTCCCAATCCTACCCTCCGTCCCTTATATCCTCCCTGCCCTTTCCAAGTCCACTGATTGGGGAGGACCTCCTCCCCTTTCATCTGACCCTGCTGAACATCTATGCCCCAAGTACAAGAGCACCTACATTCGTAAACGAAACATTACTAAAACTTCAATCACACTTCGATCCCAACACCTTGATAATGAGAGACTTCAACAACCCACTTTCACCAAGAGACAAACCATCTAGACAGAAGCCTAATAAGGAAATAAAGGCACTTACAAAGGTCCTAAACCAAAAGGACCTAATAGATGTCTACAGAACTTTCCACCCAAATTCAAAAGAGTATACCTTCTTTTCAGCACCTCATGGAACCTTCTCCAAACTAGCCCTCTCAGTCTTTCTATCTGCTTCTTCTTTCATAAGATTCCCTGCTGGAAATTTATCAGGTCCCATAAGGACTGGCTTCATCGTCTTCCTTGGTGGACTGTGGCGATGCTCCCCACTCAGGTGGAATCTTATGAAAAAAAAAAAGTTATACTGTTCCAGTTAATAAATTTTATGAGAAAATTTTCAAAGATATAAGTAAGATAGTCTTGTCAAAAATTGTAGTTAGAAACTTGTTATCCACATCAAGAGAATATATTTAACAGTGCACTCCTTACCTAGCACAGAGAGTAATTCAAAATGGATCAAAAAATTTATCACAAAACTAATAATTTGATATCACCGGAGATAAAGATGTATCTTTATTTGTGTAAAGATTGAAAATATTGGTGTACATGAGAATATTCTGCAAAAGACTCATATAGTATAGGGCAAAATCTAAGACATGACAAACAAGATCAAAGGATATGAAAAATATTTTTCAGAGCAACAAAATAAATCACTCAAATGAAGAGACAATGCAGACATAGAAATAAATATCTTTTGTCAAGTTTATACAGTGTAAAGTGTTAATATTCAAAATATTTAAATAAGCTAGAATTAAATGTCAATACCCTCAGACTTTTAAAGCAGTATGTGGACTAATGATCTGAATAGACAGTCCTCAAGAGAAGAAACACAGCACACAGTGAATACTTCAAAACACAGCAGACAACTGTTATCATCAAGCAAATGCAAATGACAGTAAAAAGGTCAGGGTGCAACTGCCTCAGATGACAGAATATCAGTTATACATTCCACATAGTCAAGGTCACCTACAAGACAATGTGTTATAGCTACAGTACTCACACACTAACTGGCTAAACCCAAGCATAGGTTTCAAATATCTTTGTGTTTCAAAACTAAAATTTAATCTATGGCAGGGGACTATTTATCTGTTTGTGAAATCTTTTGTTATGTATTCTGCTATATGAAAAAAAAACTTTTCTAAAGCTAAATGGTTGCTTTATTTGTTTTCTGTCACACATTGTAAATGGCCTTTAAAAGTCAGTAGCTGTTACTCAAGAATAATGAGGTATATTATTTTCTCAATGCACATGTAAATCTCCAATTAACACTAACGGGATTTATGGCAGTGAACTAAACAGATATCTACTTCAGTGTTTTTTTTAAAGGCTTTATTTTTTGATACCTACCTTTTTACCATCTAAGTGCAGACTGGCATAAATAAACAAATTATTATTAAGCATCTATTTGACACTTCCATTTATGTTGACATTCTGAAATACTGTCTTTAAAGGCAATGCGTTTAAATACTGAGATACAACTTTAGATAGCACTTACACATTTTCTAGCAAATACCTCCTCCTTTGTCATTAATTTCAGAACTATAAAGACTATAACAATATCTTGAAGAAATACAAAAATGTTAGAATTTTCAAATATGTATGGCAAAACAGTACTTTTTAAAGTTTTTAAACAAATACAGAATTTAGAGTGTTACAATGTGTTTGGGAAACAAATGTATGTTTTCCAAAAGATAATAATTCCATAAAATATGAAAAACAGATCACATATGAGTAATTGAAATAACATCTTAGAGGATGTTTTAAGTTCCACTTTTAATTTGTGTATGTGAAGAAGGAGGTTGGTGCTATGAGGCACATCTAAGGGACAACAGACCATTTGCAGGGGTCATTTCTTTCCTTTTGCCATGTGGGTACTGAGAATTAAAATCTGGTGGTCAGGCCTGTTATCAAACACCTTTATCTACAGAACCATCCCACTGAACCTCAAAGACCATTGTATTGCCTGAAAGAGATGTAGTGGTACAATTAGTATTTTTATAAGTTTAGGAGTTTCAATATGACATGTAGTCATATATGTGTGTTGGATATTTATGATCATTACATAAAGATAAAATTATTAGATTATATTACTTGAGTGTAAATACTTATGTAGTAAAACACAGGAGAGCTAAAGTGACATTTATTAGAGTTAATTTAAATGGAATAAAAGATAGGAAAATAAACAAAGTATGAGTAGATACAACCAAATCTTGCTTCATAAACAGATACTAAAGTAAGCATTTCTGAAAAAAAAGTTACTGATAACACTTATAATAAGTAAATAGTTTAAAAACTAAACAGCAACATCCTCTGAATCCAAAATTCCTTATTTGTCTTAAAAATAATATCCTGGCATAATACGTAGAATGGTTTTAACCAAACATTAACTCCTCAGGGATACAATGATGTCTAAACAAAGGGTTATGATTCCATTTCAAGTAAAGAGAAGTTGATATTTAAAGAAACTAAACTATTAGAGCAAGAAGGCTGTATTGTTTTTCATGCCTACTGAATGTCTATGGAAGATTTATTGACTTCAGTGTGGCTATGCCTGGAAGAATGCCCAGGACACAGTATGTACATGATGAACATGTTTCTGTGAATGTATTAATTAAAACATTTCAGAAATTCTATTCGCAACATCAAAAATGTGTTTAAGTCTCTCTTGGACCTTAATGTTCAAGGCCAATTACTAAGAGCAAGGCAACCACCTAGCTTTATGAGTTCAATAGATAATATCATATAAAAAAATTAACCAATTGTAATCATTTACTATAAATAGGAAATGTTCTATGCTAAATAGCATTTGGTGGAATTAAGTGCTTCTGACAACATTTGCTACAAACCAATGACTTGCTTTGAAAAATATCATTTAAAAATATACATTTTTGTATATTAATTTGTTATTTTATTCTTAGAAACTAATATATCATTATTAAAGAAAAATTTGAAGAATGCTTATTTCAGTATATATATATTTTTTAAAGTGAGAAGAGTAAAGTTTAAATTGATGAGAATTTCATTGCTAATGTGCTACCTGTTAAATGTTTTTCTGATAAAAACTTCAATTTGTCATTTGAAATATGAATTAGCTATAGTTTAGTGGAAGAAGATTAAGTTTTGTATCTGATCATATTTGTGACACTGGTGTATTAATAAATGTTATTTTTTACTTTAAATTTATCAGTATTGATTACTAATGTCATTACATCTTTGTTCATTGTCCTATTATTATTATTATTATTATTATTATTATTTACAAATTATTCACTTTGTATCTCAGTTGTAGCAGCTTCCCTGTTCTTTTCCCAGTCCCTCTTCCTTTCTTCTCTCTCTTCCCTAGTCCACAGATAGGGGACTATCATTACTATCATTACTATCATTACAGTACTGTCCCCCACTACTGTCTGACCCTAGCCTATCAGGTCCCATCAGGACTGCCTGGATCCTCTCTCTTTGTGGGCTGGCTAGGTCCCCACCACCAGGGAGAAGTGGTGCAGGAGGATGCAGTGGATTTCCTGTCAGAGACTGTCTCTTCTCCTCGTACTGGAGGACCCACATGGAGACTTGAGCAGTCTATGGGCTACATCTGTGCAGGGGGTCTAAGTCCTCTCTATGCATGGTCTTTGATGTATCAGTCTCTGCACTCTCCCCTGGGCCCAGTTTTTTGTTTGTTTGTTTGGTTGGTTGGTTCTTGGCTTTGTTTGTCTCCTTGTGGGGCTCCTATCCCTGCCAGGTCCTTCTATATCTCCCTTCTTCCATAAGACTTCCTGTGGGCTGTCCAAAGTTTGGCTGTGAGTCTCCATATCTGCTTTGATCCCTTGCTGGGTGGAGTCATTTAGAGGACATCAGTGGTATGCTCCCATCCCATTCTCCCTCTTCTGGTATCTATCCTGTTTTACTTTCTGAATGAAAATTAAACATCTTCCCTAGGGTCCTCCTTGTAGTTTAGCTACTTTAGGACTGTAGATTTTAATATGTTTATTCTATAACATGGTTAATATCCACTTATAAGTGAGAATATACCATATCTGTCTTTCTGCTTCTGGGTTACATCGCTCAGGATGATCTTTTCCAGTTTCATCCATTTACTTCGTGATTTCCTTGTTTTTAATTAATGAGTAGTATTCCATTGTGTAAATATATCACAATTTCTTTCTCCATTCTTCTGTTGAGGGATATGTAGGTTGTTTCCAGATTCTGACTATTATAAAAGTGCTATGAACATAGCTGAGCAAATGTCCTTGTTGTATGGTTTAGCATCTTTTGGTTATATGCCCATGAGTGATATAGCTGGGTCTTGAGGTATTCCTATTCCCGGTTTTTCTGAGAAAGTGCTCGATTGATTTCCAAATTGGTTGTAAAAGTTTACATTGCCATTAGCAATGGAGGATGGTTCCCGTTTTTCCACATCCTCTCCAGCAGGTGTTGTCATTTGAGTTTAATTTTAGCCATTCTGATGGGTGTGAGATGAAATCTCAGAGTTGTTTTGATTTGCATTTCCCTGATGACTGAGGACATTGAGCATTTCTTTAAGTGTTTCTCCACCATTTGATATTCCTCTGTTGAGAATTTTCTTTTTATTTATTTATTTATTTATTTTTA
This sequence comes from Meriones unguiculatus, assembly GCF_030254825.1. Classification (NCBI taxonomy): domain Eukaryota; kingdom Metazoa; phylum Chordata; class Mammalia; order Rodentia; family Muridae; genus Meriones; species Meriones unguiculatus. The sequence goes on along the minus strand of NC_083357.1, from coordinate 91,227,950 downwards.
TCAGTTACATTTTATTAACTCTGTATCCCCGCCATGTCCCGATCCCTCGTTCCCTCCCAGTCCCTCCCTCCCTCCCTCATCTCCACTGTGCCCCTTTCCAAGTCCACTGATAGGGGGGACCTCCTCCCCATTCATCTGATCCTGTTTTATCAGGTATCTTCAGGATTGGCTGCAAAGCTCTCCTCTGTCGCCTAACAGGACTGCTCCTCCCTTCGGGGGTGGGGAGACCAAAGAGCCAGTCATTGAGTTCCTGTTAGAAATAGTCCCTGTTCCCCTCACTTTGGGAAACCAATTGGTTACTGAGCTACCACAGGCTACATCTGAGTGGAGGTTCTAGGTTATATCCATACATGGTCCTTGGTTGAATGTCAGTCTCAGAAAAGACCCTGTGCCCAGATATATTTGGTCCTTGTGGAGCTCCTATCCTTTCCCCATCAGACTAACTCCCCTTCTTTCTTATGATTCCCTGTACTCTGCCAAAGGTTTGGTCATGAGTCTTTGCTTTGAAAACACTGCTAGTTAGAGTCTTTCAGATGCGCTCAGTAGACTCCTGTCATACGTTCAATGCACATCCCATCTGTCTTTCTAAATGAGGATTGATCATCTTACCCCATGTCCGCTCAATTGATTATCTTTTTTAGGTGTATAGATTTCATTATGTTTATCATATCTTATAGATCTATATAAGTGAGTATATCCCATGTTTGTCTTTCTCCTTCTGGGATATTTCACTCAGAATGATCTTTTCTAGATCCCACCATTTGCCTGCAAATTTCATGATTTCCTCCTTTTTGATTGCTGAGTAGTATTCCATTGTATAAAAATACCACAATTTCTGTACCCATTCCAGCGTTGATGGACATCTGGGTTGTTTCCAGGTTCTGGCTATTACAAATAGAGCTGCTATAAACATGATTGAGCAAGTGTCCTTTTTGTGTACTTGAACAAACTTTGGGTATATACTTAGCAGTGGTATAGCTGGGTCTGGAGGAAGCACTATTCCTATTTGTCTTAGAAAGCGCCAGATAGCTTTCCAGAGTGGTTGTACCAGTTTATATTCCCACCAGCAGTGGAAGAGGGTTCCCCTTTCTCCACAACCTCTCCAGCATGTGTTATCGCTTGAGTTTTTCATCTTGGCCATTCTGATGGGTGTAAGGTGATATCTCAGGGTCGTTTTGATTTGCATTTCCCTGATGGCTAATGAGGATGAGCTTTTCTTTAAGTGTTTTTCTGCCATTCGATATTCCTCTGTCGAGAATTCTCTGTTTAGCTCTGTTCCCCATTTTTTAATTGGATTACTTGGTTTGCTGCTTTTCAGCTTCTTTAGTTCTTTATATATACTGGATATTAGTCCTCTGTCAGATAAAGGGTTAGTGAAGATTCTTTCCCAATCTGTAGGCAGTCGTTTTGTTTTCATGATGGTATCCTTTGCTTTACAGAAACTTTTCAGTTTCATGAGGTCCCATTTATTGATTGTTACTCTTAGAGCCTGTGCTGTTGGTGTTCTGTTCAGGAAGTTGTCTCCTGTGCCAATGAGTTCTAGGCTGTTCCCCACTTTTTTTTCCAATTGATTTAGGGTATCTGGTTTTATGTTGAGGTCCTTGATCCACTTTGACTTTAGTTTTGTGCAGGGTGATAAATATGGATCTATTTTCATTTTTCTGCATGTAGACATCCAGTTGGTCCAGCACCATTTGTTGAAGATGCTGTCTTTTTTCCATTGAATGGAATTGGCTTCTTTGTCGAATATCGAGTATTCATAGGTGTGTGGATTTAGTTCTGGGTCTTCTATGCGGTTCCATTGATCCTCCTTTCTGTTTCTATGCCAATACCATGCAGTTTTTATTACTGTTGCCCTGTAGTACAGCTTGAGATCAGGAATGGAGATACCTCCAGATGATCTGTTGTTGTACAGGATCGTTTTGGAGATTCTGGGTTTTTTGTTTCTCCATATGAAGCTGAGAATCTTTTTTTCAAGGTCTGTAAAGAATTGAGTTGGTATTTTGATGGGAATTGCATTGAATCTGTAGATTGCTTTTGGCAGTATGGCCATTTTCACAATGTTAATCCTACCAATCCATGAGCACGGGAGATCTTTCCATCTTCTGATATCTTCTTCGATTTCTTTCTTCAGAGACTTGAAGTTTTTCTCAAACAGGTCTTTCACTTGCTTGGTTAGAGTCACACCAAGGTACTTTATGTTATTAGTGGCTATTGTGAAGGGTGTTGTTTCCCTAATTTCTTTCTCAGCCTTTTTGTCTTTGGTATATAGGAGGGCTTCTGATTTTTTTGAGTTGATTTTGTATCCTGCCACTTTGCTGAAAGTGTTTATCAGCTGAAGGAGTTCTCTGGTTGAATTTTTGGGGTCGCTCAATTATACTATCATATCAACTGCAAATAGTGACACTTTGACCTCTTCCTTTCCGATTTGTATCCTCTTGATCTCCTTTAGTTGTCTTATTGCTCTGGCTAGGACTTCAAGTACTATGTTGAAGAGATATGGGGACAATGGACAGCCTTGTCTTGTCCCTGATTTCAGTGGGATTGATTTAAGTTTCTCTCCATTGAGTTTGATGTTAGCTATAGGCTTGCTATATATTGCCTTTACTATGTTTAGGTATGTGCCTTGTATCCCTGATCTCTCCAAGACTTTAAACATGAATGGGTGTTGGACTTTGTCAAATGCTTTTTCGGCGTCTAAGGAGATGATCATGTGGTTTTTCTCCTTCAGTTTGTTTATGTGGTGGATTACATTGATGGATTTCCGTATGTTGAACCACCCTTGCATGCCTGGGATGAAGCCTACTTGGTCATGGTGGATGATATCTTTGATGTGTTCTTGGATTCGGTTTGCAAGTATTTTATTGAGTATTTTTGCGTCAATGTTCATAAGAGAGATAGGCCTAAAGTTCTCTTTTTTTGTTGGGTCTTTGTGTGGTTTAGGTATTAAGGTGACTGTGGCTTCATAGAATGAGTTTGGTAGTGTTCCTTCTGTTTCTATTTTGTGGAATAGCTTGAGGAGAATTGGAGTTAGCACTTCTTTGAAGGTCTTGTAGAATTCTGCACTGAAGCCATCTGGTCCAGGACTTTTTTTGGAGGGGAGACTGTTAATAACTGCTTCGATTTCCTTGGGAGATATAGGGCTATTCAGTCTTTCTACCTGATCTTGACTTAGTTTTGGTAGATGGAATCTTTCAAGAAAATTATCCATTTCATTCAGATTCTCAAATTTTGTGGCATATAGGCTTTTGTAGTATGACCTAATAATTGTTTGGATTTCCTCAATGTCTGTGGTTATGTCCCCATTTTCATTTCTGATTTTGTTGATCTGGATAGTTTCTCTCTGCTTTTTAGTTAGTTTGGCTAAGGGTTTGTCTATCTTGTTGATTTTCTCAAAGAACCAGCTTTTTGTTTCATTGATTCTTTGGATAGTTTTATTTGTTTCTAGTTGATTGATTTCAGCCCTTAGTTTGATTATTTCCAGCCGTCTGCTCCTCTTGGGTGTATCTGCTTCTTTTTTTTCTAGGGTTTTCAGTTGGGCCATTAAGTTGTTTGTATGTGATGTTACGAATTTCTTCTTGCAGGCACTTAGTGCTATAAATTTTCCTCTGAGCACTGCTTTCAATGTGTCCCATAAATTTGGGTATGTTGTGCCTTCCTTTTCATTGAATTCTAGGAAGTCTTTAATTTCTTTCTTTATTTCTTCCTTAACCCAGCTGTCATTGAGTAGTAAGTTGTTCAGTTTCCATGTGCGTGTCGGCTTTTTGTTGTTTCTGTTGTTGTTGAGGTCGAGCTTTAGTCCATGGTGGTCAGATAGTATACAAGGGATTATTTCAATCCTTTTGTATCTGTTGAGGCTTGCTTTGTGGCCCACTATATGGTCTATTTTGGAAAAGGTTCCATGCGGTGCTGAAAAGAAGGTGTACTCTTTTGAGTTTGGGTGAAATGATCTGTAGACGTCTATTAGGTCCATTTGATTTAGGGATTCTGTGAGTGCTTTTATTTCCCTATTTGGTGTCTGTCTAGTTGATCTGTCCCTTGGTGAGAGTGGAGTGTTGAAGTCTCCCACTATTAAGGTATTAGGATCAATGTATGATTTAAGCTTTAATAATGTTTCATTTACGAATGTCCGTGCTCTTGTATTTGGGGCATAGATATTCAAGAGTGTGATGTCCTCTTGGTGGATTTTTCCTTTGATGAGAATATAGTGGCCCTCCTTATCTTTTTTGATTAACTTGGGTTGAAAGTCTATTTTATTAGATATTAGGATGGCTACTCCAGCTTGTTTTCTGGAACCGTTTGCTTGAAAAACAGTTTTCCAGCCCTTTACTCTGAGGTAGTGTTTGTCTTTGTTGCATAGGTGTGTTTCTTGGATGCAACAGAATGTTGCATCCTGTTTCCTTAACCATTCTGTTAGCCTGTGTCTTTTTATTGGTGAGTTGAGTCCATTGATATTGATAGATAATAGTGACCAATGCTTGTTAGTTCCTTTTGTAATGGAGTCGATGATCTAACCCTGTTTCATTGCTTGTTTTCTTTTCATTTTTGTTGGGACATTATCTGTATGCCCTGTTTTCTTGGGTGAATTTGTTTTCATTGGATTGGAGTTTTCCTTCTAGTATCTTCTGTAGGGATGGTTTGCTGTGTAGATATTGTATAAATTTAGTTTTGTCATGGAATATTTTGTTTTCTCCATCTATGTTGATTGAAAGCTTTGCAGGGTATAGTAGTCTGGGTTGACATTTGTGATCTCTTAGAGTCTCCATGATACTTGCCCAGGCCCTTCTGGCTTTCATAGTTTCTGATGAGAAGTCCGGCGTGATTCTGATATGTCTACCTTCATATGTTACTTGGCCGTTTTCCCTTGCTTCTTTTAATATCTTTTCTTTGTTCTGTAGATTTAGTGTTTTGACTATGATGTGACGTGATGTGTTTCTTTTCTGGTCTAGTCTATTTGGAGTTCTGTAGGCCTCTTGTATATTTATGGACATCTCTTTCTTTAAGTTGGGAAAATTTTCTTCTATGATTTTCTTGAAAATATTTTCTGGACCTTGGAGTCTGGAGTCTTCTTTTTGTGAATTCCTATTATTCTTAGATTTTGTCTTTTCATAGCATCCTTGATTTCTTGGATATTTTGTGATTGGAACTTTTCTGATTTTACTTTTTCTTTGAGAGAAGTATCCATTTCTGCAAGTGTGTCTTCAGCTCCAGAGATTCTCTCTTCCATCTCTTGTATTCTGTTGGTGATGCTTACTTTTGTGGTTCCTGATCTTTTCTCCAAGTTCTCCAGCTCAAGGGTTTTCTCATTTTGTGTTTGTTTTCTTTATTGATTCTAATTCTGTTTTCATGCCTTGCACCATTTCTTTCATGTGTTTGAATTTGGATTCCTGTCTCTCTACGATGGCCTCTATTTCTTTTTTCATTTCCTTCTTATATGCCACTAATTTTTCCTCTACTTGTGTATCTATTTGTTTGGCTATGTTTGCCTGTGTTTCTTTAAGGATATTGTCTATTTCTTCTTTCTTTGCCTCCAATTGACTGGCCATCTCTTTGAAAGACTTGTTCATTTCCTCCTTATGAGCCTCAAATAATTGGGCAAGCATGGCTTTAAAATCATTTTCCTGTGCTTCTGCTGAATTGGTGTATCCACCGATTTTGGGGTTTGCTGGTGAAGTCATGATGTCCTGATTTATGTTGGAAGTGTTCTTTCGCCTACCTCTGGCCATTGGCTTATCTGAAACCTTCCCTGTTTGTTTTTGGAGAGCACAACGAAGAGATCCCAGGACTTCCCAGAAAGCTTTGGGACTAGCAACCCAGTCTCCAGTTACAGGGGAACGTGGAGGCAGAGCAGCACTGAACTGGCGGGGCACCACAGCCCTCCAGTTTAAGACTAACCAGGGCCAAACCAGAGAACAGAGAGCCTGGTTACCCCATCCCTGCTGAAGTGACCACCCTGAAATCTCCAGCTGCAGCAAGACCTCAGAACCTGGCAGTGACAGCAGCACAGAACTGGCGGAACACATCAAAGAAGCAGGGCCAAACCAGAGAGCAGAGAGCCCCGGATACCACGATCTCTGCCAAGAGACCTGCCTGTAAGTGAGTGCATCCTTGAGAATCTGCAGTTCCCCAGATCCTGGGTCCTTCTAAATCAGAAGCCAGGCATCGAACCCCCCTCCCACCCACATACCCACTTTGGGAAACAGAGGGGCACTAGGGGCATTGAAGTTCCTGCCCTGTGGGCCTGATTGAGGAGCTAAGACAGTTAATGCCAGAAATTGCGCTGCGATCATCATTAGCGCCTGCGACATATACAGTGCAGAGCCCCTCCCACACACTCAAGGGTTCAACATTAGCCATCACTCTGTCCCTCGAGAAACTCATCCACGCACACTTACACACACAGACACGCACGCGCACGCGCGCACACACACATGCTTGCATTTGCCCCGTTTGCGCTTGCGTACTTTCCTCCCACAGGTACAGCTAGTCCTCAGCACACGCTGAGAGTGCTTAGCTTCCTGAAGAACTCTCCAGACACCAGAGAGAGACAGCACCAGTCTGATCTGCAGAATCCAAAAACAAACAGGGAAGGTTTCAGAGAATTTTCTGTTTAGCTCTGTGCCCCAGTTTTTTTTGTTTTTTTTTTTTTTTTTATTTTAAAGTAATAAATGAGGTAGCTTTTAATGTCTGAAGTTAGAATTGACATGTTAAAAGTCCATTTAAGTAATATGTATGTTACATCTTTTTAATCAGGCAATAAAAAAGAATTCAAAGAAGAAATGCATATATTAAAATATGTTCTGTGAGGTAATATCCATATTGTGTAGCGGTTTCTGCACTTTTTGGTTAATGTCACTGTATCATGATACAAGCAGCAGTGTTAAACTCAAAAATGTAATTTCACAAAAATATCAAAACAGTGTATTTTAAAATGTGTTCAAGTAACTGTGGTGGCATGTGACTCAGTCACTTCTTCCAATTTTGGCAATCTGAAACTAGAAATGTGATTCAAGTGACGTCATACAACAACCTCCCTCCTCCCTAGGAAATCTTTTTTTTTTCTTTTTTTTTTTTAATGCTCATCAATTTATTCCCGGGGACACTTGTGCCCCAGTTTTTAACTGGATTATTTCGTTTGTTGATGTTTAATTTCTAGAGTTCTTTACATATTCTGAATATTAGCCCTCTATCAGATAAGGGTTGGTGAAGATCTTTTCCTAGTCTGTAGGCTCTCCTGTTCTTGGTGTTATGTTCAGGAAGTTGTCTCCTGTGCCAATCAATGAGTTTAAGGCTGTTCCCCACCTTTTCTTCTAACAGATTTAGTTTGTCTTTGATGCACTTGGACTTTAATTTTATGAAGGGTGGTAAGTGTGGATCTCTTTTCATTTTTCTACATGTAGACATCCAGTTAGACCAGCATCATTTGTTTAAGATGCTAGTTTTTTAATTATTTTTATTTTTTTATATTAATTACAGTTTATTCACTTTGTATCCCAGCTGTAGCCCCCTCCCTCCTACCCTCCCAATCTCATCCTCCCTCCCTCATTGCCTCCTATGCCCCTCTCAAAGTTCATGGATAAAGGAGGTCCTCCTCCCCTTCCATCTCACCCTAGCTTATCTGGTCTCATCAGAACTGGCTGCATTGTCCTCCTCTGTGGCCTGGCAAGGCTGAAGATGTTGGGTGGGTTTTGTTGTTGTTTTTCCATTTTATGGTTTTGGCTTCTTTTTCAAATGTCAGTTGTTTGTAGGTGTGTGGTTTTATTTCTGGGTCTTCAGTTCGATTCCAATGATCCACCAGCCTGTTTCCATGTGAGTACCATGCAGTTTTTATTACCATTGCTCTATAGTACAGCTTGAGATCAGGGATAATGATACCTCCAGAAATAAGGTGGACTGTAACTTCGGCATGGGAGGAGGTGCAGGGGCATATGGGTAGGAGTGTGCATTGAATGTCAGGTGGTGCTCATATGCAGGGTAGGGTATAGGTTCAGGTTGAGGTGTGGGCAAGGCAAGCAAGTACCCAGATGGGCTCTGCATGGTGGCTGTTTTGGGGTGAGCAGGGCCACGCAAGCCCACCAATCTCTGTGTCTCTGTCACTCAGTCTTGGTCTTGGCAGTGCTATCCTGGATCCATGCATTTTTGCCTATGATAAGGTATAGTTATGTTTACCTTTCAATATCTATGTTTTTATGCTTATGTAAGTGTGTTTGTATGCTGGTTCCAGAAGTAGCAGGAGAGGGTATCACAAGCTTAGGAACTGGAGTTGTAGACTATCTGGAATCACCTGACCAGGTGCTGGGGTAATCTCCATTTTGCAGATTAACAATGAGAAGGGTAAAGTAAGGCTGTGGATTTGAAGGCTGGCCAGCTCACCATCAACACTTATGTGTCCGTGAGTGGAAGGGCATTTCTAGGATTTCAGTATCTCTCATCTCCTGCTCTGAGTTACTGAATCAAAAGTTATACTTTTACTCGATCTTCAGGTGATTCAGAGATGCATTAAGAAGCTCAAACTAAATTACTCAACCAGCTTTTTGCTTCCAGTTTTCCAAATCTCTATGAGCCTCTATGGGCCCAGGTTAGTTGATTCTTTAGGCTTTCTTGTGGTGTTGTTGACCCTCTGGCTCCTTCACTGCTTCCTCTCCCTCTTCCACAGGATTTCCGAGCTCCACTTCATGTTAGTTTAAGGGTCTCTGCTTCATTTTCCATTGCTTGGTGGGTGGAGCTTCTCTGTTGACAGTTATGCTAGTCTGGCAATGTAGCAGAATATCATTAACAGTGTCAGGGTGGCTCATCATTTTATGGGTCTCAAGCTAACATAGACAGTGAGCCCTCCCTCAAATCTGCTCAATATTTTCCTGCTGCACATCTTGTTGGCAAGACAAATGGTGGGTTTAAAGTTCTGTGGCTCAGTTGGTAGCCCCACACCTCCACTGGAAGTCTTACTTGGTTACAGAAGATGGCCTGCTCAGGCTCTGTCTCCCTTATTCCTAGGAGTTGTAGCAGGGTTATCCTCTACCACCTGGGTATTTCCTTATCCCTAAGTTTATAGCTTGTCCCAGAAATTCCTTCTCAGTCCTGTTGTCTCCTTCAGTCCTCCCTCCCACCATCCTCCTCCTACCTCATCCCTTCTGTTCCCATCCCCACCTCTCCCCCACTAAGTTTCCTCCCACCATGCATGCCCATTGTCTAATCTATTTTGCCTTCTTACTGAAATTCAAGTGTCTCCCCTTGAGTCATTCCTGTTGCTTAGCTTCTTTGGATCTCTGGTTTGTAGCAGTGTTATCCTGTATTTCATGACTAATTTCCATTTATAATTGAGTACATATTATATTTGCCTTTTTGGCTCTGCGTTACATCACTCAGGATGATCTTTTCTAGTTCCAACCAGTTACCTGCAATTTTCATGCTGTCATTGTTTTTAATGGCCAAGTAAAATGTCATAGAATAAATATACCACATTTTCTTCCATTCTTCAGCTGGGGGGCATCTCAGTTGTTTCCCATTTCTGACTATTATGAATAAAACTTCTGTGAACATGACTGGATAAGTGTCTTTATAGCATGATGGAGCTTCATTGGGTATATGCCCAGGAAGATTATAGTTGGGGCTTGAAGGAGATTTATTACCAATTTTCTAAGAGACCATCAAGTTATTTCCAAAGTGTTTGTACAAGTCAGCCTTCCCACCAGCAATGGAGGAGGATTTCCCCTTGCTCCACATCTTCTTCACTATGACCTGTTATTTATCACTTGAATTTTTAACCTTAGCCATTCTGACTGGTGTAAGATAGAATCTCAGAGTCATTTTGATTTGCAATCTCTGATGACTAAGGACACTGAACATTTCTTTAAGTGCTTCTCAGCAATTAGAGATTTCTCTGTTGAAAATTCCCTGTTTAGGCTCATTCCATGGAAGAGAACCAAGCCCTGGCACTTTTTTTTTTCTTTTGAAGCTGAAAAGCTTCTGTAAAGCAAAGGACACCGCCCTGGCACTATTAATGACACTCTGCTAGGCTTGCAGACAGGAGTTCAGTATCGCTGTCCTCTGAGAGGCTGCACCCAGCAGCGATCTAAACCAGATGCTAAGATTAGGGGGAGTTGGAGAAATCTTGCAAAAGTGTATGGGAAGGATAGAAGGACTCTGAGGGGACAAGAACTCCATAGTAAGACCAACAGATTTAAACTTGGGTCCATGAAGACTTACAGAGACTAAAGCACCAACCAAAGAACATGAATGGTCTGGACAAAAGACCCCTACACATGTGTAACTGATGGATTACTAGGTCTTCATATGGGTCCCCTAGCAATAGCAATAGGGAATTGTATCTAACATGGAATCTGCAGCCTGCTTTTGGATCATTTCCCCTAGCAAGGCTGCCTTTCCTGGCCTCTGTAAAAGAGACTGAGCTCAGTCCTGAAGTGACTTGATGCTTTGGGCTGGGTTGATACTGGAGAGGGGTTTTCCTTTTCTGAGAGATAAGGAAAAGAAGAAATGGGGAAGAGGATGGATGGGTAGGACTGGAAGGAGGGGGTAGAGAGTGAATAAATATATGAATTTATTTTAAAAAGAAAATTCTCCCTTTAGATTTATATCCTATTCTTTTTCAGTTTGGTTATTTTGCTTTGTTGATGTCTAGTTTCTTATGTTCTTGTGTATTTTGGATATCAGCCCTCTGTCAGATGTGGAGTTGGTGCAGATCTTTTCTCATTCTGTAGACTTCCATTTCTTTATTTTTTTTTTTTTTTTTGACAATGTTCTTTGCCTTACAGATGCCTTTCGGTTTAATGAGGTTGTGGTTATCAGTTGTTGATCTTAGTGCCTGAGATGTTGCTGTTCTTTTCAGGAATACAAGACGTACCAGTTTCTTATGGAAAAAGTAATGAGTGGATTATTGTTAAAAACTTATTATGCAGTTAATAACATTAAAGATTTTCTTTGTATATTTTGAAGTATGTACTTATATTGGAAATTACTGTATCAAATTCAACTTCATTAAGCAATTTATTTGTTGGTTATGTTTACCTTGAGTTAAGTTAAGATGAATATGACATTTAAGTATGCAGAAATTCTAGAAAGATGAAAAATATTTACCTATATTCTTATGTAATATTCTACATGACATATGAGCAACAGCATAAAAACACAATTTTGCATGTATAATTTTGCTTTCTTGTATAAAAAGTAAGATTAAGGGCAATTACAATGTATATGTTTTAAATCAAGCAAACATTTAGATTTCAAAGTAAGTCTCTTTGCTTATACAATGCTTTACAGATATATTTATGTTCAGTAATTTCAGAATCTATACTTCAAAAAGATGAACAATGTCTACTACATTGTACAGTGAAAATGTAAGTCTTATACTTTTCTATGTTAATAAAAACTAATCTCCATAACTAAAACTCTAAAGTATTCTATACCATGACTATATGATTCCATTTGAACTTAACCTCATAAGTAAATGTAAGTAAATTTATCTATATACTAAAATTTTAAAGAATACATTTAATACACTTAGACAATAGGAGAGTGTTTAGGGATATGGATAATCAATAAAATACTTGTAATACAATCAGGGAGACTTAAGTGAAGTTCTCTCTATAACCCCAGTGCTAGGGACAGAGAGATGGTTCCCAGAGTTTTCTATTCAACCTTTCTCACTTAAGCTATGAGTTGTCAAAAAATATAAGATGACAAAGCAATTAAGAAAGACACTCAACTTTATCTTTTGTCTCCCATATACAAATAAAAACCCAACAGGAGCATATAAATCCACATTAAAAATTATTTAGAAGCCAATTAACAGCAACTTACAGGATAACCTTATAGAACAGTTAATAAAGAATTTGTAGTGGGGATTATAAGTCCCAATATGTTATCTGTTTAACCACTTTTCAAACAACTTTTATACTTTTCTGTGTTGCCTCCACAACATGAAACTGCATCTTGCAAATATGTAATGGTAAACTATGAAGATTTGTCTGAAAACATAGCTTTTACATTAATTTCCAGCACTCACAAATACGATTAAATATTTCCGACATTACAAAGATTTTTTTCTAATAAAGTATTAGTGCTACTTCTCCAGTGTCTGATCTTTAGAAGATATGCAGCTTATTCAACAGACGCAAATACAAAGTTATATTAACTTTTCTGAGGGTGGAAATGTATTGAAAAGATAGATTTTTTTTTCTATTTTTATTTGACCAATAAAAGGAAACTGTAGCTTTGTATTTTGTACAACTTGAAAATAAGAAGAACTGTTCCTGTTTCATGTAAACTTCATAAGAAATGTCAGATTTGGAGAGGAGAACAAACTTTCTCCTCTGCTGTCATTAACATTTTTACTATTGGGATTTGAATACTTTTACTGATGCATCAGGAAAGGGATATGGATAGCAGAGAAACAAAAATGATGAAGTAAAACAAAAAATTCTGGCAGAGCTGTCAGAAATCACTGGCAGCAGTTCTTGATCATAAGCACAAACACTTTAGCTTGGACAAAATATGCTATTAACGCTGTTTTCACTTTTGAGATATTTTCAAGGTGACTTGCAGTCATTCTTTTTCTTCCAATAAACACACATGCTGCTTCTTATCAGTGATGTGTTGGTGGAAATGATGTTTGCATTTTTTTTAACCTCTAAAGTGGAAATGTTTTAGATTTCCACACTTGAAGGCAAATCCTCGCATACATTAGCAATGCATCTAAACATATAATGAAAACCATTTTAACATATTACAGCTCAGAAACATTTTATTTTATGAATTGTTAATTTTCTCATAATACACTCAAAACTGTGTGAGCTAATGCCTAAAACAATGATAATTCACCTGATGTCTTACTGATTAATAGGCTGTAAGTTTAACTTTAAATATCTCCCAGAAGCCTAGGTACTCCGCACTTAGAATTATTGGGATGTATTTGAATACCTTAAAGGCAGTACTCAGTTGACAAATTTTATATTATGAGATGTTATAAAGTTTCCTTATTCGTTGAAGAAAAATATCGTGATGGTCTCTCATTTTTCATATTCTACTATCATAAGGCTCTTTATGTCATCCCTTATAATTGTTCCATGTTATGTGGAAGGATAAGAAACAATTTGTTTTGCCCTCTGGTTGCCATTAACACAAACCAAATAAATGCACATTCTGGTGAGAACTAGCCCTTATTCAATACATATTGAATTAAAACTATATGTTTACAAGTTTTCACAGATTTAATTTTGATCTTCAGAGCCTATTTGAATTGTCTTTATATTATTTATATATCAGGAAGCTGAATTTTAATTAATACTTAGATTTACTCATTAATAACTAGAAATGTAACAACTGGGCAAAGATATAGTTAATATCTCTGACAAGAATACAGATTTTTCTATCCTGCTTTAATTCTGAGTGAGAATTAAATATATTCCTTAGGGTCCTCCTTGATGGTACCTGATAGACTAGGATCAGAGAGTAGGGGACTAGGACTTCCTCTATCAGTGAAGTAGGGAAGAGGGATAGGGGGAGAAGAGGGAGTGAGGGTAGGATCATGGGGAGATGAGGAAGGAATGTACAACTGGGATACAAAGGAAATAAATTATAAATAATTATAATAATAAAAAATCATAATGCAAATAACCTAGTTCCAAAAGTAAACTCTTAATTTGTGGAATGCACTACACCAGAATTACTGAAATGCACATAAGACTGAGAAGTCATATGAAACACCCTTTGTGTTTGGTATTTTTCCACCAATTTTATCTTTATCATTTAATGGCGTACAGGGGTATTCAACACAGCTGAGGACCTGCATTTTGATTCATTGTGACTTTCTGCAATTCACTTCATCTACTGAACTGCAGAGATTCTTTGATGTGCAGTGAGAACTACACTTCTATGCAGGTATAAGAATAAGTGGAATTGTGTTAAAGTTCTCTTCATTTAATTGGTTGCTGGCTATTGGTTGCTGTGTATTGCCTTTCCTGTTTTTAGGTATGTGCCATGTATCCTTGATCTCTCCAAGACTTTTAACATGAAAGGATGCCAAATTTTGTCAACAGTTTCTCATGAGATGACCACGTTTTTTATTTCCTTCAGTTTGGTTACATGATGGACTATATTGATGTTTTTTTGTATACGTAACCTCCCTTATATCCTTGAGATGCACCCTGCTTAATCAAGGTAGATGATGTTTTTGATGTGTTCTTGGATTCACTTTGAGAGTATTTTGTTGAGTATTTTTGCATCAATTTTCATAAGGAGAATTGTTCTGAAATCCTCTTTCTTTGTTGGGTCTTTGTGTGGTTTAGGTTTCAGCTGGATTGTGACCTCACAGATTTAGTTTGGAAATGTTCCTTCTGTTTTTATTTTATGAAATAGTTTGAGGAGTATTGGTATTAGGTCTTCTTTGAATGTTTGGTAGAATTCCATGGTAAAAAGCTTCTAAAGTAAAGAACACTGTCAGTAAGACAAACTGCTACCAACAGATTACAAAAGATCTTCACAATTTCTATATCTGACCGAGAGTTAATAAACAAATTATATAAAGAACTCAAGAAATTGCACACTAACGATTCAAATAACTCAAAATTAGGGGTACAGAGTTGAACAGAAAATTCAATTCGCAACTAGGAATCTCTAATGACCAAGAAACACTTAAAGAAATGTTCAACTTCCTTATTTATCAGGAATTGGAAATCAAAACAATCCTGAAATAAAAAACAAAGTACAAATAAAAACATCCCCCATGATGGCTGTGAGCATGGAATCTTATGTAAGAAGTGAGAAATAGTAAGATCTGGAGAGGACAGGAACCCCACAAGGAGAGCAACAGAACCAGAATATTTGAACACAGGGGTCTTCAACCAAGTACCAAGTACCAGGCATGGAAATAACCTAGAACCCCTGCACAGATGTCACCCATGGCAGTTTAGTGTCCACATGGGTTCCATAGTAATGGGAAGAGGGACTGCCTCTGACATAATCTGATTGGCCTGCTCTTCAATCACCTCCCCCTGAGAGGGGAGCAGCCTTACCAGGCCACAGAAGATGACAATGCAGCCACTTTTGATGAGAACTGATAGACTAAGATCAGAAAGAAGGAGAGAAGGACCTCCCCTATCAGTGGATTTGAGGAGGGGCATTCGTGAAGAAGGGGGTGGGAGAGAGGGAATGGGACTGGAGGAGGGAAGGAACCACAGGAGGGATACAAAGTGAATAAAGTGTAATTAATAAAGAAAAAAAAGGAAAGAATAAATAAATAAATAAATAAATAAATAAATAAATAAATGACTGAAAAATAAGATGAAAAAAATTTATACAGGTAGAAATCTTACTGGTCTAGGAAATTGCCAGTGTTATGTTCTCCTTGTACTAGGTTTTCACCAGCTGTAGATAGTGGCTAGGATTACAACAGCAGGGATTAATTTCATCTTATTCAGCAGGACATAAGTAAAAGTAGATATTTGTTTGTTTCCACCAAGACGTAAATGCCACCATTGCACCTTTGTTGATATCTTGCCTTGATAGTTGTGGTTTTTATGCCGCATAGCTACATATGTCTGTTGACTGCTTTTCTCCCTGGCATAGCATTCCCTGATACAATATGAACTAGTGTTTAGGGAGGTTTGTGTTTCAGATGCAGCTCTATTTTTCCAAGCGCTGTGGTTAAGTTACATTGCGTGTTCATCAATAGGGACTTACCTTCAAAATCAGGAAGGAAACAAAGGACAAAAGGAACAGCTCCTATTTTATTGTGAAGTTCTTATTCTCTGTTGACCCACAACTCCAAAGGTTTCTCATGTCTAGTAATGAAGATTTGTTAGATAAACTATGACTATTTCGAGGAGCATTGTCACCTTAAGTAGCATAAATTCATTTAAAAAATGTACGTATCTACACTCACAAATGTATACACATACATGTATATGTGGCTTTCTGTAGTGATCTCCACCTACTACAATAAGAAAAGTATTTTTTTAGGATAAAACTTTTATTATTATTATTATTATTATTATTATTATTATTATTATTGTTTAAAATGTATCCACTTTGTATCCCACTTATTATTACTATTATTTACAATGTATTCACTTTGTATTCTAGTTCTAGCCCCTTCCCTCATCTCCTCCAGATTTCAGCCACCCTACCTCTTCCTATCCTATGCTTGTCTCCTAGTCTGCTGGTAGGGGAAATCCTCTTCTGTCACTGTCTTACTCTACCCTATAAGGTCCCATCAGGACTGCCTGGATCCTCTTCCTTTGTGGGCAGTCCAGGTTGCCCCACCAGGTAGAAGTGACCAAGTAGCAGGCAGCTGAGTTCATGGCAGAGTCTGTCTCTTCATCCCTTATGAGAGGACCCATATGGAGACTGAGTTATCTATGGGCTGCATCTGAACAGGTGCTCTAGGTCCTCTCTACCCATGGTCTTTGGTTGATGCATCAGTCTCTGCAGTGCTTCCTGGGGCTCAGCTTTTTTTTTCTTTTTCTTATTTATTTATTTGTTTGTTTGTTTGGCTTTTTGGTCTCCTTGTGAAGCTCCTTCACAAGAAGCTCCCACTTCTTCCAAAAGATTTCCTGTGCTTTGTCTAAAATTTGGCTTAGAGTCTGCATCTGTTTTGATCCCTTGCTATGTAGAGTCTTTTAGAGGGCATCTCCTGTACAAATAAGGAACTTCTGAAGGTATCTTCATCCCTGATCTCAAGCTGTACTATAGAGCAACACTAATATAAAAGACATGGTACTGACATAGAAATAGACTGGAGGACCAATGGAATAAAATTGAAGACCCAAAACCATACAATGGAAAAAAGGCAGCATTTTCACCAAATGGTGCTGGTCTAACTGGATGTCTACATGTAGGAAAATGCAAATAGATCCATATTTATAACCCTGCAGAAAACTAAAGTCTAAGTGGATCAAAGACCTCAACATAAAACCAGGCACTGTTTGCCTGCAAGTTTCATGATTTCCTTTTTTTTTTTTTAATTGCTGAGTAGTATTCCATTGTGTAAAAGTAACACAATTTCTGTATCCATTCCTCAGTTGAAGGACATCTGGATTGTTTCCAGTTTCTGGCTATTATGAATAAAGCTGCTACAAACATGGTTGAGCAAATGTCCTTGTTGTATACTTGAGCCTCTTTTGGATATATGCTTAGGAGTGGTATAGCTGGGTCTTAAGGAAGCACTATTCCTAATTGTCTGAAAAAGTGCCAGATTGATTTCCAAAGTGGTTGTACAAGTTTACATTCCCACCTGCAGTGGAGGAGGGATCCCAGTTCTCTACAATTTTTCCATCATGTGTAGTCACTTGAGGTTTTGACTTTTGCCATTCTGATGGGTTTAAGGTGAAATCTCATTGTCATTTTGATTTGCATTTCCCTGATGACTAAGGACAGTGAGCTTTTCTTTAACTGTTTCTCTGCCATTGGATATTCCTCTACAGAGAATTCTCTGTTTAGCTCTGTACCCCATTTTTTAATTGGATTACTTGAGATGCTGCTTTTTAACTTCTTTTTTTTTTTTTCAATGCAGTTTATTCAGGAACCTTGAACAATCATCTGACCCTGGGGAAAGCCAGCCCACAGCTTAAATAGCCTCTGGGTAGCCAACCCAGGCGTGCCACGTGGGCAATGCAGTTCTGAGTGAGGTACCCCAGGAGCAGAAAGACAGACGTTATATTCTCACTTATATAATCCTGTAAGATAGGATAAATATTCTACAATATGTTCACCTAAAGAAGATAAACAAGAAAAGAGACCTGGGGATAAGATGATCAATCCTCACTTAGAAAGACAAATGGGATAGCATTGGATGTAGGAACAAGACAGGAGCCTACCACAGAGGGCCTCTGAAAGACTCTACCTAGCAGAGTATCAAAGCAGATGCTGAGACTCATAATCAAACCTTCAGTGGAGTGCAGGGAATCATATGATAAAAGGGGGAGTTAGTATGAGTGGGAGAGGACAGGAGCTCCACAAGAACAAAAATATATCAGGGCACGGGGGTCTTCTATGAGACTGTTTCTCCAACCAAAGACCATATTGGTAGCTCAATATCCAAGTGGGTTTCCCTAGTAAGGGGAACAGGAACTATTTCTGACGTGAACTCAGTGACTGGCTCCTTTACCTCCCCCACCCCCCGAGAGAGGAACAGCCTTGCTAGGCCACAAAGGAGGACATTAGAGCCAGTCCTGAAGATACTTGATAAGCTAGGGTCAGATGGAAGGGGAGGAGGAACTCCCCCAGCAGTGGACTTGGAAAGGAACAGGGAGGAGATGAGGGAGGGAGGGTGGGATTGGGAGGGGATGAGGAAGAGAAGTATGGTTGGGATACAAAGTAAATAACCTGTGATTAATATTAAAATAAAAATTAATAAAAACACATAATGATTAAAAGAAAAAAAATCAGGCACTGTAAACCTGCTGGAAGAAAAAGTGGGGAAGAGCCTTGAATTCTCTGATATAGGAGAGAACATCCTGAAAAGAACACCAGAAACTCAGGCTCTAAGATCAACAATCAATTAACAGGACCTTATGAAACTAAAAGGCTTCTTTATAGCAAAAGACATGGTCAACAGAACAAAATGACAGCCTACAGACTGGGAAAAGAAAATTCTTTTATGAGTATTGAGAGCTTTACTCATCTGCTGATATACTGAAGAAATATATATATATATATATATATATATGTGTGTGTGTGTGTGTGTGTGTGTGTGTGTATTTGTAGATGGATAGATGGTTAGATAAAAAGACAGATACATTCACATCATTATTTATAATATATGGACCCCATATCTTTACTCCCCCAAACCCTAATATAAACCTCTCTATATTGATGTGACGTCACACATGTAGCTTTACTGATATTTCTTGGAGAAGCCACCTCACAGAAAACTTTCTTTTCCACACCCCACTTCCTCAGTAATTGCTAAGCTGTAGATTAAGAAATTAGTGGAAATTAGTACCCTGTGGATCTCTTATTATAACAACAATTAAAGAAAAAAAAAAGGCCATGATTTTGCAAGTGTAAGTGCATGGTAGTACTCGGTAAGAGGAAAAGGACAGGAAAAGTGAAAATTATGCAATTATAGTTTCAAACTATAAAAATTACTGTAAATAAGGTATATCTCCAGGGAAGAGTAACCAATTGTTTTTAATAATCAAACATCAGCTCAAAAACACGCTTAGAAGTTTGACTGAGTACATTAATTTATGTATTTAGGAACATGTATTTAGATATTCATATATATATACATACATATATACTTGTCATAATAAATAGCAAAATATGAGGCCATAAATTTGAAAGATGGCAATGTGGAGTATATGGGAAAGTTTGGATGGAGGGAAAGGAAAGGAAAAATGATGTAATTATATTATGATTTCAAAAATACACATCTGTGAAACTAAACATAACTAAAATTTCTAAATATGTGTGGAGATCCAGAATTAAGCAAACCAGAGTACTGAAGCTCACAAAATGAAAATCACAGAGACACACTATTAAGAGGAGAGAAATATGTATTATATTACTACAAGTAATTCTAATGCATGTATTTTATTTATTTTTTTCATTTTTTTCTTTATTACAATTTATTCACGTTTTATCCAAGCTGTAGTCCCTCCCTCATTCCCTCCCAATCCCACACTCCTTCTCTCTTCTCCTCCCATTCCCCTCCCCCAGTCCACTGATAGGGGATGTCCTCCTCCTCTCCATCTGACCCTAGCCTACCTGGTCTCATCAGGACTGTCTGTATTTTCTTCTTCTGTGACCTGGTTAAACTGCTCTCACCTCACGGGGAGATGATCAAAGAGCCAGCCACTGAGTTCACATC
This sequence comes from Meriones unguiculatus, assembly GCF_030254825.1. Taxonomy (NCBI): domain Eukaryota; kingdom Metazoa; phylum Chordata; class Mammalia; order Rodentia; family Muridae; genus Meriones; species Meriones unguiculatus. Next base: position 91,208,122 of record NC_083357.1, on the reverse strand, counting down.
AGCAACAGCTCCTCTTCCCCTTAGTAGGGAACCCACTTGAGACTGAGCTGCCATGAGCTACATCTGTTGCAGGGGTTCTAGGTTATCTCCATGAATGGTCTTTGTTTGGAGTGTTAGTCTTAGATTTTTGGCTTCCTTTGTCTCCTTGTGGAGTTTCTGTCCCTTTCAGTTCTTTCTGTCTTCCCCCTCTTTCATAAAATTCTCTGCATTCTGCCCAAAGTTTGACTATGAATATCAGCATCTGCTTTAATACCCTGCTGGGTAAAGTCTTTCAGAGGCCCTCTGTGGTTAGTCTCCTGTACTGTTCCCTGTTGCATCTTTATAGTCTTTTTGTATTAACTACTTTGGACATTCTGTGCCTTACAAACTATTCTATACTCCAAGGAAGGTGTTTATAACATTACATAATCCTCCCAAAGACTCATGCTTTTTTGGATGAAGTTGACAACCACTTAAACAGATGGAATTGCTAATTCAAAAGCCAGGAACATAAGGCATCCTTTTCTACCCCTAATTAGAAGAGATATACCTCATTTTAGACAGAAGCGTAATTCCCTCCCACACAGACCTGATGTTATCTGACATTTATTATGGTAAACTATTTACAACAAAAGGCTACATTATGAAAATAAGTTCATAGGATATCTCTTATATCCTCAGGCATTAATCATACTACTAAAACTACATTCTTCATGCTTTCCACGTGTTGGTAGTCCTGTTCATTATCTCCTCTTTTCCCACCATCTCTTCTTGGATATCTAAGAAATTTAAAGTGGCATATAGTTTGGAATGTGTTAATAATAACACATTTTAATAAATACATGTCTACTTACAAAAGAAACAATATATTAAACAGAAGTTCTGTGGTAAAGGTATGACTATACTGCTAGAAATTTTTCTGCCCGATGAAAGTAACTTAATGAGCTCTTAAAATGTTCTGATTCTCAATTTTCAATAATTTGCTTGTGTTTTTTGAAAATCAACATCAAAGAAAATATTTACAACAGAAATCCTGGAGTCAGTAATCAATCAACTCTACTGCTCTATCATCTATCTTACATCTATGTATACATGATCCATCCATCTATATATTTATCTATCTATTATCTACTTGGTATTTATCTACATATCATCAATCTTTCATCAACCCATCTATCTATCTATTTAACTATCTAGCACCTCTCTATTATATATCTACTTATCATCTATTTATCTGTATATCATCTATCATTTATCTATAATAATTCATCTATCTGTTTATCATCTACCTATCATGTATTTATCATATATATATATATATTTCATCTGTTTATCTATCTATCTGTCATCAGACTATCTACCACCATATGATTTTATCAACTATCTACATATATAACATATATCCATTTTATTATTTTGTTCTTTGGTTATAAAATGTCAGAAACTTTGATAGAGCTTTTGAAGAAAATTTTGATATCCTCTCTCTTTTCAGTTAAATATATCTGTTAATAAAATACTGATTAAGATAAAATACATACTAACCACTGCATAGCCAACTAGAAATAATAAAGCAGTTAATCCAAGTGCTTCATGACCCAGTCTTACAGATGAGAATTACATGGGAAGTTTTCATCATTCAAGCATAAGAAAAGAGGGCCCCAAAAATGAATTTGAAGGAGCAAATAAAAAATAGAGAAATAATGTGAATACATTAAAATATTTAAATACTTTGTACCCAATTTTTAAAATCTCAGTTTCTTTGTCAATTGTAGTTTATGCCTAATTTAAAAATATTTTTAATATTTATTTAAAATATATACCTACTTCCATTAGTTACTGGCCACTGACTGTCACTTATTAAGAACTGCACTGTTGGATCTAAATCCTGGGTCATCTGAAAATTTCCCAAGGAAATTAAAAATTGGACACCCAGAACAGTTAAGACAGAATAATAGGTGGACCCCAGTATTTTTATGCTTGTAAAGAGGTTCAGGTAATTCTAATATATAAGCACATTAGAGAACTGATGTTCTAAATCAATGTAGTACTAATCCTTTTTCCAAGATTAATTTTGTAGGTGTCAGAGTAGTTTCCATCTTACCTGATACACAGCCAATATTTTATATCATTAAAACTCCTTAGTTATATGTGTGATAATATTCAACCATTCTAATAACAAAGTTTTAAGAGTAAAGTTTGACAGTTGTGCACAAGTATGTAATTTTCTGTCCTGATAACAATATTGAATTTTCATTCATCTCACTTTTAGCTCACAGTTCTTCCTATAACGAAATTATCTGATTTATTATACTATAAATTATTTTTTCTTATGGAAGTTAACATTACTTAAATTTTAGTTTTTAAAATTCATTAATGGGGGATTCAGCAAAATGGCAGCGCCGGTACAACTCTAGTTCCGACCAGCAGCACAGCAGGATCGGCACAGTGACCAGCAGTCAGAACTCTGTGTTTGGCCCTAAAACACAAATGATTGTGTTTCCCAGGTGAGAGGATACGCCACGGTGGGGGATTCCAGTCAGCTTCAGCTCACCCAGCTAAACCACAGAAGAGATCCTGGTTCCACCAGGCACTTGGTCGCCAGCCCAGAACCACATGCTAGTGTGCTCTGGTCACTGTCCCAGACTGAACTGGGCACTACACCATCAGAGACTGAGATTTCCAGTTGAGAGATAAACCCACGGTACAGGAAATGATTGGGACCAAACTTTGGTCACCCAGACATTCCCTGGAAAAGACCTGGGGTTCCATGGGTGCCCAGGAGCTAGCCCAGAGCCAGAGCTGGGGACCCAGGTGTCTGCACAGAGTCCTGCATGCATGCCTGACTTGCTGCCCCAGAAAAGATAGCACTGTAGGCCCCTGGGCACCAGAGACTGAGTTTCTCTGTCGGGGCAAACCCACAGGGAGGGGAATGGCTGGTCTGATCTCAGAGCACTCAGCTGATACCACCACCCAGAAAAGGTCTCCGGAAAAATTACCCCGTTTCAACAGATGCCCAGGCACCCAATCACCAGAAAGGCAGAAAGGTGTTGCGATGCAAGTCTGTGCCTGGGAGTTCTACTTGCCATCACAGGCAGAACAGCTATCCCCAAAGCAAAGACTGGGTGTCCCTGTCAAAGGAAACCCCACAGCAGGGGTATCATCAGGTCCAATGCTCAGGACATCCAACTCCAGAAGACTTTCTGAATTCATGCAGACACTAGGCTCTAGTCTTCTACTGCAGGCAAGAGCACCTTGCTCACCTGCCAATACTGAGTACCTCTAGGGCACTGGGGCACATCCTAGACCTACATCCTCAGACCTACAAAAGCCAGAGAGCCATTACAGCCCTCAGTTACTGCTCCAAGGTTCAGCCAGTTATCCGTAGCTAAACTGACAAAACTGTGGGAATCCCTGGTTCTGAAAGAGGGCTGCACCCAACAATTACACATTAAGAGCAACAACTGCTGCTCGCAAAATTCAGAGCAAGAAACCCAGCAGCAGGGCAGCCATCACCAGGACCTTTCCTGATGAGAGGAGAGCCTTCTTGAACACAACAGTTACCACACAGGTCCATATGCATGAAGTAAACTGTGACAATTCCTGAGAACCACCACCATTCAGTTGACCATACCCAAATGGCAGAGGAGATCTTCAGAACCCCACCAAGTGTATTCTCCCCACCCCAGGACCCAGCAGGCACCAAAAATTAATAGACAACACCTGAGACAGAGAGATGGGTAGAGGTCAGCGAAAAAGCACAACCAACAAAAGGCAAAGCAATATGGCATCCCCAGAACCAAGTTATCCAGGGGCAAGTAGCCCTGGACAACCTAACATAAGCGAAATTCAAGAAGATGACTTTACATCTATGCTTATGAAGAGGTTATTGGGGGAAGCAAATAAAATGCGTAAAAAATTAGGGGAAGATATAATAAAAGAGATTATAGCAATCCCTAAGGAAATACAGGAAGATGCAGCCAAAAACAGTTTGTGCTTTCAGAGAGGAAATGATTAAATCACTGAAGGAAATAAAAGAAACAGAGGAATGTTCAAAGAAACAGGTGAAGGAGTTGAAGGAAAAACAGGAAAATACAGTCAGACAGGTAAAGGAAATCAACAAAACGGCTCAAGATCTAAAGATAGGATTGGAAAACTTAAAGAAAACACAAATGGAGGAAATTGTGGAGAGAAAGACCTTAGGGAAGAAAACAGGAACTACAGAGGTTAGCATAACCAATAGACTACAACTTAAACCACACATAGATCCCCACACATTAATAGTGGGAGACTTCAACACCCCACTCTCAACAAAGGACAGGTCAACAAAACAGAAATTAAATAAAGAAACAATAACTCTGACAGAGGTCATGAATCAAATGGACCTCAAGGACATCTACAGAACCTTTCACCAAAACACAAAATAATTTACCTTCTTCTCAGCACCTCATGGAACCTTCTCCAAAATAGACCATATAATTGGTCCCAAAGCAAGGCTCAACAGATACAAGGAGATTGAAACAATCCCTTGTATCCTATCTGATCACCAAGGACTAAAGCTGGACCTCAATGACAAAAATAGCAAAAGGCATACACACACATGGAAACTGAACAACTTGCTACTAAATGACAGCTGGGTCAGAGAAGAAATAAAGAAATTAAAGACTTCCTAGAATTCAATGAAAATGAAGGCACAACATACCCAAACTTATGGGACACAATGAAAGCGGTGCTAAGAGGAAAGTTTATAGCACTAAGTGCCTTCAAGAAGAAATTTGAAACATCTCATGCAAGCAAATTAATGGCTAACTTAAAAGCTGTAGAAAAAAATAAAGAAGCAGACACACCAAACAGGAGTAGACAGCTGGAAATAATCAAACTCAGGGCTGAAATCAATAAATTAGAAACAATTAAAACAATTCAAAGAATCAATGAAACCAAGAGCTGGTTCTTTGAGAAAATCAACAAGATAGACAAACCCTTAGCCAAGCTAACTAAAAGGCAGAGAGAAACTATCCAAATCAACAGAATCAGAAACGAAAAGGGGGACATAACTGCAGACACTGAAGAAAGCCAAACAATAATTAGGACTTACTTTAAAAGCCTATATGCCACAAAATTTGAAAATCTAAGTGAAATGGACAATTTTCTTGACCAATTCCACCATGCCAAAGCTGAATCAAGACGAGGTAAATCAATTAAACAGTCCTATATCCCCTAAGGAAATAGAAACTGCAATCAAAAGTCTCCCATCCTAAAAAAGCCCAGTGCCAGATGGTTTCAGCACAGAATTCTACCAGACCTTGAAAGAAGAGCTAACACCAATACTCTTCTAACTATTCCACAAAATAGAAACAGAAGGAACATTACCAAACTCATTCTATGAAGCCAGTCACCTTGGTATCTAAACCTCACAAAGTCCCAAAAACTGAAGAGAATTTCAGGCCAACCTCCTTCATGAACATCGATGCAAAAATACTCAACAAAATACTTGCAAACTGAATCCAAGAACACATCAAAGATATGATCCACTATGACCAAGTAGGCTTCATCCCAGACATGCAGGGTTGGTTCAATATATGGAAATCCATCAATGTGATCCACCACATAAACAAACTGAAGGAGAAAAACCACATGATCATCTCCTTAGATGCTGAAAAGGCATTTGACAAAGTCCAACATCCATTCATGTTTAAAGTATTGGAGAGATCAGGGATACAAGGCACATACCTGAACATAGTAAAGGCAATGTACAGCAAGCCTATACCCAACATCAAACTCAATGGAGAGAAACTTAAATCAATCACACTGAAATCAGAGACAAGGCAAAGCTGCCCACTCTCTCCATATCTCTTCAACATTGTCCTTGAAGTCCTTGCTAGAGCAATAAGACAATTGAAGGAGATCAGGGGATACAAATCGGAAAGGAAAAGTCAAAGTATCACTATTTGCAGATGACATGATAGTATACCTGAATGACCCCAAAAATTATACCAGGGAACTCCTACATCTGATAAACACCTTCAGCAAAGTGGCTGGATACAAAATTAACTCAAAAAAAAAAATCTGAATCCCTCCTGTATATAAAAGACAAAAGGGCTGAGAAATAAATTAGGGAAATAACACCCTTCAAAATAGCCACAAAGGACATAAAGTACCTTGGTGTGAACCTAACCAAGCAAGTCAAAGACTTGAATGAAAAAAAATTCCAGTCTCTGAAGAAAGAATTAGAAGAAGATATCAGAAGTTTGAAAGACCTCCCATGCTCATGGCTTGGCACAATTAATATAGTGAAAATGGCCATCTTACCAACAGCTATCTACAGATTCAATGCAATTCCCATCAAATTACCAAAACAATTCTTTACAGACCTTGAAAGAAAAATTCTCAACTTCATATGGAACAATAAGAAACCCAGAATTGCTAAAACAATTCTCTACTGCAAAAGATCTTCAGGAGGTATTTCCATCCCTGATCTCAAGCTGTTCTATAGAGCAACAATACTAAAAACTGCATGGTACTGGCATAGCAACAGAATGGTGGATCAATGGAATCGAATAGAAGACCCTGACATAAATCCACACACTTACACGGACACCTGATTTTTGACAAAGATGTCAAACCATTCAATGGAAAAAAGAGAGCATCTTCAACAAATGGTGCTGGTCCAACTGAATGTCTACATGTAGGAAAATGCAAATAGATCCTTACTTATCACCCTGAACAAAACTGAAGTCCAAGTGGATCAAAATCTCAACATAAAACCAGAAACACTAAACTGCTTACAAGAAAAAGTGGGAAAGAGCCTTGAACTCATAGGCACAGGGGACAACTTCCTGAACAGAACACCAACAGCATAAGCTCTAAGAGCAACAAACAATAAATCGGACCTCATGAAATTAAAAAGCTTCTGTAAAGCAAAGGACACTGTCATCAAAACAAAACGACAACCTACAGATTGGGAAAGGATCTTCACCAACCCTATATCTGACAGAGGACTAATATCCAGTATATATAAAGAACTCAAGAAGTTAAAGAGCAACAAATCAAGTAATCCAATTAAAAAATGGGGAACACGCCTCTGAGAAAAAGGTATCGGACAGGTCTGATGCTCTTTGGGTGGATGACACCTAAATGAACATCGGTACAAAGTCCCAATTTATTTCTAATATCAGAGATCAGACCTCTACTCTTGCCTGATGCGTCTAAAACAAAAAGGGGGAATGTAGAGGGATGTGTAATGCCGCGCCTTAAAGATGGAGCTGGTTTCCGCCTTCCACCTTCCCGATGGTGAGTGCTCTCTGTCACAAACAACTCCATATTTGGCTAAGGCTGAGGATCTGACTTACTTCCCTGTATGTCGACCTATCTGCATTGCCCACATGGCACGCTGGGGTTGGCTACCCAGAGGCTATTTAAGCTGTGGGCTGGCTTTCCCCAGGGTCAGAAGATTGTTCAAGGTTACTGAATAAACTACATTGAAAAAAAACATGTTTGTAGCAGCCTTATTATTAATAGCCAGAAGCTGCAAACAGCCCAGTTGCCCCTCAGTGGAGGAATGGATACAGAAATTGTGGTACATCTACACAATGGGATATTACTCAGCAATAAAAAAAAACAAGGAAATCATGAAATTTGCAGGTAAATGGTGGGATCTGGAAAAGATCATCCTGAGTGAGCTATCCCAGAAGCAGAAAGACCCACATGGTATATGCTCACTCATATAGACGTATAATACAGGATAAACCTACCAAAATTTATACACCTAAAGAAACTAATCAACAGGGAGGACTCTTGCTAAAATGCTCAATCCCTATCCAGAAAGGCAAAAAGGCTGGACATCAGAAGAAGGAGAAAAGAGGGAACAAGTCAGGAGCATCACACAGAGGACCTCTGAAAGGCTCTGACCTGCAGACTATCAATGCAGATGCTGAGACTTATTGGCAACCTTTGGGCACAGTGCAGGGAATCTTAGGAAAGAAGTGGGAAACAGTAATTTCTAGAGAGGACAGGAACTCCACAAGGAGAGCAACAGAAACAAAATACCTGAGCACAGGGGTCTTTCCTGAGACTCATACTCCAATCAAGGGCTATGCATGGAGATAACCTAAGATCCCTGTACAGATGTAGCCCATGGCAGTTCAATATCCAATTGGGTTCATTGTAATAGGAACAGGTACTGTCTCTGACATGAACTGATTGGCCTGCTCTTTAATTACCTTCCCCTGAGGGAGAAGCAACATTACAGGCCACAGAAGAAGAGAATGCAGCCACTCCTGATGAGACCTAATTGACTAGGATCAAAAGGAAGGAAAAGAAGACTTCCCCTATCAGTGGACTTGGGGAGGGGCATGCATGCAGAGGGTGGAGGAAGGGAGAGATTGAGACTGGATGAGGAGGGAACCACAGGGGGTGATTCAAAGTGAATAAAGTGTAATTAATAAAGTATAAATAAAAAATACTTGAAAAAATTATATTCTATTGCTACTTATTCTTTCATTTTTATTCTAGCCTTTACTTATGACTTATTTTTTCTTTAATTTCTTTTTAGGTAAGCATTGTATTAATATAAATATATAGTATAATATATCACAATACGCATTAATAACATTTCTAATTCTTTTTTCATTTGGAAAAAATGTTGTCATTAACAATTTTGCAAAAGCTTTAATGAGATCATACAAGTTAAGTTTTTCAAAGATCCACAAGAGGTAGTTTTTTTTTTTTTTTTTTTTAATAATACCCATACATTCATGTATAAGAAAATGCCAAGTTATTTTTACCACTTTAGTTCCCTAGAAACAATTTATGAGACTTTAGGTTGGTCTAAAAAAGTTACTATCAGCTAGTTCTATAAATGTTTCTAAATGATAAGCATTCTAACCATTATACTCTAACCACACTGACTGGTATCTCTTTCCTTGATGCTGGACATGACAATTGCCATTTCAGAGCTGTTATCACAGTACCTCTTCTGACTTTGGCCTATTTATTCATACTCATGCATCCATGAATAAAAACTGCTTGAATGGCTCAGGTAGAAATTCTCAAATTGCCGTTCTCTTCCAGAATATGTGTACAAGACATAGATTGACTTAGGTGGGACCCTTCAGTAGTGTAGTTGTATATATATACGTCACACAAGACTTCTTGATTCTGGGAGTCATCCTCGTTGATGCTGTGCTGTTGGAGTTAAAGTGACCTCCTAGACTTTCCAGTAGTATCCTTTGAGTAATCCATTATGTAGGTAATTACCGATAAACATCAGAGGTCACCAAGCTGGAAGTGGGTGGAATTCAGTATTTAAAAGGGCAACCCCCTCTTTATATTGGACAAATAGTCATTGATTTATATGTATATGTATAAATTTATTGATTTATACATATATATATAAATCTTTCTCTATATATATGTATATATGTTTATATATGTATATGAACACGAATATGTACATACATATTCAGGAACACTCACCCAACGTGCCTCATATAGTTTTAATAAGCTTTTATTCCTTTTTCTTTTTTTAATGTTTTATTTCTTCATTTTACATACTGAGGCAGCCCCCTCCCTCCTCTCATCCAGGTCCCTTCCTTCCATCCTTTTCCTCTTTTCCTCCCTCTCCTTCTTCTCTGGAAAGGGGGGCCTTGAGTATCAACCCTCCCCCTCACATCAAGTCACATCAAGATGAGGACTGAACACATCCTCATCCACTGAAGCCAGACAAGGTAGCCAGGTAGAGGGAAGTGATACAGAAGTAGGCAACAGAGTCCAAATCAGAGACAGCCCTAGCTGCACTTGCTGGGGCGCTCATATGAAGACCAAGCTGCCCATCAGTTACATATGTATAGGGAGCCTAGTTCCAGACTAAGCATGCTCTTTAGTACTTGGGCCTCTGTAAGCTCTCACGGGTCTAGGTTAATTTTCTTTGTTGGTCTTTTGTGGAGTTCTTTTCCCCTCATGGTCCTTCTATCCTTCCACCACACTTCCACTAGACCCCCTGTGCTCTGCCCCATGTTTGGCTGCTGAGTCTCAGCATCTGTTTCAATCTGCTGCTGGGTGGAACCTCTCAGGTGATATTTATGCTAGACAGGAGCCTAGCATGACTAGCAGAGTATCATTAATAGTGTCAGGGGTTGGCTCTCTACAAGTGGAATGTGTCTCAGGTTGGGCTTGTTTTTGGCTGGACATTCCCTCAATTCCCTCTTCCCTCTTTATCTCTGTACTTCTTGTAGGGAGGGTGACTTGGGCATGAAAGAGTTTGTGGTTGGGTTGTTGCTCCTCTCTTTCTACTAGGAGTTCTGAGTTGCTAGAATGTGGGCACCTCAGCCTCTATGTCCCCCGCTGCTAATAGTCTCAGCTAGAGTCTCACCCATATCGTTACAGGAATCCATCATGTTGCAGGCCTCCAATGTGTCAAAGAAACTCTCCTCCCCCATTTTCCCTCTCTCACGCATCCCACTCACCTCCCACCCCTGGTCTCCTTTCATCTGACCCCTACTCTTGTTTCCCTCCCCATTTCATCTCCTACCCAGTTCCCTCTCTTCATCTTTTGGGTATATGCCCATATGTGGTATAACTGGGTTTTTGTTGTTGTTGTTGTTTTTGTTTTTGTTTTTGTTTTTTGTTTGTTTGTTTGTTTGGCCCACAGGGCACACAGTTTATTAGGCAGCAGCTAAAAATCCGTGGTTCAATTTGGCAGCACACTTCAATTCGTCTTTCTTCTTGATGGCCTAGGAGTTGGAGGAGCACCTGGCAGCACCCATGAGCTGTAAGGCACTCGAGGCAGACTTACATGCACCTGTAAACAGCAGCCAGACGGCCTGGCTTGTGATCTCACTGTCTCGGCTTGCCCAGTTCGTACTGAGTCTTCCTGGGGGCCACTGTTCAAGGACCTGCAGAGAGTTCTCACCAGTGAGCAAGTGGACGATCTCAAGGGCAATCTTGACGATCCAAACAATCATGAGCTTTTTGTCTTTGACCCAATTGTGCATCATCATTGAGTTAGTATGACACTCTAGAATGGGACATTGTGCTTTGTGGATGCGCTTGGCAGCATGGCATCCTGCCCAGTGGGGCAGGTACTTAGCATACATCTCCTTCACAGCAATTCTGGAAGAGCTTGATGTCTGTGGTCTCTGCTACCACTGGTGCGGCTGTCTCCCACTCAGTCATTCTGAGGGTGCAGACTGGAATTCTTAGTCGCTAAGAGTGGACCACCGGCTGTCCTGGTACAGACAGAAAGAGCTATAGCTAAGTCTTTTAATTTTTTTTTTTAATTCATATCATATGTAAGGGGAGGAGGTTCTCCCTTATCAGTGGACTTGGAAAGGGGCAGGGAGGAGATGAGGGTGGGAGGGTGGGATTGGGAGGGAAAGAGAAAGTGGGATACAGCAGGGATACAAAGTTAACAAATTGTAACTAATATTAAAAATAAAAATTAAAAAAATATGAAAAAAATTATATTAATTATAATTTATTCACTTTATATCCCAGCTGTAGTCCTCTCCCTTATTCCCTCCCAATCTCACCCTCCCTCCCTCATCTTCTCCCAAGCCCCTCTCCAAGTCCACTGAAGGGGAGGTTCTCTTCCTCTTCCATCTGACCTTAGCTTATCAAGACTCATCAGAACTGGCTGCATTGTCCTCCTTTGTGTCCTGGCAAGGCTGCTCGCACCTCAGGGGGAGGTGGTCAAAGAGCCAGCCACTGAGTTCATGTATGTAGCACTATTAGCAATTTTATGAGAAAGCACCAGATTGATTTCTCAAGTAGTTTTATAAATTTACATTCCCACCAGAATGGAAGAGGGTTTCCCTTTCTTCACACCCTTGCCAGCCTGTGTTGTCACTTGAGGTTTTTTTTTTTTTATAATTTTTATTTTTTTTAGATAAATCACAGATTATTTACTTTGTATCCCAACCATACACCCCTCCCTCATTCCTTCCCAATCCCACCTTCCCTCTCTCATCTCCTCCCTGCCCCTTTCCATGTCCACGGATATGGGATGTCCTCCTCCCCTTTCATCTGACCCTAGCTTATCAGGTTTATTCAGGACTGGCTGCAATGCCCTCCTCTCTGGCCTAGCAAGGCTGCTCCTCCTTTGGGAGAGGTGTCAAAGAGCCAACCATTGAGTTCATGTCAGAAATAGTCCCTGTTCCCCTTACACTGTGGGTTCCCTCAGTCCCAAAACACTGAGCTACCATGGACTACATCTTAGCAGGGGTTCTAGGTTATATCCATACATGGTCCTTGGTTGGAGAAACAGTCTCATAAAAGACCCTTGTGCCCTGATATATTTGGTCCTTGTGGAGCTCCTGTCCTCTTTTGATCTTAGCCATTTTGATGGGTGCAAGATGGAATCTCAGAATCATTTTGATTTGTATTTTCCTGATGACTATGGACTTTGAACATTGTTTCTCTGCCATTAGACTTTCCTCTTTTGTGAATTCTCAATTTTGCTCTGTAAACCATTTTTAATTGGGTTATTTAATTTGTTGATGTTTAATTTCTTAAGTTATTTGTGTATTTTAGATACTATCCCTCTGTCTGATGTAGGGTTGTTGAAGATCTCTTTCCAATTAGTAGGCTGTCGTTTTGTTCTATTGACAGTGTCCTTTGCCTTACAGAAGCTTTTCAGTTTCATGAAAAGCTTTTCAGCCCCATTTATTGTTGATCTCAGAGCCTGTGCTCTTGGTGTTCTTTTTGGTAAATTAGTCCCTATGCCAATGACTTCCAGATTTTCCCCACTTTCTCTTCTAATAGACTTAGTGCATCTGACTTTATGTCAAGTGTTTGATCCACTTGGATATGAGTTTTATGCAGGTTGGTAAATATGGATCTATTTGTATTTTTCTACATGCAGACATCCAATTAGATGAGCACCATTTGTTGATACTTCCTTTTTTTTCATTGTATGATTTTTGGCTTCTTTGACAAATTCAAGTGCCTGTAGGAATGTGGGTTTATTTCTGGGTATTCAGTTTCATTCCATTGATCAACCTGTCTGTTTCTATGCCAAAACCATCCATTTTTGAAATTATTTTTTGCTAGAAGGTTTTTATTGTACAGAATTGTTTTTATTATCCTGGATCTTTTATTTTTCTATATGAAGTCGATAGTTGCTCTTTACTTGTCTGTAAAGAATTGTGTTGGATTTTGATGGGACTTGCACTGAATGTATAGATGGCTTTTGATAAGATAGCTATTGGCTTGCTGTATATTGCTTTTATTGTATTTATGTATGTGTCTTGGTAGGCTTGACCTCTCCAAGACTTCATGAAGGGGTGTTGGATTTTTTCAAAGGCATTTTTTCAGCATCTAATGAGATGATCATATTGTTTTTTTTTCTTTTAGTTTGTTTATATGATGGATTATGTTGATAGATTTTCATATGATAAACTATCCCTCCATCTCTGGGATAACCCTACTTGGTTATGATGGATGATTTTTTATATGTTCCTGTATTATTTTATTGAGTATTTTTTCATTAATGTTCATAAAAGATATTGGTCTGAAGTTTTCTTTCTTTGCTGTGTCTTTGTTTGGTTTAAGTATCAGAGTGACTGTGGCCTCATAAGATGAGTTTGGCAAGGTTTCTTCTTCTTCTTCTTTGTGATTTTTTTGATGGGAGACTGTTGATGACTGCTTTTATTACTTTAGGGGTTATAGGTCTATTAAAAGTGTTTCTCTGATCTTTAGTTAATGTTGGTAATGAGAATCTATCAAAAAATCATGCTTTTCATTTAGATTTTCAATTTCGTGGCTTACAGGATTTAGAAGTAAGACCTAATGATTCTCTGAATTTACTCCCTCTTTTCATTTCTGATTTTATTAATTTGGAAATTATCCCTATGTCATTAAATAGTTTGGTTAAGGGTTTGTCAATCTTGTAGATTTACTCAAAGAACCAGCTCTTAATTGTGTTGATTCCTTGTATTGTCTTCTTCGTTTCTACTTTAATTTCTTCAGCCAAGAGTTTGATTATTTCCTACAATCTCCTCTTTTCTGTGTTTGCTTCCTTTGTTGTAGAGCTTTCAGGTATTCTTTTAAATTGCTAGTATGAAATCTCTCCAATTTCTATATGAAGGTACTTAGCGCTATTAACTTTCCTCTTAGCACTGCTTTCATTGTGTCTCATAAGCTTGAGTATGTTTTGCCTTCATTTTCATTGAGTTCTACAAGTCATTATTATTATTATTTATTTATTTCCGTGACTTGGCACTCATAGAGAATTGTTCGGTTTTCATGAGTACGTAGGCATGTTGTTGTTTCTGTTGTTGAAGTCCAGCTTTAATCTATGGTGGTTTGATAGAATACAAGGTGTTATTTCAGCTTTCATGTATCTGTTGAGGCTTGCTTTGTGACCTAGCATGTGGTCAACTTTAGAGAAGTTTCTGTGAGATGCTGAGAAGAAGGGATATTCTTTTGTGGTTTGATGGAATATTCTGTAGATATTGAAGTACTAAAAATAAAAGTTGAGCCTTCATAATTTACCAGTATGACTATTATTAATAAATAGTATAGGTTCTTTTTATTCTATTAATATTTTGAAGCACCATTTAGTTCACATCTTTGTATTTCTGCTAAACTTATCAACTAGTTATTGTTATTCTCAAGTTTTTCTTCTTTTGGTCAATATTTTAAAGTACATTATTTATTTATTTTCATTGTTAATATCCTTTAAACAACCTTTAAGTACAGCACGTGCTCATTTTTCTTACTCATTTAGTTTTTAGTTCAAAATGAGATTTTCATCTCTTTCTTCTTAGGAGCAACTTGAATAGAAAAATAAACATCACTTTCTCCCATTACATTTATTTTACCACATGACTTCTCAGCCTTGACTTCCTTGTCAGTTTCTGATTTGAAAATGTTTATGCTTCTGCTTGGGACCAAGTCGCTGAATCACTTGAGCTCCTTCTAGCTCCTGCCTTTTGCTTTTCTAGATTTTCTCATTTTATTTTCACCTTGTTTATCTCTCTCATCTTTTAACAGCTTGCTCCTATTGGTTGACACCTTTTAACATTTTTGTTTATAATATAAATATCTGAGAATGTCATAGTTGAGTACAGTGTCCACATCATGTTGATGCTCTTTGCCTTCCAACTTCCAACTTCTACTGTGCCCTAGCTGCACTTCCCTCTCCCCTCAGCTCTTTTAAACTATTATTTTACTGTGTGTATGTGTGTTTGTTGTTGTCTTTTCATCCTTCAGATTCCATTTAGTACTGCTCATATGTATAGGAATGGCCACTTAAGATCAAATAACTTATCATGCTGTACATTCTAAGAAAAGACGTAATTTCCCTCTGTATATATTTATTAAATGCTTATAGCTCTCCTTCTGTAAATGGGACCTTGTGAGATTTTCCAAGTACATGATAACATGTCAATGGATATTATCATAGTACTATCATGTACTATGTATTATCATCTTGTTTTAAGAAGATATACTTTTTTGTGAGTTCATAGATGAAGCTTTTCTGCCATATAACCATGACCCTCTTTTGCATGAGATATCTTGGGCCTGTAGCTCTTACTGTGTTTCTGTTCTCTCCTTAGTAAGATTCTCTGAGCTATGGATATGGATTAAATCATAGATCTACCAGCTGAGCTTGGGCATCCTACATTCCCGTTGTTACTTTTGTATTGTAAGATTTCAGGTCTTCTAAACTTTGAACATGAGCAGATGCTTATGTACTTTGCTTACATTCAAACTTCATAATTCTAAAGTTTATTCATTTTGTTTCAGTATTTACAAATTAAAAAACCCATTATTTTATAGCACATGATATTAATATATACATGTATTGTAATAGTTTTGAGTTAGGAAAAGAGAATATCCAGTAAGTAACAGTAATTTCTCTGTGTCTCATACCTGCATAAGTGTTTTATTTTTTTGTTATGTAATCACTTTAACAAGTCTGAAAAATTCTGGAGGTAACAGAGATGATTTTAATTTCTTTATTACTATTGTTATGATCACTATTATCATCATCATTATTTTTAATGAGAAATTGATGTAAAGATGTTCTGGTTGGCTCCTCAATCTTTGTTTAAGTCATTATGTTATCTGAACTTTTTATTTTTTCTTAGTCAAGAGAAATTCTGGATACAATATTTTATTTTTATACTTCTCAATACTAATAAAAACTATATAAAACAACTAGAATACCTGAACATTAAGATTTAAACCATGATGTCTGAAGAAGATATCAGAATATGAAAAGCTCGCCCATGCTCATGGCTTGGCAGGATTAACATAGTAAAAATGGCCATCTTACCAAAAGCAATCTACAAATTCAATGAAATTCCAATCGAATTACCAACACAATTCTTTACAGACCTTGAAAGAAAAATTCTCATCTTCATGTGGAATAAAAAGACACCCAGAACTTGTGATCTTAATGCCTCTGCCTCCTTCAGCAAATCCTATTGTTTTGCACCAACACAACCTGATAAGCTACAGTCAGATAGAAAGGGAGGAGAACCTCCCTTATCAGTGGACTTAGAGAGGGCAGGGAGGAGATGAGAGAGGGAGTGTGGGATTGGGAGGGGATGAGGGAGCCGGCTACAGCTGGAATACAAAGTAAATAAACTGTAATTAATGTAAAAAAATAATTAAAAACAAAATAAACCTAGAATTGCTAAAAAATAATCCTCTACAATAAAATACCTTTTGGAGGTATCTCCATCCCTGATCTCTAGCTGTACCATAGACCAATGCTAATAAAAACTGCATGATACTGGCATAGAAACAGAATGGTGGATTATGGTAATTAAAAATAAAAAACAGAAATAAAACCACATACTTATGGACACCTGATTTTCGACAAAAATGACAAAACCATGAATAAAAGACAGAATCTTCAACAAATGCTGCTGGTCTAACTGGATGTCTACATCCAGTAGAAAAATGCAAATAAACGCATACTTATCACCCTGCACAAAACTAAAATTCAAGTGGATCAAAAACCTCGATATAAAAACGGACACACTAAACCTGTTAGAAGAAAAATTGGGGAAGAGCCTTGAACTCATTCACACAGAAGACAACTTCCTGAACAGAACACCAACAGCACAGGCTGTAAGATCATCAATAAATGGGACCTCATGAAACTGAAAAGCTCTGTAAAGCAAAGGACAGTCTCCTCAGAACAAAATGACTGCCTACGGATTGGGAAAGGATCTTCACCAACCCAATATCTGACAGAGGGCTAATATCTGGAATATATAAAGAACTTAAGAGGTTAAAAAGCAATAAATCAAGTAACCCAATTAAAAACTTGGGTACAGAGCTAAACAGAGAATTCTCAATAGAGGAACATAGAATGGCAGAAAAACAGTTAAAGACATGCTCAACATCCTTAGTCATCAGGGAAATGCAAATCAAAATGACTCTTATATTTCACCTGACACCCATCAGAATGGCTAAGATCAAAAACTCAAGTGACAACACATGCTGGAGAGGTTGTGGAAAAAGGGGAACTGTCCTCCATCGCTGGTGGGAATGTAAAATTGTACAACCACTTTGGCGTTTTTTCAGAAAATTTGGAATAGTGCTACCTCAAGATCCAGCTATACCACTCCTAGGCAGGCATAGATCCAAGGACATTTGCTCAACCATGTTTATAGGAGCTTTATTTGTAATAGCCAGAACCTGGAATCAACCCTGATGTCCCTCAATGGAGGAATGGATACAAAATTGTGGAACTTTTACACAATAGAATACTACTCAGCAATTAAAAACAAGGAAATTATTAAATTTGCAGGCAAATGGTGGGACCTAGAAAAGATCATCCTGAGTGAGGTATTCCAAAAGCAGAAAGACTCACATGGTATACACTCACTTGTATGTGGATATTAGACATACAATATAGGATAATATACTAAAATCTGTACACCTAAAGAAGCTAATCAAGAAGGAAAACCCTGAGTGAGATGTTCAATCTTCATTCAGAAAGACAAATGGGATAGACATCAGAAGAGGTAGAAAACAGGGAACAGGACAGGAGCTTATCACAGAAGGCCTCTGAAAGACTCTACCCTCCAGGGTATCGAAACATATGCTGTCACTCTTAGCCAAACTTTGGGCAGAGTACAGGGAATCTTATGAAAGAGGGGATGGTGAAAGACCTGGTGGGGACAGGAGCTCCACAAGGAGAGCAACAGAGCAACAACAACAAAAA
This sequence comes from Meriones unguiculatus, assembly GCF_030254825.1. Taxonomy (NCBI): domain Eukaryota; kingdom Metazoa; phylum Chordata; class Mammalia; order Rodentia; family Muridae; genus Meriones; species Meriones unguiculatus. Next base: position 91,189,962 of record NC_083357.1, on the reverse strand, counting down.
TCTGGCACAGAATTCTTTTGTGAGGCTGATACTCTAAACAGCTACTATGCATGGAGATAACCTAGTACCCCTGCACAGAACCCATGGCAGCACAGTATTCAACAGGGTACCCCAGAAATAGGAACAGGGACTTTCTCTGACATGAACTCATGGACTGGTTCTTTGATCACCTCCACCTGAGGGGCGAGCAGCCTATGATTCCACAGAGGAAGAAAATTGAAGCCAGTCCTGATGAGATGATAGACTAGGATCAGATGGAAGTGGAGAAGGACTTCCCCTATCAATGGACTTGGAGAGGGGCAGGGAGGAGATGAGAAAGGGAGGGTGGGATTGGTAGGGAATGAGGGAGGGGGCTACAGCTGGGATACAAAGTGAACAAACTGAAATTCTTAAAAATAAAATTAAAATTAAAAATAAAGTAAAACATGATGTCCATATTTTGTAATCTATGAACCAGCCTTTATGCAATAAGTAGTATCTAAATACTTTTTCAGATTTTAAAATACTTTTAGAAAGAAAAAAAGGTGTTTGTGAAACTAAAATTATGTGCCTTAAGCCACTTAAAAATATTTTAGATATTATCAATTCATCAGGAAAAAAAAATCAAACTCCATGCAATGTACAAAGTAACCAATGGAGTAAACAATTTTCAAGTCAATGAAAGCTACTGCTAAAATAATAATGATGTATGTGTGTATATGTGTACCTCTTATCTGTATGAAAGGACATCAATATTGCAATCCTGATTGGAAGGGAATGAGGGAGGGGCTACAGCTTGGATAAAAAAAATGAATAAACTATAATTCATACCAAAAAGAAAAATTTAATTAAATAATGCATTGAGTGAAAGAATGAGGTGCATAAACAGCTCTATAGATATCCAAGTGTTACCTAGCCTACATTTTGACTTCTGTCTCTCTCTATAAGCAATGCATTACTTAGCCTCAGTACTTTTATATCATCTTGGTCATCCAATTAGTAGATACTATATACTTTCAGTAAAATTTGTGATATCCTCTGAGAATCACTTGTGTATATAGCTAACATTGACTTGGCCATCTCAATTTCTGATAGACAAAGCTCCTTTGGGATCTTTTATTCTGGGCAATTCCTAACTACCGAGATTGTGTAGAGATGCCATTGTGATTGTGGTAAGTTTTCTAAACAGTGCAAGGTGAATTACTGAAGTTTGACAAGACACAAAATGTAGATTCATTAAATGCTAGGTAATGGCGAACATGAGTGATATTTCTGAGGCAAATTTAGAATGAAGAAAATATTTTGAAAGTGGTGCTTGAAAAGAAAGGATTATTAGGGGAGATTAGGATGGTATTCTTAGTGGCACAGCTTTTAAGTGTCTCTGCATAATTGTCTTTTTGTGTCTCATGAAGAACAAGAGCGGCCCTTTATTATTTTGTACCTGACTTAATCACTTCGTTTTCAGGAGCTTTCTCTAAGTAATCCAATTGTCTCCTCATTAGATTTACTTCATTTGTGTTTTGTTGTTTGGAACATAGGAATAGTGATTATGGCTTCAATAGCTTCTGCCCACATTTGCAACCTCTTTTGGTAATTCTCCTTCTTTCATTGGCAGCTCTTGAACGCAGTCATTTGGACTTGTGTGAAAAAGAGCCTTGCATATTTCCTGAAGTTACTTTCAGGATCCTTCAATCCAAGTTGATATTGCTTTAAACTGTTCATGAATAAAGAAACTGTTTTCAGAAGGGGTAAATTATTAACACTTTCTTCCCAAAGATGTTCTTTTGAGACATTTATTTAGTGAAATAAGTAACTTATGCTGCCTTCTAAGTCTCATCCTCAGAAAAACATGAATCATGTTACTAAGTGACATTTCTCTTAATAACTTTAATGTATTTTAAGACATATAATAAATTTAATATTAATAACAATTCATTCTGGTTAAGCTATGTGTTTGTCAGTGTCAGTTCAGTTATCTCTTTGACAATATTGACTGATTTAATTAATTAACTAATTAATTAAATGTCCAATCTTGCTTCATAAGGTGTTGGAAGCAGGATACAGCGTATATTATGGTCATAAAATTCCATAAAAGAGACTCATCGCTTATCTTGCTGCTTCTTCCTTTTATAAAAATAAGAATCTATTGGGCAAAAGATTTTTAATTATTTTGGTCAGCTCAGTTTGTCCTGGTAGCACAAATGGAAGTTTGTACTTTTCTAGCACATTTTTTTCTAAAATTAATGTTTTAATACTCATTTCTAAACAATGAATGTGATGGTAATGTTATCATTATCATATATAATGGTTGACTGTACTTTTATTCTGGTATAAGTTGGGAAAGCACACAAAAGAAGCACAATTAATTTTTTCATTTTTCAGTTTTACTCTTATTCTTCCCCACTTACTTAAAATAGGTAAGTGACTTACAGAGATAAACTAAAACCCAAGCTTCTTTGTACTCCTGTGGAGAATTTTCTTTTTTAAAAAAATTATTTTTTATTAATTACAATTTATTCAATTTGTATCCCAGCTATAGCCTATTACCTCATCCCTCCCAATCTAACCTCCCTCCCTCATCTCCTCCCATGCCCCTCCTCCAGTCCACTGATAACAGAGGTTCTCCTCCCCTTCTATCTAACCCTAGCCCACCAGGTCTCATCAGGACTAGCTCCACTATCTTTCTCTGTGGCCTGGTAAGGCTTCTTCCCACTCAGGGGGAGGTGATCAAAGAGGTAGCCACAGAGTTCATGTCAGAGACAGTCCCTCTTCTCCTTACCAGGGATCTCATTTGGACACTAAGAAACCATGGGCTACGTCTGTGCAGGGGTTCTAGGATATCACCATGCATGGTCCTTGTTTTGAGTATTAGTCTCAGACAAGATGCGTGGGACCCGATTTTTTGGTTCTGTTGCTCTCCTTGTAGCGCTCTTGTCCCCTCCAAGTCTTTCATCTCTCCCTTCTTTCATAACATTACCTGCATTCTACCCAAAGTTTGGCTATGAGTCTCAGCATCTGCTTTAATACTCTTCTAAGTAGACTCTTTCAGAAGCCAGCTACAGTAGGCTCTTGTCCTGTTTTCTGCTTTCTCACTCTTCCGAAGTTCATCCCATTTGCCTTTCTGAGTGAGGATTGATAATCTTCCCCAGGGTCTTTCTTATTGATTAGCTTCCTTAGGTGTACAGATTTTAGTATGTTTATCCAATATTATATGTCTAATATCCACTTATAAGTGAGTGTATACCGTGTGTGTCTTTTTGCTTCTGGGACACCTCACTTATGATGTTTTTTAGTTCCCATCATTTGCCTACAACTTTATTATTTCACTGTTTTTAATTGCTGAATAGTATTCTATTGTGTAATGTACCACAATATTTATATCCATTTCTCAGTTGGGGGACATTTGGGTTGTTTCCAGATTCTGGCTATTACAAAAAAAGCTGCTAAAACTTGGTGAGCAAATGTCCTTGTTCTGTACTTGAGCATAATTTGGATATATGGCTAAGAGTCATATAGCTGTATCATGAGGAAGCACTATTCCTAACTCTCTGAGAAAGCACAAAATTGATTTCCAAAGTGGTTGTACAAGTTTATATTCCCATCAACAATGGAAAATGGTTCACCTTTGTCCATATCCTCTCCAGCATGTATTGTCTCGTGAGTTTTTCATCTTATACCCATTCTGATGTGTATAAGATGAAATCTCAGGGTCGGTTTGATTTGCATTTCCATTATGACTAAGGACGTTGAAAATTTCTTTAAGTGTTTCTCGGCCATTTGATGCTTCTCTATTGAGAATTCTCTGTTTAGTTCTGTACCCCATTTTTAAATTGGATTACTTGATTTATTGTTTTTTAACTTCTTGAGTTCTTTTTATATTCTGGATATTAGCCCTCTCTCAGATATAGAGTTGGCAAAGATCCTTAACCTCTTGGTAGGCTGACCTTTTGTTCTTATGAGAGTGTCCTTTGCTTTATAGAAGCTTTTCAGTTTCATGATGTCCCATTAATTTATTGCTGATCATAGAGCCTGTGCTGTTGGTGTTATGTTCAGGAAGTTTTCTCCTGTGTCAATGAGTTCAAGGCTCTTCCCCACTTTTTCTTCTAACAGATTTAATGTGTCTGGTATAATGTTGAGTTCTTTGATCCTCTTGGAATTTAGTTTTGTGCAGGGTAATAAGTATGGATCTATTTGCATTTTTCTACATGTAGACCAGCACCATTTGTTGAAGATGCTGTCTTTTTTCCATTGAAGGAACATTACCAAATTCATTCTATGAGGCCACACCCACCTTGATAACTAAACCACAAAAAGACCCCCCCATAAAAGGAACTTCAGACCCATCTCTCTTATGAACATTGATGCAAAAATACTCAATAAAATACTTGCAAAATAAATCCAAGAACACATCAAAGGTATCATCCACCAAGACCAAGCAGACTTCATACCTGGCACGTAGGAGTATTTCAGTATATAAAAATCCATCAGTGTAATCCACCATATAAACAAACTGAAGGATAAAAACCACATGATCATCTCCTTAGATGCCAAAAAAAAAAAAAGCATTTGACAACATCCAATACCCATTCATGTTTAAAGTATTAGAGAGATCAGGGATACAAGGCATGTACAAGAACATAGAAAAGGCAATATACAGCAAGCCTATAGCCAACATCAAACTCAATGGAGAGAAACTTAAATCAATCCCACTGAAATCAGGGATAAGGCAAGGCTGCCTACTCTCTCCTTATCTCTCCAACATAGTATTTGAAATCCTAGCTAGAGCAATAAGACAACTAAAGGAGATCAAGGGGATACAAATCAGAGAGGAAGAGGTCATAGTATTCACAGATGATATGATAGTATATGTGAGTGATGCCCAAAAATTCAACCAGAGAACTCCTTCAGCTGATAAATACCTTCAGCAAAGGTATTTGCTGGATACAAAATTAACTAAAACAAACAAACAAAAAAATCAGTATCCCTCCTGTATACAAAAGACAAAGGGACTGAGGAAAAAAAATAGAGAACTGTCTTGATTAGATCATTTGTTGTAATAAAATCCCTGCTAAACTAAGTGATGCCTCCTAGTGGCAGGACACATAAATGGACATAGAAGACAGAAGCTTTTATTTTTGGCTTCTTACTTTCCTGTCAGGAGCCAGGAAGACTGTGCTATAGCAAAGCTGAGTCCAAAAGACTAACTCATGAAGCTTCATTGGGATTCAAAAACTTTAACAGCTGCTTGGTCAGAGCCCATTCCTGTGATATTTTGGTAAATAATTTCTCTGCCTCCTGTCCTTGTCCTAAGAATTTGCCTGAATAAAATTTGAAATTTTAAATGTAACATATTAAAATGATACATTATGACAGTATAATACAAGTTCTGTCTTCTGGCTATTGATAATCTTACGAAATATATAAGGAAAATAGCAAATGGGACAAAAAAAAGAATAAAAGATGTACAGTTTAAAGAGCTAAGAGAAGCAAGAAAACTTAATGTTGCAGCCAAAGCTTGTGTTGAAAGAAAATTAAGCCAGAGGTCTGTTCTCAGTTGAACACCCAGAGGATAAAATCCTATCTAGCTAAGCTTCTAAAACCTGAAAGAAAAAGGACTAAGGAATTGTCTGCTCCTAGAAAGGGACAGCAAATAAACTCTACTGCGATTTTGTTTCAAATTGCGTAGCTGAACTTGACAGTATCCTCTACATTGTGCTGGCTTTGCTGAAGGATACATGAGTAAAATAAGTTGGGAATTCTTAAAGTAACTGCTGAGACCAGATAATGCAGCAGAGCAAAGTGTCTTTTCATAGACTCTGAAATGTCATTGTGAGAAGGTTTGGGAGTGGATGAAGCCAATACCATGAGATTTCTGTGAAGAAGAGCTGCAGATATGTCATGGAACAAGCCTGACAGACAGAGGGGAGAGTGAAAGTGAGAACAGAAGACACACACACACACACACACACACACACATATATATATATATAGAGAGAGATGTTGTAAGTAGCAGAGGTAGAAGCAGACTTATCTAAGCCTTTTGACACAGGACTTTAGGGATTGGCTTTTGCCCTGTTGAGTTTCTTTTTCTTGCTTGAGTACAGTATTTTTTTTTTTTTTTTTACTATGTCCACTTCCTCCCTTTTGGAATAGTATTCTATATCCTGTGCCTTTATATGTTGGGAATATGTAAAAACTTTTGTTGTTGTTACTTCCACAGGAGTTATTCTTAGGAGATTCCCTTGAGTCTCTGAAGATTTTCTTTCTTGGTGAGACTATGGGGACATTTTTATTTAGATTAGTGCCTTTTTCCATTATGGTACAGCAAGTAGACCATGAGTTCCTTGGAGTGGAAAGTGATGGCTTGAGAAATGTCCTCTATACACACTTGAATAATTGATGGTGCTGTTTAGAAGATTTAGGAGGTGTGGCCTTGTAATGTCACTGCAGGCAAGCTACTAAAAATAATAGGCTGAACTCGATTTGAGGACAAATATATGTTCTTTTGTATTTTAAGATACTGGGGAGTAGATTTATTAAGACACATGTAAATTATCTTGTATAAATAAGAATTGATCACATTTCTTGTCAATGACATTTTACAGGCAATCAGTAACATGCAAGTCTTACAATTTCCCTAGTTGCATGTGGATTGTTAATATTGTAGTCAACCTATTTTTGAAATGCTATTTTTTCTCCAGAAGCTTCCAAGCATTTTCTCCCTGGCTTTCAACTATTTGAAGATGATAAGTCTATGTACATTGAGCTGTAGATTGTCTATGGGGGACAGCTAGGGTATTTAGAGCTATATGTATGTGTTTTTCATTAATAATAGGCAGCTTTCTGCTATCCTTTCTCTTTTCTGTCATTAATATAGAGGGGTTTTTTTTGTTTGTTTTGTTTGTTTTTGTTTTGTTTATCTCTGTCCTCTTCTGGAGACTCTAATATTTCATGAAACTTTGAAGTTTATTGTGTTAGTTTTGGTTTATATATAGTTTCTTTGGCTGATGTTTAAATTCTTTGATAGTTTTCATGCTAGCACATGGAATCATAAATATGTTGTCAAGTATGGTCAGTCTTAACATTTCATATACATATATGTGAAATTTAATTATCTTTCTCTTTTAAATTAAATAATTAGTTAATCAATTAAATTTCTAATTTAAATTTAAACAAAGTCAATCCTTTCATTTTCTTTATTCTTCCTGAGCAATAATTTCCTAATTTGCTTATTTCAATATTTTGGGAGCTTAAGAATAGGAAATTTTATCTAGCTTGAAAATTCTGAATTCTTCTTTTCTGTGGTGGCAATTGTTACTGAATGCAGATTTGTTAGCTTTGCAACTTTCCTGGGTATAAACTATTGAGAGACCAAAAGATTAAAAATTAGCACCTATTATTTAAGGCCTGAACTAGGTGTGTGGAGAAGTCCAGGAATACCCTGAGGGGAAGAACCCACCTTACTGTATTCTTTCCCCACCCACTAGAGATACAGTTGCTAGGAAACTGGCCCATCCCCCTAGGGAGGGACACCAGGTCATTAATGGGTTGGGGACCTTCCTATAGCCAATCAATTAAAAATGTAACATTTTGACCAATAGATGCTTGCCAGGCAGGAATTGCCCCTGCCTTGGGCATGCTGGGAGGGACCAGAATCTTTAAATCACACAACTAAGTTCTTACCACTTCGGCGGTGGGGGTTGTGGGCCCAAGCTGCAGCTTGTAATGATTTATAATAAAAGGAACCTCATGAATTTACAGCGGAGTTTAGTTTTTCCTGGTCTTTTGGGGTTCATTAACTGTGCAGAGCACTATAATGACTTCCTGTTCAAAGAGTTATTTTAACATTTATTTCTCTACTTGGCTTCTTGTTTTGTTTTGTTTTGTTTTGTCTAGATTTTTTCATTATATTTAATCTTTAATTTGAAGGTGAGCCAATGAAATCAAGGGATTTTTTTATTAAACCCTACAGAATTTTCTATGTTCTGCTGAGATATCCATGAAAGTAACCTTTCTTTTCTTTTCTTTTCTTTTCTTTTCTTTTCTTTTCTTTTCTTTTCTTTCCTTTTCTTTTCTTTTCTTTTCTTTTCTTTTCCTTTCTTTTCTTTGCTTTTCTTCTCTTCTCTTTTCTTTTCTTTTCCTTTCCTTTCTTTTCTTTGCTTTTCTTCTCTTCTCTTTTTTAGTGTTATTTAGAGACATTTTTCTTTTTCCTCTTTTTAATTTTTATTTTTTTTAATTACAGTTTATTCACTTTGTAACCCCTGTGTACCTCTCTCCCTCCTTCCCTCCCAATCCCACCCTCCTTCTTCCCCGTGCTTGTCCCTCCCCAAGTCCACTAAAAAGGGAGGTCACCCTCTCCTTCCCTCTGATCCTAGTCCATCAGGTCTCATCAGGAGTGGCTGCATTGTCTTTTACTGTGGCCTGATAAGGCAGCTCCTCCTGGGGGGTGGTGATCAAAGGGCAGGCCAATCAGTTCATGTCAGAGACAGTCCCTGTCCCCATTACTATGGAGGCCATTTGGATACTGAACTGCCATAGCTACCTCTGTGCAGGGGTTCCAGAACATCTCCATGAGTGGTCTTTGGCTGGAGTATCAGTTTCAGAAAAGATCCCTGTGCCCAGACTTTTAGGCTCTGTCGCTGTCCTTGAGCTTATGTCCTCTTCAGGTCTTACTATCTCCCACTTCTTTAATAAGATTCCCTGTACTCTACCCAAAGTTTTGGCTGTGAGTCTCAACATCTGCCTTGATACCCTTCAGGGTAGAGCCTTTCAGAGGCCCTCTGTGGTAGGCTTCTGTCCTGTTCCCTGTTTTCTCCTTCCTCCGATGTCTACCCTCTTTGCCTAAGTCTCCTGACTTTTGACTTCTGCAAGCTGTCTTACATCTCTATTACAAATTTATTCTCTATTACAAACTTATACATGTCTATTACAAACTGCTAGCTTTGGGTATTGGGGTATATTCGGTGGTTTGCAAGACCGTTTACGGATTTCTTATAGCCCTCTAGGCCTTTGCCTAATGAAGATTTTACTATTAAATTTCACCATCTGTATTTGTCATTCATACTCTTGTCACTACTAAAAAGCTTTTTTTGTACTAGTCCAGAGTTATTACTTTGTACAAAGTTCTTACTTTTAAACTAGTACAAAGTTCCTACTTTTATTTTTTTTTCTCATAAAAACAGCAAACTCTATGACTCGACAAAGTGTCTGGTCTCAGGCTCTTGAATGGCCACATGAACTGTTACAGAAATGTACAGGCAATATTTCCGGAGTTTCCCTCTGACCAATAGTTCAGTAGCTTTGAAACATAGCAATGCCTTTATTAGTATAAACCTCTGATTAATTTATAAAGTGTTGAGTTTAGCGTTAAATCTCGTTTAATTTTATCATGAATTTTCAATAAGTCTAGGAATGATATCTACTATTCTGTACAGAAAGTACTAATTCTAAAAATTGGTTTTGAATTGCAAATATGAAGAATAACAATATGTCTGGTGTCTCCCTTACCTTTAATATGTATAGGTCATTACAAGAGCTGACTATATTGAAATGGATATGTAGATGAGAGGGACAGAATGCATAGATTTTGGAAATGGAAACACAAAAACATGAAAGTGTAACTGCAAAGGTAGCATGGTTGGCAGACTCTTTCTTCTATATGCAGCTTTATGAGAAATTTCACTTTCAGATGCAGGAGATGTGGGTACTCAGGTGCCTGCTTATAATGGAAGCAGGTCCTGCTAATTTCTTGCATCCCTTGAAAGATTATCAAGCACTTGCCTTTTAGTACATCAACTCTGTAATTTCATAGTATTCAAGGCAACCTGATTTTCTGCTTTGTTTAAAATAAAATAAAGGTACACATAACTATGAAACACATAAAAATTGGTTAAAATCATATATGTATATATTCATTTTGTATCTATCTATATGTGTGTGATCTTTACATATAATACTAAAACATAAGAAAATATGTTTTTTAAACAAAAAAGAACACTAAAGAAAATGGCTGATGCAAGAGAATCAAAAAACTTAATGTTATTGACGATTATTCTTCATTTTTATGATTCAATGAATACGAACTTTTAGAAGGAACTTCAGCAAACTATCTCAGTGAAGTATTCATAATGAGCTTATTTTACTTTTCTTAATGTTATAGAGAGTAAAAATGACAATGGTAGAACTGTTGGAGTTTTGTTCCATAAAAAAACCTAATATTTAAATTGTATTAAATTGTATTAAATGATTTATTGTTCCCTTTTAAATTTTAAGCTATCCAGTTTCCTAAAATTGTCTGATAGCAAAGTACCAGACAAGGAGCAATATTTCTCAAACTCTAAATAGGAAATGATGCAAGTTTAAAAGACCCTGCTGGTAGGAAAAAAAAATTAAGTTCTTTATAAAATCTTTCAAAGCCTAATAAGGCAAAGTCACACTGCCATCAATGGGTTGACAAAAATCTTTATCTCATTCTTTTGGGGTAGCTTTAGATTAAGAAGTTCTATCAAACAGCCCCTGCTGTTTTAAATTATAGCTCACAGGGAAAAAGAAACTTCATTTTTTCTATTGGTGTGTGGTGTATATAAGAAAATCCTGTTGTGTCTCATGCCCTTAGTTTCAGAGATCACAGGAAAAAAATGCAAAATGCTTTGCTAGTTTATCTCATTAAGCTGTTTTTTCTCACATTTTAAAGTCTTTAAGCAAGTACCACTACACAGAAAAATAAAGGGACTTGCTCTTTAGTGCATTTTTATTAGAAGAAAACCTTTCAAGCACATGTTTAATTCAAAGAGCAATTTAGTCCCATTCAAACCTGTTAGGTGTTTGGCTTTGATATTTAGTTAAATGGAATAAAGGAACTTTTTTCCAAGTGAGAGGCACATTTTATTTGAGTGTGAATTTTAGGGGACATTAAGAAAACCTTCAAAACATACTGAGCTTTTTTTTTTATTTTGTTCATTTTTCTAAAACATCATAAATGCCTTCGCATTTGAATTACGACTACTAATGGCTTGCCAAGTTATCAATATGTTTTGGTTTTATCTATTTAATTTTAATAAATGCACAACCACACACATAATTATAGACAGAATTCTTCCTTCCACTCATCTGTTTACTAAAACTTAATTCATTATCAGGGTTTCTAAGTGTGTGTAGTTCAGTACTTCTTATCCTTCCTAATGCTGCAACCCTTTAATACAGTTCCTCATGTTGTGGTGACAAAGAATCATGTCATATGGGTGAATTATAAAATTAAAAAATCTTCGATCATACACACGTAGTTACATGCATTGTCCCACCAGCCACTATTCTGGAGCCTTTTCAAAATATTATTTTTATTAATTTCCTTACATGAGGGGACGAGATGAGAGCCATACGCAAGCTTGGGCTTGGCGTGGGCTGAGTACAGAGTATTTCTGTCTAATTATCCCTAGGTCTAAGCCTGGAAGCTTCAACCCTCCATGCAATTGAATCTTCTGCAAGCCTTGAAATTGAAGGTTTCAGCTTCCAAACTCCATTTGTTAACCTAGGCCTAGAATGATTTCAGCCTCTGAAACTTTCTTTTGAAAAAACGCACCCTTTCTAGTTGTTTCTGAACTCTTACTGGCTGGTTCAACCTAGCCCCTCTGGCTCAAAACTCTTCTCCAAGCTGTCTGATTCAAAATGGCTTCTCTCAGATTCTACCTGCATTGCTCTGCTAGGAAAAACCACTTCTGAACTCTACCCACTGAACTTCATGTAACTGCTTGCACAGAACTCAACAGAACTGCCCTGAGCTGTGCTCTCTTCCTCTCTGTTCCCTCTGAGCTGCTCTTTTTTTTTTTTTTTTTTTTCAATGCAGTTTATTCAGGAACATTGAACAATCCTCGGACCCCGGGGAAAGCCAGCCCACAGCTTAAATAGCCTCTGGGTAGCCAACCCAGGCGTGCCACGGGGGCAATGAAGATAGGTCCACATACATGGAAGCAAGCCAGATCCTCGGCCTTAGCCAAATGTGGAGTTGAGCTGCTCTTAAGTAGCTTCTCTTTCTGCTCTCTGATTCATTCTGGCAATGTTTTTCTCTGATTCTTTACTTTGTCTCTTTCTCAATTAGATTGTCATTCTTCAGAGATTAAAGGTGTGTACTAAATGATGTCTTTATTCCAGCCAGACCATACAGTATAATCCAGAACAAGTCTGAATTCCAGCTATATCACATAGAGATAGAAGGCCTTTGGATGTGGTCTCTTGCCTGAGCAGCCATGTTGCTAGGTTAAAATTTCTGTACCACTGTCACAAAAATGATTTTATTTATCTCTCCAAATGACTCCAAAGTTTACTTTCTACCCTGTATTCATTTTAAGATAAAATTAAACCTGTAGTTATAAGTCTGTGCTTATCACAAAGGAGTAGTAGAACTTTGACAGGAATTAGTGTCAGTTTGTGTAAAAGCTTTCTTTCTCAATTACATTAATTTTTTGACATTAAATAACCCTTCCCATTCAAATAATTTAGATGTGACTTTCCAGCATAACATCAGGATTTAAGCTTGTCATTACATTATCTCTGACATTTAACTTGTGGCACATCATCTAAAATTTTAAATGTTTTAAATAATCTTGTTTGGGAAGAATAATTCCTCTGCCCTATAAATAAATTACAGTGTGATGTTGATATTTTGTAATCTTACATTATAGTAGCTATGACATCTGGGTCCTTGAAGAAAAAAAAAAACTGAAGCAGATTTATATATATATATATTTATTTCCCTAATATATATATATATTATTAAGGGGTGTAAAACAAGATGCAGCAAAGCACCACTAATGGTGAAGAATCATGAGATGTACTTATTAAAAATACTGTATTTCTTACATTATTCCTTCTAAAGTCTTTGTTCATTCGCAGCAAACACAAGCAGCCTCTTGTTAATCCCCAATTTTCATTCTGAACAACTTCCATCTTCCCTGTGTAGAATCCCTCCTGTAGTCTTTCTAACACACATTTTCACTGTAGCTAAACTCTTGGTTTTGTTGTTGTTGTTGTTGGTGGTGGTGGTGGTGTGTGTGTGTGTGTGTGTGTGTGTGTATGAATAACTGAATTTTGTTTCAACTCTCCCCAATTAAATTAACTACTGGCTCCATTCTTTTCAGTAAAAATATTGACCAAATCTGAGGGCAGCTGAGGATTTTAGAAAAGCAGCTTCACACCACACAGCTCCAGATGAAGGACATTTTCTTAACTTTGCATATTTACCCAAATCTTTTATTTCCCTAAATTTTCGCACATAACCTTTTTTCCTTTCTCCCGCCCTTCCTTTCACCCCCTTTTTTCTGTATATGTATTTGTGTTGTGACTCTGTGTTTTCCTTTTCCCCCATAGTGAAGGAAAAATAGAAGCAATACTTTCTGTGTCTTGGAGGTGATAGATGCAGGGAGAAAAGGGGATGGTGAATAATAAGCATCAGAACAGGGTTTTTCAGCTGCTAAAAGATCCCACTGGGAGCTGTGGAATATAATCAGATGTGCCACTGGTAACCTGGAGGAGTACTGACAACCTAGCCACAGGCTACAATGCCAGGTCTTAAAACCTTAAGATAAATGTGGTTACAAAAGTAGTAACAAAGACTCGGCCCCTGCAAACATGTTGTTATTCTTCTAAAATCTGTAGGACTTCTACTTCACCCACCTGTGGAAGAAGATCCTATCTAAACATGGACAATGGCTTTCTTTAAATTTTGGGGTTATATTTTAATGCACCTATTTGTATGATACAACTTTGACCAAAAAGAAAAAAAAAAGTTAATTCTTAAACATCATCAACTGAATGATCAGCATATTTCTTGCAACAGAAAATGCTAAAATAGCTAACACTGCAATTTTTTTTTTGTTCTAAGATACATATTTTGTTAACAAAAGACATTCCATTTAAAAAGTGAATATTTCTTTTACAAGAAAAGGAAAGTCGTGAAAGCACAATTAGCAACGTAATATGTCAAGCTCCTTTCAATTCTTCTAGACTATATTGTGACTGTTTTCATTTTATCTAAGAAGGTAAAGTATTTCAGCTATGCTTTTGACTTTCATGGGCAGGAATTTATAAGGAATGTCCCAGGTTACTTTTACGAAGGGTAATATTCTGTCTTGTTGTTATTAAGATAATGGAAATTTTAGAAAAACAGCATTTTTTTTCCTTTGCTTTAGGATCTAATAAAGCAGTTTTACACCATTAGTGTTAGAGAATATGCCTGGGTAGATTTTATCTCCAGCTGTCTTGAACAGTATAGTTCAGTTGAAATATTTTTAAATTAGAATAAGAAAGCAGTATTCTCAGAGCATTTGAATATAAGGATGGTATATCTATGAAGTAACAATGTTTATTCCATGGATTATATTTGTATCATTACATAGATAGTGACACCATAGCATAGTTCTCTAAGAAGATTTTAAAACTAGATAAATCAATGAACAATCATGTATATCTTAATCTGATAATCAAGCAGATAAAATCGGAGAAAAAAAGTATTGAGCATGTAGTGACCAAGAACATGAAAACCAGGAAAACAGTAGCTGACCCCTGACAACTAGCATATGTCTATACTACATGGCTGCTATGAGGAGATGAGAGCACTGTTTGTACAGGCATACTTTTTCTATGTTGACAGTTTTGTTGTGTTTTCTACGCCATTTTCAACTTAGGTTGCATGATTACTGATAACTGGAGAAATGGGATTATTATTTTTCTTAATATTTTTTTCTGTGATATTGCAAATGGGCCACAGTTAATCAGTTCGAAATATGTGCCGATGACATAACACTTTCCTGAACATTTCAGGTGTGCAAACCCTTAATATAAGGAGTGTTATACTTTGAATCTAAAATACCTTCCACACTCTCATGCTTTGGTGTTGCTATTTTGGGAGGCTATAAACTTTAAGTAGGTTGGGCCTCCTGGGTGCTGCAAGTAGGTCATGAGGGATGGGCTTTTGAAGGGTCCCTGGACTCTGACTCTAGCTCTGTTCTCTTTGCTTCTTGGCCCACTGCCATGTGAATGTGCTCTGACACTCAAGGCAGCTGCGACGACCTGAGCTGCCCAGCTTTGCTTTCCCTGCTGTGATGGACAGAAACCTCCTGAAACTGAACCAAAACCAGTCTATCCTTCTTTGAGTTCTTTCAGGAATCCTGCTCACAATGACACAAAAGCACCACATACGAATAATGGGTTTAGCTCTTTGTACTTCTAAAATGAAGGTGTCACACTCTTGGGAATATGTATGCTCCTGTAGATCACATACAGTGCACCCATACCACAGTGACAGAGTTCTGATTTACTGCTAGAAATAAGTAAAACTTTAGAAATAAGAAAATACTGAGGCTTTCCAGTCAGGTAGATCGCCAGTATTATACTACTTTATATTTTTATATTTAAAGTCAAATAAGAGAAAAATAAAAAGAGTAAAATATTTTATTGTCCATTAGTATGTAACCTTCTCCAGGTATTTTAAGAATAGATTCATTGTTGTTCAGGGAGACTGATTTTCATTGAATATAAATTGATGATAGAGTATGAAGAACTTCAGCTTCAAGAATTTTTATTCGGTGTTTCTGTTTGATAAACAATACTGGACTGAAAAAAAAGGCATGTTTCCATGAGTATTTTCTCAAGAGAACCAAAAGATGTCTAATCTTAGGGTTTTATTTGAAACACTATAGAAATAATAAATTTGTGTATTAAATATTCATAAAATAGTTACTATTATCTAGACATTTATGGAGTGTACTTTGAGTTTAGCTCAAATATTTCCAATTTCCTTTTTTTTTTTTTCTTGATGAAATTTCCCTAAGAGTTAGATCTCCCGTTCTTTACAGATTTTATTTTGGTTTGTTTTATAAAATAAATAAAGCTTCCCATAACTATTTTTTAAACCTTCTTGTGTGTGTGTGTGTGTGTGTGTAAGGTTGATAATAGTGATAATGTGTGTATGTGTCTGGGGGTGTTCCAATACATGGATCAGAAGACAGTTGACTTCATTCCTTAGCATCTACTTTGTTTGAGACTGGATCTGTCAGTTGTTCAATACTACACATATCAGGCTAATTGGACCATCAAGTTCTAGGAATCCTCCTGTTTCTGTTTCCTATTTTGCTGTAGGAAAGCTGAGAGGGTAGAGGTATGCTAACCTTCCTGGCTTTACGTGACTCTAGGAGACCTAAGCACAGGTCTGTAAGTTTTCATTACAAGCGCTCTATTCACGGAGTCATCCCTCCACCCAGATATAAAAGAATAAAAATTGAGTACCTAACAATGATTGTGAAGCTGTTCATCATGTTTGTGAATGTGAATCTATATTAATGAGAAGTGTGTTTCAGGGTACATTTTATTCAAGCTGAAATATTACAGTTTGAACTAAACTTTGAAGAAGAAAATATCTCTTCATTTTATATTAATGATAATCTAAAACACTATCTAAGCTTAATAAAAAGAATTACAACAAAAATAAAATAAATAATGTAAATGAAGAGAAAGAGAAAACAAAAGTTGGAGAATATATGTAACTATCTAAGAAATTTGGATATAATAGAAGAAACTTTTATTTCAAATTACTGTACCAATTATTTCATTTCTTCACACTTTGTACTTCTAAACACCTTCCTACATGCAAATATGCTCCTTATGTTTCTTCGTCAACATTAAATATCTTCACTATTTAATTCGTCACAATGTCAAGAAATATATCTCTAATAAGATTTTTAGAAGTGAATATAGCAACAATCTGTTTCATACCTTTCAAAATGATTCTTTCTCTAAAGTCAGCCATCTGCAACTGTCTTTTTCTGATTCTGCTCAACTGTCATATCAGTTGACACAAGTCATAATTTTCTTGTTCTTTTCTCATATGCTCATCAAATCATGACAAAGAACTTACTGAGCCATTTACTGATTGCTGATGATTACATGCTTTAGCATGGTTATGATCTGTAGTTTCATTTGTATACACCTCTAAATTCATGATTGTGTACTTAAGATAGCATGAAGTTGGAGAAAACCAAGATTAAATACCTTGTTTGAATTCATTAAAATATTTAATGATGTTAATAGAAATTATGAAGTAACTTTAATTTGTTATCCATCATCCTCATCAGGTTTGACATCATCATTACCACCATTGTCTTTGTTCTTTTCCTATCTGCTGAAGATTTCTTTCAAAACTACATGGTGCTCTTTAATTTTGCTTTTTATCAGTAATATAAAATGTTTTAAGACAATGGAAGTTGAAATTTAAAATAATAAAGCTTACAGGAAACACTACCCAATTTCAGTGAATTATAAGAAAACAGACAATGAAGCTTGAAAAAGGATTTTGAAGTCTGAGAGACAGTTGAAAAGAAAAGGTGCAGGAGGATATGATATAGATCTATTATCTACATGTATGACATTTACAAAGAATCAATAAAATCACTAAAATTCTTTCATATAATAAAACAAAGCACTAATGTCTTTTTTTATTTAAAATTTTATTTTTTGAGAAGTTCATACTGTATTGATATCACTTTCTTCTATCCTTATCTCCTTTTCCTTTTCCTTTCTCGGAGGATTCATGATATCTCTTTCTGATATATATATATATATATATATATATATATATATATATATATATTTGTGTGTATACTGTGTTGTCTCCTTTATTTACAGGTTATATATTTTATTTATATACATATGTCTTACAGATTATATTTAGTATTGCTGACATGTACAATTGTTTCAGAAAGATCATTCTTTATTAGATAATTTATCTTGCTTTCTATGTCTGGATAAAATTGATTCTCCTTTAATAACCATGGACATCTTATAATCATCACCTAGGACTGAGGGCATTATACACTTCCTGCATAAGGTCTGACATGTTGAGTGATGTGGTTATTTCTCAGGTACTGTGTAAGCAAACATAATATTGAGATTCCATGGGAGGAGCATCTCTGTCAAACCTGCAAGATATTATTCAGCAGCAGGTGTATTAACCCTCTCACTCATACATTTCCATTGATCTTTTATGGCTTTCCCTATACCTTAGGTAGAAGAGTTGTGTTACAGACATAGAACACGAGGCTTGGTATTCAATAGTTACTATGATGGTTTGAATGAGAATGGCTAACATGAGCTCATGTTTTTTAATAGATTCCAAGTTGTTGGAATCTATCTATATATCTATCTATCTATCTATCTATCTATCTATCTATCTAATCCAATAATAGATTCCAAGTTGTTGGAAGTATTACAGAAGAATTAGGAGGTGTGAACATGTTAGGGGATGTATGTCCCTAGATACAGATTTTGAGGCTTAGAAAGACTCTTGTGATTCACAGTGCTCTCAGTTTTTAGCTTGTGGATCAAGATGTGCTATTAGCAGTTCCTTCACTCAGAAATAGTTGACTCTAACCCTCTGAATTATATGCTAAATAAAACTCCTTCTTTTAAAAGTTTTCTTTGTCATAGTGTTTTAGCACAGTAATGTTGACATAACAAAGAAAGCTTTTTAATTTCTGCATTTTTATTGCTTTTTTATTTATTACAGTTTACTCACTTTGTATCCCAGCTGTAGCCCCTCCCTCATCCCCTCTCAAGCCCACTCTACCTCTCTCTTTTTCTCCCATGCCCCTCACCCAGTCCATTGATAGGGGAGGTTCTCCTCCCTTTACATCTGACCCAAGCCTATCAGTTCTCATCATGACTGGCTGCATTGTCTTCATCTGTGGCCTGGTAAGGCTGCCTTTGCCCCCTCAGTGGGGAGTGATCAAATAACCAGCCATTGAGTTCATGTCAGAGACAGCCCTTGTTCCCCTTACTAGGGAACCATTTGGACACTGAGCTGCCATGGGCTACATCTGTGAAGGGGTTCTAGGTTATCTCCACGAATGATCCTTGGTTTGAGTATCAGTCTTAGGGAAAAAAAACAAATAAACAAACAAACAAATAAAAAACTCTGGGCCCAGAAGTTTTGGTTGTATTGTTCTCCTTGTTGAGATCCTGTCCCCTCCAGGTTTAGTATCTCTCCCTTCTCTCATATGATTCCCTGCACTCTGTCCAAATTTTATGAGTCTCAACATTTGCTTTGATACCCTAAAGGGTAGAGTCTTTCAGAGGCCCTCTGTGATAGGCTCCTGCACTCTTGCATGTTTTCTTCATCTTTTGATGTCAATCCCCTTTGCCTTCTGAATGAGGACTGAGCATCTTACCCAGAGTCATCCGTCTTGATTAGCTTCTTTAGACAGATTTTAGAATGATTATATGTGTGTCTTTCTGTTTATGGATACCTCACTAAGGATGATCTTTCCGGGTTCCCACCATTTGCCTGCAAATTTCATGTTTTCCTTGTTTTTAATTGCTGTGTAGTATTCCATTGTGTAAATGTACAACAATTTCTGTATCTATTCCTCAGTTGAGAGACATCTGGGTTATTTCCAGATTCCAGCTTTTATGAATAAAGCTACTATGAACATGGTTGAGTAAATGTCCTTGTATACTTGAGCATATTTTGTATATATGCCTAGGAGTGGTATAGCTGGATCCTGAAAGTGCCAGGTTGATTTCCAAAGTTATTGTACAAGTTTACCTTCCCACCAGTATGTGACAGAGAAATACTTAAAGAAATGTTCAATGTCTTTAGTCATCAAAAAAATAAAAATAAAAATGACCCTGAGATTTCACCTGACACCTTTGAGAATGGCTAAGATTAATCTATTCATTTTTACTACTTATATTTCTCAGTATGCCAAGAAATAGTTCTGTATGAAGTAAAAAGAAAATTCTTCAATAAGGAATTAAAGTAACATTTTCATCTGGGAATGAGACTATGCAATTAAAATTTGGTTAGAATCTATATTCATTTAGGAGAATAACAGTAGTCAATTCTTCTTCCTGGTACATGATTTTTCATCCATGGATAGTGAGAGCTAGGATTGCAGTAGCATTTGTGAGTTCCCTTATAGATAGTTGGTTGTAAGTGATATTGTCTGTTAATAGCATTGTTTACATATAACGTAATATTTTCTTCTCCAGATATTATTTATTTCATTTTTATATATGTACTTCTTCCTAGTTAAACACACACCATATCTATATAAAAAAAACATTGTTTAATTCTCTTTTTTAGTTTAACAACTTGTATCTCCCTGATCTTGCAGTTATCCAGTTATCCCTAACCCAAGACCGTGAAACTGTAGACAGAATCTTAAATTCAAGCCTGTGATTCAAGTGGGAAGTCACAAAATTTAAATCTGGACAGGTACTAGGGAAAAGATACAGCTATCGCTCTGCAAGGAATTATTTGTGAAAACATAAAACTGAGATCCTAAGTCTGCTAACTTTACCGAACAGAGAATTTTTCTTACACCCAGATCATTTATTGTTTAGAAATGCAAACATGTATTTCTGAAAAAGCAATCTTTCTTAACCATCTAATGAGTCACAAACATCCTCTCAAAACCTTCCTGTTTCCTTTGATCTAAGGTTACAAAGGATGATTGCCAAATTTATCTAAATGTGAAGAAATACAGCATGTGTTCCCATAGTTTCAAACTAGCTTCAGAAAGAATGAATTTTACATAAAATTTCCTGCAAATTTTACTTAAACATCTTTCAAAACAAATATCTTGAATTTTGCTTCAAAAATTCAGAAACGTTTTATTAAACTTTTATTTTTTATATTAATTAGTTTATTTACTTTGTATCTCAGCTGTAGCCCCCTCCCTCATTCCCTTCCAATCCCACCCTCTATCCCTCATTTCCTCTCTAAGTCCACTGATAGAGGAGGACGATGTCCCCTTCCATTTGACCATAGCTTATAAGGTCTCATCAGGACTGGCTGCAATGTCCTCCTCTGTGGCCTAACAAGACTGTTCCTCCCTCCGAGGAACGTCAAGGAGCCAGCCACTGAGTTCATGTCAGAAACAGTCCCTGTTCCCCTTACTAGAGAACCCACTTGGATACTGAGCTGCCATGGGCTACATCTGAGCAGGAGTTCTAGGTTATAACCATACATGGTCCTTGGTTGGAGAATCAGTCTCAGAAAAGCCCCCTGTGACCAGATATATTTAGTCCTTGTGGAGCTCCTGTCCTCTCCAGGTCTTCCTATCTCCCCCTTCTTTTATATGATTCCCTGCACTCTGTCCAAAGTTTGGTTTTGAGTCTCAGCATCTGCTTTGATATACTGCTAGGTGGAGTTTTTCAGAGGTCCATTATGGTAGGCTCCTGTCCTGTTACTTGTTTTCTCCTACTTCCAATGTCCATCCCATTTGTCTTTCTAATTTTTGAGGATTGATCATCTTACCTCTGGTCCTCCTTCTTGTTTAGCTTCTTTGGCAGGAGAGATGTCTCAGCCATTAAAGGCAAGGCCTACAGCCATACATTCAACAGAAACTGTTTCTAATGATGTTCTTTCAAAATTTTCATGAAAATCAAGACTTCTAATCAATTGAATAATTTGGCAAAAAAAAAATTGTTTTCCCAAAGAAGACATCAAATGAGTTCAATAAAGAAAACTTCTGAAGCATGTTTTGTTTTTTTTTTTTGTTTGCTTTTTTGTTTTGTTTTTTTGTTGTTGGATTTTTTATATAGGTTGGAAAGAATGATATTTGCTAAAAGTTTGTCTTTAATAGGTAATGATCTTGGTCAAATCACTGAACAACTCCATGAATAAATATTATTGTATGAAAAGTTCTAATTTAATTACTTTCATATAGTAATATACTTTCACTTAATTACATTCAGATAGTAACTACACACATTAATAAGCACACAGCAAGCAAATGATATAGGCAAATAACAGATTTCTCAGTATCAAAGCCAGTGCTTTACATTAATAAACTTTTTAGAATTATTAGACAATTGTTCTGGAATTCAATCATGGCTGTTTTCAACCATGTGATTAAAATATTTGCCCAACAAGTATCATGGAGACTCTAAGAGATCACAAATGTCAACCCAGACTACTATACCCTGCAAAGCTTTCAATCAACATAGATGGACAAAATCAAATATTCCATGACAAAACTAAATTTACACAATATCTACATAGCAAACCCACCCTACAGAAGATACTAGAAGGAAAACTCCAATCCAATGAATACAAATTCACCCAAGAAAACAGGGCATACAGATAATATCCCAACAAAAATGAAAAGAAAACAAGCAATGAAACAGGGTTAGATCACCGACTCCATTACAAAAGGAACTAACATGCATTGGTCACTATTATCTATCAATATCAATGGGCTCAACTCACGAATAAAAAGACACAGGCTAACAGAATGGTTAAGGAAACAGGATCCAACATTCTGTTGCATCCAAGAAACACACCTATGCAACAAAGATAAACACTACCTCAGAATAAAGGGCTGGAAAACTGTTTTTCAAGCAAATGGTTCCAGAAAACAAGCTGGAGTAGCCATCCTAATATCTAATAAAATAGACTTTCAACCCAAGTTAGTCAAAAAAGATAAGGAGGGCCACTATATTCTCATCAAAGGAAAAATCCACCAAGAGGACATCACAATCTTGAATATCTATGCCCCAAATACAAGAGCACTGACATTCATAAATGAAACATTATTAAAGCTTAAATCATACATTGATCCTAGTACCTTAATAGTGGGAGACTTCAACATTCCACTCTCACCAAGGGACAGATCAACTAGACAGACACCAAATAGGGAAATAAAAGCACTCACAGAATCCTTAAATCAAATGGACCTAATAGACGTCTACAGATCGTTTCAAATGAGTACACCCAAACTCAAATGAGTACACCTTCTTTTCAGCACCGCATGGAAACTTCTCCAAAATAGACCATATAGTGGGTCACAAAGCAAGCCTCAACAGATACAAAAGGATTGAAATAATCCCTTGTATACTATCTGACCACCATGGACAAAAGCTAGACATCAACAACAACAGAAACAACAAAAAGCCGACACGCACATGGAAACTGAACAACATACTACTCAATGACAGATGGGTTAAGGAAGAAATAAAGAAAGAAATTAAAGACTTCCTAGAATTCAATGAAAAGGAAGGCACAACATACCCAAATTTATGGGAAACATTGAAAGCAGTGCTCAGAGGAAAATTTATAGCACTAAGTGCCTACAAGAAGAAATTAGTAACATCACATAAAAACAAGTTAATGGCCCAACTGAAAAACCTAGAAAAAAAAGAAGCAGATACACCCAAGAGGAGCAGACAGTGGAAATAATCAAACTAAGGGCTGAAATCAATCAATTAAAAGCAAATAAAACTATCCAAAGAATCAATGAAACAAAAAGCTGGTTCTTTCAGAAAATCAACAAGATAGACAAACCCTTAGCCAAACTAATTAAAAAGCAGAGAGAAACTATCCAGATCAGCAAAATCAGAAATAAAAATGGGGACATAACCACAGACACTGAGGAAATCCAAACAATTATTAGGTCATACTACAAAAGCCTATATGCCACAAAATTTGAAAATCTAAATGAAATGGATAATTTTCTTGAAAGATTCGATCTACCAAAACTAAGTCAAGATCAGGTAGAAAGACTGAATAGCCCTATATCTCCCAAGGAAATCGAAGCAGTCATTAACAGTCTCCCCTCCAAAAAAAGCCCTGGACCAGATGGCTTCAGCGTAGAATTCTACAAGATCTTCAAAGAAGTGCTAACTCCAATTCTCCTCAAGCTATTCCACAAAATAGAAACAGAAGGAACACTACCAAACTCATTCTATGAAGCCACAATCACCTTGATACCTAAACCACACAAAGACCCAACAAAAAAAGAGAACTTCAGGCCTATCTCTCTTATGAACATTGATGCAAAAATACTCAATAAAATACTTGCAAACCGAATCCAAGAACATCAAAGATATCATCCACCATGACCAAGTAGGCTTCATCCCAGGCATGCAAGGGTGGTTCAACATATGGAAATCCATCAATGTAATCCACTACATAAACAAACTGAAGGAGAAAAACCACATGATCATCTCCTTAGATGCCGAAAAAGCATTTGACAAAGTCCAACACCCATTCATGTTTAAAGTCTTGGAGAGATCAGGGATACAAGGCACATACCTAAAGATAGTAAAGGGAATATACAGCAAGCCTATAGCTAACATCAAACTCAATGGAGAGAAACTTAAATCAATCTCACTGAAATCAGGGACAAGACAAGGCTGTCCATTGTCCCCATAACTCTTCAACATCGTACTTGAAGTCCTAGCCAGAGCAATAAGACAACTAAAGGAGATCAAGGGGATACAAATCGGAAAGGAAGAGGTCAAAGTGTCACTATTTGCAGATGATATGATAGTATACATGAGTGACCCCAAAAATTCAACCAGAGAACTCCTTCAGCTGATAAACACCTTCAGCAAAGTGGCAGGATACAAAATCAACTCAAAAAAATCAGAAGCCCTCCTATATACCAAAGACAAAAAGGCTGAGAAAGAAATTAGGGAAACAACACCCTTCACAATAGCCACTAATAACATAAAGTACCTTGGTGTGACTCTAACCAAGCAAGTGAAAGACCTGTTTGAGAAAAACTTCAAGTCTCTGAAGAAAGAATTCGAGGAAGATATCAGAAGATGGAAAGATCTCCCGTGCTCATGGATTGGTAGGATTAACATTGTGAAAATGGCCATACTGCCAAAAGCAATCTACAGATTCAATGCAATTCCCATCAAAATACCAACTCAATTCTTTACAGACCTTGAAAAAAAGATTCTCAGCTTCATATGGAGAAACAAAAAACCCAGAATCTCAAAAACGATCCTGTACAACAACAGATCATCTGGAGGTATCTCCATCCGTGATCTCAAGCTGTACTACAGGGCAACAGTAATAAAAACTGCATGGTATTGGCAGAGAAACAGAAAGGAGGACATATGGAACCGCATAGAAGACCCAGAAATAAACCCACACACCTATGAATACTCGATATTTGACAAAGAAGCCAATTCCATTCAATGGAAAAAAGACAGCATTTTCAACAAATGGTGCTGGACCAACTGGATGTCTACATGCAGAAAAATGAAAATAGATCCATATTTATCACCCTGCAAAAAACTAAAGTCAAAGTGGATCAAGGACCTCAACATAAAACCAGATACCCTAAATCAATTGGAAAAAAAAGTGGGGAACAGCCTAGAACTCATTGGCACAGGAGACAACTTCCTGAACAGAACACCAAGAGCACAGGCTCTAAGAGCAACAATCAATAAATGGGACCTCATGAACCTGAAAAGTTTCTGTAAAGCAAAGGACACCGTCATCAAAATAAAACGACTGCCTACAGATTGGGAAAAAAATCTTCACTAACCCTTTATCTGACAGAGGACTAATATCCAGTATATACAAAGAACTAAAGAAGCTGAAAAGCAGCAATCCAAGTAATCCAATTAAAAAATGGGGAACAGATTTAAACAAAGAATTCACGACAGAGGAATATCGAAAGGCAGAAAGACACTTAAAGAAATGCTCATCCTCTTTAGGCATCAGGGAAATGCAAATCAAAACGACCCTGAGATATCACCTTACACCCATCAGAATGGCCAAGATGAAAAACTCAAGCGATAACACATGCTGGAGAGGTTGTGGAGAAAGGGAAACCCTCCTCCACTGCTGGTGGGAATGTAAACAGGTACAACCACTCTGGAAAGCTATCTGGCGCTTTCTAAGACAGTTAGGAATAGTGCTTCCTCAAGACCTAGCTATACCACTGCTAGGTATATACCCAAAGTTCGTTCAAGTACACAAAAGGGATACTTGCTCAACCATGTTTATAGCAGCTCTATTTGTAATAGCCAGAACCTGGAAACAACCCAGATGTCCATCAATGGTGGAATGGGTACAGAAATTGTGGTATTTTTATACAATGGAATACTACTCAGCAATCAAAAAGGAGGAAATCATGAAATTTGCAGGCAAATGGTGGGATCTAGAAAAGATCATTCTGAGTGAAATATCCCAGAAGGAGAAAGACAAACATGGGATATACTCACTTATATAGACCTATAAGATATGATAAACATAATGAAATCTATACACCTAAAAAAGATAATCAAATGAGCGGACATGGGGCAAGATGATCAATCCTCTTTTAGAAAGACAGATGGGATGTGCATTGAACGTATGACAGGAGTCTACTGAGCGCATCTGAAAGACTCTAGCAGTGTTTTCAAAGCAAAGACTCATGAACAAACCTTTGGCAGAGTACAGGGAATCATAAGAAAGAAGGGGAGTTAGTTTGATGGGGAAAGGATAGGAGCTCCACAAGGACCAAATATATCTGGGCACAGGGTCTTTTCTGAAACTGACATTCAACCAAGGACCATGTATGGATATAACCTAGAACCTCCACTCAGATGTAGCCTGTGGTAGCTCAGTAACCAATTGGTTTCCCAAAGTGAGGGGAACAAGGACAATTTCTAACAAGATCTCAATGACTGGCTCTTTGGCCTCCCCACCCCCCAAGGGAGGAGCAGTCCTGTTAGGCCACAGAGGAGGGCTTTGCAGCCAGTCCTGAAGATACCTGATAAAACAGGATCAGATGAATGGGGAGGAGGTCCCCCCCATCAGTGGACTTGGAAAGGGGCACGGTGGAGATGAGGGAGGGAGGGAGGGACTGGGAGGGAATGAGGGATCGGGACACGGCTGGGATACAGAGTTAATAAAATGTAACTGATAAAAAATAAATAAAAAATAAAATAAAATATTTGCCCAAATTTGAAAAAAAAACTATAACCAAAGAATTATTTTAAGTGAATTAAAATAATTATGTATGTAAAAAATAATTATATTTTAGACGCATCAGGCAAGAGTAGAGGTCTGATCTCTGATATTAGAAATAAATTGGGACTTTGTACAGATGTTCATTTAGGTGTCATCCACCCAAAGAGCATCAGACCCGTCCGATACCTTTTTCTCAGAGGCGGGACCTGGGGCATCAACCCGCATGCAATCAGACATGCTCTTCTCTGGGTCCAAAGCGGCTGACCCTGAGTGCAGTGCTTAGCCTCGCATCCTGAGCGTATCATTTTAGCTTTTTATGGTATTCAACCATCCTTGGGGAGAATGTCCTGCTTCAATGGCTGTAAAGGCCTGAATGATCATGGCTGCATCACACTGTTGTGAGACTCTAATCTTGCATATATACCACAGGCAAACCAAGGAGACCAACACCAGAAGGCCTGCTTACACTCCCATGCCTGCCCATTCCTTCAGATGCTGATGCGTCTAAAACAAAAAGGGAGAACTGTAGAGAGCTGAGGAATGCTATGCCTTAAAGATGGAGCTGGTTTCCGCCTTCCACCTTCCCGATGGTGAGTGCTCTCTGTCACGAACAACTCCACATTTGGCTAAGGCCGAGGATCTGGCTTGCTTTCATGTATGTGGACCTATCTGCATTGCCCCTGTGGCACGCCTGGGTTGGCTACCCAGAGGCTATTTAAGCTGTGGGCTGGCTTTCCCCGGGGTCCGAGGATTGTTCAATGTTCCTGAATAAACTGCATTGAAAAAAAAAATAATTATATATGTAAATTAGCAGTGTTAAGTGAAATTTTCTTCACTTGAAATATTCATAAAGGTAAGGCACATTAAATTTACATTTCTATCACATGACGTTCATTGAATGAGTAAGTCAAAGAATCCATATTATAATGAATTAATGAGCAGTTAAAATACCATAGGAACAATACCCATGGGATATTAACAGACTCAATATTCTACTTACTTATTTGTCATCTGTATAAGAAGCTATACAGAATTAATATATCTTACCAAAATGAGAATATCTATAAAAATAAAAGCAACCCTTAAAAATGGGTTTACATTTAAAAAAAATTTTGGAAAGTAAATCATTCACATTGAAATTTAAGCAGTTTGTAATGTCTATATTTCAAATTGTCTAATTTTGATATTTGTTTAATATTTTAAGCAAGACTGTTTCCATCATCATTTTTTATTTAAATGAGGTTCAAAAATATCTGTATTTTTTTTAAAAACTGTATGTATGTAGTGAAATACTAAAAGTGTTTGGCTTTACTATACCAAGTGGAGAGATGAGAACACCTGAGATTCAGTGTGCCTAGGACCAAGATGAGGGAGAAGCTAGAACCTCATGAAGGGGTCATCTGTGTTCTCCACACAAGACAGGAGTGTCATAGTCCTTTGCCAGCCTGTTCACACTTAACAGTGGCTTTTGCCAGAAGCCTGAGAGCCCCCTTGGGTTTTCTTTCTGTCCTGAGCAGTAAGGTGAGAACTATAGCTTCAATGTAATTAACACCCTTAGTTTAGCTCTAAGAATCCTTCCTACACTTAAAAGAAATACAGCTCCTTGAAATCCATTTAAAGATTCTACAAAAATACTTATTGTATATTAAATTTTTTTCTGAAACATACATTGCACTGTTTTCTAATTCAAACTCTATGAAACATGTTTCCATTTTCTGTGTGTTGTCTGCTCTAAAAACAATAATCATTTATATTTAAAACAATTTCTTTTTTTATTTTTTTAAAACAATTTCATTTGAGATATATTCACACAATTATTCGTCCACAGAGTGTCTCTCTCTCATTCAAATCCTAAAATTACAGTACTTACTAAAATTTTTCCATTGAAATATATAAGTGCAACTGGAAATTTTCAGGTAGTATGGCATGTATATCCTAGTATCCACTTATATCCTAGGGAAAAGGAATTGTTGACAAATTAGACTTACTATCAGTTTAACAGTAGGGAATTCTTGGCTTATAATGTAAACCTAGACAACTATGTATTTTTACTATGGTCATGAACCACATAGGGTAAGCTATACTGCCACTTTCTTATATCAGTATAATTTCCAACAGCATTTTTAATATTTATCTTTTTGCCAAATAGTAAGTACAGCTCTTACACTTCATCAAAGAAACTTGTTTTTACAGTAATTTTAGATAATTACTGAAAGCCACAACTAGCCCAAAAGCATAGAGCAACTGTGTACTCAACCCAAGCTAGTACATATGTAATGCAATCCCTACAACTAAGGTTCAGGGAGAATTATGAAAGACAGGTTTGAAAAACTTGATGATCAAGAGTACCTGGATATGTTCTGTGGCATAATGTCTTCTATACACGGCAGGAAAGTTGTGTCTATATTCTGCACTACATGATTGCCTGAACAAAACCTCCACAATGATCACACTAGCTGACATGGGCCGGATAATTCCCATAATCCCCTAGACCTGTATGAAGAGTTGTTAGTACTTAATGTTTACCTAGAGAGAATATAAGTGTTCTACATGAACAAGTCTCTTGTTTCATGTGTATGTGTGTGTGTTTGTGTGTGTGTGAGAGCATGTGTTTGTGAATGAACCTATGCACTTGCATATAAATTTATATATTTGTATGCAACAGTAATAATCAAGGATGGGATCATGAATTTAAGGGAGGAAGGGAAAAGATTGTGTTGGTGAAGTCATGCATACAGTGGTATTGAGGTAAATTAAGTTCTCATGTATTGTCAGAATATGGTCCAAGAATGGAATTGTGTGAAAACTCTTAGTGTTTCAGAGAAAACTCAAAGGAAACAGCACAAAAATCTTGTGACCTGAGTTTCTTCAAAAACACAGACTTGTTCTTGGAATGAGCACTTATGCTCCTCACATGTGTAGTAGATAAGATTGAGTTTATTGTCTGGAGACCATGCAGGATCAACCTGAAAACAGCTTTAGAACTCACGGATTGAGACTCACTGGTTAGCACAACCATGATGAGCTTGTCTTGGAGGGGCATAATGTCAAGAACTACATGTGCTGAGGAGTTCATGCTGTCATGGCGCATAGCTCTGCTTGTTGTCCCTGTGGTGGCCACATCCCTCATAATAAATGAGTTGTATGGAAACTCTAAGGGGGCTTCCAACCCCTCACTGGGCAGTATATCTGGCACTTACAATTAACATTGCTACTGGAGCAGATTAATTATTTAATCACTACTCTCGAAAAAGAGCCCACAGATGTAGATTGTTAGCAAGGCCACTACCCTTAGGAAGAATTTGGAAAAAAAAAATAGATTGTTTAGCAACTTTAGGGAAAGATGTTTTTTCTAGTGGCTCTAATATAGAAAATCTTAGGGTAAAACAGATTGTTTAGCGAGGTTAAGTAAAATTTTTACTAATGACTTTGATGTAGAAAAATTTGGGAAAACAATCTGAAGTTCAGAAATGTACACTACTTCTCAGAAAGCCAGGGGCTTTTTGAGGTTGGTGAGCAGAAACAATAGCCCAAGGTAGCACTGGCTGACATGACACTTACAAGCTTAGCCAGAGACCGAGACAATTGATTTCCTTATACATTTTTTGTCCTCATCTTTCTGATATGATTTAATAATTATTAATGAGTAGGTGTACACCTTAAAGATTTAAAGTAGAAATGGCTGATTGTTTTTTAAATAAAATTATTTTAAGACTTTAATAAGATTATTTTTTTCTTTTTTAACTAAAGTTTTATTTCTTTTTTATATTAATTACAGTTTATTCACTTTGTATAGCAGCTGTAGCCCCCTCCTTTCTTCCCTCCCAATCCCACCCTCCCTCTCTCATTTCCTCCGTTTCCCCTTTTCAAAGCCACTGAGAGTGAAGGTCCTCCTCTCCTTCCATCTAATCCTAGCTTATCTGGTCTCATCAGGACTGGCTGCATTGTCTCTTCTGTAAGGCTGCTTCCCACTCAGGAGGAGGTAGTCAAAGAGTCAGCCACTGACTTCAGAGACTGTCCCTGTTCCCCTTACTAGGGTACCCACTTGGAGACTGAGCTGCCATGGACTACATCTGAGCAGGGGTTCTAGGTTACATCGATGAATCATTCTTGGTTAGAGTATCAATAACAGAAAAAACTCCTGTGCTCATATATTTTGGTTCTGTGGTCTCCTTGTGGAGCTCCTGTCCTCTCCAGATCCTACTATCTCCCCCTCCTTTCATAGGATTCACTGCATTTTGCCCAAACTTTGGGCACGAGTCTCAGCATCTGCTTTTATACACTGCTGGGTAGTCTTTCTATAAGATAATCGATTCTCTCTTTGTAACTGCAAACTGCAGCCTGACAGTTAAAAAAATAAATAAGTGGCTGAAAAATTAACTTGTTTGCTCATAGTCTGTTAATGTATAAACAAGTTACTTAGTCACAAATGCATATGGCTTTTTTGTTTTTCACCCATAATACATAAAACACTTAATTATGTGATGGTTTTGGGGAATTTGTTTCTCTTACACGTACTCATTGTAATCATTCGCTTAATGAAAAATAGAATGTAACCACCTTGTGATTTTTGTATTGCTTGAAAGATTTTGCTGGGTTATGTAAGCCATTGGCAAAAGAGTAAAAGTGTGTCTTGGAACTTGTCTTTGTAGTTCCATCCATCAAGATGTTTGTTTATAGGGTGGTTTGGATCTGGCTCTTTGGAGTTTCTTCCATCCATTGAGATGTATATATTTGTTTGTGAGGTGGAGAGGACCTCACCCTTTGAAGATTGTTCCATTCGCCAGCAAGATGTATGTATGTAGATATGTGTGTGTGCATGTGTGCATGTGTGCATGTATGAATGTTTATGTTTGTGTGTGTGTAAGTTTGTTGGGACATTTTTCTATCCACCAAGATGCTTGTATATGTATATGTATGAATATATGGTTGGGTTGGAGCTCAATCTCTGGAGTTTGTTCCATCCCCCCAATATCTGAATGTGTGTGCATGTATGTGCTATATATGTATGCATATATGTATGTATGTATGTATGTATGGATGGATGGATGGATGGATTGATGGATGAATATGTGTGTACCCTTAAAGTAAAAGAACCTACAAGGGAAACTAAATGAAGAGAAGTTAAATAATGAGAACCCTGTTGAAACCTACCTGCTGTAGTCTGTCTTTATTCAACATCAAGAGTAAGTATATGTGTGTGTATGTGTGTATGTGTGTGTGTGTGTGTGTGTGTGCACATGATCTTTTCTCTCTCCCCACTTTTCTTCTTTTTTTAGATATTTTGCCAGTGGAAATCAATGCTAGGAGACAACAGCTCAAGCCATGATTACCATAATAGTGAAGAGTTTAACTTAGCTTGAGTGACTCCATTTTGAAATGAGAAGGCATCTTGACTGGGGGCTGAACTCAAGTACCAAGAAATATCACAGAATGTCCACTTGGCAGAAGACAGAGTTAACTCTCAAGAGACTCCTGGAAATATCACAGAATAAATACTTGGTAGAAAACAGGGATAATCTCCCTGGCAACAATCAATGAGAACTGGTTGCGAAAATTCTCCCCAATATTCCAGATGTAGTTTAGAAGAATGGAAATTGTAATTATGTGTCTCAGCTAGAGGGTCACCTCGCTCCTATGACTTTTATCCAATCCTGTAACACCAAGGCATGAACCCTCCTTCTTGCTCTCATAGAAACCCCCTGTTTGCAGTTTTTCACTTTAAAAACACTGTTTACCCAAGGCTTGGTCCCATTACTCTACTGCTGTGTCAATGAGACTTGATTGCTCTTGGAATAAATCTCTCTTGTTCTTGAATTGAGTTGCCTCCTGGTGGTCTCTAAGGGTCTTGTGATCCTGGCATAACATTAGGTATACACCCACACCAGGAAGCTACCATCACTGGCCTGTGACAGCAATTTAATTTTGGCCACTGTTTGCAACGAGCAGTGAAAGTCACTGTCAATAATCATCAGCTCTGGTCCTGGAAAATCACCCTGGAAAAAGTCTCTTGGGCCAACAACCAGGAGTTACAGATCTACCCCCTGACTCTGTTTATCCTGCTGGTCTTGAAGCTGGTCTTTGACAGTTTAGATTAGATTATTCATTAAAATTGTTTTTTGTTTATATACCTTTGTGGGAAAACATGTTTTGTCATGTACAGCTTCTCTACCACATGTGGCTTCTCCTTGTGTTTCTACACTTTACTCATTTGACTCTTCTTAATACTCACAGCATTAGTTGTTGGATGCTCTGAATAAAGCTGACAATGGTAGAAGACCTTTTAAATTTTCCATTTATTTATTTATTTATTTATTTATTTATTTATTTATTTTTACAATTTATTAATTTTGTATCAACTCTGTAGCCACCTCCATCTCATCTCCTCACAATCCTACCTTCCCTCTTCTCCCTCTATGCCCCTCCCCTAGTTCACTGATAAGGGAGGACCTCTTCTCCTTCTATCTGACCCTAGCTTATCAGATCTCATCAAGGCTGGCAGCATCATCTTCCTCTGTGGCCTGGCAAGGCTGCACTCCCCAAGGGAAGGTGACCAAAGAGCCAGCCACTGAGTTCATGCCAGCGACAGCCCCTGTTCCCCTTACTAGCAAATATACTAGGAGACTGAGCAGCCTTTGGGCTTCCTTTGAACAGAGGGTCTAGATCCTCTCCATGCATGTTTCTTGCTTTGAGGTATCAGTATCAGAAAAAAAAAAAAAAAAAAAAAAAACTGAGCTCAGGTATTTTGGATATTGTTTTCCTTGTGGAGTTCCTATCCCCTCCAGGTCTTTCTATTTCCCTCTTCTTCCATAAGGATTCTGGCATTCTGCCCAGATTGGCTACTAGTCTCAGTAACTCCTTCAATACCCTGGTGGCACTTTCTCAGAAAATTACAAATAGTGTTACCTCAAGATCCAGCCTTAACACTCCTAGGCATATACTCAAAAGATGACCCACCCTTGAGTAAGGACATTTGCTCAATCATGTTCATAGAAGCTTTATTTGTAATAGACTGAATCTGGAAAAAAAAAACCTAGATATCCCTCAAATGAGGAATGGATACAGAAAGTCTGGTACATTTACATAATTGGATACTACTCAGCAATTAAAAACAAGGAAATCATGAAATTTGCAGGCAAATGGTGGAAACTAAAAAGGATCATACTAAGTGAGGTAGCTAAGAAGCAGAGAGACATGTGTGGTATATACTCACTTATAAGCAGATATTAGCCAAATAATATTGGATAAACATACTAAAATCTACAGACCTAAACAAGCTAAACAAGGAGTACTTTATGGTAGATGCTTAATTCTCATTCAGAAGACAAACAGTATAGACACCAGAAGTGGTGGGAAAAAAAGAACAGGATGGGAGCCTACCATAGTTGTCCTCTGAAAAGCTCCATTCAGCAGAGCATGGAGGCAGATGCTGTAACTCAAAAGCGAAACTCTGGGCAGATATCAGGGAGTCTTATGGAAGAAGGGGAGGAAAGTAGAAGGACATGGAGGGGACAGGAGCTCTACAAGAAGACCAACAATGCCAACAAATATGGACCCAGGGTGGCTTAAAGAGACTGATGCATTAACCAAGGACCATGCATGGAGAAGATCTAGAATGTTTGCTCATATGTAGCACATAGGCAGCTCAGTCTCCATGTGATTTCCCTAGTAAGAAAAGCAGAGGCAGTCTCTGACATGAACTCAGTTGACTGCTCATTGATCACTTTTCCCTAGAGGGGCAACTTTGCCAGCCCACACAGGAAGAGGATCTAGGCAGTCCTGATAAGATGTGATAGGATAGGGGAGGAAGACTCTACCTTACTAAGGACAAGGGCAGAAGGAGGGGGTAAAAGAATGAGGAAGGGTGGGACCATGAGAAGATAAGGGATGGGGCTAAAGTTCAGGATATAGTGAATAAATTGTAAAAAAAAATAAATAAAAGTGAAATAAAATAAAACAAAAAAGACTGAATAATAATTATTACTATTAAGAATAAGGAAACATTAATTAATTATTAATAATATTAATAAGGAAATAATAATTATTATTAATAATAAGGAAATTTCAGTTAATACTAGAAGCATTTTTTGTGTGTGATTAAAACAACTTTTAGAAATTTCCAAAAAGAAGATAAAGGTGGTAGTTATAGTTTTATTAAATTAAGGCAAGTTTTTAGGCACTCATGGATTCCTTTGTCACAGGCTGTTAGCCTCTAGAAACCTTCATTGCCTCAGACCTATTATAAAACTTATTAGTTATAGAAGCTTTCCATAGAAAGTCTCATGGCTCCTTTCTTAGGAACATCTTCCCACAATTCACATATTTTTGCTCCAAATAAACTTTCATGTTTTTGTTATGGTTATGAAAATATTTGAAATTGAACTTAAATCTCATAACCACAGTAAGACTTTATAAGCCTGAACCTCATATAGCGTTCAAAATCTTTTTAGTAGTATAAGGCAAGGTGTACAATAAAGACATGCATCTCTTGTAAATCAGAATCTAATCCCAAAAGTCGCAAGAATAAATGCATCATAAGCCCTTCAAAAAAATAGAGAAATTTGTATAATTTGTTCATGTGCACTGATTTTTTTTTCTAATTAACAGGGTAAATATTTACTTACTGTTTTTTTTTTTAATGCTTGACAATAATTATTCTAGTGCCCCTTCTGTTGTTATGATAAAATAAAACTACAATTAAAAGCAATATACTTAAAGAGCAGGCCAATCAGTTCATGTCAGAGAAAGTTCCTGTTCCTATTACAATGGAACCCACTTGGATACTGAGCTATATCTGTGCAGGGGTCTTAGGTTATCTCCATGCATAGTCCTTGGTTGGAGTATCAGTCTCAGGAAAGACCCCTGTGCTCAGATTTTTTGGTTCTATTGCCCTCCTTGTGGAGTTCCTGTCCTCTCCAGATCTTATTGTTTCCCACTTCTTTCATAATTACCTCCCTCTGAGGAGGAAGCAGCATTACCAGGCCAGAGAAGAAGACAATGCAGCCACTCCTGATGAGAACTAATTGACTAGGATCAGAAGGAAGGAAAAGAAGACCTCCCCTATCAGACTTGGGGAGGGCCATGCATGCAGAGGGTGGAGGAAGAGAGGGATTGGGATGGGAAGAGGGAGGAAACCAAAGGGGGGATACAAAGTGAATAAAGTGTAATTAATAAAGAAAAAAAAACCAATATACTTGAGAAAGGTATTAACTACATCTTACAGGTCACAGTGTATTATTGAGTAACGTTAAGACACAATCTTACTCAGGAATGTGGACAAACAAGGACCAAATGCTGCTCACTGGAAGGTTCACACAAAGCTAGCGTTTTGATATGTGGCACAAGCTTCTGCACATAGAATTGTTCTGGTGGACAGTATACAGTGGGATGCAACATCAGTCACTTATCCAGACAGTCTGTCATCGGCATACCTGCAGGTCAACTACATCTGAAAAAAAAATAACTTTAATAAAGAATTATTCCTCGGGTAACTCCAAATTGACGGTGAAACTAGGATATTAATCTTAGAGACAAAAATTATTTGAATTATTTTTTCAGCCTCTCATTATGGGCATATCATTACTACAAAGTTAAAAACTTAATTTATATCATGTCTGTTATATAAGAGAGTGATATCTGGTTTTATCTGAAGATGTACCTTGTATTCATTTATTTATTTGTTTGTTTATTTGTTTATCATCATTTGCTTAGGAACAGCATCAACTAAGGAAGTGCCACAGCTACATTAGACTTTCAGAAATAATTATGGAAAAAACTAAGAAAGTATCTCAACTACCCTCGTGATCTCCTCACCAAAAAATCCAACACATAAAGTGAAGGCAAAGTCTCAGGGACAAAACAAAGGCAATCCAAAGCCAACAACAGAATTACCACCAAAAGTGAATTACACCCAAATTCTATATCTACTGTATCTATAGTCTTTCCGTTCCACATCATCTATCCAGGAATTCAAACCAGAAGTGACATGCACCAGTATTAAACAGTAGGACTAAATCAGTCAGTCCTGTTCATGATGGTAGTAAAATGATTAAACATGACAAAAAACAGAAAATGAAGGTGACAATGGGTGATTTCTGTTTCCTGTAAAGCATTCAAGAGATGAAATTTCAAAAAACAAATGTTAACACATGTATTATTATTTTAGTATTACAGATAAAAGATATTAAGCTAGCCCCTAAAGTCAGGAACACATTTATCCATTCAAGCTTCAAAATCTAGGAAATCATAGGAAAACAGTAAACAAAAATGACTCATTTTAACTTGGGCGTGTACATGGAAATCATGAATATTTTCTTCATACAAATACACAAATAAAATGAAAAATAAGAAAAAGGAATGAAATGTGATTTTTATCAGCGAGAATTTTTTTCCAAATTCACATATTATTTACTGAATTTTTGATAATTTCACTTGGAAAGTTAAATGAAGGTGTAACTTCTGAGAAAACAAACACCTTGGTACCTACATCTGAACTTTCTGCCTATATCACATGCTTTTGCTTCAGGTTTTCTAAAGGCTAGATATACTTCCTAGATTATAAAAAAAAAAATTAAATCACATTTGATAGGATGTTTCAGTGTAGGTACTAAAGGTTTTAATTAGCATTGAAATTACTTTGGAAATTGAATAGTAGAAATGAGCCAAAGGCCTTTAAAATAAACTGGAAGCAAGTGTTTATTGCTTTTAGAGGCCTTTACATAAAAATAAATGCATACTCACTAATTGGCTTTCTTATAACTGTAATTATTGTTTCCTCCTGAAATCATCTTCATTAAAACAACCTTCAAAAGTGGAAAAAACAACCAGAATATGCGATTTTTTTAGTAATTTTAATACTGTAAGATAATAGAAATGGTCAAAATTATTTAACTTCTTTGTATTCTGTCATTTAATTATGAAAATAATTTGATATTTATCATTTCTCTCTCTCTCTCTCTCTTTTTTTTTTTTTTGCAGCTTCCAAATAACATAAGAACATTATGAGCCTGGCAGAATATTTCAACATCAAAATGTAATTTTTCTTTTAGTCTTATAGTTTTTAAATTTTTGATAGATTGTATATAGTATTTAAGATATGTGAATGGTTAACCATCGTTTTTATTGACATATTTTCTTGTTAAAGAAATTAATTTATTTTTTAAATTTAGTTTAAAAAATAAATTAAATTTTTTAAAAATAAACTAAATTAAACTAAACTAAGTAAATAAACTAAATTAAACTAAATTAAGTTTTTTTAAAAATAAACTAAATTAAATTTTTTTAATTTAGTTTTTAAATTTTTGATAGATTGTATATAGTATTTAAGATATGTGAATGGTTAACCATCTTTTTTATTGACATGATTTCTTGTTAAATAAATTAATTACAAATATTGTTGTAAACAATACTGTGATTACCACTTCTACATCAGATGTTCCTGAAGAAAATGTTAGACTTTCTTCTTTTCTCTCTCTATATATGATTGGTCAAAGTCTTTAATATTAGTCTCCTTAATATTAGAAAGTTCTTATTTCCTAGCAAATAAATTCATATCTGAAATTAGCTAGGCTTTTCATGCACAGCTCGAGTTCCTAGATTAATCACACATTTTAAGGACTGCTTATCTAATATATGTGAATCACTTCTCATAATGTTTGTTATTTGATATTATAAAAGAATAAAAATCTGTCATTCCAATGTGAGCTTTGGACATTGCCATGGATGCAGGTGGTAGTGTGGGCCACTTACATCATAACGATGCAGTTGGTAGCACTGTCTATGGAAACCCATATGGCTTTAAGAGGGCAGCACACACTACAGACATCTGCATTGCTTTGGGTGGTAACCTGGGCCATGGACATCAACATAGATCCTGAACCAAGACATCACCACTGCCTTCACTCATGTTAGCCAAGCCCACAACACTCCTGTTGTGTCCTGCTAGTCTCCAGTTTTGCTTCTCTCCACAGTACATCCCACCACTCCAGTTTTTCTATCCTTTTCAACTCTCCATCAACTTTTTAATTACTGTATTGGTGCCCTCCACCTGCAGGCAAGGTAGCCGGGGAAGTCTCTGCT
The DNA here is from genome assembly GCF_030254825.1 of Meriones unguiculatus. NCBI lineage: Eukaryota > Metazoa > Chordata > Mammalia > Rodentia > Muridae > Meriones > Meriones unguiculatus. The sequence goes on along the minus strand of NC_083357.1, from coordinate 91,151,159 downwards.
TCCTGTACCTCAACAGTGTGGAGGCTGTGAGTTTTGTAGCACAGGCTCTAAGATCAACAATTAACAAATAGGACCTCTTGAAACTGGAAATCTTCTGTAAGGCAATGAACACTGTCAATAGAACAAAAAGACAGTCTACATATTGGAAAAAGATCTTCAGCAATCCTATATTCTAATATCCAAAATATATCATGAACTAAAGAAATCAAACACCAATAAACAAAATAACCCAATAAAAACAAATGGGGCACAGAACTGAACAGACAATTTTCAATAGAGGAATATTTTGTTTCTGAGAAACACTTAAAGAAATGCTCAACTTTCTTAGTCGTCAGGGAAATGCAAATTAAACTGACTCTGAGATACCAGCCAGAATGGCTAAAATCAAGATCAAGCTACAGCAGATGCTAGCAAGCTTATGGGGAAAGGGAAACACTCCTCATTGCTGGTGGGAGTGTAAACTTGAACAACCATGTCGGAAATCAATTTCACTTTCTCAGAAAACTGGGGACAGCTTTACATCAAGACCTAACTATATCAATCTTGGATACAACTGCCAAAGAAGTTCCACCATTCAACAAGGACACTTGCTCAAATATGCTCATAACAGCTTTATTCACAATAGCCAGAATCTAAAAACAACCTAGATGTCCATCAGACGAAGAATAGATGAAGAAACTGTGGCACATTTGCACAATTAAATACTACTCAGCTATTAAAAACAAATAAATCAAGAATTTCTAGGTAAATGGATGGAACCATTTGCCTAGAAAAGATCATTCTGAGTGAGGTAACCCAGACTAAGAAAGACAAGAATGGTATGTAATCACTGATAAGTGGATTTTAGCCATTTGGTACAGGATATGCATACTAGGAGTCACATACCCAAAGAAGATAAATAACAGAGGATCCAAAAAAAGGTACATAAATCTCATTTGGAAGGGGAGGTAGTGGTTGAAGAGAGGGAACAAGGTGGGGAGGGCTCATAGAGTGGTGAGAGAGTGGAAATCAGACCTGGGGGGAGAGAGGGAGAGAGTGGGAGGTCAGAAGACCTATAGAGAAAGGAGACTGACAAGCTGGAGACCTAAGTCAGGGTAGGCTCCTGGGAGAGTATGCTTACATCTTTTTGAAAAAAATAATAATAAAAAGAAAAACTAAGAAAAAACAAACAACAACAACAGCAAAAAAACTCCCAGCTATTATTGTATTCAAATAGATCTGTCTTAATTTAAAGAATTTGCTTTTCTTCATATTTTTATTGAGTACACAATTTTGCTATCTTCAGTTTTAGTAACTTAGTCTATTTGAACTTTATATTGAAGAATATTATTTTCAGCACTGGGGACATGGCTTGATGGTTGAGTGTGTAATGTTCATGCAATAGAGTAGAGTTTGGGTATCAGCATCAATGTTAGTTAACTAAGCAGAGTGTAGCTGACTGATTGTAGTGAAAGAAAGAAAGGAAGAAAGAAAGGAAGAAAGAAAGAAAGAAAGAAAGAAGAAAGGAAGGAAAGAAAGGAAAAAAGGAAGGAAGGAAGAAAGGAAGAAAGAAAGATTTCTTTTTCCCATCAGCACCCTGATGCCAACAGCTCTTTAGTTGAAACAGGACTGAGTGATTAAAAAGAGAATCTGCAGAAATATGAGTACTCATTCATTAGAATGCAAATATGGCGCAGAATTGTAATCCCAGCACTCAGGGAGGCAGAAACCTGTTTTGAAAACTAAAAAAAAAAAAAAAAAAAAAAAAAAAACAGGAAATCTTAACTGTTCTTTTCACTCAGTTGTTCAGTCCTTTCAGTTTCCAGAATTATCAGTTCATAGTAGGCAATAAAAATGATAATATGTAGTAATATTTTCTGAGCAAAGTCAGTAATTATTATCATTATCTTTATATGAGATTTTATCAATTAATTGAGAATTTAAAAGTATGTATTCTGACCACATTTGCTTCCTATCTTTCCCCTAGCCCCTCCCAGATCCTTCTCCCCACTTCCTCACCAACTTAAAAATATCTATGAGTTCATTTCTTTCTTTCCTATTCTATTCTTTCTGTTCCTTTCTTTTGTTTTAGAACCCACTGAGCCAAATTTGTGCTGACTATATATGGCTAGGGTAGGACTCTGTTTTGCTAGCCAGAGGCCATACCCTTATAGAAAACTCATTGAACCTTCCTAAGAAACTTCAACTCTCAAAAGAGATGTAAGTTCATGAGCACCTGTCTTTTGCATACTAGAGTTAATGTTATAAAACTTTTGTTAGTTTCCACAACTCATACTTGTTACTATTTGCTATTAAATCTGAAGTAGGTCAGGCAATCATGATGAATTAGTTTTATCCAAGCACTCAGGGAACAGAGTCAGACAGATCTCTGAGTTTAAGACAAGCCGTGTCTAAGGTCTACAGAGTGAATTACAGAAGTGCCAGGGCTACAAAGGGTAACCTTGTCTGTTAAAAACAGAGAGAAAGAAAGAAAGAAAGAAAGAAAGAAAGAAAGAAAGAAAGAAAGAAAGAAAGAAAGAAAGAAAGAAAGAGAGAAAAAGAAAGAAAGAAAGAAAGGAAAGAAGAAACAAAGAAAGAAAGGAAGAAAAAAAGAAGAAAGAAGAGAGAGAAAGAATGAATGAGAGGAAGAAAGAAAGAAAGAATGAATGAAGAAAAAGAAAGAAAGAAAATAAGCAAACAAAAACAACCAAACAAGCAAATAAAAACAACCAAATAAAAATATTTAGTTAAAAATTATCCTCTCATCTATATTTACCATTTAATTATCTTATTAATATCACTGAGTCTTTAAAATCACTTTATAAATTTATAAAATTTACAACTATATCACCTACTTTATTTATTTTCCAATTCATGCAGTGTTTCTAAAAAGTTTAGTATAATTTCAAAAAAATTAACTATCACCTGTTTGTCCTTCCTAAATTCATCCTATGTTTTTCAGCATATCTACAATTTTCACCATGCTACTAAAACCTCATTATTGGTTTATGCTTCACTGTAATCTCAGTTCCTCACAACTTACACCCTGTAGACTGTCATTGTGCATTGGCATTTCATTAAACTGTTACTGATCGGCAAGCCGTGCCCTAGAAAGTGTAATCAGACCATGTAGCTTCCTACTATCCCAGCAACAGGAACTGATATTGACTTAAGAAAAAAAATGCTGGAAATGTAAAAAGAAGCATCTTCAACACATGGTGCTGGTCTAACTGTATGTCTGCATGCAGAAGAATGAAAATATATTCATGTTTATTACCCTGCACAAAATTCAAGTTCAAGCTGATCAAAGACTTCAACTTAAAACCAGATACACTAAATCTACTAGAAGAGAAAGTGGGCAATAGCCTTGAACTCATTGGCACAGAAGACAACTTTCTGAACAGACCACTGATAGCTTAGGCACTAAGAACAACAATTAATGAATGAGACTAATGAAACTGATAAACTTCTGTAAGAAAAGGATACTGTCAATAGGATAAGATGGCAGCCAAGAGAATGGGAAAAGATCCTAACCAATCTCATATCCAACATAAGGCTAATACCTCAAATATACAAAGAATGCGAGAAATTAGAAACCAACAAACCAAATAACCCAATTAAAAATGGGGTACAGAATAAACAGAGAATTCTCAACATATTAATTGGTAATAGCTGAGAAACAAAGAAAATTTCAATGTCCTTAGTAATCTGGGAAATGAAAATCAAAACAACTCTCTGATTCCATCTTACACCAGTCGGGACAGTTATAATCAAAAATTCAAGTGATAGCACATGCTGGCAACTTGAGGTGCAAGGGGAACACTGCTCCATTGTGGGTGAGAGTGCAAACTTTTACAATCATCTCGAAAATTAATCAGGTGCTTTCTCAAAACTCAGCCAAACCATTCCCCGGCATATATCCAAAAGATGCTCCACCATATCATAAGGGCATTTGTTCAACTATGTTCATAGTAGATTTAATCTTTATAGCCCAAAACTGAAAACAACCTAAATGTTCCTCAACCGTTAATTAATAAAGAAAATGTAGTACATTTACACAACAGAATACTACTCAGATATTAAAAACAAAGACATCTTGTGAATTGCAGAAAAATGAATGGGTTTAGAATATCATTATGAGTGAGGTACCCCAAACCTCAAAAGACATGCATTAGGTATGTACTCACTTATAAGTGCATATTAACCATGAAGTACAGGATAATCATGCTAGAATCCACAGACCCAAAGAAACTAAGTAACAAGGAGTGCCCAAGAGAAAAATGCTTGAATCTCACTCAGAGAAAAAAATAAAATAGTCTAATGAACTGGAGGGAGAGATGGAATTGGGTAGGAGAGGTGTGGAAAAGGGAGCAGTGGTAGGGATTAGTAAAAGAGAGAGTGGAGGATGGATGGCCAGTGAGAGACAGGAAATCAGAGGTGAAGAGCCTCTCTGGGACTTCTAAGAGATCCCTTGTGTTGGACAGGGAAGGCCTAAGGGAATCTATTGGGGTCAGCATAGCTGACACTCCTAGCAGCAAGGGGATACAGAGATCGAAGTGGCCTCCTCTTTTAGCAAGGAAGGACTTCCAGTGGAGAGATAAGGACACCCACCTTCCCACAAAACCATTGACCCCAAATTTCTCCTGCCAACAGGATGTGCAGGGACAAAGATAGAGCATAAATTTAAGGGAATGGCAATCCAAAGACTAGCCCTGCTTGAGACCCATCCCATGGGAAAGAAGCAATCTCTGACACTATTAATGTTACTCTGTTATGCTTGTAAACAGGAGCCTAGAATATCTCCTCTGAGAGGCTTCACCCAGCATCTGATGGAGACAGTAGCCAAGACCTGCAGACAGACAGACAGAGCTAAGGGAGTACAATATAAGACTTGGGGGAATGAATGAGAGATCCAGAGTGGCCAAGGAGACATACAAGAAGACATACATAGTCCACTAACCTAGACCCATAGGAGCTTACAGAGACTGAACCACCAACCAAACATGATACATGGACAAGTGCTAGACCCCTGAACATATGTATCAGATGTTCAGCTTGGTCTTCATGTGGATTCCCCAACAACTGGAGTAGGAAATCTTCTCTGACTCTGATGCCTACCTTTGGATTCTGTTCCTCTAACTGGGCTGCCTTGGTCAGGCCTCAGTGGGAGAAGATATGCCTAATTCTATAGATACTTAATGTGCCAGGATGGGTTGCTATCCATGGAAAACCCTAGCCCTTCTCTGAGGGGAAGGACAGTGGAGAATGAAGAGAAGGGAGTGCTGGGGGCAATTGGGAGGAGGAGAGGACAAATGGGGGAAGGGGCTATGAGTAGGATGTCAAGTGAATAAATAAATAAATAATATCTGGGAAAAAAGAAAAAATTCTGCACACCAACCTAACTTCTTATGTTTGATATAATGTACAGCAAATGGCATAGTTGGTTCTTCCATCACTGGAGATTTTATTAGACTACAGCTTACTTCTTTGGAGCAATTTGTCTAACAATAAGGTAATCCATAGGTTCAACAGAAGCAAACAACTTTCAATTCTAATTCATGATATTGGGGAGCAATACATATGTTATATTAAAAAAAATAAATACTGAGAAGCAGTATATTAATTTAAAGTTTCTCAGGGTATATGCTCCTGGATTGTGAAAACAAACAAACAAATAAACAAAGTATGTTACAAAGTACAGGAAGCAGAACCTGCAGACATTCTGTTGGAAACCCCATAGTTACAATTATGCTGAAGAGCAATTCTGCTTATCAGCTTCTTAGTCTGAGTCTTGTTTGCCACAGCATCCACTGCATTTCATCAACCCAGATTAATTTGATTGCTTGCTGTTGTGGTTTGAATGAGAAATGTCCCCTGTCTCATATGGTCTACAGTTGGTGGTGATATTTAGAGAAATTGTGAAAACTTTATGATATAAAAAAACCTTGCTGGAGAAAGGATGTCTTTGAGAGGTTATAGCCTTGCAACACTTGAAATTCATGTCCTCTGAAGTTCTCACTCTTTGAAGATAGACCTCTCAGTTTCTTTCTTTTTTTCATATAGCTTTATTTTTCAATAATAACTTTATTTTTAGTTAGTTTATTTACTCACCTTGAGAGACCAAACAGTTAAAAATCAGTGGGTATTGCTTTAAAGGCTAGCTAGGTGGAGATATGTCCAGTAATGCCCTGAGGGGAAGAACTAGCCTTACTGCTTTCTTTCCTGCCTACTAATTATACAGTTGCTAGGAAACCAGCTCAAGTGACCAGTCCAGAACTATTTGTAGTCTTGGCCCTTAAAGTGGACCAATCATTTCAAAAGTCAACTTCCCTTACCCAATCATGTAATGCCAAAGCAAGTAAGTCCCTGTTTGCATTTATTTATTTATTTATTTATTTATTCATTCCTTAGAGGTCTGTACCCCTAGACCTGGGGGCTGCATTCCTCTCCTGCTTCCACAGGAAGTCTGTGTCCCATGTTCCAATGGGCATACAATTAAAAAAAACCTCATATATTTACAGCAGAGTCTATTTATTCCTGGTTTTTGGAGTTTGTGGACTGGGCATAATAACTTGTCATCTCCCCCGAATTCTACCTTCCATTCCTCTTCCTCCCTTTACCCTCTTCTCTCCCTCAGAAAAGGGGAGCCTTTCCTACCCACCCACCCCATCTCATCAAGCTGCATAAGGATTCAGCATGCCCTCTTCCCCTGTGCCTGGCAAGGCAACCTCATCAAGGGTCAATGGTCAAAAACATACCTGTCCAGCCTTATGTATTAGGACTATTCCTCTAGAACCGTAAGCCAAAGAAACACATTGTTCCCTAAATTAGTTCTGGACATGTAATTTTATTATACTAAAAAAAAGGTTAATAATACATAGACCTTGCTAGTTTTAAGTTTCCAATTCACGGTATTGAAAGAATTGGAATAATAGGGCTAACTCCATTTTGTTTCTCAGACTCTATCTTAAGTTGACTGTCCCTAGAGTGACTTGGACCCCACTTTCAGGTTCTGAGAAAAATTACCAGGGCCCTCCACCTCGACGGTTGTAGTGAATGCCACAGATTATGTTAATAGATAACAGCAATCAGGCTTCCATGCCACAGGTTTCATAAATACCACAGAATGTGTTGATAGGTCCTTCCACCCAGCAGACTGTGGGACAGATATCTCTGAAGTTTGACCAGGTAGCTCGGACCAATCAGGTTAACGTTCATTTTGCTCTCTGAAATCTGACCCAATTTTGCCTAATCATGTTGGAATTCCCCACTTGCACTTTTCCCCTTTAAAATGTGTACACCCAAAGAAGCTAAGCAAGAAGGCAGACCCTGGGTAAGATGATCAATCCTCACTCAGAAGGGCAAACAGAACAGGTGTAGGAAGAGGGAGAAAACAAGGAATAGGACAGGAGCCTACCACAAAGGGCGTTTGAAAGGCTCTACTCATCAAAGTATCAAAGCAGAAATTATTAGCCTACCTTTGTGCAGAGTGCGGGAAATCTTATGAAAGAAGGGGGAGATAGAAAGATCTGGAAGGGACAGGAGCTTCATAAGGAGAGCAACAGAACCAAAAAATATGGGCAAAGGTGTCTTTGCTGAGAACGATACTCCAATCAAGGATCATCTGTGGAGATAACTTAGAACTGCTGCACAGATGGCAGCTCAGTGTCCAAGTGGGTTCCCTAGTAATGGGAACAGGGACTGTCTCTGACATGAACTCAGTGGCTGGCTCTTTGATCACCTTCTCCTGTTGAGGGAGCAGCTTTACCAGGCCACAGAGGAAGACAATGTAGCCAGTCCTGATGAGATCTGATAGACTAGGGTCAGAGGGAAGGGGAGGAGGTTCTCCCCTATCAGTAGACTTAGGGAGGGTATTGGAAGGAGATGAGAGAGCGAGGGTGGTATTGGGAAGGGTTGGGAGGGAGCTACAGCTGGGATACAAAATGAATAAAATATAATTTATAAAATTTATTAAATAATTAATTAAAATATTAAAAAACAAAAGACTGCTGTCCTGAGACTCAGGGCCTCTCTTTCTGACCTGCTGCATCAGGGATGATTGATGGCAGGGGCTTAAGGTTGAATAAAGCCCTCATGTGTTTGCATGGGACTCCTGTTCCTGGTGGTCTCTTTGGGGGCCTCACGATCTAAACATAATAGTATATACTGACACAGGCCATCTGAAACTTTGGTCAGAAGTCCTCAACTTGATTCATACTATTTGTGAACTTTAAACAGACAACTTTAAGTTTTAAATACATTTTTATTAATTACTTTTGACTAAAGAATGCATCCTTATCTGTCTCCCTCCACAGCTTACTTCTAATTACTGCTCATTGGAGAATATATCAAATTTCTCCACGAGATTAGTTGAAATGATGGAATTTAAAACATTCTCTGGCTTCCTTATCTCTCCAATTCTTTTACTTGTCATTTCCACATATGATGTATCAAAATAAGCATCTCTATAAAAATATTTTTGCAACAATACTTTTTCTCTGCAAGTTTATTTACCAGATCTTTTAACTTAGTAAATCCCAAAGTTTGCACACTTGAAGTGAAACTAAAATTTTGCACATATTTCTGGTTGGTAATAAACTACTTTCTAAACTCAAGAATATAGCAATAAAATATCAAGTTAATACACAATAATATAATGAAATGTTAAATAAAATCAGATCAATGAGAATTGCCATTGAAATTCAGAGATGTGGGAAATTTTTTAAGGCTGCCAGAGTCAGAAAGATTTTTATGGCAAAAGAAAATTTGCCTCAATACATGCAGAGAAATTTGATGGATGAAAGGAATGAAGAGCATTCACCACATGCTCTATGCCTGCTGTTGAAGTGAGCATTAAGCCTAGTGAATTTCTGGTATTCATTTTCCATTTAGCATCAAAATGACTTGGTGATACTAGGAAAGGTGGCAATCAAATACCTCTTATTCAGTTGTTTTAAAGTATACTTTTGGAATTTTTTCTTTGAAAAGCCCTTAAGTTGATTGTGTCTCTTATCAGAGTGTCTATGAAATCTTAGATTTAATGAGCTTATTATTGGCTTAAATACGCTGCCACTAGAGTGATGCCAACCTAAAATAATCTCCCATGTTCCAGTTTGAAGAACTCTCCCAGGAAATGTGTGATCAAGAAAATGATTACTCTTAAAATACAAGTATTTAGTTAAAACTAAAGAGAGAATGAGCCCATTCTCATTCATAACTTATTTTCTAAGAGTAGATCTTGTCTGTTGCAATTAAGCCATAGCTAAGTATATTGAGATTGACATTAAATATGTCATGTAGAATCACTTTTGGCTATATATATTGTTTATCTTATAGAATATGCAGTATAAAATGAGAATACGTGTAGTTTGATCTTATCTAAAGAGTTAAAAATTATTAGGGTTTTCTATTGTTATATGTTCTTGTTTTGTAACTTAATCTATTTATCATTTGCCAAAAATTGCCAATGTTTTAGACCATGTATTTTTGGACCACAAATAAAAATAGAGGAAGTTAATCAGGAACAATATTCCAGTCAATAAAGTCAACATCCTTAAAAATAACTTACAGAGTTAAGACTGTTTTGCCGAACATCTTAGACTGTTAATATAAGGACAAGGATGTAAGCAGTTCCCACTACATTTATTTTTCTCAATTCCAAGAAGATTAAGCAGTTATTGATTTTTTGTCTAGTTATTGAAGTGATATTAATGAAATAATATAAATACCAGAAAACATAATTCCTTACATCGGAAAAACATTTTATTTGGTAAAATTCTTGCCTTATTTTAGTATGTTTATCCTATACTATATGTTTAATATCTACTTATAAGTGAGTATTTACCATGTGTGTCTTTCTGCTTCTGGGATACCTCACTCAGGATGATCATTTATAGATCATTTCTAGATCATTTCATGCAAGCATGAAAACTTGAGTTAGTTTCCCAGAATTTATATAAAACCCAGATATGGTACCACATCTTTACACCACTGGGAAAGTAGAAAAATATCAGATCACTGAAATTGAATGGTCAGTCAGCTTCAACTAATCAACAAAATTCAAGCACAGTAAGAGTTTTGTATGAAAAAATTATCATTATTGGGAAGCAACACCCTAGGTTGACTCCTGGCTTCCAAGTATATATGGACACATGTGTGTGTGCACCTGGACACACAAAAATTGCATACACTACTGTACACAACTCACACACGCCCCAAAAATGGCATTATGTACTATTTGAATTATCTAGGCTCAAAAAAATCCATTACTCCTTAGTTAATGCACCTAAGTCTAATATTCATTCAGTTAATATAGGAACTTAAATTTCACTAAAATCTTTTTGGTACAACTTAAGTATTATGTAATCCCAAATTATGTAATGTAGCTTTCTTTAAATACCAATGATAGCAGAAAGAAGTAATGTCAAAACAGTTATTAGAGACATATTGTAAAAATCTTTGCACATAATGTGTCTTGTAAGCTTTCTAAAACAGAAGAAATAAGAAACTATTCATTCAACACTCCACTTCTATGAAAGACAAGAAAGAGAGATGTCAAATACATTTCTTTTTTTGTAACTTACTTATTTTTTTTTTATCAATTACAGTTTACTCACTTTGTATCCTAACTGGAGCCCCTTCCCTTGTCCCTGTTCCCATTACTAGGGAAACCCACTTGGACACTGAGTTGCCATGGGTTACATCTGTGCAGGAGTTTTAAATTATTTCCATGCATGGTCCTTGTTTGGACTATCAATCTCAGAAAGGACCCCTATGCCCAGATTTTTTTGGTTATGTTGCTCTCCTTGAAGAGCTCCTGTCCCCTCGAGGTCTTTCTAGCTCCCCTTTCTTTCATAAGATTCCCTGTACTCTGCCCAAAATTTAGCTATGAGTCTCAGCATCTGCTTTGATATAGATCCATATTCATCACCCTGCACTAAAATAAAGTGTAAGTGGATCAAAGAACTCAATATAAAACCACACTAAGTCTGTTAGAAAGAAAAGTGGGAAAGATCCTTGAACTCATTGGCACATAAGACAACTTTTTGAACAAAACACCAACAGCACAGATTCTAAGATCAACAACCAATAAATGAGACTTCATGAAACTGAAAAGCTTCTATAAATCAAAGGACACTGTCATCAGAACAAAACAACAACCTTCAGACTGGGAAAGAATCTTCACCAACCCTATATCTGAAAGAGGGCTAATAGCCAGATTTTATCAAAGAACTCAAGAAGTTAAACACCAACAAATCAAGGAATCCAATTAAAAAATGGAGTACAGCAAAAAGACACACATGGTATATACTCACTCATAGAGACATACAACATAGGACAAACCCACTAAAACCTGTGCATCTAAAGAAACTAAGCAAGAGAGAGGACCCTAACTAAAATGTCCAATCCCCATCTGGAAAGGCAAAGAGGATGGACATCAAAAGAAGAAGAAAAAAGGAAACAACTTAGGAACCTACCACAGAGGGCCTCTGAAAGCCTCTGCCCTACAGACTATCAAAGCAGATGCTGAGCCTGATGGGCAACTGTTGGGCAGAGTGAATGGAATTTTATGTAAGAACTGGGAAATAGTAAGAGCTGGAGAGGATAGGGTCTCTACAAGGAGAGCAACAGAACAATAAAATTTGAACACAGGGAACTTCCCAGAGATTCATACTCCAACCAAGGACTATTCATAGAGATAACCCAGAACCCCTGCACAGATGTAGCCCAGGGCAGTTTAGAGTCCAATTGGGTTACATAGTAATGTGAAGAGGGACTGTCTCTGACATGAACTGAGTGGCCTGCTCTTTAGCCACCTCCTCCTGATGGGGAGCAGGCTTACCAGGCCATAGTAGAGGACAATGCAGCCACTTTTGATGTGAACTGATGGACTAAGATCAGAAAGGAGAGGAGAACCTCCCCTATCAGTGGACTTGGGGAGTGGCATGCATGCAGAGGGAGGAGGGAGAGTGGGGTTGGGAGGGGAGGAGGGAGGGACTTATGGGGGGATGCAGAATGAATAAAGTGTAATTGATGAAAAAATTTTTTAAAAAAAAGGGAAAAAATAATTTAAGAACCTTAAATGACTTTCAAAAGTGGAGGAAAACATGGAGTTAGTCAATTTACATGGAGCACGTCTCACCCCTGGGGGCAATGGTCTCCTGAACCTACTCAGACCTCGGACACCACCACTGCTAGTTCTAGAACTGATGCAGGATGTTCCAACGAGGGGGTTAAGGCTTCTCATAATATTTCCTATAAGCCCACACCTGTTTGTTTATATCCCCCATTTTTATTCATTATTAGCCAGATAGAGCCAAGTAATTGTGGTAATGATACTTGCTTTTTTTTCCCAATGCTGGAATGCTAGTAAATTTACTAGCTGGTTACTCGCATGCCTCGCTGGGTGCCTGTGCCATTGATGCCCCTTACGCTATGACTCTCTTCAGACAGAAAAGGGATCTTGGTATTACAGCCGCCATTGTTACTGCCATCTCAATGGCGGCTGTTGGAGCTACCACCAGGGCATTAGCCAGGAGTCATACTGTGCAGACTGCTCAGACCCTGAATAACCTTTTAGCCAATGTAGCTCATGCCTTAGATGTACAAAAAGGAATTAATGCTCAACTAAAAGGAGGCTTGATGGTGTTCAATCAGAGGATTGACCTCGTGCAGGAACAATTTGATACCCTATGGCAAATTGCTCAACTTGGCTGTCAATGAAAGTATGCTGGACTTTGAGTCACTAGCATACAACATGAGAATTTTCCCTGTGCTGCAAATCTGTCTAAACAATTGTCTAGCTGTATTTTAGGTAACTGAACTGGAGAATTTGATACTACGATGGATCAGCTGAGAGTGGCCATTGTCATGGCAAATTCCACCAGAGTGGACGCAGGACTAGCCACAGGATTATCATCATGGATTGCTGCAGCCATGAATCATCTGAAGAATAGGCGGGCATGGGAGCGTTAGCAGGCCTTCTGGTGTTGGTATCCTTGGTTTGCCTGTGGTATATATGCAAGATTAGTCTCACAACAGCGTAATGCAGCCATGACCATTCAGGCCTTTACAGCCATTGAAGCAGGACAGTCTCCCCAAGCATGGCTGGCTACCATAAAAAGCTAAAATATTATGCTCAGGATGCGAGGCTAAGCACTGCACTCAGGGTCAGCCGCTTTCGACCCAGAGAAGAGCATGTCTGATTGCATGCGGGTTGATGTCCCAGGTCCCGCCTCTGAGAAAAAGGTATCAGTTGGGTCTGATGCTCTTTGGGTGGATGACACCTAAATGAACATCAGTACAAAGTCCCAATTTATTTCAAATATCAGAGATCAGACCTCTACTCTTGCCTGATGCGTCTAAAACAAAAAGGGGGAACTGTAGAGAGCTGCATAATGCCACGCCTTAAAGATGGAGCTGGTTTCCGCCTTCTACCTTCCCGATGGTGAGTGCTCTCTATCCCGAACAACCCCACATTTGGCTAAGGCTGAGGATCTGGCTTGCTTCCATGTATGTGGACCTATCTTCATTGCCCATGTGGCATACTGGGGTTGGCTACCCAGAGGCTATTTAAGCTGTGGGCTGGCTTTTCCCAGGGTCAGATGATTGTTCAAGGTTCCTGAATAAACTGCATTGAAAAAAAAAATGGAATACAGAACTAAACAGAGAGTTCTCAATACAGGAATATCGAAACACAGAGAAACACTTAAAGAAATGCTCAATGTCCTTAGTCATCGAGGAAATACAAATCAAAATGACCCAGAGATTTTACCTTACATCCATCAGAATGGTTAAAATAAAAAACTCAAATGACAATACATGCTGGAGAGAATATGGAGAAAGTGGAACCCTCCTCTATTGCTGGTGAGAATGTAAACTTGTACAACTACATTGGAAATCAATGTGGTGCTTTATCAGACAATTAGGAAAAGTGCTACCTCAAGATCTAGCTAAAACACTCCTAGGCATATATCCAAAACATGCTCAAGTACACAACCACAACAAGGGAATTTGCTCTATCATGTTCATATCAGCTTTATTCATAATAGCCAGAATCTGGAAACAACCTAGATGTCTTTTTTTTTCAACCATGTTTGTATCAGCTTTCTTTGTATTTTATTTCATTTCATTTTTCTTTAGTAATTATACCTTACTCACTTTGTATCCCCCACCCCCGTGGTTCCCTCCCTCCTCCCATCCCAATCCCTCTCTTCCTCCACCCTCTGCATGCATGCCCCTCCCCAAGTCCACTGATAGGGGAGGTCTTCTTTTCCTTCCTTCTGATCCTAGTCAATTATGTCTCATCAAGAGTCGCTGCATTGTCTTCTTCTGTGGCCTAGTACTGCTGCTTCCCCCTCAGGGGGAGGTAATTAAAGAGCAGGCCAATCAGTTCATGTCAGAGACAGTCCCTGTTCCCATCACAATGGAACCCAGTTGGATACTGAACTGCCATGGGCTACATCTGTGCAGGGGTCTTAGGTTATCTCCATGCATAGTCCTTGGTTGGAAAGACTATGGTCAGGAAAGACTTGGTCAGGAAAGACTTGGTCAGGAAAGACCCCTGTGCTCAGAATTTTTGGTTCTGTTGCTTTCCTTATGGAGTTCCTGTCCTTTTCAGATCAAGAGTCGCTGCATTGTCTTCTTCTGTGGCCTAGTACTGCTGCTTCCCCCTCAGGGGGAGGTAATTAAAGAGCAGGCCAATCAGTTCATGTCAGAGACAGTCCCTGTTCCCATCACAATGGAACCCAGTTGGATACTGAACTGCCATGGGCTACATCTGTGCAGGGGTCTTAGGTTATCTCCATGCATAGTCCTTGGTTGGAAAGACTATGGTCAGGAAAGACTATGGTCAGGAAAGACTTGGTCAGGAAAGACCCCTGTGCTCAGAATTTTTGGTTCTGTTGCTTTCCTTATGGAGTTCCTGTCCTTTTCAGATCTTACTGTTTCCCACTTCTTTCCTAAGATTTCCTGCACTCTGCCCAAAGGTTGCCCATAAATCTCAGTATCTATATTGATAGTCTGCAGGGCAGAGCTTTTCAGAGATCCTCTATGTCAGGCTCCTGACTTGTTCCCTCTTTTCTCCTTCTTCTGATGTCCAGCCTCTTTGCGTTTCTGGATAGGGATTGAGCATTTTAGCAAGAGTCCTCTCTCTTGATTAGTTTCTTAGGTTTAGCCTATATTATATGTCTTCAAGGAGAAAGGAAAACAGAAATTGTGGTATATTTACACAATAGAATACTACTCAATATTAAAAGCAAGGAAATCATGAAATTTGAAGGCAATTGGCGGGAACTTGAGAAGATCATCTTCAGTGAGGTAACACAGAAGCAGAAAAACACACATGGTATATAATCACTCATAAGTGTTTATTAGACAATGTATCTTTCTTTATGTGAGGTCTTTGATGCACTTGCACATGAGTTTGTGTGTGGTGATAAATATGGATCTTTCTGTGTTCTTTTACATGGGGCCTTTCAGTTTCACCAGTACCATTTTTGAAGGTGCTGCCTTGTTTCCAGTGTGTATTTCTGTCTACTCAATCAAATATCAGGTATCCATATATATGTGGTTTAATGTCTGGGTCTCCAGCTCAGTTTCATTGATCAACGAGTCTTTTTTATATAAATATCATGTGTTTTTATTTCTGTAGTTATGTAATATAACTTGAAATTATGTATAGTAAGATATTCAATAACACTTTTTGTTGCTCAAGTTTGTTTCAGTTATCCTTTTTTTTTTCCAAAAAAAGTTGAGAATGTTCTTTCAAGATCTAAAAAGTATTGTGTTAGAATTCTGATGGAGAATTGCATTGAATACATAGATTGCTTTTAGTAGAATGGAAATTTTTACTACTGCTCCTTGAACATAAAAGCCTTTTTTTTTGTCTTCTGATATCACCTTGAATTTTTTTTTCTACAAAGGTTTTCTACAAAGGTAACAAATCTTTCACTTGCTTGATTAGAGTTACTTCAATATTTTATATTATTTGTTGTTATTTTAGAATATATTGTTTCCCTGGTTTCTTTTTCAGTCCTTGTGACATTTGTATATAGAAGGGTTATCTAGCATGGTGTAAATTATCACTCTGGATATTTTCCCACTCTGATTGAACAAACTTCCTAAGGGATTTTATTGAAGTTGTACTGCTGTTTAGGTGAATTAATTACTGATTATGGAATTCCTGATTTGATTCAAATGATTTTACAAGTTGAATTTTTTTAGAATTTCTAAAACAATTTTAGAAATCTTATGGCTATAATAAATACCTTTGTGGACCTCTAGATGCCTCACTTGGAGACAGACATGAGACATATTTTTCACTTAAAGATACGTTTTCACTCACAAATCCCTGTATACACCATAAATATAGGCAAGTTGGTATAAATCTCCCATGGACCCAAATTATAATGAGACTACCAAGCAATGTCTAATTAAGTAAAAACTTTAATTTCAAAATATATACAAACTGTTCTATTGTAATTCCTTATACATTGTCAGATTATGACATAAAATACTATAATTTTAAATTTACATTGTTTCTTAAAATGAAAAATGGTTAAAATTATTATCTTGAAATCACGATAAACTTATAGATAGCTTAAAATGTGTAACCAGCTCAATACTAAAAGAAAAGACATAAATTCTTGTAACTTTTAGACCATGTTTACTTTTAGGCCTTGTCAACCTTTGTCATTCTGAGCTCACTATGAACTTATGTAATAGATGCATATATGTGTTTTAGAATTCATCTGTTTTCATGATTAATTGACATTTTGATTATGATTTAATTCTCTTTGTGGAAGCTTTGTCTAAGAGATATAAAATTATGACCATACAATAAAGAGTGGAACCCACTGGTGGCAGAAGCCCATGGGTAGAAGAATACTGGTGCTGAAGCCTTTTGGAATCTTCTTAATCCATGAGTTGTACACATATAAACATGTCTACCTGTCTCTTTTCCACATATATGTTACATGGGTGTATGCAAGTTTTCCATCTGTATGTAGGGAGTTCCTTTTTTATCATCCATTGAATGTGTGCATGAATATGTATAAGTATATGTTTGTTTGTTTATGTGTATGTGTGGGCTGATACTATGGAACTGGTTACATAAACTTCTTTTCATTATGTAAAAAGGAAATTGTCGAAATTAAAACAATTTATTAAATCTCACTCTCATTTTATTATGTATCCCAATGGAATTAACTATTCTTCTTATTCTTCTTCATAATACTCAACATAATATTGTTATACAAAATACATAGCCTGCATACCCTAACATGAACTAGAAATAATTATGACATAACTTAGTAAGGACTTTAGTTTGTTATAGGTTAAAACCATTTGTTTTAAAATTCAACCTCCATGTCAGTTTGGTGTCAAAATCTGATGAACTTAATTGGGAACAAATATAGTGCAAAGTAAAAACTTTGAAAGCAGCCTTTTTAGTTACAAAAATCACCTTATAAAATCTGGGATCAGAGGAGACTTTTTTGATTGTTTTTTAAATTTATATGTTTATTCAGTTTACATCCTGAACTCAATTCCTTTCCTCCTCCCATCCCCACCCTCTCATCTACTTCTTTCATCCCCCCTTCACCTCTTCTCAGAAAAGGGGTGGTCCTACCCCACCCTTTATTAAGCTACCAAGCACATCAAATCATCAACTGAGCACATACTCTTCCCCTAAGGCCAGGCAAAGCAGGCAACAAAGTCCATGTCAGAGACAGCGTCTCCTCCACTACCTATGGTACCCGAAGGAAGATCAAGTTGCCCTTTGGGTATGGATATGTCAAGGGCCTAGGTCCAGACCATGTTTGCTTTTTGGTTGTTACTTCAGTCTCCGTAGGCCCCCATGGACTTAGGTTAGTTGGCTGTATGGGTCTTCTTTTTTTTTTTTTTCCTTTTTTCTAAGAAATTTATTTATTGTCAATTTTGCTTTTATATAGACAGTGGAGAATGAAAAGAAACTTAGAGGTAATGTGTCTCAAGTTTTTTACCTTTTTCTTTTTTTTATTTTTATTTTATTTATTTTTTAATTTTTATTTATTTATTTATTTTCAATGCAGTTTATTCAGGAACCTTGAACAATCATCTGACCCTGGGGAAAGCCAGCCCACAGCTTAAATAGCCTCTGGGTAGCCAACCCCAGCATGCCACATGGGCAATGCAGATAGGTCCACATACATGGAAGCAAGCCAGATCCTCAGCCTTAGCTGAATATGGAGTTGTTTGTGACAGAGAGCATTCACCATCGGGAAGGTGGAAGGCAGAAACCAGCTCCATCTTTAAGGCGTGGCATTACGCAGCTCTCTACAGTTTCCCCTTTTTGTTTTAGATGCATCAGGCAAGAATAGAGGTCTGATCTCTGATATTAGAAATAAATTGGGACTTTGTACCGATGTTCATTTAGGTGTCTGGTTTCACCTGGATCCTTCTATTATCTCCACTACCACTACCAACCCCACAGGCAAACTTCCACAAGACTCCCTCAGCTCCTCCTAATGTTTGGCTTTCTCAGCTTCTGTTTCTATCACTGCTGGGTGCAGCCCTCAGAGGACAGTGGCTGTCCAGGTTCCTTATACCAGGCTCCTTTGTCAAGCATAGCAGAGTAGTGACGGAGTTTGGCTTTCTACTTTGAGGTGGGTCTCAGGTTAGGCCAGTCATTGGTTGGACATTCCCTAAATATCTGCTTCCTTTTCATCCCTGCACTTTTTGTATGCAGGGTAAATATTGGGTTGAAAGTTTTGCGGGTGAGTTAGTGTTCCCTTCCCTCCAGTACGAGTCCTGTCTTGCTAGAAGGTGGACACTTTAGTCTCCGTGTCTCTAACTTTTAGGAGTCTCAGCTTGAATCAACTCCATATCCTCCCAAGAGAGAGAAGGGAAACTGAGTGGGGGGCATCTCTGAGACATGCTGGAGACCTGTGACAGAAGAGACTTTGAATAAAGCATGTCACAGTATCATCTGAAATTATGGATACAGGGATGTGAAATATCCTCAGCACCAGAGAGCTCCCAAACTGTCAAGAGGAGAAGTAGACAATTCTGTGTTATCTGCCATTGTTCCTTGTCATGAATATTATAGAATTTGACTTAGCTCTATAAACCACATGACTGTTCAGTGGAAGGAAGAGCTACTCTTACACATTCCTTTGTGTCCTAATTAGGATCTATGTATGATGCAGTGCTAAGAAGCACATCTGTCTCATTCCTAAAATAGGAAGAGGAGAAGTGACAAAGATGCAAAGAGTATGCCAGGATGACATCACACCTGTTGACTACTGTGGGAGCAAGATGTGGAAGTAGAGAATAATTACCTCCTGTAACGCCCTGAATGAGATACTTCTGACAACTTCTTCATGCAAACACATTCAGGATTCTTCTCCAGATAAAGATTATCTAAAGGAATTAACTGAATTCTAAAGTTATGAACCATTGTTCTCTGTTGGTGATAAGCTTCAACTATATCTATTAAATAATCTAGTTACAAACTCCCATCATTAATTCATGACACTAATCCTTCATGTAACATAGTTTGCTTTTCTTCATGTTTATTCTAATAAGTATCATAATCTCAGAACCTTCTTTTATGTCATTGTAACTTAAATAAACAACAGAAGCAGAACCTTTGCCTTCTTTTTAAGTAAATTCTGAAATCATATGAGAGTAGAAACATAGTACAGATTAAGCAAGACATGCTCTAAGATATGCTCTTCAGGAAAGTCAGAGAAAACCCCATCTTCTGCTTTTAAATTGCAAAAACACGAGGGACAGGAACCAAGAATCTACACAATTATCTGAAAGAATAAATATAAGTAAAAATAACAAATGCAAAAGCCACGAGAGAAGACTGTTTACTCTGAGGTCAGGAAACAGGAAGCCTAGGCTAAGTGAGGCAGAATAAAAAGAAAGGAATATTTCACAAATCAAAATTAACTTGAAAACTGGCAATTTCAGAAATCTATAAGTACAAATCTTTATAGGTTGTTGTTAGGGACTGTGATGGTTTAGTAAGTTAGTGGCTGTACACGCTCCCCCATTGACAGTGATTTCACTAGTGCGTATTAGGCAGCTAGGTTTCCAGTACTCGCTAGGCATGATTTTCCTCCTGTTGAGTGTGTTGTTGTCTTAAGTGCAATTAGAGAGCCACTGGTAATTGCCAAGGTATCACCTTTGCTGTCATTGTACCTGGAGTGTTATCATGCCATGACGTTTGTTGATGTGGTACAGAGACGTCACAGGTCGGTGGGATTGTTGGTTGTCTCTCTCTTTTGGAACTGTCCAGATAATGTCTGGTACCGGAAAAACTAGTTCTTAGGAAGAGAGTATCAGATCAGGGGCCTCTCAGTCCTGTTTATGAATCTCACAGTGTCTTCAGCAAGAATGACTTACTTTCCAGGGAGTAACTAAGCACTATAGAAATAGGTTGTATGTTTGCAAATTCTTTAGACAGCACTGAAAAACAGATAAACAGAGGGTTTGGGAGCTTGGGGAGTTTGATCAGGTAGTTTTGGGCTGTTGGAGGAAGATTGTCTGCCAAAATATTTTCATTAAAACTATATATAAATTTTTCTTTATTGAGTTACATATGCTGTGGTCATTAATCCTCATCAAGGGAACTTCTCATTGTAATAGATGGAGACTACTATAGAAAGCCATAACAAACCAATGTGCAGAGTTGTAGAACCCAGTTCCAATGAATACATATAAAAAACACTCACACTCCTATCACTCAGGAAAGATTGTAGATGATGAGGTGGGACGATTGTAAAAATAAGAGGATCAGGGAACTAGCTTTGAGATTGTTTCTCTTAAAAACATCATGTACTGTACTTCTAAAATATTACCATGCTATTCCCAAATATTTCAAATAAAAACACCAAGAAATATGCCAAACTTCATGGGAAAAAAGGCCCACAGGAGCCCAGCTCTACACAAAGAACCACTGGCAAATGAGTACATATGGGAGCAGGAGAGGTGGCTCCCCAGAAAAAGCAACAACATTGGTTCTCCAATGCCAAAGGGTCAGTTCTGAAGACATACATGCAAATAACATTATATGGACTCAATAGGTTTTATTTGTAAAATATGAATACATATATACATACAAATACATTCTGATGATAAAAGAAATTATAAATGTGAAGTAGAGAGAAGAAAGTTATATGAGAGGGATTCAAGGAAGGAAAGAGAAGGGAGAGATTGTGGAGTTAAGATACAATAAAAAATATTTCAAAACCATTTAATTGAATCAGAAAATGAAATAATGAGAATGTGGAAGAAACAGTATTCATTCATGTTTTCTAATAGTGTTTACTTTCACAAATTTTGCTTTTGAATACTCTAAAGAAGAGAGAAAAAAAACAATAGCTTGAAAACATCAGGGAACTATTTTGATAATTCAGGAGTCCAACAGTAGTTTGCACCAAGTTGGTGGCAATGAAAATCAAAAGACCTGAATTGTCGAGCTATATTTTAGGTAATTGGACTGGAGAATTCGATACTACGATGGAGCAGCTGAGAGTGGCCATTGTCACAGTAAATTCTACCAGAGTGGACGCAGGACTAGCCACAGGATTATCAACATGGATTGCTGCAGCCATGAATCATCTGAAGGAACGGGCGGGCATGGGAGCGTAAGCAGGCCTTCTGGTGTTGGTCTCCTTGGTTTGCCTGTGGTATATGTGCAAGATTAGAGTCTCACAACAGTGTGATGCAGCCATGATCATTCAGGCCTTTAGAGCCATTGAAGCAGGACATTCTCCCCAAGCATGGTTGGATACCATAAAAAGCTAAAATGATATGCTCAGGATGTGAGGCTAAGCATTGCACTCAGGGTCAGCGCTTTCGACCCAGAGAAGAGCATGTCTGATTGCATGCGGGTTGATGCCCCAGGTCCCGCCTCTGAGAAAAAGGTATCGGACGGGTCTGATGCTCTTTGGGTGGATGACACCTAAATGAACATCGGTACAAAGTCCCAATTTATTTCTAATATCAGAGATCAGACCTCTATTCTTGCCTGATGCGTCTAAAACAAAAAGGGGGAACTGTAGAGAGCTGCGGAATGCTATGACTTATAGATGGAGCTGGTTTCCGCCTTCCACCTTCCCGATGGTGAGTGCTCTCTGTCACGAACAATTCCACATTTGGCTAAGGCTGAGGATCTGGCTTGCTTCCATGTAAGTGGACCTATCTGCATTGCCCCCGTGGCATGCCTGGGTTGGCTACCCAGAGGCTATTTAAGCTGTGGGCTGGCTTTCCCCAGGGTCCGAGGATTGTTCAAGGTTCCGGAATAAACTGCATTGAAAAAAAAATAATAATAAATAAATAAATATAAATAGGTAAAAATAATTCCTGTTTTATTTCAACATTTAAAGTAAAACATATTTCCATTTTTTTTGCAAGTGTATGCTTCAAAAGAAAAAAAGAGCATTGATTGTGATAAAGGCTCATAAGACTGAATTATTTAAAGTAAAATGAAGGAAAGAATGAGATGCAGTGATGTGAACACAGATCCTAAAATTTTATAGAAATCAACTAAAGATTCCAACAGAAAGAACTAAAACTTAAATGTAAAAAATATATCTAATATATTAAAAATATTGAAAAGGTAACTTGAGTTATTTAATTTGAAAGGCATTTGACTTTCACACAAAAGAAAATAAATGCAAATTCAGTGAAGGTTCCAAATGATTCATTAGGATATGCTGCTCAGGTTGAAGATAGTCTTTCTCCTACAGCAAATTCACTGATGAACATAAATAGGTAAAGTATTTAAAATGTACAAATGAGAAGTTTGTTGAAATTTTTCTCCTTGCTTTATTTTTAGAAATAGCCAAGCTTCCTAGAAGGTCCATGATTATTAATGACTCAAAATACCATATGTATTTACTGGCTTATTTTGTTTTGTATTGCTATTTTTGAGTATTCAAATTAAGATCTATCCCTGATGTTTTGGCTGAAATTGATCTTTCTAGAAGGCCTGTGACACCATGAACTGAACTTTCTCTTCCATCTAATACTTTGCATTGGATTTAGATAAAAAGTTTGTTGTTTTCTTTTTCTAGGCATTAGTATAAAGCTCCATCAAACATGCTCTTTAATTCTACAGTTAACCTCCTGATTATTTCATCCCTAACTTACTAGATGTTTTGGGCTCTCTGTTGACTTGAGTAGAGAATGCTTTGCAAGCTTTTCTTGATGCAACCATTTATTTGCATTTTCACTGTTAGTATGTCCATAATAAGCACTGTGCATATTATCTAAGATTAGTATATATTGATATATATTTATTATACAGTGAAAACAATGCCTCAGAATTAATCTCCATAAGTAATTGATAGCAATTACTTTTCTTACTATCACTGATTTTTATGCTCAAGAGAAAATATTACTAATCATTATTTTATATGACTTGATGTGTCCACAAAATAAGAATCAAAGCAGCATTTTTTCTTATTTTTACTTAATTTAACTAGTCACATGCTTGTAATAGCCTGTATTTCATAAATTTAACATTCATATTATTACATAATAAACTGTCAATGCTGTCACATGGCTTTGCCTCCAATATTTATATACTGAAAACTGGATCCTAAATGTAGTTATGTTGTAGATGGGACTTATGGAGGGGCTTTTGGTATCCTGGCCTCACAATCCTTTTGAATGAAATAATGTCCTTTTTATAGGAATGTGTTATCCAGGGAAGGAGAACCATTTCTCTCCTCTAGTCTCATTCATCTGTATCTACTCATCCTATCTAGAGGAACACAAAAAGAAATATATGGGCAAATGCTGGGGTCTTAGCCTTAAACTTCTCAACCTCTGAATGCCTGAGCCAAAAATGTTCTTTCATTCTTTGCCCCCCCTTCTCTCAAACTGCCTAAGCTACAGCATTCTGTTACCTTGCCGCTACAGAAGCAAAAATGAACTAAGATTAAGCTGAGGGGCAGAAATGTTGGTAAGGAGTTTGTATTTGACAGACTAATGTCATAGTTCTTACATCATTTTCTGCAAAAATGATGAGTATCTTAAAAAATAATTCCATGGAACTCTGCTTGTGATTTTTGACTGCATTTCCAGGAGAACAAATAATTATGTCAAATTCTGTGTACTGACTCTTCCTGGTAAGTCAGTTATCAGTAAAATCTAAAGGTCTTGCTGAGAGTCAAACAAGATGATTCATAAACATGTTATTACACTTTAACTTTTCCTAGAAGTAAAAAAAAAAAAAAAAAAGCAAACCATTTAGATTCTACTAAGACCTTTTATTTTACAAAAAAGTACTTCATGTATTCTTTGACAGTTTCACATATGTATCATTTATCCTGACCACTCTGTCCCCAGCTTTATTACTTAACCTCCCACTCCTAGGACCACCTTTCCCCCTCAGATCTTTCCCACAATTCTGTCTTTGTTTGTTTTCTTATTTGGACTTTGAGATCACTGTGTTTAAATAAGGCAGCATGTGCACTCACGGGGTTGGGCTTATCCACGGTAGCTTGTTCCACCTTTCAGTAAGCACAGAGACAAATGTATTAAGTTTCCTCCCGCAGAATCTATCCATGGCTAGAAGAGCAATAGTGTCAAGAGTACATTGAGGTCGTCCTGAATCCATGTGCATGATTCCTTCTTGTACATGTTCGCCACAGACAGCCACAGCTGCTGTGAATTTATGATTGTATTCACTATGACATGCCCAGAAGATGAGACTTCATGGCCCATTTGCCATTATTCTGACTCTTAAGGGGCTTTCTGCCCTGTGTTCTCTTAAGTCTCAGACGTAATATTATGAATATCCTATGTGGGGATGATTTTTCCACTCAATTATTCTCAGCAATGTTTGTAGCCAAGTGTATCTGCCTCACCACTATTCTTTGCAAAGAGAAGTTTCTCTGAAAAAGTCTGGGAGTAACATTTGTCTGTGGGTATAAACAAAAGACTTTAGAAAAAAGTTAGGAGTTACAACTTTCTTACATATGACAGTAGTAATTGCACTCCTAGGGCCTAAGATGTCTTCAGACTTGAATGTTTTAACACTCTTATATATTTATTTATTTCTGTTATGTACCCCATGGCAGTTTAGTGTCCAAGAGAGTTACATAGTAATGGGAAGAGGGACTGCCTCTGACATAATTTGATTGGCCTGCTCTTTGATCACCTCCCCCTGAGGGAGGAGCAGCCTCACCAGGCCACAGAAGATGACAATCCAGCCACTCCTGTTGTGATCTGATAGGCTAAGATCAGAAGAAAGGAGAGGAGGACCTCCTTTATCAGTGGACTTGGGGAGGGGCATGCGTGAAGAAGGGGGAGGGGAGAGTGGGACCAGGAGGGGAGGAGGGAGGGGCTTATGGGGGGATACAAAGTGAATGAAGAGTAATTAATAAAATAAAATAAGAAATGAAACAAACCCTCATACTCAATTTCTTACCTCCAAATCTGTCTCACCTCCTCCATGGCCAATTCCTTTCAACTTCAACTACTTTAAACTGACTCTATTTATCATTTTCAGTATATCCACGGATGTAGGAACATCTTTTCAAACATGGATACACCCTCAGGAACCATTTCACCACAAGGTATCCAGTTCACTAGCAGCTGCCAAATGCCACTATCTTCTCAGCAGAGGCTCTGTGACTTCCTCTCCCTACCACACTTGGACACTGTCTAGTTTATATTATGTAGAACGTGTGCATGTACTGATTGCCATATGCCGTGTGTGCTCTGTGCAGCTCTTTTTTTGTGTCCAGATAACAGTGTAACGCTAAAACCACCCACTCCCTCTGGCTCTTACAAGCTTTCTGTTTCCTCTTCCATCATGATGCTTGAACTTCTATAAGACAACCTGTGATTTAGATTTCAAATTTAGGGCTAAGATCTTCATAATTAAGTTTTCTCTGCATGTTTACTGATTGTGTGTCTCAGTTTTACTCTCCATCTGCTTCACAATAGAATTCCGTTAGTCATTATTAAAATATTTCTGTTTAAGACAGGCACAGGGGCATACAACTGTAATCCCAGTGCTCTGGGAGGCAGAGGCAGGCAGATCTCTGTGAGTATGAAGTCAGCCTGGTCTACAAAGTGAGTTCAGGACAGCCAAGGCTACAAAAAACAACCCTGTCTCAAAAAAGTAAAAAAGATTCTATTTATAAATACATATTTATACCCATATTATACATACACACACACATATATATACATAAATTTAATCATATCCATATATGTATACACACACACATACACACACACACACACACACACACACACACACACACACATATATATATATATATATATATATATATATGTATGTATAAAGATGAGAACTCAGTGAAAAAGTTAACATGTTATTCATGCTACTGGGAGAAAAAGTCAATTATACTTTTTCCAAGGAGTGAACAATACAAGGTATAAAGATGACTGCCCTGGTACACACTGGTACAATAATGACATGGATGCTACAGAACTAAGCAATGACTTTCTCATTTGACATAAGATGGAACCTCATACATTTTGCCAAAACTAGTACACAAATTTACATAATATGTATAATAGAGGTCAGTGGAGACTGCCATAAATTCGAGTTTTGACTGGATTTATAGTACAAAAATGCATTAACTCTTGTAGATTGAGCCTTAAACCCAATTAGAGAGTGCTTGACTACCCCCATGATAGTGGTGTCATCATTTTACTAGTAGGTACACCTTGCCTGGCAGGTTGGTGTTGTAGAGTAGATGACAGTGTTCAAAGTTGAGTAAGACTATATATTTTCTCCACCAGCAGCCTAGACCATGCTGTGGGAACTATGATATTGAGCTGGCAGGGAGAAAACTTCTAACTTAGTCCTGCTTGATTTCTTTATGTCTTATAACTATGATGTATGGTCTCCTCAGCAGTAAGGCCTCACCTAGCTCTGCTGGGCACTCTAAATGAATGGCAGGATCCTGCATTGTTTGGGATCGACTGGAGCTGCCCTCATAGCACAGAGGCAGACATCTCATACTTGCTATAGTGAATATAGTGAATTTTGATTAATAACCTCAGGTTTCAAGAGAAACATTATTAATTCATGTAGAGTATCTCCTTCGCTTTGTAGCAACATATTTTAATTGACTTACAAAGCTATATGCTGCTACACAGCTTACTTTTGCATAGTTTTGGTAACATACATACCTAGTTTTTGGTTAACCTTTTCTCCTAATTCATTACAAGTTATTTTCTGTTGTTTGTTTGCTTTTTGTAATTTTGTTGTTTGTTTGTTCATTTAGAGTTTCAAAAAACCTACTTTATTTAGGCTTTTTAAATGCTTCTACCTCCCTTCCAACCCACTGACCAGAGGTTGAGGAGATAGTACTTTATTAAGAAAAGGGGGTTTGGGATGTTTTTAGACATAATTGGTTTGGGTGATCCCACTCTTTGTTCTCCTGATACCAGCAGTCCAGTCAAATATCAAACACCAATTAGTAACACGAATCAACAGCGGTCGCACATTCAGCAGAAACAGCAAGATTCTTCTGAATCAGAACAAGTCAGCAAAACCCGCAATGTGCCAAGAGAAGTCTTCTGGAGCATTTCTCTTTTGGAAGTGAAGTGCAGAAAAACAAAGACAAGCAAAGCAATGTGGACCATTGCAAAATGTACAGATCCAAAAGCATGTGTCGCTGTCCTCTGGCTTGTATTTACCCTTTTCAGAGTCCACACAAGGCTGTTTATAGAGCCAAACATAAAATTCTCTGTAGAGGAATATAGAATAGCAGAGAAACACTTAAAAAAATGCTCAATGTCCTTAGTCACCAGGGAAATGCAAATCAAAACAACCCCGAGATTTCACCTTACACCCAGCAGAATGGCTAAGACCAAAAACTCAAATGACTACATGCTGGAGTCATGTGGAGAAAGGGAACCATGTCCATTGCTGGTGGGAATGTAAACTGGTACAACCACTTTTGAAATCAGTCTGGTGCTTTCTCAGGAATAGCCCTTTTTCAAGATCCAGCTATTGTACTCCTAGACATATGTTCAAAATATGCTCAAGTATACAACAAGGACATTTGTTCAACCATGTCCGTAGGAGCTTTAGAACCTGGAAACAACCCTGATGTCCCTCAGTGGAGGAATAGATACAGAAATTGTGGTACATTTATACAATGGAATTCTACTCAGCAAATAAAAACAAGGAAATCATGAAATTTGCAGGCAAATGGTGGGATCTAAAAAAGATCATCCTGAGTGAGGTATCTCAGGAGCAGAAAGAAACACACAGACTATACTCACTTATAAGTGGATATTAGAAGTTTAATATAGGCTAAATATACTAAAATCTGTACACCTAAAGAAGCTAAGCAAC
Organism: Meriones unguiculatus; assembly: GCF_030254825.1. Lineage (NCBI taxonomy): Eukaryota > Metazoa > Chordata > Mammalia > Rodentia > Muridae > Meriones > Meriones unguiculatus. Next base: position 91,122,832 of record NC_083357.1, on the reverse strand, counting down.
AAGGAAGACCCTTGGTAAAAAGATCAATCTGTACTCCATTTTTAATTGGATTATTTGGTTCGCTCGTGTTATTTCTTGAATTTTTTATACATTCTGGACATTAGCCCTCTGTCAGATATAGGGTTGGTGAAGATACTTTCCCAGTCTGTAGGTTGTCGTTTTGTTCTGATAACAGTGTTCTCTGCTTTACAGAACTTTTCAGTTTCATGGGATCCCATTTATTAATTGTTGATCGTAGAGCCTGTGCTGTTGGTGTTCTGTTCAGGAAGTTGTCTCCTATACCAATGAGTTGGAAACTCTTCCCCATTTTGTCTTCCAACAGATTTAATGTGGCTAATTTTATGTTGATGTCATTGATTCACTTGGACTTTACTCTGTGCAGGGTAAGAGATATGGGTTTATTTACATGTTTCTACATATAGAAATCCAGTTAGACCAGCACCATTTGTTGAAGATGCTATCTTTTTTTTTCAATTTCATGCTTCCTTTTATTTTATTTATTTTATTTTTTTGAGATCACAGGATTTCTCTGTGTAGACTTTCCTGATTTGAACTCGCTTTGTAGATCAGGCTAGCCTCAGCCTCAAACACATGGAGATCCACCTGCTTCAGCCTCCCTGAGTGCTAGATTTACAGGTGTATGCCACGGTGCCTAGTCTAGCAGTTTTGTTTTTAATCTGCACACTGAATATTCTAGATTTCTAACTAAAATAATTGAGACTAAATGATAATGTCCATTTTTAACACTCTAGTAGTACAACTTACCCCTCATTTCCATCTTTAAATTCTTATCACATACATTAAAATGTTAATGCTTTTGGTAAATTAAACATATAGAATTCCAAAAAATAAAATCTTAAGACCAGTCATTTATCTTTAGGGAAATATCTTTTTCTTCATTTTGTGTGCTCAAATTCATGGTGCGCTTTCTAGGAGAGAAACCTAGATTTTGGAACTAGCTCAATTGCTTTTTCCCCCTTCTACTTCTGTCCAAACAACACGTATTTGTTTCAGCCCTTTCCCTGATGATTACTTGGAAATAGTCATGCAGGCACCCAGAGTAATTTGTCAACCTCTTGACACTATATTCCTCAACTATAAAATAAAGTTTAACTACTATAATCATCTATAAATATCAACTGAAACTTTCATTTTGATAGCTTTCTTGATATGGTTAACTGAAGCTAATATTACGTGCTTTAAAGAAATTTCCAATATATCCATTATCTATTTATTGGTGATAATATGGAATATTTCAACATGTTAATTAATTTTGTTGCTTTCATTGTTTCCACGAGACCAAGATTACATGCCTCCCTATATTATTCATCTTTAATTTTATTAACTGAGTACCTATTAATCATGGTAGAACCTATGTTTTCCAGAGTCAACCCTGACATTTTACTCACAGGTATTTATCCTCTTGTCATCCTTCCATTCTATATCCATAGTATGCCAGAAAATTCCAAGCTCCATGTTTACATTACACTGAAAATTTATTTTTAAATATTCATCTTTCACCCTTTCACCCTTCATCATAACCACAAAATAAGTCTTTGGTGCATTAAGTGTGAATTTTTGTGGTGGAATACTTATCTGTTATACACATTCTCAGTTTCAATTTCTCATAATACAAACAAATCCTCAAATAAAACATAGCATGATTCACATCACATATAAGCAAGTATTAACATACCTGAATTCATGTTTACCTTTTCCATTTTCTTTCATTGACTTATATTTCTGCTTCTGTACCAAAACAATTCTGTATTTATTACTCAAGCCCTATGGTATATCTTTAAATCAGGAATGACAATCATGTTAATACTGCTCTTTTGGCTCAGAATTAGCGTTCCTCTCAAGTTTGTTTCTGTACCTATGTAAATTTTAGAATTTTCCTTTTGTTTCTATGACAAATGTTGTGGATATTTTGATTGTGATTGCACTGATAATAGTTCACAATATTACTATCAAACTGTTAATATTGCATTTTTACAATATAAATTCTGTCAACATATAACTATGGGATGTCTTCATTTTCTAATATCTTTCTAAATCTTTCTTCAGAGATTGAAGTTTTCTTTATATAGGCCTTTCTCCCCATTCATTTCATTCATTTCATGGTGTGACTACACGTATCCAAATTTAACAAAGGTAAAAATATATACTAGACAAAGGATAGCATCTTCAACAAATGATGCTGGTGAAAAAAAGGATGTCCATGTACAGTTGAGTGGAATATACCCTTGTCACAGTGTACAAAATAGCTTCAAGTGGATAAAAGACCTCAATTTTAAACATGAAATGCAAAAACTGAAAGAAGTCAGAAAAGGCAATGCATACAAAATATAAATGTAGGAAATTATTTTCTGAATGGGACTACAATTACCCACGAATTAAGGCCAACAACTGACAAGTGGGACTCATAAACCTAAAAATGTTCTAAGCAACTAAGAAAATAATTAATCAGAGGAGAAACACACAGAGTGGGAAAGAATATTTGCCAGTTATACATCTGGAAAATGATTAAAATTTGGAATAAGTAAAGAACTCAAAAAAAACAAAGAATCAAGAACCAAAATGACTGAATTAAAACATGAACTATTGATTTGAATAGATCTCAGAGAAGACATAAAATGGCTAATTAAAACCTCCTTAAAAAGTCTTCATTATCCTTAGCAACTGTAAGAATGCAAACAAAAACTCTGAGATTTAATCTTTCTCAAGTCAGAATAAGACAGGTTAATATGTAAATGACAACAAATTCTACAGATGATGTAGGAAGAGATAAGCCATTAATTGCTGGAAAGATTGCAAGCTTGTGGAGCCACTCTGGAAACCAGCATAGGAAATACCCTCAAACTAAAATTTTATGTATCATGAGACCCAGCTTTACCACTGCCTGGCTTATACCCAATAGACTCTACTTACTACTCAACTGTGATACAGATACTTGCTCAACAATGTTCGCTGGCATTCTACTCACAGTAGCTAGGGAATGGAAACAACCTATTTTTTTTGTTTTGTTTTGTTTTGTCGGGTGTTGTTGTTGTTGTTTGGAGATAGGGTTTCTTTGTGTAGCTTTGGTTGTCCTTGACTCACTTTGCAGACCCAGCTGGCCTTGAACTCACAGAGATGCACCTGCCTTTTCCTCCTAGAGTGCTGGGATCACACAGGTGTCACCACATGTGGCTGATATTAATGTTCTTAAACAGATGAATAGATAAGAAAGACATAGAACATACACATAATGGAATATAAAGTTAAATTTATAAATACATAGATGAAAATAAAAGATTATATTGAATCAAGTGACCCAAATATGTACCCTGTCAAAAGAAAAACATAAAAATTATAGGTTATCTCTGTTATGTGTGGTTTCTAACTCTGAATACAGAAACTGGGAATGATTTCAGAAATCTAGAAAGTAAAAAGGGGTCATGGATCCATTTGATACATGACATATGTTAGTTTTATTATTTCCCCATTTAATTTTTGTCTTGTTGATCTGTCCATTGAATTGATTGGGGTGTTGAAATCTCTCACTATTAATGTGTGGGGTTTGATATGTGATTTAAGCTTTAGTAATGTTTCTTTTACAAATACTGATGCCTTTGCATTTGGGACATAGATGTTCAGAATTGAGACATTGTCTAGGTAGATTTTATTTTGATGTGTATGAAGTGTTCTTCCTATATATTTTGATGATTTTTGATTGAGAATTTTATTAGCTACTAGAATGTCTACTCCAGTTTTCACTTTTGGTCTGCTTGCTTAGAAAAACTTTTTCTAGCCCTTTAACTCTAAGGTAATGTTTATCTTTATTTCTGAGGTGTGTTTCTTACATGCAGCAGAATGATAGGTCCTGTTTTCACATACATTCTGTTAACCTGTGTCTTTTTATTGTAGAGTTCATTTCATTGATATTAGAGATATTAATGACTAGCAGTTGTTACTTCCTGTAATGTTGATGTTGGTGATAGAAGAGAGAGAGAGATTCTTCTTTTGGTTTTGCTGATGTAGGGTTATTTATTTCCTGTGTTTCCTGGGTATAGTTGGCCTCCCTGGGTGGGAGTTTTTCTTCAAGTATCTTCTGTAAGGATGGATTTGTCAATAGGTCTTGTTTAAATTTGTTTTTGTTATGAATATTTTATTTTCTTCCTCTATTGTCATTGAAAGTTTTTGTGGGCATAGTAGTTGTGGCTGATGTCTGTGGTCTCCTAGTATCTATAAGATACCTGCCCAGGCCCTTCTCACTTTTAGAGTTTTCTGATGAGAAGTCTGAGAGACTTACTGAGACTGAAGCATCACCAAGGACCATGCTGAAATGGACCTAGGTTCCCTTTAAAGATAGAACATTTGGTCAGCTTTAGCTTCATGTGGGTTCTCTAGTAAGGGAAGTGAGTATTGCATTGGGCAAGGACTCATGTGCCAGTTCTTTGATCATGTTCCCCTGGCAGGACTACCTTGCCAGGCCACAGGGGAAGACATGCTCAGTCCTGATGCAAATTGATGAGCTGGGGTGGACAGGAAGAGGAGCTCACCTTTTCTGAAGAATAGACAAGGAACTACAGAGAGGATAAGATTGGTAAGGAAGGAAGAATGGGTCTACAACCATGATGTAAAAGGAATAAAAAATAAATTAATAATAAAAAATAAAAGGTGGCATGGGAGGACACTGAGAAAGGATTAAGGTGGTTTGCAGATGAAATGGACTCTAACTGGGTTAGGTAGTAATGGAGGTCAATACAGAAAGAGAGGGTGCTAATATTAACAAATAAGAACAAAGATATCTGATAAGCCTCAAGTACTTTATTAGTTTATAGTGACGTAAATTAAGTGCAACACATAAAGCACACTTATTATCATTATTATTATTATTATTATTATTGTTATTACATATGAATATGTATTTTCTAAATGAAGTTACACCATTTGGGTTTGCAATATTCTCCAGAAGAGCCATAGACTCTCTAACCAATACTCAATAACTAGGTATAATAAACCTTTGTTCCAGTGGTGCCACTAGCACAACCACAACAATATAAGCCATTTCTTTTGACTTTGGTTACCTCTGAGAGGTGAAAAGTGAGTCTCTATGGCTCTATTGCTGAAGACTTTGTTTAGATACAAGACTCAGAAGATTTGAGCTGTAGCTAACCTAAAAATCTTCATTTTTTCTCATGTATCGTTTATACTAACAAAAAGTAATATGCACGCTGCCAAGCTAGGAAGTGGACCTGTCTAAGTGGGATGCCAGCATGATTATCAGCATGGTAAGGTATTTCTAATGGTGAAATAGTAACACTCATATCTTTATAGTAATTATCAGCTGAATAATTGAATTTACAGTCCACTTCATAAGGTAGGAATAATTCAGGATACTGGAAACTTTCCCAACCATATGGATCTAGTGAGGTCATGTGTCTTAGAAGAGAACTTACTACTGTAACTTTACTATGTCATCATGATTTCTAACCGCATTAAAAAATACATCCTTGATGTCTATGGGATACATCTGAACATAGTGTCTAGGTCCTATCCATGCATGGTCTTTGTGGGTTTCCTAGTAAGAGGAAAAGAGACAGTCTCTGACATGAACTCAGTTGCCTGTTCCTTGATCACTTCTCCCTGGTGAAGCTACCTAGCCAAGCCCCAGAGAAAGAGGATCCAGGCACTCTTGTGGGGACCTGACAGGTTAGGGTCAGACAGTAGGAAAGGAGGACTTCAATCAGTGGACTACGGAAGAGGGATGAGGCAGGGAAGAGGGAGGGAGGCAGGACTGGGAGAAGATAAGGGAGGAGGCTTCAACTGTGATACAAAGGGAACAAATTGTAAATAATAATAATAATAAAAAAAGAAAAACACATTATTATACCCACTGTAAGGGTTACCCTCATCTCTCATCAAAGAGAGAGATTGAGACATCAACATAAAATGAAGATGATTATAGAAAACCAGAACTTGTTTTGGGGCTAGATCAATAAAGCATGTAGAGCCCAACCCCAGCTGAATGTATATACAATATAACTACTGAACCCAAGGCTCAGGAAATGTAGTAAAAGAGAGTAAGGGGACAGGAAAAAATATGTAAGATTCAGAGACCAGGAAATCATCTGTGAGACTGTCTCTCCTAGAAATGACAGGAGAGCTGTACCCATGATACATCATCCATATTGCTGAACAAACAAGACTGAATAGACATGCTAATGTGTAATAAAGAAATATCATGGGTTCCCATCCTACACAAAGAAGTGTAAGCAACTAATGTCTGTGAACAGAGGGAGAATTAGCCTCTTTTTGAGGATGAGCCCTGTAATTGGTAAGCCAGTACAAAGGATTCAGCCCTGACATTTTATACAAGCAAACCACAGTAAGTAGAATCAGCACCCTGCAATGTTGACATTCATGGATATCTCTACATATATAAGATTAATTATCAAAAGTGCCCGTCAACCTCATAAGAAGTGAGGGGAGAGAGAGAGAAGATATGGGAGAGGGGGTTGGAGTATTAGAAAGGAATTGGGAAGTGAGGTAATTATACATACTACAAAGTATGAATTAACACTTCTTCAACTCTACATATGCCTCCTCTTAACAACCCAACACATTTTGTCCACTCTTGTAATGGAATGGCTTCTACCAAAACACAACATACTCTTTTAGTGACAATTTTGTTCTAAATATTTTTTGTTTTTGAGATACAAAGCATTTCTTTTTTTTTTTTTTTTCAATGCAGTTTATTCAGGAACATTGAACAATCCTCGGACCCCGGGGAAAGCCAGCCCACTACTTAAATAGCCTCTGGGTAGCCAACCCAGGCGTGCCACGGGGGCAATGCAGATAGGTCCACATACATGGAAGCAAGCCAGATCCTCATTTCTTAATTATATCTAAATGCCTAATACTTAAAAAAACAAAGACCTTAATAATTTTAACTGAATCAAATAATAATTATTAAAAGTGTTATAAAGGTTTTGTTTGTTTACATGTTTCCTCTGGTATTCCTGCCTCATGAATGCTAGGTAAGACTCCACCTCAGAGCTACCTATTCATTAAAAAGCTTCCTTTATTTGTTTATTTGTATGTGTACTATTGTGCCTTTGTATTATGCTCTATTAGAAGTCAGAAAAATCTTTTAATTACAAGTTTTTATCTTCTATTTTTTATTCCAATTTAGATCACTATAAAACTCTGCTTTATAACTCAACATGCTGTGTGAATACTATTAATTTGTGTTGCTTATTACTCATGAATAAAATAATTTATATTCACATATAGCTAAAATGTTCTGAAACCAACTTAACTGTCTTTGCTATCCAACTTGATTTCACCAGTACACAACTATATACTTGTTTCCATATGCTTTATGGAAGTCAATCAAAATTACATTCATTCCTGAAAACTTATATACCTTCTTAAGTCTGACTTATGCCGTATATGAGTTTTAAATTTGTGAATAGCCAGAAGCTGGAAACAACCCAGATGCCCCTCAACTGAGGAATGGATACTGAAATTGTGGTACATCTACACAATGGAATATTGCTCAATCCCCATTCTGGAAGCCAAAGAGGATGGACTTCAGAAGAAAGAGATAACAGGAAACAAGTTAGGAGCCTGCCACAGAGGGCCTCTGAAAGGCTCTGCCCTGCAGACTATCAAAGCAGATGCTGAGACTTATGGCCAACTTTTGGGCAGAGTGCATGGAAACTTATGTAAGAAGTAGGAAATGAGCTGGAGAGGATAGGAGCTCCACAAGGAGAGCAACAGAACCAAAAATTCTGAGCATAGGAGTCTTTTCTGAGACTCATAGTCCATCCAAGTACCATGCATGGAGATAACCTAGAACCCCTTGCACAGATGTAGCCCATGGCAGTTCAGTGTCCAAGTGGGTTCCATAGTAATGGGAACAGGGACTGTCTCTGACATGAACTGATTGGCCTGCCCTTTGATCACCTCACCCTTATGGGGGAGCAGCCTTCCCAGGCCAAAGAGGAAGACAATGCAGCCACTCCTGATTAGATCTGTTGGCCTAGAATCAGAAGGAAGGAGATGGGGATTGAACATTTTAGCCAGAGTCCTCCCTCTTGATTAGTTTCTTCAGGTGTGCAGATTGTAGTCGGTTTATCTTATCTTATTTGTCTATATGTGTGAGTATATAGTGTGTGTGTCTTTCTCCTTCTGGGATAGCTCACTCAGGATCATCTTTTCCAGTTCCCACCATTTACCTGCAAATTTCATGATTTCCTTGTTTTTATTGCTGAGTAATATTCCATTGTGTAGATGTACCACAATTTCTGTATACATTCTTCGGTTGAGGGGCACCTGGATTGTTTCCAGCTTCTGGCTATTACAAATAAAGCTGCTACAAACATGGTTGAGCAAATGTCCTTATTGTGTACTTGAGCCTCTTTTGGATGTATGCCTAGGAGTTGGTATAGCTGGATCTTGAGGAAGCACTATTCCTAGTTGTCTGAAAAATTGCGAGATTGATTTCCAGAGTGGTTGTAGAAGTTTATATTCCCACCAGCAGTACAGATTTTAGTAGGTTTATCCTATATTATGTCTATATGAGTGAGTATATACCATGTGTGTCTTTCTGCTTCTGAGATAGTTCACTCAGGATCATCTTTTCCAGTTCCCACCATTTACCTGCAAATTTCATGATTTCCTTGTTTTTTTATTGACTTGGTGGTTCTTGTTTTTTTGGTGTCCTTCATCTATTCTGGCTCTTACACTCTTTCTGCATCTTTGCCTACAGAGCTCCCTGAGCCCTGAGGTGAAATATTTCAATCTGGATTGAGAGTTCCAAGATCTACCACTCTTTTATATCATCTGACTGTAAGTATCTGTATTATTATTATTATTTATCTGTTGCGGAGAGAAGCTTCTATGATCATGACTGAGGATGACACTGATTTATGAGTACAGGAGAACGTCATTTGATTCACTTTCTTTCTTTATTTCTTAATCAGAATAGTACTATTTGTTTTTTCCTCCAGAACCTCGCACAATCTAATTAAAAGTTGTTGGCTACTTGAATATACAAGGGATGGACTCCATCTCATGGAGTGAGCCTTAATTCATTCAGTTATTGGTTAGCTACTCCCTTAAGATTTGTTCCACTATTGTACCAAAATATCTTTTAAGCAGGACATCCTTGTTGATGAAAGCGTTTGCAGCTGTGTTGGCATTGACTTTTCTCCTTTCTTAGCATGCAAAGTAACTTCCAGTACTATGAATTCTCTTCCATGTGGTGAAGGCTTTAGAAAGGTACTAACGCAAGTTCTCTATGTTCACTGAATTCTACAGATGTAGTCTTCAGCAATAGGGCTTTACTGTTAGTTTGTGGAGAGTAACCAATAGCTTTTACAGTGGCAGAGACTTCGGGGAGGATACCAGGGATTCCTTTGTTGTTGTTGTTTTTAATATATATTTTTTCATTTTTAAATAATTTTATACATTCACTTGTATCCCAGCTGTAGTTCTCTCCCTCTTTCCCTCCCAATCCTCCCCTCCTTCACTCATCTCCTCCCTGCCCCCTTCCAAGTCCACTGAGGGTGGTGTCCTCCACTCCTTCAGTCTGGCCCTAGCTTATCACCTATCTTCAGGATGGTTGCAATGTCCTTATCTGTGGCCTATCAAGACTGCTCCTCCCTTAGGGGGGAGGGGAAGCTCATGAGTTCATGTCAGAAACAATCCCTGTCCCCCTTACTAGGGAACCCACTTGGATACTGAGCTACCATGGGCTATGTATGAGCAGGGGTTGTAGGTTATATCCATGCATTGTCCTTGGTTGGATTCCTTTGACCAATAAAATTCATTTACAAGTTACCAATTCATCATACCGGAAGCTTCATTTTATGATGAAATAAGTCCAGTTGGAGCTCCAACTTCTCTGTTAATAAGTAATATTTTTTAACTGCCTTAATATAAGTACACATTTTTAGAAGCTTCAAGGATATTAACTTTGGATTGAAAATATTCCTGACTGTTGACTAACCCTCCTTATATTTCTTCCATTCACCTCCATTTTATCCCTTTTCCTCTGTGATCATTCCTTTCCGAGACCCCAGCTCTTCCATCAATATTTCTTCTTCTTCTTCTTCTTCTTCTTCTTCTTCTTCTTATTATTATTATTATTATTATTATTATTATTATTCCATTTATTCAATTTGTGTCCTGGTTTTAGCCCCCTCCCTCACCTCCTCCTGATCCACCCTCCCTTCCACTTCCTCCCTCATCCTTCTTCCCTAGTCCACTGATAGGGGAAGTCCCCATACTGTCTGACCCTATCCTATCAGGTTCCATCAGGACTGCCTGGAACCTCTTTCTCTCAGGGCTGGCTAGGTGGCTCCAGCAAGGAGAAGTGATCAAGCAGCATGAATGGAGTTCATGTCAGAGACATCATTTTTCCCTTCTTAGGGAGATCAGAATCACTAACATAGTTCTTTAATCTATACATAACCTCTGTGGTTATACACACTACAATTTCCTTATTGAAGACTTAACAGCTAATATCTAGACGTAAGGGAATAAATACTACATTAGTCTTTCTGGATGTGGGTTGCCTCAAAGGGGATGATTTTTTTCCAAGTTCTATCCATTTGCTTAAAATTTCACCTGTAATGAACGGGTAATATTTTATTCTGTAAATGTTCCACGTTGTTATATATTGATCCATTGATGGTTATCTAGGAGATTTCTGATATCTACCTATTATGAATAGTGTCCTTTGGGTATATGTCCAAGAGAGAGTAGATTCATCTTGGGGTAGATTGATTTCCATCTTGCTGTGAATATGTCACCTTTCTTTACATAGTAGCTAGTGGCTGTGCAAGTTTGTATTCACACACTAGCAATAGATGACTATTCCCTTTACTCTATATACTCAACAGCATAAGCTTATTTTTTTTAATCTCAAAGTAATTGGATTTGCATTTTTCTGATGATTAGCAATGTTGAACATTTCTTTAAATGTTTCTCAGCCATTTGTGTTTCCTCTTGAAAATGTTTTGTTTACACTGTAGCTCATTTTTAATTTGGGCTGTTGGTTCTCTTGAAGTCCTGTTTTTGTTTTGTTTTGTTTTGCTTTGAATTATTTGTATATTTTAGATAATAGAATTATCAGATATGTAGCTGCTAAACATATTTTCCATTTCTGTCATCTGAAACTTTTTCCTATTTGTGATGTACTTTGCCATGCAGAAGCTTTTCTGTTTCATTATGTTCCACTTATTAACTGTTGTTAGTGCCTGTGCTACTGGTGTCTGTTGAAAAAGTCTTTTTGATTGCTAATTAGTTCAAAATTTTACTCATATCATATTCATTTGATCCATTTGGAGTTGAGATGGACACCGGAAGCTAATATGGAAGAATTTACGTTCTTCTATATACTATGGCATCCCTGCAAACTTCACCTTCAGAAGAAAAATGAACTTCAAGGAGAAAATAAACTGTTCATCCTTACTTAGTGAGGCTGGATCAAACTTCTAGAGGGTTGGATGGCAGGTGGTTTATTGTAAGCATATTTAAACACAGTGCAATTTGGAGAAAAGTTTTCAGGCAACACTCATTCCAATCTCAGGTGCACAATAGTGCTTAGGGTGTGACTACATAGGAAAGCTACATTTGGAAAGCACAGGTGACCTTAAAAATGGGTATAATAGCTTAAGGGTCTAGGTTTGGTGTGTGATTGAGAAGCAAAGATGTCGGCAGGCTATCAACTACATGTGACATCTTTTTAAAGATGGGTTATATTAACTGAGATGTAAAGTTAAAAGTTTAGGAAGGAAGATTCCTAGGATAAACATTCTAGGGGATTTTGGTAAGGTCTGGCTCCACAAATAACAAAGACCAGTACGTCCCATGTCCACTCCCAGCCTCCTGGACAGAAAACAGGTATTTATTTTTTTGATGAGACAACTTTGCTTCATTAGCATTCCTGTTTTCCCTAGTCATTCATAGGTGAAGGAACGTTTGTGTATCCAACAACATGCAGCCATACGATTTGACCAGCACCGATTTTGAAGCACAACCACAGGGTGTACCTCTGTCCTCCTTATCAAAAATCAGGTGTCCATATATGTATAGATTTATGTCTAGCACTTCAACTTCATTCAATTGACCGATGAACCTGTTTTATGCCGACGCCATGCTGTCGCTATTGTTATAGCTCTGTAGCACCTTTTGGCATTGAAGATGTTGCTACTGGCCAGAAGTTGTGTTACTGTTTAGGGTTGTTTTTATCTACCAGGTTTTTGTTTCCATATGAAGCTGAAAGTTGTCCTATAAGTTCTCTGAAATGTGTGTTGGGATGTTGATAGGGGTGGCACTGAATCTCCAGATAGCTTTTCACAGGATGGACATTTTTATCATGTTTACTCATACTGATCTGTGAACATTGAGCATCTTTTCATCTTCTGATATATTCTTCAATAACTGCCTTCAATGTCTAAGTTTTATAACTTTTTTGATGTATAATTTTATTTTATTTAGTTTTTATTAATTACACTTTATTCACTTTGTTTTCCCCCATAAGCCCCTTCTTCCTCCCCTCCGATCCCACCCTACTTCCCCTTTCTGCATGCATGCTCCTCCCCAAGTCCACTGATAGGGGAGGTCCTCCTCTCCTTCCTTCTGATCTTAGTCTATTAGATCACATCAGGAGTAGCTGCATTGTCACCTTCTATGGCCTGGTAAGGCTGCTCCCCCCTCAGGGGGAGGTGTTCAAAGAGCAGGCCAATCAGATTATGTCAGAGGCAGTCCCTCTTCCCATTACTATGTAACCCATTTGGACACTGAATTGCCATGGGCTACATCTGTGCAGGGGTTCTAGGTTATCTCCAGGCCTGGTACATAGTTGGAGTATGAGTCTCTGGTAAGAGCCCCGTGTTCAAATTTTCTTGTTCTGTTGCTCTCCTTGTGTGGTTCCCGTCCTCTTCAGATCTTACTATTTCCCATTTCTTACATAAGATACCATGCACTCTGCCCAACAGTTGGCCATAAGTCTCAGAGTCTGCTTTGATAGTCTGCAGGGAAGAGCCTTTCAGAGGCCCTCTGTGGTAGGTTCCTATGTTGTTTCCTGTTTTCTTCTTCTTCTGATGTCGATCCTCTTTGCATTTCAGGATGGGGATTGAGCGTTTTAGTCAGGGTCCTCTCTCTTGATTAGTTTCTTTAGATGTACCAATTTTAGTAGGTTTATCCTATGTTATATGTCTATATGAGTGAGTATATACCGTGTGCATCCCTCTGCTGCTGGGATAGCTCACTCAGGATGATCCTTTTCAAGTCCCACCATTTACCTGCAAATTTCATGATTTCCTTATTTTTCATTGCTGAGTAATATTCCATTGTGTAGATGTACCACAATTTCTGCATCCATTCTTCAGTTGAGGGGCATCTGGGTTGTTTCCAGCTTCTCGTTATTAGAAGTAAAGCTGCCATAAACATGGTTGAGCAAATCTAAACAGAGAACTCTCATTAGAAGAATATCAAACAGCAGAGAAACACTTAAAGAAATGTTCAAAGTCATTAGCCATTAGGGAAATGCAAATCAAAACAACCCTGAGATATCACCTTACACCCATCAGAATGGCCAAGATGAAAAACTCAAGCGACAACACATGCTGGAGAGGTTGTGGAGAAAGGGGAACCCTCCTCCACTGCTGGTGGAATGTAAACTGGTACAACCACTCTGGAAATCAATCTGGCACTTTCTCAAACAACTAAGAATAGCACTTCCTCAAGATCCAGCCATACTACTCCTAGGCATATATCCAAAAGAGGTTCAAGTACACAGTAAGGATATCTGCTCAACCATGTTTATAACTTTTAAATCTCTACTGGCTTGGTTAGAGTTATTCGAATATATATATATATATATATATATATATATATATATAGTAGCTGTTGTGAAAGCTATTGTTTTCCTGATTTTTTTTTCTCCATCTATTTTACATTTGTTATAGGAAAGCTAAAGAATTGGTTATTTGAGAAAATAAAAAGTTTCACAAACCTTTTGCCAAATTAACAAAAATGTAAAGAGAGAAGATCCAAATTATAGATGAAAAGTGATATGCTATTATGTTATAATAGGGACTCAGAAAATCCAGAGAATTATTGGAACATACTTTAAAATACGAACGAAAAAATAAACACTAATCTAATCACAAATTCTGTGATCAATGATGGTGTCCTGACTATAAGATATACTAGTACAATTAGGGAAATGGTAACAAACAGCTTGAGGGAGTAAACAACCATCATCTGATTTGACTGAGATTCACTCCACAAGATGGTACCAACACTAGACACTTTCTGGGTTGTTAAACCCTGAGACTAGATAGTTTATGAGCCTGGTGTGAAAACAAATAAGCTTGTTCTAAAATAAAACAAATTATATCAATAAAACAGTTCTTAGTGATATTTATCAGTGGTATCAGAGAAACTTCATCCTGTGGAAGTTGGAATCAAATTCAGCAGCCTAGAACAATCTTAACTAGAACAATAAGACTATAGAAGGCATTCAAGGTGATACAAATAGTAATGAAAGAAGTCAAAGTGTCTTTCTTTGAAGAGTATATGATTGTATACATAAGTGACACTATGTTTCCTTAGAATAGTTTCAGTGTTTCAGTTTCACATTCAGGTTTTAAATAATCTGATAGTGTTTGTGCATGGTAATATATTCAGATATAATTGCTTTCTTCTGTATGTAGACACACATTTATTCTGTAAACATTTATTGAAGATGATTACTTTCCTTGAGCATTTGTTGTAACATCTTTGTCAATTACCAAATGATGTTTCTCATCTGAAGTTTCTAGGTCCAAATCTTCAGATGGACCTTCATATCCTGAAATAACTGCAGAATAAAAAGAGATAATATCCAGGTGAAGGTTGTATGTGCAATAAAGAAGAGAATAGCAACACACAGTTGATCGGATGTGGGAAATAGAAAAAATATCGGGTGACTATGTTTCATCTTCAAAATGATGTATATATGCACATTCTTAGTAGCAACATTATTTAGAAATGGATTTATTTTTGAAATAACTCTTTTACTTTCTCACTCTCTCAACACACACATATATGCAACAAATGAAGCACTACTCAGCTATAAAAAGAAAAGTTTTCCTTTCCTAGAAAAGGATTTCATTTGAAGAAAAAGAAAAAGGAAATTAAATCAAGGGACATAAAGTGTATACAAGATATGTATTTAAAGCTTATTGTCAAGATCACAGAAACAGAAAATAGGTTGATCTTATTATGGTATCTGAGAGAAGTAAAAAGTAACTGCTTAGTAATTGATAGATGATAGAAAGAAAGATGATAGATAAATGTATGTATATATGTTATAAATATATACAATAGGTAGATTATAAATAGATGCATAGACATATGATAGATAAATAGTTATAAGTAAATGATAGCTGGTTGATAGATAATGTATAGGTTTATCTAGGGCCATGGTGGTATACATGTAGTACACACATATATGTCATGGGACACATGTGGAGATCAGAGAGCTGCCTCCAGTGTTGATTCTCAATGTTCACTTTGTGGAACATTCTCACTTGTTCACATTTAAACTGTATACTACAGGCAGGCTAGCGATTGAGATAATAATGGATCTCCTGCCTATGCTTGTCATCACATTAGAAGAATTTTGCTGTTATACACACAAGTGCATTTAGATTTTAGAAAAGCTTAAGGACCCAAGTTCTTATTTAACAAGTGTCTTCTGATCCATATTTCTAGCCCATAATTTTAAGAGAAAATGATCCATGAGAATGGATGGATGGATGGTAGCCTTCAACACTGAATTTGGAATGTGTCGAATACTTTCTACTATATTATTAAACATATATTAGCTGGGAAGTTTAATGTTAAGTTTATTTATAGAAAATATAAAACAGTAAACTACACTAAAAGTTAAAAGGGAGATTGATCATAGATAAGAAAAGTGAGTTGCTGACACAGAAATAATTTAAATGTAAACTTCATGGAGTTACAGTGGGAGTTATTGTTGACACAGAATTTAGGCAAATGGGAAGGATATTGGAAGAGGGAGGAAACAGCGAACAGGACTAGAGCCTACCGCAGAGGGCCTCTGAAGGACTCTGTCCAACAGGGTATCAAAGCAGATGTTGAGGCTCATAGCCAAACTTTGGACAGAGTACAGGGAATCTAATGAAAGAAGGGGAAAATGAAAGACCTGAAGAGGACAGGAACTCCAAAAGGAGAGCAACAGAACCAAGAAATCTGGGCCCAGGGATCTTTTTTGAGACTGATACTCTAACCAAGTACCATGCATGGAGATAACCTAGAACCCCTGCACAGATGTAGCCCATGGCACCTCAGTAACAAAGTGGGTACCCAGTAAGGGGAACAGGGACTGTCTCTGACTCAGTGGCTGGTTCTTTGATCACCTCCCCCTGAGGGGGGAACTGCCATACCAGGCCACAGAGGAAGACACTGGAGACAGTCCTGATGAGACCTAATAGGCTAGGGTCAGATGGAAGTGGAGGAAGACCTCCCCTATCAGTGGACTTGGAGAGGGGCAAGGAGGAGATGAGAAAGGAAGGGTAGGATTGGGAAGGAATGACGGAGGGGGATACAGCTTCAATACAAAGTGAATAAACTGTAATTAATACAAAAAATAAAAATACAAAATACAAAAACTATAAAGACGTTTCAGGCAAACCTGAATTACATAATGAAGTGATTTTTCTCTCAGATAATTAAATAATCAAGAAATCACATAAGATGTGTTTAAATAAATAAAAATATTAAATCAATCTTTGCCACATTTACATTTGTCTTCAAAATGGCCTTACTACATTTTCATTTTATGAATGTCCTTAAAACATTTTAAAGTTTTATTAATAAATTTATATTTTGATATAACATACTTGTATATAATACTTACGATTATTTTAATTTCATGGAATGACTCTTTCACCTTTCCTTTTATTCTGCTTTTTCATATTCATATCATTTTGTTTTTTTTTTTTTTGTGGCTCACTGAGTATAAGCAAGGATGTCTCCCTAAATATGGGTGTGGGACATTCATTGGTGCCTGGTGGGCTCACCAGTGTGTGCACACTTAAAGGCAATGACACATTAACCTCAAGAATTCATGAATAGTCAATGGTTCATCAGAGCGTGGAGATACCCCCACCCCGTTCAAAACTAGCAGCTGACAGGTTTGGAGCAGGCCACTGCAAACTGCTGAGAATTCATGATCAAAATGATTTGTCATTTGGCAAGGGCAGCATTTCATCCCTGTATCCTTGTCTTTCAGTTCTTTTTTTTTTTTTTTTTTTCTACCGCTTCTACTAAAATACTCCATGAGTCTTAAGGAGATAATACAAGTGCTTTACTTAGGACTGAACATTATATTGTCTCTCCTTTCAGCACACTGAGTAAGAATGTGTATGTGTATTCACAACCAGGCACTTATTTTTTGAGAAGATCTAGCTTGTCCAGAGCAGCCTGGAACTACTGTGTAGTTTAAATTTTTAACTGTGTGTTTCCCCAGCATTGGCATCCTTAGCAGATAGGGCTACCAGCATAAGGCAGTAGTCAAAGCTAACTTTTTCTTTCTAATAATAATCCTATACAAAGCCAACTTTACATTTTCTTATAATTTAGTGTAAACCGAAGTATAAAAAAAATGAAACTCTTTTTTAATTTAATTTTATTTTATTAATTACACTTTATTCACTTTGTATCCCCCCATAAACCTCTCCGTCCTCTCCTCCTAGTCCCATCCTCCTTCCTCTTTCTTCACACATGCCCCTCCCCAAGTCCACTGATAAGGGAGGTCCTCCTCTCCTTCCTTCTGATCTTAGTCTATCAGTTCACATCAAAAGTGGCTGCATTGTCAACTTCTGTGGCCTGGTAAGGCTGCTCCCCTCTCAGGGGGAGGTGATCAAAGAGCAGGCCAATCAGATTTTGTCAGAGGCAGTCCCTCTTCCCATTACTATGTAACCCACTTGGACACTGAACTGCCATGGGCTACATCTGAGCAGAGGTTCTAGGTTATCTCCAAACTCTTATTATACCCTGTGACACATGGTTTAAATAATTGTAGATGGCATTCTTGGGTCAACAAGTCCTCTTTTTTCCACCTCTCTTTTTATGCTGCTTTTCCATATTCATGTTATTTTGTTTTGTCTACTAAACCCTGCAAAGCTTTCAATCAACATAAATGGAGAAAACAAAATATTCCATGACAAAACTAAATTTAAGCAATATCTACACCACATACAAGCCCTACAGAAGATACTAGAAGGAAAACTCCAATCCAACGAAAACAACTACGCCCAAGAAAACATAGCATGCAGATAATTTCCCAACAAAAATTAAAAGAAAACGAGCAGTGAGTTACAGTAAGACTACCAACTCCACAATAAAAGGAACTAAATTGGTTAAGTGTGCTCGTTTAAAATTTGTTTTTCAAAGCAAAGATTTGTTGACAATGACATTAAGAAAAAAATTAAAGTGTAACCAAAGTAGTTAGAATAGCCAAGGAAGAAATGAAGCATGGTGAATAATTCTATACTTAACTTTAGTTAAATGTACTTTTCTATACATAATTTAACCTTGTGAAGGAAACAAGCATAAAAAATAAAGTTAAACATATGTAATGATATGACTTAATAGGTATTTCCATCATTTATGTTATTCTGAAAGATTTCATCAGTATATAGAAAGTAAGTGAATGTCACATATTAATTTGCTTATTTTTACAAAATGGGAGACCTTAATTTAGTGCTTATGACTGTAACTTCATCATGCTTTGTTGACTTCAGTGTCCTTGTTACCGTCTTTGTATTTGCAGGCTCATTTCTGTTAGCTGAGGACTTCTAGTTCCTTTCCATGTTGTCTTAGAGGAGACAGATCAACAATAACACATGACAGCTACTGTCTGCTTTCAGCTTTTATCTAGTTCATAAAATATATATTCTAAATAGCTGTTGTCCTGCCAAGATCTGGATTATACAACTATCCTGTCACAACTTTCTATGTTCATCCCTACATAACATTCACATTTTTAAAGCTTTGCATTTTCAGGCTCTGACCTTCATACGACTCCCAAGTAACAGTGGATATAGAGCAATGCCTTGCTAATATCTTTCTGTTGAAATGTTATGAAATTCATGACAAGAACTATATAATTTTAATCTATATAATAAACTGTACATTTATTTGAACAATAATTTGACCATGTCATTTCTTTTTCTGTTTCTTAAATATATCTTTATGTAGAATGTATTCTGATTACTGTTTCCATTCCCTTTACTCTTCCCAATTACCCCCACCTCTCCTATAATTGGAATCCATAGTGTCTGTATCTCATTAGAATAAAAAGAGGCATCTGAGGATTAATGATGAAATAAAATAAAAACCAGTGATATAAAAGAAAATTAAATCCCCAATCCATGGACTTGGAAAGGTGCATGGAGAAGCTGAGGGAGGGAGGGAATAAGGGAGTGGGATACAGTGGGTATACAGAGTTAATAAAATGTAACTAATAATAATAATAAACAATAATAAATAAATAAATAGATAAATGAAAAGTAAATAAATCTGAATAGGACAAAAAGAAAAAAAAAACAAATTAAAAGTAGCTAATAGAGAAGCCTGAAACACACATGTCACACTTATAGGAATCTCATAAAATATAAGACCTGAAGCCATAATATATATGAACAGGATCTGGAAAGCAAAGAATAAAAAAAAGAAAAATGACTTGATAAACATTATCAGACAAGAACCTCCAAAGATGCCACTGAGTTCTTTTTGTGTAGGACATCTACTGCCGAGCAAGAACTAGCTAGTTTTCACACTGACACTCACCTGAAGAACACTATATTTTGATTTTCAGCTGGTTGTCAATTGTAGATAGCTTAATGATGGCTGAGCAAGGAACAGATTTGTGAGAATAGCAGACTGTCCTCAGAAGTCCTTTTATTGCTATGTTCCGTTAGCAGAACAATTGCATTTTTACCCAAAGGTTATTAACCAGTTTAGTTTCAGGTTTTGGGTCCTACATCATGGAGCAAGCCATAAATCAGATAAGATATTGGGTGGTTATTACAAGAAGTGCTGGACAATTATTTGACCCGTGAATGTTGACTCCAGATCACCATTGTAGTTGGCTCGCTGTTTATTTTTCTCCTTTGGTAGCACACTGTCATAAGGTTTCTATTGCAGCAACATAACACATTGATTAAAAACCAAGTTGGGAAGGAAGGTGTTTATTCTGCTTTTGCTTCCATATTCCTGTTCATTATCAAAGGAATTCAGGAAAGGAACTCAAACAGGGCAGGAACCGGCAGGAGCTGACGTGGACACCATGCAGGCGTGCTGCTTACTGGCTTGCTTCGCAAGGTTTGCTCCACCTGCTATCTTATAGAACCCAGGCCTGCCATCACAGGGGTGGCACAGCCTTCAGTGGGCTGCCTCCCACCTCCATGAACACTAGTTAGGTTGTCCCACAACACGGTCTTTTGGAGACATCTTCTCCGTTGCTGTTCCTTCCTCTCAGATGACTAAGGTGTTTCAGGTTGACATAAATCTAACCTGCACATGTATACAGTAACTTCCGGTGACACGAACACTACTCTGCAGCTATAAGCACTCTAGAAATAGCTAGGCACAAATTCTCTATGTTCAGTGAATTGTGTGGGTATTGTCTTCAGGAACAGGGATCTTTTTTTCAGATTGCAGAGAACAATCAGTAGTCTTGGCAATAACCTGGATTACTTGGGGATTTTTATGGGATACCTGTAGCCAATAACTGAGTTAGATGTAACCCTTTCCTGGAACTGAAAGCTTCAATGGTGACAACAGATATACAGTTGTGGCTCAGTCTCCTATGTGATTTATTTTATTTATATCAACTTCATATTTGTATGTACTTTAAGGAAAATTCTACTGTATTAAGTTTCTATATGACCACTAAAATGTCTCCTAGTTTTAAACATCACTCTCCGTATTTTCTTCCTTGAACATCTCTTATCTCACCCACCCAGTTTGATATTCTCACTCTAGTTTAAACCCATTCATCCTTAATTACATATTTTATTTCTCCTTCCCATGAAGATCCAGCACTCACTTCTTGTTACTTATTCTTAACAAATACTCTCTATCTATATGGAATATAGTTTGCTTACCCATTGGTAAGCAGTTTTATCCACATATAAAACTGCATGTCTGAATGCATTATGTAAGAGAAGATCTATTTTCAAGTAAACAAAAAATCACTAGATTAATAGATAAGAACACCTCAGACCAGAGAAAAGCGGGTCATTAGAAACTAAAGTGCAAATTAATCTAGTCCATTATCAGGAAGTAGAAGTAGACATGGTAATTTTCAGTTTCCTTTTTATTTTTGTTTTGTTTTGATTTTTGATAGACATAAATATTCAAGTCATTTTTAGAGACATATTCTGTGAAGAGGAAGAAAGCAGTCTCCAGACTTAAGAGAAAGCTATTGACATCAGGACTAATGAATGTGTGATGAATGTTAAAAGCACAACTAAGAGAACTCTCGAGAGCTCCATCCAGTTTTAGCCGATATTCTTATGTTTCATAGTGTCTTGAGAGATGGAAATACTTCTTTACCTTAGCAACAAGTCCCTTTACCCACTGATCCATCTCACTGCCAGAAGTCTTGATTCCTGAATGGAGTCACAGGGCAATACATTTCTCAAACCAGCAGGCAAGTATTTGTACAGAAGAGGAAGAAGAAAAAAGGGACAAACAAGAATGAACACAACTTTAGCTGTGTTCATTCTCTGAGCTCTTTATTCCAGGCAGGAACTCCTATAGATAAGATAAGAAGCAAAAAAAGAAAAAGAAAAAGAAAAAGAAAAAAAAAACAAACAGAAATATTCTTTTTCCCTTTTTATTTGTATATTTATTATTACAACTTAATCATTTTGTATCTCAGCTGTATACTCCTCCTTTGTCCCCTAATAATTCCACCCTCTGTCCCTCTTCTCCTCCCCTCCCCCTCCCCAAGTCTACTGATAGGGGAGGTCCTCCTCACTTTCCATCTGACCCTAGTCTATCAGGTCTCATCAGGACTGTCTGCATTGTCTTCTTCTGTGGCCTGGTAAGGCTGCCCCTCTCCTCAGGGGAAGGATATCAAAGAGCCAGCCATTGAGTTCATGTTATAGACCCTGTTCCCCTTACTAGGATACCCACTTGGTGACTGAGCTGCCATGGGCTACATCTGTGCAGGGGTTCTAGGTTATCTCCATGCATGGTCATTGGTTGGAGGATCAGTGTCAGAAAAGACACCTGTTCCTGTTTTTTAGGTTCTATTGCTCTCCTTGGAAATAGTACAGGGACCTACCACAGAAGGCCTCTGAAAGACTCTACCCAGCAGGGTTTCAAAGCAGATGCTGAGACTCATAGCCAAACTATGGGCAGAGTGCAGGGAATGTTATGAATGAAGGGGGAGGTGAAAGATCTGGAGGAGATCTTTCAAAAATTCAGGAGCTCCAGAATTTTTGAAGGACATAGAACAACTTTTCTTTTTATCTCTAAACTATATCAACTTGACTCTTCGTTATCTATTAATCAACAAGAGCCTAGTTTATTTAATTACTCCACAGGATATCTTATATATGGATTGTATGTTAATTAGATCTGGAAATGAAGAAATGCGTATGTTTCAGATGTTTTGGTAAATATGAAGATTTTAGAATATTAAAAATAAATCCTTGGAAAAACTAAAAGAAACTTGTTCTTTCAAGTACTTTGATGAATTTCTTGGAATTTTTATAATCATTAAATTTGATTCTTTAGATTGCTTTTGGTAGGATGGCCATTTTTTACTCTATTAATTCTAATAATTCATGAACATTGAAGTTCATTCATGTTCTGATATCTTCACTTTGTTTCTTAAATATCTTAACATTTTATGATACAAATTTTTGACTTGCTTGATAAGGGTAACCTGAGATATTTTGTAGTTTTTAAGACTATTGCCTCAAAAGGTGTTGGCTGTTCTTTTGTACATCGTGTTACTTTTGTTACTTAAAAGGCTAAGAGTGTTGTTTCTATGTTTTCTTTCTCAATATATTTGTATATGGGAAAGCTACTGATTTTGTGTTAGCATTGTATCCTCCCAGTTTCTTGAAAGTGTTTATGAACTGTAGACACTTCCCTGTCTAATTTTAAGGTCACTTATCCTTAGACCAAATGAATGCAAATGATTGTTATTAGAAAAAGAGTGCAGTCTTGACTTTAAGATTTCATTTCAAAATTAAAATCGACCTGTTGTACTGTTTTTCATGGGCGCCATTTAATTTTTTACTGTGAGATGCTTTATGCACATTTATAGAAATAAAAATTATATTACTTTTCTTTACAAATTTGTGTGTCATCCTTGCAGAGGGGTCATGCTAATCTCTGTATCGTTCCAATTTTAGTATATGTGCTGCCAAAGTGAGCACTATAGCTTTTCTTATATTGCTTTTTAGGACAAAGATGAAACACTTGTAATATTGGTGCAAAATTACAGTACAATTTATACACATTTTTGAAAAATGACTGAAAAATAATGTACTTAAATGACTGATGTATTAAGTTTAATAGAAACCAATGTATGTCCTAGCAAATCAAAACACAGCAATGCTTAGCCTCGCATCCTGAGCGTATCATTTTAGCTTTTTATGGTATCCAACCATGCTTGGGGAGACTGTCCTGCTTCAATGGCTGTAAAGGCCTGAATGATCATGGCTGTATCACTGCACTCAGGGTCAGCCGCTTTGGACCCAGAGAAGAGCATGTCTGATTGCATGCGGGTTGATGCCCCAGGTCCCGCCTCTGAGAAAAAGGTATCGGACTGGTCTGATGCTCTTTGGGTGGATGACACCTAAATGAACATCTGTACAAAGTCCCAATTTATTTCTAATATCAGAGATCAGACCTCTACTCTTGCCTGATGCGTCTAAAACAAAAAGGGGGAACTGTAGAGAGCTGCGGAATGCTATGCCTTAAAGATGGAGCTGGTTTTCGCCTTCCACCTTCCCGATGGTGAGTGCTCTCTGTCACGAACAACTCCACATTTGGCTAAGGCCGAGGATCTGGCTTGCTTCCATGTATGTGGACCTATCTGCATTGCCCCCGTGGCACGCCTGGGTTGGCTACCCAGAGGCTATTTAAGCTGTGGGCTGGCTTTCCCCGGGGTTCGAGGATTGTTCAATGTTCCTGAATAAACTGCATTGAAAAAAAAAAAAAAAAAAAAAAACAAAAAACCACAGCAATGCCTACTTCAAAGTATTAATAAAATACATGTTTGTTAATAGATGATATTATTTATTATGATAAAAAGACTGAGGATACATTAGTAAAGTGAAAATGGATTAATAACTGTGTATTTTCTATAACTAGTGTGCTTTCACATTCTCCAAAATTCAATGTGTTCTCTTGGTTGAACTTCACAAGGTGCTTTTTAGAATGAGCAAAATATGATTAAATCAAGGCACTGAAAAGAGTGCTTTAACGTGAGACTTGGAAACTCAAAGACTAGTGGTTCATGAACCATAAACTATCACCAGTGAGAATCGCTGGTGCAACTTAGTAAACTGATTCT
Organism: Meriones unguiculatus; assembly: GCF_030254825.1. Taxonomy (NCBI): domain Eukaryota; kingdom Metazoa; phylum Chordata; class Mammalia; order Rodentia; family Muridae; genus Meriones; species Meriones unguiculatus. The sequence continues at coordinate 91,098,210 of NC_083357.1, read as the reverse complement.
ACATATGAAAAGCATTCATAGCTCAGTATGTTTATTTTTATTTTTAGAAATGGTTTTAAATATAAGGAAGAAATGATCATATAGTCAATCATTGTATGTTAATTTCAACAAGTTCCAATTTTTTTATAATGTGTTTTGTATCTAGGAGCTCAACAACTGTGGTGGGGTGTTTTTATGCCTACGCCACAGTGATAATTATTCCCCTCACAATGTGTGGCACTTTTATCAAGGACTTTACAGCCAACTCAGTGCTACAGTTCCTTCATTAAAACTGTTAAGTGGAATTGTCAATACTTGTTTTATTGACAAAGGTTGCAAAGCTGCTATTTTTCACTTCTGAAAACTTGTCACAGTAAAAAGTCATCACCTGCTCAGATTTTTAAAATATGCATAAGTACGTTGGAATAATTCTACTCTAATTGCTATTCAAAAATACTGTTCTGGGAATCTTGTATGCTATATAGAAAAATAGAATTTAGCAAAAATGTATGAAAAGATAAAATATTCCTAGATTTCAGAAATAAATAAAATTTAAATAGGTGAATAAATGTCCTAGTTTTAGAATTATATATATATATATAAAGATATCAGGGATATGAAATGGCAGCAAGTGAGTTATTGATCAGCTATGTATATATATTTGATATATAAAAAACATATATATGTTATATATATGTGTGTGTAAACTACAAGAAAATATGACATGGATGTTAAATTTTCAACTCTCTTTGTAACTGTGCTATTTATTATTGGGAAACATCAGTGGGAAGATTGTGCAATCCTTGCCTTCAGGGCCAGTGACTGAAATTATGTCATGTGACAGTGATTCATTTAGCTGTAGAAGTAGCTTATTACAACAGCAACTTAAATGGTTAATATTTACAGCAGGCCTTTTACAAATACATTTGTAACGATAAATGTGTTTAGTCCTACTGCAACTTGATATGCCAAGACAGAATGATGTCCATGAGAGCCTATTCTGTGGAGAAAAAGAAGAGGACAGAAAAATAGTGGGGAAGTGAGTTAAGATGGAGAGACTGTGGGTAGAGGAGTGAGAGGAAGCTGTTTTCTGGATGTAAAATTAACTAATTAATTGATTACTATGCTAGTAATGAAAAAAATAAGATATTAGTGTAAGATCTTATTTCTAGAGTTCAGGCACTTTTGATCACATGATGAACAGGTTAAATACATTGCATACATCCCTAAATTATGGAAAAATCAGTATCAATTCTTTAATTAAAGAAAATTGTGTATCATGTATACAAATGTAACGTTTATGCTATAGATAACACAAAGGTAAAAAAGCTATATAATATGAAACCTATATAATCTTATCTTATACATCTTTTTAATTAGTAATGTAAAAGCAATTGAACAGAAAGAAGAGAAGAACATTAAAATATTTTGTGAGGAAAAGTTAATTAAGTAATTATTGTCTGTGCTGGGCAAAGCTGTCCATGATGACTACTGGGGTACATGTTTGTATTTGGGTTCTTATAAGCCTGAGGGAAAACTGTGGAACAAACCTAAAACATTTTGTAGTACTGGAAGACAGGATTAAAAATAACCTTAATGCTGAGCTTTAATTACAGATAAAAAAAACTTATAAAGAATAAATAAATTAATATTCTTGGAAGAATGTCAGTGTTTAAATTATGATTAAAGAATTTTTTTTGTAATTACAAAAAGTAAAACTGAGGGAAAGAACTAAACCAAAAGCTATAAAAATGGAGAATAGAATCACATTACATTGCTGTTTACATAATAAGACAGCAATAGCAAAGGATAACATTAAAGATGCTTAACTGAACCATAATACATGTTTTACGGACTGAATGTTAGACCGGAAATGATGCTCATGCAGAAATAATACATGTCCAAGAAATTATGGGACTGACAATGTGAAAATATCCCCATCCCTTGAATGTGGTTTAAAGAAACAGGCTAGGAAGGAGTTAAGACATAAAACTAGCTACTCCTGTTAAGACAGTGGGATCCAGCCACAGGCTACAGGGATTTCACTTCTCTGTCACCATGCATCCCTCACTTAGAGAAATACCAACACTGCAGAAGAAAGTACTTCTTCGTGATAAGCAATTCTGTCCTGTGATCATCTGTAATGAAAACTATTGAGGAAAGTTCAATGGGCTGTTTCTGTGAGAGTGCTACTTTAGAAATGTTTTTATGTTCTACTCCCAGATATTTTTGAGCTTTTCTAAAAGAAAGAGATCTAAAAGGACACAATTCAAGTTTAACAGAGCAGAAAAAGGTTGCATATTTTTAGGTCAGATCACTGTGCCTAAAAACAGTTTAATGTCTTTAATTAACTTACTTCTATATAATGGCCCCAGACTGGCATCCTGCTATGCCAAATGTCCGTACTTTTTGTAAGTTTTCAGCCATGTATTTTTAGGAAAACACACGTTAATTAACTTAATTACTGTTCAGTTCACATAGAAAAGAGGAAGAATTATTAATTAGAATCATTTATTAAGGCAGAGTGAATAAAGAAACATGGAATTAGAGTTAAGAAACTCCAATTTAATTTAAATAAATCTATAATCAAGTGTTTAATCTTGGTTGAGGTCATTATCTTCTCTAGGTTTCCCTGATAGGATTTAGGAAAGTGGAGATTCAAGACAGAATATGTGTTGGTACTCTTTATCCATGAGGAACTAGTCACACACATTGGGAAAGTTTTCTGGATTTGAGTTTCAAATCTAATATGGAAAGTTGTTGTAAAAATTATAATATTTGACTCATAGATTTGAAATAAGGGTCGGCATACACTGTCTAATAAATGATCACATTGTCTTATAGATTATAGGAGAGACTTGTTTTTATTAAGTTATATCAATCTTCAGAATTTTTTTTCTATAAGCATCTATGGAGTGCTTAGTTTTATTTTTATGATAATAACAAAATCATGAGAATGCCCATTTGGGAAGCCTATTCTGAGTGCCAGTAAATTACAGAGGAAGACATTTATTTATTTATTTTAATTTAAAGAAGTTGATTAATGAATATGTAACACTATAAAATTCACAGCTTTAAAATATTAACCAACATAAATCATAACAGAATCATGAGAAAGTCTTATTCCAATACACATAGCAGTGTCTATCGGGTCATTATTTTTTTCCATAATTTTATTTTTCTCATTAGTTACATTTTGTTAATTCTGTATCCCAGCTGTATCCCTCATTCCCTCCCCAATCCCACCCTCCCTCCCTCATCTCCTCCCTGCCCCTTTCCAAGTCCACTAATAGGGGAGGACCTCCTCCCCTTTCATATGACTCGCTTTTGTCAGGTATTTTCCGGACTGGCTGCAAAGTCCTCCTCTGTGGCTTAACAGTATTGCTCCTCCCTTGGGAGGTGGGGAGGTCAAAGAGCCAGTCATTGAGTTCCTGTTAGAAATAGTCCTTGTTCCCCTTACTATGGGAAACCAATTGATTACTGAGCTATCACTGGTCACATCTGAGCAGAGGTTCTAGATTTTATCCTCTCATGGACTTTGGTTGAGTGTCCATCTCAGAAAAGACCCTGTGCCCAGATACGTTCGGTCCTTGTGGAGCTCCTATCCTTTCCACATCAAACTCCCCTTCTTTGATATGATTCCCTGCACTCTGCCGAAGGTTTGGTTGTGAGTCTTAGTATCTATTTTGGAGCACTGCTAGGTAGAGTCTTTCAGATGCTTTCTGCGGTAGACTCCTGTCATACGTTCAATGCATAGCCCATTTGTCTTTCTAAATGAGGATTGATCATCATACCCCATGTCTGCTTTCTTGATTATCTTCTTTAGGTGTATAGATTTCATTATATTTATCCTATCTTTTAGGTCTATATAAGTGAGTATATTCCATGTTTGTCTTTCTCCTTCTGGGATACTTCACTCAGAATGATCTTTTCTAGATCCCACCATTTGCCTGCAAATTTCATGATTTCCTCCTTTTTGATTGCTGAGTAGTATTCCATTGTGTAGAAATACCACAATTTCTGTATCCATTCCTCCGTTAATGGACATCTGGGTTGTTTCCAGGTTCTGGCTATTACAAATAAAGCTGCTACAAACATGGTTGAGCAAATGTCCTTTTTGTGTACTTGAGCAAATTTTGGGTATATGCCTAGCAGTGGTATAGCTGGGTCTTGAGGAAGCACTATTCCTAATTGTCTGAGAAAGCGCCAGATTGACTTCCAAAGTGGTTGTACCAGATTACATTCCCACCAGCAATGGAGGAGGGTTCCCTTTTCTCCACAACCTCTCCAACATGTGTTGTCATATGTGTTTTTCAACTTGGCCATTCTGATGGGTGTAAGGTGAAATCTTAGGGTCGTTTTGATTTGCATTTCCCTAATGGCCAATGACGTTGAGCATTTCTTTAAATGTTTCTCTGCCATTCTATATTCCTCTACAGAGAATTCTCTGTTTAAAGCTCCGTTCCCCATTTTTTAATTGGATTACTTGGTTTGCTGCTTTTCAGCTTCTTTAGTTCTTTATGTATACTGGATATTAGCCCTCTGTCAGATAAAGGGTTGGTGAAGATTCTTTCCCAATCTGTAGGCAGTCGTTTTGTTTTGATGACGGTGTCCTTTGCTTTACAGAACCGTTTCAGTTTCATGAGGTCCCATTTATTGATTGTTGCTCTTAGAGCCTGTGCTGTTGGAGTTCTGTTCAGGAAGTTGTCTCCTGTGCCAATGAGTTCTAGGCTGTTCCCCACTTTTTCTTCTAACAGATTTAGCGTATCTGGTTTTATGTTGAGGTCTTTGATCCACTTGGACTTTAGTTTTGTGCAGGGTGATAAATATGGATCTATTTTCATTTTTCTGCATGTAGACATCCAATTAGACCAGCACAATCTATTGAAGATGCTATCTTTTTTCCATTGAATGGTTTTGGCTGCTTTGTCAAAAATTGAGTATTCATAGGTACGTGGGTTTATTTCTGGGTCTTCAATTTGTTTCCATTGATCCTCCTTTCTGTTTTGATGCCAATACCATGCAGTTTTTATTACTATTGCTCTGTAGTACAGCATGAGATCAGGAATGGAGATACCTCCAGATGATCTGTTGTTGTATAGGGTTGTTTTGGAGATTCTAGGTTTTTTGTTTCTCCATATGAAGCTGAGAGTCTTTTTTTCAAGGTCTGAAAAGAATTGAGTTGGTATTTTGATGGGAATTGCATTGAATCTGTAGATTGCTTTTGGCAGGATGGCCATTTTCACAATGTTAATCCTACCAATCCATGAGCACAGGAGATCTTTCCATCTTCTGAGATCTTCTTCAATTTCTTTCTTCAGAGACTTGAAGTTTTTCTCAAACAGGTCTTTCACTTGCTTGGTTAGTGTCACCCCAAGGTACTTTATGTTATTAGTGGCTATTGTGAAGGGTGTTGTTTCCCTAATTTCTTTCTCGGCCCTTTTGTCTTTGGTATACAGGAGGGCTTCTGATTTTTTGAGTTGATTTTGTATCCAGCCACTTTTCTGAAGGTGTTTATCAGCTGAAGGAGTTCTCTGGTTGAATTTTTGGGGTCACTCATGTATACTATCATATCATCTGCAAATAGTGACACTTTGACCTCTGAGGAAGACATTTATGACGTTCCAGCATCTGAGAGACAATCTAGATTTTTATCATTTCTGGATTAATAAAATAAGAAAAACAAAAACAAACTACCAAAGTATAGTTTTGATATTGATATAAAAATGTTTCAAAGATTCTATTTTTCAGAGACTATTAAATGGTAAAGTGGTCAAAGAGCCAGCCACTGATTTCATGTCAAAGACAGTCCTTGTTCCCATTCAATGGCTGGCTCTTTGATCACCTCTCCATGATAGGGGAGCAGTCTTGCCAGGCCACAAAGGAAGACAATGCAGCCAGTACTGATATGAACTGATAGGCTAGGGTAAAAGGGAAGGAGAGGAAGACCTCCTCTATCAGTGGACTTGGGGAGGGGCATGGAAGGAGATGTGTGAGGGAGAGTGGTATTGGGAGGGGATGAGGGAGGAGGGTACTGCAGGGATACAAAGTGAATAAATTGTAATTTATAAAAATATAAATAAATTTTTTTTTCAATGCAGTTTATTCAGGAACATTGAACAATCCTCGGACCCCGGGGAAAGCCAGCCCACAGCTTAAATAGCCTCTGGGTAGCCAAACCCAGCGTGCCATGTGGGCAATGGAGATAGGTCCACATACATGGAAGCAAGCCAGATCCTCGGCCTTAGCCAAATGTGAAGTTGTTCGTGACAGAGAGCACTCACCATCGGGAAGGTGGAAGGCGGAAACCAGCTCCATCTTTAAGGCATAGCATTCCGCAGCTCTCTACAGTTCCCCCTTTTTGTTTTAGACGCATCAGGCAAGAGTAGAGGTCTGATCTCTGATATTAGAAATAAATTGGGACTTTGTACAGATGTTCATTTAGGTGTCATCCACCCAAAGAGCATCAGACCAGTCCGATACCTTTTTCTCAGAGGCGGGACCTGGGGCATCAACCCGCATGCAATCAGACATGCTCTTCTCTGGGTCCAGAGCGGCTGACCCTGAGTGCAGTGCTTAGCCTCGCATCCTAAGCGTATCATTTTAGCTTTTTATGGTATAATATTTCCTATAAGCCCACACCTGTTTGTCTATATTCCCCATTTTTATTCATTATTAGCCAGATAGAGCCAAGTAATTGTGGTAATGATATTTGCTTTTTTGCCCAATGCTGGAATGCTAGTAAATTTAGGTATGCCCTGGTTACTCGCATGCCTCACTGGGTGCCTGTGCCCATTGATGCCCCTCACGCTATGACTCTCTTCAGACAGAAAAGGGATCTTGGAACTACAGCCACCATTGTTACTACCATCTCATTGACGGCTGTTGGAGCTACCACCAGGGCATTAGCCATGAGTCATAATGGGCAGACTGCTCAGACCCTGAATAATCATTTAGCCAATGTAGCTCATGCCTTAGTTGTACATAAAGGAATTAATGCTCAACTAAAAGGAAGCTTGATGGTGTTCAATCAGAGGATTGACCTCTTGCAGGAGCAAATTGATACCCTATGGCAAATCGCTCAACCTGGCTGTCAATGAAAGAATGCTGGACTTTGTGTCACTAGCATACAACATGAGAATTGTTCCTGTGCTGCAAATCTGTCTAAACAATTGTCGAGCTATATTTTAGGTAATTGGACTGGAGAATTCGATACTACAATGGAGCAGCTGAGAGTGGCCATTGTCACAGTAAATTCTACCGGAGTGGACGCAGGACTAGCCACAGGGTTAAAAATATAAATAAATTTTATAAGAGAACAAAAAAAATGGTAAAATGGTTTTGACCGATATCTTTTGAACAATGTCCAGGAACCTGGCTGAGAACTTTTGGATGACTGAACAATTCATGCTATACCCTGTCCTTCTAAGGTGATGACATCTATGTACAGCAGCATTCCTTCCTTCTTCCTTCTTTCTTTTTTCCTTCCTTCTGTCTTCTGTCTCTCCATCTCTTCCTCCCTTTTATCCTCCTTCCCTTCTTCTCTTCTTCCTTCCCTCCTTCTTTCATTTCCTCCTTTTTTTCTTTCTCCTCTACCTCCTACCTTCCTTTTTTTTCTTTTTTTATCCTATGTTTGCTTTCTCTTTGAGACAAGTCTTGTAGCTGAGCTGGATTCAAATTACTTATGGACACCAGACTTGTCTTAAAGTAATTCTACTATCTCTAAATTTCAAATGCTGAGATTGTAGATGTATACTACCACAGCTTGGCTTTTAGAATGCAATATTACTACGATTACAAGCTGTGAACACTAGAATCTGAACAGGACAACACATCTGGAAAATCTCAAAAGAAAGAAAGGAAGAGAGGAAGTTGGTAGAATTTTAACATTTTTTATTATTTCTTATATTTTTATTATTATTATATATCACAGTTACTCACTTTGTATCCTCACTGTAGCCTCCCTCATCTCTTCTCAGTCCCACCATACCTTGCTCTTCTTCCCCCATGACCCTCCCATAGACCACTGATAGAGGAGGTCCTTCTCCCCTACTACCCTAGCTTATCAGGTCTCATCAGGACTGGCTGGATCCTCTTCATCTGTGGTCTGGCAAGGCTGAACTCCACAGGGAATTGCTGATCAAAGGGCCTGCCACTGAGCTCATGTCAGAGACAGCCCCTGCCCCCCATTCTATGGAACCCACTTGGAAACTAAGCAGGGGGTCTAGGATCTCTCCATGCAGGGTCCTTAGTTGATTCATCAGTCTCTGCAGGAACCCTGAACCAAGTTTCTTTCTTTGTTTTTCTTTCTTTCTTTGTTTAGTTTCTTTCTTCGTTTCTTTCTTTGTTTCTTTGTTTCTTTGTTTGTTTCTTTGTTTGTTTGTTTCTTTCTTTCTTTCTTTCTTTCTTTCTTTCTTTCTTTCTTTTCTCCTTTGGTCTCCTTGTGGAGGTCCTATCCCCTCTAGGTCTTTATATCTTCCCCTTCTTCCATTAGATTCCCTGCACTCTGACCAAAGTTTGGCTATAAGTCTCAGCATGTATTTCAATATCCTACTGTGTAGATTCTTTCATAGGCCCTCTGTTGTAAGTTCTTGCCTTATTCCCTGTTTTCTCCCACTTCTGATGTCTGTAGTGTTTGCCCTTCTGAATGAGGATTAAGTCTCTTCCCTAAGGTCCTGCTTGTTGTTTAGCTTCTTTAGTACTACTAAACGTTTTAGTATGTTTATCCTATAATACATGGCTAATATCCACTTACAAGTGAGTATATATCATATTTGTCTTTCTGCTTCTGGGATCCCTGACTCAAGATGATCATTTCTAGTTCCTTCTATTAGCCTGCAAATTTCATGATTTCCTTGTTTTCAATTGTGGTGTACTATTACATTGTGTAAATGTACCACAATTCCTATATCCACTTTTCAGTTGAGGGACATCTAAGTTGTTTCCAGCTTCTGGCTATTACAAATAAGCTGTTATTAATTGCATTTTATGTGGAAGAGTGTTTGGCCTGCATATGTAAATGTTTGCCCCCTACATGTTTAATACACATGGAGATCACAAAAGATTATTCCATCCCCTGGAACTTGTGTTATAAGTGTTTATGAGACAACATTTGGATGTTGGAAAAGGAACCTAGGAATTCTTCAAAAGTAAATAAATGCTCCTAACTGCTGAGACATGTCTCTAGCCACCTGAGATCAGTCTCAGTCATCTTTGTCTATTACAAGTCTGGAAACTGGATGGGAATAGCTACGAAATTCACATTATTCAAGAATACCAATAGAGAACTTATACATACCTCTCTGTCCACAGACATAAGTTTGGCTTTCCAAATCATGATTGTTATTTTTCTGTATTGAGGAAGAGAATCTGAGAGTGAGATACATTTTACCTATCACACAATATACTCCTGTTCTCCTTCTTAGATCAAAGGGGGCAAAAGGAACCATCTCTTCAAGGATATTGAAATAGGACACACATTCTACCTTGTAATGGTTAAGAGAAGGTTATACAAGGTTTAACAGTAACATAGATTTGGAGAAAATATGCTTTATCCACTTGGCTCTTTCCCAGGCTTAAGAGTTTATACACAGATGATTCTTTGATTAATTGCCAACTTTTGAAGTTTTAATTCTGTGAAACATTCTACCTTCCTCCTAGGCTGTTTTTCACACTAATTATTCAATATGTTGAAAAATAATATTAATAACCCCTAAAATTAGATTATTCTCTAGAATGACCATCCTTTAACGAGAAAAAGAACACACTTTTCTTACATACATAGGATAAATGACATATTTAAAAAAGATTTGACTTTCATTTGATGTATATATGTGAAAGGATATTTATGCACACAATGTGTATGCAGCAACTGTTGGAGTCAGAAAAGGGTGTCAGATCCCCTGAAACTGGAGTTATTGGCCTGTGTTTGCTAGTGACAATACTCTGGGTCTTAGTAAAAGCCATAAGCACTCTTTATTTTACATCTCCATCTACATCTCCATCCCCCTTAATGAGAATCTTTACATTTATTATGTGTTCATTAGTCAGATACTTACAAATCTTATTTTTAATTCTTCCAAACATGGCATTTATTCGTCCATGTTTAGTGCAATTGCACACTTACATTGCATATTATGGAGCTTAATACGTAATCATTCCATTAAACAAGATTTTAATCACTAGCATTCAATTAATTTTCTATCTTGCAAAAGTAATAGGCCTAAATTTCTGTGAAAAAAAAATATATATCAACCATTGATTCAAAGACTTTGACTATTTCAGTTTACAGAGTAAATTTAGAATTCCTTTCCTCACAGTGCTTTTGTTGAGAAGATTGTGTCTAACCTTGTAAGTTCTATTATTAATATATGACGGAAATGATTATATGAATGGGCATTTGGGGACAGATAAAACCACAGAACGAGAGAAAATACAAGCAATAGCCTGAGGCTCCTACAGAATCAAATTTAGTCCTGTTGATGTTTTAAGACTGCATTGACGTTGACCTTGAGTTGAAAGAGAAGCTACTCTCAGAGCAACAAAATCAAGGCTAGATGGAGCCCAGCTGACAAGAGCTCTAAAATCCACTCAGTTAACCTTACACAGATTATAGCCGTACCTGTTCTGCTTCATCTGTTTGCCTGTGCTTTGGGCTTTGATAACCTAACCCATTTCAAACTTTCCCCTTCTTATTGTAACCTATATGAATTCTCCCCTTGTTTTCCTTTTACTAAACCCAGCCAATAGTTTCTGAATTTTTTTAAACTTCAAAGCCTTTGTTGTTAGAGCTGTGGATCCAAGCCAGGACCTTGGATACAGTAAACAAGCATGCTGCAGCTGAACAACACTTCTCCTTTCATCAGAAACGCTTTAGACTTGGAAGGCCCATTCATACACACATGTTTTCCTTTCCTTTCTTTAACTCCCAGAAGCATATTAACTTACTAATAAGATTTTTTTTAAATAGCATATACACATGCTGAGTTGACAAATGAAATAATACAGATAAAGGAAAGTAAAAATTTAATTAAATTCCGCCATACCTGTTTAATTCTGTTCCTTAGAACTAACATTCTTCTACTTCTTCTCCATTCCTGTGAGAGCAGCAAAAGATAGAACTTCTTAAGCGCACACCTGAAAAGATTTGTTATGGGGAGGTGGTCTCTTCTAATCACCTGTTTTAATTCCCAAATAAAGGAGACAGGGACCTATAGATTTTTTTAAATAAACTTTAAGGCACTACAGCAGTGCAGATATGATCTATTCAACCCCTCTATGCTAGTGAGGCTACTTCCCAGCCACAGGTCACAAATTACTTGCCATTTTGGTACTGCCTGATCTACTTCTGCTCCATCATGTCAGTCCTCATGGCCACATCCTTTCTCTACTTCTTCTTTGTTCTCTTTCTTCTCTATCTCGTGGTTCCCACCTGAGACTCCTCACAGGATTGCAATTCCAGTCTTTCTGTCTCTTTTGCCCAGTCATTGGCTCTTTAGCTTCTTTGTTAGCCAATAAGAGATACTGGAGAGCAATGTTTAAAACAATTGATCAATGAACGTGATAAATGTTTATGTCCAGACTGCAACCAGATCTCATAGAATTCAACTTTTAAATATACAGTCCCAGCACATAAGTACAGATACAGTATAACATTAAGAAAAAAGACTGAAAAATATTACTGTTAGGTGTTGAGAAGAATGGTGATACAGAAAAAAATAACCCATGCATCCTAAAAGAGAATCAAAAGGTAATCGGGTTTGCTTTCTTTTATTTCTTTTCTATCACAGATTTTTTATTAATTTGGTTGGGGGATATGTAGGGTATATGCACATTAAAAGCTCTCCACAACTTAATGTAAGACTCTATTGCTAAAGACAACACCCACATATCTCATTAAATACAAAGAAGTTGAGATGATACATAACTAGAGTCTTCAGCCTTGTTGAGTAGCATACCTATGAAAGGTACTTTCATACTACCAAAGGAAGAAGGTTACCTCTAATCCAGCTTAAATGAATGTAATCTACACTGGAGACCTCCTTACATGGTGTGAGAGTGGATATTGCCACATAAGTTGTGGGAGTAACCAACCAGTCTCTGATTATATTTAAGACCCATTCAGATAAATGGAATCCATGTCTGACAATGCTCACATGGCCAAACAAGAGAACAGTATGGTATAGATGTAGAGGAAATCAAATACTATTGTTCTGCTAAAAGAGAATACCAATAAAATGACCTCTAATAACATTGTACTATTGCCATAATTACTGTCCTTCTCAGCCACCATTAGAGAGGCCCACTATTGCAGCAGATAGGAACTAGCACATAGATCTACCACTAGGCTATGTGTAGACAGTAAGACTTTGGAACACTTGCTCCTAACTGGGTATCTTCATCAAACCACTACTATCAGGAAACTCTGCAGACAAGGAAGCAGAAAGCATTTAAGAGCCAATGGGGATGAAAGACAGAAAGGAAACAAGACCTTGTAGACACGACTTACACACATATGAACTCACAGAGACTATGGCAGCCTTTGCAGTACCTCTTAGGAACCTGACAGGTTCCAGCACTGAGAGGAGGAAGTAGATATGATCTCCTATTCTTAGGCAAGGAGCTATGTCTAATCAACAACTGCTCAGAAAGGAAAAATCAGTTTTCTCCAGTGAAGTCTCAATGGCTACTGTACTTCCTGGTAGAACCTAGACAAGCAGTAGATAGTCAACACAGAATGAACTCAATGGTGTCTTGGTAGAGTCTTGTCTCACATTGTTTTGTGTTGATACATTCTAATATTTGGAATTTTGCTGGTATAATTTTATATATATCCCTCTTCTGTTTTCTGATTTTGTGCTTTGGTGGTGTGCATGTGTTTCTTTGTTTCTTGCACTTTTTTGCTGTTTATTTTCATTTTTTTAAAAATTGGGTTTGTTTTTATTTGTCATTATTGCTGCTGCTGTTGTTTTAATGGGACATCTTTTATTTTATTTTTTCTAAAGTAATAGAGAACGCCTGAAATTGGAGAGGTTTATCTGAGAAATGGAAAAAAAAAAAACAAAAAAAAAAAAACAAGATGGGTATTGTATAAGTTTTCAACTATAAGAAAAGTATTTGATGATGAAAGTGAAAAACCCTAAAGCTGAAGCCCCATAGCTTCAGAATAGCCATTCTAATTGTGTAGAAGTTCACTGAGGTGTGTAGAACTGGGGACTAAACAAGTGTTTATTTAAGTGGTTACCTGGTTACATTTATCTGGCTCTGTGCTCTTTTGACTTGTGAGTTCATTACAATAGGTAAAAAATAATAATATTTCTTTGAATGAAGAGTATAATTAGTACTTTATAAACAAGACACAATGAAAAAATTAATCTAAGAATGAGATCATCACTATGGTAAACTGTATCATAAAATGTCACCTTTAAGGAAAAGAATATTCCAGGATTCACAGAATAGAGTAGACCCCAGATCAAGTCCTTCCTCCTCTATATCAACACACATAGAGGCTTGATTAAGAAACTCTGTAAAGCACCATGACTAAAATTTTTACTTTTGCAGTTAAAAAATTAACCTCTTTTCACACAGTAATATCAACATCGTGGCAAACCTCACTGAGAGTATAGCTTGCATAAAAGCAATTGTGATAGGACTGTAGATAACACACTATGTTATTTTACATTATGAAATATATAACTGCTTTTTTTCTATCAATTAGTTCTCTGTCACGCACAAAATTAATGTTTTCTTTCTTGTGCAATTTGCATCATTTGAAGAGAAGTAAAAAGTTTAAGGATAAATAAACATTAAACTACCTTAATTTATTTGCAACTCATACCATGTAATTTTCACAATAGGACATGAAATATATTATTGTTTATATTACTAATTGACATGAAATTTGTTTATATAAAACAATAGATTGTGACCTTAAAAAAAATAGATATCTTTTCTTGGTCTGTTCTTTCTCAGTCTGTCCTCTCCCATTATTTTTTTTCCTTTAGACTGTACAGTAATAATTGCAGAATATATTTAGAACTTTCATGATGAAGTTTTTTTTTTAAAGAAAAAGTGAATACCAATTAAAAACTTCTCTCAATGTTTTTTTTTCCTCAATTGCTACTGTAATTCTGTGATTCTTAATTTTGTGCTGATTTTCTCTTTCTAAAGATCTCTTTTATAGATCACTGGTTCTGCTCTTTTGTTATTTTTTTTTCCTTGCAAAGGTCATTAGTAAAGCCCCTCCATCCCACTCTACAATTTTTACATATTTTATATTTCCTGGAATTATTAAGTGCACTCCCTAGTTAATTATAGTTGGTTGATTTTTACTATTTTTCCTTTATCACTTAACTACCTCTTTGAAAAAATGAATAATAAAAATATGTACTGATTGACTATTATCACTCTGATATTGCTTTTTTTATTTTTAGTGTTAATTCCATATTTGAACCCCAATGAGAGGAGCTATTTTTCCATTTAATTAAAATAAAAAATTAATATCATTACCCAAAGTTAGTAATTAGTAGACCAAATGGATATTTAAGCAGGCAGCTGAATTTACATACTTTGTTTAACTTTGCTGTGCTATTTCTTCTACAAAGTTTGCCAGCTCTTTATCATTCAGTATGTTAGTAAATGTAACTTAAAATGTACCTCATTATAGTTAAAGTAAAAAAAAAATAGTAGACAAATCTTTAAAATAATCATCAAATCTAAATATTTGTAGAGCCGCTAAAATAGCAAATGATGGGCTTAAATGAAGCCCATATTGTTTTGGGAGTCATTTGGACAACTCTAACCCAATGAAAAGGAGATTTTTTGTGTCTATCTGATACTGTGGAATTGATAGTCTATGGTTCCTGTGCAGAACGTTTCCAAAGTCACTTAACTTCTCTTATATATTCACACATATACACTTACATATATTATGTATGCTTTTAGGTAAACAAAATTATGTGATTCTTTGAGGTTTTATCAAACATTCTTTGTATATGTAGCCTTTGCTCTTCTTCTATATTGACCTTCTTCCCTATATGAAGCCCTTTCCTTATCATTCCCTTTCTCACTTTATATCACCAACTTGGTAAGATTAATATTGTAAAAAATGATCATCCTATCAAAAGCAATTTACAAATTCAGAGCAATTCCAATCAAAATACCCACAATCTATTTCACAATAATAGAAAAAAAAAATATAGGTTAAAATTCATATGGATCAGAAGAGAACCCCCCAAAATGTAAAACACAAAAAAAATCATTTTGAGCAAAAGAAGAAAAGGTGGGTGATTGTTGTTTCAGATGTCTGAATATATTAAAACTATATTAATAAAATCAATAGATAATTTCATAATAACACACCTATATGCCAATTGAAATAATAGAAGTCCCAACATGAGTACTCATAGCTACAACCATTTAATATTTGAGAAAGAGGTCAAAGACACAAATCAGAAATAAGACATCATTTTTAATGGATGGTGATGGGAAAACTGGATGTCTACATATATAATACTGAAATTAGATACATATCTATCACCCTGTACAAAGTCATATCCATGTGGACCAAATTACTCAATTTGAAATTTAAAACAATAAAAGTGTTAGAATAAAACATGGACAGCATCATTCAAAATATTTTAATTACATTTTTATTTTTTTATATTAATTACAGATTATTTGCTTTGTATCCCAGCTGTAGCTACCTCATTCCTCCCCAATCCCACCTTCCCTCTCTCATCTCCTCCCATGCTTCTCCCTCAGACCAATGACAGGGGAATTCCTCCTCCCCTTTCATCTGACCCTAGCCTATCAGGACTGATCAGGACTGGTTGCATTGTCCTCCTCTGTGGACTGGCAAGGCTGCTCCACCTCAGGGGGAAGTGATCAAAGAGCCAGCCATTGAGTTCATGTAAGAGACAGTCCCTTTTCCCCTTACTAGGGTACCCACTTGATCTTCCAAGGGCTATATCTGAGCAGAGGTTCTAGGTTATATCCATGAACAGTCCTTGGTTGGAGTATCAGTCTCAGAAAAGACCCCTATGCCCAGATATTTTGGTTCTGTTGTTCTCCTTCTGGAGCTCCTGTCCCCTCCAGGTCTTTCCACATCTCCATTCTTTCATAAGTTTGGTTATGAGTCTCAGCATCTGCTTTGATACACTGCTGGATAGAGTTTTTTTAGAGGTCCTTTGTGGTAGGTTCCTGTCCTGTTGCCTATTTTCTCCTTCTTCCAATGTCCATCTCATTTGTCTTCTGAGTGATGATTGATCATCTTATCTGGGGTCCACCTGCTTGCTTAGCTTCTTTAGGAATAAAGATTTTAGTATGTTTATCCTATATTAATGTCTTATATCCCCTCATATGAGTATATACCATGTTTGTCTTTCTGCTTCTGGGATACTTTATTCAGGGTGATTTTTTTTTTCTAGATCCCACCATTTGCCAGCAAATTTCATGATTTCCTTGATTTTAATTGCTGAGTAGTATTCCATTGTGTAAATGTACCTCAATTTCTGTATCCATTTCTCAGTTGAGGGACTTTTTTTTTTTTTTTTTTCCAGTTTCTGGCTGTTGTGAATAAATCTGCTACGAAAATGGTTGGGCAAATGTCCTTGTTATATACTTGAGCATGTTTTGGATACAGGCCTAGGAGTGGCATAGCTGGATCTTGAGAAAGTGCTGTGTTCCAACATCACCCCAGCACATCTTGCATTCAGGACATACTGTAGATCAAAGATTTCAAGATGGTCTGATGTACCAGTGCTCCTGCTGGGAGCCTTGCATAGTACAGAATGTGTTCAGATGGAGAGCATACTCAGAGAGACAGCTGAACTGGGGAGAATTTGGTGGCTGACGTAGAAACACGGTGCAATGGAAACTCCCAGACATCTACAAGAATGGCACCTAGTGAAGTCCCTAGTAATGAGCAATATGGAGTCCGAACAGACCATCTTCTGTGTTCTAACTTTTGTCGCCAGAAGCAGACCATCCTGTCATGACAGAATGTGCCCTAAAAACTGTATGTTGTTTCAGTTATATTTTTTCCTGTAGTACTGATAAATATCAAGTATAATCAAATTAAAATATTTTCAAAAAAGAAAATACTTTTCTCTTTCAAATTTAAGAAGTTATTTTCCCCCATAATGCCATTTATTTTAAATCTCTGAGTTGGCCTTTGGGCATCATGGATGCTCCATGAGATCTCTTTTGTTCTTTTTTACATCTTCAGACTCAAAGACAGAGGTCAGCAAGGGTATCAGTACAAATGTGTGACTAGGTTTTTTCCATATGGCCTTTATTTATTTATAGTAAACTACATACAGTGCGAACAGTTGTGAAACAATCAGGAGAGCTATATGTAAATGTTACATTCAACTTGTTAAGACCAGCCAGGCACCGTGGTGCGCACCTATAATCCCAGCACTCGGGCAGACAGATCTCTGTGAATTTGAGGCCAGCCTGGTCGACAAAGTAAGTTTAGAAGAGCCAAAGCTACAGAGAGAAACTCTGTCTTGAGCCCAGCCCCCCCCCAAATGTTCAGCTCATTTGTATTTGCCAAACTTGAAGGAAATACTTTATCTATCTCATAAGGTGAGTCTAAAATTTTGTACTTAAATAATTCTCTATCTTGTATTTATCCACTTAAAAAAACATATTTCTAGACCTTAAAACATATTCTTAAATCCTAACCATCTTAAGTCTAACTGTGAAACTGTACTATCTAGTCTTCAACCCCATCAGAGACTTGAGAAGAAAAAAACTTATTACTTAAATATAAAGTTCAGGAAAACACCTTCCAAAACTAAGAGATGAGAGAGAGAGTTTACTGTCTGGTCAGTCACACATTCCATCCATAATGCTAGGGCATCATGTGTTTTTTAATGAAAATCATAACCAATTTTGTATGCTATTTAGTGTAACATAACCGAATAAATATTGAAATATAAGAAAAGATAAAAAAATACCGTCCAATAAGGGAAGGGCCTAGTGACAAAAATAAGAACTCTTTAATGTCTGTTTGGATTGCCTGTGCATGTTCATTTTGATGGATGAAGCTCTACAACAATAAAATAAGGAGGTAAGTGAAAAAATATTTGCTAGTATGTTGCATGCTAAACCTTGTACATTAAAACCATATACTCACATGGAGAAATGTAGAAAGTTACACAAAATCACCTTTGTTGATTTGTGTATGAGTTCAAATTTTTTTCATCATACGGTTTGGTTTTTTGGCACAGATTTAAAAGTTCAAATGAAGTATAATCATAGCTCCACTACATACCAGCTCTGTAGATGTAAAGAAATAATTTTGATCTTCAATTTTCTTATCTAAAAATACATCATGCAGCACTGTTATGAGAAGAATTTAAGCACTAAAATGATGTACAAATTCTTTGGTTATGGAATGGAAAATCCATGATTATTTGTGAGAAATAATTCATTTCAGCATTATGGAGACTCTTAGAAATAAGCAAACATACACGTTTGTATGATTAATTCTCTAGGACACCATTCAATGCTGAAAATAAATTAATCATAGTTAATTCACTATACGGCAAACATCAGTATTGGAAAGTATTCATTAAGTATGATTTTCAGTCATGGTTTCCTATATATAAAGTTTTATAAAAACTCCTAATATTTCCTTCATTACTATACTCCATAGATGTGTGAAGGAAAAAAAAATTATTTCTTTGATATTGTATCAGTATCTTTGTAACATGAAAAATCACTGTACTTTCTTCAGAAATGTTTTCTTAAAACTTCTTTTACCTAAAAAAACAAAACAAACAAACAAACAAAAATTTACCAACTCAGCTGTTCCTGTCCCAATAAATAGACACATAATATACTAACCAAAAGAGAAAGACTGTTTTACTTTGATATCACCTTCTTTTCCATATCGGGTATGTTTGTGTTAACTGAGGCAAACAGCACATGGTTGAAATAAGTGAATAAGTGCGTTGTTGTTTTTTTTTTCCACAATTCTTAACGAAGCTTCACCTGATTCATTGATTTTTACCCAATAAATAATTGAGTGGGGTCTATATACCACTCTTAATTTTCTCCACTAACTAAAATGACTTTAAATAAAATGACAAGATATATATATTCCAGAATTTCCTGGTTCTAGCAATTTTAGAATTTTATATCAGTGAATTTGTGAGATATGTGTCATAAGTTTTGTGAAGCATTCCCCTTCAGTGTTCTTTGCAGAGCGTTTCTTTTGTCCTGACTTTTACAGCATGTGGTTTTATTTATGCAACAACTAGGAACTGTGTTTGCTAAGTGTATTTACCAAATGTGATGACTGTATAATTCGAAGCATCTGATGCAAATAAAAAACATTACCCATCTAGTATAAAGATTTTATTTGTCTGAACACAGACCCACGCACATACGTGCGTGCATGCACACACACACACACACACATGCGTGCCCACAATGATATAAAGGCATGCAACTGCTTTTAAAATAATTTTATGTTTTATGTAACTACTTAAACAAACATATCATTTTAATTCACTTTAGGCAATATTGCATACAGACATAAACTAGTCATTTTGCTCCTCAAAAATCTTTATTTTTAGAACAGAATGCGTGAGCAGGAAATGGCTTAGAAAATTAAGTATAGTCCAGTATGCCAAAACACAGATTCTCAAAAATCTTAAGCTATTTCCAAAAAGACATTGAAGAGTAGCATAATATCCTGAAGCTTACTTTGGGTCTTGCCTCACCAATTTACTTTCTTTTCACACTGAACTCAAGGCATATTGAGAAACAAACTGATTTGAACCATGACCCACTCTTTCTTCCCTGTACTCTGAATGTATTACGAAAAATAAAAAGACAAATATGTAGTGGCATGTCTTGGTCCTGCCTGTTATTTGCAGTGTCCTGAGGAAATCAGCTAACTTCATGCCCTCCCACCCCCACCCCATGCCTTGGAATCAAAGGAAATTATGAAGTCCAGATTCCCTGTCTCACAGAGCTTAAAGCAAGCCCAGCTTACATATTTCAAACAGTTCTCACACTTTAAAGAGCAAGTGATTATGGTGTTTATCCAATTAGCTAACATCTGCAAACTATTATTTATCTAGACCCATGGAAAAGAAGGTTATTTTCTTACAAGAACGCAACTCATACCCGTGGCATGCACTATCACTTTGTACTTACAGTGGTGCAGGAAAATGTGATAAAAGGTAAGGAAAGGAAACTTTCTCCTTAGTCTTATATTTTTTTCTCTCCTTTCCTTTCATCTCCTTTCCTAGTTCCTACTTTTGTCACCATTTTTTCTTGTTCTAAAAATGTTATGATATAATAAAATCACAAACTCTTCCCCAACACACACACACACACACACACACACACACACACACGCACACAATCGCTTTCCTTCTCAATCTGTGCGTATGGGTCTGTGTGAATATGTGTGTATGTAATTGTTTATATAATGATAATGATATTCCCGTGGAGCTGGCTTTAAGTAAAACCAGAAAGAGGCTATTTATAGCATGAGAGTTATGCCACCTTTGTACCAGTGAACATACCCTTCCTGGCTGGCCATTACTGTAACGTTCAGAATGCAATGATAGTTAAGACCTTGATGTCTTTCTTCCCCATGCATAGCACTGTCCCACACAATAAACGCTAACCAACATGGAGAAGTGTGTGTGTGTGTGTGAGCAGGTGGGGGAGTCATTGCTTTTTTCAGATTTATTTCTTTATGTCTAGCAATCAATATGATCTTTAGCAATATGTTCTTCCTATTTAGTCATGGTGGATAAAGAGCAACATCATTAAGCCTGATGATTTCACTGTCTCTATGGCCTTTCTGAATTATAACTAATAGTAAATTAGCCAATGTCTCAAATTGATATGTGTGTTGAATTACTCATATCCTTTAGGGAACAATACTATTCACTTGAACAAAGTATATCTATTTATGCTACATTTACTGTCTTTTCAGGATATCTGAACATTCTACAATGCTCCCTTTATGTTTTTTTCTACAGCTATCAGTGACTTTTATAATCTGATCACATTCCTCTATCAAGTCTTCAAAGATGTTACTCCTTAATTCCACACCATCTATTTCACTTTACTTTAAGGGTTTTATATGACTTATTGTTTTATATTTCCATTAACATTTCAGTTTAAGTATCCTTCAGCAAGTCAGTGCTTAGTTGAATTGTTTTCATATCTTAGATCAACTTTCCTATTTTATTCATCTTCGTCTTTGTTCTCTTGAAAAATACTTATGTGTTGTTAGAGTTATTTAAAGAAAGTTGCAATAGTTCTTTTAACTTATTGTTCTTGAAGTTCCTCCAGTTCATTTTAATTAAGACTCATTACTAAAGGATTTGTAATTTTTGGAGCAGGCATGTTTCCTTTCCTTTTTTAAAAGATATATTTTTCTGCACAAGGAGTTACACAACTGTAGTTAGCTTATTGGTGGAGTATTTCCATCTTTTATGTTCAAGTTACCTTTATTCTTTCAGAGATGCTTATGATGTTTAGAAAGACTAATGAGCCATAATAGAGTTGAAGTGTTATGTCCTCTGTTAGTCTGAAAGATACAAGCTCATTTGTAATTCTTCTCTGTCAGCTGTTTTTTGGTAACTGAGGCTTCGTAGACAAATTGCTTTGAGCATATTTCCTCCTACTTAATAGATTAGTCTTGAATCTCATGGCTTTGTGAGGAAGTTGCATGGTTCATGATAAGCATCTAACTGAGTTCCCATAAGGATTAGAAGAGGCCATAAGGAGACTGTGGAAATTTAGAGGCAGCTTCAGGGATGTAGACTGGCCAGAATCCGGAGGTTATGAGGGTTTTGCTACAGACCTCAGGGTCATATATACTGCCATCAAACCCTTGGCAGGAGTCAGCTGGACTTTCTTGTCATGTGTTTAATTATAGTGAACAACACCTGCAGTAATGTAGAAAACCAAACTTAAATCTGTAAATTCAGCTGGCTAAGAAAACTGAAGCAATCACTAAAGGAAGTGCTGCTTCCTTTTAGATCATATGATAATGAGAAAATAGAGAGATTTTGTAGATTAAAAGTCTTTCATCTTAAAGAAGAATTTTGTAAAAACATAGAGAAAATTATGCATGGCAGTTTGTTTATTCAGTTCTATGCATAGTATCTTGTATTTAAAACTGCAAATAAGAGAATATGAAGATAAAATGCATAGCATTATCATATAAATAGTCTAAAGATTACATTTACCCAAGTGTGGCTATAAATTTGTTTGGTTACATCACAAAATGACTTGATCTTAAGCCAAGTAAGGTCAGTCATGTAGAAAAATAATATTTTGAAGGCATGTTTTACAGCCTATCTCATTTAAATAATGGGGTATCTTTGTATTTCTTGTCACAAAGAAATTGTAGACGAGGCTAATATGAACCAAGGTTCACTTTTTGTGGAGTTTCTGTCACAAGCAGGTCCTGTTCTTTTTCCTCCCCCTGTTCCACAGTCTCCCTATGCATGGACAAAGGTTTGCATAGATGTCTCAGCATCTGTTTTCAGGTGCTGCTCTGTAGGGCTTTTTAGGGGACAACTCTGACAGGCTCCTATCTGCAAGTTTAGCAGAGTAACTTTCAAAGTGTTAGGGGCTGGCACTTTCTGATAGGGTGTGTCTTTGGTTGGAACAGGCATTGGTTAGGAATTCCCTCCATCTCTGCTCCCTCTGCTCAATCTTTATCCCTGCACATCTTGTAGACAGGGCAAATTTTGGGTTGAAGTTTTTGTGGGTGAGTTGGTGTTCCGCTTCCTCTGTGGGAGACTAGTCTAGTTTAGAGGGTGTCCTCTTTGGTCTCTATGGCCTCTGTTACTAGGTGTCTCTGTTGAGTCTCCTTCATATCCTCACAGGAGCTACCCTGACTTAGGTCTCCAGTTTGTCACAGAGATACCCCCAACCTCCAACCAACAGAGCCAACTACACAGGGCCCAGTGGTGCTTGCTGTCACTGAAGCATTAACCAAGAACCATGCGTGTACTGGACCTAGGCCCCTTACAAAGATGTAGCAAATGGACAGCTTAGGACTCACGTGGGTCCTGCAGTAAGGGAACTGGGGATTGCATTGGATATGGACTCATTTGCCAGCTTTTTTATAACTTCCCTCTGGTGAGTCTTTCTTGCAAGGCCACAGGGGAAGTGAGCATTTCACAGGGGAAGAGGAGGACATGCTAAGTACCGAAATAACCTGATGAGCTGGTTTGAATAGGAATGGGAGCTCCACTTTATGAGGGAAGGAGAATGGGACTGGGTGGGGAGAACTATGGGGCTATGACAAAGATGTAAAGTAAATTAAAAAAACAATAAGAAATACTCATTTCAAGGTGAAATATTTGTATATGATTCTATTTAATGGAGAAGTTTGTGTACATTTTTTATTTTCTTTCTATTTTTATTTTTATTTACAATTAATTCACTTAGTATTCCAGTTATAGCCCCCTCCATCATCTCCCCCTAGTCCTACCCTCCCTTCCTTTTCCTTCCCTATTTCTCTTCCTTAGTACACTGATAGGGAAAGTCTTCCTTACTGTCTGACCCTACCCTATCAGGGCCCATCAGAACTACCTAGATCCTCTTCCTCTGTGGCTGGCTAGGTTGCCCAACCAGGGAGAAGTGATCAAGGAACAGGCAACTAAGCTCATGTCAGAAACTGATTCTTCTCCCCTTACTAAGAAAATCACATGGAAACTGAGCTGTCCATTGGGCTACTTCTGAGCAGGGGCTCTAGATCCTCTTTATTGCATGGTCTTAGGTTGATGCGTCAGTCTCTGAAGTACCAACTAGGGCCTGGTGATTTTGTTTGTTTGTTTGTTTGATTAATTTTTGGCTTTGTTGATCTCCTTGTGAGGCTCCTGTCCCCTCAGGATCCTTCTATCTCCCCCTTTTTCCATAGGGCTCGTTGTGGTCTGTCGAAAGTTTAGCTGAGTCTCTGCATCTGCTTCTATCCCAACTGGGTGGAGTCTTTCAGAGAACATCTGTAGTAGGCTCACGTCCTGCTCCCCCTCTTCTACCACTTGGCTGTCTATCCTGTTTTCCCTTCTGAATGAAAATTTAGCGCCTTCCCTAGGTTTCTACTTGTTGTTTACAATCTTTAGGACTGTAGATTTTATTATGTTTATCCTATACAATGTGGCTAATATCTACTTGTAAGTATGTACTATGCATGTCTTTCTGCTTCAGAGTTGTCTTACTCAAGATGATTTTTCTGTTTTTAGCTCCATCCATTTGCCTGAAAATTTCATGATTTTTTTTTTTTATTACTAAGTAGTATTCCATTGTGTAAATGTACCACAATTTCTGTATCCATTCTTTGGTTGAGGGCTATCTAGGTTGTTTCCAGATTCTGGCTATTATAAATAAAGCTGTTATGAGTATGATAAAGCAAATGTTCCTGTTCTATACTTAAACATCTTTTACGTATATGCTGGGTCTTAAGGTAGCATTATTCCTAGTTTTCTGAGAACGTAGTGGATTTATTTCCAAAGTGGTTGTACAAATTTACATTCCCATCCGCAATGGAGGAGGGTTCCCCTTTCTCCATATCCTCTTCAGCATATGCTATCACTTGAGCCTTTGATCTTAGCCATTTTGATGGGTGTGAGATGGAGTCTCAGAATTGTTTTGATTTGCATTTCCCTAATGAGTAAGGACAGTGAGCCTTTCTTTAAGTGTTTCTCTGTCATTTCTCAACTGTGTTGAGAGTTCTCTGTTCTCTCTATACCACATTTTTTAAATAGATTAGTTGATTTGTGGGTGATTAATTTCTTGAGTTATTTATATATTTTGGATATAACCCCTGTCAGATATAGGGTTGGTGAAGATCTTTTCCCAGTCTTTAGGCTGTCATTTTGTTCTGTTGACCATGTCCTTTGCTTTACAGAAGATTTTCAGTTTCATGAGAACCCATTTATTGATTGTTGATCTTATGGCCTGAGCTATTGGTGTTCTGTTCAGGAAGTTGTCTCATGTGCCAATAGATTTAAGGTTCTTCACCACATTTTCTTTTAGCGGATTTAGTGTATCTGGTTTTATGTTGAAGTCTTTGATCAACTTGGACTTTAGTTTTGTGATAGTCTGGATCTATTTGCATTTTTCTACATGTAGACATCCAGTTGGACCAGCACCACTTGTTGAAGAAGCTATCTTGTTTCCATTGTATGGTTTTCACTTATTTGTCAAAAAATCAAGTGTCCATTGGTGTGTGGGTTTATTTCTGGGTCTCTGATTTGATTACATTGATCCTCCAATCTATTTTTATGCTAGTTCCATGCCATTTGTATTACTGTCGCCCTTACTACTATTTAAGATCAGCAATGGAGATACCTTCAGAAGTACAGGATTTTATTTAGCTATTCTAAGTTCTTTATTTTTTTTTCCATATGAAGTTGAGGATTTTCTTTCAATGTCTGTAAAGAATTATGTTGGTATTTTGATGGGAATTGCATTGAATCAGTAGACTGCTTTTGGTAGGATGGCCAATTTTACTATGTTAATCCTACCAACCCATGAGCCTGGGAGTTACACCAAGGTACTTTATGTTATTTGTGGCTACCATGAAGGGTGTTGTTTCCTTAATTTCTTTCTCAGCACTTTTGTCTTTTGTAGCTAGGAGAGATTCTGGTTTTTGTTTTGTTTTGTTGTTTTACTTTTTCTTTACTTAATTTTGTATGCAGCTACTTTGCTGAAGATGTTTATTAGCTGTAAAAGTTCTCTGGTTGACTTATTGGGGTCACTCGTGTATTCTATCATGTATGCAAATAATGATACTTTGACTTCTTCCTTTCTGATGTTTCTCCTTTATCTCCCTTAGTTGTCTTATCTCTACCTTAGTACCTAGTACTTCCAGCACTCTGTTGAAGAGATATGGTGAGTGTGTGGAGCCTTCCCTTTTCCTTGATTTCAGTGGGATTGATTTAAGTTTCTCACTGTTTAGTTTGATATTGGCTATCAGCTTGCTGTATATTCCCTTTACTATATTTAGGTATCTGCCTTTTATCCTTGATCTCTCCAAAACTATAAACATGAACAAGTGTTGGATTTTGTCAAATGCTTTTCCAGCACCTGTTGATGATTATTAATATTTAATAATGAATTATCTTTTAGTTAACAAGTAGCTATTTCTAAATTATCTGTATACCCAAAACACCACACAGAGTGTAAGATTTATTTAATTAACCTAGAGAATAATGCTGGGCAATAATTACTTTATCCTAGACCTCCATGCTGGTATAGCTTCCTCCCAGTCAAATTTCCCACACTATACTTGCTTTTTAGTCATATCTTAGGTCTGGTTCATTTTTCTTGATCTTTCCTGATCCTCTCCTCTTGGATTTCTCCTTCCATACCTTTTCCTTCTCCTCCCCTCTGAACCAGGATGTTGCAACCTAATGTATCCATTGCTCACCATTGGTAGCATGTTTACACAAAGTTGACATGCTTATTCTAAGCATCACAATTCAATGTTCAGACTGAAACAAGGTAGTGAGGTAGAAAAATCACCATTTATATTAGCAAGGTTAAATTGTATACATTCCACAAGGACATTATACTAATAAGCATCTAAAGAGATAATCATGGTTTTGTTTTTAATTTCACTTTGTTTATATGGTGAATACATTGATGGATTTCCATATGTTGAACCACCCCTGCATGCCTAGGATGAAGCCTTCTTTGTCATGGTGGAGGATATTTTTGATGTGTCCTTGGATTTAGTTTGCATGTATTTTATTGAGTATTTTAGAATCAATGTTCATAACAAAAGATTGGTCTGATATTTTTCCTTTGTTGGGTCTTTATGTGGTTCAGCTATCAAGGTGACTATGGCCTCATAAAATGAGTTTGAGAATGTTCCTTCTGTTTCTATTTTTTGGAATAGTTTGAAGAATAGTCTTTGAAGGTTTGGTAGAATTCTGTGCTGAAACCACTTGGCTCTGGGATTTTTATTTAAAGGGAGACTTTTGATGAGAGCTTTTATAACCCTATGGGATTTAGGACAATATAATTCACTTACCTGCTTTTGATTCAGCTCAGGTAAATGGAATCTATCAAGAAAGTTGTCCTTTTCATTTAGAATTTCAATTTTTTTGTATATAGGCTTTTGAAGTAGGACTTAATGATTCTTTGTATTTCCTCAGTGTCTGTCATTTTCTCTTCTTTTTCATTCCTAATTTTGTTTGTTTGGAGAATGTCAGTCTTTTAGTTTAATTGGCTAAAGGTTTTTCTGTCTTGTTGGTTTTCTCAAAGAGCCAGCTCTTGGTTTTATTGATTCTTTGAATTGTTTTTGTTTTTTATTGATTTATTATAATTTATTGATTTCAGTTCTGAGTATGATTATTTCCAGCTTTCTACTCCTATTGGGTGTGACTGCTTCTTTTTTTACTCCTATTGGGTGTGACTGCTTCTTTTGTGTGTGTGTGTGTGTGTGTGTGTGTGTGTGTGTGTGTGCTTTCAGGTATGCCATTAAGTTACTTGTATGAGATGTCTCGGATTTCTTTCTGAAGGCACTTAGTGCTATGAATGTTCCTGTTAGCACTGCTTTCATTCTGTCCCATAACTAACTTAAGGTAAGTAGTATTTTCATTTTCATTGAATTCTATGAAGTCTTTAATTTCTTTCTTTATTTCTGTCAACCCAGCTGTAGTTGAGTAGAGAGTTATTCAGTTTCCATGCATGTATAGGCTTTTTGCTATTTATGTTATTGTTAAAGTCTAGTTTTAGACCATTGTGGTCTGATATGTTACAAGGGATTATTTCAGTCTTGTATCTGTTGAGGCTTGCTTTGTGCCCAACTACATGTTCAATTTTGGAGAACATTCCTTGAGGTGTTGAGAAGAAGACATACACTCTTTTGTTTGGGTGAAAAGTTCTGCAGATATCTATTAGGTCCATTTGATTTAAGTTCTCTGTAAGTGTCATTATTTCCCTACTTAGATTCTGTCTCAATCAATGATCTGTCCATTCGTGAGAATGGGGTGTTGAACTGTCCCACCATTAAGGTGTTGGGATACATGTTTATTTTAAGCTTTAATAATGTTTATTTGACAAATGCAGGAGCCATTTTGTTTGGAGCATAAATGTTCATAATTGTGATAACCTCCTGGTGAATTTTTTTTATGAGAGTGAATTATTCCTTCCCATCTCTTTTGATTACTTTTATTTTATGTCTATTTTATAGATATTGGGATGTCTACTCCACATTTCTTCAGAGGTCCATTTGCTTGAAAAAAAAAACTTTTTCCTGTGCTTTATTCTGAGGCAGTGTCTATCTTTGTTGCAGTAGTGTGTTTCTTGGATGAAGCAGATTGCTGGATCCTGTTTCTGTAACCATTCTTTTAGTCTGTGTGTCTTTTTATTGGAGGGTTGAACCCATTGATGTTGGTAGATATTAGTGACCAATGATTGTCATTTCCTTTTGTGTAGAGTTGGTAGTGACTGTGTTTTTGTGTGCTTGTTTTCTTTTGCTTTATTGTTGTGAAGGTATCTTTATCCTGTGTTTTCTTGCATGTGGTTGATCTCCTTGGTCTGGAGTTTTCCCTCTAGTATCTTCTGTACGGCTGGATTGCTGCACATATATTGTTTGAATTTAGTTATGTCAAGGAATATTTTGTTTTCTACATCTATGTTGATTGCAAGTTTTGCTGAGTATAGTAATCTGGTTTGGCATTTGTGGTCTCTTAGTGTCTACATTATATCCATTAAGGCCTTTCTGGCTTTCATAATCTCTTTTGAGAAGTCTGATGTGATTTTGATAGGTCTGCCTTTATATGTTACTTGGCCTTTTTCCCTTGCTGTTCTTAATATTTTTCTTTGTTCTGCAAATTTAGTGATTTGATTATTATGAAGTGGGGGGAGTTTCTTTTCTGGTCTAATTTATTAGGTGTTTTGTGAGCCTCTTGTATATTTATGGGCATCTCTTCTTTAATGTTGGGGAAATTTTCTTCAATGATTTTCTCAAAATTATGTTCTGGACTTGAGAGCCTGGAATCTTCTTTTCCTTCTATTCCTGGTATTCTTAGGTTTTGTCTTTTCATGGTGTCCTTGATTTCTTGGATTTTTTGGAGGGGGAGTAAGGAACTTTTCTGTTTTTATGTTTTCTTTGGGTGATGTATCAATTTCTGTAATTGTATCTTCCTTACCTGCAATTCTCTCCTCCATCTCTTGTATTGTGTTGGTGATGCTTACCTCTGTGATTATTGATCTCTTCTCTAAGTTCTCTATCTCCAGGGTTTTCTCAGTTTGTGTTTTCTTTATTGATTCTAATTCCACTTTCATGTCTTGAATGATTTTATTCATTTCTTTCACCTGTTTGATTGTGGATTCCTCTCTGTAATAATAGCCTCTATTTTTTGTTTGTTTCCTCTTTATGTGCCTCTGATAACTGCCTAATATTGATTTAAGATCATCTTTCTGTATTTCAGCTGCATTAGAATATCCATTGATTTTGAGAGATTCTGCTGAAGCCATGATGTCCTGGTTTTTGTTGACTGTATTCACAGGCTGGCCTCTAGCCATGTGGTTGTTTGTAGTGTTGATTATTTTTTCAGAAGGCCTGCACTGCAGACTGGGTCCACTTGTCTCTGGAGTCTGAAGTTGTCTACAGGAGGATGAGAGATGTCCAGTGTCTCAAGAATGGGTGCTGGAGAAGCAGCTAAGGAAGGTAGGGCACTCTGCTGAATTCACTGTCTCTGTTGGCTTACTCTTTGTAACCCAGGTAGAGCAGGCTGCTGGGGCAAATATGGACAGCTTTCTGAGCCTAGAGCCTCTCCTGTGTTCCACAGGCTTCCTTGAGACAATGGTAATGGTACTTGGTTCCTGCAAGTAGCTTGGCTATGCTGGGTTCACTTTATGTGCTGGGCCAGTTGTTTCTGAATCAGGTGGCCTAGGCATCTGGGGAGGGTGCAGAATGATCTCTGAGCCTAGAGCTGCTCTTGTACCCCACAGGCTTCCTAGAGATGGAAGACAATGTATATGATTTTATTTAATTGATTTAATCGCAAATGGGCTCATAAGAAACTTTATATGGTTTCTAGGTTGCTGAAAAATGAAAATATTACACTGGATTCTGAAGCTTCAGTAGGCAATTAAAAGCCTAAAAAAATTACATAACTGATGAGTTAGTTTTACTTCCTAATGTAAAGGGAGAACAAATGAATAAGATAACTGTAACATTGCTGACAACCATTTTTGGGAAGCAGAACTAGAGTAGAATCAAAAAACCAGTTACACTGAGTCATTAATTGCACAATTTTATGAATCAGGGATTTTCCTCCTTCCATTTGAAATGTATGTGGTTCTTGTGGTCATGTGATAGCTTTCCTTATATTTTATGTTGATGATGAGCGAGACAGATAATTTTTCTGTTTAGATTATTTTTGTTTATACTGGTGGGAATTGTGAAATACACTCTAGGTTGTGACATAGCTAATGGAATTCTGGAGATAAGCCTAAGTTCTAGTGTTCCAAAGTGACTGAATTTTTGGAGTATCAAGGGAAAGCACAAGGTTGTTTTACATACAAATGATATGAACCATCTCTGTGCAGGTTTTAAAAGCTTTAAGAGTAAATGCACTTTTTTCATGACTCATTTTCCACTGATAGGTGAGGAGTATGTGGTTTTATCTTGAATTGGGATGGATTTATGCTCCTATGACAAATCGAATACTGCAGTGCTAAGGCTGTGTGACTTTCAAGACTAGATCATAAAATGTGTGTAGTCTTCATTTTATTTGCTATAAAGCCCAGCTGTGCCACCTCAAAATTTTGCAGAGGCAGTTATGCTGGACAGGTTGTTTATCTCTGAACATCAGATCCAGCTGAATCAAGCCTTTCATATAGATCACCACAATGAAGTACCAACACACAACAATGGAAAAGTTTTATTGGAATTATATCCTTCAAAATTAACTCTTCCACCCTGAAGTCATTCGAGTCATCCTTAGCTCCTCAGAAACAACAGATGTAAAATAGAGACACATGTGCTCCAGTTTTCTGTGTTCATCTTTTTCTCTCTTTCTTTCTTTCTTTCTTTCTTTCTTTCTTTCTTTCTCTCTCTCTCTCTCTCTTTTTCTGGATTTACCTTACAGAAGCTTTTCTGGTTTGATAACAATCCTTGAGCCAGTTATTTCAGTAGTTTCATTTTTTGTTTGTGTTAAGCCTTGAATCATAAAGGGGACAGGAATGCCCATATTATTTTCTCAGAATCAATCTCTGAAGAAATTTGCTTGTCTTAACATTAAAATATCTATGCAGACTTATCAATGAGCTTCATAGCAATAAAGGAAATATTGAGGGATCATGCTTAGAACAATTATAAAACATCCTTCCTTTTAACATCATAAGCATTATTTTGAAATGGAAAAAAATAAAGGCAAGTTACTCATATAGAACATAATTTTTGGTCAACAAAGCAAAAAAAAGTCATAATTTTTTTATAGTGACTGAAATTGTGTTGAAACATTGTTCAAGCTGCCACATGATCTTCAACCAGTCCTACCATTTATTCAATGGTAAAACCATAGTGATGCTACAGAGGTAAATATCAGAGAAAGTAAAAATCAAGGCAAACAAATTTTACCTGAACTGTGCTATATAAAATTAATGCCATGCAAAATATTAAGTTGTTGAAAATTTTTCAAAAAACTAGGGGAAGAGTCATAACAATAGGGAAAAAGAGAAAAATATCTTCAAAATAAGCAACTAATGAACAACAAATCAGTAACCATTCAAGCACATTAGCTGTCCTGTGTTAGTGATAATTCCCAGAAAAGGGTGAAAAACTTTTCACTCTTTTTATTAAATAATTCAATTTATATCTTGGTCATACCCCTTCCTTCCTCTCCTCCCACTCCCAGGGTCCCTTCCACATCTCCCCAGGGAGCCCCCTACATAGACACCACAGCTCATTTATTCACATGAGGATTATATTCATCTTCCTCCCCTGTGTTCTGGTAGGGTATCTCCATCAGTGGGAAGTGAGCACAAAGCAATCAACATAGTCCATGTCAGAGGTATCTCCTACTCCCCTAACTAGTGAGCTCACATGAAGCCTAAGAGTCCCATCAGCTACTTATAAGTAGAGGACCTAGGTCCAGACCATGTATTATCTTTAGTTGGTGCTTCAGATTCCATAGGACCCTCTGGTTCCTGGTTAATAGGCTCTGATGGTCTTCTTGTGTAGCTTTTGTCACCTCTAGATCCAGGTATCCTTCCCTGCTTTTTTCCAGTAGACTTCTTATGCTTCATCCAGTATTTGTTTGTGAGTCTCAGTATCCGTTTTGAGCCATTTTAGGGTAGAGCTTCCAAAAGAACAATTCTCATAGTTTCCTATCTGCAAGCATACCAGAGTATCATTAATAGTGGTAGGAGATGATTTTCTTCCATGGATTGGAACTTAGGGTTGGGTCAGGCATTGATTGGACATTCCCTCAATCTCTGCCTTATCTGTTCTATCTTTGTCCCTGCAGGTCATGTAGGTAGGGTAAGTTTAAAATTGAGGTTTTTTTGGGTGGGTTGGTGATTTCATCTGTCCATTAGGAGTCTTGTCTAGATAAAGGGTGTCCTCTTCAGTTTATGTGGCTCCTGCTACTAGGAGTCTTAGAGTCCCACTCATATCCTTCCAGGCCTATTCTGATATTGGTCTGCAGCTTGTTGCAGAGATGCTCCACCCACCATTTTTCTTTTCTCTATAAGCCTTCTACCCTTCTGTCTCTACTCTCCCCAGATCTGATTGCCTCCCTAATTTCTTTCTGCATTGCCTCTTCTACCTTGTTCCCACTCTTCAACCACTACCGCTTTTTATTCTGTTTCCCCTTCCGAGTGAGATTTGTGCATCTTCCCTTGGGTCCTCCTTGTTACTTATCTTCTCAGTGTCTGTGCATTATAGTATATCTGACTACACTAAGTGACTAAAATCCACTGATAAATGAGTACATATCATGTGTGTCTTTCTGGGTCTGTGTTACTTCACTCAGCATGATCCTTTTCAGTTCCAACCTTAGCGTGAAAATTTTCCTGATTTTAATGGCTGAATAGTATTTCATAGTGTAAATACATCACAATTTTTTTTATCCATTCTTTGGTTGAGGGTCATCTATATTATTCACAGTTTCTGCCTATTATGAATAATGCTGCTTTGAACATGGTTGAGCAAATGTTCTTATTGTATAGTGAAACGTCTTTCTATACTGCAGATAAATAGTAATAAAAACTTCATGGTAGTAGCATAGAAATAGATTGGTTGATCAATGGAATCAAATCAAAGACCCAGAAATAAATTCACATACCTGTGCACACCTGATTTTTGACAGGAGCCAAAATCATATGAGGCAAAAATATAGCATCTTTAACAAATGGTACTAGTCTAACTGGATGGCTGTATATAGAAAAATGCAAATAGCTCCATATTTATCACTCTGCACAAAACTCAAGTAGAAGTGGATCAAAGACCTCAATACAAAACCAGATACACTAAATCTGCTAGAAGAGAAAGCAGGTAAGAGCCTTGAACCCATTGGTACAGGAGAAAACTTGCAGAACAGAACACCAATAGCTCAGGCTCTACAATTAATAAATGAGATCTTTTGAGACTAAAAAGCTTCTCTAAAGCAAAGGACATTATCAGTAAAATGAAATGCTAGTCCACAGATTGGGAAAATGTCTTCACCAACCCTTCATCTGACAAAGAGCTCATATCCAGAATATGTAAATAACTCAAGGAATTAAACACTGACAAACAAAATAATCCAATCAAAAAACGGTATACAGAGCTAAACAGAGAATTCTCAATAGAGGAATCAGGAATTGTGGAGAAACACTTCAAAGAAATACTCAACATCCTTAGTCATCAGAGAAATGCAAATTAAAACAACTCTGTGATTCCATCTTACTCCTGTCAGAATGGCTACGATTAAAAGCTCAAGTAACAACACATGCTGGTGAGGATGTGGAGAAAGGGGACCACTCCTCAATTGCTTGTGGGAGTTCAAACTTGTATAAACACTTTGGAAATCAATCTGGCACTTTCTCAGAAAAATGAGAATAGCCATTCTTCAAGACCCAGGGAACAATTTTCTTAAGCAAAATCAAGAATTTATATCATGAGAATAGTATTTGTGCCCAGATTTTTTGTTAACTTTTAGTTCATTAATGCAATAGTTAATATTTCAAGGGTTGTCTTTTGTGAAAGTTTTGAAGAATTAATTCTATAATGTAAAATGTTTGATAACCTGTAGGTCACATACAGTCTTGTTATATGATTCATTTTCTATTTAATAGGCTTAATTTCTTTAGTGTGGAGTGTGTGTGTCTGTGTGTTTTCATGCTATGATGTGCTCATAGAAACATAAAGACAACCTGAAGAATAGGTTCCCTCTTTTCATCATTTGTACCTGTGATTAAGCTATGTTTATCACACTTGGAGGCAATGACAGTTTTCCCAGTGAGCCAACTAACTGACCAATTTCTGGAGAATTATTTTCTGACTATTGAAATCTTTTCTCTCTTTTTTAATTTTTTTGAGACTGTAATTCAATTAAAATTTTCTTCCATTTCCTTCTTCTAAACACCCGCATATATCCCTGCCTAGTCTCTTTCAGATGTATGATTTTTCTTTCATAAATTTTTTTTCTATGTAGATATTCATATACATAGGTTTATGTGTGTTTGTCAAAGCTTGAAAGGGGACTGTAGCATGATAAACATGACTATGTGGAACATAGATATTTATACCTGGTTGATCGAAGGAAGGCAGACAAATTTTGTACTACAAGATAGAACATTGCTTCTCAAGATGTTTTGGCAGTTCATACCAATATCACCCCACATGACCTTCAGTAGTAACATTATCCAAGGACGTCAACGCAGCTCTGGCTGTTGTATATCATGGACATCCAGATGAACCTCAGGCTTCAACATGGCCTAGGGCAGTAGGCAAAGGATAAGGAAGTTGTGATCAGGAACAGGATGGACCATGGAGGCCTTAGATCCTGTTCAGAAAATGCACAATTCTTCACCTGGAACATCTTGTCATTTCTCATAACCAGGGTGATCTTTTATCAGGGCAGCATATTCAGAGCTTGAGTCCATACAAGCTCCAGGCTGTTGCACATCACCCTGTTGGCTCCACTCAACAATATGTTTCCCATGTACTGCAGCCTCCTTTCATACATGTCACTGTTGTTGTGTCTCTAGTTCTGCCTCTCTCTACCATGCACTCACTGCTGGGTTCCTCTATATTTTTTCCTACTTCTCCATCGCATATTCTTTCATCAGATTGGCATTGGAAACTGTAGTGTGTCTTTATTTTTCTTGAGGAGCTTTCTATCAAAATATTCACTGCAACAAGTCGTTGGTCTAGTTCAAGATTTCTGGTTTTTGAAGCACCGTAATTGGTGGACCACTGTAAAAGCTCATCATAGATATCCTCCTGCCATCAAGAGTCCATTGTCATACTGATGTTGTGGCTAGGTAGTGTGTTTGGGGGACAGATTCTCTGAGAGCTCTTGGCTGCCTCATGCATCTCTGCTTCTCTTCCTTTGATGTCTGCCACCCTGAGGATTGATGGTCTCAACCTTTGTTCTTGTAGACTGTAAGCAAACCACTACCTTGTACTCTTGGTCTCTCAGCAGAACAAGAAGCATGGGCTGCAGCTGTGGCAATTCCATGCTGGGTGCTGGCCAGTGGGTCTAGGACAGACTTTATTCAGTAAACACATATGTCTACGGGAGCTCCAGGCCACTGAACAGCACCTTGTCTTTGGTGTAGGAAGCCTATGGCCTGTTTTCATAACTGCTGTGTCAAATGTGAGCAGTACAGTTGACCTGTTCTCCCCATCTCTTCATAGAACAAGCAGCACCTGCCTTAGCCAAAGTAGCTCCATTCAGTGAGCTCATTTGAAGGCCTAGGACAAGCCCTATTCAGAATTGACCTGACTCTGCAGGAACTCCAGGCATATTTCCCTGTTGCTGGTGCTGGCTGTCCCATGCCTCACTGGGCATGCATGACCTTTTCAACCGATTGACTGAGACAAGGTTAAGGTTATATAGATTTGCCATGTGCAGCTCTGTTCTGCCATCTTTATTACTGATGTCATGAGTCCACTTCTTTTTTTCCTTAAGAAACAAAACATTGAGCTAGGCATGGTGGGGAATGCCTATAAACACAGCACTCAGGAGGCAAAAGCAGGTGGATCTCTATGAGTTCAAGGCCAGGCTGATCTACAAAGCAAGTCTAGGACAACCAAGGCTACACAGAGAAAACCTATCTGAAGAAAGAGAGAAAAAGAGAGACAGAGAGAGAGATCATTTAATTGGGGCTGGTTTAAAGTTTCAGACATTTAGTCCGTAATCATCATGGCAGAAAGCATGGCAGTATGCAGGCAGACTTGGTGATAGAGGATCCAAGAATTCTACATCTTGATACAAAAGCAGCAGAGACTGTGTGACACTCTAGAGCTTGTGTATTTAAGACCTCTAAGCTCTGTCTACACAGTAACATCTTCTTCCAATGAGGCCGCACCTCCTCCAACAAGGCCATACCTTCTAATAGTGCCACATTCTATGGTCAAGCATTCAATCTAATGAATCTATGGGACCATACCTATTCAGACAACCACACACAACCTGTATGTAGCTCTCTTCAGCAGACATCCCATGGCTCTGGAATCTCTAAATTCTTGGAGTCTTCAAGGAAATACAAGCTTTACTTTTACAGCATCATACAATGGCCTATCCTGGACTCCATGCAAGGACATTGCTGCAAACACCTGACTTTCCACAATGTGTCTGCATCTTTCCATAAGACTTGTCTTTTTTTCATAGTTATTCTAAAACAATTATGGTCTCTTCACACTTGTTTTATGCTAGTCATTTTATGCATTGCCCTTACGAGCCTCCACATGTCTCTCAATTCCTCATAGCTCCTGAACTTCCATCTTTCTTTTAGTGTCAGGGAACTATATTAAACTATAGTAAAAGGTCAACAAATAAGAAAAATTGAGAACCACTGTGCTAGAAGAACTCAAGACAGCAGTAAGCAGAGATTAATGGAACATCCTACCAAGAGTTCAAAGGATCCAAGTGCTTAGAGAAGTAAAGACAGTGGAGATTTCGGCTCAAGATTTCAGAAAGCATCAGAGGCTTTCATGGAAATGGATTAAAAATATTCTTTAAGGAC
Organism: Meriones unguiculatus; assembly: GCF_030254825.1. NCBI lineage: Eukaryota > Metazoa > Chordata > Mammalia > Rodentia > Muridae > Meriones > Meriones unguiculatus. The sequence continues at coordinate 91,061,037 of NC_083357.1, read as the reverse complement.
AAAGGGCTTCCACCAGCCTCCTTAAGCAGTACACAGACATTTGCTTTCTCAGAAAGATTTCAGCAGCAACCATGGCTACTTTCATGGAGCTCAATACCAAAGCCAATATGCTCATCATGGCTGGACTCCTTGAAGTATCCCCCCAGGCCAAGCCAAGGAAACTGGAAGACAGCTGTTGATGATAAATATTGTCATATTGACTGGGTTTTGAGGGAAATTGGTAAGGGAAGCCTTTCACAAGACCCTCGTGGATATGAAGCTAGGCTATTTGGACCTATATCTTATTCACTGGACACAGAAACTTGATCTGGGAAAAGAGTTATTCCCCAAAGACAATCAAGGCAATATTCTCACCAGTAAAATAACATTCTTGGATGCCTGGGAGGCCATGGAGGAACTGGTAGGCAAAGGGCTGATGAACTCTCGAGGTGTCTCTAACTTTAACCACTTTCAGATTGTGAGGCTCCTAAACAAGACTGAACAGAAACATAATGCAGTGACTATCCAGGTGGATTGACTCCCACACCTCACTCAGGAAAAAGTGATCCAGTACTCTCACTCTGAGAGCATCACTATCATGGCCTACATGTCATGCCCCCTATACTCCACGGGTAGGCCTTGGGCCAAGCCAAAGGCCTTTTCATTCCTAGATGACCTCAGATTAAAGAGATTGCTTCAAAGTACAAGAAAACCAGTCTGTGACACCAGCAGGTAGTAATGAAAATTTCAGGTCTTTTTTTTTTTTTTTTCCTTTTATCGATTTTTTTTTTACAAGGTTTTGGTTTTTTTTTTTTTTTTTTTTTCAATGCAGTTTATTCAGGAACTTTGAACAATCATCTGACCCTGGGGAAAGCCAGCCCACAGCTTAAATAGCCTCTGGGTAGCCAACCCCAGCGTGCCACGTGGGCAATGCAGATAGGTCCACATACTTGGAAGCAAGCCAGATCCTCAGCCTTAGCCAAATGTGGAATTGTTCGTGACAGAGAGCACTCACCATCGGGAAGGTGGAAGGCAGAAACCAGCTCCATCTTTAAGGCATAGCATTCCGCAGCTCTCTGCAGTTCCCCCTTTTTGTTTTAGAAGCATCAGGCAAGAGTAGAGCTCTGATCTCTGACATTAGAAATAAATTGGGATTTTGTACTGATGTTCATTTAGGTGTCATCCACCCAAAGAGCGTCAGACCTGACAGATACCTTTTTCTCAGAGGCGGGACCTGGGGCATCAACCCGCATGCAATCAGACATGCTCTTCTCTGGGTCCAAAGCGGCTGACCCTGAGTGCAGTGCTTAGCCTCGTATCCTGAGCGTAACATTTTAGGTAATTGGACTGGAGAATTCGATACTACAATGGAGCAGCTGAGAGTGGCCATTGTCACAGTAAATTCTACCAGAGTGGACGCAGGACTAGCCACAGGATTATCATCATGGATTGCTGCAGCCATGAATCATCTGAAGGAATGGGTGGGCATGGGAGCGTTAGCAGGCCTTCTGGTGTTGGTCTCCTTGGTTCGCCTGTGGTATATATGCAAGATTAGAGTCTCACAACAGTGTAATGCAGCCATGATCATTCAGGCCTTTACAGCCATTGAAGCAGGACATTCTCCCCAAGCATGGTTGGCTACCCTAAAAAGCTTTTATCGATTTTTTAAGTTATTCATTGTATATCCTGATTGAAGCCCCCTCCTTCCACTCAGCCAAGTCCCACCCTCCTTCTGTCTTTACCCCTAATTCCTTCCCCTAGTCCACTAAAAAGGGGAGTTTTCCTCCCCAGAAGTCAAAGAACTGAAACTTCTCACCTAGATCTGAAGATGGAGATGAGAACTTTCAGGATTTGACTTCCATTTGAGTGAAGAGGAGATGGACACTATTGTCAGCTTCAACAGAAATTAGAGGGCCTTTCTGCTGTCTGAGACAGTAAACATTGAAAAATATCTCTACAGTGGGAAATACTAAAGCTGAATCACCTAATGAGACTTTCTCTTTCCTGATGCATACTTTTCTCCTAGAGTCCTATTTAGGCCAACCTTACCTGACATCAGTCTGTATTTAAATCCTCATGTTGAACCAGAGGCAGACTGTTGCAAGGAATTGTAACTCAAAGAAGCAAACGACATTTCTTGGACTAATTTGGTCTGACCAAATGTTTGTCAAAACACAGGAACTCTGGTAATATTTGAGAGTATAAAGATAAAATAATAAAAATCATAACATTGACAATGATAAAAATATTTTTGTGTATTTTATCAAAGAACACAGCTTTATTTTTCTAAGATCATGAAAACTTGAGTTAGTGTACACAAAGTAATAGATTAATTTGTTTGAAAGAGAAAAATTCAAGGTAAAAGAGCATTTGGACACAGTTCCTGCCCATCTTCATTATCAGAATCTATAAAAAAAATATTAAGATACTCAACTACATATGGAAAAACAAAAGGACGGAGTAAACAATCTTGCTAAACAATACTGTACAATAACAGAACTTTTAGTTATTACATTTCTGTTTTCAAGCTCTATTACAGAGCTATAATTTAAAAAAATTAAAAAAAAACAGGTTGATCATTGGAATCAATGCAAAAAAAATGCAGACATATATCCACATACCTGATTTTGATAAAAAAGCCAAAGCCAAAAATACATACTGGAAACAAAAAACAAAAAACAAACAAACAAAAAAAACAAACAAAACAGCATTGTCAACATGAGGAGCACTAATTCATTGCTAGTGGAAGTGAAAACTTGAATACACACTATGAAAATCAATTATTAGACCTATTCCTCAGAAAAGTGGTAATAGATCGACCTAAAGACCAAGCTAGAGCGTATACCCAAAGGACTCCCCATCCTACTATAAGAACACTTGCTGGATGTCTGCACACAAAAGAATATATGTAGATCTGTATCTTTATCATCCTTCAGAAAACTAAAGTCCAAGGAGATAGAAGACCTCAATATAAAACCAGATACATTGAACCTGATAGAAGAGAAAGTAAAAAATTGGACAGGAGGCAACTTCCTTTAGAGATCATCAATAGAACAGGCACTAATATTGACAATAAATGGGATCTCATGAAACTAAAATGTTTCTGTAGAGAAAAGGACATCATCAACAGGAAAAATCAACCAAACAAACAAAACACAGTCTAGAAAATTGTGACAGAGGGTTAATATCTAGAAGACATAAGGAACCCAAGAATCTAGACATCAACAAATTAAATAACCCAGTTTAGAAAATAGAGTACAGATCTATAAAGAGAATCCTCCACAGAGAAATCAAATGGCTGAGAGTCACTTGAAGAAAAGTTCAACATCCTTAGCCATCAAGAAAATTCAAATTAAAACTACTTTGATATCCCTTCTTACATATGTCAGAGTGGTCCTGATCAATAACACAAGAAACAGCTTATCATGATGAGAATGTGGAACACAGAGAACACTAATCCATTGCTAGTGGAAGTGCAAACCTGAATAGCTACTATGGTAGTTAATCATTTGATCTATTCCTCAGAAAATTGAGAATAGATCTACCTCAAGACCCCGCTTGGGCATGTACCCAAAATATTCTCCATCCTTCTACAAAAACACCTGTAGTTGAACACTTGCTCAACTATGTTCATAGTACCTTTATTCCTAATAGCCAGAAACGGAAAACAATCTAGGTGCACTCAACTGAATAGATAAAAACATGGGGTAAGATGATCAATCCTCATTTAGAAAGACAGATGGGATGTGCATTAAATGTATGACAGGAGTCTACTGCAGAAGGCATCTGAAAGACTCTACCTAACAGTGTTTTCAAAGCAAAGACTCATGACCAAACCTTTGGCAGAGTACAGGGAATCATAAGAAAGAAGGGGAGTTACTCTGATGGGGAAAGGAAAGGAGCTCCACAAGGACCAAATATATCTGGGCACAGGGTCTTTTCTGAGACTGACATTCAACCAAGGACCATGTATGGATATAACCTAGAACCTCCGCTCAGATGTAGCCTGTGGTAGCTCAGTAACCAATTGGTTTCCCAAAGTGAGGGGAACAAGGACTATTTCTAACAGGAACTCAATGGCTGGCTCTTTGGCCTCCCCACCCCCCAAGGGAGGAGCAGTCCTGTTAGGCCACAGAAGAGGGCTTTGCAGCCAATCCTGAAGATACCTGATAAAACAGGATCAGATGAATGGGGAGGAGGTCCCCCCCATCAGTGGACTTGGAAAGGGGCACGGTGGAGATGAGGGAGGGAGGAAAGGACTGGGAGGGAATGAGGGATTGGGACACGGCTGGGATACAGAGTTAATAAAATGTAACTGATAAGAAAAAAATAAAATTAAATTTAAAAAAAATTTAAAAAAAAGAATATGTGGCACAGTTACACAATGGAGCATTATTCTGCTTTTTAAAACAGTGACATTATAATTTTGCTGGCAAATGGATGGAACCAGAAAAATTATCGTGAATGAGGTTACCCAAACCCAGAAAGACAAGCATGTTATAAGGGGACATTAGCTGTAAAGGATAAAAATGATACAATCCACAGAATGAGAGAAGCTAAGTAAAGAAGGAAACTCAAAGGGGCCACATAGGTCTCCCTGAGAATGGGAAAGAGAATAGATTTCATAGGTGTAATGGGACAGATGGATATGGGAGTAGGAAGAATCAGGCAGGAAAGTGGAGAGCTATGGAAGGAGCAAGTACTGAGAGACAGTGCTAGAATTTGGAGGGGGGATGTGGAAACCTAGTTCATTGAAAACTCCCTGGAATCTACAAGGGTTACCTTAGTGAAGATTTCTAAAGTGCCTGAAAAGTCAATCTTCTGTAATCAGGCAAGGCTTCTAGTAGTGGGAATGGAACATAAACCTAGCAACCAATCTTTGCACCTATAATTTGTCATGCCTGCAAGATGTGCTGGGGAAATAATGGTACAAAACTTGTGGGAGTGACCAGCCAATGACTGGTTCAAACTGAGGCCCACACTTGGAGAGGGAGCCAGTACCTGACATTGGCTAAAAAACAAGAATCAGAGACATAAGATAGAGCCAAAAAGGACTGTCAAAAGTATGTAAGTAAATAAGTAAGTAATCAAATAAAAGTAAAAGTAAAAAGTCAATGAAATGATTCCTAATGGTATTCTGCTGTACTCATAGTTTGGAGTCAAGTCTATTCATTATCAGAAGGTTGCATCCACCCACTGATGAGAGTGGAGGAAGAGACATGGCCAAACATTAGGTGGAGTTCAGGAAACCCTGCAGAAAAGCATGAGGAAGCATTGTAAGAGCCAGAGGGGTGAACAACACCATAACAGCATGGTTAGTGGAATCAACTAAGCAGGGCTCTTAGGAGTTCACAAGAGACTGCAGTAACAATTACAGACTATGTATGAGTCTAAATTATGTTCTATGCATATTGATTATGGTTGTGTAGCTCAGTGCTCTTTTAGGACTCCTAACAGTGGGAAGGGAGTGTATCTGACTTTATTTTTCCTGTTTTGGGGATCTCTTTCCTCCTACTGAGTGGACTCATCCAGTCTTGATAGGAAGGTTTGTTTCCAAGTCTTATCGTAACTTGCTATATTGTGCTAAGTTGATATCCCCAAATTACTTCTTTATTCAGAAGGTAAATGAAGGAAGAGTAAGTCAGGGGGGAGGAAAGGTGGGTGCTGCTGGGAGCACTGGACAGAGCAGAGACTGAGGTAAAGATATAATGTCTGATTGAAGAAAAATTTTAAATAAATGATTAAAAGAATAGAAAGAGAGCAAGAGTGGAACACATAATAAAACATTATATAATTTGTAAGATAAAGTATATGATAAATATAAAGTTAAAGAAAGTGATGGCACACAGTTAGCTTCAGCTGTCAACTTGCCAAAAACCTTGAATCTCCTGGGAAGAGGAAACTTGAATAATTGCCTATATCAGATTGGCCTATGGCATGTCTATGGGGCATTTTCTTAATTGGTAAGTGATGTAAAAGGTCCAAACACATTGGAAGAAGTATCATCCCTAAGCTTTGGGAGTGGGCTGTATGAGTAAGGTAGTTGAAGATACATTTAGGAGCAAGTCTTTATTAGGCTTTTCTCCATCTTGTCATCATCTATTCCTGCCAGAGTTCTGACTGGAGTACCCTCAATAATGGGTTGTAACCTGAAAGATTCATAAAAACCAAATTATTCCTGTTACCTTTGGTCAATGTTTTATCACAGCAACAAATGGACAAACTAGAACAGAAATTAGTTCTAGGTTATGTGAGTGTGGAGGGGAGGGGTACTGCTATGATGGACTTTTCGCATGTTGGTTAATTTTAGACAACTGAGGAAATGTTTAAAACCTAGGATGAAAATGCTGAGGACTTACTAAGAAGCTACTGTTGAAGCTTTGAAAATAAGAATGCTCAGAGAAATACAGGGTATTGATGTCTATTTGTTTCAGAGAGAAACAAACATCAGTGAGGATATTTGGTTGATATTTTTTTAATTAATAATCTGTGGTTCTTTGTCAGATTAATCTCAAGAATCACCTGGGATTTTACAAGACACCAGAACCACTTTTCTTCCCTGAGAAAATGGATGGATGAGCTGGGGTTGAAAAATCAATAATTATTAACAGACAACATTATGGAAGTAAAATCCTCTGGTAAATATTCTTGGTGGCTAGTTTTATGTCAACTGACAACAAGCTCTAATGATCTGAGAAAAGGGAAACTCAGTTGAAGAAATGCCACCAGAAGATGATGTAAGAAGATAACCCTAGAATGCATTTTCTTAATTAGCAATAGATAGAAGGAGGGTCCAGCCCACTGTGGGAGGGGATATTTTTAGGATTGATAGTCCTGGGTTCGGCAAGAAAGCAGAATGAGAAAACCATGCATAGCCACCTAGTATGCAGTAATCCTCTGTGGTCTCAGAACCAGCTACCCTCTCAAGGTCTTTGTCCTGTTTGAGTTTATTATCGTGATTTCCTTCTATGATGAGCAGTGATGTAGAGTTGTTCCCTGTTGGGCAAGGTCCTGGATTTTGGTGGGCAGTCTGGATCAAAGAACAGGGATTCTGGACCGAAGACAGGGTTCTGTTTCTCTCAGGGACAGATAGAGCACTTCAGGGCAAGGCCAGAGTGTGCTAGGGTAGGGTGTGGAAAAGGGTTTCCACAGTGTTACAGTTTAGCTCTTTTAGAATAAGATAATTAGTGGCAGTGGAAAAACTCCACTTTTCCAAAGCCTATGGTGATAACAAAGTGTTACAGCTCTTGGTAAAGCTGCTGTGTTGGCCACTGAAGAGATGCAGGCAAAAGCCCATTTCTGACCAGCTTGCAGCAGAGGCCCAGGCCTGGAAAGGCCCAGGCCTAGGAGGCTGGAGGGCAGGCCCAGTGAGATTAGGCCCAGTGGGGGGATCAATGATGAATCATGGTAGAAATATGATGGTATTAAGCAGCACACAGACAGCCCACAGCCAGTAAACTTATTTGAGGCAGTTTATATGAAATCAGGGATTTATTAACCTTGGGTAGCAGGAGGGATTTTGAAGGTAAATGTGTTTGATTTATCAGGGTCAGGGGATTAGGGATACTTGATTTACATGTAGTGGTAAAGTACCTCATTTTCCATGCAGTAGCATAGTCCATCACAAGAAGGAGAACACAGAACTTAATTACGCTATGGGTGAGGGAAAAATCTACAAGTACAGTTAAAGGTCATAGTTTAAGACTAAGATCTCCTTAGCAGGCTGGGGCATTTCTAGAAATTCCTAGACTCTTGCTGGTGTAGTTTTCTTATCACAAAAGGGTCTTGCCTATAATCTGCCCTGAGGGCTATGTGAAGCTCCTTACAAGACCTGGGTTCACCCAGATTGGAGGTGGAGGGTGATGTTTGGCGCTTCACTGAGAAAAAGGGATCCACCAACATAGACTGGGCACAAAATAATGGCTGCCTGGAGAAGTCAGACTTCAACATAATCCAGTAATTCCCCACAGTATAGAAACACAATCCAGATAAATTCTTTCCTTCTCAAGTTGTTTTTGCTTATGTTGTTATCACAGCAATCACAACTAAATAATCAAGACAGTATTTACCCAGAATGAGCACATAAAGCAGTGCTGAAGGGGGACAACATAGACCTGGTGTCAAGGTGGTAGACCAGTTGGTAATGTAAGAGCTTCACATGAAGTACTGTTTTTTTTTTTTAGTTTTTTATTAATTACACTTTATTCATTTTGTACCCCCCATAAGCCCCTCCCTCCTTCTCTGCCGATCCCACCCTCCCTCCCCTTTCTGCATGGATGCCACTCCCCAAGTCCACTGATAGGGGAGGTTCTCCTCTCCTTTCTGATCTTAGTCTATCAGTTCTCATCAAAAGTGGCTGCGTTGTCCTCTACTGTGGCCTGGTAAGGCTGTTCCCCCCTCAGGGGGAGGTGATCAAAGAGCAGGCCAATCAGATTATGTCAGAGGCAGTCCCTCTTCCCATTACTATGTAACCCACTTGGACACTGAACTGCCATGGGCTACGTCTGTGCAGGGGATATAGGTTATCTCCATGAATAGCCCTTGGTTGGAGTATGAGTCTCTGGGAAGTTCCCTGTGTTCAATTTTTCTTGATCTGTTGCTCTCCTTGTGGAGACCCTGTCCTCTCCAGCTCTTACTATTTCCTACTTCTTACATAAAATTCCATTCACTCTGCCCATCAGTTGGCCATCAGGCTCAGCATCTGCTTTGATAGTCTGCAGGGCAGAGGCTTTCAGAGGCCCTCTGTGGTAGGTTCCTAGTTTGTTTCCTGTTTTCTTCTTCTGGCTTTCAGAAGCCCTCTGTAGAAGCCCTCCCTAATTGCTAATTTCCTAGGTTGTTTCCTGTTTTCTTCTTCTTCTGATGTCCATCCTCTTTGCCTTTCACGATGGGGATTGAGCATTTTAGTTAGGGTCCTCTCTCTTGCTTAGTTTCTTTAGATGCACAGATTTTAGTGGGTTTGTCCTATATTGTATGTCTATATGAGTGAGTATATACTGTGTGTGTCTTTTTGCTTCTGGGACAACTCACTCAGGATGATCCTTTCCAGGTCCTACCATTTACCTGCAACTTTCATGATTTCCTTATTTTTCATTGCTGAGTAATACTCCATTGTATAGATGTACCACAATTTCTGCATCCATTCTTCAGTTGAGGGGCATCTGGGTTGTTTCCAGCTTCTGGCTATTACAAATAAAGCTGCTACAAACATGGTTGAGCAAATGTCCTTTTTGTGTACTTGAGCCTCTTTTGGATATATGCCTAGGAGTGGTATGGCTGGATCTTGGGGAAGCACTATTCCTAGTTGTCTGAGAAAGCACCATATTGATTTCCAGAGTGGTTGTACAAGTTTACATTCCCACCAGCAGTGGAAAAGGGTTCCCCTTTCTCCACAACCTCTCCAGCATGTATTGTCAATTGAGGTTTTGATCTTGGCCATTGTGATGGGTGTAAGGTGAAATCTCAGGGTTGTTTTGATTTACATTTCCCTAATTGCTAATGAGGTTGAGCATTTCTTTAAATGCTTCTCTGCCGTTCGATATTCCTCTATAGAGAGTTCTCTGTTTAGCTCTGTTCCCCATTTTTTAAGTGGATTACTTGGTTTGTTGCTTTTCAGCTTCTTACTTCTTCATATATACTGGATATGAGTCCTCTGTCAGATAAAGGGTTCGTGAAGATTCTTTCCCAATCTGTAGGCAGTCCCTTTGCTTTGATGACAGTATCCTTTGATTTACAGAAGCTTTTCAGTTTCAGGCGGTCCCATTTATTGATTGTTGCTCTTAGAGCCTGTGCTGTTGATGTTCTGTTCAGGAAGTTCTCTCCTGTACCAATGAGTTCTAGGGTATTCCCCACTTTTTTTCTAGCCGATTTAATGTGTCTGGTTTTATGTTGAGGTCTTTGATCCACTTGGACTTCAGTTTTTTGCAGGGTGATAAGTATGCATGCATCTATTTTCATTTTTCTACAGTAGACATCCAGTTAGACCAGCACCATTTGTTGAAGATGTTATCTTTTTTCCATTGTATGGTTTTGGCATCTTTGTAAAAAATCAGGTGTCCATAAGTGTGTGGGTTTATTTCTGGCTCTTCTGTTCGGTTCCACTGATCCACCATTCTGTTTCTATGCCAGTACCACGCAGTTTTTATAACTGTTGCTCTATCGTACAGCTTGAGATCAGGGATAGAGATACCTCCAGAAGATCTTTTATTGTAGAGGATTGTTTTAGCAATTCTGGGTTTCTTGTTATTCCAGATGAAGTTGAGAATTTTTCTTTCCAGGTCTGTAAAGAATTGTGTTGGTAATTTGATGGGAATTGCATTGAATCTGTAGATTGCTTTTGGTAAGATGGCCATTTTTACTATGTTAATCCTGCCAAGCCATGAGCATGGGAGATCTTTCCATCTTCTCATATCTTCTTCTAATTCTTTCTTCAGAGACTTGAAATTTTTTTCTTACAAGTCTTTGACTTGCTTGGTTAGGGTTACACCAACGTACTTCATGTCATTTGTGGCTATTGTGAAGGGTGTTGTTTCCCTAATTTCTTTCTCAGCCCTTTTGTCTTTTGTATACAGGAGGTCTACTGATTTTTTTTGAGTTAATTTTGTATAATTCCAATTTTGATCAGAATTTTAAAAGTTGGGCTGTGTTTTATAGTGATGTTAGTATGAGATCTTGCATATAAGAAGAAACATCTATGTGTAGATTTTCAGCACACCATTTATTTAGGGTTCTTAAATGTTTCTACTTCCCTTTAAACCCACTGACTAGAGGTAGGGTAGAAAGAAGGTTATTAGGAAAGGGGGTTGTGGATGTTCTTAGAGGTAGTTCTTTTGGGTGGGTATACTCTTCATTGTCTGGATACCAGAAGTCCAGCACATAATCCAACACCAAACAAATACAGGAATCAAATGTAATTCAGCAGAAACAGCAGAATCCACCAGGATGGGTTAATTAAAGCTTCAAAACTCAGTGAGATTGCCACCAGAAGTTCTCTGCTCTGAAACATTTCTCTCTGGGAAGTACTATGTAGGGCCAAGTGACTTGATGTGCACCTTACAAAGAGTAGAGATAGAAAAATGTTATCTATCTGTCCGTGGGCTTCCAGTCATCAGAGTGCAAGCAAGGCTGTTTATCCAGCTGGCAAAAGCATTGAATGGGACAAGTTCCAGGAAAACTTGATGTGCTCTCTCTCACGTTTCTGATTTCAGCTAACCAAGATAATGTACCCTCTCATGAGGCTATTTTCAACTGAGGATATACTAAAACATTTCACTGAAGGTATGTATGGTTTAAGACGATTGTGTATTTGTATAGAAGTTGACAAGGGGTGGAATATAAAAGTGAGTATCACTTAGCTACTTGACACAAAAAAGTGAGCAAAAAAGAGAGTGCCAATTGTTGTAATTTATTCCATCATAATATAGCCATCCATGCCATGACTACGAAGCATTTTCATAAAAGAAAAGTGATTCCGGAAAGTGAATCCAACTGTATAAAAAAGGTAGTTGAAGATGAGCATTGAAGTAAGGCAGTAAGCACTTATATAGGTTTATATTTCAAGCTTTTGGGTTGACTTCCTGCCTTAGCTTTCTTCAGTGATGGACTGAACAATGGAAGATTAAAGAAACTGATAATTCCCCAAAATATGTTTGATCATGGTCTTTATCACAGCAACAGAATCAAAACAACAAATAGAATGGAGAAGGTATCTTTAATTGATAAAGAGATTAATACCATTATTTAAAAGCTTCGTGTTATAAATGAGGAATATAGTAAAAGTTTTCAGAACATAAGACCCTATGAACTGGTTTCCAAATTATGAAAATGCCAAACTCAAAAGAAGGTATTATAAACTAAAAATGGCAATGAAAGTTTTTCCTTCTAAAAAACAACTGCTTACAGGGTTGGTAGTTTTTTCTTAGAATCAGTCTTGAAGTCACAAAGTGGATATTAAAATTGTAGTTCAAAGGAACCAGACTACATTTTTCACACTCAGCAGAACTTGAGATTGTATTACATATTATTAGATAGAGAGGCGTTAAATACACCCAAATTTTCTGTCATAATACCCTTTACAATAGCTCAGTAAAAACATAAGAGGCCAGGAAGTGTGAGGTGGGTTAGGATTACCTATAAGCAGACCTTATAGACACTACTACATGATCCTGGGAAAGTGAAGTAAAAACACAAGAAATATCCTTTATATTAGAGAAGCTCCAGACTGTGGGAGTTCTTGATCTTGCTTTATTCCAGTGCTTTTTTGTTTGTTTGTTTTTTGTTTTGTTTTTGACATGCTATCATTTCTTCCTTCTGAGATTGAAATAATTCCGTATCAACCTATGTTAGAATCACTCACTTTATTTTGAATTATTTTAGAAGGGTCACAGTTGTTGATGATGCTGTGCAGAAGACACTTTGTGCTCTGATTTTGAACAGCATTAGCACTGCTAAAGACTACTGAGAAGTTCAGAAATGAAGTAAATGTATTCTGTGTTCTGAGATGAAAATGAGATTTTAGAGGGGACACCAGAAATGTTATTTGAAGCAATGCATTTGGGAGAGAATGTGATGTTAATTAACCTTTAGAGATTGTAGTGGTTAATCTTCACTGTCGATTTTATTGGATTTGGAATCTTCGTGGAAACACTTCTCTGAATATCCATGTAAGGGTATTTATTACCAGAAGGTTTAACTGAATAAGGAGATCAAACCCAAATGTGAGTGGTACTACTAATGGTTTGGGCCTTGAACAGAATAAAAATTAGAAAGGAGCCTAAATACCCCCATTCCTTTGTCTGTTCTTCCCAAATGGCATGCTGTATCATCAGCTGCCTCATGCTGTTGCTGCCATGAGTCCCCAAATACAACGGATTATACTTAAGACAGGGAAGCTAAAATAGAATCTTCCTCATTAAGTTTCTATTGCCAAATTCTTTTGTTTTGTTTCTTTATTTCTTGTTAAAGCAACAATAAGATTAACTAACCCAAGGTACAAGACAAATAAATAGAATAAATCTCTGGCATTCATATAGACTTATAATCCAAACTTGAATCACAAGGGTTCAGACAACTGAAAGTTAAAAAAAAGTGTTAAAACTGTTGACTCTATGGCAAGTACATGTAAATAGTAAATTTGTTTTTGAGATTCAGTCATCATTTTCTCCTAATTTAAAGAAATAATACAAATTATTTGCCAACTATAGTATGTAAAATAAACAAACAAAAAACAACTCCAGGAACAGAAAAATAAAAACAATTTTGATAGTGAATTTATAAAACCAATAGTTGTCCAACAAGGTGAGAATGAGTAACAGATGAATGAAAACACCTAAACAAAACTTTATACTATTCCCTATCAGATTCAGAAAACAGTGATGAAAAGAGGCCTGAAATAATTAGTAACTAGGAGATAAGGGTTGTGATCTATCATCTGCAGTCCTAAACTCCCAAGGACAGTTGTACTGGGATTTTCAGAAAAATTGAGTTATCTGTATCATATACAGATAAATCAGGGGATGAAGGGGTTCCACTTCTAACTTCTGGACTGATAATGACAGTCTGAGCTTTCAACTCTGTATCCTCTGAAGACCCCATGATCCAAAAATAATCCCCATCTTGGGGTTGGTTCCATAGATGACCCTGGTTTAACTAAATGGGTCACGAAACAAAATACATATCATGAATCTAGGACAGAGATTGGTATGGTCATTGGCATGGTCAATGATGACAGGGAACTGTAATCACAACCAGCTAGAGTTACCTATACAAAGATGAAGATACACATATTTTTACTTGAGTTCTGCAGCATTACAGATGGCACGATTAAGAACCTTGGTCAGATTTTTGTGTCAGAACTGGCTCTTTGTACTAGTCAGAGTCATTCAGGGAATCAGACCACAGAGTTATGACCACCTTCAATGCGTGTTCTAGTCAGCTTGACAGTGACAGAACTGGAGATGTAATAATATCAATGTGGAACATGAATTTATATTGGCTCCCACTGGCTAAAGTCATTGATCTGCCTAATTTTGGGGATTAAGCAATTACAATATTCATGCAGCCTAGAATTTAAAGAAGGAGATATTTTAGATTTTTGTGTTTTAGATTCTGAAGCAAGGCAAATCCTTTCTGGAGCATGTCATTTTGTTTTTGAAATTGTGCATTTTCCCAAGATGTTCACTATCTGCCAAAGAGGAGTGTGTCTTTGTGTGTGTGTGTCTACCTGTGTGTGTGATTTATGTGTGCAGCGTGTGTGTGTATTTGTGTGTACATTCTGTCTCTTTCTGGTACACTGCTGTCCTTTCATTAGAGTGCACTGTTTCTCTACCAACTTCAAGAGAAGCAGACACTTGATTTAAAAAGTAAAATAGGAAAAGGAAAGGTGTTACCCTGCCAGTTCTAAGGAATTTTGATCATTAATCAATCTTGCACCTTCACAAAATCTGGAGTGCTGCCATTAGATACATGCTTTAAGATGCAGATGCTGTATTACTTGCAGCTTTATCCCATTCGAAAGAACATATGTACATTCCCTGGTTGAAATATCTTGCAAAGTGCCAGCGTTAATCCATAGGTTTTTGTTCTTTCTTGTTCACTGTTTCTGCAGTCCTGTGACTGTAAGGAAAAAGGGACCTAAACAGGAGTCACTGTGATAAGTCCAGAAAGCACAGGAAAAATGTAAAGGATAATAGCAGTACATTCTTTCTTACTTGTACTCTTTTGGATAGCTTGAAATACAAAATAGATAAGTGCAGCAGAAATTGATTCCTGGAATTGAAGCACTGTTGTAAAACCAGCTCATACCCTATGACGTTAGTATTAGAATTGAACAATAGTGGGATTACACGTCCCAGAGTCAACTACGTAGAGCTCATAGGGGCTCAGAGGGAAGGAAACAGCAAGCATGGAGCTTGTAGGAGTCTGTGGCTAGGCCCACTGTGTGGGCCTAGCTTAGCTTAGTGATTTTGTGGGACTCACTTGTAAGACTGAGAGGGGGTGTCTCTGACTCGATTGCTCTTAGGATACTTTTCCTTCTACTGTGTTGCCTTATCTAGCCCTGATCTGAGAGTTTGTGGCTAGTCTTATTGTAACTAGTTATGTTGTGTTTGGTTGATATCCTGGGGAAGCCTGCTCTTTTCTGAAGGGAAATGGAGGGAAGAGTTGATCTGGGTGTAGGAGAGATATTGGGGTGGCTAGGAGGAGTGGAAAAATAGGAAGCTGAAGTCAAGTTGTATTATCGTGTGAGAGAAGAAATTTTTTTTTAATTGGACAACAGACAAAGACTTGAGAATTTAAAAGAATTTTTAATAGCAAAATTATTATTGGAGGACAGAGATAATGATGAATCATGTAATATGGGGAATTGTTAATAGGAAGTCACTTGCAACACAATAATTAGGAAATAAAAAGAAATTAAAAGCAGAATGTGCTCAAAGATAATCAAACAGTAGATCTCAACACACATTCTCCTCTGTGGTTTGCCCCTGCCACTTTTATATGAAGATAGAGATTGCATTTCTCAAACTTCTTGAATTTGAGAAGGATTTTGGCCTCTTTGACCAATTAAATATGGCCATTTATGATGCAGTTCTTAATAGAAGTGTTCTGTGCTCAATAACTTTATTTTTCTTCCTCTTGAGTCTCCAGTCTTTGGCATGTTTTCCTTTAGCACACAATTTCTGTAACTAGAGAACCAAATCCCATAAAAAAGCTTTATCTGGAATTCCTACAGAGCAGCCTTATCTAATTGTCAATGACAATTGCCAACTCTTCTCAACATTTCATTTTGCACATCTAAAGTGGTTGAGTATCCATGGCACTGTGCATTCAGTCAGAATATGTGTAATTACATGATAGACCAAAGAATTAACAATAGCTCTGCTAACTCACCCCCAAGAAAAATAAGTTATAACATGTAAACTGAAAAAAAAAATAGCTCGGTGAAGTAAAGTGCATTTCTTATAAACATGAGGACCTGTGTTTGATCTCTGGTGATCAAAGCCAGGTATACAAGTGAACATTTGCAACCCCAGTCCTGAGTAGGTAGAGACAGGTGGATCTCAGAATCTACCTAACCCATTCCAGTAGATAAATGCCAGGTACATGTGAAAAACAGTGGAGATGTGCGCATGAACCATGTACAAGCATAACAGCACACTCACACACATACCCATGAATACAAATACATAGTTATTCTCTCTTCTCTCTCTTTCTTATTCTCCCTCTCAGGCCCACACAGGATGTGCATGCATACAAACTCAAAGCAAATAAAAATTAAAACCACCAAATTATCAAGTAATGGAACTGTTACACTGTTGATGACAAGGCTTCAAAAGATACAGCATCAAGCTACAGAAGATTCTTGAAATAGCAAAGACACAAAATCCAATGGAAGATATCCCAGTTCATTATGACTTTCCTCTTGATATACATTTATCCTTTCTGTTTCTGCCTTCCCTGAGTTAGAATGGCTTTCTTTTTTGACTTAAAATAGATTCTTCTGTCGTATATTACACCCTAAGCACAGTTCCCCTCCCGTCACACCTCCTAGATTCCTCCCACCTCCCTTCTCTTGCAGATCCATTCTCCTTCCATTTCTTCTTCAGAAAAAAAGAAGGCCTCCAACAGACAACAGCCAAACACAGCAAGACAAGGGAAAAACCTTACAGTAGGCAAAAGAGTCAGATATCTACACAGCCTGACTCTTCAGAGTTCCACAAAACACCAAGCTAACAGCAACAACATACAAGTAAAGGATCTGGTGCAGACCAATGCAGTCCGGTGCTTGCAGTTCCAGACTCCGTCAGCCAATGACAGCCTTGCTTAGTTGATTCAGTGAACTCTGTTCACTTGTTGTCTTCCATCCCCTCTGACTCCTTCCGTCCTACCTCTCCTTCTTCTAGAGTGATCCCCAAAGTCGAAGTGGAGAGACCTATTGGAGACCTCCAATTTAGACTCTCTCGGAGACTTTAATCCTATGTTCTCATTTGTTTGGCATGAGAAAGTACTCTGAAAGCTTTGGAAAGAGAAACGTGGACACCAACTCAGCCACAAAACTCTCCACCTTCAATTGTTCCTGCATAAAAGATGTGCCGGGGTACTGGTGGTGAAGAACTTGAGGGAGAGGCCAACCAATGCCTGATTTAACTTGAGACCCATCACACAAGGAAGAAGCCCATGCTTAACACTTCTTGGGTGTCCAGAAATCAGCATGGAGAGCTAGAGTATAATCAAACATGACTGGTTTAAAATGTAAATTAAGTGATTATTAATATATTCTGCTATATTCATTTATTCCTGCCTTGTCCGGTTGTCATCAGAAAGGTTTACTTCAACAGCAGAGGGGAACAGGTACAGATACCCACAGCTAGAAATTATGAAATGCCTTTCAAATGACAGTCCCATCATTATTTTTAGAGACTGCTATGTTATTTTACTGGTCAAATACAGAGAAATAAACAGTGCCTCCAGATCATGATTAATTTTACCATAATGAATCAGGACAGTTATATTTGGAATATCTTGAGCTGATATTTAGAAAAATATTTTTAATGTAGGGTATAATTAAATTGTAATTATGAATTAAAACGGAGAAAATTGTGATGCGATTCATGTGTTTTATAAGATAAATGTAAATTTTATAATACAAATTTCAGAGTATACTGGGATCAATAATTCTCTCTCTTTCTCTCTCTCTCTCTCTCTCTCTCTCTCTCTCTCCCTTCTCTCTTTCTCTAAAAAAATAATATCTTCCTGGAACCACTGAATTTGACCTTACTTTGCAATAGAGATTGAAAAATGCAATTTGTTAAGATGAGGTCGTAATGGATTAGAGTAGGCCTTAAATCCAATTATTGGTGTCCTTGTAAGAAGAGTTAAGAACACAGGAATAAGTACACAAAAATAATACATAAAGACAGAAACACAGACTGGATAGAAGCCACAAGTAAAAGAACCTCAAATATTCCCCTTGGCCAACAAAACTACAAACATCAAAGTCACAATTGTTACATCAGAGAGAGCATGGTGCTAAAGATCCAGAGTGTCTGGAATTTTACAAGACTGTATTTCTGGAACTGGAGAGGTTTTCTTTTTTAACTGTTTTACCTGAAGACCAATTTGCACTTTCAGCATCTATACCAGGCATCTCTTAGCCACCTATAAGTTTTAAGAAACTCAATGACGTATTTTGCTTCCAAGGGCACCTGGATACAGGACACTTATACATACACTCAGTGTCACTCACCTACACATAAAATAAAATAAAACTTATAGAAAACATTATAAAAGTTGAGAAATACATCATTCTGTTTTGTTATTTTTAGTAGAAAGAAAGAGGGGTGGTACCATAAAGTAATAAAAATAGGTTAGTTTTTTTCATAGAAGATTAAGGTACTTGATTGCAGAGAAGAGATGGACCAGTGACAACTTCTACATTCCAGGATAAATGGAGTCATATCTTACAAATGAAGTCATATCTTTGTTTTCCTGGTATGGTATATCATTTATCGGTTGCCTGTATTAACTGGTTCTTTATTCAACACTGAAAACAAAACAACATAGATAATTACAGACTCTACTGATAACAAACATATTTATTACATTTTTTAATCACTGAAAAAAAAATACATGGTAGAAACAATTTGAGGCAGGAAATGTTTATTTTCGCCTGTCTTGACTTCAGAGGAAGTCAAACATTATGCCTCGGAAGTATGACAATGTACTCAGTCAGTAATGGTAAAGAGTTTCACAATGCAATGAGCATGAAACAAAATGAAGCCTGAATAGCTCAACCTCTAAGGACCTACTTTTAACATCCTAATGTTCCACAACATCTCAAAACTGTGCCACCTGCTGCAGTGTAAGCATAAAAAAAAAAAGGTACTATATGGTATATTGTACATTCAAACCCTAAACACATGAAATTGTAGATTGGAAACCAAAAGAAAAAAAGAAAGAAAAAGAAATCCAGTAGACTCTAATTTTGTAAATAAATAAAAGGCAGTCTCCTGCACATTTAAAGTATTTTTCTCTCTATTTTAATGAGTTTAAAAAGATATATTAAATATATTTAAAATATATTGTCAGATTACTTTAAAAAATTGATCTGTGTGATAGAGCAACAGAACAATTTTCTTATTAAAACCATTGAATCTAACTGACTGATTGCTATAATCAGCATTTATGTTATATTCTCTTCTTCAACATATTTCTTTAGATTAACTGGAATGGATCTGCCGGTTTACTCAAATTTTCATGAACACAGCTGGCCTCAGCCTTTGCTCAGCTGTTCAAGGCATAAGGCTTCAGGGATAATTGTTGTCTTGAGTATTTCTTGAACACTGCAATAGCATGAGCACAAAAGCACTGTTATCTAAGAATTCACATGGATTTCCCGCTGAGGCTTTCATTTCATTGGTCAAAGGAAGTGGTATGAGGTAGGTGAAATTCAAGGTGTCTGAAAGCAACAGTGCATCTCCAGACAAATCAAAATGCTGCAAGTGTGTGTCGTAGTCTTCTGACAAAAAGAAAAAAGAAATAAAGAAAGGAAAGAAATAAGAAAAAAAAAGGAATAATAGGCATAAATTTCAGCTTTCCACACCACTATTAGTGAGATCCAGCCCATCAAGGAGACTTGAGAACACCTATAGTAAATAATGTAAGAAAAATTTCCTTTTTTTATTTTTCAAAAATTTATTTAATTTTTATTTTTTATATTAACTACAGTTTACTCACTTTGTATCCCAGACTTAGCCCCCTCCATTCTTAATATGATTATAATGTTAGTAGGATGGTAATTATTGATGCCTTCTAAGAAATTAATCAAAACCATAAAGCTGATCTATTTTCAAAGAAACCATAACTGTGCTGAATATTTAAAGATATTCTTTGCATTTTTACATAATTGCTGTTTTGTTCCATACTCTTACCAAACTTTCAATCTCATTTTCTAGATTCTATGTCTCAGAAACTTCTATAGTAGAGTTCATAGAACAAATATTGAGCAAGATTTGGAAATAGAACTGAATATTTAGAGATGACTGTTCCGGAAAAAGTATGGTCTAGGTAAAAATTTGTATTTTCCACCATGAAGAATTTTTCATCATTGTATCATTGTAATGTGAGTTGTCTCAAATCCCTCCAACCAGGAGACTACATGTAAGTAATCTAGGCTTTCTGCATGTTTGTTAGAGTTGTGTTCCTTGTTCCTGTTTTTCTTGTGGGATCCTAACAATGGGATCGTGTTAGGGGGCTGTCTCTGACTCTGTTGCCTGATTTTGGGATGCTTTCTTCCTACTGAGTTGCCTCTCCCAAAGCGGTGTCTAGTCTTACTATAGCTTACTACACTATGGCTATTTGATATTTGTGGGAGCCTGCCCTTTTCTGTAGAGAAACAGGAAGATGGGATGGAGATAGGGAGAGGAGACAGACTAGGAGGAGAGGAGGGAGAGGAAGCTGCAGTTAGGATTTTTTTTTTAAACATTAAACATCCAATTGTTTTCAATCTTCATTCTTTTCCTATTCATTCTTTTTTTAATTATTTTTTTATTTTTTTACATTAATTACATTTTATTCACTTTGTATTTCACCTGTAGCACCCTCCCTCATTCTTACCCAATCTACCCTCCCTCCCTCCCTCATCTCCTCCCCTGCCCCTCTCCAAGTCCACTGATAGGGGAAGTCCTCCTCCCCTTCCCTCTGACCTTACCTTATCAAGTCACATCAGGACTGACTACAATGTCCTTCTCTGTGGCCTGGCAAGCCTACTAAACTAGTATAAGATACTTGTGATAAAACTGTTTTTGGTATCTCCCTCTTCCTTCTTTTCTATTTCCATCTCCACCTTCAGTTTTTTTTTTTTCCACATTGTAAAGTGTTAGCATTGAGAATTTTATAGTCTTGAATGTTAAGAATTTCTTGTGTATTTCAATGTTTCTTGCCTTGTGACATTTCATATCTAAATAGCTATAATAACTCTGGCTAATACTTGACAATTAAAAAAAATCTATAGTAACTGGCAAGAACAGCATAAACAGATGGGATACAATCTTTTCATAGATATCTTCACTACTCTCTGCAACTAAATATTTTAGTCCAGAAAATTAACCCTTTATTTATATACATGTCTTGGCTTCTTTTATCAATCCTTACTAATATAGTAAGTATAAACACTTTCTTACAATGCAGTTATAATCATCTCAGAAACTAATACACACATATCAGTAAAAACTGACACCTTAATTTATAAGAAGCTCAGGTCTATAGAAGCAGCTAATACTGCCTGAATCAACTATTTTTTATTTTATTCAAAACACATTATTTTCTCATATAATATATTCTTATTAGACATTTCCCTCTGTGTACTACTTCCAATTCCTCCCCACTCTTCTTCCATCCTGATTCACTCCCTTTTTGCTTTTCATTAGAAAAGAACAGGCTTCCAAAATACAACAATAAAATACAACAAATAAAATACAATAAGGTAAAACAAATACTATCACACCAAATTTGGATAGGACAACCAAAATAAATAAATGAAAAGTCCAAGAAAATGCACAAATCACAAATCAGAGAATCACTTGTTCACACACACAGGAGTCCCATAAAAACACTAAACTGGAATCCGTCACGTAAGTGCAGAGGATCTGGTGAATACTGCTTCAGTCTCTGTTGAGTTCATATGAGCTTTGCTCATGCTGACTTAGAGGGGATAATTTTCTTGGCGTCACCCATCACCTCTGACTTTCTTACACTTATTCTGCCTCCTTTCACTGTTGAATGTTTCAAGTAGCAAAGTTTCAAGATGCAAAATTGTCCATGTAAAACAGCAAGACACTCATTGCATGCTATTTTTGTCTAATAACCAAAATAGCTTCAATTATATCTGAAGATTGTCTAGGAGCTGAATATATCTTAGCAACTTAGTCAGAAATAGGATATTGTGACCAAAATTCCTTTCCAGGCTTTGACATGGCTGACTCATTAACAAAATATCACCAGGGAGAGCACGTGACACTCTCTAACATGTGCACCCTTTGTTTCACTTAATATCATGATATTTATTTTTGTCCATTTGATGCAATAATACATAGTAGCAATAGCTGCACTATAAAAAATGAAAACAAAGATGGGAAGAATTAGTCCTACTTCTCTTTTAACACAACTGAATATGAACTAGTTACTTTTCTTCTTGCAGCAATAAAATCCCTTACAAGATCAACTTTAAAAAGAAAGTCAGTTTATTATTTTGGCTTGTTTGAGATTATAGTTCATCGTACAGTGAGGGCATGGTGGCCGAGGCACAAGACAGCTGCAATCAGGAAGCAATGAATGTTGCTGCTCAGTTCACTTTCTTTCTCAGTCTTGCATTCCAACCCAATGATCGGTGCCTCGTTACAGCGCATCATTACCACAGAGTTCTAGCAACCCTAACAATTAAAATCACTCACCTTTTCTGTGTTCCCATGTTTCAGTTAGTCTCTGTCATTCTTTGTCAGTCTCACATCTTCATTTATATAATGAAGATTATCTTTATTAATCTTCAAATTCGCACAGGTCCATTTCAAGAGGTTTGTTTCCATTCTGACAGTAATCTCTGTCATGACGCAAACAAAAGAATAATCATCACATAAGTAAACTTTGGTTTAAACTGTGTGTGATATATTTCAGAATGACTATAAAGCATGGGATTATCAACAAAAGCATAGGTAATATTTGCAGAGGAGAAATATCTGTTTTACTGATTTGATGATTGCACAATTCATATACATGTTAAACTACACTGACTTACCCAATTAAATATACAAATAATATTTCTCAATAAAAATGGAGAAAATAGCCAAATCAGGTAATGGATCTTACTATAAAAATCAAATTATATTTATCAATTGCTCTACATAGTATCTTACTTTCATTCTTAGAGAATAGTAGTATAGATGTCTGAAAGATTAAAGTGGGTTCAGAATGATAAGCAATATTCTCTAAACCTTATTTTGCTTTTATCAAAGGTAATATCACCTAGGTTATAGGTATCAGGATATTTTGTATGATAATTAGAAACTAGTTAAAATGTACACTCTGTAAAGGTAGCTTTTATTTCCCAGATTTAATCATCATCTCTGAGGCTTACTGCCTCTGTCTGTTAACCTAGGTCTAGTCCTGAAAGCTTTCAACCTTAATAAAATCTTATCTAGGCCTAGAATGTTTAAGCCTCCAAACTTACTCATAAATATGCTCAAGTTTTCTAGCTCTTCCTGAACTCTTGCTGGCTGGTTCAACTTGGCTGTTCTGACTCAACTCCCTCCCCAAGCTGACTGATTCAAACTGGCTCCTGTCAGCTTCTGACTGAATTTCTCTGCTTGACCTCAAATTAAGTCTAGAAATATGCTCTAATCTTCCTACTTCTTCTAAGTCTCTGGTTTGTCTGTCTTTACCTATGTCTAGTTTGCTCTCTCTCCAACCTGTCTCTATAAAAATGACCACACAATTAGTAAGGCCACACAATTAGGAGGGGTGATCAAGATCAAGAAACTGAGTTCATATCAGAGACTGGCCTTGTTCCCTTTATTATGGAAATCCACATAGAGACTGAGTTGCCTATGGACTACATTTGAGCAGGGGTCTAGGTTCTCTCTGTGAATGGATCTAGCATGATTCATGCAAGGTCCTCTGGAGGTTCCCCTAAACCAAGAATTTTGGCTTTGTTGATCTTCTCATGGAGCTTTTGTCCCCTCTGGGGCTTTCTATCTCCCCCTTCTTCCATAATATTCCCTGCACTCTGCCCAAAGTTTGGCTATGAGTCTCTGCATCTGCTTTGGTCTCCTGCTGAGTAGAATCTTTCAGAGGACGTCTGTGGTAAGCTTCCGTCCTTTTCCCTCTCTTCTACCACTTCCGGTGTCTATCCTGTTTTCCCTTCTGAATGAGGATTAAGAAACTTCCCTAGGGTCCTCCTTGTTTAGGTTCTTTAGGTGTATAGATTTTAGTATGGTTATCCTTTATATATGACTAATATCCATTTAGAAATGAATATATGACGTGTCTTTCTGCTTCTGCGATATCTCTCAGGATGATCTTTACTAGTTCCATCCATTTGCCTGAAGATTTCATTATTTTTGATAGCTGAGTAGTATTCCACTGTGTATATATACCACAGTTCCTGTATCCATTCCTCAGTTGAAGTACATCTAGGTTGTTTCCATATTATGACTATTATGAAAAAAGCTGCTATGAACACAGTTGAGCAAATGTCCTTGTTGAATGGTGGAACATATTTTGGGTATATGCCCAGGAATTGTGTACCTGGATCTTGAGGAAATAGTGGGTCCCACTATTTCCAATTTTCTGAGAAAGTACCAGATTGATTTCCAAAGTAGTTGTAAAAGTTTGAATTCTCACCAGCAATGGAGGAGGGTTCCCCTTTCTCTACATCCTCTCCAACATGTATTGTCACTTGTGTTTTTGATCTTAGCCATTCTAATGGGTGTAAGATGGAATCTCAGAGCTATTTTCATCTGGTAACTAAAGCAGCTGAGCATTTCTTTAAGTGTTTCTTCATCATTTGTTATTCCTCTGTTGAGAATTCTCAGTTTAGCACTGTAACCCATTTTTTAAATTAAGATTAATTGGTATTTGGTGCTTGAGTTCTTTATGTTGTTTTGGTCAGGAATATGGAAAAATAAACCACCCCAGTCTTGGGTAGCATGTAAGCATCAAAGGGCATTTATTCTGCAGAAATCCATCATGCTGTGACCACCACCTTTAAGACATGGTGTAGGCCTTGACTGGAGTTAAAAGCCACTTTTAAAGCCACAAAGGGTTGAGCAAATGTCCTTGTTGTGTACTTGAGTATATTTTGGATATAAGCCTAGGGTGGGTTCCCCTTTCTCCACATCCTATCCTGCATGTGTTGTCATTCGAGCTTTTGATCTTAGCCATTCTGATAGGTGTAAGGTGAAATCTCAGGGTCGTTTTGATTTGCATTTCCCTGATGCCCCTATCAGTGGATTGAGGAAGGGGAATGGGAGGAGTGGAGGGAGGGAGAGTGGGATTGGTAGGGGACAAGGGAGGGGGCTATAGCTGGGATACAAAGTGAATAAATTGATACACATAGAAAAATAAAAAATGAAAAAAATATATTCTGGAAAAAAATTTAAAAAGCCAGAAAGGGGAATTCCTAGGGTGCTACATAACCTTGATTGTGATCTGTTGGCACACATGTATGCTACATGACTCTGGTGAGGACTTATGTGCTTCCCTAGGTCAGATGTCCATGCTGTTTCTTATTGGTTGCCCTTTTTCTGTGTTTTCTTTTTTCCTGTAACCGTTTCATTTTTAATTAATTAATTAATCAATTAATTAATTTTTATTTACTATAATTCATTCACTTTATACCCTGGCTATAGCACCCTCCCTCTTGCCCTCCGAATCCTGCTCTCCCTCCCTCTTCTCCTCCTATGCCCCTCTTCCAGTCCACTGATAGGGGAGGTCCTCCTCACCTTCTATCTGACCCTAGCCTATCAGGCATAATCAGAACTGACCACATTGTCCTTCCTGTGTGTCCTGCTAAGGCTGCTTCCCTGAGTGGGGATGTGATCAAAGAGCCAGCCACTGAGTTCATGTTAGAAACGGCCTCTGTTCCCCTTACTAGTGTACTCACTTGGATTCTGAGCTGCAATGGGCTACATCTGAGCAGGGATTCTAGGTTATTTCCATGCATGGTCCTTGGTTGGAGTATCAGTCTCAGAAAAATCTCCAGTGCCCAGAATTTTTGGTTCTGTTGTTCTCTTTGTGGAGTTCCTGTCCTCTCCAGGTCTTTCCTCACTCTTTTCTTTCCTAATCCCTGCACTCAGTCCAAAGTTTGGCTATGTGTCTCAGCCTCTGCTTTGATACCCTAAAAGTTAGGTCTATTCAGAGGCTCTCTGTGGTGGCTCATGTCCTATTCCCCATTTTCTCCCTCTTCCAATATCTATCCTGATTGCTTTTCTGAATGAAGATTGTTTATTTTACCCAGGAAACTCCTTCATGCTTGGTTTCTTTAAGTGTACATATTTTACCAAGTTTATCCTATATTGTATGTCTAATATCCATATATAAGTGAGTATGTACCATCTGTGTCTTTCTGTTTCTTGGATCCCTCACTTAAACTACAGTCCAAGTGGATCAAGGACCTCAATCTAAAACCAGAAACATTAAAAGTGCTTGAAGAAAAAGTGGGGAAGAGCCTTAAACTCATTGGCACAGGAGAGAACTTCCTGAACAGAACACCAACAAGACAGGCTCTAAGCTCAACAATCAATAATTGGGACCTAATGAAACTGAAAAGCTTCTATAAAGCAAAAGACACTGTCATCAGAACACAACAACAGCCACAGACTGGGAAAGGATCTTCATCAACCATATATCTGAGAGAGGGCTTATATCCAGAATATATAAAGACCTCAAGAAGTTAAACACCAACAAGTCAAGTAATCCATTTTCCTGTAATTCTTAGGTCTGTTCTGTCTAGCGAGAAAATTGAAGCTAGCATGGATTTGTCAGGCTTATTTAGCCAGGCTCTCTCAATATATCCTGGATATTAGTCATCTTTCAGATGTAGAATTGGTGAAGATCTTTTCCCAGTCTATAGGTTGCTGTTTTGTTGACAGAGTTTTCTGCCTTACAAAAGCTTTTCAGTTTCATGTGGTACCATTTATTCCTTATTGATCTGAGAGCCAGAGCTGTTGGTGTTCTTGTCTTTTCAGGAAGTTGTCTCCTGTGCCAATGAGTTCAATGCTCTTACCCAATTTTTCTTCAACACAGATTTCGTGTGTCTGGTTTTAGGTTGAGGTCTTTGATCCACTTTGACTTTTAGTTTTATGCAGAGTGATAAGTTTGGATATTTGGATTTTTCTACATTTAGATCTCCAGTAAAACCAAAAGCTCTTGTTGAAGAAGCTATCTTTTTTACAGTGTATGGCTTTTGGCTTCTTTGTCAAAAATCATATGTCTGTAGGTGTGCAGGTTTATTTCTGCGTATCTTATTTTATTCCATTGATCCACCAGTCTGTTTCTATGCCAGTATCATGCCGATTTTATTACTGTTGTTCTATAGTACAGCTGGAGATCAGGGATGAAGATACCTCCAGAAGATGTTTTATTTTACAGGGCTGTTTTTTTTTTCATTTTTTTAAATTTTTTATTTAACTTTTATTAATTACACTTTATTCCTTTTGTATCCCCCCATAAGCCCCTTCCTCCTCCCCTCCCGGTCTCCCCCCCCCCCCCTTTCTGCATGCATGCCTCTCCCCAAGTCCACGGATAGGGGAGGTCCTCCTCTCCTTCTTTCTGATTTTTTTTTTTTTTGTTCTTCTCAATGCAGTTTATTCAGGAACCTTGAACAATCTTCTGACCCTGGGGAAAGCCAGCCCACAGCTTAAATAGCCTCTAGGTAGCCAACCCCAGCGTGCCTCGTGGGCAATGTAGATAGGTCCACATACACGGAAGCAAGCCATATCCTCAGCCTTAGCCAAATGTGGAGTTGTTTGTGACAGTGAGCACTCACCATCGGGAAGGTGGAAGGCGGAAACCAGCTCCATCTTTAAGGCATAGCATTCCGCAGCTCTCTACAGTTCCCCCTTTTTGTTTTAGACGCATCAGGCAAGAGTAGAGGTCTGATCTCTGATATTAGAAATGAATTGGGACTTTGTACCAATGTTCATTTAGGTGTCATCCACCCAAAGAGCATCAGACCCGTCCGATACCTATTTTTTTCCATATGAAGTTGAGTTCTTTCAATGTCCGTAAAGAATAATGTTGGTATTTTCATGGGAATTGCACTGAATCTGTAGACTACTTTTGAGAAGATGACCATTTTTACTATGTTAATCCTATTGATCCATAATCTTGGCAGATCTTTCCATTTTGATATCTTCTCCAATTTTTTTTTTCATCAGAAAATTTGAAGATACTTTATAAGAGTTTTTCACTTGCTTTATTAGAATTACACGAGGGTACTAAATGTAATTTGAGGCTATTGTGAAGGGTGTTGTTTCCTTGATTTCTTTCTTAACCTGTTCTTCTTTTGCATACTGGAGGGCTACTAATATTTTTTTAAATTAATTTTTCATCTGCCCACTTTGCTGAAGTTGCTCATCAGCTGTAGGGGTTCTCTGGTAGAATTTTTGGGTCATTCATGTATATTATTATATCAACTGTGAATACTGATTGTTCCACTTCTTCCTTTCTGCCTTATCTCCTTGATCTCCTGTATGCAACCATGCAAGGCTAATCATTCTCTCCATATCTTTTCAATATAGTACTTGAAGTTCTTGCTTGAGCAAAAAGACAACAAATGGTGATGTTGTATTTTGGTTTATTTAAATAATTTGGCATGTGTGGAAAATTAAGAATTAAAATTTCTATTAAAGTATGCCACAAAATTTTTCAAGTGAGTCACAGGTATATTATTATATATCTAAGTTTATCTCATTTTGTCACTGTGGGTTCATACTAATTATTTATTCACATCAAGTTATATATTTTGTTTTGACTATTCTTGCAGTTAGTATTACCACATTGTTAAAGCAAACACTAACATTTAAAATCACTCACTTTTTTTGAATAGATGTTTCAGTTAGTCTCTCTCATTTCTATACTACATACTTACTATTATCCACAAGTTTGGATGACATAATTAGTAATAAGCAGAACATTTTGCTCCAAAGCTGTAAAATTAACTTCTGTGGAGGGCTATGCTCATCAATCTTTGTTTGTATTTAGAGAAAACTATGGGTTAGATGTCTCAATATAATTTTGTTACACGATGTATTTATTCTAGTTGTATATGACTGATTAAAACAAACTAGATCATGATTAAGAATATCTTAGTTTCTTTTATGTCATTGTTTGACTGTATTATGCTCATAATCTTTTCTGAAAATCAGTCCTCCAATAACATTTTTATATTATTAAGATTACTCAGACGTAATATTAGTTTAAGTACCCACTAAAAGCATAATGGAGTTTTTGGAATTTATGTTAATTGTATCAAAGAATTAAGGAGAAGACAATCCATTCTTAAAATAGAAATATGGATGCAAAGAAATCTAACACATGCTTTCCTGAGAATTGTATACCCTAAGGGGGCTTGTAACTGTTTCATTCCTATGTATCATATTAGTAATTGAAACTAAGAGCTGAAAAAACTGTGATCAGGCTTGTCTTGTTTTTCAACTTGAAACATCTGGGTAGATGGAACCACAAGTGAGCAATTTCCTCCATGTGATTGCCTTGTGGCCATGTCTAAGGATAATTTTATTCATTGCTAATTGATGTTGGGGAGTCTTTTTAGGAAGTGTTATCCCTGATAGGTTTGACTAAAGAATATGAGACAGGTAGGTATCTGAGTAAACAAGGAGTGGGGGATCAAGCTAAGAAATAGTGTTCCACTTTATTTTCTTTCTTTTTGTTTTTGGCCTGTATAATGGTTTGGATACAAATAGCCACCACAGTCTCATGTGCCAGAATGCTTGGCTCATAGGGAGTTGCACTATTAGGATGTCTGGCCTTGTCCGATAGATGCTGCCTTGCTGAAGGAAGCGTGTCACTGTGAGGCCAGGCCTTGAGGTCTTACATGTTCAAGCTATGTCCATTTTGGCTCGTAGTCTCATTCTGCACCGTGCATACCACCATGATTCCTGCCAAGATGAGAATGGACTAAGCCTCTGGAAATATAAGCCAGCTCCAATTAAATGTTTTTCATTAGAAGAGTTGCTATGGTCATGATGTCTCCTCACAGCAATAAAACTCTAAGACAGCCTCCAAATCCATTAGATTTCTTCCCTGGCTTCTGCTGATAATGGATTCTAATCTGTAAGATTTCATAGAATCTTTCCTTCCAGTTTGGTTTTGGTCAATGTCTTATAGCATAGAACAAAACATACCAGCCAACCTTAAGCCTAGCTTTGTCTTATTCATACAATTTACTAGAAGAATAAGTTGTTGACCAGGCCTATTCATATTTCCACAGAGTATATAACCAATAAATGAGCATTCTGAAACCAGTACGTGTCCCAAGTCGGAAGATCTAAATCTGGGTTCAAAAATCAAGAATAAAAAAGGCTATTTTAAGAATCCCTGGGTTTATCTGGAAACCCATGAAAGTCAGGGAATCTTGATTCCTTTGATGACTTAGATAAACAAGGTAAGACATTACACTTTGACAACACCAAGTATTCACCATCAGCTTTTTGTTGTTGTTGTTAGATCTCAGTGTTGTTTAACTTTTGAGTTAAAAAACAAAAACACGTTCAGCTTTGAGATGAAATTTTCACACAACTGACAAGTGTTTCTATAAAAGGTAGATTTTCCTATCTTCAGCTGCTTTGTTTTGCCATATTTTCTCCTTCTTACTGCTATTTTCTAGAACTTTGATAGTCTTTTTCCATTTATCCTTTTTCAGATCATTCTGTTACTCTCATATTTTCCAACTTTCTTAGAAAGATCTATTATTATCCTTACAATTCTTTGTATTTTAATATAACTATATATAGGTCCATTATACTCTCTCATTTTGGTCCTCAAATTCTCCCATATGTAGTTAACAAAGAGAAATATGTGCTATCTTATTTGTGAACTATTATTACAATGGCTTTAACATACAACTTCAGCATCTAATTTGCCTACTTATCATGACTTCACAATCTGCTTGTCTTAATTAACCATTTGTTAAAGTAATTTTAAGTGGGATTAAATAGAATAGATTGAATTTCTTACATTTAAAGTAAAAATTAACAGTGCAGGCAAAATATCTCAGCTGGTAAGTGTTTTGTATGTAAGAATGAAGGACTAAGTTGAGTCCCAGTATTCATACTCACACAAAATGAACATGATGGAAGTAGTGTGTGCTTGTAAATACAGCATTGGAGACAAGCTAGTACAATAGTGTCACAAGACTTGTTGAACTAATCAACAAATATCTAATTGGATTTAAGGTTCACTTCACAAGATATAAGCTATTGCTGACATTCACCTGGAGGCTAAGAACCTGAGACTAAACAGGCCAGGGACCTACAAAAAAAAAAGTGAATAAATACTATTTTCCCAAAGGAACATAGCACGGAAATAAGTCCTAAGGACATTCTGCTATATCCAAAAATCAATGCCTTGTCCAGCCATTATCAGAGAAACTTCCTCATCCAGATGAGAAATAATACAGAGACTCACAACTAGACAATATTCAAACGGAGGATGTGGAACGCACGATCTAAGTATAATGTTTATCAGTTTCTTCCCTTGGTATGGAGGGAACCCTTAGTAAGAGAAGGAAAGATTCCAGGGGCCAGAGAAGATGGAGGGCACTGCAGTCACAGGATCTTTTAAACATTTCATTACCAATATGCATATGCATTCACAAAAATTCATATGCACAGGATGAGTACTGATAAAGTCCCAGTGTTGACAGAGGAAGTGGGCATAAGCCCATATATCAAACCCAAAAGCTATTTCCAACTGCTGATTGTTAACAAAGGAAGCAGTAGGTATTCTCCAACAGAGTATCCCTGAGGGTACAAACCACACCTAGAGCTCCTTGGTCAGCAGTAGGTGGCCAAACCAAAACAAACTCAGTAACATCTGTAGATTATTTATCTTATGGGACTGTTGGGGCTTTTCTTTTTTCTTTCATGACATTTGCATGTACATTCTGCTTTCTGTTTTTGTGTTTTCATGAGATTTCTGCGTTTGAAAAGGTTTATGTATCTATGTCCATATGTGTTTCTTGAGGATTTCTTTGGTTCTTTTTGTTGTTGTTGTTTGTTTTGTTTTGCTCTATTCTTGTTTGTTTTTATTTTATCTAATTTTATTTTATCATTTTTATTTAGAGATTCCTTTTGTAGGTGAAAGAAAGAAAGAAAGAAAGAAAGAATCTAGGTTTGGGTAGGTAGAGAAATAATGAAGATTTTGGAATGAATTGGGGGAATTAGATTATGTTATATAAAATATATTTTCAATAAAAAAAAAGAATGTATACATCCAAGATGTCCTAGGGAATCAATTAAAAAATCCAGAACTTCTAATCAAAAGAAGTCTAAGTAAAACTTTTTAAATTATTTAAAATGACAGACTTTAATACACATTGTCCTGCAATAGTTACTCAATCAGCAAACATATCAATAAATAATGTCATGAATGTTATGGAAGTCATCAACTGTTTTCTCTTTGGATTTAAGGCCTTCTCTGTGGGAGGAAATATTCCTAGGACTGCATAACTTGTCAAGAATCTGTAGTTAGGTAACTCATGTGTCCCAGTGGTGAACCTACTATTCTGCTGAATCCACAGTATCAATTTTGTATTATTACCCATTGGTTAGTCCAGCTCTCAGACCTCCTCAGAACTATGTCTTGTGCAGTAAACAGTGTTCAAAGAAGAAATACCCAACTGGTGAAAGTGCAAGGAATAATTATTAATCAAGCTGGAGTACTCAGACTCACATAAAACATGTAATCATGCCCTCAGGTTCAGGGATATTAAGGGAACGAGGTAGAAGGCTGTTAGTGCCGGAGTTCAGGGAAGAGCCAAGTAGAATGAATCTTATGGATATTACAGGACTTTGTAAACCACAGACTCATAAGATCTGTTTTACCTGTATAAGGCCGACACAAGGTGAAGCTAGCCATCCTTCAAATACAGAGTGGAAAAGTGATCATGGGCCCTCAACCCTCACTGAGGAGCTAAAGACAGTTCATGTCTTCTTAGAGGGAAGGAAGAGTCACTGTTCTCTCAGGGTGTGGGTCTTATTAGGTCAGTCACATTCAAGTGGATGTTCGTACTCCCAGTAATATATGGATAGAATAAATTGCAGTTCAGAGGTTATCTAAATGATAACCAAAAATGAGGAAAATAAGAATGGAGGATATGGCTGTATCTAAAAGAGTTGGAGGTAAGGAATAAGGGCTTAATATGATCAAAATATAATGTATGAAATTATCAAAGAATTAATAAAGATAATTAAGTGCATTTTTGTTTTCTGTAAATAACAAAAGAGACAGTTACCTTTCAAGACTAAGTTTGATGGTTTTCTACCTTAGTTTAGGTCACTCACATCTTACATATTAATAGCTGTTCCTTATTCACGTGCTTGCAAAAATTATTTTATTCTTTCTATTCATAAAAATTAATACTTTGCTTTGTTCATTAATCAGCTTTTACTAAATTGTCTTTTAAATATATTTCTAAAATCTCATCAGACATGTTACTTTATAATTAACACTTAACACAAACAATTCAATATGATTTTATTTTTACTTCTAAAACACTTCTCCTAAAGTTGAGTTCCACAAAACATGTTAATAGATAGCTTGTCCTCCAAACTACAGACAGCTAGGCCACTTAGAGCAAAATTATAGAATATTTATTCATGATGGAATATAGAACGATATAAACTGTAACTGTTGTTATTATGGTACTCAGTTTTATCTAAGCTATCATTTATATTAAAGTTCATTGTTTCACCTTTCTTTTTTCTTTTATTATACTACACTTACTACCTCTTCTCGGCCTCTTGACTAGGATCAAGTTAAATAATATACTCCCAACAAGACTGAAATTGTGTGTGTGTGTGTGTGTGTGTGTGGTCTATACTACTTTTCTGAGCACTTGAAATTTAATTTACAGATATGACAGCTATGGCTAAAAACTATGCCATATATCACATTTTTTTAAGCTACTAAAGACTAGATTTTTAAATTTTCATCATGTAAATTATGTATATAAAATTTGATAACTACATCAATCAAGTGTGCATAATATTCTATAATTTATAATTGAATTTGGAAATCACACTCTTGTCAATGAATATGTACTGTCTATGATGTCAATTATGGGAAGTGAAACAGAAAATAAAATAAAATATGCAGCTGCTCGGGGAAAGGATATATGTCATCCATTTTCATAACGGAACCCCTATTAGGTGGTGATTATGTCTATTTGAATTAAGAGTTAAAATGTTCATTCATGCTTTTGTTCTTTCAAGATTAGGTTACTGTAATCTCCCACTGGCTGCTGGCCCAAGAGGAAGCGGCATGATTTCCTGCTGGAGTAAAATAACTCTCTCAAGTTCTCCTTGAAAAGGACATCAGTCTAAAGATAGTTTCATGATCTTTTTTATTATTTTTACCGAAATTTCAGATTAAACAGTTTATTGATTCTGAAAAAAAAAATGTCTTTAAAACTTTTAGTGGCATTGGCTTACTGAAAACCAATCTTTTATTTGTTTTTTTTTTTTTTTTTAAACATATGATGAAGCAATCTTTCTGTTAAGGTCAAGGTTAACTTATACCTGTAACATGTTAAAGCTTATAGATTTGCTGTTCAAACAAGGAATTCCCTCAATAAATGTAAAATGCAAAATTCAATTATATTTTAAAATAAGAAGATAAATTTAAAGATGATTTTTCAACATAATTATTACTAATTAACTTTGTCAGAACACATGGTAGCATAATAGTTTTTATATGGTACAATATATGTTTAATTTTTAAGTGTTACATTTATTACCCAAATAAGTATTATGTAGCTGAGTTCATTTGATAAATGATATATTCATGTGAATAGCAATTAAAAAGAAAATGATTCCAAACAGTAAATTATTTTCTCACTACAAATGAGTAATAGAATATACGTGTGTTGAGGGAAGTTCTTTGGTCTCCCCACCCCCGAAGGGAGGAGCAGTCCTGTTAGGCCACAGAGGAGGGCTTTGCAGCCAGTCCTGAAGATACCTGATAAAACAGGATCAGATGAATGGGGAGGAGGTCCCCCCTATCAGTGGACTTGGAAAGGGGCACGGTGGAGATGAGGGAGGGAGGGAGGGAAGGAGGGAGGGACTGGGAGGGAATGAGGGATCGGGACACGGCTGGGATACAGAGTTAATAAAATGTAACTGATAAAAATAAAATAAAATAAAAAAAAATTAAAAAAAAAAAGAATGCTACCATAAAATAAATAAATAAATAAATAAAGCAGTAATGGTCTGTGGGTTTTCAACTGCATGTTCTCTGAGAGACACCAGCAAATTTATATGAATGGCGTTGCAAAGCTTTGCGTGGACTGAGAGGTGGATCAGGGTTAAGAGCGCTGGCTATGCAATCATAGATACTGGGGTGTTTATCCTTGCACCCACATAACAATCCTGGCTTTCTGTGCATGTCTGTCACCCCAAGCCTTGACAGGTGAATAAGGAAACATAAGCAGAAGTTACTAATTTTCAACCCAATCAAAAAATTAAAAATCAACAACAAAAAGCGTAAGCACCAGGTACAGAGAATTTACAATTCCTTCAAGAGGCAGATGCTGATAGGACATGTGACACCCTTTTCTGGTCTCTGCCTGTACAGGCAGGGGCACAGTGCAGCATTTACTCACACAGACACACAGTCACATCAATAATGCAAGTTTTTGGTTCGTGGTTATTAGAATCATTGCTACCCCACACTTAATAGAGAAAAACGGCAGACATCAGAATGTTTCTCAGAAGCATGAGTATATTCCCCTATGCTGAAAATCACCCCAGTTCAATTGATACTTTTACATTATAGTTTAAATAATATGTGGGAAATAATTTCTATTCATCCTAATTTGAAAGAGATATACTATGTTCAATTCTTGTCTTTCCTTAGATAATATTGTTGTTTTCATAGTGTTCTTTATGGCATTGTTTGTTTTTCAGTATGTTGAGATAAATACATACGTGTGTATATACATATATGTATATACAATGCATACACACTTAGGTACACACATGTGTGCATGATAAATATATATATACATATATATGCCATGTGTTCTAACAACTTATACTGCAATGTAAATTTGTAGTAATTATGTTATAACATCATCTTTAAATTAATCTTATTTAAAAATATGAATGTATTTTTCATATTTAAAACATAATTATTGAGGGAATTCTATTTGAACAGCAAGTCTATAAGCTTTAACATGTGACAACGTTAAGCTAACGTTGAACTTAACAGAGAGATTGCTCCATCAAACGTATAAAACAAAACCTTAGAAATACATAATATTTTCTAGTGTTTTGGAAAACACTTATGAGCCCCAGTTTCAGGCTCTCAGTACTACAACAAGTAGTCTTGTCCAAGATATTAATGACATGGCATATTTTTTTTTTAGAAAATAAATTAGAATCTTATTCAGTTTTCTGTCCATATATTTATTGTGCATTTGAAAAAAAGGGATACGATCAAATATTTAATTAAAAATATACTTTAAAAGAAAGTTCATTCATGATCTCTGGTTTTGAAATGTTTGTATTAAAATGCTCATTTTAGCCATCAGCACTCTACTTTTAATCAGAACATGTGGTGGCTTCCTTGCCCACCTTTTGAATAGCATTTGCTAATATACCTCTGCGTTGGGGGTAAGGGTTCTGCATAATTTATACACTGCAGCTCAAGAATGTGTTGCAATATAAATCTTATTTAGCAGGACTAATGAGATATTGACCGCTTCCTCTGTCCTACGCAGTGTCTTCATTTTGTACTCTACACAGGTGATAATGCTAGCAATTGGAGATTTTTCTCCTTGACAAGATAGGACAATGCAAATCCTCTTACAAGGAAAAATATTAATTGAGTAACCTTATCAATCAGATATTTACATGCAAAAGCATATTATTGTTGCATAATTTCAAAATGTGTTACATTTTAATTAAAAACCATTATTTCTATTAAATTGCTGGTACATTCAATTACTTGGGAATGCCAATTGAAATTAACAAATTACCATCATGCAAAAATAATTCTCAGTTGCTTAATAGTTAGTTATCTAATGTTCATTATTTTTGTGGCACTAATTTTTAGTGAAAATCAAGTTCTTCCTGATAGCAAATTATTCATATATATTTCCATTAAATTATATTTATTGTTAAACAATGAACATTCTGATGTAATTTTCTTTTTCTACAGACCAGAGCATCAGTTTTTAAGAAGGAATATTTCTATGTCTGAGATTGGTTTCATTATTTCTCATATTCTATGGTAAATTTGTACAAATTTTGTTATCTCTCTTATACAAGATGATGATATCAAACATTTAAACATAATGTAGAAGTAGGGGTTTAGATCAGTATTAAAATTAGATATTGACCACTTTCTCCGTTCTACACAGCACCTTCATTTCATACCCTACAGAGGTGATAATACGAGCCTTTGGACATTTTTTTTTCTCATTGACAAGATAGGACAACGCAAACTCTCTTACAAGGAAATATATGAACTGAGTAACCATATCAATCACATACATGGCAAAGAACATTATTGCTGCATATTTTGAAAATGCATTACATTTTAACTAAAAACAATTGTTTCTATAAAATTGCTAGGACATTCAAAGTACTTGAGAATTTTTTCTTCTTGACAAGATAGGACAATGCAAAACCACTTACAAGGAAAAATATGAAATGAGGCATGTCAAAAGAGGTAGGAAATACTCTCAACTGCACAGAAAGAACTGTAGGCAATTGAGAAGACCTGTGAGTATGAGAGGAGATCTCCAGGGAAGTGTCAAATTGACAGCTCTCAAAACAAATACCATGAGTTAAACTGAACAGGACATATTTAACAATATGTAAATGTGCATATAAGAATAGGTATGCATATGTATTAGAAAAACACACGGGTACACACATACACACACATATATGTGTGTATATATATATGTGTGTGTGTGTGTGTCTGTATACATATGCATGAGTGATACAATTACAATTAGTGAACAAAACTGGAGGCCATGGGGCATGGAGAAGTTTATAGGAGGTTATGGAGAAAAAAAAAGGTAAGAGGAAATATTATAATTAATTATAATCTCAAGGAGAAAGAAAACATAAATAGTGTATAAAAATAAAAAAGTTAAACTATCTAGGATATAGTTTATGGTTGAGTCCCAAAATGGATGAATAGATAAAGAAAATGTAGCACATTCACGCAGTAAAATACCACACAGTTATTAAAAACAAGGACATATGCATCGAAATAGATGATCATATCATTTTTTTCTTTTAGTTTGATTTTATGGTGGATTGTGTTGATGGTTTTTCATATGTTGAAATATCTGTGCATCCTGGGGATGAAGCCTACTTGATAATGATGGATGATATTTTTTATTATTTTTGATGTATTCAAATGACCGTGGCTTCATAGAATGAGGTTGGCAGTGTTCATTATTCCTTTAGTTTCTATTTTGTGGAATAGTTTGAGGAGTATTGTATTCATTCTCTGAATGTTTGGTAAAGTCTATGTTAAAAACATCTTGACCTTGTTTTTTTTTTTTTTTTTTTTTTTTCAGGGGGGAACTTTATTTTTCCTTAGGGGTGATAGGACTGTTTAAACTGTTTTACTGAACTTGATTTAGCATTAGTGTGTGAAATCTACCAAGCAAAGTATTTATTTTCTTCAGAGCTTTCAATTTTTTGGAATACATACTTCCAAAGTAAGACGTAGTGATTCTTTGGATTTTGTCAGTGTCTGTTGTTATGTCCCCCTTTTCCTTTATGATTTTGTTAATTTTGAACTTTCCCTCAGTGTTTTAATTAGTTTGGCTAGGGGCTTGTTTATATTGTGGATTTTCTCAAAGAATCAGGTCTCATCACCAACCCCTGACGGGGCAGAAGCCTTAGCAGGCCAAAGAAGAAGACAATGAAGGCAGCCCTGATGAGACCTGATAGACTATGGTCAGATGGAAAGGGAGGAGGACCTCCCCTATCAGTAGAATGGGGGAGGAGCATGGGAGGAGAAGAGGGAGGGAGTGTGGGAGATAAATTATTAAATAATCAAGAATCAGGTCTTGGTTTCATTGATTCTCTGTATCATTATCTTTCTTTTCAATTTATTGATTTCGGCCCTGAGTTTGATTCTTTCCTTTGAGTCATCTACTCCTCTTTGGTGTGTTTGCTTTCTTCTGTTCTAGAGCTTTCAGGTATACTACTAAGTTACTAATGTGGGATTTCTCCAATTAATTTATGGAGGCACTTAGTGCTAAGAACTTTCCTCTTAGCAGTGATTTAAGTGTGTCCCATAATTTTGGGTACATTGTGCCTTCATTTTCATTTAATTCTAGAAATTATTTGATTTCTTTATTTCTATTCTGACTCAGTGCTCATTGAATAGGGAGTTGTTCAGCTTCAGTCTCAGCAATGTCCCTAGGTCCCGGTTACTTGACTCTGTTGGTCTTCTTGTAGAGCTTCTGTCATTCCAGGTTATTTTATCTTTCCTCCCACTTTTCAACAAGACTCCCTCCTCATTTTCCAATGTTCGGCTATGAGTCTCACCATCTGCTTTAAGACTCAGCTACATATCATGGGTGTCTTTCTGAGTATGGGTTCCCTCACTGACGAACATCTTTTCTAGTTCCGTCCATTTGCCTGAACATTTCGTGATTTCCTTGTTTTTTAATAGCTGATTAGTACTCTATTGAATAAATGTTCTACAGTTTCTTTATCCACTCCTCAGTTGAGGGACATCTAGGTTGTTTCTAGATTCTGGTTATTAATAAATTAGGCTGCTATGAACACAGCTGAGCAAGTGTCCTTGTTGTATGGTGGAGTGTCTTTTGGTAATATACCCAGGAATGGTATAGCTGGTTCTTGAGGTAAAGCTATTCCCAGTTTTCTGAGAAAGCACCAGATTGATTTCCAAAGTGACTGTACAAGTTTATATTCCCACCATCAGTGGAGGAGGGTTCCTCTTTCTCTACACCCTTGCCAGCATGTCACTTGCCATTTTTGATCTTAGCCATTCTGACAGGTGTGAAATGGAATCTCAGAGTCCTTTTTATTTGTACTTCCCTGATGACTAAGGAAGCTGAGCATTTCTTTTTTTTTTTTTTTAATTTTAATTAAATTAATTAATTAATTACAATTTAGTCACTTTGTTTCCTCTCTGCAGCCTCCTCCCTCATCTCCTCACACACAGTCCCACCCACCCTCCTTTTTCTCCCCCTGAACTCTTCCTCTAGTTCCCTGATAGTGGAGGTCTTTCTCCCCTTCTATCTGACCCTAGCTTATCAGGTCTCATCAAGGCTGGCTGCATCATCTTCCTCTGTGGTCTGTCAAGGCTACACCCCCTATCTCTAAGGAGGTAATCAAAGAGCAGGCCACTGAGTTCATACAAGAGACAGCCCCTGTACCCCTTACTAGGGTATCCCACTTGGAAACTGAGCAGCCAGACACTGAGACTCATAGCCAAACTTTGGGCAGAGTGCTAGAATCCTTATGGAAGAAGAGGGAGATATAAAGACCTGGAGGGACAGTGACTCTACAAGAAGAACAACAGAAATACCTGGGCTCACAGAAAAACCTTTGACACAGCCAATTGGTGACTGGCTCAATTTGAGTCTCATTCACTGACACTAATAATAACATTCTGCTATTCTTGCAGACAGAAGGCTAGCGTAACAGTCATCTGAGTTGCTTTACACAGCAGTTGATGAAAACAGATGGAGAGACTCACAGCGAACATTAGGCAGTGCTCAAAAATCATACGGAAGAGGCAGAGGGGATCTTACAGATGAGAGAGAGGAAGAATTCAAAGAACCATAAAAGTCAAGGGACACCACAAGAAACCTACAAAATCAACTTACTTGGGCCCATATGTTCTCACACAGACTGAACCACCAACGGGAGAGCACCCATAGGACCCTTCTAGGTACCCACTCACACACATATGTAGCAGATGTACAGCTTGAGCCTCATATGTGACCTTTAACTATAGGAGCAGGGACTGCCTATGATTCTGATGGCTGCTTTTGATCCCTTTCCCCTGACTGGAAGCCCTTGTCTAACTTCAACAGAAGATGTGCTCAGTCCTTCTTGATATGCCAAAGAGGAGTCATATATATGGGAGATCTCTCCTACTCAGAGAAAAACGGGAAGCCATATAGGCAAGGGATAGAGAGCTGAACGAGAGGAACTTCGAGGAGAGGAGAGAAGCAAACTTTCTACTGGGATGTAATTAATTAATATATTAAAAAAAACTGCAAATAAACCCATTGCGTAAGGACCAAAACATAAACAATATTGTTTACCTTCCCTTACACACATTTAGTTTACAGAAGTCAGAGCTGAATAATAGTCTGGCAGTATGAAATTTGATCAACAGAGAGGAAGCTACTAGTTCAGTTCAAGATTAATATAATATAATCTCAGTAAACTAGAAGGAATTTTCAAATCCCTGTTAAGATCTCCCAATCCATTTTCTTTACATCTGCAGAGTACAGAGAAGAAGGAAACTGTTACACTGGGATTTTATGAGAGTAAAGATGGAGAAGGTAAGAACATATTTCAAGCACCTTCTTTATTTTTAGGTTTTCTCCATTCACTTTAGCTCAAATACTCGGTTATACAAGCTTTATATGTGCACATTATAACCCGAGTCACAAAACCATCTCATTCCAGAAGCAAGATTTTAATTTGTGTAAAAACAGGCAATGGGGGTTGGAAAAGCATTGACTCACCAGCATAAAGACCATTAAGAACTTGTAGAAGGGTGCTTTGCAGGCACTGAAGAAGATAATCAAGAAAGTGGACACGGGGTATGATGATCTATCCTCATTTAGAAAGACAAATGGGCTATGCATTGAACGTATGACAGGAGTCTACCACAGAAAGCATCTGAAAGACTCTACCTAGCAGTGCTCCAAAATAGATACTAAGACTCACAACCAAACCTTTGGCAGAGTGCAGGGAATCATATGAAAGAAGGGGAGTTTGATGTGGAAAGGATAGGAGCTCCACAAGGACCAAACGTATCTGGGCACAGGGTCTTTTCTGAGATGGACACTCAACCAAAGACCATGAGAGGATAAAACCTAGAACCTCTGCTCAGATGTGACCCGTGATAGCTCAGTAATCAATTGGTTTCCCATAGTAAGGGGAACAAGGACTATTTCTAACAGGAACTCAATGACTGGCTCTTTGACCTCCCCACCTCCCAAGGGAGGAGCAGTACTGTTAGGCCACAGTGGAGGACTTTGCAGCCAGTCCTGAAAATACCTGACAAAAGGGAGTCATATGAAAGGGGAGGAGGTCCTCCCCTATTAGTGGACTTGGAAAGGGGCAGGGAGGAGATGAGGGAGGGAGGGTGGGACTGGGGAGGGAATGAGGGATACAACTGGGATACAGAATTAACAAAATGTAACTAATGAGAAAAATAAAATTATGGAAAAGAAAAAAGAAGCTCCAGGGAAGAACAAAAAAAAAAAAAAAAAAAAGAACTTGTAGAAGTTTT
The DNA here is from genome assembly GCF_030254825.1 of Meriones unguiculatus. Classification (NCBI taxonomy): domain Eukaryota; kingdom Metazoa; phylum Chordata; class Mammalia; order Rodentia; family Muridae; genus Meriones; species Meriones unguiculatus. The sequence continues at coordinate 91,018,791 of NC_083357.1, read as the reverse complement.
CAGCCTGCAAAAAATGTTTGTGCTTCTGCTGGAACTTTGGTATTAAGAGAAATCTGCTGATAGTGAAGATATTTGATCATCTGACTGCACCAAAAGCTCAATATTGGTAATAGTACTTTAACTAAGACAGCACAAGTTAAATGAGAATTCATGTCTACAAAAATCAAGGAATCATGCTTAAGAAGGGTAGAAAGAGCAGTGTTTTAAACATTCACTTAAATATGGAAAGTACTAGAAAATCGAAATGGTTTATTTTCTCTTAAATAGTTTGTTTATGTGTATATTTATAGAATGAACAACATAGCACAGAATCTGATAAGTGAGGATCCTAGCCAATTCTGCATTGGAAACAAGCTGAATACTCATTCCTTTTATACTGTGAGATGGAGAAAATATCTTACTGGCCCTGAACTTCAAATCTTCCTTCAGTAAAGCGAGCATGCAATGTGTTATTCATATGAGCCTGCCTCTGTAATTTTGAGGCAAATCACAAAAAATGATGAAAGATAAGGCTTACCTCTACGTTATTCATGCTAGAATATTTCTAGATATTAATATTTTCATTATTAAAGAGCAGTGCCAATTTCTGAGTTACATTCTTGTATTCAATAAACGAGATCTTCCAAGTTATAAGAGTATATATTATTTATGGAATTCACAAAGCCCTTTAATTTACAGGAGGAAACTATAGGCTATAAACATTTTTTCTTCAGTTATTCCTGCTTTATAAAACCATCATCTATAAAGATGAAGAAGATATTTAAATTACAGGGTCAAGGCTTTGGATTTGCATGTAAAGCACTTCATTTATTAACCTCAGCTTCTTTCCTTCTCTATCCCTCATTTCTGCTACACATTCTTCCATGGTGGCATAGGCTTTATCTAATTGGTTCCTTGAAATTGTAAGGTAATCACCTGTGACCACTTTGAATAAACTGTCAATCTAAAATCTCTTTTTTACTGTATTGTTACATATATCCCTGTAGTATTTGAACAAAGGAAAGGTTGCCCATGGACTATTATGTAGGTCTCCCTATAAATCCCCATAGAGCAAAATATTTTTTAGAGACTAAAATGTGGAGAATGCCTATATCAATTCCAAATATGAAAACACGACGTCATATTTAAAACATTGACTGTATAGAACTTTAAATAATTTGTTTTTATAAATATAGTTTTATTTATTGATAAAAAATATGGGATTAAATATAAGAAAATTCATATCAATATCCTGTTTGTCTAAATCATCATTTCATAAATAGTGTTCCATGGGATGTTGACAGTATTAACATGAGGGATGGTGAGAAAACTCAGTCAGGAGAATGATTGCCATGCAAACATTAAGATGGTAGTTTAACCTCTAGAAGCAAGGAAAAAATAGACTGGTATAAAGATGTATGTATATAATCCCAGTACCAGGAAGGCTAAGACAGGCTGATCATTGGGCTCAGTGGGCAGTTAAACTCTTCTGCTTCACCAGGTTATGTCAATAAGAGACCTTATGTCATACAAATGAGGGTCTATGAATCGGCACAACACCCTTTGATAATCTCTGCTCTCTACACACGTACTCACACACATGTATACACATGAACATTCCTACAGTTATCTATCTTTCTGTTTACCATCTATCTATGTATCTATCTATACATCTATTTATGTATCATCTATGTACCATCTCTTTATCTAACATCTAATGCACACATGTGTATTTGTACATATGCAAATAAAAATAGACAAAAATGGTGTTAACTATTAAGTTTTCATTTATGTATTTCTATTAATATCTTATATATCATTTATATGTTTTAATTCTAGATGCAATAATTCTAGAGAAAAAAAGACAAAAGATTAATTGTTAACACCACATGTGACTACCTAGTCTATACCATTTAAATTCTGATCTGTGATGCAATATGTCCTCAAATTATTTCATCTCTTTACAAATACACAAAAGCCTAAAAGTTTGGTTAATGTTTTCATTATTGCACTTGACTGGGAATATTGCTTTTGTTTAAAAAACCAAACTCGGTGGCATCTCTTTGATCACCTCCCCTGGGGGGGGGGGTGCAGACTTGTTAGGCCACAGAGGAAGAAGATGCAGACAGCCTTGAGGAGACTAGATAGTCTAGGGTCAGATGGAAGGGGAGGATGTCCTCCTCTATCAGGGGACTAAGGAAAAAGCATAGGGGGGAAAAAGAGAGGGTCGGTGGGACTGGGAGTAGTTGAGAGTAGTTGAGGGAGGGGGCTGAAGATGAGATACAAGTGAATAAATTGTAATAAATAAATAAATAGATAAATAAAATTTAAAAATCTTGTTAGCAATTGATTAGTTTATGTCTTGGAACTAAGCCACACTTAATCTTAAAGTTGCATCTGAAAGTTAATATTGAATAAAAATTACTAGACTACTCAGGAATCCATGAGTGTTAGAGAAAACACTATTATACCAATAGATCTACTAACAATATAGTGTAAGAGAAAAATACAACAGCCCTGTTTCCACATTTGGCTTAGGGCCAAAACATTATTCAGTGGTAGAAAATCACTAGGAAGTTGGCTAGTCTTGCCATCACACCTTCTTCTAAAAATGCTATGTGTAATCTGCCTAGAGAACAAAGTCATTTGGAGTTAACCATTATCCAAAATCTATTTACAAGTTAAGAGCTCTCTGAGCCTCCAGCTATGGAATCATGGCAGTATAATAGATGCTGTGCATTGCCTCTGGAAAGATGAAGGTTACTTATCTATAAGCCTGTTTTTCTGAGGACGTATTATTACATATTAGAAATATGTAATGCATATTACATTAGAAAGCCACTCACCTCCCCAAAGCAGTTAACTTGATGATTGGTTTCTGATTATAATGTTTCTGTGGGAATACTGATTGATTCTCAACATTTCTTCTACTGCCTCCTCCCTAAAGGTGTCTTGTAGATAATATTCAAATACAAAAGGTAATTTTTGCTGTTGCTTAGTTCCAGCAGGGGAAGTATGACTGTTTTCTTTTAAATATCAAAACTGTATAGCTAGTTAGCCTAAAGGTCTAAACTGTGTTCTGCTAGTGAAAGAACCCATTCTCATGTACGAATTAAAAGACAATATGTGAACTTCTCATTGTATGTGAGTTGAGCATATGTCTTACAAGAAGAACATGACTGCCCATATTTGTAGCCATGTTCTGACAAGCTTCGGAAAACATGATATGGGTACTAAAGAGAGCGTGATCCATAGTAATGATTTTTATCCTGACCATATTCGTCTATGTCTAAGTAAGAATAATGCCAAATTTCTAAATGAAAGGTTTATATACTTTTGTGAGAGATTATAAAATGCTACTATTGATTGCTATTTTCTTCCTTTATGTTTTGTTGCTGTGAAGAGATATGATGACCAAGGCAAGTCTTATAAAAATAAGCATTTAATTGGTTCTTGCTTACAGTTTCAGAGGTTTAATCCATTATCATCATGGTGGGAAGCATGAAAGGATTCAGGCTCACATAAGAGTTCTACATCTTGATTTGAAGACAGCAGAAGGGGACTGTGTTCCACAGTGGGTGGAGAATGTGCATAGGAGCCTTCAAAGCCCACTTCCTCCAACAAGATCCCATCTACTGCAACAAGGCCACACCTTTTAAGAGTGTCGCTCCCCATGAGCCAAACATTCAAACGTACCAGTCCAGGGGGCCCATTCTTATTGAAACCAACATTTGAAAAAAAGGAGTATTCTATATCATAGCATAGGCTACTGGGACTTCTTTTGAACATTGCTTAAGTAATTTAATCAGAAAAAGAAAACATAAATTCCACACAAAGCCTTTATATTTTTTTCTTTTCTGATGGATTACACATATATTTGTGACATATTATGCGTTCTTTAAAATATGCATCCATCAAATAACAGATAAATAAAGCTAAGGTTCTGCATTCTCTCGTATATGTACCATTTGTTGTAGTTCTGAAACAGAGGTGAACATGAAGAACTTCATGCTAATTTAAACAAAATACATAAAAAAGGACAGATTTTGCTTGAATGCTGTTGTATGTGAAACTAAAAAGAAAAAAAAAAACAAGCAAACAAACAGAAAAAAACAAAAAACAAAACAAATAAACCCAGAGTTTAGAATGATGGATTTGGTGACTAAAGATAAAGTAATGGCCCTAGGAAAAATGTTGGTCAAAATTTATATAATTTCAATCCAGAAGGATAAATATTCTACAAATAGTTACTCATTTATAGATGTGTTGATTTTTAAAAACATAATTTCTAAGAGAACAAATTTTAAATGTCCATCCACACTGTAGTTTCTAAATGAGGATACATATGCTATGGATAATAGAAAGTATTCTCAGCTCTATGAGGCTTACTTTATCAGTACACTATTTTGCATAATGCTAATAGGTGGTGATGTAGAAAATGCAGGTGGGATATTAACTAAAGAACATGAATCATACTAGTGAATAGAGACATGGGCGCTGATGTGTGAAACTGTGCACAAGGATACCATATTGTGATGGAAATTTTGTTTTCTTTAAAATCTCAGTTATGTTACATAAATATGTTTCCTGTTTTAATCCCAAGTGTGGGATTTTAGTATAGGTTTTGGTTTGTCCACAGCTGATAACTGTCTCATGCGGTGCGTGATCTTTCACAGAGGACAATGACCTGCGTCATGCAACAAGGAGAAGAGTGTGGACTAGGGCTCTGGGGATGTAACTTAGAGAGCCCAGATAGAAAAGGTGTGGCGGGTGGCGAGTTGTGAGTGGCAGTTTGGAGAGACAGGAGACGATTGGTGTGTGGCAGCTTGGAGACAGAAATGATTCAAAGCAGTGGCTTGGAAGAGAATGCTCGCCGCATCTGCATCCTATGGAGAATTGGTGTAGTTGTGAAAGAATCCATCCACCCTACGCAGTCAGCGCCCCCTCTCCGCATTAAACTGTCTCCTTTACTTCCCCCCTCCCCCCACACACACCTGAGGGAGGAACAGCCTTGCTAGGCCACAGAAGAGGACAATGCAGCCAGTCTTGATGAGACCTGATAAGCTAGGGTCAGATGCAAGGGGAGGAGGACCTCCCCTAGCAGTGGGCTTATAAAGGGGCAGGGAAGAGACTAAGGAGGGAGGGTGAGATTGGGAGGGAATGACGGAGGGGGCAACGTCTGGTATACAAAGTAAATAACCTGTGATTAATATAAAAAATAAAAATTAAAAAAAAACTTCTCTCGCATACTTAGGGAGGTCGAAAGGGAGAGGATTTAAGGAACTCCAAAGAAAACCGAGCTTAGAAAAGAGTGCTACACCATATAACCAAAGAAAGAAGACTTTGTAATGAAAAAATAAGAGGAATAAAAGACATGCTGTTATTAAAAACGAGGAAATCATGAAATTTGCAGGCAAATGGTGGGACCTAGAAATTGTCATCCGGAGTGAGGTATCCCAAAAGCAGAAAGACACACGTGGTATATACTCACTTACATAGGCATACAAGGTAGGATAAACATACTGAAAGCTATACACCTAAAGAAGATAAACAAGAAAGAGGACCCAGGGTACGTTGATCAATCCTCACTTAGAAAGACAAATGGGATGGACGTTGGATGTAGGAGCAAACAAGTAACAGGACAGGAGCCTACCACAGAGGGCCTCTGAAAGACTTTTCCTAGCAGTGTATCAAAGCAAATGCTGAGACTCATAACCAAACCTTCGGCAGAGTTCAGGGAATAAAAAAAAGGGGGGCGGGGGCAGGGGCAGGGTTACTATGACCTGGAGAGGACAGGAGTTCCACAAGGACCAAATATATCTGGACACAGCGGTCTTTTATGAGACTGTTTCTCCAAACAAGGACCATGTATGGATGCAACCTAGAGCCTCTGCTCAGATGTAGCCCTTGGTAGCTCAGTATCCAAGTAGGTACCCTAATAAGTGCAACAGGGACTGTTTCTGACATGAACTCGATGGCGCCCCCTTCCCAGGGAGGAGCAGCCCTGCTAGGCCACAGAGGACTTTGCAGACACCTGATAAACCAGTGTCAGATGGAAGGGGAGGAGGTTCTCCCTTATCAGTGGACTTGGAAAGGGGCAGGGAGGAGATGAGGGTGGGAGGGTGGGATTGGGAGGGAAAGAGGAAGTGGGATACAGCAAGGATACAAGTTAAAAAATTGTAACTAATATTAAAAAATAAAAATAATAAATAAGACAAGCTGTGTGTAGCTAACAGTACTGGTTAGGAATTTGACAATTAACTCACTCCTTCAGTCACCAAAAGGACATCTTTTATATCAGCTTCTTGAATATAACTAATAAAAACTTGGTCATGTTTTGTGCTCTTTTGTTAGTAAAGATGACATTTCTGTTTTCTTTGTTCAAAGGTTATCTAGTCTCTCATATTTTTAGCTGCTGAACAGCAATATAATTTGATTCTAAAAGAAAAATGTGTTTAGTGCTTCCTTGGAAACTAATTAAGAATTGTTACATTATTCTTAAATGTATCATTTCTTTGCCTAAATGAAGAAAAATTGGTATATTCTATTTTAATAACAAGTAGTGACTTTTTCAGCAAAAAAAAATATATATTGCAGCCTGAGAAAAAATTTGAACCACTTATAGTCATGTAATTATAGGTGGAAATTAGTTGACCTAATTTAATTAGTAACAGTGATTTTTATACATTTGAAATTGTAAGAGAGAATAGTGTTTCCATCATTCACGAGTGTCTAATTTCACTTCTTTGTCATAGTACATATGTAGCCGCAATTCACTAAGGTTTTTATTAGCCTATCATGAACAGAAATACAGTAACTTCTAGAATAAATGATTACTAGGCTATTAACACAGAAGTTGGAAATGTTTTATTTATCAAGAGAAAGTAATAAACTAAACAGATGTGCAATGTCCTGGTGTATCTTATAGATTTTAGAAAGCAAAAAGTCAAATTATAAAAATCATTTCATAATTAGCAAATATGAAAATGTGGCAGATGCTTTGTAGAACAACTACAGGCCATTATTAAGTGATTTTCCAAGAGGCCTCATCTACTCTAGAATTTGTAGTAAAATTATTTGAGACGAGCAGAAAACCAAGTTACAATAAAGAAGCATTTATTTTCTTTTCTTAAGTTTTAGCACTTTTCAAACTTGAAATTGTTCATTTATTTAAAGAAGTATTTATTGAATATTCAATGGTACTGGGTATTTTGCTGTATGCTGGAGATACAAGAGTGAATTATATGACCTTTCCTTGTTGGAATTAAGCTTGTTGTCTAGAAAAGAGAAGGAACTTGATTGATGCTATCAGTATGCATGATTTAGGGTAGGAACATGATATTCTAAGCTGACAGAAAAGTCTTAAAGTCTGAGTCTTGAACAGAATTGCTAATAAAGAACAGAGACAAATAGTTAAAGAGTTTATCCAAATCAGTCTAATAAACATGTTGCAGGAAAGCAACCCTTACAGAAAGCTGCCTTGGAAATGATAGCAAAGTCATAAAATCTCTTGGAAAATGTAGATTGTCATATGTAGCTATTGTCCATTTTCTGTCACTGAGTATAAGCTCTTTATATTAAGGAATATTTTGCCATTTTCTACTAGTATCCCTCAATAATTCCCATTTTACTTGGTAAGGAATCATATGTATCTTCTGTGCTGTGTGCTGAGTCTAAGTCATTTGGACTAATGAATTTAAGTAAGGCCAGAAAGCAGAAAGACATAGCAGTAACCTTTAACTCTTAACCTTTACTGTTTTCACTATTTATGTATGAGTTGTGATTGTGCTCAATTAAAGGTAACTGATATTTACAAGGAGATCCACACCCCCATAAGAAGTGAGAAATGGAATGTCTGTTTACTTTGCCCTTTCAAATAGCAATACTTTCAGTAAGAAAAGCATGGTTATTGCCGTATTAACACAAATAAGAAGGTATTCTGAATAAAAGACTCTCACAAAGTTTGTATAAGAAACACATGAAATTATTTTAAAGTAGTGCAATGCACAAAATATTATAGCACTTGCACTATAAACAAAACAACAAGAACATCTATCCTGGTAATTTTTTTGTAATTATAATCCTAAAAATGCTCCCCTTTACTTAAAAAAAAAAGAAACGATACCTTTTTGTTTGTAATTTTTCTTTTATATTCTTGCTAATTTCATTTATGTCAGAAATTTTGTCTCATTTAAATTTATAACATCGGCATCAGGCATAGTTTTGAAATATGGTTTCTGCGTATTTTTAATTGATGTGAATAAAGTACAAGCAGAATGTACGAACGTGAGAGGAATAGAAGAGAGATATAAAGGGAAATGTTTTAACCTCAATTATACAGTCTCATGATCATTTACCTAATAAATATAAAACAAAGTTCTATTAACATTTTAGTGTAAACTTTATTATGTTAACACATAATAAGTGAAAACAATTTTAAAAATTAAAGTAAAAATATTGTTATAAAACCATGCTTAGTAATATAAACTGCTGTAGCTGCAGGTCATTCTTTACAACAGCTGGCTTTGCTCTAGGTAATGCTAATTCATTTCTTTAATACCAATTAGAACTCTTTCTTGCGGTTTTCTTTTCTAGTTTATATTTTTAACATCAAGTAGAATTAGCTATTTCTTATAATCACTTCATTTTAGTAATCATGTTACTAATATTATCATACTTATTAGCAATTATATTAAGAATATAGGAAATGTACTTTCATGTATTAGTAAATTAGTAAATTTCATAGTAAATATAAATTTTATAAGGCAGACTTTCCTCACCTTTCATTTTTTAATCTATGAGATTACATTAATTTAGGCTTGACAAAATTTTATTCAAAAACATAATACTTACCCACCTCAAAATTCATCCATAGGCACATTTAGTTAGGCAAACTTTAATTTGTTGAAGGCAAGTTACAACTTTAAGCAGTCAACCTTATTCAGAACCAATAATATATTCAAGCAATAAAAAGTGAGTTTTCTTACTATAGGTTTAAAATTGATAATTATTTTAGAAATTATACATGATATAAAATATCATAAAATCATTTAATATTCTAATATTTACAACATGTATAAACAATACTTTTAATAATTTCTGCTTTATGTGTGGTTTGTTGACAAATTATTAGTTAAATAGTATAGGCTCTTATAACAAATTTAATGCCAAGAAATTGCTACTTTTTTGAGGCAATCTAACACTATATTTGCCCTGAATTGCTCTCTGAATCCTATTATATTTAAACATCCAAAAACCAGACCTTTTCTGCCCAAGGAAGCTAATTAAAGAGTATCTAGACACCACATATACACAGAAGAGGACTGAATAATACATGAAGATTGACTGAAGTCAATTTCTTTATATTTTTATCTTTATTCATTAGGGAATTCTACAAAAAAACAGGAGGCTGAAATGGAGAAATAAATCCCATAAATCTTGCAGTCATTTGTGATGCAGCTTTAGAAGTTTTGAAAATGTACATAGGAAAGACATCTAGGCTGTAAAATAAGTGGCCAGCAAGACATGTTATTTGTCATTCTTACATATCTGTGTCCTGTATGTTCTCCTTATTCATTTGCACGGCTTGTTTTATCATGTCCAAGTTGTCTTATATATTTCTTACATCTGGCATTAGAAATGATACATACTAGTAGGATGCCGTTCTTGTTAATATCTCTTGAATGTCTCACAGTTATCTATTCATTCAGAAAATATTGTGGTATTTGGAACACATACCAAAGCTTAGAAATACAGGGAATAGAACAATTAATGACCTGTGTCACCCCAAATTTTATTTCTGATATAATGGACAATGAGTATAATGTTTAAAACATATGGTATGTTATGAAGTAATGACATAAAGAGTAAATGTTAGGGAAGCAGGAGGATGGGAAATATTAAAGTTAGAATAGTTTATAATGGTTACTTATAAACCGAAGTAGGGAGGTGAAGAACAATATTTCACTAATAAGTTAGATTTTCTTATATATTTATACTTGTTGATTAATAAATTCAAGATGCAGCTTCGTTTTGATTAGAAACTTTCAATCTAACGTATTTTACTAACATTGCCACAAACAACAAAATTACAAGACACACACACACACTGGAAACTAAGTCTGTTAAGAAAATAATGAGACTCAAACTATATTTGTTTTCTCCTTCTGAACTGTGGGAAGTCAACATTTAGTTATTTATTACATACCAATAATTTATTATTTAAATATAGAAGCAAATGAAAATGGTATTCAAGCAATGTCAGTGTTATTTCTTTTCTTGAACTGAATTCCTTGAGCAAATCACAACCTCTTTAATTACTGACTTTCTGAGTATGATTCCTCAGAAGACCTTCATGAATTACCTTTGACTTTGAGCCTGAAGATGTTATATTGATGGTTTGTTTTCATGATCAAACACAGCAAAATGAGAATGAGTTTTTCTTACTTTAAAGCATCAGTTATGAAGAGAAAGTTGCAAATTCAATCTTTCAAAACATCTCATTATGCTTGAAATTATTAAATCAAACCATTATGCTTTAAAATTCTCAGCCCTAAATTGTGCTCCAGTATCACAACCCAGCCATCATAGCTCAGAGTTCTATGTGGAAGAGATTGTTGAGAGATTGTAGGGACCAGAGATGGAACCCGACTGCAAGGAAAGTGTTTTCTATATACAACTAGACAGATGTGCATATGAACCCTGGATGACTATGACCACATGTACAAAATCTGAATAAACTCAAGCACACAAAATCTAAGCATGAAGAATGTAAGTACACATGAAATTACGTTCCTACTCAAAGAATTAGGTTCAATCTAAGCTTTTAGAAGGCTGAGACCAGTGGATTTCTGTGAGTTTACATTTAAGGACAACTTAATTTACACAGCAAGTTCCAGGCCACACAGGCCTAGATAGTGAGATCTGGCATTAAACCCTCAATCCATCCAACCACCAATCAATCAGTCAGTCAGTCAGTCAGTCAATCACTCACCAATAAAGAAATTAATAAATAGATAGACAAAGCAAAGAAACCCCACGGTTAGCCAAGGAACTATCAGAATTTGATTGTTGCTGGCTAGGGATCCTATTATTACCCTCATACTTTATAAAGCTGGAAAGACTTCAGAACAATTAGGGGAGGGGAATGAGGGCATTAAATGCAACAATGCAACAATGCAGAGGTATGTATCTCTAAACTTAAACCATGTTAAGTAACATAGGTGCCTGTTTTCCAAGACTGTGTTAAAACTTTAAGTATCATTGGTTTGTTTACATTTGTATTGATTTAAACTGCTAAGTAGTGTTGAGATAAGAATCCACTTATCTGCTGAATACCTAATGTTTGATACTAATGTTACAGACATCAACAAATATCTAGTGACACCAGTTAGGGAAGGGACCAAAGACCAAAAATCAGGTGCTATCAAAGTCCTACTTGGTAAACTGGTGATTCTTATAGAGTTTACTTACAAGAGAGTACAGGGAATCATAAGAAAGAAGGGGAGTTAGTCTGATACTGAAAGGATAGGAGCTCCACAAGGACCAAATATATCTGGGCACAGGGTCTTTTCTAAGACTGACATTTAACCAAGGACCATGTATGAATATAACCTAGAACCTCTGCTCAGATGTAGCCTGTGGTAGCTCAGTAAGCAATTGGTTTCCCAAAGTGAGGGGAACAAGGACTATTTCTAACAGGAACTCAATGACTGGCTCTTTGGTCTCCCCAATCCCCAAGGGAGGAGCAGACCTGTTAGGCCACAGAGGAGGGCATTGTAGCCAGTCCTGAAGATACCTGATAAAACAGGATCAGATGAATGGGGAGGAGGTCCCCCCATCAGTGGACTTGGAAAGGGGCATGGTGGAGATGAGGGAGGGAGGGAGGGACTGGGAGGGAATGAGGGATCAGGACACGGCTGGGATACAGAGTTAATAAAATGTAACTGATAAGGAAAAAAATAAAATTAAAAAAAAAGAATATCAATAGAGGAAGACAATGCAGCCAGTTCTGATGAAACCTGATAGGCTAGGGTCAGGTAGAAGGGGAAGAGAACCTCCTCAATCAGTGGATTAGGGGAGAAGAGGGAGGGAGGGTGGGATTAGGAGGGGACAAGGGATGGGGCTACATCTGGGATACAAAGTGAATAAATTATAATAAATAACTTTTTTTTAAATCCATTGGTGGATAAAAAGAAATGAGTATCAGTTAGGGGATGCTTTCAGGAACAGAAATGCCCCAAAGAGAGATATACAGCAGAGAACATAACAGCATGAATAACAAATCAAAAGATCTCAATGGCAGGCTTTTTGACCTCCCCACCCCTCAAGGGAGGAGCAGTCCTGCTAGGCCACAGAGGAGAACTTTGCAGCCAGTCCTGAAGATACCTGATAAAACAGGGTCAGATGAAAGGGGAGGAAGTCCTCCCCTATCAGTGGACTTGGAAAGGGGCAGGGAGGAAATGAGGGAGGGAGGGTGGGGTTGGGAGGGAATAAGGGAGTGGGATAGAGCTGAGATACAGAGTTAATAAAATGTAACTAATAATAATATTAATAATAATAAAAAAACTAAAAAAAAAAAGATCTGGAAACCAGGAGCACACTGTACAGCCTAGTGGTAGCCTAACAGGTGGGAGAGTGATTTTTCCTCCTTCTAGGTTGTTCAGCTGATCTCTGTTTCTTCTAAGAGCTTCAGTTTGTATAAATCTATCTATCTATTTATTTATTTTTAATTTTTAAAATTCTTTAGTAATTACACTTTATTCACTTTGTATCCCCCCTGGTTCCCTCCCTCCTCCAGTCCCAATCCCTCCCTTCCTCCACCCTCTGCATGCATGCCCCTCCCCAAGTCCACTGATAGGGGAGGACTTCTTTTCCTTCCTTCTGATCCTACTCAATTAGGTCTCAGCAGGAGTGGCTGCATTGTTTCCTCTGTGGCCTGGTAAAGCTGCTTCCTCAACAGGGTGAGGTGATCAAAATGCCAGCCACTGAGTTCATATCAGAGACAGTCCCTGTTCCTCTTTCTAGGGAACCCACTTGGTCACTGAGTTGCCATGGGCTACATTTGTGCAGGGGTTCTAGGTTATCTCCAAGCATGGTCCTCAGTTGGAGTATCAGTCTCACAAAAGACCCCTGTGACCAGATTTTTTGGTTCTGTTGCTCTCCTTATGGAGCACCTGTCCCCTCCTGGTATTTCTATCTCTCCCTTCTTTCATAAGATTCCCTGCACTCTGCCCAAAGTTTGGCTCTAAGTTTCAGTATCTGCTTTGATACACTGCTGAGTAGAGTCTTTCAGAGGCCCTCTGTGATAGGTTCCTGCCCTGTTCCCTGTTTTCTTTCTCTTCCAATGTCCACCCCATTTGCCTTTCTGAGTGAGGACTGATCATCTCATCCAGGGCTCTCCTTCTTTATGTGTATAGATTTTAGCATGTTTATCTTATATTATATGTCTAATATCCACTTATAAGTGAGTTTATACTCAGTTCCTACATCTTAAGTATGCTTGGGGAAGGTGAAGACTATCATAGCCTGCCAATTGTGAGGAATTTCTGAAATCTTTGAGATGCTAAATTTCTGAGCTCATGAAGCAACCCTGCAGGACTCAGTGCTTCATCACTCATTAGATACTTGCTGTCATTTTCTGTTTGGTTTTGAGACATGGTTTCTCTGTACTGCCTTGTCTGTCCTGGACTCCCTTTGTCAAAGAGGATGGCCTCAAACTCACAAGAGATCTGCCTGCCTCTGCCTCCTTAAATACTGGGAGTGCAGGTGCATGCCACCTCACCAGGCTGAACTGTGTTGTCTGAACATTCTTTTTAACATCCTGTCCTTTAAGGAACTTTCTGCCATGATAAGTGGCTTTGTCTCAGAGGATACTGCAACACAACACTGACTGGAATGAAGAGCAAGCCTTTCCTGAACAGAATTATTTCCATAATACAGGTATTTCCCCAAGTTTTATTGAAATTAAGAGTGAAAACAAAATAAAAAAATTCATAACCTCAAGCCTTACTAATATGTTGTATCTGAACAATTCACAGTGTCTGAAAAAAAACAAAAAGTTTAGAATTTGCAATTCAAAACCATGAAGGTATCTTGCATAGGTACATCCTAAGGGATGAGATGAATGAAAATTTGAGTGTAAAGGTGGAAGAGATTTAACTGGAAATAGCATACATTAATATTGTTGAGGTTCCTAATAAACTTGAAGTTACTCAGCCTTTGATGTATAAACATGCAGAGTTGTGTTTTTTATCTTGTAAATCTTATAATTTGAATATGCATTTTATAAGTAGATATTTTTAAAGAATAGTTATTTGATGGTATTTCTTTAATGCCTGGCTTGAAAATGATTGCTACTTTGCTTAAACTGTAATATGATTCAGTTGATAATTTACCAGAATATGGGTCTAATAAATTTTGCCTTCAAAATAGAAAGTCAGTTCATTATAATATATGCTACACCCTGTTCCTTCCCCAGCAATCTTAAACAGAAGTATAAATCATGTTTCACCTTGGTTGTGTCCTTGTGAACATTTGTTGCACTTGACTTAAATATGTGGTTTCCTACAGAAGATTAGACTTGCATTTGTAACATAATATCATAGCAACAGGTCTACCATTGCCTTTTCACCTTACACCCATCAGAATGGCTAAGATCAAAAACTCAAGAGATAAAGTGTGCTGGAAAGGCTGTGGAGAAAGGGGAACCCTCCTCCATTGCTGGCGGCAATGTCAACCGCTATGGAAATCAATCTGGTGCTTTCTCAGACAATTAGAAATAGTGCTACTTCCAGATCCAGCTATATCACTCCTAGGCATATATCCAAAAGATGCTCAAGTACACAACAAGGACATTTGCTCAACCATGTTTGTAACAACCTTATTAGTAATAGCCAGAACCTGGAAACAACCCAGTTGTCCATCAACAGAGGAATGGATAAAGAAATTGTGGTAATTTTACACAATGGAATACTACTCAGCAATTAAAAACAAAGAAATCATGAATTTTGCAGGCAAATGGTGGGATCTAGAAAAATTCATCCTGGGTGAGGTATCCCAAAAGCAGAAAAACACACATGGTATATCCTCACTTATATAGACGTATAAGATAGGATAAACATACTAAAATATGTACACCCAATGAAGATAAACAAGAAAAAGGTCCAGGGGTAAGATGATCAATCCTCATCTAGAAAGACAAAGAGGATGGACATTTGAAATAGGAGAAAACAAGTAAAAGGACAGTAGCCTACCACAGAAGGCACCCGAAAGACTCTACCTAGCAGTGTATCAAAACAGATTCTGAGACCCATAACCAAGCCTTCAGCAGAGTGTAGGGAATCATATGAAGAAAGGAGGAATTAGAATATCCTAGAGGGGACAAGGAGCTCCACAAGGTCAAATATATCTGAGCACAGGGGTCTTCTCTGAGACTGTTTATCCAACCAAGGACCATGCATGGATATAACCTACAACCCCTGCTCAGACATAACTCATGGTAGCTCAGTATCCAAGTGGGTTCCCTAGTAAGGGGGACAGGAATTGTTTCTGATATGAACTCATGAGCTTCCCCTCCCTCAGGAGGGAGGAGAAGCCTTGCTAGGCCACAGATAGGGACAATGCAACCATTCTGAAGATACCTGATAAGCTAGGTCCAGATGAAGGAGAGGAGGCCAACCCCTCTCAGTGGACTCCGAAAGGGACAGTGTGGAGATGAGGAAAGGAGGGGAGGATTGGGAAGAAAAGAGGAAGTGGGCTATAGCTGGTATACCAGTGAATGTATAAATTATTTAAAAATAAAAAATATTAATATAAAAATAAAATAAAATCTACTTAACTTTTTATTAGTTTAACATGCATTGCTTCTCCATATAGTGTGAATATAATTTTATATTGATACCATAGAAACCTCACTACTAATCTGTTTTAATTCAGTAAGAGGGAGTTTTAATGTGATTCATTAAATCTGATGGTTATTTCACTAATGAAACCCATGATAAAATTATTTGGCTATATTATATCTACCTTATATAATATTGTCTGAAAAGAAAAACTTAAAATTTCTCAGTGGCTGGCTCTTTGATTACTTACCCTTGGGGTGAATGCAGCTGTACCAGACCACTGAGGTAGACAATGCAGCCAATCCTGATGGGATCTGATAGGCTATGGCCGGGTGGAAGGGGAATAGGTTCTCCCCTATCAGTGGACTGGATTAGGGACATAGGAGGTAAAGACAGAGGGAGGGCTGAATTGGGAGAGGACAAGAGAGGAGGCCACAGCTGGGATAAAAATTAAATAAATTTTAATAACCAAAAAAATTTTAAAAAGTCAAAAAATTTAAAGGTAAACGTTGAATGGTGAATGAAAAGATAGAGGTTTGCCTTTTTTACAGATAAAGTATGTAAACATGCAATAGTTCAATAGTTGCTCACAGAGGAAAACCTCCATACTACTAGTGACATAAATGCAAATCGTAATTCTTTGATATAGTTCTTACTTTTTCAGCCTGAAACATTATGTATATACTGACTTAATTTGACTACTGGAAACATATCTGCATGCTGCTTCTTTTTAAATGTTGTTTCATGGTCCAGTCTACAGAATATTTGTAAATTAAGTAATTTAAAAATATTATTCTACGGCACTAACTATATGCATGATTCTGGGTAACTGTCAAGACCAGCTGCCTCCACATCACTTTTCTCTTTCCAAACAAAACTTCATACTCATTCAAGAAAAACTGCCAGTTCTTAAATTCAGATATAATCCAGCAAAAATTATTTTAATTTTAATTTTTACTTTTCATATTAATTACAATTTTTTTTTTCACATTGTATCCTAGCTGTAGTCCCCTGCCCCATTCCCTCCCAATCATACCCTCCCTTCCTCATCTCCTCCAAAGCCACTCTCCAAGTACACCGATTGTGGAGAGCCTCCTCCCTTTCCATCTGACCCTAGCCTATCAGGTCTCATCAGGGCTATCTGCATTGCCTTCTGAAAAGCAAAAAGACACTGTCAACAGATCAAAATTATACCCTACAGACTGGGAAATGATTTTCATCAACCCTACATCTGACAGAGGGCAAATATCCAAAATACATAAAGAACATAAATTAAACACCAACAAACCAAATAATCCATTTAAAAATGGGGTACATAACTAAACAAAGAATTTTCAACAGAGGAATAGGAAATGGTGGAGAAACATTTAAAGAAATGATCAAAGTCCTTCTCATCTGGGAAATGCACACCAAAATGACCCTGAGATTACACCTTACACCCATCAGAATGGCCAAGATCAAAAACAAAAGTGACAATAGATGCTGGAAAGGATGTGATGAAAAGGGTACCCTTCTCCATTGCTGATGGGAATGTAAATTTGTACAAGCCCTTTGGAAATCAATCTGGTGCTTACTCAGACAATTAGGAATAGTGTTTCCTCAAGATCTAGCTATACCACTCCTAGGCATATATTCAAAATTTGCTCAACTATACAACAAGAACATTTGCTCAACCATGTTTGTAGTAGCTTTATTCGTAACAGCCAGAACCTGGAAACAACCCAAATGTCCATCAATGAAGGAATGAATGCAGAAATTGTGGTACATTTACACAATGGAATACTACTCAGCTATTAAAAACAAGGAAATAATGGACTATGTAGGCAAATGGTGGGAACTAGAAAAGATTATCCTGAGTGAGGTATCCCAGAAGCAGAAAGACACATGGTATACATACACTTATAAGTGGTTATTAAACATATAATATAGGATATTCATACTAAAATCTGTACACATAAAGAAGCTGTGGTAGAAGGAGGACCCTGGATATGATGCTCAATCCTCATTCAGAAAGGCAAATGGGATAGACATCTGAAGAGGGTGATAACAAGGAACAAGACAGCAGCCTACCACAAAGGACCTCTGAAAGACTACCCAACAGGGTATTAAAGCAGATACTGAGACTCATAGCCAAACTTTGGGCATAGTACAATGAATCTTATGATAGAAGGGGGAGATAGAAAGACCTGGAGGTGACTCGAGCTCCACAAGGAGAGCAACTAAAACCTAAATTCTGGGCCCAGGGGTCTTTTCTTAGACTGATACTTCAATCAAGGACCATTCATGGAGATATTTAGAACCACTGCACAGATGTAGCCCATGGCAGCTCAGTATCAAAGTGGGTACCCTAGTAAGAACAGGGACTGTCTCTCACATGTACTCAGTGTCCTACTCTTTGATCACTTCCCCCTGATAGAGGAGCAGCCTTACCAGGCCACTGAGGAAGACAATGCAGCCAGTCCTGATGAGACCTGATAGGCTATGATTAGATAGAAGGGGAGGAGGACCTCCCCTATCATTGGTCTGAGGAAGGGGAATGGGAGGAGAAGAGGGAGTAATGGTAGGATCCGGAGGAGATGAGGGAGGGGGCTACAGCTGAAATATGCAGTGAATAAATTGTAATAAATAAAAAATTAAAATACATGTATTACATTATATTTCCTTTTAAGTAACTGCTATTTAATTCCCATTTTATCTTAGAGTTAGAGCTCTTCCCTTTTCAAATGTTATTTTTTTATTTCAGTTAACTCATATAAACTTTCTGGTTCTACTTATATTCTTCACCTGCCTAATAATGATCTATAATGTGTAGTATAGATAACTTAAAAAAAGTATGATTTCAAAGACAATACAACTTGAAACTTTTTACTGTCATAAATCCACTTATAAAATTTACAACCTCTGACTTATGCTGTTTGTGTCTTTCAAAACAGGCAATTTTAAGTAACATCTGATTTAACATGTGATATCGTAAACAGTTTTTTTCTATTTCTGAGATTCTTTACAACTCATTATGATTTAATTTCTGAACCATTTTTTATTGTATATTTAAATTTGTAATTGATTAGGAGTTGTTCTGAAGTTAAATATATATAATCTGGGAGCATGATAAAAATTGTATTATATAGCACTACAATGGAGAACTGTAAATTTGATTTCCTAATAATAAATTTCAAGTAACATGTTTCTAGATTTAGTAGGATAATTATGCCAGTTAGGTTAGCTTAGTATTTTAAATTATCCAAAAAATGTTTGAAAATGTTATATTTCACAATTTCTATACATAACCTTTGGAACTTTGCAACAAGTACACAGACTATTTTTCAAATCATTTCATTAATTTCAAAAATATGTCTTTGAGGAAACTGTCTGACTGATTGATTTTATATTTCTAGAGTGTTTTAAAATACTTCATTTCCTTTATTGAGTATAATATGTAAGATCTAATTATCTTCTGAATTTTATTTCTTTTAAGTTTATATATACTAGAATTAAAAAAAAAATCATACCCAAGTTAGCAAGACACAAATCCAGTTTCAAGTAAAAAATGGCATAGCAAAATTTGACAGATAAAATTATATGAAACTTAATAATTTTTATTAATTTAAGTGAATAAATTAAGTATAAATTGAATTCTAAATGTAAACTTGAACAAGAAAGGAAAAATCACATAAAAATATTCACAAAAATGCCTACCTACCTTAGCTCCACTAAGCTAAGCTGAGCCCTGTTCGGGAACACTTGGGATAAATAGGAATCATTTGGTTAGTAATATATTTTCAAATTAATTCCTTTTTATCGGTCAATTTAGATTTGATTATGGTGAAGTCCTATTCTTTTATGAGTAAGGATTGGCTCTCTCAACAGTATCCATTTCATAATGAGAAGTGGGACTTACCAAACTAATAGTTCTCCATAACTGATATTCTTTTTCTGACTCAGAGGTATTTCATAATCATAAATATCAATTTCTTAGGCACTGTTTTGTCTTTCATGTTATTAACTTTTTACTTTGCAACTTAGTGTAGTTTTTACAAAATATAGAAGAATAAGAAAAAGAGATCCAAATAAATGTAATTGCAATAAAATTTGTATAACATATATTACATATGTGGATATCTCTCCAAAACATTTTAATTTTCCAAATCAGAACTATGTAATTAGATTTTACATCCTTCCAATTAGTATATTTCTGCTATTTACAGAACTTTTAGTAAATAGATCATCTTTTAAAAAATTGTTATCTTAAATATAAATAGCTATTTTGTTGTCTGACCTAATATAATTAACTATTGAATTTTTATAAGTTTTTGCATTTTCTGAGATATTTTTCATCATGGGAAAACTATGGAAGAAACAAGTCATTTTTTCTGGCTAAAAGCATTTTAAACTCTCAATGACAAAACTAGCATAAATATTATTTTATAGGAAAATTATGCTTAATTTTGCCTTAGCTTAGTCAATTACGAGGCTAATTTGTTTAATTCTTACTGTGCATTAAAACCATGATGATGATGATAAAATCTGTAAACACAAAAGGGAAAAGGGAACAATGGACCCCTTTTTTTTTCTGAATTCATGGAGCACATAAAAAAGTACACATCAAACTACTCTAAGTTGCTTTCTTAGACAAATGAAAAGTAGATGATATTATGATAACCATAATATAAGCAACCACACATTAAAATTACCAACAACTTTAGGAACAAAATGGTCTGAGATGTAAGTTTAGCAGTGTAAGAGAGAGAGAGAGAGAGAGAGAGAGAGAGAGAGAGAGAGAGATTGCCCCAGACCTCAAGGAAACATGACTATAACAGGTAGACAACATGGAAGTAACATACTGTGAAATTAAAGTTACTTAGAATGTTAGCAAGAGCGACTGTGAGAATGCTTTCATGAGTATGAATGACTAAACAGAAGAAAACCAACAAAAAAGGAATTATTAAGATAGCCTCAATTGTGATTGAAACGATTCTGAAAACAGAGGCCATTGAAGGAATTTGTTTATATTTACATATATCATGTACATAACACTTTTTATCTAACATTTCCATGTAATGAGACCACTTTCTCTTCTGTTTCCTAGGTGAACTTATTTGGAAATATAGAATAGAAGCTACTGAGATAATGCTGATAATAGATAATAATTAAAGAGTAAATAGATTTGTAGTTGAATAATAACAAAATTTAAAGGATATTTAACTTTTCTGATAGATTTTGTATTGAGTGATGACTGTATCAGAGCAAAAAAAGACTAATATACTACAGAGTTCAATTGAAAGTACAAAGTTTTTGAGAAGCTTTGTCTTCGAAATACCTAGGAGAATATGAAGAGTAAGCAGCTGTAGCATATTCAGATGTGACTGAAAACAGTGAGAGAAGGTGCTATTACAAAACATTAATGAAGATATCTGTCTAGTAATTAAAGTGATTACTACTCTCTTCTTTTTGCTTTATTTTTCTGCTAAGGCAGATTATGACTTTACCCCTTGGGAAAGTTGAATCATAACTGTAAACAAGTATGCATGATATTTGGATATTTGAAATATTTCACACCTGAACCATTTATCAGAGTTACAATTTTTCTAAACTGGGGTAAAATACGAGTGAATCTATTGTCCATAACTGTTGCAAATCTCTCGACTGTATAATACATTTATGTATAATCTAATATCTAAACTTGATTTTTAAGATTCTTCTTATCTGGGTAAACATATATGTAAAGGGTACATGGGAGGTGGATGGTTCTTGTTGTGCTAACAAAGTATATTCTTTCAGCATCGATATACAAAGTATGCTGCTTAACAACACACTTCCATTTATACCTGTGTTGCTTAGCAGCAAACTTTCAATGAAATACTATCCTGAATGGATATTAGACCATTTGTCCCTGACTTGGAAAATTCCCTGTTATGCACACCTCCTACTTTTTCAATGACTATACTACATTTGGATAAGTCAAGAAGTCAATATATCTGGTATACTTGGCTTTCAGTCAGAAGGTTATGCTATATCCTATCTACATGCAATATTCACTAAAATCTACCATCTCTGGAAATGTCTTATTTTATTGATAATTATTATTAGCCGTAAGCCTATATACAAAATGAAAACATAAGCCATTGTGTTATTCTCCTATTTTATGTTATTTCTTTCAAAAATTAATTATATTGATTTGTAATGAACACTTTAGCCAGATATGAGAAACCAGCAGACAACTGATTTTAACTTAGTAGTTTACATTTATTTTTGTCACTTGTCAATTTAAAGAAATGGGTGGTATTTGTTGGGCCTCAGTATCACTGGAAATATTTCCAAATAGATAAAGCTTATGCATACGAGTAAAATATTATTTCCAAACACTCTAGCACTAAAAGTTTCTACTATGTTTAACCAAATAAGAACTAAATACAACATAACACTAATTTAAGAAAACAAGTAAGTAGTCATTAAATGAAATTAGAATCACAAAAATAAGTGGCTTGTGATGGAGTGTTCAGGTCCATTTATGTCTCTTACTTTTAAAGCTAACCCCAAATGGTATTTTTTAAAGTAAACTAGACAATTTTTTTTTCTTTTTTTCCTTTTTTACTTACATTAAATACATCAATAAATCAGCAGTTGCATTCTGTTACCACGATTGTTATGTTAGGAGAGTGAAAGAAAGGCAAAGGCTTTCTTAGGAAGAAAATATAAAGGCAAAAAAGATGACCCCTCCTCCTAAAAATTGATCAAAAGGAAAGAGATAACAAAGGAGTAGGGAGAGAACATAACCCTCAAGCCCAGCAGAGCTCAAATGAAGGCAGAAGAGCCGGTAGGAGTGGAGGGAAGGCAGCAGATAGGCCCAGGAGCTAAGGCCAATACTGTTCCTAAGAGGGGGGGAGGGGAGAAGCCTAGGGAAATGGGTTCCCAGTCCCAAGGCAATAAAACATTCTCACTTTTGCAGAGAAGGAATTAAATTTCTATGAGGCTTAGAGAGCCACCCTAGAATTTCCACTTGTAAAAGGACGCACCTTTTGGAGGTGCTTTGGAGGACTAATGGGTTCTAGGAAAGTAAAGCAGGAAATGTATGTGTGTTTCAGGGCCATGAGAACTAAGGCTGCCCCTGGAAAAGGAAGAGAATTGAGGTCTAAGTGGAAAAATCTAAGCTGGGTCCTTGAGAATCTTGGCTTCATTGGAGTCCTCAGCTGTTGTGGAATGGAAAGCAGTCTGTAGACTGTCTGGGTCTGTAGGCAAAGGCTCAACTCTTGTTACTGTGGTCTTTTCCGTCTTCTGCATATTTCTGGCTGAAATATCAAGTTCCTGCTTGCCTTGATGGCTTCCCACAGAAACCCTCAAACACCTAATGAAGGACATAGAGGCCGGAGACATAGGAAGGACCAAAGCCCTCTGATACAAGGCAGTTGTGAGGCACCTTCATTCAGTCCTAGCTGCACCTGCCACAGGACAAGTGGCCTCTGTGTGTAGGAGCCTCTCGTGGTACATGGATTAAGTAAGAGTAAGGGGAAGGGGGATGAAGAAGGAGGAACTAAACCCAAGATATTAACAAAAGAGAAAAGAAAAGAGGCCTAATGGGAAACAGGAGGCAGAATAACTGTACAGAATGAAGACTACACGTATTTACAGGGAAGTAGAAAAGACACGGTAAGATACAGCAAACTGAATATGAACCCTGGGCAGATGGAACACTCCTCGTGCCTGACCCTTCTTTACACTTCCATAACCCAAGCTATTCTCAAGCCGCTCCTCAGCGGTGCAGACAAACCTACACCCAACAGAGGCATGAATCAGAGGAAGCCAGCAGTGGAGACTGGGTAGAGTAGCTGCCACTGTTACTGTTTTCTATAGTGCCTCCCCAAACCTCATACACTGTAGATTCCACGTAATTAAAAAGGTTGAAGGATAGGTAAATCAATCAAACCCCCCATAACACATGTATCTTGACCGAGCTACCATCAATTAAAATGCAAACTGCAGGGGCATGGTGTTTGGGGCTAAGGCCATTTCATGGCCCAGGGTAGGGAAAATACCCATGTACAAACCAAAGGATGGTATCAGAAACTGGTACCTCCTCCAGTAAGATCACAGCAGAGCTAAAGGTGCAGGCAACAAGTGAAGATTCTTTGGAGCACTCTGAGGTCTCATCCCCACACTGGAGTGGGATGAGCAGATGGGGAGACCTACCTAAGAGTCTAGGCAAGGGAAAACAGCCTTGGGAGGAGTCCCAGAGCTACCGATGGCACTGCACCTCAGCCTTTATCCAAGTGGTTAATACAAGTCCCAATCAGTGCAAGCTTGCCTCCCTCTTCTCACTCCTACCTAGGGACGCCCTCCCCAAGTCCAACTCAGGGTGTTGCAGTGTTTCACATACAAGAAACTCCTACCAGATAAATAAAACGAGAAAGAAATGTTTCCTTACTCCCTCTTGCTCTGGGTCTTCCTCTCCCTGCAGGGCCCTTAATGTAACTAAAGCATGCTGCCTCCCTTCTCAGTCCCTGGGTTACACTTCATCATCTTGGGCAGAGGAGGAAACAGGATCAAGAACAGGGAGTGGTGAGAGGTGAAAGGGGGAGGAGGCAGAAGACAAAAGTCTCTGAAACACTGGGAAGAACACAGGGAGGGGAGTCACAATGAGGAGGTCACACTGTCTTGCACCTAGAATACAAAGTGAAGAAAGTTTGTTTTGGAAGGAAGGTCCTGGGGAGATTTGACCCCAAACCCCTAAGTAGGGCAGAGTAGTGGCAACAGCTGTCTGGTGTTGGTTGCGGAAGCATTAAAAAGTGCCATGACGGAGCTGTCAAGAGGCAGCCCGTGGGAGCCAGGGCTCAGTGTGCTGTTACCATGGGGCTGTGTACTGAGGGTAGGGATGGAGGTTATTTCTTAGCTCTCGCGCTAACTCCACCCCCTCAGTTGCTACAACACTGGCTCTTGTTTTGCTGTGACTGCTCATGGAGATCCACACCCCCACTTCGGCCTGCTGCACCCCCCAGATTCTGGGGTTCACTCTTTGGCAACTTCTTTGCTCTTGCCAAGAAGAGGTCATTCATGTTCATAGCAGTCTTAGCTGAAGTCTCCATAAATAACAAGCTGTTGTCATCTGCATATGCCTGAGCCTCTTCATACTCCACCACGCGCTTGTTGGCAAGGTCAGCTTTGTTTCCTGCCAAGGCAATAACAATGCTGGGGCTGGCTTGCCGCTGCAGCTCCTTCACCCATGTCTTTGCCCGGGCAAATGTTTCCTGATTAGTAATATCATAAACCACAGTTGCAGCCTGGGCACCCCTGTAGTACATGGGGGCTAAGCTGTGGTATCGCTCCTGCCCAGCTGTGTCCCAAATTTCAAACTTGACTGTTGTGTCATCTAGACACACAGACTGGGTGAGGAAGACCGCTCCAATGGTGCTTTCCTAGTACTCATGGAATTGCCCTTTGACAAAACGCAACACCAGGCTAGACTTCCCCACCGTAGACTCTCCCAGCAGGACCAATTTGAACTGGCATATTTTGCTGGCCTGGGGCTGCCCATTGGGCCTGGCTGTACTTCTGCTAGTCATAGCCAGGTTATCAAAGTAGGAGGGTAGAGGGAGGGGGTGCCACAAAGCGGCAAAGGGGAAGGGGAAGGGGAGGGATTTCCAGGCCTCAACAGTCCTGGGGCTCCGTCTGCCGCGTCCGGCCCAGGCCTGTGTGGAACAGACAAACAGCTGCGGCTCAGACCGACAAAAAAAATTTTTAAGAAGTCTTCCTAATTAGAAAAGCTTTTTAAAAAGTGTAAGTTCCAACTGAAAGGGGTGCTGGAAGCAATGGCATTCCTTGTAAGATGAAATAAGATACAATTTTGCTTTTCAGAGTATACGTGAATTGTTTTTAATTGCTAAATAGTATACCATTGTGTAAATGTACCACAATTCCTGCATCCATCGGAGGGACATCTGGTTTGATTCCAGATTCTGACTATTACAAATAAAGCTGCTACAAACATGGTAGAGCAAATGTTCTTTTTGTATACTTGAGCATATTTTGGACATAATATAGGATAAACATACTAAAATCTGTACACCTAAAAAAGCTAAGCAAGAAGGAGGACCCAGGGTAAGATGCTCAATCTTCATTCAGAAAGGCAAATGAGATGGACATTGGAAGAGGGAGCAAACAGGGAATAGGACAGGAGCTACCACAGAGGGCCTCTGAAAGACTTTACTCAGCAGGGTATCAAAGCAGATGCTGAGACTCATAGGTAAACTTTGGGCAGAGTTCAGGAAATCTTACAAAAGAAGGGGGAATTGAAAGATGTGGAGGGGGCAGGAACTCCTCAAGGAGAGAAACAGAACCAAAAAATATGGGCACAGTGTTCTTTTCTGAGGCTGATAACCCAACCAAGGACCATTCGTGGAACCCCTGTACAGATGTAGCCCATGGCAACTCAGTGTCCAAGATAGTTCCCAAGTAAGGGGAACAGGCACTGTCTCTGATATGAATTCAGTGCTCTCCCCTTTGATCACCTCCCCCTGATAGGGGAGCAGCCTTACCAGGCTACAGAGGAAGAGAATGCAGACAGTCCTGATGAGACCTGCTAAGTTAGGATCAGATGGAAGGGGAGGAGGACCTTCTCTATTAATGGACTTGTGGAGAGGAAGGATAGGGTTGGATGGGGACCAAGGATGGGGATACAATGGGATACAAAATAAATAAATTATAATTAATAAAAATAAATTAATTAAAATAAAACATAAGCCAAAGAATGAAAAAAAAGAAAGAAATTGTGGTAAATTTAAACAATGGACTACCCCTCAGCAATTAAATACAAGGAAATCATGAAATTTGCTGGCATATGGCTGGAACTAGAAATGATCACCCTGAGTGAGGTAAACCAGAAGCAGAAAGACACACAGTGTAGACTCACTTATCAGTAGGTATTATCTACATAATATAGGATAAACATACTAAAATCTATAATCCTGCAAAGATAATCAACAAGGAGGACCCTAGGTAATACCTTAAAGCTCTTTCAAAAAGACAAAGAGTATTTATTCAATTTGCATCCTGGTTGTAGCCCCCTCCCTCATCTCCTCCCTGTCCCATTCCCCTCCCTATTCCTCCCATATCCCTCTTCCCTAGTTCACTGATAGGGAGGTCCTCCTCCCCTACTCTCTGACCCTAGCCTATTAGATCTCATCAGATCCTCTTTTATTTTATTAATTACAGTTTATTCACTTTGTATCCCAGCTGTAGCCCCCTACCCCATCCCTTCTCATTCCCACCCTTCCTCCCTTTTCTGCTCCCATACCCTTCCCCCAGTTTAATGATAGGGGAGGTCGTTCTCCCCTTCCATCTGACCATACTCTATCAGGCCTCATCAGGACTGACTTCTTTGTCTTCCTCTGTGGACTGGTAAGGCTGCTTCCCTGTCAGGGGGAGGTGATCCAAAAGCCAGCCTATGAGTTCATGTCAGAGAGGGTTCCTGGTCTTATTATTGGGGAACCCTTTTGGATACTGGGCTGCCTTGGGCTACTTCTGTGCAGGGGTTCTAAATTATCTCCATGCATGGTCTTTGTTTGGAATATCAGTCTCACAAAAGACTCCTGTGCCCAGATTTTTTGGTTCTGTTGCTCCCCTTGTAGAGCTCCTGTCCCCTCCATATCTTTCTATCTCCCCCTTCTTTTAAAGATTCCCTGCAGTCTGCCTAAAGTTTGGCTATGCATCTCAGCAAATGTTTTGATACCCTGCTGGGTAGAGTCTTTCAGAGGCCCTTT
Organism: Meriones unguiculatus; assembly: GCF_030254825.1. Taxonomy (NCBI): domain Eukaryota; kingdom Metazoa; phylum Chordata; class Mammalia; order Rodentia; family Muridae; genus Meriones; species Meriones unguiculatus. Next base: position 90,991,220 of record NC_083357.1, on the reverse strand, counting down.
GTGGTAGCTCCTGTCCTGTTCCCAATTTTCTCCCTCTTCTGATGTCCATCTCATTTGTCTTTCTGAATTAAGATTGAAAGACCTTTCTTGCTTAGCTTTCTTAGGTGTACTGATTTTAGTATGATTATCCTATATTATATGTCTAATAAATAATAAATAGTAGTAGTAGTAATAGTGGTAGCTGTAGCAGAAGTAGCAGTATTGGTCTTTTTAAAGTAAAGATGAAATATTTCTTTTGCAGTGTTATGGCTGTGAGAGAGGTGAAAAACCTTTTCTTAGAGTATCCATTTCTGGTAGCAAACTAACAAAGGTCGGTGCAAAGTGTTTGTCACCTTCTTAAAGTACCTGAGTTTTAAACTGAAAGTTGCTCAATTAAAAAAAAAAATCCTTGCTTTTTGAAAAAAAAAATACAAAGAGTACAAACATCATAAGTGGGAGTAGACAGGTTGCAGGACAGGAACCTACCCAAGTGGGCCTCTGAAAGAATGTACCCAGCAGGGTAAGGAAGAAGATGTTGAGTCTCATATCCAAACTTTTGGCAAAGTGCAGGGAATCTTGGAAAGAGAAAGAGCTGTAAGGGACTGAAGCTCCACTAGGAAAGCAAAAGAGGCAAAAATTCTGCTTTCAGGGTGTCCTGCAGAGACTGATACACGAACCAAGGACCATACATGGAGAGGATCTAGACCCCTGTTCAGATGTAGCCCCGTCTCATTGTGGGTCTCTAGTAAGGGGAGCAGGCTCTGTCTCTGATGTGGCCTCAGTGGCAGGCTCTTTGATCACCTTCCCCTGGTGAGAGGGTGTCAGCCTTGCCAGGCCACATAAGTAGTCAATGCAGCCAATCCTGATGAGACCTGATAGGCTAGGGTCAGATAGTAGGGGTGGAGGAACTTCCTTATTAGTAGACTAAGGAAGGGGCATAGGGTGAAAAGAAGGAGGGTGTGGGACTAGGAGGATATGGGAGAGAGAGCTACAGCTGGGATACAAAGTGAATAAATTGTAATAAATAATGAATAAAAAAGCTATTTTAACCCATCATACAAAATTTCTCAATATGTGCCTATTACTAAAGGAAAATATCTCAGGCAGCATTTGCAAAAGTGAAAAAATAACGATTATGCTTAATGTGTTACACATATTCACCTTTCTTGTTTTTTAACATTACTTTAGGATGTTATTTCTCTCCTTTAGAGTGAGCTTTAGAGTAAGAGACAGAAGGTCATTAGTTATACATATACAGTTTGAACTAACTAATAAAATGAATAGTTTGAAGACTTCAGGGTCAAGTTAAAAACCTTTACAAATGAGACAAATAAGATACATTCCTATATCATGCACATTCTTTGAGAACCAAAAAAGAATCTCTAAAGTAAATATGAAAGATTACCTACCTACATTGTATTATTTGCAAATGAAACTTGTGATATAAAAAAAAATATGTTCAATGTTAATACCTATTTAAAATAAAAAAGTTACAAATAATTATGTGAAAACTTTTAATGTTTTTTTTTTTTTTATAACTTAACTTTTTTTTTTTTTCAATGCAGTTTATTCAGAAACCTTGAACAATCCTCGGACCCTGGGGAAAGCCAGCCCACAGCTTAAATAGCCTCTGGGTAGCCAACCCAGGCGTGTTACACTATTAATTGAATTGATTGAAAATTGCAATGAAATTTCCTCCATACATATTAAGATATGTGGTTAAAATAGGTAAATCTATTGATAAATACTGCATAGTAATTATAGTATATAATCAATTCAAATTGTTAAAGTACAGATATCATGTTTTCATTTTATTTTGGTTAAATGATAGCCTTTCACAAAAAGAAAACAAACACAGAAAATGGATAATGAGATTGCAAAAGGAACGTGGGAGTTTTGAGTTACAGCTTTCCAAGATTCCAGAGTACTGTAAGTCCAACATAATGTGTAACTTTGGTGGGAATTCAGAAGGTCACATGTCAATACAGTTGCAGACAGTAAGGCTCTCTTCATCAAGTTCCACATGGGAAAAAAATTCTATTGGAAACTGAAACAGGAGTTACTTTTTACATTCCGATTTTTAAGATCTGGTTGTATTTTGAATATTTCTTTGCATTTTTGATTTATTATTATTATTTATTACAATTTATTTACTTTGTATCATGGATGTAGACCCTCCCACTTCTCCACCTGGTTGCACCCTCTCTCCCTCCCCCCATGTCCCACTCTTGTCCGATATTAGGGGAAGTCCTCGTCCCCTACTAACTGATCCCAGTTTATCAGGTCTCTTTAGGACTGTCTGGTTCCTCTTTCTCTGTGGCCTAGTATGGCCACCTGGCCAGGTGGAGTGATAAAAGAGAGAAGATCAAGTTCATGCCAGTGACTGACCCTGTTCTCCTGCTCCCCACACGGAGACTGAATTTTTCAATTAGACTTATTTCAAGACTGTTGGTCTAATTTATTAAGTGCAGAAAAAAATGACAAGATGGAAATAGCATTCAGAGTGTGATGTGATTATGAAGATAGCAACGATTCAAAGGATACTAACATGAATACTCACAAATTTATGAAAAGGGCACAGGCTGAGGAGCATGTTGAAGTGACTGATGAGGATGTTAATACTATTATAGTGAAGTTGTTCTTTACACTGAAATAGTATAAAAATTGTTTTGTGGGTGAAATATATCATCAATTTTCAGCACAGAGAGTGAAAAGTCATTTCAAAACCTTTCAGGAAATACTGAGGTGTCTGAGAGCAAGTCAGGTAAGGACAGTGCCTCTGCTACCCCGATGGAAGACAATTATCTACAGTGATGTCATCTCTGGTTTCCAGCTATCTCAACTGTCACTCAAGGGAATTCTACTCTGACTTAAACCAGCAACAGAAGTTGACATTGCTCTTTGGCTAGAGAATAAATACAGAAAGAAAGAGGCATCACACAGCCTTGCACCAAGGTTTCAAGAAAGCCAGTCAATGTGTACCAGGGTTAGATTCCCTGGGAGGGAGACCTTCAGAGGCTGACCCTTGAATGTCAGTGAGGCCTACAATGCAATAGCAACAGATGGATGCTATTCATTTCTAGGAAAGTGGTATACATGCTGAAGCAGTTGGAGCATAGCTCAAGAAAGAAAATAAGTGCACTTCAATTGTCAAGGCCAAAGTAATGTGGATGTTCAGTTTTCTTCAGGATTAGATTATGTGACTCTGTGTTCATGTTCTAGACACATGCCTATTTCTAGATGGACTTATGCTTGTACTGCAGGATTGATATTTTTTTAAGCCAGTCATTTTTTTATGATGTCCCCTTTAACCTGGCTTGAATGAGAATGTCTACTCTGTAGCACTATATATTTAAGCTGTCACTTATTTATTTATTTATTTATTATTTCCAGGGTTGTTCGAAGAGTTGGGAGTTTGCCTGGAGTCTTAGAACAGGTTTTGTATTATTACTTTTGGTTGTTGTTAAGACTATTAAGAAAATAGGGACTTTTGAAGTTGAAGTAAATATATGTTGCATTATGAATCTATGAAGACAGGGAATAGGATGCTATGGTTTATTCTCTTGGTAATTTTTTCATTTTTTTATTTTAATTTTTATTAATTACACTTGATTCAGTTTGTATCCTCCCATAAACCCCTTCCTCCTCCCCTCCTAATTCCACCTTCCCTCCCCCTTCTCCATGTATTCCCCTTCCCAAGTCTGCTGATAGGGGAGGTCTTCCTCTCCTTCCTTCTGATCCTAGTCTATCAGATGTCATCAGGAGTGGCTGCATTGTCTTCCTCTGTGACCTGGTAAGGCTGCTCTCCCCTCAGGGGGAGGTGATCAGAGAGGTAATTTTTAATAACTTCTTCACCACATTTGAAAGACGATACCAGCTAGATCAGTGGAGAATGGCACACAACTGAAGATCGGCAGGCCTCTGAAAGTCACACTCACTTTTGCTTCTATCATTTGTTGCCTGTTCCTTGTTCTATCAAAATAATAGGAGTCCTTATCAATTATATAAACCTAACTCCCTGCTACATACTTCTACCCTGATTTCTTGCCATGTGCACCTGATATTATGAAGAAACTCTTTCTCTGTTATTTATGTCATGTTTTGGAAATATAGATAAGAAAACAAAAAAAAAATTCCAAGAATTCATTTGCTTAGCTGAGGTGGAAGAAAGTTCATGTTTATTATGTGTTTTTCATACGATAGGAACTTTGATATTCCTTCTAACCAGTAAACTATTCAAGTGGAAATAATTAACCTTACTTGTACTGTATTAAAGTTGTTCATTTAAAAATTATGTGACTAAACAGTAATTATTGACTTGGAGCTCTCTACCCTCTCAAGTATAATATTTCAATATTTCTCTATTTTACTATATTCTATACTTAACAATTGTTTCCTATGGGTTTTCCAAATTGTATTTCTTTAATAAAATTTAAATGTCCTCTAATTTAATTAAAACAAGTCAATCTATGTAAAGCATGAAAAAAAAAAAAACAAAAACAAAACAAAACAAAAAAAAAAAAAACAAGAACAACTAGACTGTCTGACTTGGAAAGGCTCTGATCTTAATTAATGGCACAGGCCTGGCAATTTAAGACAAATCAATTGAGTTTCTGAAATGAACTGTAGGCTGCCTTCTCATGAAGGAAAAAGAATCTATATATTTGACTTTTCTTTACATTAGCCATCTATTATTTGGCCATTTCATTGTCCATTAACTCTTCAAGTAGGCAGCTCAAATAAAGAAAAACAAATAAAAGACAAGAAATTTCAGAGCTCTGACAGCTTTGAAGGAAAGTAATGTGGAACCAAAATAAATAAATTAGGTCAAAGTAAATAATTCAGTCAGGAAATTGGAGTTTTGCCTCATATTTCCACTTAAGATTAGAGGCAATATACCCTTAAGCTATATGCATGATTATTTTAGTTATGTGGATTCTCATCTTAATTGGAAAATAATGAATATTTCCTTATAAATCGTTATTTAATATAGTGTGAAGAACTGCTTGTTTGTCAGGCTGCTTTGTAATTGAGTTCTCAGCAAAAAAACTTTTTTTCACACTGGCCTTCACCTGGAGACAGGGATAGGCAGGATATATTGCCAAGTCCACTTCCTTTTGTTTATGTGAGGATCACACAAAGAGGTGGTCGAGGTAAACAAGTTTGACTTCTCCATGAACCCCTTCATTGTACTGAGGGGTTTTGTTCTGACTATAAAAAGGAATTGTGGAATAAACCAGGCATGACAGTTTCTACTGGCAGCCCTCTCGAACTGATCTCAAGTGTAGTGAGTTATTTTTTAGTTTTCTTTCAATCCTCTCTCCCCATGCAGGAACTGTTTGACTCTGTCAGCAGGATCTGGCAATATAGACACTATTTCTTCCAGGGTAATTTTTAAACTGGAACAATGCTGCTAGTATGAACATGAATATCAACCTTGACAGTTGATATTCATTTATATTTACCTGCTTTACAAAGATAACTGTTTAAATTCTCTCTATGGAAGGAACACAAACTTACCAGTTTAAAAAAACCCAAGAAAAGATTAGTTGATTGTTTAAAATGGTCAATTGATAAAGTGTCACTAATAGTTCAGAAAAAAAATGTATGTTAAAATATAATAATTTCAGTACATTTGCGATATTTTCATTGTTAATTATATCTGCATTTCTGAGACCTAAATCACATGAAAAGAACATGGATAGGCAGCTGTTTACACCTATGTACTGATTATAAAGGGAACCACGTTTACAAAATAAATAAATAAATAAAAGTTTCAATTAAACAAGTCCCGTAGTGCTTATATACAAGATAGAGTCTTATATCCTGTGTTAAAATTAATTATAACATAATTACTACTATGAATTCTTTTCTGTGTGGCAAGAAATCAAAGCACAGTGAAACACCCTGTTGTTTTTCTAATTTGTTACTATAAGTTATACAGAAAACAAAGGGTAGATATTTCAGATAACATATGAAAATAGACCAAATTAGCTAGGCAGTGGTGACACTTGCCTTTAATCCAAGAACTCAGGAGGCAGAAGCAGGAGAATGTCTGAGTTTGAGGCCAGCTTGTTCTGCAAAACAGTCCAGGATAGCCAGAGCTAGTTACACAGAGAAACCCTGTCTTGAAAAACAAACAAACAAACAAAAAAGAAAAAGACTAAACTTCCACTCATTCTAACTTTTACAAAATGGTGTGCAATTTCAAAATATGAGGCCTTTGAAGAAAACTTCTTTGCGCAACATTTGGAGGCCACAACCAATAAATAAGCAGAGTTTTATGGTGCTCAGTAGTAGATAGAGGGGAAAGTTTGTAAGACCCAGAGGATCAGGGTCTTTGTGGTCAATTGTATCTCCTAGTAACATAAGAAACTACACCCATGAAGTCTCAAAAACATGATTACCCAAACATGAGCTGAACAAGGAACACACCAATAAAAAATGGTGAACTTTCCAGAGACAAGCCTTCAACCCTACACAAAGAACCAGAGACAATGGATAGGGGGAGAGGTGGTCCTCCTCAGTGAAATGCACAGTGTGCCAAATGGTAACTCATGAAAATATAAATACAATTTACATTATGTGAATTAAATAGATTACATTTGTGAATATATATTCATATGCATATATATACACATGTATATGCATGCATTAACAAGTATTAAAATGAGGCCATAAACTTGAAGGAGAACAGCAGGTGTAAACAAAAAGGTTTTGAGGGAAGAAAGGAAAGGGAGAGATTGAAATACCTTCTCAGAAAAACATCTGAGACTTTTTCAATCAAACTGTTTTCTTCACTGTGTTTGTTTTCTTTTAATACTTTAAAATATTGCAATTCTTAGGTATGTAAACAGAGAAAGTAAAAGAGAGCAACAGTTTTCTATAATCACTTAGGGAACATAAACATGAGAACCGTTGTGCCTGTATTATTAGCTGTTTTCAAGTCACAGTATTCAAATTCCTATGCATTAATCATTTTTTTACTCTTTAATTTTTTATTTATCTACATATATTACTATCAAGTGAATTATTTATAATGTCTGATATAAACAACTTCAACATTCCCATAACAAATGCTTCCTTCAAACTTTGATACATCCTCATCTTTTATCCAATGATTTTTGTTTTAGGTACGTCAGAAATCATGCAATTATTTTCTTTTTTTTAATACTATATTTTTATTTATTTATGTACATATGTATAAATGTAATCATTTGGATTCCTGTATTCTTTTTCTTTTTTTTTATCAGTTACATTTTATTAACTCTGTATCCCAGCCGTGTCCCGATCCCTCATTCCCTCCCAGTCCCTCCCTCCCTCCCTCATCTCCACCGTGCCCCTTTCCAAGTCCACTGATAGGGGGGACCTCCTCCCCATTCATCTGATCCTGTTTTATCAGGTATCTTCAGGACTGGCTGCAAAGCCCTCCTCTGTGGCCTAACAGGACTGCTCCTCCCTTCGGGGATGGGGAGACCAAAGAGCCAGTCATTGAGTTCCTGTTAGAAATAGTCCCTGTTCCCCTCACTTTGGGAAACCAATTGGTTACTGAACTACCACAGGCTACATCTGAATGGAGGTTCTAGGTTATATCCATACATGGTCCTTGGTTGAATGTCAGTCTCAGAAAAGACCCTGTGCCCAGACTAAAGAAGCTGAAAAGCAGCAATCCAAGTAATCCAATTAAAAAATGGGGAACAGAGCTAAACAGAGAATTCTCGACAGAGGAATATCGAATGGCAGAAAAACACTTAAAGAAATGCTCATCCTCATTAGCCATCAGGGAAATGCAAATCAAAACGACCCTGAGATATCACCTTACACACATCAGAATGGCCAAGATGAAAAACTCAAGCGATAACACGTGCTGGAGAGGTTGTGGAGAAAGGGGAACCCTCCTCCACTGCTGGTGGGAATGTAAACTGGTACAACCACTCTGGAAAGCTATCTGGCGCTTTCTAAGACAAATAGGAATAGCGCTTCCTCCAGACCCAGCTATACCACTGCTAGGTATATACCCAAAGTTTGTTCAAGTACACAAAAAGGACACTTGCTCAACCATGTTTATAGCAGCTCTATTTGTAATAGCCAGAACCTGGAAACAACCCAGATGTCCATCAACGGTGGAATGGGTATAGAAATTGTGGTATTTTTATACAATGGAATACTACTCAGCAATCAAAAAGGAGGAAATCATGAAATTTGCAGGCAAATGGTGGGATCTAGAAAAGATCATTCTGAGTGAAATATCCCAGAAGGAAAAAGACAAACATGGGATATACTCACTTATATAGACCTATAAGATATGATAAACATAATGAAATCTATATACCTAAAAAAGATAATCAGTTGAGCGGACATGGGGTAAGATGATCAATCCTCGTTTAGAAAGACAGATGGGATGTGCATTGAACATATGACAGGAGTCTACTGAGCACATCTGAAAGACTCTAACTAGCAGTGTTTTCAAAGCAATTATTTTCGATATTGTTAATTAACAACCGTCAAAAATTTGGAAGAGATGTGAGAGATTTTTTGCATCCTAACATTCCCACCACTACTATCTCATGGACATTAATATATGAGTGATAAAGTCTGGTATCACAAACTAAAAGTGACCAGATCTGGCTTACCTCAGGTTTCCATTACCTCTAACCTCATGACATACAAGGAACACATGAACACTTGAACACATGAACAAGGAAAACATGAACCTTAGCGGGTTGTCTTGGAACAGAGGAAAACTCATTTCAGAAAATCAATGCCTTTTTAAAAACTACTTCTTTTAAGAACTAACCTACTTCCCTGCTCACCCAGCTACTTGTGCTTTTCAATTGTTTTCAACACATCAAGACAAACATTCTTGGATGGTGGTTTTCATTGGAACATATTTGACTTACCATAGTCAACGCTCTTAGAATAAATGTCTCTCCCTCTCACTGCAGCTAATAATCACCAGTCTTTCAATGCCAAGGACTGGGATCCTGTGCCCTGTAAGATTCATCTCTGGTTAGGTTTCATACTGCCTGAAAGATGCTACATAGTGCACTGGAGGAGAAAAATACTCAGCAATCATACTCAACTATGAAGCTTGTTAAGTACAAGAATGCCCTAAAGTTCTGAAAAAACAAAAACCAATACTGCCTTTATCTGGGAGGAGATATTTCAATTTAACATATTTCATTCTTTTTTTCTTTTTAAATTTATTTATTTATTTTATTATTTATATTTTATTTAGTTTGTATCCCATTGTAGCCCCCTCCCTCATGACCTCCCAATCCCACCCTCCCTCCTTCATCTCCTCCCATGCCCCAACCCAAGTCCACTGATAGGCAAGGTGATCAAAGAACCAGCCACTGAGTTCATGTCAGAGACATTCCCTGTTCCCATTACTAGGGAACACACCTTGAGACTGAGCTGCCATATTTCATTCTTAAATGCACAAAGTGCAATGTCTGTTCCAAATTCTTCCATTAATTTCCAAAGTGGTTGTACATATTTACATTGCCACCAGCAATGGAAGAGTGTTCCCCTTTCTCTACATCCTCTCCAGCTTGTGTTGTCACTTGAGTTTTTGGTTTTTGATCTTAACCATTTTGATGGTATAAAGTAAAATCACAGGGTCATTTTGATTGGCATTTCCCTGATGACTAAAGACACTGAGTCTATCTTTAAGTATTTCTCTGCCATTCAATATTCCTCTATTGATAATTCTCTTTTTTTCTGTACCCCATTTTTTAATTAGATTACTTCCTTTGTTGGTGTTTAACTTCTTGAGTTATATATATATGTGTTCTGTCAGATATAGGGTTGGTGAAGATCATTTCCCATTCTGTACACTGTCGTTTTGTTCTGTTTACAGTCTCTTTTGATTTGTAGAAGGCTTTCAGTTTCCTGAGGTCCCATTTCTTGATTGTTAATTTTAGAACCAGTGCTGTTTGCGTTCTGTTGAGGAAGTTGTCTGAAGTGCTACCTCAAAATCAAGCTATACCACTCCTAGGAATAAATCTCAAATATGCTTAACCATACAACAAGAACATTTGCTCAACTGTTTTGTGGCAGTTTTATTTGTAATAGTCTGAATCTGGAAACAACATAGATTTCTCTCATCAGAGAAATGGATACAGAAAGTGTGGTACATTTACCCAATGAAATAGTACTCAGCAATTAAAATCATAAAAATTGCAGACAAATGATGGGAACCAGAAAAGATCATTTTTAGTGAGGTAACCCAGAAGGAAAAAGACACATATAGAATATGGTCATTTATAAGTGGATATTAGCCATATAATATGCACATAATATAGTGTAAACATACTAAAATATATAGTCCTAAATAAAATAAAAAAGGAGGACCCTAGGGAAGATGTTTAACACTCATTCAGAAGGGTAGACAGTATAGACATAGGATGCAGAAGAAGACAGGGAACAGGGCAGAAACCTACAACATAATGCCTCTGAAAGAACCTATCCAGAATGATATCAAAGCAGATACTGAGACACATAGCCAAATGTTGGGCAGAGTGCAAAGAATCTTATGGAAGAAGGGAGAGATAGAAACACCTGGAGAAAACAGGAGCTCCACAAGGAGAATAACAGAGCCAAAAAATATATAGGCCCAGGAGGCTTGTAGATTCTGATGCTCCAACCAAGGACCGTACATGGAGAGGACCTAAAACTCCATGCTCAGATGTAGCCAATAAGCAGCTCAGTCTCAATGTGAGTTCCCTAGGGGAGCAGAGACTATCTCTGACATGGACTCAGGGACAGGCTCTTTGATCAACATCCCTTGGGAGAGTAGGGGTCTGCCTTGCCAGGCCACAGAGGAAGACAATGCAGCCAGTCTTGATTAAACCTGATAGGCTAGGTTCAGATAGTAGTGAAGGAGGACCTCCTCTATCAGTGGACTAGGAGAGGGGCATAGGAGGAGAAGAGGGAGGCAGAGTGGGACTGGGAGAAGATGAGAGAGAGGGCTACAGCTAGGATACAAGGTGAATAGATTGTAATAAATAATAAATAAAAGCTATCCTCCATTGATAATAAATCAATCAGTTACCCCCAATTGTCATCAACTACTAAATGACTTTTAAACTACTACTGGATGTTCACTGTTGCTCTCATTATCCTAATTCAGACCATCTTACACTACCTTATTGGTACTATGAAACAGATTCTTGTAAATGTCTATTTATGTTTTTCCTTGAAAAAAAAAAAACTAATAATTCATGCCCTTTAGCTGCATAAAAAAGACAAGGAAAAGTGGAATCTTTCAATAATAACTTAAAAATAAACATGAAAATAATCGTGCTTTTATCATAACCTTCACATCTTGATTGAGTGCAAAATCTAAATCATTAGATTTAAATTATTATTTTAATTTCAACCATGATTGTATTACAGTATTTTCTTCCTGCACCTTAGTAAAGAGGCTAATGCAAGAATCACACATCTGATTATATTTATTCATACTCCCTTTATTTACTTACAAGTAGTTTAGCAATGGAGCTTATCATACTTCTATTAATAGAATTATCTTACTTATATTAATAGCACTCATTCAATTTGTGCATGATAACGATAAATTGATAAATCACTATTTCTTCTAACTTTACATTTAAGACTTTTATATTTAGGATTTTATTGATAAGTAAACCTACATTGTTTTCAAATCTCACATATCACTCAAAGTGTTAAATTTCTAGTTTGTTTTGGTTATTTATTTTCTTCAGGGAGATGTGTGAAATTCTTGTTGTGTTTATTTTTAGTTTTTATTATGGAATAATTATAATTAGGTATAATTATAATTAGGTACCAGTACAGAAAGATTGGATCTCTGATCCCCATCTGTTGTAATCATATACTTTGTATACTTTATTAATTCGTTGTTAATGATATTTTATTCATAAACATGTATTATGCTTCTCTACAACTTTAATACGTTTAGCCCCAATGGATTATTTTGAACATATTTTATAAATCATTACATTATTGTCACTTTAATGCTTACTGTCACTTCTAGGTACTAGTGACAGATGAAGAAGTTGTTGTTAGCACTAAATTAACAAATCCTTAGCCTTTACCTCTTCTGGAACCATTGAATCCCTATTTGTCTTTGATCACAATTTTGTGATTCCTTAAAACATAACGTTATTTACATGTGTCTATTTCAAATACATATTATTCTTTACTTGCTGCTAATTTATTAACATTGAATCAATGCTCTACAATAAACTCAGGTTTACAATTTCTTTCTTTAATTAAATTTTTATTTTTTATATTAATTACAGTTTATTTACTTTGTTTCCCAGCTGTAGACCCTTCCCTCGATCCCTCCTAATCCCACCCTCCTTCCCTCATCTCCTCCTGCTCCTCTCTAAATCCACTGATAAGGGAGGTCCTCCTCCCCTTCCATCTGACCTTAGCCTATCAGGTCTCTTCAAAACTGGCTGCAATGTCCTCCTCTGTGGCCTAGCAAGGTTGCTCCTCCCTTGGGAGTGTGGGATCAAAGAGTCAGCCACTGAGTCCATGTCAGAGAGTCCTTGTTCCCTTACTAGGGAACCCACTTGGATACTGAGCTGCCATGGGCTACATTAGAGCAGGGGTTCTAGGTTATACCCGTATATAGTCCTTGGTTGGAGAATCAGTCTCAAATCACAGGTTTACAATTACAATGTAACATCTTTTTTCATAAGACACAGGGTAAATTGCTCTCCCTTAGGAAAAGGAGTTCAGAAAAACATCCCCCTTGATGATGCATTTAAGCAATAAAATCATCAGCAAGTGAATAAAAGTTTCACATGTAGTACTGAGTAGAACATTCAAAAAGACATCTTTGCTCACAGTGGGACATCTCAAACAGGAAGGCCAAGTTGCACCTGATTTGATAACAGCTAGACTATGTATATTGGATGCCTTTAGTTTTTTACCATGTTGGTATGCCTTTGAGTTACTATAATTAAAAATGTTGACTTAATTATAAGAAATATTAGTATGCTTAAAATATAAAAACATGAATTTATTAATACACTTTAAAATAAAAGACTTTTAAAATAATAATAATAATAATAATAATAATAATAAAGCTTTTAATAATCAAAGACTATATATTTGGTTCCATTTCCAAAGAAAATACAATTGGTCAAGGTTTAGAGAATAAAGGACTTCAGAATTCTCAGCTATAAGAGAATATATGAACTACAGATACCTCATCCAGTGCTCAGGGATCATGGCAGAAGATGGGACCGAGTCTCAGCATGAAGAGTGGGTCCCCAGTCTCACCCCAGGCAATAGTTAGATGCACATTGAGGGAGAGTATAGCCTCTGCTAAGCGGACTATTTTCCAGTTGAAGGGCACACATACAAGGATATTTGAAGAGAAAAAATGTGGAAATAAAACATGGCACATAGTTGGCTGAGTAGGAAAGGGGAGACGATCTTGGAAGAGTTGGGGGTTATATGTATAATATGTATAAATGTAAAATATGTATAAAACTCTCAAAGTACTAATAAAAAGTAATAATAATGACAATATAATATCAATGTGGGATGTAGAGAAAATAAGTTATAGGATGTGTGTATAATTCAGAAGTTCACAAATATAGTTGGTATAAACATATGAGCAAGTTTTGTTTGATTTTTTTTTCTTTCTAAGGATATAGTGCCTAACAAGTACAATAAATCTTCATTAGGAGAACTTTTGGCTTCACAGCCATACTGCATTTATTTCTTTTTACCATAGATACCATTTATTGTACTTTTCCAGACAGTTATGGCAAAACACCTACAAGAGCAGCAAATGTTTCATATAAAAAATAAACATTTTCCTGTTGAGATCAACTAGGTTTTACCTGTGTGTCCTTATGCTATAAATAAATATTATTTGCATAGTCTACCATTTTGTCTGTTCTGTTCTGGTTTGTTCTGTTCTGCTGTTTGGCTCTGATCTGTTGGCACCTGTGTGCATTCTTTTCTCTTGTTGTTTGTCATGACTTCACAAGTAATGCTGAATATTTACTTAACATTCCTAACTTGCAGGAAGTCTGTTATGTTTGTGAAGAGAAAGTTCCATCCTTAGATAATCTTCCTTCAGGCATGAGTTATACTGCTGGTGGCAGTGGTCCAATGTTATAGAATCAGCAATATATATATATATATATATATATATATATATATATATATATAATGAGATGTTTTTAACAGAAATACAGATAAAGAAAGTTTGTCCTTTAATTGGCTAATGACAATGCCTTAACCTGAGGCTCACAGAAATCTAATCCTGGATATTCTAAAATAGCATACTGATGTGATTTGTCGTTTGTTATTCTGGAATTCTTTCTTGGCTTAATAAAACATTGCTACTATAAATAAGAATAATTGACTTATTAGTTTCCTAAAAAATATTTTGTAATCAATAGTAATTGAAAAGAAAAAAGGAATGAAAGAATTTATTAAAGTTGTGGCTCTGAAATTGATTGAGGGAATACATATATGTATATATACACACATATATATATTTGGTTTTATACACACATATATAAGTATATATGTATATTGTATGTATTTATATATGTGTGTATATATATATATACACATCCCGTCCATGGTTACTTTAATGAATGTATCAAGGATAAAAATTTTGTTGGTGAAACTGGTGTATTATGAATATGTCGAACTTATAAATATGCAGAACTCAGAATCACTTTAAAGGCTATCAAGATCATTGAAAACCATTAATACATAATTCAGTAAGTATACTGTATCACTTAATGTCTCATACACTTAAATTCTATAGATAAAGACATATCTAAGTTTTTTCCTTTACAGAAAGAGACTTTAAAGCTTAAACACTGCAAAGACATGAGAAACATATTTAATTTACACAGTACAAGGTTTATTAAATTTAAAAGAACAAAGAGATATCATACAGCTTTGGCTTACCTTTACAGGACTAGCTGTAGACCCAGAGGGCCTGACAGTGTTTTAAGCCAATATTCCTTTTAAAGTTCGTACCAGATGAAAAGTGTTTAATAGCTATCAATAGAGTCTCTTCTTTAGCTATATGACTCTCTTCTATCTGGATCTATATATTTTATGTATGTATATACATAAGTAAGTAATTTACTATCCTGCTGTTTGTTATTGTATTTCTCATTTTCTCATTTCTGTTTAGTTAGCACTAAACTCTAGACCAAACATTTCAACTCACTAGAAGTGAGAAATTTTATCACACATGCAGTCAATGTTACTTTGTAGAAAGCCTGATACATACTCAATTGTGCATGTACACATGCTCACGCACACAAAGACCCATAAACATCCCTAATATAAACAAGTACTGTGTTTTTAAATCAATATTTTCAGATTGATATCTATTTTAATTTACAACCAGCCTTTGGTATATGAAAGTAAGTAAAAAAATATTTTTAAAATATTTCTATGTCCTAATACCATTCAGTTGAGTACTCAAGCTACAATTTAGGTGGCCAAAATCATATATTAAATTTTGCCATCTGCACTGCATTTACACAATGTATTTGATAAAGATGTTCATGCCTGAGTATTTGGTTGGGTGCCAACATATCGAATGAATTGTACTGTTTGTACTAGTAGTCAAAATCTTTCACATTTTTTTTTCAAATGTTGATCTCAAGTCTTTGATATTACATTTTATTACACTATCAATATAATTCATGTTTTGCTTCAAAGTTAGTCCAGCCCTGAAAATATTCCACTTGCCCTCTCCCTCCCAGGCCTCCTGTTGGACTATTTTAAACTTCTAAGTCTCTTTAACAAAGTTAAAACTTTAAAGCAGTCTGACTGGCTCTGAGGTCATGCTGAGAGTAGAGAAGGAATACATCACTTGCTTTAAAATCTGGCCTCTTGAGGAGCATGCTTGGGAATGTTTAAAAGAAACTTCGGCTCCTCTATTCTCAGACTGACACCATATTTCATTTCGGAGAAGTCCAGCCATTTCATGAAAGACAAGACTCCTTTGGTGCACTCTGAGCATGCTCCCTCAGCAGCTGGAGCACTTATACCTTTGAACTACAGATTATCTCCACCTCCAGAGAGCCCAAGTAACTCTTGTCATAAAATCTTCCTTCAGAAAGTGATACTCTTTAAGAAATCATGGTTGGAACCAAAATACATGCTATATGCATGAAAAAGTGCTAAAAGTATTATTAAGAAATGTTTCAAAATTCAATTTTATTCCCAGTGAGTACGTGTTACAATATTATAATACTTCCTTATAAAGTGGATTAGTTGCTTTCTGCATAGTTTATAAAGTATGTGTGCTTACTTTTCCTTTTCTTTCAGAACAAACTTTCAACCTAGGGCCTCATGCATAGTGACATCACTCATGTTAGACAAGCATTCCTCTATTGAGCTGTTTCCCAGTGTGCTCTAAAGTTTTTATTTTGACGAAGAATTCTTCTGTGTTGTTGATGCTGTCTTACCAGAACACTGCCTAGAACTTCCTTTCCTGAAGCCACAGCATCTACAGTAGCTAGGGTAATCTGCCTGCAGCTAGGTTGGTTTTAAATACTCCCTTTCTATATAGACTCAGAACTTGTACTTAGCAGTATTCATGAATAATATATGTATCCATGTACAGAACACAATTTGGGGATTTCGTGAGGTGTAATATGTGTTTATATTGAAAATAGATTCTCTCATGCAATTCATCACTAGCAGTTTCCCTGCCTTCAATTTCTCCCAGCTCTTCACTACCAACTGTCCTCTTCCTCAGATATACTTGGCCTCCATTTTTTTTTTTTTTCAGAAAGGAGCAGGCCTTAAATACATAACAGAACAACATACAATCGGACAAGGAAAAAGCTCTCATATGAAGACAAACCAACCCAATAGGAGGAAGAGTCCTAAGAGCTAAGAAAAGAGTTACAGATACACCCACTCTAACTCAGGAGTGCTACAAAATCATCAGAACAAGACATAAAACATAAGCAGAGGACCTGATGCAGATTCTTGTAGGCCCTAAGACTGCCATTTTAGTCCCTGTGATCACATATGAACCCTGTTTAATTGATGAGTTGGGCCATGTGCTGCTTGTGTTCTCCATCCACTCTGACTCTCACCATTTTTCCTTCCCTCTTCTGAAGGGTTTCCCAAGTTCAAGAAGAAGAATCTGCTGAAGATTTAGATTCTCTCTACACATAATGTCTGGCTGTGGGTGTCTGCACCCATGTGGTGCAGGAGGAAGCCACCTTGAATATGACTGGCAACTGGACAAGACACTGATCTATTAATATCATTAGGAATCATTTCACTGTTTTTCTTTCTTTCTTTCTTTCTTTCTTTCTTTCTTTCTTTCTTTCTTTCTTTCTTTCTTTCTTTTATCAGTTGTGTTTGATCATTCCCTAGGCTGTAGGCTGTCCAGTCTGACTTCTAACCATTCAGACAGTGGAGGGCGTGGGCTTCATCTTGTGGTGTGGGCATCAAGACGAACTAGGCATTGGTTGGCCACTCCCACGAGATATGTGCCACCATTGTCCCAGAATATGGTAAGACAGATTGTAGGGCAAAGGTTTTCTGGCTGGGTTGGTGCCTAGGTTTCCCTTTCAGTTGCCGACAGAGTACCTTCCATCATGGATGAGAAGTACTTTATCCAGCGTCAAAACCTCTTTGCTTTTATTGTACTCCATTGCAACATTCTATTGTTTTTCAGTAAAATGTCTGTGAAAACTGATGGTACAAGTACTAATGTTTTTATCATGATATATTTCTGAGAAAATACTCAAGTAGAAGAGATTATGCTTGAAAAGTCTATGTAATTAATAGAACCCTGTAAAAGCACATTCACTTCATTTCTGTTGCTATTTTGAAGGGAGAAGTGACAATAGTGGTAGAGAATGATTACATATCATTCATTTATTGAAAAGGTCACAAGCCATATAAACTTGAGCATTTTACCTTGTGAACTTCAGGAAACCAATAATGTAAAATTTATTACCATCAGTAGGTTACTCTGAGAAGAAAATACAGACAACTAAGTGTCCTACAGGTACATGATCATCTCATGTATGTTATATAGTAGTTTTCATTTGCTTATTAATCTAGAAATATTTTTGTCTAATTTTGGAATATTTTCAAATGTAATGCATTTCCGTTAATGTTTAAGGTACTAGAATTACATAAAATTCTCATACCAAATACTTTCACAGGTATTATCGTTATATATCAACACAAAATTTATTGATTGGGTATCAGCTATATTTCTTATGCTTTTGGTAAAAATCCTGAAAATATCCATAAAAACTGATTATAATATTCTTTTAATTGCTGAGATATTCATGAATTTAATAGCAAAGATACTAAACAAAAATATGAAATTTATGTATTTTACAACTTTTGTGCATATACGAGTAACAACATTTTATGTCTTAATAATAGAACTATTGCAGATATACTGATATGTTTTATACAACAGAAATAATAATTTAATGCTTTATAAGGTAGAGATTAAAATGTCAGATATTTGGAACATTTATTTAATAATACTCAAGTTTGTTAAAGGGTATTACATTATGCCAATCATTCTTTTATCAATTTACTGAGGCTTTAAAAATGACTAATCAATTACAATACAATTAATTACAATAAAATTAATATGTTAATATAGAAAAATGTACTGAATTTTAAGAAAGAAAACAACAAGCAACACAAACATACAAGAACAGGATTGAATTAAGTTTGCCAGTCATTTTTAAAGAGATATAAAATTTAAGGTCACAAAATAAAACAATAAGCAAACAGTTTAAAATAGAGTTAAATTTTAAAAAGTGAGTTCAATTGATCTTGTCCCAAGTCAGAAAGTGACCTTGGAACAACTGAACTCCTCTTTTTGTCTAGACAGAGAAAAGAAGCTCTCGAAATGCTTAGAGAAGGCTGCAATAGAGACAGTTTGGGAACTTGAGCTATAATCACTACTTACTCCATTGTACTCATCTCACCTAACAGCCTTTTATTTCCAAACCATTTCACATCTTGCAGAGTCGATTTTAAGCTCATATCATTAAGATATTCACATTATTATTAGCATAAACGTGATAAATCCTCAATAGATCCATGCTTTTAGAATAATTACAAATACCAATATTAACAGTTACCCATGTGGAAATATTTTTCTTCAGTGATAAAAATCACCCAAACACCCAACAGTCAATGAGATTACTCATCGGAATGTGTTCCTGAGAAAATAATATGTATCTGCCATAATTTCCTTTTAGAATGAGCTTCAGTGTTAAGGATGAAGTAAAGGATAGTAAATGAATAGTTTGGCTTAGGAAGAGAGATGGGACAGGTCAGTGATAAGGCAAAGTACAAGAGACTGAAACACAGATTTTTGTTTTTGTTTTTGTTTTTTTTTGAACGTAATTAAAATTTCTGCAACTTCAGTTTTCTAGAGTTGAGATAATAGAGGATCTCCAATGTTTTTCCAAGCAGTAAATTCAATGATTGTCTCTAATTCCAAAGGGTTATATTATGGAATGTTTTTGTTTATTTCCATAATGGAAACAACAACAACAAAAACAGATATAAATTGTCATTAGCTAAAGATCTGACAATATATCATGTTCTTTCTGCAAGCCAGTATTGTGTTATTATTTGTGTAAAGAAATATTTTAAAAGTTCATCTGCTTGCTGTTATTTAACTTGTTATTTTGAAACTGAGCACTTGTAAAAGCAGCTGAGTTAATGATGCAACCATGTTTATGACACTTTATGGATGTCACCTCTCTCACATTCCTGAAAGACATAAACTGACAGCAAAATCACTGATTCTCTGGCTCTTAACATTCTTTCCATGCTCTCTTCCACAATAATCTTTGAGCCTTTGATGCTGGAATTGTGTGATATATATCAGTTAGGACTGGACTCCAAAGTTCTGTATCTTCAATTTTTGTGTTTTTATATGATGGTCTCTATCTGTTGCAAATAAAAGTGGGTTTTCTTGTTGTTTTGCTTTGTTTTAAAGAAGATGGATAACTATGCTTATCTATGGGTATAAAGATATTTATATAAAAGATATTTAGTATGTACTTTGGAATAACTATGGGAGAAGGGGCATAAAAGTATAATAAAACCTTCTATTTGGTATGCTGTAAACAGGAATCTATACACCCTTATTTTAGGAAGAAAATGGAAGTTGAAACCTCATAGGACTTATGATTGTGTCATTTTTAAACTAGTGGAAAGATTATTCTTTTTCATTGTTCTGATTATTTTATTTCAACTTAATAGTTCTTTTGAGTTTTAATATAAATTGTCCTCTTCTAAAATGTAGCCATCCTTATTTGCTAAACACTATTTGTTCTCAAGAATTCGATCACACTTTCATTACTTGACAATCCTACATTTTGAGGTGTCTTTCATTATTATTTTACAACACGTGAACAAAAGTGTAAAATCCATATAGTGGAGACACATGTTCAAGTGTGAAACCATTGGAAATGTGGGGGCACTGTGACTAGTATACCTACCTACACTGAATGACTGATATTGTGAATGTACTTTATTAGTTAAATACATCTAATTGCATGTATTTTGTCAATGAGATTATGGAGAAAAGGTTATTCACTATCCAGATCAATCCTACTTTGGACCAGTTGTTTCAGTCTTGCCTAAAATATCCAAGCTATGTCATCATTTCAATTTGGAATTAAAAAAAAAAAAAACATATCCTCATGTTTATTATTCTTGATGAGAATTATACTTCCTCACAATACTAAATTGCACTGCTTCAGAGACAGAGTTGTCTAATGTTCTGGAAACCACAGGACAATCAATAGAAAACCACTCTGAGTGTCTCACTGGCTATTTGCCAGTCCCAGAGAGGGAAGAAAAGTAAGTGGTTTGCAGAGTGATATCAGTTTCCTCTCCTCAGAAACATGAGAAGCTCTCCTCAGATCATCATTGAAAAAAGACTCAGACATCTCATAATCTAACTTCATAATGTGCTCTCTCCTGAGGCATGGAAGAACTTTACCAAACAAACATTTGTAAAAGAGATTTAATGATAAATTTTAAAAGGCAAACCAGAAATATAATAATTTCTGATATGAATAATGGAACTTTAAATAAGTAATGTAATTGTGAATAATTTTTAATAGAAGATGACTCCAGTACAGTAATTATGTGAGTTTAGACAATACACAATTTGAAGAAAAATAATATATTTTTCTTAAGAAATCAGTGAGTGAAGAGTGCTGAGAATATGGGAAATGATTGTCACTTCACAATTGTTCCCCAACAGTGAAAATTGGGGCGATGTACAAATTTTCTCTGTTTGGACTAAGGCTTATGGGTCTTCTCTGACATAGGGTACAGAGGAGCATATACATGCCAGAAAAAAAAAAGATTCCATCTTTCCCTTTGTTATTTAATTAAAAAGTATCAAAACATCTTAAAGCTAAGAAAGACATATTATTTTATTAGTATACCTGATAGGTATCAATTTTTTTACCCTTTAGGGAACACAAAGAAAGCAGTTCTACTTTATTTAGAAACCGAAACGTATTTGTTTATTTAATTTTTTTATGGGTATGTATGTGTGCTGTAAGAGTGTACATCTTGCTTGTGTTGTTTTTACCGATTTCAGTCTTTGCACGTGCTTGTAGAGGGCAGAAGTCCAGGAAAAGTGTCTTTTCCAATGGGTTTTCACTTTTGTTTTTTAATAAGTTAAATTTACTTTTTTTTTATACTCTATTCACTTTACATCCTAATTATAGACTTCTCCCTTGCCTCCTCCCAGTCACTCCCTTCCTCTTTCACATCTATCCCCTCTCCTGGTCCTTAGAAAGGGGGGCCCTCCCCCCACCATCTGACCCCAAGCTATCAAATCCCAATTGGACTGCCTGCATCCTCTTCCTCCAAAGCAACCCACCAGGGGAAAGTGATCAAAGAGCATTCAAGAGAGTCTATGTCAGAGATAGTGCCTGCAACTCTTACTACGGAAGCAGCACTGAGCGGCCATGAGCTACATCTGATTAGGGGATATATAACCTCTCCGTGTGTGCATGGTCTTTGGTTGGTTCATCAGCTTCTCCAGGACCCCTGGGACCAGATTTGTTGGCTCCATTGGTTTTCTTATAGAGTACCTGTCCCTTTTGGGTCCTTCAATGCCCTACTCTTTCTTTTGACTTCCAGAGCTCTGCCCAAAGTTTGACTGTAAGTCTAAGCATCTTCTTTGACCACCTAAAGGTCGATTAAGAAGGTGACACCAATAGATCAGGCTCTAAGATCAACAATTAATATATTGGACCTCATGAAACTGAAAAAAAAAATTCTGAAAAGCAAAAGACACTGTCAAAAGATCAAAATGAGACCCTACAGACTGAGAAAAGATTTTCATCAACCCTACATCTGACAGAGGGCAAATATCCAAAATATATAAAGAACACAAGAAATTAAACACCAACAAACCAAATAATCCATTTAAAAATGGGGTACATAACTAAACAAAGAATTCTCAACAGAGGAATATGAAATGGTGGAGAAACATTTAAAGAAATGATCAAAGTCCTTCTCATCTGGAAAATGCAACCCAAAATGACCCTGAGATTACACCTTAAACCCATCAGAATGGCCAAGATCAAAAATACAAGTGACAATACATGCTGGAAAGTATGTGGAGAAAGGGGAACCCTCCTCAATTGCTGGTGGTAATATAAAGTTGTACAAGCCCTTTGGAAATCAATCTGGTGCTTACTCAGACAATTAGGAATGGTGTTTTCTCAAGATCCAGCTATACCACTCTTAGGCATATATCTAAAATATGCTTAAGTACACAACAAGGACATTTGCTTAACCATGTTTGTAGCAGCTTTATTCATAATAACCAGAAGCTGCAAACAACCCAGATGTCCATCAACAGAAGAATGGATACAGAAATTGTTGTACTTTTACACAATGGAATACTACTCAGCAATTAAAAAACAAGGAAATCATGAAAACTGCAGGCAAATGGATGGAAGTAAAAAAGATCATCCTAAGTGAGGTATCGCAGAAGCAGAAAGACATCCTTGGTATACATTCAAGTGGTGAATATTAGCCATATAATATAGGATAATCACACTACATTCCACAGACCTAATGAAGCTAAATAACAAGGAAGACCCTAGGGAAGATGCTTAATTCTCATTTAGAAAGGAAAATAGAATAGAAACTGAAAGCAGTTAAGATAGGGAACAAGATGGCAACCTTCAATAGATATCCGTTGAAAGACTTCACTTTAGTCTTTTTTTTTTTTTTTTTTTTTTTTTTTAATTAGATCCCCTCTTGGAACTTGGAATTCAGTGGATCAACTAGACTAGCAAGGAAACAGTAGTGAGTTTTCTTTCTTCTTTCTTTTCTTTTCTTCTTTTTTTTTCTTTTGTTGTTGTTGTTGTTTTTCCCTTCCAGAGCAAGGATTACAGGTGCATGCTGCTGTATCCAGCTTTTTAATGGAAGTGTTAGGAATCCAATCTCAGATGTTCATGCTTGCACGTGAAACACATTACAACTAATGCCATTTTCCCAAACTGAAATTTTCTACATTCTGAAGTTACTCTCAGTCTTTTGCTAAAAATTTATGTTACACAGCCTTATTTGTATTAGCCAGAAGCTGGAAACAGCCCACATGCCTCTCAGTGGAGGAATGGATGCACAGATTGTGGTATATCTACAAATGGAATATTATTCAGCAATTAAAAACAAAACAAACAAACAAAAAAAAGAACAAGGAAATCATGAAATTTGCAGGTAAATGGTGGGATCTGGAAAAGATCATCCTGAATGAGCTATCCCAGAAGCAGAAAGAAACACACAGTATGCACTCACTCATATAGATATATAATATAGGATAAACCTACTAAAATCTGTTCACCTAAAGAAACTAATCAAGAGGGAGGACTCTTGCTAAAATGCTCAATTCCTATCCAGAAATGCAAAGAGGATGGACATCAGACGAAGGAGAAAAGAGGGAACAAGTCAGGAGCCCGACACAGAGGACCTCTGAAGAACTCTGCCCTGCAGATTATCAATGCAGATGCTGAGATTTATGGGCAACCTTTGGGCAGAGTGCAGGGAATCTTAGGAAAGAAGTGGGAAACAGTAACATCTGGGGAGGACAGGAACTCCACAAGGAGAGCAACAGAACCAAAAAATCTGAGCACAGGGATCTTTCCTGAGACTGATACTCCAACCAAGGACTATGCATGGAGATAACCTAAGACCCCTGCACAGATGTAGCCCATGGCAGTTCAGTATCAAAGTGGATTCCATTGTAATTGGAACAGGGACTGTCTCTGACATTAACTGATTGGCCTGTTCAATTACCTCCCCCTGAGGGGGAAGCAGCATTACTAGTCCACAAAAGAAGACAAGGGAGCCACTCCTGATGAGACCTAATTGACTAGGATCAGAAGGAAGGAAAAGAAGACCTCCCCTATCAGTGGACTTGGGGAGGGGCATGCATGCAGAGGGTGGAGGAAGGGAAGGATTGGGACTGGATGAGGGAGGGAACCACAGGGGGGATACAAAGTGAATAACGTGTAATTAATAAAGAATTAAAATTTTTTTTCTTGAGGTTCGTCTAATAAAATGATATGTAAAATTTCTATAAAGAAAAAAATATGCTATAAACATTTCATTAATTTATAGATTTTACGACCCTTTATATGTCTATGTATGAAATAAAATATAAGAATAGAAAGAAGTTATAATCGAAAGTAGTAGTAAAAATCTTTGATGAGTTCCAAGAATAACTTCACCTAAAAACCCCCTCCTGCAATGATCAACAACCAAGTATTTAATATTCACTTGATATCTATTTTTTTCTTATGTCATATGGTAGTATAAAGACTGGCCATAATGAAATATATATTGACTTTTGCTATTAGAACATTATTTGGGATCTTACAGAAAATCTAAACAGTAAGGAAAACAAACTATCTCTGCACGAATGTATGTAAATGGCTGGTTATTATTTCTCATATTTCCTAAAGACATTGATTCTTAGTGGGTTCTCTCCATAAAAAGAGTTTTAATTGATGTTTATAAATTATTTATGTGAATACAGACAGGCCACTGATAATAATGTAATCATAATGTAAACTGAGTTCTAACAGTGTTTTAAACAACAACACTGTTGTTGCTTTGGTTTCTTTATTGTTTTTATTTACTTTATACTTTCTTTTAAACTTTAAAGAAGAACCTTAGTTAAAGACAGCAAACATACATAACTGAATTCCTCCATACATTATTCGAAACATTAAAATAAGTCTAAGTAACTGGATACAGAATTATCACGACCACAAAAAATAATGGTAGTGAAGACCAGTTCTACTGAAATAGTTTCTGAAACACAAAAACTAGAGAGTTTCCCTGGGTTCCATCTGCAGCACTTTTTTGTTTTACGACTTTCTTTGCAGTGCTTTCCACTTTTTTTTTTTTTTTTTTTTTTTTTTTTTTCAATGCAGTTTATTAGGAACCTTGAACAATCATCTGACCCTGGGGAAAGCCAGCCCACAGCTTAAATAGCCTCTGGGTAGCCAACCCCAGCATGCCACGTGGGCAATGCAGATAGGTCCACATACATGGAAGCAAGCCAGATCCTCAGCCTTAGCCAAATGTGGAGTTGTTTGTGACAGAGAGCACTCGCCATCAGGAAGGTGGAAGGCGGAAACCAGCTCCATCTTTAAGGCACGGCATTACGCAGCTCTCTACAGTTCCCCCTTTTTGTTTTAGACGCATCAGGCAAGAGTAGAGGTCTGATCTCTGATATTAGAAATAAATTGGGACTTTGTACTGATGTTCATTTAGGTGTCATCCACCCAAAGATTATCAGACCCGTCTGAT
The DNA here is from genome assembly GCF_030254825.1 of Meriones unguiculatus. NCBI lineage: Eukaryota > Metazoa > Chordata > Mammalia > Rodentia > Muridae > Meriones > Meriones unguiculatus. The sequence continues at coordinate 90,965,384 of NC_083357.1, read as the reverse complement.
ACCTTTTTCTCAGAGGCGGGACCTGGGGCATCAACCCGCATGCAATCAGACTTGCTCTTCTCTGGGTCGAAAGCGGCTGACCCTGAGTGCAGTGCTTAGCCTCGCATCCTGAGCATAACATTAAAAAGCTTTCCACTTTTATAAGTTGTTACCGGGAGCTTAATAATTTGTTTTTCTCTGTCTGTAGTATGTCTCTGTTCATATACTTGTGTTTATAGTTTTACTTTATTTTAGTAAACAGATTTAACAGTTTGGTTAACAGGACAGAAAAATCCCATTCAGCAATACTCATCTTTCTGTAGTTGGTATTTCTAGTTGGCATGTTCTCAAATGTTCTCCATCCAAACTTAATATATAATTGTAAGAGTTCATAGGAACATTGAAAATAATCCTAAACCAATATATTTATAATATATTATGCTTTTTCAAGAAATAAAGAGAACATGGATTTTAGTCCATGTTAAATTTGTGATTTATTCATCCATATTTAAATGTATGTGTTTGTTTATGTACAGGTTCCTAAGGAGTACTGGATGGGTTACAGGTGTTTGATGAGCCACCTGTTGTTTCTGCTGCGAATTGTTTGTGCTGAAGTGTTTCTCCATCTCCAAACACCACATTTTTATGAATAGTCTCAACCCAACTCTTATTAACTGCTGTTTCTCAAAAACAGTGATTGTCACTTTGGGACAGTGTTCTTCATTAGGATGTTTGTGCCAAGTTCAAAGGAAGTATAGTTTTCCTTCCATGACACAGAAAGGAGTTGTGGACATTTTGAGATAGATGCCAAGACTATTGCTGATTAAAAAACAAAAACAAAAACAAAAAACCCATCAAGATGGGCACTAGTTACCTACAAGTATTTGTAAAACAAAATGCCACTAGTGAGACTCTTACAACATATCAGTAGAAAAAAGGCTTTATTAGCTATGAACATAGAATGACTCTCTGAAAACTTACACTGATAGTTTAGAACTCTTCCAAGTTAATTACTTGACAAAAACAAAACATCACCACCATTTAGACACTATAACAAGACCCAGAGCCTCCACAACATAGCATCCAAATGGCTGGGATACAATTCAAAATTAATTGATCTAAGAACAATTGAGGGGGAGAATTTTAACCTGTTCTCAAGAGAACTGAGTCCTGAGAAGAAGCAGACAGACATTAGAATCGTCAAACAAGGACCTCACAGAGCCATGACATCAGTACTCAGCTGGCTCAGTGTAAACCTGTTCAAAGCAGAAGAAAATATCAGATACAGCAAGAGAAATAAAAACTAAAATTAACCAAAAAGAAAAAAAAAGAAGAAATCTGATAACTGTGTAAAATAACGAAATACTTCGTGATGTTTAGTCCTATGAAAATTGAATTCATGTCTATAAGTCCCTCAACAAAGTGAGTCCATTGAGTTTTAACTTTAATCTCTAACCTTGAACTTGACCCTCATCGATCTTCCTTTTCATTAAATGTGTTGACAGTTCTCTCATACATACATGTGTCGCATGCATTCTGTTTACCCTTGTTTCTCACCTTTAGTGATTGCCTTCCCACACCACAGTCTTCTCTACAAATTCTCTCTCCCCATACATTTTGTGTATGTGACACACTTAGTTAAACAAGTCCATCTCTTTGGCTTGATACTGTTCAAGCCAAATACCCTGACCTCACAAGTATGTACAAAATTGTAAACACCATCTCCCTATACTCTACAATCTTTCTGTTGACAATATTTCAGGAGGGAGGAAAAGTGTCCTGTGTGCCTCTGCCCTGTAAATGACTGAAGGCCCACAGGGTAACTCTGTCTTGTATGGACCCAGTGCAGACAACAGCAACAGCTCCAGGTTTATGAGTACAATTGCTATGTCATGTCTAGTTGGCATTTTTCAGTCATCCCTTTCTTGTCCCAGCTCATAATTCTTTCTGTGCCTCCTTGTGCAATGCTACCAGAGCCTTCCAGAGGGCACTATAGTCTTATTTAGGACTACACTCTGGTTTTCTGATTAAGAGTGGGAGTAGCATTTGCCTATTGAGATAAATGCTAGGGTAACAAGTAGCTTGACTCTATGTAAATTCAGGTAAACAATAACAGTTTCTTCCTAGGGCCTGTGATCTCCCCGGGCATATGGTTTGGATGAAGATTACAATACCAGGCATGGACTCTGTTCTGTGGAGTTTGCCTCAATCTAATCCAAAAGCAGTTGATTACCTCCATAGCAAATGGGCATATCTTACTTGGCAGGTTGGTGCTGGACTTCATAAAACTCACAGCAGAGCAAGACTGTTGATTCTTTTTTCTCCCCCTATCACTGGCAAAATGAAAGAGAGGCATCAAGAGGAAATTTCCTCACTTACTTTCATCTTAATTTCGGTATATCATGCAACCTACGTGACTGGTATTTTCTGTAATAATGTTTTATCACTTAGTTCAGCAAAATTCCCTACTATTTGTGAGGATACTTTGGACTCGTGGATAAACAGTCCCTATACAGGTCACCTACACCTAAGTATTGAATTTTGCTTTATAATATACTATTTTTAGTAACAACAGTATCTATCCTTAAAAAGGGGGCCTAGGAACCTGCCACAGAGGGCCTCTGAAAGGCTCTGCCCTGCAGACTATCAAAGCAGACGCTGAGACTTTATGGCCAACTGTTGGGCAGGGTGCATGGAATCTTATGTAAGAAGTTGGAAATAATAGGTTATGGAGAGGACAGGAACCCCACAAGGAGAGCAACAGAACTAGAAGATTTGAACACAGGGCTCTTCTCAGAGACCCATACTCCAACCAAGTACCAGGCATGGAGATAACCTAGAACCCCTGCACAGATGTAGCCCATGGCAGTTTAGTGTCTAAGTGGGTTACATAGTAATGGGAAGAGGGACTGCCTCTGACGTAATCTGATATGCCTGCTCTTTGATCACCTCCCCATAAGGGGGTAGCAGTCTTACCAGGCCACAGAAGATGACAATGCAGCCACTCCTGATGTGATCTGATAGACTAAGATCAGAAGGAAGGAGAGGAGGACCTCCCCTATCAGTGGACTTGGGGAGGGACCATGCATGAAGAAGGGGGAGGGTGGGATTGGGAGGGGAGGAGGGAGGGGCTTATGGGGGGATACAAAGTGAATAAGGTGTAAAAAAATAATAATAAAAAATAAAAAATAAAATAAAAAGGGGGCATCTTTTTAGAGCTCTTTTGATTGTACGTATTTTTTTTTTTCAAGATAAGTTTTCTCTGTGTAGCTTTGGCTGCCCTGTAACTCACTGTGTAGACAGGGCTGCCCTTGAACTCACAAAAAAAAAAATAAATAAATAAAAAAAACCTGCCTCCCAAGTGCTGGGATTTAAGGCATGCACCGCCATGGCCCAGCTGTACCTTTTAATCTTGTTATAAGGTAATAGGTACTTTTGGCTTTTATGTGCACTTTAGTTTGGCTAACTCTCTCTCTCTCTCTCCCCCCTCACTTCCTAATCCTTCTACTCCCCTCCCTTCTTGATTAAATCTCTCTATCTCTAGTATTCACCCCTGTGATTTGATTTTACCCCTGTCCTATTCCTCCTTTAAGCCTTATAGTGGGAAGTAAGAAGAGACTGGGACAACACAGTAGCCCACAAGCCTAATGACCTAAGAACAGGAGAACTTCCTCTCAGAGGATGCAGCTGGTCCTCATACCTTAGAATTATTATCTCAATGCTTATTTATTTAGGGGACACTCAACAGCCAACTGCAATGTACTTTCATGTCTTCCCTAGTCATTTTGGACTTCTGAATGAAATTTGTACTGTTATAGTTTTCTCTTATAATCAGTGAAATTAAATAAAAATTACACTGTCAACTCCCACAGATGATAATCCTTACAGATTTCTTTTGCCATTGCTTCTGTAGTTTTTCTTCCTGAGGCTTACCTATATATAGAAGGATCAATTACAGAGAAAAAAACCGGAATGACAGTATAAGTCTTCTGTGGCTTGATTATATCTAAGGTCTCCTAGTTAAGCTAGTGAGAAACTGCCTACAGGCCTTGCTCATTGCTGTCATGGGCAACACTGATAGAGATAGAGGGAGAATAAGAGAAAAAGGAGTGATGTTATTTGTGTTTAATCACTTATTCTGTATCTTTACAAAATAGCAGGCCCTGGATCATGTTTAGGAGGATCGCACCTATTCCTTGCTGGTTTAAAGTATTTGCTTAAGTTGAAAGCATATATGAAGAAATCTTTAGTGCAGTACACAATGTTGATACCATACTTAATGCTAAGAGGTAATATGCATTGTTGACATAACCAAACTTACACAGTTTTAACTTTCCTAAGACTTTTTTTATAATTCTTTTTTAGTCTAAAAATATTTACTTATTTATTTATTCATATATTTATTGTATACAAATAATATTTTTATTGGTTATTTGGGAATTTCGCACCATGAATCCTGATCACATTCACTTCTCAATCTTCCAAGAGCAATGTTATGACCTCCCTACTGAAAAATAAAAAAAGATAAAAATCAAGTTCAATTTGTGTTGCCCATATACTCACTGCAGCATGGTCAAACTCCCAGGGATCTGTCCCTTAAAGAAAACAAGTCCTTTTCCTCTGAAGCTCATGCCAGAATCTTTCAGTTGTGGAGAGCTACACTTCAGTATACATTTAAAAAAGAATAAATAATTCGCTTATGAGGTTTTCCCAGCAATTTTCAGTATTGAATTATTGCTCAATCTAGATTTACTGATATGAAAATATTTTAATGATTTTTAAAAATCATTTGACAAGTGATAGAGAAATGGCTCAGCAGTTAAAAAGCATTTCTGCCTTTGCAACAAACCCAGGTTTGCTTCCTATCATGCATGTTGATTGCCTCAAAACCGCCAGTGACTAAGCTCCAGGGGCTGAGATAGCCTCTTCTTTCCTCCTAGAGTACCAAGCATAAACACAGTATACAAAGCTAGATGCAGGCTAATACCCACAACATTAAAAACTAACAAGTCATTAAAGCATTGTGTTTTGTGACATATCAATGAGGTCTAGTAGAAGGCATTCAAAGGGGCTGGAATGATGCCTCAGCTGTTGAGAGCAGTGTAGGATGGTTCTTTTAAAGGCCTGGAATTACCCAGCACTCATATGGTAGCATACAACTCAGTCCTAGTGGTATCTAACACTTTCTTCTGTACTCCAGGCACACTGCAGGCTTGAGCACAGATATATATGCATGCAAAACAACTGTACTCAAAATAAGTAAAAATAAACAGAAAATAAATACTGAAATACTTCATACATTATTTTAAATATGAAAACTATTTAATATTAGCTTTTTCCAAAAAGAGATGAAAAATAAGTGACCCATAGGCAAACATACATAGGTATTACATTAGAGAAACACATATACTTGAATTATTAGATCAGTGAAAAAATAAACAAAAACTGAAATCTAGATAATCTGAATACTTTAAATTCCTCATATCTTAAAGATTTTTAGTAAAGTGAACTAACTTTGAACTTACCAAAAAATTTATTTACAAAATAAAAATATAGTTACTGGATTATGTTCTTAACAATGGGAATTAGAAAAACAAAAATTCTGGCTGTTAAGTTTTATATTTGCAGGGAGATGACTTGTGTCCCTGGTTTATTTTTTACCACAGCAGGTTACCCAATACAGAAAATTGCTAATGGATATCGAAGTTCTTGTAAGAGGCTCAAAAAAAAATCTAGTAAATAGTAAGACCGAATTCTTATTAGACACTGTTAACTTATTAGACACTGAAATGATAAAAGGCATTTTAAGAGCTTAAGGATGATGAAGAGTATCACCTTACGAATTCCATTAGTCATCTATAACAGTTTTTCTCCATAAACTCATGGGAGGGCCTTATTGCTGAAGACACAATTCACTGAACATGGAGAAGCAGAGTTGGTGCCTAGTAATGCCTTCACCTCTGTGTGCTAGCACCTTTGGTATGAGAAGGTATTCTACACACTATCAAAAGACAAACGGGAACACCACGCCAGCCACACACTCTTTAATTTTCTGTGGTTTCTGCAGGATATACTAGAGGAATGGTGCTTCAAAGCACATAGAGAAGAGGACGCAGAGAGTATAAGAGCCACAAGAAAACAAGGCCCTCTTAATCAACAGGACCAAATCTCATATGACCTTACAGAGACTGAGGAAGCATGCATGGATCTGCAACAGGTCCTCGTGTATATATCATGGCTTCCAGCTTAGTGTTTTTATGGGACGCTTGAGTGTGCAAATGAATAGGTCTCTGATTCATATGCCTTCTTCATATCCCGTTTGTTTCTCTTTTCCAGCTCCAATGTGATAATCTTTGTTTTATCGTATTATGTTCTGTTATTGTACCTAAAAAATATTTTATCTGCAATGCTGCATTTGATATCATCTAGGATATAAAATTTTCATAAAAATTGCAACTGATTTTTTCCAAATGCAATTGATTTCAGTGACTGAGCCTCACATGTATTTGGAACTTTTAGCTTGCTGGATGGGTTGTTCACTTTCCATACCTTAATGATCTAGAAGTGCAATATTTTAAAATACATTACACAGTCTTTATTGGTCAATTAAAAGCTATTTTCTCACAACCTAGATGACAAACTGGAGAATTCAGTTGAGAAACTTAGCAACTTGTGTATGAAAAATACATAGTCTTCTCATGTTTTATTTTCTAAGTGCCTCGGGTTTGAAACAACAACAACAAAAATGACCAGTTGAGAACAATTCAGTTGATGGAGATAAAAATAACTGTAAAAAGTTGATATATAAAATTCATGCAAGCTAATTATAAAAATACACGATAATATTTTAAAGGAATAAATTGTTTAGTGCACTTAAAATATACAAAAGTATTTTCTAGTGTACTTATGATAATTTTGTTTGCTAAAATCTTCACATTTATAAAAATGAATTGCTAAGATTTTAATCATGTTAAAAGATTTTTATTAATTTTTGTACCCCATTGTACTTGATGTGTTGCAGACTAACAGCACGTCATAAAATCTTAACAGAGGCTCACTGAGTATTTTTTTAATCCTGTATTTATTTATTTTATTCATTCTTGTTTTAATGATTGATTGAGTCTCCAGCTAATACAGTGGTTTAAAACAAAACAAAAAGAAACAAAACATACAATATGCTTTAAAAGTATCTATATGGATATTTCAATTGAAGTTTAAAATGACTCTACAAGTTCTACATTTGTTAATATATTAAGCAAGAAGTGACCTAAGAAGTGTTTCTCACTTTCATGAATACGTGAGCAAAAAGTACAGCAGTTAAATTAGGAAATTACATGTTTTCCATTCAGAAGAAAGAGATTATTAGGTGTTTTGACTGACACACAATGTTTGTGTCAGCACAAAAAAATAGCATATGGATCTGTGAAAATAATTATTTTCTCTATGGAAAAGTAATTGATTAAATTGATATTTTCACATGAAAGTCAACCATAAGCTAATCTGAACATCTTAGCATTTAAATTAAAATTTCGAAATAATTTCATAGTTAGGGTTACTGTTGCTGTGAGGAAACACATGACCAAAGAGACTCAGGGAGGAAAGAGTTTAGTTGGCTTATTGCATTCTGAATCACAGTCAATAGAAGAGAGCTAAGACAGAAATTCAAACCAGTCTGGGACCCCGGAGGCAGGGCCAGCGCAGACTGAGAAGTGCTGCCTACTGGCTGTTTTCCTCTCTGCCTTCTCATAGAGCCATAGAGCCCAGGACCATCCAAATCAGGGCTGTCACTATCCAGAAGATGCTGGCTCCTCCCACACTGGTCACAAATCAAGAAATTGGCCTACATGCTTACCTGCTTACAGCTGAACCTTCCGGAGGCAATTTCTCAATTGAGGTTTATTCCTCTCAGATGCCTAAAGCTCTATCAAGCTGACATTAAAGAGGGAGGGGCTGCACAAGGACCAAACGTATCTGGGCACAGGGTCTTTTCTGAGATGGACACTCAACCAAAGACCATGAGAGGATAAAACCTAGAACCTCTGCTCAGATGTGACCCGTGATAGCTCAGTAATCAATTGGTTTCCCATAGTAAGGGGAACAAGGACTATTTCTAACAGGAACTCAACGACTGGCTCTTTGACCTCCCCACCTCCCAAGGGAGGAGCAGTACTGTTAGGCCACAGAGGAGGACTTTGCAGCCAGTCCTGAAAATACCTGACAAAAGGGAGTCATATGAAAGGGGAGGAGGTCCTCCCCTATTAGTGGACTTGGAAAGGGGCAGGGAGGAGATGAGGGAGGGAGGGAGGGACTGGGGAGGGAATGAGGGATACAGCTGGGATACATAATTAACAAAATGTAACTAATGAGAAAAATAAAATTATGGAAAAAAAGAGGGAGGGGCTGCAGCTGTGATACAAAGTAAATAAACTGTAATTAATATAAAAAACAAAAATTCAATAAAAAAACTAGTAAACACATACAGAATGACAATCTGCATAATTTAATTACTCCAAGCTCATGTTCAGTATTTAATTTCCATCCCATCAAATAGTTTTCATTTTGCTTTTTTTACATATGTTTGAAGTAATTTTTTTTTTTCAATGCAGTTTATTCAGGAACATTGAACAATCCTCGGACCCCGGGGAAAGCCAGCCCACAGCTTAAATAGCCTCTGAGTAGCCAACCCAGGCGTGCCACGGGGGCAATGCAGATAGGTCCACATACATGGAAGCAAGCCAGATCCTCGGCCTTAGCCAAATGTGGAGTTGTTCGTGACAGAGAGCACTCACCATCGGGAACGTGGAAGGCGGAAACCAGCTCCATCTTTAAGGCATAGCATTCCGCAGCTCTCTACAGTTCCCCCTTTTTGTTTTAGACGCATCAGGCAAGAGTAGAGGTCTGATCTCTGATATTAGAAATAAATTGGGACTTTGTACAGATGTTCATTTAGGTGTCATCCACCCAAAGAGCATCAGACCCGTCCAATACCTTTTTCTCAGAGGCGGGACCTGGGGCATCAACCCGCATGCAATCAGACATGCTCTTCTCTGGGTCCAAAGCGGCTGACCCTGAGTGCAGTGCTTAGCCTCGCATCCTGAGCGTATCATTTTAGCTTTTTATGGTATCCAACCATGCTTGGGGAGAATGTCCTGCTTCAATGGCTGTAAAGGCCTGAATGATCATGGCTGCATCACACTGTTGTGAGGCTCTAATCTTGCATATATACCACAGGCAAACCAAGGAGACCAACACCAGAAGGCCTGCTAACACTCCCATGCCCGCCCATTCCTTCAGATGATTCATGGCTGCAGCAATCCATGTTGATAATCCTGTGGCTAGTCCTGCGTCCACTCCGGTAGAATTTACTGTGACAATGGCCACTCTCAGCTGCTCCATCGTAGTATCGAATTCTCCAGTCCAATTACCTAAAATATAGCTCGACAATTGTTTAGACAGATTTGCAGCGCAGGAAAAATTCTCATGTTGTATGCTAGTGACACAAAGTCCAGCATACTTTCATTGACAGCCAGGTTGAGCGATTTGCCATAGGGTATCAATTTGCTCCTGTAAGAGGTCAATCCTCTGATTGAACACCATCAAGCTTCCTTTTAGTTGAGCATTAATTCTTTTATGTACAACTAAGGCATGAGCTACATTGGCTAAATGATTATTCAGGGTCTGAGCAGTCTGCCCAGTATGACTCATGGCTAATGCCCTGGTGGTAGCTCCAACAGCCGTCAATGAGATGGTAGTAACAATGGTGGCTGTAGTTCCAAGATCCCTTTTCTGTCTGAAGAGAGTCATAGCGTGAGGGGCATCAATGGGCATAGGCACCCAGTGAGGCATGCGAGTAACCAGGGCATACCTAACTTTACTAGCATTCCAGCATTGGGCAAAAAAGCAAGTATCATTACCACAATTACTTGGCTCTATCTGGCTAATAATGAATAAAAATGGGGGATATAAACAAACAGGCGTGGGCTTATAGGAAATATTATGAGAAGCCTTAACCCCTCGTTGGAACATCCTGCGTCAGTTCTAGAACTAGCAGTGGTGGTGTCCGAGGTCTGAGTAGGTTCAGGAGACCATTGCCCCCAGGGGCGAGATGTGCTCCATGCCAATTGACTAACTCCATGTTTTCCTCCAATTTTGAAAGTCATTTAAGGTTCTTAAATTATTTTTTTCCCTTTTTTCTTAAATTTTTCATCAATTACACTTTATTCATTCTGCATCCCCCCATAAGCCCCTCCCTCCTTCCATCCCAATCCCACCCTCCCTCCTCCCTCTGCTTACATGCCACTCCCCAAGTCCACTAATAGGGGAGGTTCTCCTCTCCTTTCTGATCTTAGTATGTCAGTTCACATCAAAAGTGGCTGTATTGTCCTCTACTGTGGCCTGGTAAGGCTGCTCCCCCCCCCCAGAGGGAGGTGATCAAAGAGCAGGCCAATCAGAGTATGTCAGAGGCAGTCCCTCTTCACATTACTATGTAACCCAATTGGACTCTGAACTGCCCTGGGCTACATCTGTGCAGGGGTTCTAGGTTATCTCCATGAATAGTCCTTGGTTGGAGTATGAGTCTCTGGGAAGTTCCCTATGTTCAAATTTTCTTGTTCTGTTGCTCTCCTTGTGGAGACCCTGTCCTCTCCAGCTCTTACTATTTCCCAGTTCTTACCTAAAATTCCGTTCACTCTGCCCAACAGTTGCCCATCAGGCTCAGCATCTGCTTTGATAGTCTGAAGGGCAGAGGCTTTCAGAGGCCCTCTGTGGTAGGTTCCTAGGTTGTTTCCTGTTTTCTTCTTCTTCTGATGTCCATCCTCTTTGCCTTTCTGGATGGGGATTGGACGTTTTAGTTAGGGTCCTCTCTCTTGCTTAGTTTCTTTAGATGCACAGGTTTTAGTGGGTTTGTCCTATGTTGTATGTCTATATGAGTGAGTATATACCATGTGTGTCTTTTTGCTTCTGAGACAACTCACTCAGGATGATCCTTTCCAGATCCCACCATTTACCTGCAAATTTCATGATTTCCTTATTTTTCATTGCTGAGTAATATTCCATTGTGTAGATGTACCACAATTTCTGCATCCATTCTTCAGTTGAGGGGCATCTGGGTTGTTTCCAGCTTCTGGCTATTACAAATAAAGCTGCTACAAACATGGTTGAGCAAATGTCCTTTTTGTGTACTTGAGCCTCTTTTGGATATATGCCCAGTAGTGGTATGGCTGGATCTTGAGGAAGCGCTATTCCTAGTTGTCTGAGAAAGCGCCAGATTGATTTCCATAGTGGTTGTACAAGTTTACATTCCCACCAGCAGTGGAGAAGGGTTCCCCTTTCTCCACAACCTCTCCAGCATGTGTTGTCACTTGAGTTTTTGATCTTGGCCATTCTCATGGGTGTAAGGTGAAATCTCAGGGTTGTTTTGATTTGCATTTCCCTAATGGCTAATGAGGTTGAGCATTTCTTTAAGTGCTTCTCTGCCATTCGGTATTCCTCTACAGAGAATTCTCTGTTTAGCTCTGTTCCCCATTTTTTAAGTGGATTACTTGGTTTGCTGCTTTTCAGCTTCTTTAGTTCTTTATATATACTGGATATGAGTCCTCTGTCAGATAAAGGGTTGGTGAAGATTCTTTCCCAATCTGTAGGTGGTCGCTTTGTTTTGATGACGGTGTCCTTTGCTTTACAGAAGCTTTTCAGTTTCATGAGGTCCCATTTATTGGTTGTTGCTCTTAGAGCCTGTGCTGTTGGTGTTCTGTTCAGGAAGTTTCCCCCTGTACCAATGAGTTCTACGGTATTTCCCACTTTTTTTTCAAGCCGATTTAATGTGTCTGGTTTTATGTTGAGGTCTTTGATCCACTTGGACTTCAGTTTTGTGCAGGGTGACAAGTATGGATCTATTTTCATTTTTCTACATGTAGACATCCAGTTAGACCAGCACCATTTGTTGAAGATGCTGTCTTTTTTCCATTGTATGATTTTGGCGTCTTTGTCAAAGATCAGGTGTCCATAAGTATGTGGGTTTATTTCTGGGTCCTCTGTTCGGTTCCATTGATCCACCATTCTGTTTCTATGCCAGTACCATGCAGTTTTTAAAACTGTTGCTCTATAGTACAACTTAAGATCAGGGATGGAGATACCTCCAGAAGATCTTTTATTGTAGAGGATTGTTTTAGCAATTCTGGGTTTCTTGTTATTCCATATGAAGTTGAGAATTTTTCTTTCCAGGTCTGTAAAGAATTGTGTTGGTAATTTGATGGGAATTGCATTGAATCTGTAGATTGCTTTTGGTAAGATGGCCATTTTTACTATGTTAATCCTACCAAGCCATGAGCATGGGAGATCTTTCCATCTTCTCATATCTTCTTCTAATTCTTTCTTTAGAGATTTGAAATTTTTTTCATATAAGTCTTTGACTTCCTTGGTTAGGGTTACTCCGAGGTACCTTATGTCATTTGTGGCTATTGTGAAGGGTGTTGTTTCCTTAATTTCTTTCTCAGCCCTTTTGTGAAGTAATTTTTAATGTAAATTCAAAAGTTGCATTCATATACTTTAAAATAATTTTATGTAACTGTAAATGTTATACTTCCATATTTCATAAATTTCTTATCTCAACCACATAACTTACATATATTCCCTGTTCAATTAATATAATTTTCAAAGGAAATAAATTCTTATTCTACTTTATTGTGCTCATATGATTATTTATAAACTGCACACCTCCACTCCTTTAAACAACACCAAAAAACCCAAGCTGTTATTTTTATTTTCATACTGATTCACAGGCTTAATTTCTTACTAAGTCATATAGTCCAACATAATTAAAGATTTCCAGTACAGAAAATAATTGTATAAAAACATAACTCTTATGTATATATGCCTTCACAATTATTTTTTTATTTATTTTATTTTTTTAAATTTTTCATCAATTACACTTTATTCATTCTGCATCCCCCCATAAGCCCCTCCCTCCTCCCCTCCCAATCCCACCCTCCCTCCTCCCTCTGCATGCATGCCACTCCCCAAGTCCACTGATAGGGGAGGTTCTCCTCTCCTTTCTGATCTTAGTCTATCAGTTCACATCAAAACTGGCTGCATTGTCCTCTACTATGGCCTGGTAAGGCTGCTCCCCCCCCCCCCAGAGGGAGGTGATCAAAGAGCAGGCCAATCAGATTATGTCAGAGGCAGTCCCTCTTCCCATTACTATGTAACCCAATTGGACTCTGAACTACCCTGGGCTACATCTGTGCAGGGGTTCTGGGTTATCTCCATGAATAGTCCTTGGTTGGAGTATGAGTTTCTGGGAAGTTCCCTGTGTTCAAATTTTCTGGTTCTATTGCTCTCCTTGTGGAGACCCTGTCCTCTCTAGCTCTTACTATTTCCCAGTTCTTACATAAAATTCCCTTCACTCTGTCCAACAGTTGCCCATCAGGCTCAGCATCTGCTCTGATAGTCTGTAGGGCAGAGGCTTTCAGAGGCCCTCTGTGGTAGGTTCCTAGGTTGTTTCCTGTTTTCTTCTTCTTCTGATGTCCATCCTCTTTGCCTTTCTGGGTGGGGATTGGACATTTTAGTTAGGGTCCTCTCTCTTGCTTAGCTTCTTTAGATGCACAGGATTTAGTGGGTTTTCCTATGTTGTATGTCTATATGAGTGAGTATATACCATGTGTGTCTTTTTGCTTCTGGGACAACTCACTCAGGATGATTCTTTCCAGATCCCACCATTTACCTGCAAATTTCATGATTTCCTTATTTTTCATTGCTGAGTAATATTCCATTGTGTAGATGTACCACAATTTCTGCATCCATTCTTCAGTTGAGGGGCATCTGGGTTGTTTCCAGCTTCTGGCTATTACAAATAAAGCTGCTACAAACATGGTTGAGCAAATGTCCTTTTTGTGTATTTGAGCCTCTTTTGGATATATGCCTAGGAGTGGTATGGCTGGATCTTGGGGAAGCACTATTCCTAGTTTTCTGAGAAAGCACCAGATTGATTTCCAGAGTGGTCGTAAAGTTTACATTCCCACCAGCAGTGGAGAAGGGTTCCCCTTTCTCCACAACCTCTCCAGCATGTCACTTGAGTTTTTGGTCTTGGCCATTCTCATGGGTGTAAGGTGAAATCTCAGGGTTGTTTTGATTTGCATTTCCCTAATGGCTAGTGAGGTTGAGCATTTCTTTAAGTGCTTCTCTGGCATTCAATATTCCTCTACAGAGAATTCTCTGTTTAGCTCGGTTCCCCATTTTTTAAGTGAATTACTTGGTTTGCTGCTTTTCAGCTTCTTTAGTTCTTTATATATACTGGATATGAGTCCTCTGTCAGATTGCTTTGTTTTGATGACAGTGTCCTTTGCTTGCAGAAGCTCTTCAGTTTCATGAGGTCCCATTTATTGATTGTTGCTCTTAGAGCCTGTGCTGTTGGTGTTCTTTTCAGGAAGTTTTCTCCTGTACCAATGAGTTCTAGGGTATTTCCCACTGTTTTTTCAAGCCGATTTAATGTGTCTGGTTTTATGTTGAGGTCTTTGATCCACTTGGACTTCAGTTTTGTGCAGGGTGATAAGTATGAATTTATTTTCATTTTTCTACATGTAGACATCCAGTTGGACCAGCACCATTTGTTGAAGATGCTATCATTTTTCCATTGAATGGTTTTGGCATCTTTCTCAAAGATCAGGTGTCCATAAGTGTGTGGGTTTATTTCTGGGTCCTCTGTTCAGTTCCATTGATCCACCATTCTGTTTCTATGCCAGTACCATGCAGTTTTTAAAACTGTTGCTCTATAGTACAGATTAAGATCAGGGATGGAGATACCTCCAGAAGATCTTTTATTGTAGAGGATTGTTTTAGCAATTCTGGGTTTCTTGTTATTCCATATGAAGTTGAGAATTTTTCTTTCCAGGTCTGTAAAGAATTGTGTTGGTAATTTGATGGGCATTGCATTGAATCTGTAGATTGCTTTTGGTAAGATGGCCATTTTTACTATGTTAATCTTGCCAAGCATGAGCATGGGAGATCTTTCCATCTTCTCACATCTTCTTCTAATTCTTTCTTCAGAGATTTGAAATTTTTTTCATACAAGTCTTTGACTTCCTTGTTTAGGGTTACTCCGAGGTACCTTATGTCATTTGTGGCTATTGTGAAGGGTGTTGTTTCCCTAATTTCTTTCTCAGCCCTTTTGTCTTTTGTATACAGGAGGGCTACTGATTTTTTTTGAGTTAATTTTGTATCTGGCCACTTTGCTGAAGGTGTTTATCAGCTGTAGAAGTTCCCTGGTAGAGTTTTTGGGGTCACTCACGTATACTATCATGTCATCTGCAAATAGTGATAATTTGACTTCTTCCTTTCCAATTTGTATCCCCTTGATCTCCTTCAACTGTCTTATTGCTCTAGCAAGGACTTCCAACACTATGTTGAAGAGATATGGAGAGAGTGGGCAGCCTTGTCTTGTCCCTGATTTCAGTGGGATTGCTTTAAGTTTCTCTCTGTTCAGTTTGATGTTGGCTATAGGCTTGCTGTATATCGCCTTTACTATATTTAGATATGTGCCTTATATCCCTTATCTCTCCAATACTTTAAACATGAATGGATGTTGGATTTTGTCAAATGCTTTTTCAGCATCTAGGGAGATTATCATGTGTTTTTTTTTTTTTTTCAGTTTGTTAATATGGTGGATCACATTGATGGATTTCCGTATATTGAACCACCCCTGCATACCTGGGATGAAGCCTACTTGGTCATAGTGAATGATATCTTTGATGTATTTTTGGATTCGGTTTGCAAGTATTTTATTAAGTATTTTTGCATCAATGTTCATAAGGGAGATTGGCCTGAAATTCTCTTTCTTTGTTGAGTCTTTGTGAGGTTTATGTACCAAGGTGACTGTGGCTTCATAGAATGAGTTTGGTAATGTTCCTTCTGTTTCTATTTTGTGGAATAGTTTGAAGAGAATTGGTGTTAGCTCTTCTTTGAAGGTCTGGTAGAATTCTGTGCTGGAGCCATCTGGTCCTGGGCTTTTTTTGGATGGGAGACTTTTGATGACCTCTTATATTTCTTTGGGGGATATAGGTCTATTTAGTTGATTTACCTGGTCCTGATTCAGCTTTGGTAAGTCAAATCGATCAAGAAAATTGTCCATTTCATTTAGATTTTCAAATTTTGTGGCATATAGACTTTTGAAGTAAGTCCTAATGATTGTTTGGATTTCCTCATGTCTGTAGTTATATCTCCCTTTTCATTTCTGATTTTGTTGATTTGGGTGGTTTCTCTCTGCCTTTTAGTTAGCTTGGCTAAGGGTTTGTCGATCTTGTTGATTTTCTCAAAGAACCAGCTCTTGGTTTCATTGATTCTTTGAATTGTTTTATTTGTTTCCAATTGATTGATTTCAGCCCTGAGTTTTATTATTTCCAGCCATCTGCTCCTTCTTGGTGTGTCTGCTTCTTTTTCTAGAGTTTTTAAGTGAGTCATTAAGTTGCTTGAATGCGCTGTCTCAAATTTCTTCTTGAAGGCACTTAGTGCTATGAACTTTCCTCTTAGCACTGCTTTCATTGTGTCCCACATGTTTGGGTATGTTTTGTCTTCATTTTCATTGAGTTCTAGGAAGATTTTACTTTCTTTCTTTATTTCTTCCCTGACCAGCTGTCATGTAGTAACAAGTTTTTCAGTTTCCATGTGTGTGTAGGCTTTTTGCTATTTCTGTTATTGTTGAGGTCCAGCTTTATTCCATGGTGATCAGACAAGATACAAGGGATTATTTCAATCTTCTTGTATCTGTTGAGGCTTGCTTTGTGACCCACTATATGGTCTATTTTGGAGAAGGTTCCATGAGGTGCTGAGAAGAAGGTAAATTCTTTTGTGTTTGGGTGTAAAGTTCTGTAAATGTCTGTTAGGTCCATTTGATTCATGACCTCTGTCAGAGACAATGTTTCTTTGTTCAATTTCTGTTTTGTTGACCTGTCCTTTGTTGAGAGTGGGGTATTGAAGTCTCCCACTATTAATGTGTGGGGATCTATATGTGCTTTAAATTTTATCAATGTTTCTTTCACAAATGTGGGTGCCCTTGTATTTGGGGCATAGATGTTCAGGATTGTGATGTCTTTCTGGTGGAATTTTCCCTTGATGAGTATGAAGTGTCCTTCCCCATCTCTTTTTATTAATTTTGGTCTATTTTATCAGATATTAGAATGGCTACTCCTGCTTGCTTCTTGGGTCCTTTTGCTTGGAAAGTCGTCTTCCAACCCTTTACCCTCAGGTAATGTCTATCTTTGTGTCTTAGGTGTGTTTCTTGTATGCAACAGATTGCTGGGTTTAGTTTACTTATCCATTCTGTTAATCTGTGTCTTTTTATTGGAGAGTTGAGTCCATTCATGTTGAGAGAGATTAATGAGCAGTGGCTGTTAGATTCCTTGATTTTGATATTGGCTGTGGTCATCAGGTTGTGTGCTTGGTTGCTTTTTGTTTTACTGAAGTGAGATTATTTATTTCCTGTGTTTTCTTGAATGTAGCTAGTTTTCCTGGGTTGTATTTTCCCTTCTAGTGTCTTCTGTAATGCTGGATTTGTTTGTAGGTATTGTTGAAATTTGTTTTTGTCATTGAATATCTTGTTTTCTCCATCTATGAGGACTGAGAGTTTTGCGGGGTATAGTAGACTGGACTGACATCTGTGTTCTCTTAGGGTCTGCATGATATCTGTCCAGGCCCTTCTGGCTTTCATAGTCTCTGTTGAAAAGTCAGGTGTGATTCTAATGGGTTTGCCATTATATGTTACTTGGCCTTTTTCCCTTGCAGCTTTTAGTATTTTTTTCTTTGTTCTGTATACTTACTGTTTTGATTATTATGTGGCGGGAGGATTTTCTTTTCTGGTCAAATTTGTTGGGTGTTCTGTAGGCCTCATGTATTCTAATTGGCCTCTCCTTTAGCTTGGGGAAATTTTCTTCAATGATTTTGTTGAAAATATTTTCTGGGCCTTGAAGAAGGGAGTCTTCTTTTTCCTCTATAGCTATTATTCTTAGGTTTTGTCTTTTCATATTGTCTTGGTTTTCTTGGACGGTCTGTGTCAGGAATTTTTAGGATTTAACATTTTCTTTGACAGATACGTCGATTTCTTCCATTGTATCTTCCACACCTGAGATTCTTTCTTCCATCTCTTGTAGTCTGTTGGTTATGCTTACCTCTGTAGTTCCTGTTTTCTTCCCTAGATTCTTCCTTTCCATTATTTCCTCCATTTGTGTTTTCTTTAATTTTTCCAATTCTATCTTCAGGTCTTGAGTTGTTTTGTTTACTTCCTTCACCTGTCTGATTGTACTTTCCTGTTTTTCTTTTAGTTCCTTCAACTCTTTCTTTTATTTCATTCAGTGCTTTAAGCATTTCCTTTCTAAAGGCCATAAACTGTTTGGCTGCAGCTTCCTCTATTTCTTTACAGATGGCAATATTCTGTTTGAGTTTATCTTCCTCTATGTCTTTACATATCTTATTTGTTTCCTCTGTTATCATCTTCATGAGCTAGTTGTTAGGTCATCTTCTTGGATTTCAGTTATGCTGGGGTGTCCAGGGCTACTTGCCCCTGGGTAACTGGGTTCTGGAGATGCCATATTGCTCTGTCTTTTGTTGCTTGAGCTTTTATGCTGGCCTCTACCCATTGTGCTATCTTAGGTGTTTGGGGTTATTTTCTGGTGGTTCCTGGGGATCCTGTGGTAGAAAGAATCCCCTTTGCAGAAAGCTGGTTTTTCCTGAAGGATGTCTTCTCAGCTTTTTGGGTATAGTCCCTGGATGGCTGGTGTTTTTTCAGGAGTTGCTCACCTCAGGGATATAGACCTGAGTGGTAACTGTGGTCTTTGTTAGTCCAGAGGGTTCTCCTCTCACCCAGGGAAGTCCTGAGGGCAGCTGCCCTGTTCCTGGGTTTCTTGTTGTAAATTTAATCATCAGCTGCTGTGACCCAGTTGGACATCAGTTCTGATTACTGGTCACTGTGCTGATCCTGCTGCTGCTGCTCAGAATGAGAGTCCTCCTGGCGTGGCCATCTTGCCCCTCCCTCCCAGAAAGCCACAATTATTTTTTATTAGTCACTAACAATGGACATAATGATTTCTAGAGCTCCCAGGTGCTTTTTAAAATATACTCAGAGCCATCAGACAAGACGTCGTAAAATAGTGATTTTTATATTCCCGGCCTCCAGTGCTTGAAAACAGATAACTTGACAAAAATATTTAGGATCTATTTTTTTTATCTTATTTTACAGTGTTTTAAAGGTTCTATGTCATTAGCATAAAAGAGTCGTCTGCTCTATGCATTTATTTTAGAATCTAATTAGCATATGCAGAGGTTGCATCAACTTGTGATGATGAGCAAGTTCATCAATTCTCATAAAAAATCAATTCATCAGACCATCAATTCTCATAAAAAAGAACATTGAACATTATCAATGCACATTCACTAAATTTTGGATACATTGTAAAACCTATCTATGTGATCACTGTTACTTTGTTAATTGCTCTGATATTTATGAAAATGTACACGTCGATATATAAACAGTTCACAGTTTAAACGTGAATGTGAGAAGAAAAACAAAAAATTTCCAACACAACTTTGGTTGAAAGTTTCTCAACTGAGAAATAATTATGAAGGTGACTATTCGTTCACGAATGTTATCCTAAAGTTCATTGCTTTTAAAAAAATAATTAACCAATTTTTAATACTGATTTTTTATTTTTATACAAAAAGTCCATGCAAGGTTTATTGATTTTTATTTTTTATTTAATACAGTTTACTCACTTTGCATCTCAGTTGGAGCACTCTCCCTCATTCCCGCCCAATCCTATCCTCCCTCATCTACTCCCATACACATCTACAAGTCCACTGATAGGGGAAGTCCTCCTACTTTTCCATCAAACCCTAGCCTATCAGGCCTCATCAGGACTGGCTGCATTGTCTTCCTCTTGTGGCCTGGTAAGGTTGCTCTCCCTCAGGTGGAGGTGATCAAAGACTCAACTACTGAGTTCATGTCAGAGACAGTCTCTGTTCCCATTACTAGGGTACTTGGATATTGAGAGCTGCCATGAGGTACCTTTGTGCAGGGATTTTAGGTTATCTTCATGCATGGTTCCTGGTCGGAATATCAGTCTCAGAAAAGACCCCTGTGCTCAGATTTTTTGGTTCTGTTACTATCCTAGTGGAGCTCCTGTCCCATCCAGGTCTTTGTACTCCTCTCTTCTTTCATAAGAGTCCCTGCACTCAGACCAAAGCTTTGCTATGCGTCTCAGTATCTGCTTTGATACCCTCTTGGGTAGAGTCTTTCAGAGGCCCTCTGTGCTAGGATCCTGTCCTGTTCCTTCTTTTCTCCATCTTCTAATGTCTGTCCCATTTGCCTTTCTGAGTGAGGACTGATCATCTTACCCAGGGTCTTCCTTCTTGCTTAGCTTCCTTAGGTGTACAGATTTTAGTATGTTAATTCTATATTATATGTCTAGTATCCACTTATAAGTGAGTATATACCATTTGTGTCTTTCTGCTTCTGTGATACCTCACTCAAGATGATCTTTTCTAGTTCCCATCATTTCATGATTTCCTTGTTTTTAATTGGTGAATAGTATTCCATTGTGTAAATGTACCACAATTTCTGTATTCATTCCTCAGTTGAAGGACATCTGGGTTGTTTCCAGTTTCTGGCTATTACAAATAAAGCTGCTACGAACATGGTTGAGCAAATGTCCTTGTTGTGTACTTGAGCATATTTTGGATATATGCCTAGGGGTAGTATAGCTGTATCTCAAAAAAGCACTATTCCTAATTGTCTGAGAAAATACCAGATTGATTTCCAAAGTGTTTTGTACAAGTTTACATTCCCACCAGCAATGGAGGAGGGTTCCCCTTTCTCCACATCCTCTCCAGCATGTGTTGTCACTTGAGTTTTTTATTTTAGCCATTCTGATGGGTGTGAGGTGAAATCTCAGTGTCATTTTGATTTGCATCTCACTGATGGCTAAATATGCTGAGAATTTCTTTAAGTGTTTCTCTGTCATTCTATATTCCTCTACAGAGAATTCTCTGTTTAGCTCTGTATCCCATTTTTTAATTGGATTACTTGATTTGTTGCTATTTAACTTTTTGTGTTCTTTATATATTCTGGATATTAGTCTTTTGTCAGATATAAGGTTGGTGAAGATCCTTTCCCAGGCTGAAGGCTGTCGTTTTGTTTTGATGACAGTGTCTTTTGCTTTACAGAAGCTTTTTAGTTTCATGGGGTCCCATTTATTGACTGGTGATCTTCGAGCCTGTGATGTTGGTACCATCCTGAACATTCCCAATCTCATCTGACTTTTATCTTTAACAGTGTTTAATGACAAATGTTCCAGTCATCAGCTCTTTCGATTTTAGTAAATCTGTATCTATTGTATCTCTAGAATAAGTGACTTTTAATATATTCACATGAACAATACATTATTTTCTACCTATATTGTATTTCATCTTGGTAAGTAAATATTTGATCATACGATTAAAAAATTGGCACAGGAGACAACTTCCTGAACAGAACACCAACAGCACAGGCTCTAAGAGCAACAATCAATAAATGGGACCTCATGAAACTGAAGAGCTTTGTAAGGCAAAGGACACCAGTCATCAAAACAAAACGACTGCCTACAGATTGGGAAAGAATCTTCACTAACCCTTTATCTGACAGAGGGCTAATATTCAGTATATACAAAGAACTAAAGAAGCTGAAAAGCAGCAAACCAAGTAATCCAATTAAAAAATGGGGAACAGAGCTAAACAGAGAATTCTCGACAGAGAAATATCGAATGGCAGAGAAACACTTAAAGAAATGCTCAATCTCATTAGCCATCAGGGAAATGCAAATCAAAATGAACCTGAGATATCACCTTACACCCATCAGAATGGCCAAGATGAAAAACTCAAGTGACAACACATGCTGGAGAGGTTGTGGAGAAAGGGGAACCCTCCTCCACTGCTGGTGGGAATGTAAACTGGTACAACCACTCTGGAAATCTATCTGGCACTTTCTAAGACAATTAGGAATAGTGCTTCCTCAAGACCCAGCTATACCACTGCTAGGTATATACCCAAAGTTTGCTCAAGTACACAAAAGGGATACTTGTTCATCCATGTTTATAGCAGCTTTATTGTTAATAGCCAGAACCTGGAAACAACCCAGATGTCCATCAACTGAGGAATGGGTACAGAAATTGTGGTATTTTTACACAATGGAATACTACTCAGCAATCAAAAAGGAGGAAATCATGAAATTTGCAGGCAAATGGTGGGATCTAGAAAAGATCATTCTGAGTGAAATATCCCAGAAGGAGAAAGACAAACAAGGTATATACTCACTTATATAGACTTATAAGATATGATAATCGTAATGAAATCTATACACCTAAAAAAGAAAATCAAGAGAGTGGACATGGGGTAAGATGATCAATCCTTGTTTAGAAAGACAGATGGGATGTGATTGAATGTATGACAGGAGTCTACTGAGCGCATCTGAAAGACACTAACTAGCAGTGTTTTCAAAGCAAAGACTCATGCCCAAAACTTTGGCAGAATACAGGGAATCATAAGAAAGAAGGGGAGTTAGTCTGATGGGGAAAGGATAGGAGCTCCACAAGGACCAAATATATCTGGGCACAGGGTCTTCTCTGAGACTGACATTCAACCAAGGACCATGTATGGATATAACCTAGAACCTCCACTCAGATGTAGCCTGTGGTAGCTCAGTAACCAATTGGTTTCCCAAAGTGAGGGGAACAAGGACTATTTCTAACAGGAACTCAATGACTGGCTCTTTGTCCTCCCCACCCCCCAAGGGAGGAGCAGTCCTGTTAGGCCACAGAAGAGGGCTTTGCAGCCAGTCCTGAAGATACCTGATAAAACAGGATCAGATGAATGGGGAGGAGGTCCCCCCTATCAGTGGACTTTGAAAGGGGCACAGTGGAGATGAGGGAGAGAGGGAGGGACTGGGAGGGAATGACGGAGAAGGACATGGCTGGGATACAGAGTTAATAAAATGTAACTGATAAGAAAAAAATAAAATTAAAATTTTTTTTTTCAAAAAAATGTAAGAATTTCTATGACCATCTTTTGATACAAAATTTCAAGGTAATTTGCATGCCTTCTGAAAAATAATAGATAGCACCAATATTTGATAGCTTTGGCTATATAATTTTCTAAATTAAGATCTTTCTCTCAATGTGAGTTGCATAATACAATTTCATGCTTGCAATTTTTTCATGATGAAAATATATAAATTATTTGTACATGGAACAGGACAAAAGCATACGCTCAAATCACTGGCTGCAAAATATATGATGATATTGAGGACAGAGAAATTTTTACTTTGTCAAATAATCTAAATCATTTTCCAATAATTTTGTTTTAATAGTTTTGGTTGTTTAATTGCTCTAGAAATGTTTAGTGATTTAAGTAAAGCCACAAACACAACACTTGATTATGTAAGTAATATGAAAGTTGAGTCACCGCTATAGTGGAAGGTCAACCCACAGGGATGCCACAAATGCTTAGAAGCAGGTCTCTTGTACAATGAAAGAAGAGGAAATAACACTTTATCTCTTGATAATGAAAACTTCAGCTTACCTTGACTAATCAAATTGCTGAATAAAAGCAAATATATTAAATATATTTTTTTTTACCCCACATTTATTCCTGCTTAAATTTGTTAATTCATTCATCTCCATGTAATCAGAAGACCTGTGTAAATCCAGTCTCATGTTCTGGAAATGATCACGAATATTCTAGAAAATCATTTGAAAGGGTAAAGAAAGTTACTGAGTCTTGGCACTCAGTTTTTGTTTTTCACGTTTTCTGAATACATTCACATAGAATTGCAACTTAAAAAGACAGAAGTTGCTGTCCTGTTCCCTGTTTTCTCCCTCTTCTGATGCCCATCCTCTTTGCCTTTCTGGTTAGGGACTGAGCATCTTAACCAGAGAGGGCCTCTGAAGGGCTCTATCCTGCATGTTAACAAAGCAGATGCTGGGACTAATAGCGTAACTTTGAGCATAGTGCAGGGAATCTTATGAAAGAAGGGGGAGATAGAAAGACCTGGAGAGGACAGGAGCTCCAAAAGGAGAGCAACAGAACCAAAAATCTGGGCCCAGGGGTCTTTTCTTAGACTGATACTCCAAACAAGGACCATTCATGGAGATAACCTAGAACACTGCACAGATGTAGCCCATGGCAGCTCAGTATCCAAGTGCGTTCCACAGTAATGGGAACAGGGACTGTCTCTGACATGAACTGATTGGCCTGCTCTCTGTTCACCTCCCCGTGAGGGGGGAGCATTCTTACCAGGCCACAGAGGAAGACAGTGCAGCCACTGACAGACTAAGACCAGAAAGAAGGAGAGGAAGACCTCCCCTATCAATGGACTTGGGGAGGGGCATGGGTGGAGAAGGTAGAGGGAGGGAGGGAGGGAGGGATTGGGAGGGGAGGTGGGAGGGAGCTACAGGAATGATGCAAAGTGAATAAACTTTAATTAATAAGAATTTAAAAAAGCAGTGATCCAGCCAATTCCATTACATTTAATTGTTAAAACTTAAAAAAAAAAGAAGTTGTTGGAGCAGTAACTTGTGAATATTCATATTTGATAAGTTTTGTTATATGTGCTTATCTCTTAAATTATGTGCCGGTATTGGTCTTTTTCTGTTTTCCTTTTCCTTCTTTTTCTTATTCTTCTTCCTTTTTAAATAAGAAGCAACTCGAAAGCAGTTGAGAGTGGAGATGTACCACATTTTTTTATTCCAGTGTACCAAGCCTGGGATACGTGAAAGTATTCAAGGTTTTCAACGCCTTTGTTCACAACGGTAACATTTACAGTGAGGGGAGGAAAACACTCTGGAAGATGTCAGACTGGAACAAGCTGGCAACCAGTGAGGTGTTATCTTGTACTGGAAGGTTAATTTGTTTTTGTTCGTTGCTCACTGAGTTTGCCCATGCCATCTCTGTAAATATATTTAAAGGTCGTATAGTGTGTTACTGATTAGTAAAGTTGGAGCTCTGCCCTTATCTTTACTTTCATTATTTAACAATTCCTGTAGAGTATTTTGTCACCTCTAAAATTAGCCGTTGATCCTTTTATTAAATTATTGACCTCATGCATCCAATTAAACTGTAAATACAGCTGAGACATCAACTGGCTGCTGGCTATATTTGGGAGGCTATAGCCAGTTACCTAACTGTTAACAAAGGCAAAGGAGGTACTCTTATGAATACAATTGTTTTGGCAGTCACCAAGCATAATTTGTTGACTTTATGTGAAAAGTATTAATTTGGAATATAAATTAAAATATATTGCTCTCATGTGACTTCTGCTTTCGGGAACTGATGTAAACTTCTGTTTGCAAGATTGGGCATTTTGGTAAGCTTGGTGACTTACAGATAATATAGTACAAAGATAACCTGAAGATCCTGAAACAGTGAGGCCTTCATTTATTTGGAATATCATTACTTTCGTTGAATTTTAGAAAAGTTGTCATTAAAATCACTCGTGAAATTATGCACCACTCTGTGTATAATAAAGGGGTCAGCTACCTAATTTGAAGTGGTATTATAGTAAAAATGTTATTTTATAAATTAAACATTAAAATTAAATTATTAATTTTTATCACTGACACAACCTAAATTCTCTTAAATAGAAATAGACAATTCATCTCCTATGTATAGGAAACCTAGAAATAATTGTGATGGGTAAACTTCAAACTTGCTAATAAGGCTCAACATGTTCATAGCTGGTAGAGAGATAAGGAAGATGGAAGTTTCAACAAGTCCTTAGATATTAGCAAAGACTTATGGGGAAGGGAGGGAACATTAATTCCAGTGACAATTATCAAGCTGACTTTATAGCACATTTGGCATTTTTCCATGTCATCACGCTGTGAAAACATGGATAATGATAAAACCAACATGAATTAAAAACAATAAAACTTGTTAAAGATTATATAATTAGGGAAATAACTGAGTATTTGACTCATGCATTTGAAGCAAACATTCATAGTAAAACTTGTATCCTGTGTGGACAGTTGACTGCAAGAAGATGATGATGATGTCTATCTTTCACTCAGAAATACTGAAGTAGTCTCCAGATACAAAGGCATAAAAGTATTCATGTAAATAATTAAACTGTCATAAAAAGCATACTCTGTGAACATACTCAGCTTATCACTGTGATTTTTTTTTTTTTTTTTTACAAACAAAATAAGAATGGTGTTACTCAGCTAAAGAATGGATACAGAAATTGTGGTACATTTACAAAATTGAATACTATACAACTATTGAATACAAGGAAATCATAAAATTTTCAGGCAAATGGATAGAACTAGAAAATATCAATCTGAGTGAGGTAACCCAGAAGCAAAAAGACACACATGGTATACACTCACTTATAAGTGGATATTAGCGATATAATAAAGGATAAACATACTAAAATCTACAGACCTAAAGAAGCTAAACGACAAGGATGACTCTAGGGGAGATGCTTAATTCTCATTTAGATGGGCAAATAAGATAGACACTGGAAAAGATAGAAAAGAGGGAACAGGATTGGGGCCTACCACAGCTATCCTCTAAAAGACTCCACCTAGCAGAGATTAAAGCAGATGCAGAGAGTCACAGCCAAACTTTGGACAGAGCACAAGGAGTCTTATGGAAGAAGGGGGAGACAGAAGATTCCTGAAGGGATACTAGCCCCACAAGGAGACCAACAAAGCCAAAAAGGCTAGGCCCTGGGCACACTGCAGAGACTGATGAATCAACCAAAGATCATGCGTAGTTAGGGCATAGACCCCCTGCTCAGATGTAACACCTAGACAGCTCAGTTTCCATGTGGGTTCCCTAGTAAGGGGAGAACCGAGAGTCTCTGACATGAACTTGGTTGCCTGCTACTTGATCACTTCTAACTGGTAGGGTGACCTACCAAGCTGACAGAGGAAGAGGATCCAGACACTCCTGGTGGGACATGAAAAACTATGGTCAGGCAGTAGGGGAGGAGGACTTCCCATATCAGTGGACTGGGGGAGAGGGATAGGGGAGGAAGAGGGAGGAAGGGTGGGACCAGGAGGAGATGAGGGACAGGACTACAACTGGGATATCAAGTGAATATATTATAAATAAAAAAATAAAATTGAAAAAAAGAATGTGTAAAATCATAACCTATTTTAATAAAAATATTCTAAGGGGTATTCTTTTTTTCTATATTGTTCAGTTAGTTTATTTTTTATTTTATTTTTTTATTATTAGTTACATTTTATTAACTCTGTATCCCAGCTGTATCAGCTCCCTCATTCTCTCCCAAACCTTCCCTTCCTCCCTCGTCTCCTCCCTGCCCCTTTCCAAGTAGGGGTGTTCTTAAAATTGTACTCTATACTGAATAATTTTAAAAGATGAAAATTGTGTGATATGGAGAGAAAGAAAAACAAATGCTATTATCTTAACTAAGTAACTTTTGCATTATTTCAAACACTTGCAAATTGCCTTCTATATTTTATTTAGAATAAGCCAATTATATTTCAAATCTATAATTAAAACTATTAAGAAACAAATGAAATGAAATGGTATGAGTGGATTTTCTTGTGGGTTTCACAGAATTAGAGCATGTCAACATGTGTATCACAATCATCCTTATTAGTCTTTTTAATTCATAACTACTGTATCCAATGCTCACTACACCATTAAGTAGATTGACTTGTCTGTAGGAGACCATACATATGTATTCAGATATTATACAATGTTGGCATGTGAACTTAAAAACTGTAAGTAAACGATAAAAAGAAACATCTTATTAAAAAATTCACAGAATTAAAAGTTTCCAATGCATTTTTGTTAAATTTCTCACAGTATTTTCTAAAGCGTTTCCAAAAAAAAGCTGCAAAAAAAAAAAAAAAAGCGTAACTGAAATACAGAGTGATAGAATATTCCAGATATACATCTTTCTTTCACTTACCTTGAGATTTCCCTGCCTGATTTTGACAGTTAGAAAGAAAGAAAGAAAGGAAAGAAGTGAAGTGTGAGGGGACAGTTTTGGTCATAGTGTCTCAAATAATTGCTGACCTTATCATTTAATAAATTCAGCATTTTCTACAAATATTGTATTAAATTTCAGTCCACCTGACTACTCTTCAACTACAGTTGCTTTGTAACCCACTCCAAGCCAAGGCTTTCTCTTTGAAGATTCTATAATTGTGCCCCCCAAAAAAGAACTTGGATATTTTCTTTGACCTAGACAGAGGATTCTGCTTGCATTTGCTGTGAAATCTAATATTCTGTCAACTTTTACATTAATATGAATATCCAGATTGACTCTGTACCATAAATTTTTAAAACGTATTTCTAAGTTTAGAGCTATTGTCTCTCATTTTGGTTCTTTTCAATAAAATTCAACTAAAAATTTAAAAGAATTATTTTCATGCCGCTCTTTTTTTTTCAAAATTATCTAAATCAACTTCAAATACTATGAATTTATGTCAACTATGACTGAGAAATTACTTTTTTAATTATTTAATTAACTATTAACATTCCAACCTCAGTTTCTGCTCCGTCATCTTCTCTCAGTCCCTTTTCCACCTTCTCTTTCCTGTTCTGTCTACTCTTCCTACATTTTTCTTCAGAAAAGTGTATTCCTCTCTTGTACATCAATCTGCCATGGCATATAAAGCTGCAGTAATCTTTATAAACCTTGTTTCCTATTAAGGCTAGATAGGAGGAAAAGGTCCCAAAGTTAGGCAACAAAGTCAGAGACAGCTCCTGCCCCAATTGTTAGGAGTCTCTCAAGAAGACCAAGCAATAGAACTGTAAAATATACTAAGGGCCTAACTCATGCTGAGTGTCCCTGGTTGGGAGTTCAGTCTCTGTGATTCCTTATGGGCCCAGGTTAGTTGATGTGCTTTTTCTTATGGTGTCCTTGAACCATGTGGCTGCTATCATCCTTCCACCCAAACTTCCATAAGATTTTTCATTATCTGTTTTTATTTAATTTATTTAAATATTTTTCCAAGTGCACAAGGATATTATTTATTTATTTAATTTTAAAATTAAATTTAATTTCATTTTTTAGGTACAGTTTATTCACTTTATATCCCAGCCGTAGCCCCCTCTCTCATACCCTCCCAATCCCACCCTCCCTCCCTCTTCTTCTCCTATGCCCCTCCCCCAACCCAATGATAAGGGAGGTTCCCCTCCATCTGATCATAGTCTATCAGGTGTCATCAGGACTGGCTTTTTTGTCTTCCTCTGTGGACTGGTAGGGCTGCTCCCCACATCAGGTGGAGGTGATCAAAGAGCCAGCCAGCCTGTGAGTTCATGTCAGAGATGGTCCCTGGTCCTATTATTGGGGAACCCTCTTGGATACTGAGCTACCTTGGGCTACTTCTGTGCAGGAATTCTAAGTTATATCCATGCATGGTCTTTGTTTGGAGTATCAGTCTCACAAAAGAACCCTGTGTCCAGATATTTTGATTTTGTTGCTCTGCTTGTGGCTCTCCTATCCCCTCCAGGTCTTTCTATCTCTCCCTTCTTTCATAAGATTCCCTGCACTCTGCCCAAAGTTTGGCAAAGCATCTTAGCATATGCCTTCATACCCTTCTGGGTTTAGTATTTCAGAGGCCCTCTGTGATAGGCTCCTGTTCCTTTCCCTGTTTTCTCCCTGGTCTGATGTCCATCTTATTTGCCTTTCTGAGTGAAGATTGAGCATCATACCCAGGGTCCTCCTTCTTAATTAGCTTCCTTAGGTGTACAGACTTTAGTATGATTATCTTATATTATATATATAATATCCACTTATGAGTGAGTATACACCACGTGTGTGTCTCTCTGCTTCTGAGATAACACACTTAGGGTGCTCTTTTCTACATCCCACCATTAGATCTTCTGGAGGAATCTCCATCCCTCATCTCAAGCTGTACTATAGAGAAACAGTAATAAAAACTGCATGGTACTGGCATAGAAACAGAATGTTGGATCAATAAAATCAAATAGAAGGCCCAGAAATAAACTCACACACTTATGGACACCTGATCTTTGACAAAGATGCCAAAACCATACAATGGAAAAAAGATAGCACTTCAACAAATTGTGCTGAACTAACTGGATGTCTACATGTAGAAAAATGTAAATAGACCCATACTTATCACTCTGCACAAAACTAAAATCCATGTGGATCAAAGACCTCAATATAAAAATGGACAAACTAAAACCGGTTAGAAGAAAAAGTGGAGAAGAGCCTTGAACTCATTGGCAAGGAAGACAACTTCCTGAACATTATATATTTATGATAAATTACATATAGTAAAAATGGTTAAAACCATCAGGAAATCCATATTTAAAAGTTACATTCAAAATATTTAGCTCATTTGTATTTGGCCACCTTGAAGAAAATACTATCTATCCTATCTACATGAGTCTAAATTTCTGTACTTAAATCATTCTGCATCATATATTGTATTTATCAACTTAAAATTATATTTCTAGACTTTAAAAAGATTTCTTCCTAAGCAACTTAAGCCTCACAGTGAAACTACATCTAATCCTCTACCCCATCAGAGACTTGAGAATGAATGAATTTATTACTTAAGTAGGAAGTACAGGCAAGCAGCTTCCAAAAGTAAGAGATGACAGAGACAGTTTATTGCCTACTCAGTCACCTTTCTCTATATATAACAACGGAGCATCATCTTCAGCCTTCTGGCTCAGCATGTCTGGAAGACATAATTCTGAAGCTTACCCTATCATGGCAGAACTTGGCAATCAACTCAGCCTGCATCAAATCTTGTCTATTTGGACAGCATATTGTCTGCAGGGAGAAATGGGACATTTTTGCCCTATGGCCATCTTGCCATTAATGAAGCTATCTCCAAAAGGAGTTTTTATAATGCCCATCATGTTTGTTGAGGTTGGCTGAGGGTGTTGCTAGGAGCTGCCATGGCTCAAGTCAAAAGCATTAAATTAATAAAAGCATACATAAATGCCTTATTCTGTAGGTCTCTGTAGATTTTGAGGTCTATCATCTATTTACTTTGGCTGAAGGGTCTCTGCATCAGTTTCCTCAGTTGTTGAGTAAATCCTCTCTGATGACAATTGGGCTAGGCACCGATTTATGAGTACAGCAGAATATCACTAGGAATTATTTCATTGATTTTTTTTGTCATTTATGTTTGGTTCTATTCTAGATCCCTGATCTATCCATGTCAATCATCTAGTCCATGTCAATCATCTAGTCTTCACCACTATGAAAGATACCTATACCTTGTTCACAAGTTACTCAGCTGACAGAGTTCTGTTAGTGAAGCCTAAACTAAGACATGCATATTCACTAGAAGATTTGAGGGGAGGGAGTATCTACACCTAAAGCTCTAGAAATAAATCTATTTTTCTTATTCAGCATAGACAAGATAATATGTCATAAATTTCAGCAAATACCTGTGTTTTCATGAGGATTATTCATAGAATTCCATAGGATCTGATTGTATACCTGAGAAGTAACTATTAGAAAAAGGCAAATAACATGTAAAAAAATGGTATTTTCTGTCTTCAGTTCTTTTATTAAGTTGCTTTTGATTTTTTATATTTACTTTTATATTATTTCAAGGTAGTGTTATATGGTTTCTACATATGTTAGACTGAGTAAACTTTGACCAGTCTTTACTAGAAAAGTTTGTTATAGCTACAGTTCTATGACAAAACAAATAATACAAAATGCTTGCACCTAAATGAATGTAAAAGTACACGTAACTATTTATGCCACATAATGATTATGATGAATTAAGAAACAGATAACCAATTAAAACGAAAACTCACTATAGGACTCTAAAATACTTTGAATCACTTGCAGGAGATAGAGCTGAATTCTGTTATTTTACCATTTTATATAATGTCATAATTGATGGCATTATAAAAAATTTGCAGATAGCAAAATTTATTTTAAACTACATATAGTTTGGGGGTAATTCTCAAGTGTTAGAGTGCTTGCCCTTTATCACAAGGCTTAAATTGAATCCAGAGTACCCATATTTCATAAAAACGCCAAACTTGGGGATGTACATTGATAATCTCAACCATTGTTGGGATGATTTTTTGTTGTTGTATACTGTGTAAAGGTTGTCTTTGTATTTATCAAATACTTATCTCTGTACTAGTAGAGACCTCATTGCAGGTCTGACTTTGTATTATTATTCTTATGGCTGCTTCATAATTTGTAAACACGTCAACTCCTTCTCATAAATAAATTCTGATTAATAAGGACCTGCGCAACCTGTATCAAAGCAGGAAATAGAAATTTGGGGAATGAATCAGGAATGTGACTCACCAGCCAGAGGCAGAGGAAGGAGCAGGGTTCCAGAACTAACAAGAGGTAATGAGTATTGTGGTAGAATGTAGATTTGTATAAATGGTTTAGTTTAACTTCTAAGAGCAAGTTGGAAACAAGCCTAAGCTAAGGTCCATCTTTCATACAAATAAAAATTCTCCGTGTCATTTTTAAAAGTTGGTGGGTCAAATAAAGTACCAATAAAACCTAATATTAGGTTATAGAGTTCACTGGCCATCCAGTCTAGCTGTCCAGCCTAGTGAGTGTTCGTATCAAAAAAAAAAAAAAAAAAAAAAAGAAGGTTCCTGACAAATTAATTATAACTGCATTTTACAAGTACATACCCACACATTTGAAAAACATTACATACACATGCAAACAATATAATATAATTGTTTTCATAAACTCAAACAGAATTTAAAGGGGAGTTTGAAAAGTTAACATTACATTGTTATATGTGGCTGACCTTTTTCATGCTTAACAGCAATAAATTGGTTTCAGCAATCTCTTGATTGCTTTCAAATCTCTATATCTAGTGACTAAAATAGAGTGAGCAATCAATATCTTATCCTGCAAAAACTGACAATGACATTAAACTTTATCTAGTATAAAAAGTAAAACAGTAAATATATTTTACTTAAGATAAAATATGTACTGTTTTATCACAGTGAGCATCATTCTTTTTCAGTGATTTCTTGCTTTGAATAATTTCTAGGACAAGTGAGGCACACACACTCACATATACTCTTTTATTCAAAATCATGCGTATGTCCATAAAATTGAATACACTCTGAGCATCTGAATGCTTCTAATAGTAACTTTATTCTTCACAAAGCAGATCCTTCAAAGAGCAATATGATAAAAAACATCAGATTCCTATATCCCAGTTTTGAGTTTTCATGTTGATAGCTTATGATTTATTTGAAAGCATCTTTCACTACCTTCCACTTTAACATTATTATGAAAGTGGGGCAAGAATTGCATAATTAAATTACAAAACAAAAAATACATAAAATCTTGTTTTACATAGGAAGGTTCTCACAAATGATCTCGTTTTTAACTCCATAGTTAACATTTTAAAAATTGAATGTTGTGATTTCAACGGACAGGCCTTTTCTGGCTTAGGAGAATGACTTCCATGCTTCACGATTCTCTCGACAAATAGCAAAAGTCAAAGGGCAGACTGATGAGGCTTATGTCACTTGTATCACTATATTCAGATTCTCTTCATTAGCATTTCCTTTCTACGGTTCCTTAAACACAACCATTTCTTTTGCCAAAAATATCAATTAGATGCACTAGAGTCTATCTCTGGGATTTCTGGCAATTGGTATTTTAAGATAAGCATGCAAATATGGTGATGGTTTCAGTATGCTGGCAATATTCAGTGTTTTTCTCATACAAAGGAATTTTTTCTTTGTTCAAGAAAACATGGAAAAAAGCAAATATGAAAGAAATTTTAATTATCATAAAAATTATTTCAAAAAAAAGGATTCTATATGCTGTTTCCATGACCTTTCTGTACAAAATCTTATCATAAGCAAGTTATTAGATTTTAGATCTAGAATATAGTTTTAAATATTTATAGACAATTTAAAAAAAGTTTCTAGTACATAAACTTTTAAAATTTATTTAGTTTTTGTTAATTACAGTTTATTTACTTTGTATTCAAGTTGTAGGCCCCTCCCTTGGCCCCTTGCAATCCCACCCTCCCTCTTTTACATCCTCCTATTCCCCTCCCCAAGTCCATTGATAAGGGAGGTCCTCCTCCCCTTCCCTCTAACCCTAGGTTATCATGTCTCATCAGGACTGGCTGAATTTTCTTCCTCTGTAGCCTGGTAAGGCTGCTCTCCCCTCAAGGTAAGAGATCAAAGAGCCAGCCACTGAGTTAATGTCAGAGACAGTCCCTGTTCCCATTACAAAATATCTTTTAAAACTACATAGTTAAAAAAATTAAATGCAAGATAATGTAGCATCTGTATAAATTGAAAAATTCATGTGTACTTTTAGATAACTGTATTTGCACACATAAATACATTTATTTTCAAAGATATTTCTCCTCTCTTCCTTCCTCCCTTTCTTTTTCTTTCCTTTCTTCCTTCTTATTCCTTCCATCTCTCTTTCCATCTTCATTCACTCCTCCCTTTTTGCTCTCTCATTCTTTTCTATCTTTTTTTTTGCAAGACAAGATTTATTTTTATTACTTAAAATGAAGATAAATTTCTAGTTGCCAAATATAACTTTTCATCATTTCTTTCCTTCCAGTACTATACCAATGACACTGACAAGATAAAATGAATTAGAAATGTGGGAAAGGATTTTTTTAAGATGTTCAAGTTGTATTCAAATATTCAATGAGGTGTTAAATAAAATATAAAGAATTAATTTTGGGTCAGTAATGGACACCTTCCTTAGAGGAAATTACTTTAGCTACATTTCTATCTTCAACCAGAATAAAGACAGCAATCCATATTCCATTCATGACTCTATTCTCTAACCATTTCTCTTCATTATCCCATTCTCAGTTTGTCCTTTAAAAGGACAGATTTCTGAAATAGATAATTGTGTTACACAAAACATCACTGTATCTACTTTTCAGATTAAGTGTTAATATTCCAGAGATGTGTGGCTTAATCACAACTACAAGACTAAGCCCTACTTAAACTTTGTTAAGGGGAAAAGATTTTTTTTTTTAAGTCATTGCTTCCAACTGCCAGCTTACTTTGATGGTTTATACTAATATTGAAAATGATGAAACTTTTCACTACCTTCTAACCAGGACATATGTTATTTGAGAGTAAATGTAGCAAAATGTACAATTGAACTCAGAATACATTTAAATTATAAAGAAGGGGTCCCTTTAGTGAATCTGTTATCTTGGTGAGAAAATTGATGCTCTTGAAGCTTTAAAGAGTCAAATGATGCTCAAAAAAAGTTTTTTCACAGAAGAGGCACCAAAGTCTCTGTCCCAAAAATGTATTTTAACTTTTGCCCCAGATTAAAAAAAAATAAGCTTTGCACACACTCTCAATTCCTTATTTGCAGGCAAACTTTACTCTTTATTATCTGAAACTTTTCCATTTTCCTCTTAGAGTCACAGATGGCTCAAGTTTTAGTGGCAAAAAAAGGGGGGGGTGCCTTTTCTGTAACCAAAGTAGAGCAAATTTGGAATTCAGTCTGGGACAAAAACTTCACAACAGAAAAAAAAAAATTAAAAAAAAACAAAAAAACAAATATTATCTGCTTTTTCTTTCTTTCCTTTAGCAGCATAAATATATTTCGCTGTGGTGAATGGAAGAACATACATAGTAAAATTGACAAGATAATTTAAAGATATATATAATACAAAATAAAAGGAAGTTGCTGGTCAGTGGTGGCATCTTATAGTATTTGGGAAACAAGTGTTACGGTTTCGTAGCTCCGAGTAACCCACATGAGAGGAACATTTGCTCTGCAGTGAGGGCATCACACACAAACCAGCCTGATAAACAGGAGCTAGAAGGTTCTCCTCATTCACTAGGAGCCTTAACTCAAGCTGAACTGTGAAAGCAGTTAACACTGTATCCTAGGCCATCTCTTTTATTTCCTCCTCCTGTTTGTTTTTGTTTCTTTTATTTATAGTCTGATTTAAAACAATCAGATTCAAGTTGGTTAATTTTAATTATGTAACTCCTTGACAGGATGGAGGCAAGCAAACTTTAAAGAGATTGTGTCCATGGTTTGAGTCGCTTAGAAATTTTATTTTTTTATAAATTAAGTACAGTAAAATGTGATTTTTCAGGTTAAAAAAATGTCAAATGGCATAAAAGTTCAATTTAGCATTTGAGAAAACACTTAGAATACATGAACAAACTCTGAGCAAAAGGAAAAGAAAGATGGAATCTAGTAATATCCAAAGATTAAAAAGAAAAAAAAAGTGCTTGATTGTTTACTAACTTTATTGCTAGAAGTTCCTAAATCAAAAATGCCTAGCACGAACATTTTAAAATTTCGTTTATGATAATAAATTGATGCTGGATGTTGTTTTTCTTCACTCCCTCCTTACTGTTGTAAACTATTAGCTGAATTAAAACACTTCCTTTTCAATTAGGAGATAATGCATTATATATAAAAGAGAAAAAGGTAATGTGAAGAAGCAAAAATTATACATACCTTTGCTAAACATATCATTTCGTTATTTATGTCTTTGCTT
This sequence comes from Meriones unguiculatus, assembly GCF_030254825.1. NCBI lineage: Eukaryota > Metazoa > Chordata > Mammalia > Rodentia > Muridae > Meriones > Meriones unguiculatus. Next base: position 90,928,905 of record NC_083357.1, on the reverse strand, counting down.
TCCTTGGACTAGAGGAAGTTATAGGAATAGAGATATTCTGTTCCTCCCTAAATGTATTCTGTCTTACAAAATCATATTACACAGTATCTAGTTTTGTTAATCAGTATATTCCACATTATAAACTTTAAGAAAGATAATTTCTCTGAACTCTGTGATTTTGTCTTGCTTCCTCTTGGTAGTAAATCCACAGGAAATAGAGGTCTCTCCTATTTCTTTCTTTTTTGCTTTCTTTCTCTCCTTTTTTTTTTTTTAAATCACAGCTGTAGCCCCATCCTTCTTGTCTCCTCCCAGTTCCATCCTCTTTTCCTCTTCTCCTCATATGTCCCTCTCCTAGTCCACTGATAGGGGAAGTGGTCCTCCCTTTGTATCTGACCTTAGCCTATCAGGTCTCATCAGGACTAGATGTATTGTCTTCCTCTGTGGCATGGTAAGGCTGTCACCCTACCCCCGGGGGAGGTGATCAAAGAGCCAGTCACTGAGTTTATGTCAGAGACAGCCCCTGCTCTCCCTACTTAGGAGACTGGTTTGCTACATCTGGGGTCCTAGGTTATCTCCATACATGGGCCTGGGCCCAGATTTTTTGGTTCTTTTGTTCTCATTGTGGAGTACCTGTCCCCTCCAAGTCTTTCTATTTCCCCCATATTTCATAAGAGTCCAAAACTCAGCCCAAAGTTTGGCTATGAGTCTCAGCATCTGTTTCGATACCCTGCGGGTAGTCTTTCAGAGATCCTCTGTGGTAGGCTTTTGTCCTGTTCTCTGTTTTCTCCTGCTTCCTATGTCTATCCCATTTGCCTTTCTGAATGAGGATTGACCAACTTCCCTAGGGTCCTCCTTCTTGTTTAGCTTCTTTAGGTGTACAGGAGTTCTGTCTTTTTCTGAGATCCTTATTCAGTGAGACTTTAATAGATATGCAAAATCACGTACTGCTGGCATAGTTTATTGACTATGGAGCAAAGACTGGACTTTTACCATCTCGAAAGCTATCAATAGTTTTATATATATATATATATATATATATATATATATATATATACATATATATGAGCCTAGTGTTTGTTTTCACCTTATGGTTGCCATAGCATAGATATGATAAATCACACCATAGGCTGAAGCTATCTCTTTCTTTTTCTAAGTTTCTTTAATATATTTTGTTTTTCTATTGTCAGTGTTTTCTAGTGAGTATTTTAATTTTTGGGTTTTGAGTCTAATTTACACTTGATGAATTTGAATGAGGTTTCCCATCTAGATAGCTTTCATTAAATGAAAAGAAAGCCAACATAGGTTGTTACTCTGCTTACTTCCAATTTAGGAGTTTGAAATGTAATAGAGACTAACAGAGTAGAGTAAGAGCATGGACCGAGATCAGGAAGCTTTGAACGCAGAGGAATGCCTTTCCCTTCTGTATCACCTGCAACAATATGCATCTCCTTATTACCATTGGCTAACCAGGAACCATATATCTGATTATTAACTATCATTTATTCAACAACTTATTTGAGACATGCTGATATTTCTCTCTCACTGACCTTAGATGAGAAAAAAAGTTTAATTTAATGGCCACCAAAGAACAATACCTTGAGCCATTATGTAACTTTTAGGAACAAAAGAAAAAATGAGTATGCACTTTTCTCACCCTGATATGTCCATTTCCAATTAAGATGAGAGAAGAAATAGTGTATTTTTTTAATGGAGGCATCAGAAATACCTGAGGAAGAAATGAAATTGGTTTGCATGAGGACTGAAGGCATGGATAGGCAGAAAAAACTTTACATTGAGAACAGCTACTGCGAGAAGACTGATGGATCATACCACGTTTCCTGTTTCCTTTGAGTCTTGGACTGCCATTCTGGATGTTAGTCTGAGAGATTTGAAAAGGATTATGCAACTTTCTATCAATCTTTTTCATCAGTCACTAACAGATGGGCACAGAAATCTCCAAGATTCCTTTAGTGTCCCCACTGGCTTGCCTCCGGGGCAACTGAGCAAGGTAAAGACCTAAGTTCTTAGGATAAAAGTCTTAATCCTTTCTTCACACATGAACAGCATGAAAAAATATCCCGGAAAATGATGAGAAAAGTTCTGAAAAGGAACTCTTTCTTATAATCCTATTCTTCAAACACTATATTCCGTACAAGAGAAAGAATGCCCCCCCGAAAAAAAAAATAAAAAAACATGTTCACTTTTTCTTTCATCTAGGAAAACAACAAAACTCTTTCAAAGGCTTGATCATGAGTGTATAGTGTCTTGTATCTATGACCATATAATGTTTAAGAAAACTAAAGAGTAATACTTTAAATTCAAGTGAGCTGCCTCTTTTTAAAATTTATTTATTTTTTATTAATTACAGTTTATTCACTTTGTATTCCAGCTGTAGTCCCCTCCCTCATGCTCTCCCAACTCCACCCTACCTCCATCATCTCCTCCCATGCTCCTCCCCAAGTCCATAGGGGAGGTGATAGGGGTGGTTCTCTTCCACTTCCATATGACATTAACCTATCAGGTCTCATCAGGAGTGGTTGCATTGTCTTCTGCTGTGGCCTGCTAAGGCTGATACCTCCTCAACAGGAGGTGATCAAAGAGCCAGCCACTGAGTTCATATCAGAGACAGTCTCTGTTCTCATGACTAGGGAACCCGCTTGGATACTGAGCTGCCATGGGTTACATCTGTGCAGGGGTTCTAGGTTATCTCTGGGCATTGTCCTTACCTAGATTATCAGTCTCAGAAAAGACCCCTGTGCCCAGAATTTTTAGTTCTGTTGGTCTCCTTGTGGAGTTCCTGTCCCCTCCAATTCTTTCAACTCCCCCTTCTTTTATAAGATTCCCTGCACTCTGCCCAAAGTTTGGCTGCCAGTCTCCATCTGCTTTGATATCCTGCTGGGTAGAGTCTTTCAGAGGCCCACTGTGGAAAGCTTCTTTCCTGATCTCTATTTTCTCTCTCACCCTATGTCTGTCCCTTTTGCTTTTCTCAGTCAGGATTGAGCATATTACCCTGGGACCTCCTTCTTGCTTAGTTTCTTTAGGTGTACAGATTGTGATCTGTCTCTTATAGCTTTCTAAAATAAGAGAAAATATCTTCTGTTTCTTACCAGTCCCTATCACACTCAGCAAATAAGACTCCATTTTTTTTCTTTTTATTAATTACAATTTATTCAATTTGTATCCCCCCTGTATCTCTCTCCCTCCTCCCCTCACAATCCCACCCTCCTTCTTTCCCACCTGTATCCCTCCCCCAGTCTACTGACAAGGGAGGTCCTCCTCCCCTTCCCTCTGATACTAGTCTATCAGGTCTCATCAGAAATGGCTGCATTGTCTTCTTCTGTGGCCTGGTAAGGCTGTTCCCCCTTGGGGGAAGGTGATCAAAAAGCAGGCCAATCAGTTCATGTCAGAGACAGTCCCTGTCCCATTCCTATGGAGGCCACTTGGATACTGAACTGCCATAGGAGCTTCACAAGGACAGCGACAGATCCTAAAAGTCTTGGCACAGGGGTCTTTTCTGAAACTGATACTCCAGCCAAGGACCACTCATGTAGATATCCTGGAACCCTTGCACAGAGGTAGTCTATGTCAGTTCAGTATCCAAGTGGCCTCCATAACACTACTTTTTACAAGTCTATGAAGGCAATAAAAACAGATGCTGTGACTCCAGGCAAGAGTTTCTAGACTCAACAGCAAGTTTCCTAAATATTGGAGACTGCTGGGTTCCTATTTATAAATAAGCAAATGACTTTGTGTATAGATTTTACTTGCAAATAATAGTGTAGATTTCACCTCTCAGAGAAGTTGATTGTTTACAGAGGACTCTGGAATGCCAGGTTACTCTGACAGCAGGCAATCAAGCTAAGTCAAGCAGGAAACTGGGAACTTAAACATACAGAACAAAGAGTGAACTGGATGGAGAGTGAGGCTACTTATTCTCAAAGCCTGCTTCTTATTACATTTACTCAAAGGAATACTACTCAGCTATTAAAAACATGGAAAACGTGACGTTTTCAGGCAAATGGATAGAACTTGAAATAATCATACTGAGAGAGGTAACCTAGACCCAGAAAGACAGGCACAGTATATACTCACTTATAAACGGATAGTAACCACATAATACAAGATAGCCATACTACAATCCACAGAACTAAATGAGCTTAAAAGTAGGAGGATCCCAGGAAGGATGCTTAATGCTTATTCAGAAAGGCAAATAGAATAGACACCAGAAGTGGATGAAGACAGGGAGCAGGATGGAAGCCTACCACAGATGTCCTCTTAAAGATTCCATCCAGTAAGGGTTCAAAGCAGATGCTGAGACTCACAGAAAAACTAAACGTTGGGCACAGCTTTATGGAAGAATGGTAGGATAGAAGAAGAAGACAAAGGGATCAGGAGCTCCACAAGGAGACAAACAATATCTGGGCCCAGGGGTCCTTCGGAAACTGATACACCAACCATGCACCGTGCAAGGAGATAACCTAGGATCCCTGAACAAATGTAGCCCATAGGCAGATCAGTCTCCATGTGGGTCATTTAATAAGGGGAGCTCGGGCTGTCTCTGATATGGATTCTGTTGCCTTTTCATTGAACATTTCCCCCTGGTGTGGTGGCCTTGCAAAGCCACAGAGGAAGAGGATGCAGGCAGTGCTGATGAGACTTGATAGTCTGGGGTCAGATGGTACAGGTTGAGGGCTCCCTTTTCTGAGGACTAGGTGAGAGAGATGGGGAGAAGAGGGAGGGGAGGTATGACCTGGAGGAGATGCTGGAGGAGGCTACAATTGGGATGTAAATTGAGTAAGTTATAAAAAAATAATAAAAGAAATATCCCATTTATAAAGGGCATAGTCAGATGTGTTTTCTAAAGTGTGTGACTGAGGGTGGAAACTGATACTTAAAAATGACTCTTGTCCTGTTAGGCCACAGAGGAGGGCTTTGCAGCCAGTCCTGAAGATACCTGATAAAACAGGATCAGATGAATGGGGAGGAAGTACCCCCTATCAGTGGACTTGGAAAGGGGCACGGTGGAGATGAGGGATGGAGGGAGGGACTGGGAGGGAATGAGGGATCGGGACACAGCTGGGATACAGAGTTAATAAAATGTAACTGATAAAAAAATAATAAAATAAATAAAAGAAAAAAAAGAAAAGAAAAAAAATAACTCTTGTCATCACAAATGTTTGTCTACCTTTGCCTTGTGATGGCAGATCAAGGTGTAAACCCTCTGCAGTAATTGTCACCATGACTTTGCCTGGCCATCATGGATTCTGAACTTCTGAAACTATGTGCTAAATGAGATGCTTTCTTTTATAAGTTTCCTTCCTCATTGCATTTTGTCACAACAGAAAAATTAATTAAGACAAGAAGCCAGAGGCCTTTCTGAAGCCCAAGTACCCTCTAAGGACCAGACTTTCAATTCATTTTGACATTAAAACAAGCAATGGCTTAATTTTGGTCACCTGCTTGCTCTTAAAAACCCAAATGGATTGTATGAAAAAGGATTAAAATAACAAGTACATTTCTGTAACAGTACAAGGGCTTGCACTCCTCTAACCTTAGGCTCAACCATGTGAGATGTTATTTAGGTAAGAGTTGCTATCTAAAACCATTATGACTAATGTTTTATTTTAATTCTTGTTAAGAAAAAAAATGCTGTCCAGATATAAGTCATGGCAGTGGTTCAGTTTAACACTTAAGTTCCTAAATCTAGCTGAGAGAAAAGAGATCCAAGTTCTAAATTTGTGAGACTAAATCTAATAATATGTTTCTCAAACTAAGGGTCATTCTGCAACATTACTTATCAGTTCTATAATGCATTCTGTACTCTATCCCTCATGGTTTCTTATTTCAGGGGGCTGCTATTTATTTTGTTGTCAAACTCATTGGTTTAGAGAAACCATTCACATACCCATGTGGGATGTCTATAAGGCATCAACGTGAGGACCTGATAAGTTTGCATTTCTCCCTTAGGTTTTCAGTTTGATGATATTTGGTTGTGTGAACTCAAAAGAAAACATTAAAAGTAGAGTTAATTCAGTTTTGAGCCATAGTGTCCATTCTAACCAAGAATTAAGTCTTGCTCCTTTTCATCAGAAACTATTGTATGAAGACACTGCCAATAATACAACTACTTCAACTCTTTTTTTTTCTTTTCAAAAGTTTCCACTCATTCTTTTCTTATGCATGAATCTGGTGTAATGAGAAATTGATGACATAAATATACTTTAATCTGTTAAAACAACCCCACCTTTTGTCACTATAGATTTAAAGAGCACTAACCTCTGAAATTTAACTGATTGATGAAGTTTCTCCAGCTCTTGAACCAAACCAACAACTCTCTCCACATACACTATACAGCTGACTAAAGTAAGGAAAATTAGCACCAATCCCAGGAATGCATATGATATCACATACCATCAGTTCTTCATCAGGACACAGGCTGTCATCAAATATCTGTCTTGTGTTTTAAATTCTTCACTCCCATTTATGTTTTTTTTTCTGTCTCGTGGATCAATCTTTCTCACAGATGCTCTGATACATCTTCCTACACTGACCCTTCTTTCAGACTGAAGTGGTCCGATTGAGCAGCACTTTACAATCTCAAAAGTAATTGAGGAGACCCCCTGAGATACTAGGACTTATAAAAACACCAAAGAGACAGACAGACAAATAGAAAAGGAGGCCATATTAGATAAATAATGATGACCAGATTCTGGCTTTGTCCCTACTCCTCTGGTTTGAGACAGAGGCCTGGTGGTTGGCTTTTTTGTCCAACATCAGGGCATCACTTTTGGATTATCTGTCCAGACTCTATGGTATGCTCAAGGCCAATCCTGGACATGTTTATTTAAGGCAGTGGACATATTATTTTCCCCTTTGTTTGTTTAATCTTCAAGTCCTGTATTGTAATCTTCAGAATTTTGCATGTTTCCAGACCTCCAGGGCAAAAATATACTTGTCTCCACCTCCTCGGCAAATAATTTTTATTTGTGTTTTCCTTGCTGTTATGTGTGCTTCTTCACTCTTAATAAACTTGTTATCTATTTCTGTCTATTGTGTTTGAAGCTTTCCTTACCCTTTAATTCTTTAATTGGCAGTAAAAAAAATAACACAATACTAGACCTATAGAGAGTAACTATTTTTCATAATTTTTCCTCTAATTCTATATTTATGAAATTTTGTTGGAAACACAAGCTTCCATAAAAGGTTTCAATATTTTCATTTATACCAGGTATTGGAGGGAGATGAGTTTTAGGTTTCACACTGTACTGTGTGGTGTGTGCATACTGCTTGCTTTCTGAAACAATTTTCAGTTGGAAAGCAATTTAGACATAAAAACATCTGTTTTAATACAGTGGGTTGTACATGAATTTTAATACAGCACAGTTTTAATCCCTCTGGTTGAAATGTAGACAGATTCTAAGTGCACACCTTTAATCCAAAATGATAAAGTCAGTTTGTAGAAGGAAGCATAGATGTTTGAAAGTATTGTCTAATTAAGAGGCACAAAAAGTGACAAATCAGAGAAAGATTTGACAGAATGAGTTAGATAGGATATTCCCAACTCTGACAAGGACCAAATGAAACAAAAGGCCACTTAAGAGAAATCAGCACAGAGGGAGAGAAGGAGGGGACAGTTTTACAGGGAGAGCTTTACAAAGACAGATTGTAGAAAGAACAAACTAGACACTGGTGAAGACAGAACGAGCCAAAGAATGAGATGGGTCCAGAAGATAAGAACAGATTACTAGAGTTAGTTTGAGGGCAAGAAGAGTAATTCAATCAGAAGTAATATAATATAGGATAAACACAGTAAAATCTCTACACATGAAGAAGTTGAGCAAGAAGGAAGACCCTGGGTAAGATGCTCAACCCTCAATCAGAAATGCAAATGGGATGGACATTGGAAGATGGAGAAAACAGTGATCAGGACTGGAGCCTACCACAGAGGCCTCTGAAAGACTATCCAACAGGGTATCAAAGCAGATGCTGAGACTCATAACCAAACTTTGGGCAGAATACAGGAAATTTTAAGAAAGAAAGGGAGATAGAAAGACCTGGAGGGGACAGGACGTTCACAAGGAGAGCAACTGAACCAAAAAGTCTGGGCCCAGGGGTCTTTTCTGAAACTGATACTCCAACCAAGGACCATGCATGGAGAGAACCTAGAATCCTAAACAGATGTAGTCCAGCTCAGTATCCAAGTATGTCCCTAGCAAGGAGAAGAGGGGCTGTCTCTGACATAAACTCAGTGGTTGGCTCTTTGATAACCTTGCCCTGAGGGGGGAGCAGCCTTACCAGACCATAGAGCAAGTAAGTTTTGCCTACTACTGGAACTCATAATAAGAAGTAATGTTGAATTCACAAGTATTTAGGACCCTAGTACTATCATGGCTAAGAGGTCATTTGTATATGTAGTAAAGCACAAAATAATCCTGAAAATATATAATTATTAGAAAAAGGCTATTTTCTTGCATTACATATTATTATTAGTACACATGCAATGCATAATAATATGGATTAAACATCACAGCATAATAATCTACAGTTTCATTATCTGCACGTTGCTTTTTGCGATTTCTAGAGAACGTGTGACAGGTAGTGTTGTGGTTTGGAATGTGAGATGTTCTTCATAGGCTGATGTAATTATGTTTTGGGATGCTGTAAATTTCTTTAGGTTATGGGCCTTTGTGGAGAAGGTAAGTCACTGGGGCTGGGCCATGAGCAGCCTCTGAAAACACTTCTTGAGTAGCTACGGCATAAGACCAATGATATTTCTACTCTGGCCATACATTTGCCACTATGATTTACAGTACTCTCAGAAACTGAAAGCTAAAATAAACTCTTTCTCCCTTAAGTTGTCTCTGACACAGTATTTTTATCACAGCAATGGGGAAAGAAATCAAGACACTAAATGATCTACATCAGGCTAAAAGTGCCTGCATCAGGAGAATGCCTTAAGAATTTTCTATTTAAAATCTTCAGTTAGAATACGCTTTTCCTGATAAGAATATGACTGAATTTCCCAAATTAACAATTGCAATTCCCCAGACAATCTGCAGAAATTTTGACCATGTGCTGACATAGGCTTTCTATAGCATTCTCTGTCTTTTCTATTTATATGTTCGTCTTCAATTACAAGTCTTCATGTCAAGCCCTACAGGAATAATTCAAGAGTTCTGAGGAAGAACAAACCATATGCACTCATCATAGATATAGATGGCTTTTGTTATATATTATTTTCTTAAGTATGTGTATAAGCATTTTTTTTAGTGTGGTTTTGTTCACATGAGTGAAGTGCCCCTGGAGGAAAGAAAAGGATCCTTTGCATCTGTAGTTACTGGGTGAGCTATCCAGTGTGTACTGGACAATGAACTCTGATCTTCTACAGAAGAAGTTCTACCTCTTAAATTCTGAGCTCTCTTTTTTCAAGTGCCATAGTGAATATTCTACACAAGTAATTACTAACATGTACCACACATATTTGAAATAAGTCAGTCCATGTTTAGCCTCAAAAGCCTGTCTGGTGGATTGTCCTGTCATAGTAGCATAATACTTTAAGTGCCAGAGTAGTAAAAGAGCAGAAACATTTATTTTATTTTGTTTGTTTTTTTAAGGATAAAGCCAATGATAGTATTTTGGTCTCAAAAATCAGTTCTTTCAAAAATTTAGTTTCAGGGTTATGTATTTTAGTTTAAACTTTCCCTAGAATGACTATGCTCTGAAGGGAGATGTTTCCTGATTAGCAAGCAAGGGTTTGCATTAGTCACCATAAAGTCAGGCACACCAAAAAATGTATTTATATTTTTTTTCACAAGTGACATAAACTGAAAAATTTCAGACTAGGAATGAGGGGATATTTTTTCTAGTATTAAATCAGTAGTCTTTTATCAGGCAAAAGCACAATCCATCATGGAAATAGGAAAGCAATGACCAAGGCATACTTAAAATTCATGGCAGAGAATTTTTTCATGAAACTCATTTGAATGAATTCAAAAGGGCCCAAGGCACAGCCCCTTTGCTCATATTCCAGTTTTACAGGCTTAGTTTGGACCACAGTGTTGACAGATTGCACAGAAAACAGAACCATTGGTGATTTTAGTAAATCCTCCAACTCCTTTATAAACTGAGTGCAATGTCCTTACTGTGTCCTACTGAAGCAAAAATTAGTAAAGCATTATTGAAGTCGGCTGGTTTGTAGGCGGAAGGGGTAGATTGGGCAAAAGTAGGCAATCAAAAAGTGCCAGAGATTATTTTCATGTGTCTTACAGAATGATTTATTTTAGACTCCCTTTATATTTTAAAGCGTGCTATCAGTCACTTACATTACATAAGAACTCCTTTGCATTTAAGAGGTGCTTTTCAGATATTTAATGGAGCTAAATCTTAATTGAAGCTCCCATCTTTCATAATTACTTAAAACCTTTCCTTTTTCTTTTTTTAAGTAATCCTTTAGTGCAGAGTCCTAATTTTAAAACAACTAAATACTCTGAAAAGTATCAGGGAGGAACGAGTGTTTAAACCTACTAAATGTATAAATGAGAGCTTCTAGAAATATCAGTAAGGATTGTTGCAAGGCCTGACAGCATCACCTATTTCATGCATAGTTTCTTGAATCACAGTTAACAAAAGATGTTGCACCTCCTGCAGCCTCTGCAGATTCATGGGATGCCTTCTGCCACCTGGGCAAATTGTACCTCCATGGAGACACCACACACACAAAACATATTTGGATTAGAAAAGTGAAAACTTTTCATAATTTTTGACAATTTCAAGTTATAGTCTTCCAGTTGTTTTCATTAGATAAAACTTCATTATAAAGAACTTCCGAAAAATATGTCATGTACTTAAATAGACTACATCCAACATCATACCATATGCCAGGGCATGGCCAATGTGCAAATGCAGGTGGTCAAAATAAAACAAACTCGGTGTTTTGGTTTTTGTTATTTGATATTGCTTCTTGGTTGGTTGTTTGGTTAATCTTTGCTTAGTATGTGTGGTGTGTGTGGGGGTATGTGTGTGTGTGTGTATGAGAGCAGATACGTACATTTGTAAAAAGCATAATCCATCAAGAAGGGAAAAAGAAGGCTAAATATATGTGTGTTGTGAAAATGTAAAATCTACTGTGGCATGGCTATATTCATATAACCATGTGTGTGTGTGTATATATATATATATATATATATATATATATTATGTAGTATTTCTCTAGGAACTTCTTTATAGACTAGTATCTGCATATGAGAGAGATCATGTGTTGTATTTTTTTTCTAGCACTTAGTGACTTCGCTTAATATTATGCATCCTAAACTCATTCATTTGTAGGCAAAATACTGAGATTTAATTTTTTAAAACAGTATGTCCCATTTTATATATATTCCAAAGTTTTATGGAGCCAAACTAGTGGTTTATTGTCTAATTAATGGATAATAAAAATTTATGGATTTTTACGTTATATAGCTTTCTTTGTATTAAAATATTCCCTGCTGGTGGAAGAAAGGAGGTTCATGGAATTCAAGACATAATTATGGTTAAGATGATAAAGAAATATTGGATTAAGAAAGACCATGAAATTGTAAAATCCATCAGATTCCCTTCACTAGGTTGTTTTTAAGTGACAAATTGGATAAAAGGAAATCAGAAGCTCTTTGATTAATCTATCTGTATGTTGTGTAGGTAGCTCCAGAAACGCAGCTTTCACTGTCATTATGCAGGCACAAATAACATTTTTGGAAGTAGAGTTGTCTTTAAGTATACATATCTGCAAGAAACTCTTCAACTATCCTTCTAACAATAACCCCAGTGAATTTATTAGTTCACCAATAAGGTAGAATGGTATCATTGTTTGGTTGTCAATGCCCTATCTGGCTGTATAGGCATGAATTCAAATCTTATAGGAAGAGTTATCAGATTTTTCTTAAAATAAGATCTTAAAAATAATAGTTAATAAAATATAACTGATAAGAAAAAAATAGGGGGGAGCAGCCCTACCAGGCCACAGAAGAGGACAATGCATCCACTTTTGACCAGAACTGATAGACTAAGATCAGAAAGGAGAGGAGAACCTCCCCTATCAGTGGACTTGGGGAGGGGCATGCATGTAGAAATGGGAGGGAGGGTGGGATCAGGAGGAGAGGAGGGAGAGGCTTATGGGGGGGATACAAAATTAATTAAGTGTAATTAATAATAATAAAAAAGGAAACAAAAGTTAAAAAAAAGCCTACTTAGTCACACAACACTCAGAGTAGGCATGAGACAATAATTAAACAAAAAAAAAAAAAAAGAAAAAAGAAAAGTAAAAAAGTTCTAAAGCTATAAATGGGAATGAACAAGAAGGCCTAGGAATGAGTACAGAATAAAAGAAATGCTGTTTTTAATACAATAAACCATTTTTTAAAAATTATCCAAAATAAAATAATCCTGCAAACCTATGATGGCTCTGCAGATAGAGGCACTTGCCACCGAAGTCTGATGGCCTGAGTTTGGTTCCTGGATCCCACAGGGTGGAAGGAAAGAACTGGCCCCCAGAAGTTGGCCTCTGACCTCTGACTTCCAAATGCATTCTGTGGTATGCATGTACCTCCTGACATGTGCACCCAAAATAAATAAAATGTAATAAAAAAAACTTTAAAATATATAATAATAATAATAATAATAATAATAATGATGATGATTCCCTGCACTCTGCCCAAAGTTTTGCTATGAATCTCAGCATCTGCTTTGATACCTCAAACAGTATAGTCTTTTAGAGGTTCTCTGTGGTAGACTTTGTCCAGTTCCCTGGTTTTTGTTTTTTTTTTCCCTTTTCAAATGTCTATCCTCTTTACCTTTGAGAATGAAGATTGAGCATCTTACCCAGGGTCCTCCTTCTGGCCTAGCTTCTTTAGGTGTATAGATTTTAGTATGTTTATCCTATATAATAGGTCTAAGATCCACTTATAGGTGAGTATATGCCATGAGTGTCTTTCTGCTTCTAGGATACCTCACTCAAGATGATCTTTTCTAGTTCCCACCATTGCCTGATTTCCTAGTTTTAATTGTTGAGAAGTTCTCCATTGTGTAAATATACCACAATTTCTGTATCCATTTCTCAGTTGAGGGACATCTGGGTTGTGTCCAGATTCTGGCTATTGTGAATAAAGCTGCTATGAACATGGTTGAGCAAATGTCCTTGTTGTATACTTGAGCATATTTTGGATACATGCCTAGGAGTGGTAGCCAAAATTTGGGTAGAGTTCAGGGAATCTTATGAAAGTAATGTTAGATGAAAGACCTGGAGGGTACAGGAGCTCCAAAAGGAGAACAACTGAACTAAAAAAACTGGACACATGGGTCTTTTTTGAGACTGATACTCCAACCAAGGACCATGTATGGAGATAACCTAGAACCCCTGCACAGATGTAGCCCAATGCAGTTCAGTCTCCAAGTAGGTTCTCTAGTAAGGGGAACAGGGACATGAACTCAGTGGCTGGTTCATTGATCACCTCCCCCTGAGATGGATGCAGCCTTACCAGGCCACAGAGGAAGACAATGCAGCCAGTCACGATGAGACCTGATAGGCTAGGTTCTGTTGGAAGAGGAAGAGGATCTCCCCTATCAGTGGACTAGGAGAGGAGCATGGGAGGAGAAGAAGGAAGGAGGGTTGAAATGGGAGGGGGCCAGAAAGGGGCTATAGCTGGATACAAAGTGAATAAATTGTAAGAAATTTTTAAAAAATTAAATAAAATGTTAAAGTAAAATAATAATAAGATACTGATTTTCAAATGTTTTTAAGTAAACATGATTGTAAAAAGAATGGTCCACATTTTTTGAAGTGCTATGATTAATAACACTGATCATATTACCAATCTATGAGGAAATAACATAATCTATTTAGGGAAAGGTAAAGTCATAAAACCTATATTGTGTATACACTTACTTCCAGAAATTTTTAAACAGGACAAATTTTTCATCAAGAAGCAGCATTAAATTAAAAATAGAACTAACTGATAAGGGTTGAGAGAGACCCTTATCTATATGTATAACAACATGTCATTAGGAGTCATTTTACTGCTACTTTCTTTATCCTCATTAATAAATTTGTTTATTTGCTTTACAACCCTATTGCAGCTCCCTTCCCTCCTCTCTTTTTTTTCACATCTTTTAACAAATAATAGTAGTAGGCTTTTTCTTTGGCCCATGGTTTATGTAGTCTCAGGTTTTTGGTTAATTCTATAACATTTGTGCTGTTATCATACCTCTATATCTTGAAGTAAGGTTGCCATTGTAGGCCTCAGTATTTGTAGCTCTTTGATCAATGATTACCTTTCTCCTCCAATTGTGACGAGTGTCTTCTAAGAATGTTATTCAGTAGGAGTAAAACTTCTAGCTAGATACCACATTTGCTTCTCCATGTTTGAGGACATAAGTTAATACGATTTTACCATCAGTTTGTGAAGAGCAACAAATTACCTCAACAGTGGCCTGTGGTGTTTGGAGGTTCCATAGGCTCTCTTTGGCCAATAACTCAACAGTATATAACATATCCTCAGAACTGGAGTTTTCATTTGGTGGCATAAAATGTCTGGATATACCATCAATTCCCAATCATGTGATGAAACTCCTTTTATATTTGGACATATTTTAGAAAGCCTCTAAAGTAATATGTCCTCACATGATTTTCTGCTCCTTTAACTTTTTGTCCCATTACTCTCCCTATTTAATCATCCTAATGAAAATTTCCCTTTATCTCTCCATAACAATGTATTCTGTTCCCCCATTTTAGAGATATTCTCCTTCCACATGGTCCCTTACTAGTTGCATAACTTTTGTGGTCCGAATATGGAGAAAGGAAAGGGGATATGGGGAAGCCACTCCTAACTAACAAATCATCTTGAATGGAAACCAGTGGATAAAGGTAAAATCAGTTTTCTCTAATGAAGTGTCACTGAATATATCAATTGCCCTCTGGAGAAGGCCCTTTGGAAACACTGGCTAATACAAATTCCATTTTTTGCAGATTTTTCTTTATTTTTTGTGGACTATTATTTTTCTTTATTATTTATTTATTTTCTTTTTTTTTTGTCTACTCTTCACACTTGTATTGGACATTTGCTTTTTGTTTGATTTTATTTATTTATTTATTTATTTTGCTTTTGAGGGTTCTATCTATCTATCTATTATCTATTTATCGATCAATCTATCTGTGCATATGCTTTTTTTAAATAAAAGAAATAAAGTTTCTTGTGAAAATATCTGGGAGGACTTGGGAGAGGGGAAGAAACATGATCAAATATATTATATATGGTTACAACATATGTAGTATTTTGATTGACAAAATAAAATCATGAATGGGTATAACGTTTTTGATCCCAGAATATTAAATAAATCTTTTTACTGTAGTGTTTTGAATGTCTAGGAGGAAAAAAAGTGTTACAGGAATGGAGACGTGTATTACAAGGGTACTTAGAATTTAAGAAGCTTCAGTTGCTGTTCTCATTTTTCACCTATAGCATTGTGTTTCAGAGAACTGTAGATAGAATTGATAGACAAAAAACAAAAAAGACAATCTAAGCTCACTTAATTCAACTCTGTTAAAGTTTCCAATAATTGAAGAATTTGGGAAACTAAAATACTGAAAAATAATGCAGTTATTTTCTCAACTGTTATATAATTTAAAACTAAGTATAGTATTAAGTATCAAAAGAAATTACCTATGGCCTGTTTCTGAAAGGAAGACATGCACTCAAGGAAGGAAGCTACTTCTAGAATGCACCAAAAACACCTCTACAGACAGAATAACTCCTTGGTTTTCTAGTTAGTAACTGCAATTTCAAAGGAGAAAAAATGTTAGGAAGATGTCTGCTGGTAAATACATTAACAGTAGCTTTGTTTGTGTCTTGAGTTTTTGGAATAAGTTCCATTATCTGCCATTCCTTCTATGAATAACAATTTTTGTTAGTTACTAGATGTAGGGCTCATGTTATAGATATTTTCAAGGACTTTTTTAGACAAATTTCTTTTTTTTATATTTGAAAGAGTTCCTGGTTAGTGCTTAGTTCTTTTGAAGAGTTCCTCCTTACTTTTATTATTCATCTGTATTATTTTTAAATTGTTCAGCTTTTTTCTTTATTATTATTATCTATTACAATTTATTCACTTTGTATTCCAGCTGTAGCCCCTCACATCTGCTCTCAGTCCCATTATTCCTCCTTCTTTCTCTCTATGACACCCCACTTTCCTAGTCCACTGATAGGTGAGGTTGTCTTCCCCTACTATCTGACCCTAGCCTATCAGGTCTCATCAGGACTGTCTGGATCCTCTTTCTCTGTGGTCTAGTTAAGCCACCTCGCCAGGGTAATAAAAGAGCCGGCCACCGCGCTTCTTAATGAACATAAGATAGTTATATAATATTCACTATGAAAACTGAACTGGCAGCTGAAGATATGACTTAATGGTTGAGAAGGAGTGCTAAATATCACCCACACTAAGTGTCTCATGCACACCTGTAATTCCATTTCTGCCCCCTTTAAGAACTTGTAATGATGAGCACATGCCAGTGTAAATACATTGCATACACACACACACAATATAAAAGCTCATACACACGTATAAATCAATTTATATGACAATGGATGTTATCAAGTCCAAAATCTATAATGTGACCAATATCTTTAAATCAATCTAGAGTACATGACACAATAAATTTTGAAGTACATTAATTTTATTCAGACATATCTCATTAAAACTTCCAGAATCTTGTTTGATAGTTATCTATGCAACTATCACACCCATATTAACTCCCCAAACTAACTATTAGAGTATCTAAAAGTATTTACCTGTATATATTTTTAAATTCACTAACCAAATTATCTACAACAAACTTTGTCACGAACAATTCTTAAAAGGCACATCCCTTTATTTTTCAAAATGTAAAATCAATTGATTTCTTCGCCTGAAATCATCACTCAAGAGAATGTGCTCGCACTAACATGTTACTCTATGACTTCATGACCTTGGGGAAATTTTGTCATTTAGAAAGTTGGTTGACAAGAGGTAACAGATGTTGTAAAAAGATCCAGACAGGTCTTTATAAATTGTTGGCCTTTGGGACTCAATTAAAAGAGATGTATTGTACCTCTGCTTATCTTCTCATCTATCATAAACTCACCAGGGCAAATTGAAAGGGCAAAGGTGATGGTTGAAGATGAACATAAGGATGTTGCGGCTGCTGCTTTTGCTGATGACAATAAAAGAACTATTAAAGACAATATGGTTTTTAAACTTGGAAATTCAGAACAACAAGAAAAAAGATAAGTTAAAGATTTCTTTTGACATCTCTTTTTACTTATAGTAGAGAAAATAATTTTGTAACTAAAATTTAAAAGTCATATTTTGAAATTATGCGATGGCTGTGTTTTTATTGATGTTTATATACTTACTCTATCCTGAAGCCTCAGAAGGCTGCACATGTTTCATCTAAAGGAGTCTTGAAATTTGATAGATAGGTTGGCTAGAACTCTAGGTGGTCTACAATTCCCCACAAATTACTTAAAAGAGGGGTCAGAAAAATATTAAGTAATTCAGGATTGATTAAATACAACACATTGATTAACCCAGAGTCCTAACAGAGATTCAAAACTAAAAGTCTCTAAAAGATATCAGGTCTGCTTTGGGTTAAAAGCTAAACAGATGAGCTTAACTATAATATAATGCAGCCACATGGCTGGAAAACATTATGATACTCTGGCTTAGAACACATTGTTCCAAAATCAACTTTTGAGGTTAAAACAATTGAATAAACAAAACCTGACTGTTTTGAGAGTTAAGCTCCTGTTCAAGTGAAACAAACAGATTATATTAATATGGTAACAATTTAACCAAATTCACAAAGTTATTTTTATAGGATAATTTGTCTGCTAAACTTATTAAACTCAAAGAGCAAATACATTGGTTGCTTTGAAATTTTATTTTCTTGGGTAAGATTTTCATGTAGTAAATGATATGTTATGATAAATTTGATCACATTAGAACTATATTATGCACCTGTGAACATATTCTTATTTTTCCATAGTTGCAATATTTAACTTAGTAATTATTATATCTTACACTGTTTGCTATTTTATATCGTTTCTGGACATAATTAATGCTGTTTATAAAGGTACAAGTTTGGCTATAAATAGTGAATTAACAAAAAAAAATCCCATCACTCAACAACCAGAGGCAGTATAATCACAAATTCACTGCCAGTGTGCACTACGTAGTGAGACTCTATCTCAAAGCTAATAGCCTCAGGAGAAAGAGAAAAAGACGATAGAAAAGAGAGACAGACATACATATAGATAAACAAACAGAGGCAGGAAGAGAGAGACTGAACTACATAATGAGATCTGGAACAAAAGCCACAACAAAAAGTTAGAAAAAAGATAGAAAGAAAGCAGAAAAGTAGATAAAGTGTAATCTATCTTTCAAACACAGCAACTGCTGGAAAATTGATATATTTTGCCTCAATTCCTATTTTTAAAATGCAAACAATATTCTATAAATTTATTTTAAATTAATTGAAATCATGAGTCAGCGCATTAAAGTTTTCTTCAGACAAGGCTTGTTGACATTATCATAAGAGCATAGTGGAAGTGTGGTTTTGTACGAACTGAAGGGCAAAGTGGCTCCTGTTTATGTACAGTTTGTATTATATTATTTCCTATACTAAGTGGCAGGCCTGTGGGAACAAAAAGCAACCGAAAGATCATATTTTAATCCCGTTAGCACCAGATGTTCAGTGCTGAAGAACTATAAAATTTCAGTGATATTTTCTTCTGCTGGTGATGCAATATAGGTTTCTGGGGTACATGAAGAGATTTCTTTCATAATCCCAACGTATAGAGGAACATTTTGATGCTAATTTCTTACAGTCTTTATGAATGAAGGGCTCATGATCTACTTTTATGAAATATTAAGATCATGAGGCAAAGATAATTGATTTCATTTTTGTGTAACATATTTGACAGTTTCATGTTGTGTGCTATGTGCTTTAATCATAGTCACAAATTCATAAAAGTTTTCAGCGCAGTTCCATTTTCCTATCCACCCAACACTGTCTCCTTTTTTATTTTTTATTTTTTTCTAAAAACTGAAAGACCAATATACAGTCCTCAAAATATTGTTCTTCTGGCCTTCTGGAGTGTTGTCAGCTTACCAGGACCTATGCTCTTAAGAAGAAATGGATTGTTCCCATCCAATAGCTAACAACCAGTTCATAAGTAGTGGCAGGGTAAAGACCTAGGTGTGAAGATAAGAGGAAAGAGTGATCAAGGGGAAGAACCAGAGAGGAAGTGAAGAAATTTTTGTGTGGTTGCTGTATATTTATGCCCATTTTAAACTAGCTAGGATTTGTTGGTTTGGAAGCAGCATTTTTCAAAGCAGGCAAAAACCCCATCCTTAGCAGCAGTCAGATCTAATCCTTTTTTACTTTGAAGTACTCTAGCAATCAAGGAGTAAAGCTGGTTCTGAAGGATGTTAAGCTGATCTGAGGAGGTGAAACAGTAAATTTAATTGATGCAAAGGAGGCTTCAGTCCCACTCTTTTCTTCTGAGTCCTCAAAACAATGTCTAGAGAGGCTAGAAGAGAGATGAACGGAAGGACCATGCTCCATTAATCTCCAGAGGTCACACAACTGCTTTGAAAGATGGGAGTTTCATTCTCTTTAACTGCTTCAAGGCCAATGAGGGGAACAGCAGTTAGAATACCTAAAAAGAGGGTACACCCAAATAAGATTTAACAGTTGACAAAGATCGAGAGTATAAGTCAGGAGGTACTAATTGTACAACTTCGTGAGTAACATTACAAGACCAAGTAAGTTGAAAAAAAAAACTGTGAATTAAGATTAAGGTGAGTTAACTGCTGGCTAAGGTAACTGTGAATAGCCTTTTGTTTACATCAAACTCCTGCCTAAGAAACAAGCACCAAGGAGCTTTGTAAACCAAGTCAGGTAAAGTCAGTGTCTAAGGAATAAATCTGAACAAAATATGTCTAAGCGCTATTCCTTGGTTTGAAGTACAAGGAACTTTGTGTATTTATTTTAAACATTAACAATGTGAGCTACTATTTAATGAACCAAAACAGAATATCAGGTCAAAGACAATTATGGGGGACAATCAATTTGCTAAGATAATTTTTTTTAATTAGGACTGTTACCTTGAATGACCATATCTAGTATTTGAAAACAATGTATATTTTGTTAAAGTCAACTTGTTATACCTATATTTCAATGTGATATAATAAGTACCAGGCCACAGGAAGAGACAACTTTAAAATGTCTGTTACTGCTCTCTCATTTTTCTAACCGGACCTCTGTACCTCTGACCCCACAGAGAAAAATATATCCACCTTATGATCAGTCCATATTTCTTAGAAATATATATCAACTCCACATCCTACTCTGGAAGTACCATCTCACTGGTGCTCATTGCTGCTCTGCTCAAAGTAGCTAGAAGTGGAAATGCCTGAAGAGTAATGAATAGATAATAAAAATGTGGCATATTTATATCATTGAATACTTTTCAGATATTAAAAATGAAATTTCTGGGTAAACAGAGCTGGAAAGAAATAATTCTGACTCAAGTAACTGTGATGCAGGAAAATAATCTGCACTTGTTTCTCAACTTGATTTTATTTTTGTCTCTAATTTTTTATGTGTAAGTTGAAGTGAAATATTGAAATGTTACATATACATATAAACACTTCTAAACAAGATAATATTCATCTCTTATTATTCTCATATTATCTCTTCCTCGATGAGAAACAGCAGAATGCACCATTTCACATTAAAAATTGGAAAAGCTTTATTGTTTTCAGCATAAAAAATAAAATAAAAATAACTATTTAAAATTTATGAAAAAACCCTAATGATTACAGCAATAATATACTGTATTCCATGCATCTTTATTAAAATCCTAGCAACATATTTTATTTCTATGTATTCAAGTGATTAAATCACTAATTTATTTGAAGCTATGAAAGGAATTCATCACAAATTATCAATTTGTTTATTGCCTATAAAACTTCCATAATAAGTAAGCATTAATGAAGAGACCACAAAATTTTCACCTTTACTGATTGAGGAAGTAACTGTTTTCTCCAAAATTTCAATATCAGCACACCAAGCATTAATTCTGCACCATACATTTAATGGCATTTTCAAAGAAATGGAGTAGATGATTCTTTATAATAAGCCATGACATTCTCTGTGTATCTTCTAATTTGTTTTAAAGGACACCTGAATACATTGCTTAATTTATTGCTTTCAAAATGAAAATGCATTGTCATATACAAACTTTCAGATTTTTATGATATCAAAATACTTCTGGCTTCTTGTTTGATTTAATAATTCTTGGTTAGCTAAGATATGAGTCAAATCCAAAGAATATTTGAATAAATTACTCTTTGTCCTTTTTTTTGTGACCTACATCACTGCAATGTCTCATGTACTGATTGATATATTCTCTTCACTGTTACATAGATGACATTTCTGATTTCCAAGAGATCAATGTGTCACAAGAGATTTGATGGTGAATGAAAAGTATCTATCCACAGCAAACACCTAAAACAATGTCTCAGCTTTATAATGCCACACTATTATTCTCTTGAAAACATCAAAATCTATAGACTGTTACCTGATTATGTGTACTAATATAATTACTATCAACTATTATGATTTAGGAAATGCTAACTTAGCATAAATTTCAAGGATTTAGAATTTTAAAAAAATGTTAAATGTTATATATGTGAGTATAATTTATACAAGTAATATAAATGGATAAGAGACCCTAGATTTAAGTTTTATTTGCTTGTCTGATATAATGTGATTTTTAATAAGTATGATGACATTGTGTTCTTACATCTATTAAAAGCAATGAATTCAAATAACATAGATTTTCTTTTCAAATATTAATGATGGAATAATTAAATAAAATTTAAATTGGTGTTTCATAACAACACATTCTTATTATTTGTGTGTAAGATTATTTGAGTAAAATAATTTAGAAAATACAAGCTAATGTCAGAAAGCAGAAATTGTGGTAAAAATGCTTCCTTTTTGAGGCTGTTTGCTTCATGCTTATAATCCCACGGCTTTTACGAGTGAAAGTGATAAATTACTATCAGTCTGTGACAGCTCTTTGATACTTCCCCTTGTACATGAGAAACTGAGTTGAGACCACCTGAACTCATTTCTCTTGGGATTTTGAACAACGATAAAAAATGGTTTTGTTTTGGACTTCGTAGAGCTCTGAAATGAAAATGCCATTATGTCAAGGACAACACATCAATCTAATTTGTTATCTGGGTCCGCAATCTCATCTTTCCCCAGCTGAAGCTGTTTCTCAATATGCAAGACAGCATTAGTCTCACAGCATATCTCACTAATAATCTCCACGTGCTGAAGGATATTTATGTTCACAGATTTTAAGAGTAGAAGAATTTTTATTTAAATTATTCGTAATTATGTGTGTGTGTGTATTAAATGAGAGAAGATTGAAATAGTGGGTGCTGTAAGCTGAAAGTCCAGTAACACACTAATAGACAATACAGAGAAGACAGGAATGAAAACGTGTATTTTGTTAATTATGTTTTGCTTTAAGAAGCTAAATGTTTTAATTGTTTATTATTTTTGTTCAGAAGAGAAGTCAATTTGTTTTGTCCTTATTTTATGACTTTGTAGTAAGACATAAATAAATGATTAAATTCACGCATTCAAGTCTGAAGCACATTATTGTACCAGAATTTGTCTCCTGGATTGGGTGTCTATTTTCTGAAAAAGAATTATCATGACTGTGAACACCTATTGCTTTCTAGATTTTGTGAAAAATTACATGATTTGTGTGTATGTTTGTGTGTGTGCACGTGTGTATAGTAAACTTATGCTCATGATATTTATGTAAATACTAATTAGACAACAAAATATTGATCTCTAATGTAGTATATTTATGTAGAGTCAACAGTATTAAAATTTTGAAGCTAGTCATAGTAAATAAAAAGATAAATTACCTTTAGATTTCAAGAAGATTTACAACAAGCAAATGGAGGGATAATCATAATCTTTTTCAATTGCTTTTTGTATAATATATCTTTGGGTCCTGTGAATTAAATCTAGGTCTTCACACACAACAGAATGTCT
The DNA here is from genome assembly GCF_030254825.1 of Meriones unguiculatus. NCBI lineage: Eukaryota > Metazoa > Chordata > Mammalia > Rodentia > Muridae > Meriones > Meriones unguiculatus. Next base: position 90,905,771 of record NC_083357.1, on the reverse strand, counting down.
CCCGCATTGTACAGTGCCATAGACATATTTTCAACTCATTCGGTAGCCCAGGCTGAATTTGTACTTGCAATACCACTTCCTCAGCTTCCGATGGTTTTCTGAAATGACCAAGAATTGATCCACAATTTTTTGATATATTTATTGGGATCAATGAGAGTAAGTTAGTTTGCATGGCTTTGAACTCTCCAGGACTAAGATGAAAGAGATATTGCCATCAACATCACATCTCAGAATTTAACTATAATGCCATCAAGTTGTGACCTCTTTCAAACATACACAACAGCAGTGAAGTTCTGTAGAATCTGTGCTCACTCTTTGCCTTTATTTTCCACATGCTATACTACAATTGATTGGAACCAAAAATATTCCAGAAAATAATAGAGGGCATTGCTCCATCTGTGTTGCACAGTGTTGAACACAATTTTTCCAGCTTCAGATCAGAAGGTGAAAAAAAAAGAAGAAATGTATGTGTTGTGGCAGAAAGGATGAGCATCATATAGGTACTGTTTCTAAAGATGACTCAGAATTATGCCACATATACCAGGTCAATAAAGATTTCAGGAAGAAAATCATCAGGGTTATTTTAGGCATTCTGTTAACCACTGAAAAATAGAGCTGTTACTTATAAACTGCATATAAACTACATATTTACAGATCTTTAAAAGCCCAGTTTCAAGGAATACATCTGCAAAATCTCTCCCATACCTAAGGGAACATAAGACAAGAAGAGGCAGAAGGGGCAAATAAATAAATAAATAAACAAAAGAAAGAAAGAAAAAAAAAACAGAGGATGAAGTAATTTAATGTGAGATTATGTCTCTAGTAATGACAGAAGCTACAACTATGATGTGTCACCAACAGAAGGTCCTGAACATGAGTGGATAAGACAACAAAAATAAGCACACCAAAGTAGGCAGGCGAAAGACCATTAGGCCTGATGAAAACTAGGCCTTAAGCTAATGATTCTATTGCCCTCTATAAGAATTATATCCTTAGAAAAATTTCTCAACATCCTCTCCAGCATGTGTTGTCACTTGAGATTTTGATCTTAGCCATTCTGTTGGGAGTAAGGTGAAATCTCAGAGCTGTTTTGATTTGCATTTCCCTGATGACTCAGTTTGCTGAGCATTTCTTCAAGTGTTTCTCCACCATTCGGTCTTCCTCTATTGAGAATTCTCTGTTGAGCTCTGTTCCCCATTTTTTAATTGGATTATTTAGTTTGTTGGTGTCTAATGTCTTGAGTTCTTTTTATATTCCGTATATTAGATTTCTTTTAGATATAGGCTTGGTGAAGATCCTTTCCCAGTCTGTAGGCTATTGTTTTGTTCTGATGACAGTGTCCTTTGCTTTACAGAAGCTTTTCAGTTGCACAAGGTCCCATTTATTGATTGCTTATCTTAGAACCTGAGCTGTTGGGGTTCTGTTCAGGAAATTGTCACTTGTTCCAATGAGTTTCAGGCTCTTCCCCACTTTTTCTTTTAACAGGTTTAGTATGTCTGTTTTATGTTGAGATCTTTTATCCTCTTGGTCTTTACTTTTGTGCAGGGTGATAGATATATGTCTATTTTGGAAAACAATCCAGTGCTTTTTTTTCAGAAAGTTGGGAATAGCACTAACTCAGGATCCAGCTATACCACTCCTGGGCATATACCCAAAAGCTGCCCACCATTCAATAAGGACATTTGCTCAGCTATATTCATAGCAACTTTATTTGTATTAGCCAGAATCTGAAACAACCCAGATGTTCCTCAACAAAGGAATGGATACAGAAATTGTGTTATATCTACACAATGGAATACTACTCAGCTATTAAAAACAAGGAAATCATGAAATTTGCAGGCAAATAGATGGGACTAAAAAATCATATCCTGATTATAGTAATCCAGAAAAAGCAAGACACATATGGCACATACTCACTTATAAGTAGATATTAGCCATATAACACAGGATGGCCATTTGCAAACCTAAAGAAGCTAAACACTAAGGAGACCCAAGGGAAGGTGCTTAAATTTCATTCAGAATGACAAACAGGATAGACAACAAAAGTGGTGGAAGAGAGGAAACAGGATGGGAGCCTACTGTAAGGGGTATTCTGAAAGGCTCCACCCAACAGGGGATCTGAGCAGATGCTGAGACTCACAGCTAAACTTTGGGCAGAGCACAGGGGATCTTATAGAAGAAGAGGGGGATGGGGAGAGAGGGGACAGGAGTACCACAAGGAGACCAACAATGATAAAAATTCTGAGCCCAAGGGGTCCTGCAGAGACTGATTTACCAAGCATGGACCATGCATGGAGAGGACCTAGACCTCCTGCCCAGATGTAGCCTATTGACAGTTCAGTTTCCATGTGGGTTCATGAGTAATGGGAGCAGGGGCTGCCTCTATCATGAACTCGGTTGCCTGCTACTTGTTCATTTGCCCCTGGTAATGCAGCTTTACCAGACCGTAGAAGAAGAAAATGAAGGCTGTTTTGATGAGACTTGACAAGTTATGGGAAGATTGCAATGGCGGAGAACTCCTCCTTTCAGTGGACTAGGGGAAGGGGATAGGGGAGAAGAGGGAGGATGGGACTGGGAAATTTCTTGTACTTATATCAATTATTTGAATAAGAGAGATTAATTTAATCTTACAATTTATATGATATCAGGTTTAGATCATTGTTATCTTCCTAATCAATCTGTAAAGTGAGTACAGACTTTAATAAAGCACTAATGCCCATTGTGACTCCTGGTCTTGTTGGGGGTTGTTCTAAGGCTGACCTCCTATCCTCATTTTGAAAAGCTGCCTAAATCATTATATCTGATTGGTTCATTAAACAGCTTATACCTTGCTAGGTAGAATGGGGTTATTGTGGCTAAGGTTCCTAGGCTTCAGAGAAAATGATAGGAAAAAGAAAGATGAAAAGAGGGAAAAGGAGGACACACTATGGGTTAACCTGGAGAGGAAGCCATGTGGGGCCTGGAGGAAGGTCTCCATAATGGCATGAAAAGGTCCAGATGAAGAATAAAAGCAAGTATTTATAAGATCGTGAGTGGAAGATAGGAGGATTAAGGAGCATATCATTGGATGGGGGCTGGAAGATGGACGGTGGATAGAGACAGCATAGGTAGGAAAATCTTCCCCTGCCCAAAGTAAATAAGGCAATTATAAATCTAACAGGTTTCTGCATCTTATTATTTGTGATAGTAGATTAAATAATACTGCTATGGTAATCTTACGGCTAATAACGGACATTTTATAGGCCAGCACTCCCTAATTTTTTTAAAAAAAATTTACTCCAACAGGGTCTCCTAATATAATTATTCTCAAAAGCAATTTTTTTTTACTTTTATACAAATGTATGAAAAAAAATCTGTGTCAGTAATTTCATTTAAATTATTAAGAAAGTCAAGGAGATGTTAACAGTGATGCAAAGAGTATTTAATAGATTAAGTTATTTGGAAAGATGTATTAGTTTGAGGTCCAAAACTTGCATTATTAGAAAAGTCCTCAATGTCCAACAAGGACATGAACCACAGTCCTTGTTGTTATTAGTCTCAGTACATGAAAAATACTTCCATCTCCAGTGACCAATAATTACAAGTTAACCTCTGTCACTATAGAGTTATAAAACAGACAATAACACATCAATTTCAACACTGTACTGTCAGAACAACCAGTATTACCTCTTGCCATTTTATCAGTTTAGAATAATTTTTCTAACAGTAACAGTCACCTCTACTATAAATCTTATGTCAAGAGCTCTCGTAATAATATTTAGGAGCAAAAGCACTTTATCATTATGGAAACATGAAGTTAAAATTCCACTCTGTCTGATTTATTTAGAGATAAATTACATTGAGAAAAATGTATATTCAACCCTAATAACGTGAAAAATGCAATAAAGATCACACAGAAGAAATGAAGACCCAGAAGTAGTTCTTTGAAAATAACTTTTAGATCCCTGTGGCTGTTAAAAGCCTTGAAGGAGGTCAAGGTATAGGCGGAAACAGACATTGGAACTTACGGAGCAAAGCGATAAGTGACAAAACTGTTCTGAGAGTGTCCTAATGCCGAAAATAGATGTAGTGGGGCCCGTGAACCCAGTCATCATACCTAACAGAAATGGTCATGACGAATACTTACAAAGCAGTGCCTCCAAAATATACATGGACAATTAGATGTAACTCGAAGAATCCCTGAAAAAAAAAAAAAAAGAATTTGAAACACTGACTTGCAGAAGAGTGAAATTTGATTTGAAAGCTTTTTTTTTTTTTTTCATTTTTTCTTGAAGGCAATGGTATGAAAAAAACTATGTACCTTAGATTGTTTGGTATTGTACTGATTTTTTTTTTTTTAATCCTGACTAAAAACTAACTTATGAAGGAAAGACTTTATTTCAGCTTAAAAAGCAAGCAGTAGGAGGGGAAGGGTCACCGAGGCATCAGGAATAACCCAGTCCCCTCTGTTAGGAGTCCAACAAAAACACCAAGCTATATAACTATCATACACACACACACACACACACACACACACACACACACAAGGCTAAGTAAGACACACATAGTCTCTCCTTTTCAGTTTCGTCTCAATGAGCCCCTATGTGTCCAGGATTGTTGATTCTGTCAGTTTTCTTGTGGTGTGCCTGGCCCATCTGGCACCTACAATCCTTCCCGCCATCCTTCAGTAGGATTTCACGAAATATATCTAATGTTTGACTGAGGCTCTCTCTCTCTCTCTCTCTCTCTCTCTCTCTCTCTCTCTCTCTCTCTGTTTCCACCAGTTGCTAGATGAAGACTCTTCGATGACAATTAGGCTAGTTACCAATCTATGAGTATAGCAAAATATCATCAGACATCATTTCATTGACTTGGTTTTAGCAGTCATGTTTTGTTCTATCCTCGGCCTCTGGTTTCTGGTCCTCGGGGCAATGCCAAGGGTGGCTTTTCCTCTGATGGAATGGGTCTCAAGCTTGACCATTCATTGCTTAGCCACTCCCACAATTTCGATGTCACCTTTACCTGACATCATGCTGTCAGGATAAATCATAGGTGGAAGGTTTTGTGACTAGTTTAGTGCCCCAAGGCCTCCACTGGAAGTCTTGCCTTGTTGTAGGACATGGCCGGTTCAGGCTCTGTAGCCCCCATTATTTAACTACCATGCCTGGTCAGCCACACACAAAGAGAAGCTTTAATTTTTACATAACTATAGAATACATAATTCAGTTAGGTCATTTGTTTTGTTTAAGAATAATGAATGTTTATCTTGCATGTCATTCACAGAAGTATCCTGCCTGATATTAGAGAGACTAAGTTAAGTATCTTATCTGTAACAAGATGATTGAAAGAACACACGGCCAGGATGAATCCCCTAGCACAGGGCTCTTACTGGAAGCCTCCCTGAGAGTTCACTTGCCTCTATCACTTGTGGTAGGTACAATCTTAGTGGTGTTTAGGAGGTGGGAAGGCAACTGGATATTTTAAATCATGGAGGTTAAAATTAAAAAAATAAATAAATAAAGTTTGTTGTTGTTGTTGTTTATTGCTGTGAAGAAAAACCATGCCCACAGTAACTCTTACAAAAAATAATAATAATAATAATAATTGCGTGCAGCTTACTGTTTTCGAGATTTAACCCATTATCATGGTGGGAAACATAGCAGTGTACAGGCAGACATGGTGCTAGAGAAGGAGCTCAGAATCCTACACCTTGTTCCACAGGCTGTGGAAGGAGACTGCACCACACTGGGCTCATCTTTAGCATAGGAGACCTCAAAGACCACCCCCACAGTGTCCCACTTCCTAGAACAAGGAGACACCTACTCCAACAAGATGGTATTTCCTAATAGTGACCTTCCCTACAGACCAAGTGTTCAGACACATCAGTCAATGGGGGCCAGACCTATTCAAACCATCGCAGAAGGTATATCTAATTACTAGACTGCTTAATGGTTATAAAGCTATACAGCTTTCTGGAGGACTGGAGTTAGCTCATTTTCTGTGTAAGTACCTCTGTCGGGTGGATTGCAGCCACTTGTAACTCCAGTTTCTGGAAATCCAATACTATATACTGGCCTCTGTAGGCACCTGTATTCATCTGAACACAGACACAGACACACACACAATTTTTAACACAAACTACATTTTTACCAAGATTATTTAGTTTCGTAATTAATAAACACAATACCACAATAAGCAATAAAAGAGTAGTAGTCATCTCAGGTTTGAGTCCATATATTTACTATTGTTCTTAATATTATCAAAGGTGTTTGTGTATCACAATGTATTTGTATAATCAGAAGATATTTTTGTGCATTTGGTTCATGCCTTCTCCCTTTATGTGGTTCCCTGGGATCTAATTCTGACTATAGAGTTTACACAGCAAATACTTAACCCTCTGAGTATATCAATGGACTCTACATTTCTGTCTTAAAATCATAGAAAATTACATCATTTGACAACAGTGGTTTTGTACGGTGTGTTTATGTGTGTGTGTGTTTGTGTATGATTGATTTATTCAATATATATATTAAATATATACATTAAATCATTTGATGTATTTTTCAGAATTACCTTTTATAAAAACAATTGTTTAGAATTTGAAAGCCTCTCCAGAATTCAAAATTTGTTTTCTAGTATAGTTTTATGATCAGTGTGAGGTGTTTTCAGAATTAAAATGAGTATTTGTTAATAGAGTGTATACTGTTCAAAATAAATTCACTGATTACTCTTCCGTAAGTATGGTCTTACCTAAGCAGTGCATTACAAGATAGCACCACTTCTATCTCTATTCTTTTTCAAAGTTGCAACTAACACATGAACATAAAATAATGTCTCACTTGTCACTAATTCATAGACTTTTGATATGTATCCTTGACTTCATGGTCAATAAAAATTATACATTAACTAAAAGCCTCTCACAAATCACATGGAAAACTACTCTTCCAGAGCTTTCTAAAATAAACACATAAATAAAAAGATACATATGAAAATAATAAAAGAAGATGAGCTATCCAACAACAGGGTGAAGCATCTCAACTTGAGACTATATGCTACCATATAGCCCATGGTAGCTCAGTATCCAAGTAGGGTACCTTAGTAAGGGGAACAGGAACTATTTCTGAAATGAACTCAATGACTGGCTCCTTTACCTCCCTCCCTCCCCAAGGGAGGAACAGCCTTGCTAGGACACATTGCAGCCAGTCCTGAAGATATCTGATAAGCTAGAGTCAGATGGAAGGGGAAGAGGACCTCCCCTAGCAGTGGTCTTGGAAAGGAGCAGGGAGGAGGTAAGGGAGGAAGGGTGGAATTGGGAGGGAATGAAGGAGGGGACTATGGCTGGGATACAAAATAAATAACCTGTGATTAATATAAATAAATAAAAATTATTTAAAAACATCAAGAAAATGGTATGATTTATATAACCTTGAGTTGCAAGACAGTGAGGTCAGATAGACCCACAAACATAACAGCCTATTGCTGATACCCTTGATCTTTTTGCCCAGAACTTGACACTAAGACAGTATGTCTGAAGAAAGCACTTTGTAGAGTCACAAAATATGAAGAGATCAAGCTGATACTCAATAGAAAGATTGATTACTGTTGACTAACCATCATCATACTGGAAGGTGCTATGCAGGCTATTAGATTTAAAAGAAAAAAAAAGGTGATTATCAATCTCACCCAAATGAAATCCCATTAAACAACATTAATGGCTGTCCTGACAAGATATGCTTCCTAGTACAATAGTGTCATGAATATTAAGAGCATGACCCTTGGTACACAGGCACACTCCAGCAGATGTCTGTACAACCAAGAATAGTTGGGGAACACAGAAACTAGTTTCTTAGGTTTTGGTCCTTGTTACTTTGTTTTTGTTTGTGGGGTTTTTATTTGTTTGTTTGTTTTATCTTAGAGAAGACACAAAGAAGAGTAGGTAGACAGGTATGGGTAGATATAGAGTTAAGATGAGGGGTGAGTATAGTATAATATAAGGCTCCTATAAAATTTCTGATATGCTAGCATGGACTCTGTTTAACTGTGAAGACAGATGTTGGATCACAACTCGAGAAATGTGGATGTTTTGATGTCATGAGTAGATTCTGCAGGGGTTGAGTGTCCTCAATGTTTGAGATTGATTTTGCAAACAAAGTAAATGTTTCTGCCTGGTTTTAACTCAGGGAAATGATGTTGCGGAGGTGGTAACAGACATCAGTGGATGGCAGCTGCTGCTGTCGTGGTTCTCTATCAGCTGTCGGGATCTGGAACACACAGTGATGACCACTACAGTGAGCCCAGCGCGACTACGATATGGGGCTCCTCGGGTTCTAACACTCCTGTGTCCTTCTCAGTGGTTGAATCTCTATCTCTGGCTTCTCCCCACAACCTTCTTTACTTCTTCGAATAAATCATCCACCATCTTCACCCTTGTAGGCTGTGCTATTCCACATGGTCTCCCGTGTCTGGGGACTCTCAAGGACTGGTAAATGATTACTGCCCTACACTGTTGTCACTTAATCTGCTGTTTCTGCATTAGTTGTTTCTACCTTTGTGTGGTTTTCTCTGTGCTTTCTTCTTGTCAGTGCAACTGTTGTACCAAGACTTCTTATGCATTTTCCACTTACAACCCCCTTTTACGACAGTTAATTCTTACATGCTTTAGTAATGTAATTATAGAAAATTAGTATATAAATCAAATATTCCTTTATAAACCCACCAGGAAATTTATCTTTGGTATACATATGGTTTATCATTTATTAAAGATGAAAGCAAATTCGCATACTAAAGAAACAGACGTATTTATTGAATGAATTTGATATTGGCTGAATATGAGATACTGTGGAAACCAGTTTTTCAGTGTTTTTTTTTTTCTTTCTGAGTTTATTGATATTTTGAATTTAAAATTTAAAAGTCAAACATTTAGGCATAACATACCCCAAACATACATTTCTTGGTACTTAGAGTAAATTAACACTTACTTACTCATGATTGCTAATCTGAAACTTTTTAAAGCTGTTTCCTATATTAAAATGTGATTTTTTTTCCATATAGGAAATACAAAAACACTTAAACATCAACAATTCATAACATACAACAGTCTAGAATCTGAACCAAGAAATTTCAAGCGGCATTCATTGTCATTACAGGTGTGTGAAATGTCCATATTTTGTGCTCATAGCCAGAAGTGTGGTCAGGCTGCTTAGTGCAAAGTGGGTGAGCACCGCTGAAATACCTTGTGCTTAGCACGTGCTTCATTATTAATTAATTCCAGTCATTATGCATTCAGAAAGCTATCACTACTGCAAAATTTTGTGAACCTATCCATCATGATTCCATATGGATTGACTCACAAGGTTAAAAGCTGGGTAATGAATCAAAGAAAAAAAAAAAAAAGAAAGATGTTGGCAAGAAGAATACAACTGTAGTTCTTAATGTTACAATGCCCGGGTCAGACAAAGAAGGTGTCTTCAGGCTGGCTCAGTATATTTGTCACTCATGTTTACATATGCCCAAGCGAGCATTCACAACGAAACTCGGTAGCCCACAAAGAGAGAGAGAGAGAGAGAGAGAGAGAGAGAGAGAGAGAGAGAGAGAGAGAGAGAGAGATACAGAGTACAAGGAAGGATTGGAAAAAAAGAAGGGTTTCAAGAGGAAAGAATAGTAGATGAGAAAAGAAAATGTGTAAAAATCACCAAAATTTATTATGTATATGTATGAAACTGTAAAAGATTAAAACTGCAATAAAAAGATTGTCAATATTCCCTTGCCCTTCTGTTTAGATATACTGAATAGTCAGCTGAACAGTTTATATGAAAAAAAAAAGGTTTTTGCAAGTGCTCTTGAAATAGGTACAGCAGAAGTTCATAAAAATTGAGTATTTGTTTACATTAATGGAAAGCTTTTTCAAGGGCCAACTGAGAAATTTGCTGAGATTATGAACATTTGAGCAGAGACATCTTTGAAGAATAAAGACATTTTATATTACCTACCATATTAACCAAAACATGAAGCAAAACTTTAATTCCTACAAGAAGAAGGTGCTTAGAGATGCATTGCTGGCCAATGCTGATGTTTAATAATTTGCTAGGTTTTGTTCATGAACCAGAGGAGGTGTGCTCTATTAGAAAAGAGTTGGGGTGCAGTAGTCATACACAAAAAGCAGTTCACATTTACTTTGTAAAAATATAGCCAACAGTGGGAGTGGGCTGATTTAACTGAGGCTCCTTTTTAACCAGACAAAAATAAAATCACTTAATGCACTGCAAGTGTTGTTCTGAAGGCTATGATAATTCTATAAAGCACTCAACAGGTACCATATAAAATTACAAAACAAATGTTATATATTGTCATTGAATCACAGTGATTATACTGAATAGATATTTAATGAATGGTACATTAATGTATGTATTTATTTATGATTTTAAGATACTATAATCTCTAGCCAGTGCTATGTATTATCAAAACACATATGATATAAAAGCTCATGCTGCTTCTAAAATATTATAATCATATTATTTAGTATTTATGGGAAAACATCTATATTTTGTTCTAATTATTATAATTTCTCATTGTAAGTTTAAGAATTTAATCATAGAGAATTAAAAAAAGTTAGCAGTGACCCAAAGAAAATTAAATAAGCATTAAAATTAAATGCCTGCAATTTCCAGATTTCTCAGTTCCTTGTGGAGCTAGCATTTTATTATGTCTATTGTGACTTTTTAAAAAATTAGTTGCCATGACACCATAATCCTTCAAATGTTTTACATTTTTAACACCTCCTACCTTCTATCCAAAAATTAACCTCAGAAATGACTTTGCTGTCTTTTAATATTAACCATTCATATAATAATGATATTACATATTTTCTTTGGAAATACAGGCCTCCTGTTACAAGATAAATGTAATGACACTTTAGTAATATATTTATTTACATAAAAATGATATGTGTTATAACATGGGGAGGAAATGAGAGAAAAAGATGTAAATGAGATCAGGATAAAGTCTATCTTGTTTGCCCTTCTGAATGAGGTTTCAGACTCTTCCTTAGGGTGCTCCTTGTTTAACTTCTTTAGGACTGCAGACTTTAGCATGTTTATCCTATTATGTCTTATATCCACTTATAAGTGAATATATACCATGTGTGTCTTTCTGCCTCTGAGTTACCTCACTCAGTACCATTCACTTGCCTGCAAATTTAATGATTTCCTTGTTTTCAGTTGCTGAGTAGTATTCCATTGTGTAAATATACCACAAATTCTGCATACATTCTTCAGTTGAAGGACATTTGGGTTGTTTCCAGATTCTGGATATTACAAATAAAACTGCTATTAACATAGTTGAGAAAATGTCCCTGTTGTGTGGTTGAATATTTTTCAGATATATGTCTAGGACTGGTATAGCTGGATCTTGAGGTAGCTTTTCTGATAAAGCACCAGATTGATTTCCAAGTAGTACAAGTTTCCATTCCCACCAGCAATGGAGGAGGGTTCCCCTTTCTCTATGATTTCTCCATCATATGTCATCCCTTGAGTTCTCATTCTTAGCCATTCTGATGGGTGTGAGGTAGAATCACAGGCCTTTCCACAGCTGGCCTCTGAAAAACTCTATCCATCAGAGTATTGAAGAAGATGTTGAGACTCAGCCAAACTTTGGGCAGAGTGCAGGGAGCCTTTTGGAAGAAGGGAGAGACAGAAAGATCTCGAGATCCATGAGGAGACCAACAGAGCTAAAAAAGAACCTGGACCCAGGGGTACCTGCAGAGACCTATACTCCAACCAAGGACCAGACATGGATAGGACTTATACTCCCTGCTCAGATGAAGCCCATAGGCTTCCAAGTGGGTTCCTAGTAAATGGATCAGGGGCTGTATTTGACATGGCCTCAGTTGAGACTGGTTGATCACCTTCCCCTGGGTGGTGCAGCCCTGCCAGACCACAGAGGAAGACAATGGAGATAGCTCTGATGAGACCTGATAGGCTAGGGTCAGATAGAAGGAGAGTAAGTTCTCCCCTATCAGGAGACTAGGGGAGGGGCATAGCAGGAGAAGATGGAAGGTGGGTAGGACAGGGCAAAGATGAGTGAGGCTACAGCTGGGATACAAATTGAATAAAATCTAATAAATAATAATGAATTAATTAATTTTAAAAATATCAAGATAAAGTACGTAAAATTCTTTACAATTAAACACACAAAAATGTTAGATGTGGTAGAAATTTTAATTTTAATAATTCAAAATTATATTTCTAAAATTTGATATTGTGAAATGTTTTTTTACTTATTCTACAAAGCAACTAAAGTATTCTTTCTAATAATTAATCAAGTGTAAAATTATTTACATAGAGATCAAATATTAATCTCTAAATGATATTTAAATATTTTAATATCATAATTTGAGGAATATTTAATATTCCTTGATGAATAAACTATGATATACCTAATTTAAAGATTCTGTTTAATTCTTAGGGTTTCTTATTAAATGTGGATAATTTAAACTACAAACTCATAGGGTACCATGTGATAATTTGTTACTCATATAAGTTGTACAGCAATTGAATCAGGACAAATTACATTTTAACTTTAACAGTTTTAAAATTTTTGATTCAAACATTTCTTGTGTGTATTATGAAATTTAGTAGACTATTTTAACACATGTGTATAATCTGTGCTGATTCTATCAGTCATAAGACTTTAAGTTAATACTATCTTCAAGTTATTCATGAAATAGAAAATGCATGGAAAATATTTGCCCAATGATGACTGCATAAAGTATAGAAGCTATTATTTCTATGTAGCTGAGCTATGTAACCTCTCACTTTTACCCTTTCCTACACTTTTCATATATTTTAATATTATGCACATTTCTTATTGTTGTGACTGATAAAACTCAATTTTAGGAATGAAAAATTACTTTGGCTCCCATTTTCTGGAGGGGTCCCATGTATTCTATTAGGAAAGGCAAGGCTGTAGGATCATATTCAATTCTGTCACTTTTACTGTCAATAAAAGGAAATCATTGTTTTATGACTGTGTGCCCTGTTGTATACATGGCCCAGTTTTAAAATTCATTCACCCAGTGATAGATATTTAAGTATTTCCATTTCATAACTCTTATAAATAACCCTACAGAAAGGTAAAAGTGCCATGCTTTTCATATGTGATCATTACTTCCATTAGGATGACTGAATCACATGACAGGTATAATTTAGCTTCTTTTTAATGTTTAATTTTTTAAAAATCATTTCTGTACAATATGTTTTGATCCTATTATTTGCCCTAACCCAACTGCTCTCCAATCTTTTCCTATCCCCTGCCCATCCGGGTTCATATTCTTTCTCTCAAAACAACAAACAAAACCCCCAAATAAAAATAAATAGACAAACAATGTTAATTAGTCAAACTCACCAAAATAACATACACACAAAACACACATGTGCAAAATCCCTTTTGTGCTAGTCAACTGGTACTGGTCCTAGGGCTTACCCTGGAATATAGTTGTTACACTTAGGACAATCCACGGTGAACACTGATTTATCCTTCCCCAGCAGCTCTTAGATTAAATGCAAAGAGTTTCATGGTTAGAGTTGGGACTTTACATCCACTTACCCTTCTCAGTTATTGGAGATTGACTTTTTTGACATTGTTCATGTTGTTTAAGTAACCTCCATATTGATCTCCATAATGTCCGGTAACAATTTCCATTCCCACAAAACAAAATGTGAGAAGTCTCTTTCACTTCTTGCTCACAAGCAGTTTTTATGGTTTATTATATATATATATATATATATATATATATATATATATATGGGATTAGAAGATATTGTTGTGATAATGAGAATCAGATCCCAGGTGGTATATAAGGACTAACATTTTCATAAATTTCATGATTATTTGAATGTATTCTTTTGAGAACTTTCTATGACAGATGTGAGTCCTTAAATGTATGGCTTACTTTTCTTGTTATTAATTTTTATATAATCGGATATAATTTCTTATATATCTTTAGAAGAAAGAGCCAGATATTTGTGTGTGTTGAGAAAATTTTGTTACTAATTGCCTCAAAGATTTTTTTTTAATTTTATTTAGGTGAAGTGTATTATCCCTGATCTGAAATAATCAGTCTCACAAATTGTCTAATAATTGTGTGAAAAGAAAATTACCTGAAATTTTGCTAACTCAATTGTTTATTTTTGATAAGAAACTTAAAATTAATGGAACAAAACCCACTATCTCCTCTCCACGGAAGTTTCCAGGCATAAAATTTAGTTATTCCAAAATCTACAATTGGAAAATTATTGAAAAATGTATTTCAAGCCTTCCTACTAACTGGGTGTCTTTAAAAGTGTTCAGAAATTGTTGAAGTACCAGTCCTGTTGGTGAATTCCTCATATTGATTTTCTGCTATTGACCCATAGCAGATTAGATTAGCACTGTCATGAGTCAAAAAATTATCAATTTCCTCAGTGACCTTCACCGGGAAAGCAAACCTGCAACAAGTAAATTTAGGGGAAGAAGATAGAGGGAAGGAGTGTCAGACTGGAGGAAGTTGATGGAGGGGGCTTCAATCAGAATATATAATGAATAAATTGTGAAGAAAAAATAAAAATTAAAAAAAGAAAAGCAAATTTTAAAAAGGGTCAGACTTCTGCTTGACAAATGCTATGTGGTTAAAACACTCACATAGACTACATTTAAAAAAACTGAATTTCTTCTACTGGTAGTCTTGTAGAGTGACTTTCAATGGGAAAATTTTTTTCTGAGTAGTGGACATTTGACAATAATAAATAACCATACTCTAATATTGTTAGTGTGGAACCAGTGAGTAGGTAATGGTGACTGCCACCAAGCTTGGTGATGTGAGTTTGATTTCTGAGATATGTAAGATACAGGAGGGAACAAACTCCCAGGCTGTCTAATAGTTCAGTGAAGAAACAACTTCTCCAAGTTGTCCACCAGTCCAAACAAACCACACACACAGAGAAAGAGAGAGAGGAGACAGAGAGCCCACATTTTAAAAATTCATTTAAAAAAGTAGGTGTGGCTATGCTACTGATGTGGAGCAAGAAAAACTAATCTAATCATCTAATCATATTGCTATCTTAGAGGGAATATATACATTCCACAACAAATTATCTTGATCAAAAGATATTATTTATATCTTTAATGAATAAGTTAGAAAAGTTAACATCTTATTTTCATCTCATATGTAACAATAATTATGATTGTGTGTTGGAATTGATATATGGAATACTCTTAAATTAAATATATATGAACCCTCTGAGTCTTCTTAGTGGACTCAACTAAAGAGTGGCTTTATTATCTACCAATTCTGCCAGTTTTCCCCCCACCCCATCTTCTTGGACTTCGTACATTACAAATTTTTTAACTTAATTTTATTTATTTATTTACTTACATATTTATTTATTACAATGTATTCACTTTCTATCCCTGCTGCAGCCCCCTCCCATGTCTCCTACCAGTCCCACCTACCCTTCCTCTTCTCCCTCTATGCCCTTTCTTAGTCCCCTGATAGGAGAGGACCTCCTCCTCTTCTATCTGACCCTAGCCTATCAGGTCTCATCAAATCTGGCTGCATCATTTTCCTTTGTGGCCTGCCAAGGATGCACCTCCAGGGGGAGGTGATCAGTCACTGAGTTCATGTCAGAGACAGCCCTTGTACCCCTTACTAGAGAAACTATTTGGAAATTGAGCAGCCTATGGGCTTCCTCTGAACAGGAGGTTTAGGTCCTCCCTATGCAATGTCCTTGGTTGGTATACAGGTCTCTGCAGGAAACCTGGACCAGGCTTTTTGCCTCTGTTGTTCTTGTGGAGTTCTTGTCCCCTTCAGATCTTTCTGTCTCCATCTTCTTCCATAAGGATTCTAGCACTCTTGCCAAAGTTTGGCCGTCAGTATCACTATCTCCTTTGATACCCTGGTGGGTAGAGTCTTCTAGAGGTCTTCTGTGGAAGGCTCTTGTCCTGTTCCTTGTTTTCTCCTACTTCAGTTGTCTATTCTGTTTGCCCTTCTGAATAATGATTAAGTATCTTCCTAAAAGTCCATCTTGTTGTTTAGTTTCTTTAGTACTATAAATTTTAGTATGCGCATTAATATTATAATGGACCAACTCAAGTGGATATGACTTTTTGCAATTGATATTTTTCTTTTCCTTCATCTTTTGTTCATTAATTTATTTTTCTGTTAATGAGATTAGTTAGTAGTATTGATCTATATTCAAATTAATGATTCTTATTTCTATCTAATAATTGTGTCTTTTTTTGTAATTAATAAAATAAAATTTAATTTAAAAAAAAGAAAAAATTTGAGGAAATCCAGATAGATCAGCACCATTTGTTGAAATCATTGTCTTTTTTTCTGTGTTATGGTATTGATTACTTTGTCAAAAATCGGGTGTGCCTATAAGTGTGTGGATTTGTTGTTGGGTGTAGAATTCGATTCCGTAGACCCTCCAGCCTGTTTCTATGCTAGTATCATGCCACTTTTGTTACTGTTGCTTTATACTACAGCTTGTGATCAGGGTTGCAGATACCTCCAGAAGTTCTTTTATCGTATAGGATGGTTTGCATCATTCTCTCTTTTATTTTTCATATGAAGTTGAGAATTTTTCCTTCAAGGTCTGTAAAGAGTTGTGTTAGAATTTTTATGAGAATTGCAATGACTCTGTAGATTGCTTTTGGTAGATGGTCATTTTTACTATGCTAATCCTATGAATCCAAGAGTGTGGCGATCTTACCATTTTCTGATATCTTCTTCAGTTTCTTTCTGCATATTCTTGAAGGTTTTCATTTCATTTCATTTTCTTTTTTTTTTTCTTTTTTTTTTTCAATGCAGTTTATTCAGGAACCTTGAACAATCCTCGGACCCTGGGGAAAGCCAGCCCACAGCTTAAATAGCCTCTGGGTAGCCAACCCAGGCGTGCCACGGGGGTAATGCAGATAGGTCCACATACATGGAAGCAAGCCAGATCCTCAGCCTTAGCCAAATGTGGAATTGTTCGTGACAGAGAGCACTCACCATCGGGAAGGTGGAAGGTGGAAACCAGCTCCATCTTTAAGGCATAGCATTCCGCAGCTCTCTACAGTTCCCCCTTTTTGTTTTAGACGCATCAGGCAAGAGTAGAGGTCTGATCTCTGATATTAGAAATAAATTGGGACTTTGCTTTGCCTGTGGTATATATGCAAGATTAGAGTCTCACAACAGTGTGATGCAGCCATGATCATTCAGGCCTTTACAGCCATTGAAGCAGGACATTCTCCCCAAGCATGGTTGGATACCATAAAAAGCTAAAATGTTACGCTCAGGATGCGAGGCTAAGCACTGCACTCAGGGTCAGCAGCTTTGGACCCAGAGAAGAGCATGTCTGATTGCATGCGGGTTGATGCCCCAGGTCCCGCCTCTGAGAAAAAGGTATCAGACGGGTCTGATGCTCTTTGGGTGGATAATAATTGTGTCTTAATGAAACAATTTTAGTATAATTTAGTTTTAAATTTGCTTTTACTTATGTCTATGTATGTTTATGAGATAGAGTATTCTCATATGTATGTTAGAGACCAAAGAATTAAAAATTAGTTTTTTGAGGTATTGGTTCAAAGTTAAAGCACAAGCCTGAACAAAGGTCAGACAGGTGGAAACATGTCCATCGATATGTGGGGAGGAACCAGAATATTCTGTTCCTGCCCACTAGAGATATCGTTGCTAGGAAACCAACTCAGATCACCCCCTCCCCTAGGGAGTCCAAACAAGGGAAGTCAGATCATTAATTGTTTGAGGGCCTTCCTAGAGCCAATCAATTTAAAATGCAAAATTCCCCTTTGTGTTTCAACCAAAAGACGCTTGCCAGGCAGGGATTCCCCTACTCTGGGTGCACTGGGAAGGCCTGGATTCTTTAAATCAATGACCTAAACTGAGAAGGAGGCTCTCAGCTCTCAATTGCTTCAGCAGTGAGGTGGTGAGCCCAAGCTATAGCTTGTAATAAAAAGATACTCATGTAGTTTGCAACAGACTTGACTCCTGGTGGTCATTTGGGGTCTCGAGAATAGGACACAACATATGCAGTAGTGCCAATATGGGCTAGAAAAAAAGATGTCAAATGTCTTAGAGCTGAAGTTATAGAAGTATGTGGGTTCTAGAAACTTAACTCAGGTCCTCTGAGTAGAGTAACTCAGGAAGAATAACATGCATGCTTAAATTCTGGATTCTTTATTATGACTTCATTATAATTACTCTGACAAATTTATTCTTGTTTATAATGAAGTCCCTGGGCTATCTATTCTCAACGTTTTTGTCACCCAAACAGTGTTAGGTATGGGTTCCAAGTAAAGAAACAGAGTTCTCATTAAAACAGGGAAATAGAATAGATAGTTACAGAGAGATGGGGAAAGCAGTAATGGGAGTATTAAGTAGGAAGGAGGAGAGGCATGTGGGTTGTTGGAAGTACTATGGAGAGAAATAGCAAAAATTAAGGGGTAGTATGGAAAATTAATACAATAGAAACCTCATAAAATACATATAAATATGAAGGTTGTTGCTTGAACCCAGGTCCGGGAACCTTGGGGGTGAGGGTAAACTGGTGCAGAGTCAATGGCACAGACTCCAGGAGTCAGGAAGGTGGCAAAAGCAGACTAATTTATTTCAGGAAGAGGGTGCCCATTTATACACTCTGTCTAGGAACTCCATTGGTTCCCAGAAGGCTGTTGCCTTGGCTTTTCCTCAATGGCTCGTGTCTCATTGCCCAGTGTGGCATCATGGTCATCAGTTTCTGGGCATGCTTGGGCAGGTCTCAAGTCAGCACCATGTGGAAACCCAACCATGTATGTGGGGTGTTTAGCTGCAGGCTTTATTCATTCTCAACAGCAGTCCTTATTCCTCCTGCGGAAGGAGATAAATATGAGATCATTATATAATGGTTGAGACAGAGTTCCATCTGGCCTTCTCATATCAACAAATGAAGCTTTAAGTCCCAGGACTGAGTAACATCTAATTGAGTTGTTGGCTAAAGAGACACCACTTGAATCTCCAAACAAATCAGGCAACAAATTTTGGCAAGAGCCAAGACAGCAGGTTACTCTCCACAAACTGATTGCAAAGTTCCCATTGTTGTAAACAACAATGTTAGCTTACAGGCAGCCTGCTTCTGGGTTGCCTAGTAAACTGTGATGTCATCATGTGTGTGGCAGATGCAGCTCAGCTGTGCACATACAAGATGTAAAAAGAACAACCCACCACTTTGTCTTTCTCTTACCTAGCTCACTTACTCTGCTCTCTTGCTCTTTCCATTTAGCTTTCTTTCATGGGAGGCCTCCCACCATATCTTTCTTGTTCCTTTAACTTCCTATCTCTCCACCTCCATACAATAAACCTCTTTCATATAATATCTATTATGTGCATGGCACCATTTTAAAATAAGTATTAACTACAACCGCACAACTTGACATGGTTGTACAAGACACACACACACACAGAAAACAGACAACTTGAACATGAAGGAACCAAGCTTGAGTAAAGAGCCTTTACTCATACTTTTCAGCTTCCTAGTCACAGAAAGGGTCTTTGCACCCTCTATAAAAGAGAAATGGCAGCTCACTCTCCAAGTAAGTTCCCTAGTAAGGGGAACAGGGACTGTCTCTGACATGAAATCAGTGGCTGGCTCTTTGATCACTTCCCCTGGGGGTGCAGCCTTGGTAGGCTGCAGAGGAAGATAATGCAGCCAGTCATGGTGAGACCTGATAGGCTAGGGTCAGATGGAAGGGGAGGAGGACCTCCTCTATCAAGGGACTAGAAAAAGGACATAGAAGAGAACAGGCAGGGTGGGAGTGGAAGGAGATGAGGGAGGGGGCTGCAGCGGGGGTATAAAGTAGATAAATTAAAATAAATAAATTTATAATAAAATTAAGTTAAATAAATTGAAATGTAAACTCCTTTCCTTTCATCTACTTATTGCCTGTTGTTCCTGATACCTGCTCCCATATTGCCCTTTCAGTAAATATAATTTGTATATTTTTTTAGCATTTTCTTTGAGATGAGATTCTGTTACTTACTGCATATTTTTTTAATTGTCACTGTGAAATATCTCTATGTGTTGAGTCCAGATGCATGCTAAATTCCAGGTCACTTCTGTAAGTTTTAATTGGTTGATATTATTTCAGATTTCTTTATGTCTCACACTCGCATTCCCTAATATGATCCACCTATTTTATTGAATATATACATTGTTATTTATGTATTGAAGCATTTCTGATAGTACAGATTATACTAATTTAGGAGATCTTTGGAAGATGTTCAATTATTTATTCAGTAAGTAGGATTGGCTACTTTAGAGAAAAACGTTTTCACTGCACTGTAAAGCATTTGGTACTCATCAGAGACTGGGCTTGTTCATGTTCAGTTGAACAATTACTGTCTTTTATGAAGTATACATTGACCTTAGTTTTCCCTGATTTCTCTTTTGAAAACTGTTATGGTGTAAGATTCACACATAGTTAATACAATCCACTAACTGCCAGCTGATTTGCTTATTTTAACACAATGCGTAAGGACATAATTTACTCTACAATCTGACTCAATTAAAACTGTGCTCCTCTGCAAAGACAATTTCGAAATTGACCTTTGTGTATTTCCTTTTCACTGAAGAAAACACCTCTCTGATCTCTTATTTTTTTCTCTTTGTAAATTAACTGGATTGGAGCATAGCTTATGATTTTTTGGAACTATGGTTTTCCTCCATTTTTTTTTTTTGCCCAAAAATTTTCCATTGTTTTGATTTCATCATAAACTTTCAACTTCCTAACACCCTGCTTCAAGTAAATTAGCATTTTCATGACATTTTCTGAGCTGTTTTTATTTCTAGCTTCCTGTTAATACAAAATGTTCTAGACAAAGGCCATTAACTGAGGAGAGGGAAGATGCCCACTTTCTTAGAATGTCAATGCTGTTTTCTTACTTCCCTCAACTCCTCCCATGCCCCTCCCCAAGTCCACTGATAGGGGAGGTCTTCCTCCCCTTCCCTCTGACCCTAGCCTATCAGGTATCATCAGAACTGGCTGCGTTGTCTTTTTCTGTGGCTTGGTGAAGCTGCTCCCCCCTCAGGAGGAGATGATCAAAGAGCCAGCCAATGACTTCATGTCAGAGACAGTCCCTGTCCCCCTTACCCATTTGGACACTGAGCTGCCATGGGTTACAGCTGTGCAGGGGTTTTAGGTTATCTCCATGCATGGTCCTGGGGTGGAGGACCATGTGCCCAGATATTTTAGTTCTGTTGCTCTCCTTGTGGAGCTCCTGTCCTCTACATATCTTACTATCTCCTCCTTCTTTCATAAGACTCCCTGAACTCTGCCTATGCAATTTGCAGGCAAATGGGAATTAGAAAAGCCTGAGTGATGGTATATACTCACTTATAAGTGGTTATTAGACCTATAATATAAGATAAACATACCAGAATCTGTTCACCTAAAGAAGCTAAGCAAGAAGGAGGACCCTGGATAAGATGATCAATCTTCACTCAGAAAAGCAAACAATAAGGACATAGAAAGAGGGAGAAAACAAGGAGCAAGACAGGAGCCTACCACAAAAGGCCTCTGAAAGACTACCCAGCAGATGCTGAGACAAACATCTATCTTATTGAAATAACAAGGAAAGGGACAGGCTGCCAAGAGAAATTATGATGTTTGTTTGGACCCAAGCGATCAAGTTTCACTCCTCTAAAAATCCCATTTTCAATGGATATAATCAGCATCTTCCTGCTGTAGCAAAGAAGGAAGAAGTTCACATATATTTCTGCTAAAACAATTTCAACTTTGGCCTCAATAATTTTCAAATTTAAAAATGGCTCATTATTACACATTATTGAAAGTATAATATAAGAAAATGAGGAAAAAATAAAAATTAGATTAAAAGTTTAACTTTCTGGAGTTTGCTTGCTTGCTTTTGCTTTTTCAGCCATGATACCGCTCTTTTTCTTTCTTTTTTTTTTTTATGTTAACTGTCAGTACCCTAAAGGCATGACAAAAATTACCAAAGTTCTTACATTGTTGTATATTAGAGTTTCAATTTATATATTGTACATAATTGGTAAACATAGACACCTGAAGGCAGAAAAATATTTAACATGTTCCATGTCACTGTACAAAAAATAAAAAAATAGATCGTCCAACATGACCTTAACTACCACAAGTAAAATGTCCTTGTAAACCTAACTTCCATGTTTACATTATGCTAATGAAGTGATATATTCACCACAGGGAACTCATAAATGTAAAGAATTCTAGAAGTATCCGTTTTGATTTATTAATCCTATCTCTTAATTATTATTATTATCATTATTATTATTATCAATTTTAATTTATTCACTTTGTATCCCAGCTATAGCTTCCTCCCTCATCTCCTCCAGGTCTCACTCTTCCTCTCTTCTGTCTCTCATGCCCCTCCCCAAGTCCACTAATAGGGGAGGTCCTCCTTCCCTACTATCTGACCCTCGCTTATCAGGTCTCTTCAGAACTGTCTGAATGTTCTTGTTTTGTGGCCTAGTAAACCTACCTTGCCAAGGGGAGGTGGTCAAAAAGTAGGAAACCATGTTCATGCCAGTAACTTCCTCTGCTCCCCTTCCTAGGGAACGACCATGGAGACTGAGCTGTCCATGGGTTACAACTGACCTGGGGTATAGGTCCTCTCCATGCATGGTCCTTGGTTTATTAATAGATCTCTACAGGCCCCTCGGGTCCCAAATTACTAATACTTTTCAATGAAGCAATGCTTACTCCTTTTTTACTTTCTCTCTTGTACATACATTCACATACACACAGAAACACACAGAGATATACACACACACACACACACACAGAATCAGTTTATGGAATTGCTTCACAATTTTTAATGGAATGTTTTAAAATAGGAATGAATCACATAATGTTTACAAAAAACTAATGGCTACAAAAATGATTTTCTGTGTAGTCTTTAGTAATAAGAATTTTAAGTACTGTTCCTATTTCACTAGGAAATGTATGTATGTTTAATTTTCATTTTGAGCTTTTTAAACCTTGTTATGTTGTATTTATCAAGAAATTCATCAAGTTTTTAATTCTTTTTTTAATCCTCCTTTCAATATATTTTTATCTCTCAAACAATACAAATACAAAAGTAACAAAGAAATCAACAACAGATGAGCTCACAAAGCAGGCAAACAAAAAAAAAAGAGAGAGAAAGAAAGAAAAAAAAAGAAAACCAACAAACCAAAAATAAACAAGAAAAAATGCACAAAGAAAGAATACAGTACCTATTTTGTGTTGGTCAACTACTTATGGGTTTGGCGTGAAGTCTGCTTGATGTATGCAATGACATTCCATTTGAGAAAAGTGCTATTCTTTTCTTTCCCAGCAGGTACCACTGTCAAACTGTTTTTTTTTTTTTTTTTTTTTTTTTAGAGTTAGGATTTTTTTGTCTCTTTCTCAGTGCTGGGATTTTGTCCTGTCTGGGCCTATGCAGGTGTTCTTTGTGCATTTTTACAGTTCTCTGAGTTCATGTGTGCATCCATACTGTTGTATCTGGATGATACCTACTCCATAGGATCATCTGCATCCTCCAGCTTTTATAAACTTACTACTTCCTCTACTTCAAAGAGCCTTGAGGGAAAAGGTTTGATAAAATTTTCCTATTATTGGCTGAATTCTTCAAATCCCTTCAAACTCGGGATATTATTCAGTTATGGGTCTCTATGTTAATTCCCATCTTCTAAAAGGCGATTTTCTGGCGAGTGCTGATTGATGTTGCACTCTATGTATATATCAATCTATGTGTATATCAGCATTTCATAAGGAGCCATTGGATTTCAATGTTCCTTTAACTGAATACGAGCAGTGGGTTTTTCCCTAGACTCATGATCAATCCAGATTCAGATTCTTGGCCACATTAACAGCACTGTATCAGACATCTGTTCTATCTCATGGAACCATCTTTATTTTTTTAATTTCTCTTGTGATCATTTCATAACATTTTAAAGTACATATAATTATGATATAAACCCCAAATAAACCAGTAAAATTGGCATCCCTATTTAAATTGCTCAGAAAATACGGACTTCATGATTTTCAAGGAATACAGACCAGACCACAGTTGGGCAAACATTCTGACTGATTGGGTCCTACAGAGGGTTGTTGTTGTTGTTGATGTCAGTTCTTTAAAATGGGGGTCTCCAGGATACGACTGTCCCCTAATGTGCTTTAAGAACAAGCTAGCCTCAAACTCAGAGTTCCAACTGTCTCTTTCTTCCAAGTGCTAGGATTAAAAGAGTACAATGATTAAAAGAGTACAATGTTATGCCTAGCCCTAACTTTAGTTATCCTTAGTGTGAGCCCTGGAATTGTCTTTTAAATGTAAATTGAAGGTGGTTGCTTATACCGATAGCATTTTGGCTATGATTTTACTAGTATAACTTATAAGCAGGTTCCTTTTGTAAGGCATAAGTTTTAAATAAATGTAAAATTTATGATTATTTTTCTCCTTTGGTATCATTCAAAGTACCTCCTACAACCAAAAAAGCTAGTAAAAAAAAAAGTGAATATTCGTGTTGAGATCCAGCTTGATTTATCCATAGTCAAAGTAGAGTATTCAGCAATAGGGCTTAATATCAAAATGAAAGACTTGGCAATAGCCTGTGGATTATGGTTAAGTTTTTAAGAACCCTTTAGCCAATAACTGAGCAAGAGGGCACCCTTTCCTTAGTATTAACTTTTAATTGGTACTAAGAGGTGTCTATTTGAAGCATTGTTTACCTTAGTGTATAATGATTCATTAAAACCTTTCATATTTATATACTTTAAAAAACTTATACAGTTACAAACTTATATATGGCTTTTAAAAGGTTCATTTTGAAAATGTAATACAATTACTGCAATTGTTCTTCTGTTGAGGGACATCTAGCTTGTTTCCAGATTCTGGTTGTTATGAATAAAACTGCTATACGTAGTTGAGTAAATGCCCTTGTTTGGTTGAGAATCTTTCAGCTATATGTCCAGGAGTGGTATAACTGAATCTTGAGATAGCACTATTCCCAGGTTTCTGAAAACAATTGCCATATTGATTTTCAAAGTTTTTGAACAAGTTTATACCCCAACCAGCAATGGAGGAGGGTTCCACTTTCTCTAAATCCTCTCCAGCATGTGTTGTCACTTGAGATTTTCATCATAGCCATTCTGATGGATGTGAGATGGAATCTCAGAATCATTTTGATTTGCATTTCCCTGATGCCAAGGAAGTTGAACATGTCTTAGTGTTTATCCACCATTTTATATTCCTCTTTTGAGAAGTCTCCGTTGAGCCCTGTACCCATTTTTTAATTGAGTTGTTTGGTTTGTTGGTGTTTATTTTCTTGAGTTATTTATATATTCTTGATATTAACCCTCTTTCAGATGTAGGGTTGGTGAAGATCTTTTCCCAGTATGTAGGATATCATTTTGTTCTGTTGACAATGTCCTTTGCTTTACAGAAGATTTTCAGTTTCATGAGGTTCCATTCATTGTTGATCTTAGAGCCTAAGCTCTAAGCTGTTGGTGTTCTGTCCAGGAAGTTTTCTCCTGTGCCAATGTGTTCAAAGTGCTTCCCCACTTTTTCTTCTAATGGACTTAGTATGTCTGGTTTTATGTTGTGTTACACAATGAAACACTACACAGCTATTAAAAACAAGGAATTAATGAAATTTGCAGTAAAATGGATGGAGCTAGAAAAGATCATCCTAAGTGAGTTATCTCAGAAGCAGAAAGACACACATGGTATATATTCACTTATAAGTGGATATTAGCTATATAATATAGGATAAACATAATAAAATCTAAAGAGCCAAAGAAGCCAAACAAGGAGGACTCTAGGGAAGATGCTTATTTCTCATTCAGAAGGGAAAACAGGATAGACAGAAGAAACAGTAGAAGCAAAGGAATAGGATTGGAACGTACCACAGATGTCTTCTAAAAGACTATAATCGGGGAGGGGTGGAAGCAGATGCAGAGACTCACAGTCAAACTTTGGGCAGAGTGCAGGGAGTCTTGTGGAAGAAAGAAGGGATAAAAAGACCTGCAGGGGACAAGAGCTCCACAAGGAGACCAACAAAGTCAAAAATAGCAGGGTTCAGGGAGAATTGTACGTACTGATATATCAACCAAAGACCATACATAGAAAGGACTTCAATGCCCTACTCAGATGTAGCCCATAGACAGTCCAGTTTTTGTGTGGGAGACTGTAAGGGGAAAAGCAAGTGGAGAAGAGACAATCTCTGATATGAACTTGGTTGTCTGCTCCTTGATCACTTCTCCCTGATAAGGCAACCTAGCCAGTCCACAGAAGAGGATCCAGGCAGTCCTGATGGGACCTGATAGGATAGGGTCAGACAATAAAGTAGGAGTACTTCCCTTATCAGTGGACTAGGGAAGAAGAATAGGGGGAGAAGAGGGAAGGAGGGAGGGCCTGGCAGGAGTTGATGGAAGGAATTACAACTGGGAATCAAAGATAATAAATTGTAAATGATATTACTAAAAATAATTATTATAATAAAATAAAAACAAAAGTTCATTACTGTTAATTTTCTAGAATTCAATGAAAATGAAGGTACAGCTCACCCACATTTATGGGACAATGAAATCAGTGCTAAGAGGAAAGATCATAACACTAAATGCCTTCAGAAAGAAGTTTGAAACATCTCATAAAAACAACTTAAAGGCACACCTAAAATCCCTAGGGGGGAAAAATCAGACACACCCAAAAGGAGTAGATGATTGAGCATAATCAAACTCACAGATGAAAGCAATAAATAAGAAACAAAGAAAAAATTCAAAGAATCAATGAAACCAAGAGCTGAGTCTTTGAGAAAATTAACAAATTAGCCAAATTGACAAAAAGGCAAAGATAAATTATCCAAGTAAGCCAAACCAGAAATGAAAAAGAGGGAGATAATGACAGACACTGAGGAAATCCAAACAATCATTAGGTCTTACTGCAAGAGACTATATGACACAAAATTTGAAATTCTAAATAAAATGGACAATTTTCTTGATAGATCCCATTTACCAAAATTAAATTAAGATCAGGTAAGTAAAAAAAAAAAAAAAAGCTAAGGACCAGATGGTATGGTTTTAGTGCAGAATTCTACCAGTCTTCCTAAGAAGAGCTAACTCCAATACTCTTCAAATTACTCCACTAAATAGAAACAAAAGGAACATTTACCAAGATCATTCTATGAGGCCACAGTCACCTTGATACCTAAACCACACAAACAGCTAACAAAAAAGAGCTCTTCAGACCTATCTGTCTTGTAAACATTGATGTTAAAATGTTCAATAAAATATTCACAAACCAAACCCAAGAACACATAAAAGATATCATCCAACAAGACCAAGTAGGCTTCATTCTAGGCTTGCAGGGGTGGTTCAATATATGGACATCCATCAATGTAATCCACCATATAAACAAACTGAAGGAGAAAAAACACATGATCATCTCCTTAGATGTAAAAGCATTTGACAAAATTCAACAACCATTCATATTTACAGTTATGGAGAAATCAGGGATGCAAGGCACATACCTAAATATATTAAAGGCAAAATATAGTAAGCCTATAAGGTAACATCAAATTAAATGGTGAGAAACTTAAATCAATCCAACTGAAATCAGAGACAAAGCAAGGCTGCCCAATCTCTCCTTATAAAAGCAGTGCTAAGAATCATAGCCAAATTTTGTGCAAAGTGCAGGGAATTTAATAAAAGAGGGGGGAGATAGAAAGACCTGGAAGGGATCTGAGCTCCACAAGGAGACCAACAGAACAAAAAATCTGTACCCAGGGGTCTTTGCAGAGACTGATACTCCAACCAAGGACCATGCATGGAGATACCTAGAACCTCTGCTCAGATGCAGCACATTGCAGCTCAGTTTCCAAGTGGTCATCCTGTAAGGAGTGCACAAGGTGTCTCAGTGGCCAGGTCTTTGATCACCTCACTCTGGACGGTGCAGCCTTACCAGGCCACAGAGGAAAACAATGCGGCCATTCTTGATGAGACTTAATAGGTTAGGGACAGATAGAAAGGGGGAAGGACCTCCATTTTCAGTGGACTAGGGGAAGGGCATAGGGGGAGAAGAGGAATGGAGAGTGGGACTGTGAGGTGATAAGTGAGGGGGTTACAGCGAGGATACGAAGTGAACACATTGTAATAAATAAAAAAATAAAAAATAAACCATTTAACACACATAGGGGTATCTTTTAACAAGAAACAAAAATAGAAAATAACAAATTTTCAGAAGTAGAGAACGTGGAACCTATTTGCATTGCTTGTTGTGTGTAAAATTGTGCAGCACAATGGAGAATAATAAGGTGTATTTTAAAATAATGGACATAGAATTATAATGTGATCCCACAAGCCCATTTATGAGCATACAGTAAAAAAAATTGAAAAGAAAGAACTTCAAATGACATTTTTTCAAACACTATACAAAAGACAGAAGCCACTCAGATGTTTATCTGAGGATGTTAGACTAAAAAAAAAAAAAAGTGTGATATGTGTACACACAGAATATAATCATCTTTAAAAAGAAAAATAGTATCAGTATCAGAAAAGACCCCTGTGCCCAGATATTTTGGTTCTGTTGCTCTCCTTGTGGAGCTCCTGTCCTCTCCAGGTCCCACTATCTCCTTCTTTCATAGGATTCCCTGCTCTCTGTCCAAAGTTTGGTTAAGAGACTCAGCATCTGCTTTGATACACTACTGGATAGAGTATTTCAGAGGCCCTCTGTGGTAGGCTCCAGCTCTGAATCCTGCTTTTCCCTTCTTCCAATATCCATCTCATTTGTCTTTCTGAATGAAGAGTGATCACCTTACCCAGGGAACTTCTCCATACTTAGCTTCCTTAAGTATACAGATTTTAGTATGATACTCCAACTAAGGACCATGCATGCATGGAGGTAACCTTAAATCCTTTCTCAGATGTAGCTAATGGCAACACAGTATCCAAGTGGGTTCCCTAGTAAGGGTAACAGGGACTGTCTCTGACATGAACTCAGTCATGGGCTCTTTGACTACCCCCACTTGAGGGGTGAGCACACAGAGAAGGAAACAGGAGGACAATGCAACCAGTCCTGATGAGACCTGATGGAAGGAGAGGAGGACCTCACCTATCAGTGGATTTAGAGAGGGGAATGTGTGGAGATGAAGGAGGGAAGGTAGAATTGGTAGGGAATGGGGGAGGGGTCTACAGCTGGGATACAAAGTGAATAAACTGTAATTAATATAAAAAATAGAAATTTATTAAAAAATGAAAAATAGTTCTAAAACATTCCAACATATAGATGAAACTTGTGACTTCACTGTGTTATGGAAAATGAAACAGACATAATAGGACAGCTCCATCTTTTGATCTCATATTTAGACTTATTTATGGTAACCAAATTCTTTTCATTATTATTATTCACTTTATATCCTTGTTGGAGCCCCATTTCTTTTTGCCTCTCAGTCCCACCCTTTCTTTTTTTCTTTTCCTCTCCTCTATTCCTTAGAAAAGGGCAGCTACCCCCATTCCCATTCATCCCAACTCATCAGGTTGCATTAGGACTGAGCATGTCCTCTTCCCCTGTGGCCTGACAAGGCTGTTCTGCAGGGGAAAATGACCAAATGGCTGGCAAGAGTGTCCTTGTCAGACGCAGTCCCTGCCTCCTATAGTTGAGGACCTACAGGAAGCTGCCCATGTGCTACATCTTTGTCTAAATCCAATCTACTCATATTCTTTGGTTTATTTCTTCAACCTCAGCAAGCCCCTCTGGGCCAGGGTTAGTTGACACTTTTGTTCTTCTTGTGGAGCTCCTGTTACCTCCTGGTCCTTTTCTCCTTCCTCCTGCTTTTCCAAAAGACTTCCTATACATTGCCCAGTGATTGGCTGTGTGTCTCAGCATCTCTTTTATTTTTATTTTTTATTTTTTTATCAGTTACATTTTATTAACTCTGTATCCCAGCCATGTCCCAGTCCCTCATTCCCTCCCAGTCCCTCCCTCCCTCATCTCCACCGTGCCCCTTTCCAAGTCCACTGATAGGGGAGACCTCCTCCCCATCCATCTGATCCTGTTTTATCAGGTATCTTCAGGACTGGCTGCAAAGCCTTCCTCTGTGGCCTAACAGGACTGCTCCTCCCTTCGGGAGTGGGGAGGCCAAAGAGCCAGTCATTGAGTTCCTGTTAGAAATAGTCCTTGTTCCCCTCACTTTGGGAAACCAATTGCTTACTGAGCTACCACAGGCTACATCTGAGTGGAGGTTCTAGGTTATATCCATACATGGTCCTTGGTTGAATGTCAGTCTCAGAAAAGACCCTGTGTCCAGATATATTTGGTCCTTGTGGAGCTCCTATCCTTTCCCCATCAGACTAACTCCCCTTCTTTCTTATGATTCCCTGTACTCTGCCAAAGGTTTGGTCATGAGTCTTTGCTTTGAAAACACTGCTGGTTAGAGTCTTTCAGATGCGCTCAGTAGACTCCTGTCATACATTCAATTCACATCCCATCTGTCTTTCTAAATGAGGATTGATCATCTTGCCCCATGTCCGCTCAATTGATTATCTTTTTTAGGTGTATAGATTTCATTATGTTTATCATATCTTATAGGTCTATATAAGTGAGTATATCCCATGTTTGTCTTTCTCCTTCTGGGATATTTCACTCAGAATGATCTTTTCTAGATCCCACCATTTGCCTGCAAATTTTATGATTTCCCTTGATACCTAAACCACACAAAGACCCAACAAAAAAAAAGAGAACTTCGGGCCTATCTCTCTTATGAACATTGACGCAAAAATACTCAATAAAATACTTGCAAACTGAATCCAAGAACACATCAAAGATATCATCCACCATGACCAAGTAGGCTTCATCCCAGGCATGCAAGGGTGGTTCAACATACGGAAATCCATCAATGTAATCCAATACATAAACAAACTGAAGGAGAAAGACCACATGATCATCTCCTTAGATGCCGAAAAAGCATTTGACAAAGTCCAACACCCATTCATGTTTAAAGTCTTGGAGAGATCAGGGATACAAGGCACATACCTAAAGATAGTAAAGGCAATATACAGCAAGCCTATAGCCAACATCAAACTCAATGGAGAGAAATTTAAATCAATCCCACTGAAATCAGGGACAAGACAAGGCTGCCCATTGTCCCCATATCTCTTCAACATAGTACTTGAAGTCCTAGCCAGAGCAATAAGACAACTAAAGGAGATCAAGGGGATACAAATCGGAAAGGAAGAGGTCTAAGTGTCACTATTTGCAGATGATATGATAGTATCATCAGCATCTCTTTTGAGACATTGCTTGGAAGAGCTTCTCAGAAGACAACTCTGATAGTTCCTGTCTACAAGCTTGGTAGAGTAACATTGTTCAATGTGTCAGGTGTTGGCACTCTCAGGTTGGCACAGTGTAGGTTTTTGGTTGGACCAGGCATTGGTTGGACATTCCCTCAGTCTCTTCTCTATTTGCTCTCTCTTTATCTCTGCACCTCTTATAGGCAGGGAAAATTTTGGGTAGAAGTTTTTGTGGGTGGTTTGGTGTTACCTTCCCTCTACTAGGAGACTAGTCTATTTAGTAGGTGTCCTCTTCAGTCTCTATGGCCTCT
This sequence comes from Meriones unguiculatus, assembly GCF_030254825.1. Lineage (NCBI taxonomy): Eukaryota > Metazoa > Chordata > Mammalia > Rodentia > Muridae > Meriones > Meriones unguiculatus. Next base: position 90,874,149 of record NC_083357.1, on the reverse strand, counting down.
GCTACTAAGAGTCTTTGCTTGAAACACCCTGATATTACCTCAGGAGTTTACCCTGACTTAGGTTTCCAGCTTGCATAGGAATGCCCACACCCTCCTTTTCACTTTTCTCTACAGGTCTTCTGTACCTGGCCCCTGTTCTCCCCAGGTCTGCTCTCCACCTCCTCACCCCAACCCCTGTCTCTTTACCCTGTTCCTCATTCTGATTGACATGCTAATGTTTTCCCTAAAAGGGCTGGCATGTCTCTAAAGAATATTATACTAGGTGAATACTGCTGGATAGTGTGGGCTATCATTTACTCTCCTATTGTCACTCAATTTTCAAGTTGATGTTCTACATTTTTATTCCAAAATTATCTTAATAGAAAATCACAAAGGACGATATGTTGAAGAATAATGATGTATTATTTCTTCAGATTCAGCATAATAGATCAGTTTTAAATGAAAGAGGACAGTTAATAGACTACATTTTGACACATTTTATTCAAAATTGAGTGCCTTCACATATCTGTATTCTTAATGGCATTTCTAAGGAATAAATGTCTCACTTGAAGGTCAAAATAAAAGATAAGAAAAACTTGGGCTCATTAACATCTCGATCATTTCTAGCACCAATTTAACTAAAGATCATGGAATATATTGGGTGGTATTCCTGAAAAATCTACTTGTAAAAACTCAGTTTGCATTTTTATCTCTCTTTATTACCTGAAAATTTAATTCACTGGGTGTTAAATATTTTACAAGGTAAAGGATGTTGAATACACAAATGAGCAAATGACATAAAATATGAAAAGCTGTATTTGTAAGACATATAGATGAGAGATGAGATAAAGATAGATAATAGACTGATAAAGACATTTAATATTTCATACCAAGAAGCAGGCTGAAACTCTTAGAAAAATTAAACTTGAATAGTTATCTCAAAGCATAGCATTTGGTAATACAGACTAATTACTCTGACTTAATTAACCAGAATAAATCAATTACAATGCGCTTTATTGAAATAAATATCTTAAGAGAAATCAACTACTCAATTCACATATCATGTAGGTAAATATTTCATATAGTAAAATAGTAAACATGTCTTTCTTGTTTGCAGTCTTAACGATTCTTTCTTTAGATGGGGCAGGCTTGCAATGTGACAGATATAGCAATAGAGGTACTTGTATGGGAGTTTACTTTGATTCCAGTTTGTGGAAACAATTCATTTTATTTTTTTCTATGGGATTTGAATTTTCTGGCACTTTTGTTTTTTTGAAGAGAGGTATTATGAAGAGAGGTGTTATTATGAGTAATCTGCAAAAGACAAGAAACATAGAGAACACCAAACAGTTTTATGTTTTCAAAACTGACTCACTGCCTTGGAAACTCAGAACAAGGAGATGACTGCACAGTGTGTTCAGATAACCAGGGCAATGTTTCCCTTCACGTTGAGTCATTGTTTTATGTGCAATTGTACATCTTCTACCTTCTGTGCTTGCTCATATATTCTGAAAAGCATAGCATAGTCATCATGAATCATGGCAATGCATGTAAAAAATCAATCTTTATTTTAAAATGTATTTATATATGTAATATTCATTCGTGGAATTCACAAAGGCTAGAACAGTTGATGCATACATCCTGTAAACAGAAAGCAAGGGCAGCCAGTTCCTCTAACAATTTGTTCTGCACACTTGTGAGAAGAATAAGTCCTCCTTTGGCATGTTCTGTTTCTTAAAAACCTAATTCTTTTTATTGTATTATATTTAAGAATCATTTTAACAAACCTGTGCATCAGTTTGTCTAGGAACAAAAGAAATTTCTAATGTTGGCTGACACCCAGAAAAGAAAATTTTGAGAATTAGAGCTGTTATAAACAAATATCAAATTGAAATTTGCTTGGAAGTTTGACACAAAATTTATGTCTCTCTTTCTCCAGGACTATAGGTCACTGTTTCTTATTCTCATACTATAAAGAATGCATAAAAATGCATAACCACAACAAGAGTCCTTAGACTGAATAGAAACATGGCTCTTGTTTCTTCATTTGCTTGCTTTTGAGATCTAAGATAGCTGAAATTCTCTATATAGCCACAGATGACCTTAAAATGCTAATTTTCCTCTCTCCAGCCTCTGAGTTACAGGGACTACGGGTGTTCATTACCATACTTGGTTTTATGAGTGTTGAAAACTGAATTTAGGGCTTCAGGCAAAGTAGGCCAAATTCTAGTGTAAGCCTGGTTGTTCTATTCTCATTTTTGACAAAACAGGTAGTGAATCCTTGATTTGTCTATTTCTAAAGTTTTTGTCTTTATGCTAGCTTGTTGTGCCATCATATCTTTTTTTAACATTTCAAATAAATTTTATTTCATTTTCAATTTCTAATATGATTTTAATTACATTCGAAGTAACCAGAGTAGACAAACTAGGGATAGAAAAAATAAGTCAAGAGCATTTTCTTTTCTTTTTATTAGGAGAAAATCACCTTAATGTATCATTGTAAATGTTTTAGGAAACAGATTATAATAACTGATATTTATCATTTTAAATTGAACTTTGTAACATTAATGTCATGTAAACACTGCTCTAATATGTCTGTGAAACACACATAGGAAATATGTCAGTATTGAAAGAGTCAGGTATATAAACTTCTCTAAAGCTCACTTTTAATTTTGAAAACTTCAGGGCACAGAGCTTGTCCAATTTAAAATTAATTTGGTATAAAGAATCAAAGAACTGTTCCATTTTATAATTTCTGATGTTAGTTTGAGTCCAGAAAAAGTACATGTTGATTTTTTTCGAAGTATTATAAAATAAGATGATAAAATCTCATTTAATTTTACTATGATGACATAATTTTACTGAGATGTATACAAAATAAGAAATGATTCAGTACTGGTTGTAATATTTTCAACAAAATTTTGTCACCTCAGCTTATTATATAGTTAAGTTTTTGAAACTGATAATGATATATGAAATAATGAATACCCAGTTGTGCTTAATTTATATTTACTTGAAAAAGTATGGGTATCATGACTCAAAATGAAATACTGACTATAAAGTATTTTACTTTAGATGCACTAGACAATGAGTGTTTTTAGGTTTTTCTTTTTTTTTTTTTCATGTCAATCTAGTATTTACTGTCTCGTGGAGAAAAATAGTTCTATTATGTGAGCACCTGAAAAGACTTCAAATCTAGATGAATGATGCTATCACTCAGATAGATAATCTACTTTTCTGTACTGACAATCTACCTTAATGTTTCAGTACTGCTGTTTACAGAAGGTCATAGAAGATATACAGGTCCATCTATACTTACTGAAATTACAATTAAATTAAAAATGTTACCTACATATAGTTAATAATGAGTAAATTGTACACATAAAGACAACTATCCATTTTTGGACAACTGATAAATGGTAATACATTTATGAACTATAAGAAATAGTGTTTTCTTTGCTTTCCTCTACCCAAATCAAGACAGTATTTGATGGAAATGTTTTGAATTTAATTATTATTTTTTTTAGAAAAGTGAGAAAGGCAGTGCTTGATGTTCATTGATGGTGTCAAATGATTGACACACAAAAAAGGATCCCTGAGGCGATATATTAATACTTTCAGATGGTAATCCAAGACTGCTTTCTGCTTAAATGCTATCATCACAAGTAAAATGGCTATAACAAGCTCATTCATAGCATAGTTAATTGGATAGAGCAGATTAATCTACTGATGGGTAGATTAAAAAACACAATGTTTTATATTAAAACCGCAGAGTATCAGGCCCAGGCCTTTGGAGTTTTAGTAAGTTTCAGAACTGTAACAGATAATTATCCCAATGTATTACAATTGCTTGTTTAGAATTCTCATTTGTTTAAGTCATGGATAAAGGAGCAAAGTAAACTTTAAAGGTCATTCCAGGAAACAAACAAAAAAAACAAAACATACAATAAGATTTGAAATGTTCCTTGTTTTTTGGTTTTCTCTTTTTAAAATTAATAAATTTATTTTTTCACTTCACATCCTGGTTGTAGCCCCATCCCTCCTCTCCCCCGATTCCCATCTCCCCTGTCTTCCCATAGCCTATTCCTCAGAAAAGGGGAGCTCAATTTCCCATCCACCCCAGCTCATCAAGGTGCATCCTGTCTGAACTTGTCCTTTTCCCCTGTGGCTTGGTAAGACAATCCCACCAGGGAAAAGTGATCAAAAAGCTCGCAAGTGAGTCCTTGTCTGATGCAGTCCCGATTTCCCTTATTATTTCCATTCACATACATTTAAAAAGAATCTGGAAGTTCTTAACATCAATATTAAAAATTACTCCTTCTCCTAAGCAATACAATAGCTATTAAGTCCAAAGATGAAATATTTGGGGGAGAATGAGGTCCTGAAGATAAAAAAAAACTAATGGTTATTGAAATAAAATAGACCAAAATCATGAAAAAAGATAGATTATTACAGAAAAAGTTAAAAGCAAGAAAGAAATTTTCAGTTAAACCAAAATATTTCAAAATACAAAATTAAAATTTGAATGTTAAGTTATCTATTTGTAATTTTTAAAGATGGACAAAACAATGCAGAGTTCAACCAATTAGTACATAATCTTGAGATTAAGAGAAAGGTTGAAGTCTGAGGTCTATAATTTTTTTTTATTTCTATTTAGTTATGACAGAATCGAAATTTAAACTGAGCTATAATTTATTATGATACTAGAAAGGTGTAAGTAGAACTAACAACTAAACGTTAATAAATTCATAAATGAAAATCATATTGTATCAAGAATATGAAATCCATGTAGTTAAGTGTCTGCATTCAAAATATATAAACATAGCATAATAAAACTGAATTAATTATTAATGTAATTCATATAAACATATATATGTTCAAGTATAGAAAGGCTACAAATAATGGTTATGAAATAAATAAGGATAATATAACTACAACTAATCCCTGATAACGATAAAATAAATTAAAAAAATTGTAAGTGCATCACATGAGATTTCAACTATTTTAAAAATTTTCAATGATTATATCAGTATGAAGAACAAAGAATTAAAAAAGATAAATTCAATATAAACATTATGTGATGTTCATAATAAATAAGATTTATGAAATAATTATAAATATAAATCTTAATTGTCTTTACTTAAGTGACTACTTCATATGATAATTTTATTCTATATGTCTTTAAAATACAGATTACACTTAAGACAATTAAGTTTTTGTGTGTTTAAAATCTGTGTAGCTTGGTTTACCAAATTTTTTCTATGATTTTTTTTCTCTGATTTTCTGTTATGTACTTCCTATTTTTTATTTTTTGTTTTTATACTGGATATACTGAATGGTTAGTATCTGAAAAAATTATTATGTCCAATGATCTTACATATTTGTGCATATTAATCATATATATATATAACAGTCATCTCACCCTGTATCTTGATTACAGATACAATATAATCATTTGCATATTAAATATTTTTTATTATTTCTCAGTAAAATCCAGACTTAATTTATTCATGCATATTTTCCAAGCACAAAGAAAGAAAAGTACCTTCTACTAATTTTACCTTCAAGAAAACTGGAAATAGAACACTGTGGAGCTTTTGTCTATTATATTGACTAAAGCACAAAATATCAAACTGAGAGCATAAACATCTTTTTTTTGGCTGCAACTTTTTAGGCTCAATAGTAAAGCTAGATTGATGACTGTTTATAATAGCAATAATCCCTTCAAAAATCAGTCATTAGCACATTTAACAACTAATTTGTTCAAGTGTTAACTGCCCTTGGCTTTGCCTCAAGCTGTTAGCAAACTGGTCGTTAACTGCTGGTTACAATTGATTTCTTGGGGCCCTATTTAACAGAAATTTGATTTCAATTCAACACCCACAGAGGCTAATTTTGATTCTGTAAATAAGTAAGTCTCTTTCTTTAAGATTAGCCTTGGTACAGTGCTTTTAAAACATATTTTGAAAATCAGTGTACAAATGAAATCTATCTGATTCATAAAAGTAACTAGGGTATTAATTGACTTTTCAACCTAGGCACCAAGACTCTCATCCACTAGAAAAAAAAAACCTTTAACTAAATAACTATAGTTAAAGGTATTTATAAGCTATGTGTTTATAATAACATTAGACTGAAAAGAATGGATGATAGTAAAAAGTGGATGATATTATGGAGTCATTTAATTGGAAAATGAATGTCAAATAATACATAAGTATGAAAAAATGTCTTTTCTCACTAAAAATAAATACAACAATCACCAACATATAACCAAATTCCAAATAAAACTCAACATCTATCTCATGAAAATGATTACTTAATCTAAGATTTTATTTTATTTTTTCGTCTATTGGCTTTTCTTGTCCAATGTCAATGTAATCATTTGGTTTTATCATATTTTATTTCTGTATATTTTTTATTTTTTTTACAATATGTTCGTTTTATATCCTGATTGTACCCCCTCCATCATTCCCTCCTGGTCACATCCTTACCCCCTCATCCTCACTATCTCGTTCTCATAGTCCATTGAAAGGGGTAGTTCTCCTTTTCTGCCATCTGCCAATAGCTTATCAAGTCTCAACAGGACTGCCTGGATCCTCTTCCTCTGTGGCCTGACAAGGCCACATTGCCAGGGGGAAGCAATTAAACAGAAGACACCTGAATAAAAACTAGCCACTAGGGTAGTTGAACTGTTACTTACATATGACAATATATAACTACATATTGTCATATATTTTACATATGTTATAAACATATATAACACATATAATGTACATATATGTTATATAGCATATATATGACATATACATATGTATATGTATATATACATATATATACATACATATGTACATACATATATACATATATACGTTTATACATATGTATTATATATAATACTTAATTATATAATATATGTTATGTGTATAACATATATTTAAGAGTTAGGAATATTTAAGATTTAAGAGTTAGGAAAGACTGGCCTCAAATTTGTAATCTTCCTTCCTTTTCCTTCTTCAGCAAATCTGACATCAGAACAGGAGTTACACAGAGCTCAGAGCTCAGAGGGAAATTAGGTTTCTCCAATAGGGTAACAAGGATAACACTGGGCGAATCAACCATGTTAGGACAGGCCTCATATTGAAGAATAGTTGACCAACATTTAATTGAATGCCAAGGGTTTTTTTTTGACTTTTCAACCTAGGCACCAAGGCTCTCATCCACTAGATGAGAGTACAATTCTCCTATTGTACTTATTTCAATACATTTTATATATTGTTGCATGTATGTTTTAATCTGGGAATCTTTAAAACATCTAATATTTTGATAGATTTTTATTTTTGCCTTTTTGCTGTTTATGATTTTATTTGGTTACAGTTTGATGTTTTCTGGTTTCCGTTTATATTTATTTTTTTAAAGGTTCTTTGAGAGATGTTGTTATTGTATTGGGTTTTTGTTCGATTTAGAAAAAACTTAGAAGTTGGTTTGGTAGCAGAGATTCTGGAGTGACTTTGGAGAGAGAAAGAAATGGTCAAAATATATTTGAATTTAAAAATTGTTTTAAAATGAATTAGAATATAATACTAATTATAATTAAATTAATTAAAATGTAATACTAATAATAAATGGACAAGTAATAAAGCACTTGAAAGAAATATAGGTTCATGAGGTCCCATTTATTGATTGTTGCTCTTAGAGCCTGTGCTGTTGGTGTTCTGTTCAGGAAGTTGTCTCCTGTGCCAATGAGTTCTAGGCTGTTCCCCACTTTTTTTTCCAATTGATTTAGGGTATCTGGTTTTATGTTGAGGTCCTTGATCCACGTTGACTTTAGTTTTGTGCAGGGTGATAAATATGGATCTATTTTCATTTTTCTGCATGTAGACATCCAGTTGGTCCAGCACCATTTGTTGAAGATGCTGTCTTTTTTCCATTGAATGGAATTGGCTTCTTTGTCGAATATCGAGTATTCATAGGTGTGTGGATTTATTTCTGGGTCTTCTATGCGGTTCCATTGATCATGAAACTGAAAAGTTTCTGTAAAGCAAAGGATACTGTCATCAAAACAAAACGACTGCCTACAGATTGGAAAAGAATCTTCACTAACCCTTTATCTGACAGAGGACTAATATCCAGTATATACAAAGAACTAAAGAAGCTGAAAAGCAGCAATCCAAGTAATCCAATTAAAAAATGGGGAACAGAGCTAAACAGAGAATTCTCGACAGAGGAATATCGAATGGCAGAAAAACACTTAAAGAAATGCTCATCCTCATTAGCCATCAGGGAAATGCAAATCAAAACGACCCTGAGATATCACCTTACACCCATCAGAATGGCCAAGATGAAAAACTCAAGCGATAACACATGCTGGAGAGGTTGTGGAGAAAGGGGAACCCTGCTCCACTGCTGGTGGGAATGTAAACTGGTACAACCACTCTGGAAAGCTATCTGGCGCTTTCTAAGACAAATAGGAATAGTGCTTCCTCCAGACCCAGCTATACCACTGCTAGGTATATACCCAAAGTTTGTTCAAGTACACAAAAAGGACACTTGCTCAACCATGTTTATAGCAGCTCTATTTGTAATAGCCAGAACCTGGAAACAACCCAGATATCCATCAACGGTGGAATGGGTACAGAAATTGTGGTATTTTTATACAATGGAATACTACTCAGCAATCAAAAAGGAGGAAATCATGAAATTTGCAGGCAAATGGTGGGATCTAGAAAAGATCATTCTGAGTGAAATATCCCAGAAGGAGAAAGACAAACATGGGATATACTCACTTATATAGACCTATAAGATATGATAAACATAATGAAATCTATACACCTAAAAAAGATAATCAATTGAGCGGACATGGGGTAAGATGATCAATCCTCATTTAGAAAGACAGATGGGATGTGCATTGAACGTATGACAGGAGTCTACTGAGCGCATCTGAAAGACTCTAACTAGCAGTGTTTTCAAAGCAAAGACTCATGACCAAACCTTTGGCAGAGTACAGGGAATCATAAGAAAGAAGGGGAGTTAGTCTGATGGGGAAAGGATAGGAGCTCCACAAGGACCAAATATATCTGGGCACAGGGTCTTTTCTGAGACTGACATTCAACCAAGGACCATGTATGGATATAACCTAGAACCTCCACTCAGATGTAGCCTGTGGTAGCTCAGTAACCAATTGGTTTCCCAAAGTGAGGGGAACAGGGACTATTTCTAACAGGAACTCGATGACTGGCTCTTTGGTCTCCCCACCCCCGAAGGGAGGAGCAGTCCTGTTAGGCCACAGAGGAGGGCTTTGCAGCCAGTCCTGAAGATACCTGATAAATCAGGATCAGATGAATGGGGAGGAGGTCCCCCCCATCAGTGGACTTAGAAAGGGGCACGGTGGAGATGAGGGAGGGAGGGAGGGAGGGACTGGGAGGGAATGAGGGATCGGGACACGGCTGGGATACAGAGTTAATAAAATGTAACTGATAAAAAAAAATTAAAAAAAATAAAAAAATAAAAAAAAGAAATATAGGTTCAAACACACATATGTTTACACACACACATATAAATTGCAAAACATATAAGCAAAAGACAATTGTTACAATTAAACAGTACCCAAGGGAAGGATTGTGAGACAAAAGCCCTCCAAAAATACTATTAAATATATCTTGTGGGAACGGGGCCTGAACTTAAGTTTGGTTTGTATCTTAAGTTTGTTTTGTATGTTCAGTGATAGTCCATTGAAAACATCTTGTTTTTCTCTTTTTTTCTTTCCAATTATTTTATTCTCTTTTTAAAATTTTTAATTATACTTTATTTACTTTGTATCCCCCCTCTAGTTCCCTCCCTCCTCCCCTTCCAATCCTTCCCTTTCTCCCCCCTTCTCCACACACTCCCCTCCCCAAGTCCACTGGCAGGGGAGGGTTTCTTTTTCTTCCTTCTGATCCTAGTCAATTAGGTCTCATCAGGAGTGGCTGCATTGTCTTCTTCTGTGGCCTGGTAAGGCTGCTCCCCACTCAGGGGGATGTGATCAAAGAGCAGGCCAATCACTTCATGACAGAGACAGTTCCTGTTCCCATTACTATGGAACCCACTTGGACACTAAGCAGCCATGGGCTACATCTGTGCAGGGGTTCTAGGTTATCTCCGTGCATGGTCCTTGCTTGGAATATCAGTCTCCGCAAAGACCCCTGTGCTCAAATTTTTTGGTTCTGTTGCTCTCCTTGTGCATCTTGTTTTTCTTTTTTATTTTTTTTTTTGTCATTTTATTTATTTATTTATTTATTTATTTATTTATTTTCAATGCTGTTTATTCAGGAACATTGAACAATCCTCGGACCCCGGGGAAAGCCAGCCCACAGCTTAAATAGCCTCTGGGTAGCCAACCCAGGCGTGCCACGGGGGCAATGCAGATAGGTCCACATACATGGAAGCAAGCCTGATCCTCGGCCTTAGCCAAATGTGGAGTTGTTCGTGACAGAGAGCACTCACCATCGGGAAGGTGGAAGGCGGAAACCAGCTCCATCTTTAAGGCATAGCATTCCGCAGCTCTCTACAGTTCCCCCTTTTTGTTTTAGACGCATCAGGCAAGAGTAGAGGTCTGATCTCTGATATTAGAAATAAATTGGGACTTTGTACAGATGTTCATTTAGGTGTCATCCACCCAAAGAGCATCAGACCCGTCCGATACCTTTTTCTCAGAGGCGGGACCTGGGTGCCTGTGGTATATATGCAAGATTAGAGTCTCACAACAGTGTGATGCAGCCATGATCATTCAGGCCTTTACAGCCATTGAAGCAGGACATTCTCCCCAAGCATGGTTGGATACCATAAAAAGCTGTAATGATACGCTCAGGATGCGAGGCTAAGCACTGCACTCAGGGTCAGCCGCTTTGGACCCAGAGAAGAGCATGTCTGATTGCATGCGGGTTGATGCCCCAGGTCCCGCATCTTGTTTTTCTTAATGGGTGGTAATCAGTTGCAGAAAGCTCCTGGGTTAAGAATTGGGGCTTGTTTCCAGTTTCCTTCTTAGCTCTGAAAGTTCATCTTGCTTAAACCTCTGTACCTCAGGCTCTGGTGACATAAGATCTGCTGAAGGTGGCAGAGGCAGGAGGACCACAAGTTTGAGGGAAGCTTTTCTTACCTCTTATAGAAATACATTTTTTGCTTTCTACCTTCAAAATTTAGCGATGCTCTTGGTGTGTATTTCTCCCATTGTACTTATTTCAATACGTTTTATATATTGTTGCATGTATGTTTTAATCTGGGAATCTTTAAAACATATCTAATATTTTGATAGATTTTTATTTTTGCCTTTTTGCTGTTGAAAACTATAGTTTAAACTAGTCAATTTCCAGTTTTTACAGCCACTCTCTTTCATTCTCACTCTTTTTTTTATTTTATTTTTTTCTTATCAGTTACATTTTATTAACTCTGTATCCCAGCTGTATCCTGCTCCCTCATTCCCTCCCAATCCCACCCTTCCTCCCTCATCTCCACCCTGCCCCTTTCCAATCCACTGTTAGGGGGGGACCTCCTCCCCATTCATCTGATCCTGTTTTATCAGGTATCTTCAGGACTGGCTGCAAAGTCCTCCTCTGTGGTCAGACAGGACTGCTCCTCCCTTGCGGGGGTGGGGAGGTCAAAGAGCCAGCTTACAGGGTTTTACCATGTAGCTCTGGAGTGGCATGGAAATCACTCAAACAGATTTACCTGGTATTTTGCATATTCCTTCACGGGGAAATCTTTTTGTCCCTCTCACAACAGGCATTCCTTAATATAAGCTATATTCCTAAACTCTACACACACAGACAGAGAGACAGACAGACAGACAGACAGAGACAGAGACAGGGAGACAGAGACATAGAGAAATCACAATGAATGTATACATATATATGTATGTATGTATGTATTTTTATTGGGAAGAGGCCTTAATTTGAGAGAAAGGAAGAAGGGCTGTGTACAATATGATGGAGATAAAGGGAAGGAGGAAATGATGGAATTATTTTATAATCTCAAAAAATGAATATTGATTTAAAAAACAGGAGGAGAGGGACCGACAGAGAGACAGAGAGAGGGAGAAAGAGAGAGTTCACGCTCCACCAGCATGTGACTCTGCTTCTGCTTCCTGGGTACTAGGATTAAATGTATCTGATCATACCAGGATGACTTTAAAATCTGTAATGCATTAAAACACTATGTGATCTTATATTTGTGACCTATACATCGTCACATCACAGGGAAGAAAAAGTCCCAGCTGGAAAGCTCTTGACACCAAATGAAACCTCTATTGCTAGGAATCAAGTTGTGTGACAAAAGGATCTTATGGGAACTGCCAAACAACCCAGGCTATTGACAAGGCTTTTGGTTGCCCTGTACAAAATGGTGATAATGACCTCTTAGTGAAGGAGACACCTGCACCTGCACAATACACTGAACATGGAAAAGCTGGAGTGGTGCCTATTTAGAGTTTACGGTAATGGAAGTTATTCTGCATACTCCCAGAGATGGAAGGGAAACACCAAAGCAGTTTGAGATCTTTAAATGATGAGGTAGCTGCAAGATAATGCCAGTTCTATAATAGCACAAGAGATGTGGAGGTTCATTCCTGTATCTGATTGGAATTAAGGCCCAATCATAGGATGAAACCCATGCCCAACACTACTGGGATGGTCAAGGAACAGAGACTGGGTAGGAGAGGGGCAGAGGGAAAAAAAATACAACTGTTGTACTAAAGGCACATAGCTGTAACATGACGCCTAATGACATTTTACTGTACTTGTAGGTCTGTGCCTTGCAGCCATCAACAGAGAAGGTACTTCATGCAGTAGATAAGAACAAATACAGACACCTACACTGGATAATATGCAAAGAGTAAGAGAATTTGGAAAATTCGGTCCTAGGTGGAATGTCTCTATCAAATACCTCCCCTCGTGGCTCAAGGAACCCTGAGGAGTAAGAATGATTGTAAGAGCCAGTGGAAGAAAGACAGATGCAAGGCTTTCTGGACAGAACAGGAGACACACATGTGAACTAAGAGACAGAGGCAGCATTCACTGGGCCTGCAAGAGTCTAAGCCAGATGGAGTTCCAGTGCTAAGAAGGGAAATAGACACCAGCCCTCTTCTTTAATGCACAACCAATCTCCAGCTGATAAATTAAATATTAGTCTTTTTTTTCAAATGGACTCTCACTGAGTACAAAAACTATCCTTAGGGGAAGTCCTCCATCCCTACTGTCTGACCCCCTAGCAGTAAACTAGAAAAGAGGGATAGGGAAGGAAGAGCGAGGGAGGGAGGGAAGAACCAGGAGGGGAGGGAGCCACAACTCGGATACAAAGTGAAAAATTATAAATAACAACAACAACAAAAATAACAATGTTTTAAAAATAAACTGCCCTTAGGGCAGGCCCCATATCCAATAGGAAATGGCCAGTACAGAAAGAATTTAATGGTATTTAGGAGGTGTTTTGTCTTATAAAGTTTTGTCTAATACACACATATATATTACAAATATTTTGCTTATATATTATGATTGTGATTTTTATGGGTTTTCTGTGTGTCTCAATATCTATGAATTTCTTTGGTAATCTTTGGTTCTTTCTTTCTTTCTGTTGTGTCCTATTTTATTTTGTTTTTATTTTTGTCTTATCTTTTTTCTATTATTATTACTAATATTTTAGATGCGCTTTTGTTTGCTTTTTAAATTTTTTTTTATTAATTACAGTGTATTCACTTTGTATCCCCCCTGTATCTCCCTACCTCTTCCCCTCCAAATCCCACCCTGCCTCCCATTTCCTGACCCATGTCCCTCCCCAAGTCCATTATTGAGAGAGGTCCTCCTCCCCTTCCTTCTGATCCTAGTCTATCAGGTTTCATAAGGAGTGGCTGCATTGTCTTCCTCTGGGGCCTGGTAAGGCTGGTCCCCCCTCTGGGGAGGTGATCAAAAAGCCCACCACTAAGTTTATGTCAGAGACAGTCCCTGTTCCAGTTACTATGGAACCCACTTGGACACTGAACTGCCATGAGCTACATTTGTGCAGGGGTTTTAGGTTATCTCCATGAATGGTTCTTGGTTGGAGTATAAGTCTCAGAAAAGACCCCTGTGACCAGATTTTTTTGGTTCTGTTGTTCTCCTTGTAGAACTCCTGTCCTTTCCAGGCTTACTATCTCCCCCTTCTTTCATAAGATTCCCTGAACTCTGCTCAAAGGTTGGTCAAAAGTCTCAGCATCTGCTGTGATACTCTGCAGGGTAGAGCCTTTCAGAGGCCCTCTGTGGTAGGCTTCTGTCCTGTTCCCTGTTTTCTTGGTCTTCTGATGCCTATCCTCTTTGCCTTTCTGAATTAGGACTGAGCATCTTACAGTCCTCCTTCTTGATTAGTTCCTTTAGGTGTACAGATTTTAGTATGTTTATCCTATATTATATATCTAATATCTACTTATGAGTTAGTATATACTCTGTCTTTCTGCTTCTGGGATAGCTCACTTGGGATGATCTTTTCCAGTTCCCATCAACTGCCTGCAAATTTCATGATTTCCTTGTTTTTTTTTTTTTTTTTTTTTTTTTTGTGTGTGTGTGTGTGTGTTTTTATTGCTGAGTAGTATTCCATTTTGTAGATGTACCATAATTTTAGTATGCATTTCTCAACTGAGGGGTATCTGGGTTTTGTCCAGCTTCTAGCTATTACAAATATAGCTGCTACAAACATAGTTGAGTAAATGTCCTTGTTGTATACTTACACACTAAACCTGTTAGAAGAAAATGTGGATAAGAGCCTTGAACTCACTCACAGAAGCAACATCCTCAACAGAATGCCAACAGCACAGGCGCAAAGATCAACAATCAATACATAGGACCTCATGAAACAGAAAAGCTTCTATAAAGCAAAGGACACTCTTGTCAGAACAAAAAGACTGCCTACAAATTGGGAAAGGGTCTTCACCAACCCTATATCTGACAGAGGGCTAATATCCAGAATATATAAAGAATTTAGGAAGTTAAACAACAACAAATCAGCTAATCCAATTAAAAAATGGGTTACAGAGGTAAACAGAGAATTCTCAATATAGGAATATCAAATGGCAGAGAAACACTGAAAGAAATGCTTAATATCCTTAGTCATCAGAGAGATGCAAAGCAAAATGACCCTGAGATTTCACCATACACTCATCAGAATGGATAAGATCAAAAGCTCAAGTGACAACATATGCTGGAGAGAATGTGGAGAAAGGGAACCCTACTCTACTGCTGTTGGGAATGTAAACTTGTACAACCACTTTGGAAATCAATCTGGCACTTTCTCCAGCAATTATGAATAGCACTTCCAATTGGTTACTGAGCTACCACGGGCTACATCCCAGCAGAGGTTCTAGGTTATATCCATATATGGTACTTGGTGGAGCATCAGTCTCAGAAAAGAACCCTTTGCCCAGACATATTTGGTCCTTGTGGAGCTATCCTCTCCATGTCATACTAACTCCTCCTTCTTTCATATGATTCCCTGCACTCTGCCGAAGGATTGGTTATGAGTTTTAGTATCTGCTTTGATACACTGCTAGGTAGAGTCTTTCAGAGGCCCTCTGTGGTAGGCTCTTGTCCTGTTACTTGTTTTCTCCTACATCCAATGCACATCCCATTTGTCTTTCTAAGTGAGGATTGATCATCTTACCCCGGGTCTTCTTTCTTGTTTATCTTTTTTAGGTGTATAGATTTCATTATGTTTATTATATCTTATAGGTCTATATAAGTGAGTATATACCATGTGTGTCTTTCTCCTTCTGGGATACCTAACTCAGAACCATCTTTTCTAGATCCCACCATTTACGTGCAAATTTCATGAGTGGAACAGGGAATATTTCTGACAGGAACTCAATGACAGGCTCTTTGACCTCCCCACCTCCTAAGGGAGGAGCAGTCCTGCTAGGCCACAGAGGAAGACTTTGCAGCCAGTCCTGAAGATACCTGATAAAACAGGGTCAGATGAAAGGGGAGGAGGTCCTCCCCAATTGGTGGACTTGGAAAGGGGCAGGGAGGAGATAAAGGAGGGAGGGTTGGATTGGGAAGGAATGAGGCAGTGGGATACAGCTGGGATACAGAGTTAATAAAATGTACCTGATCATAAAAATAAAAAAAATAAGTATCACACACACACACACAAAAAGAATAGCTCTTCCTCAACATCAAGCTATACCACTGCTAGGCATATATCCAAAAGATGCCTTTCTGTTTTCTAATGAGAGGAATAAAAATGTGGATTTGGGCGGGTAGGGAATGGAAATGATGTGGAACTAATTAGAGAGGAGAAACTGCAATGAGAATACCTTGTATGAAAAATATTTTCAACTAAAAATACCTATTCACCATATTTAATTCTAATCTACTAATCTATCTCACTTAAAAAGAGTTGCAGATTTTATGTATAAATACCTTCCAATAAAGATCAGTACACATCTGTCATTTAACCGTCTGTTCCTATGCCACATGTACAATATCCATTTCTTTCTCAACTACTTATTTGTCATTAGTTTCTTCTGAAAAAAATGCACTTTGATTAATTCTTTTCTTTTCTGAATGTATTTTATATTGACTCTGAATTAATTTAATACCACTCCTATTAGCAGTAATGTACTGAGATTAATGATGGCATAGATTTTTTATAGAAAATAATAATTTTTATAGTATATTCTTACTAAAGTTTTCTTCCCCCAATACCCTCTAAATCCTCTGCACTTCCCTCCCCACCTATATTTTATGCTTCATCTTTCTATTATTAGAACAAAGCTAGCTATCTAAAGTAACAATAATAATTATTAAAGTGATAGAAGTCCTCTATTCCTTTTTTATTCCATCATTCTTTTATGCTTTTATTGTCCTAGGTTTCATTTTTATACACTGTGTTCTTTTTAATATTTATCTATAATTCCCTACTTACACCTTTCTTATTTAAATCATATAAAATAGAAAAGAAGGGTTAAAACAGTAAATATAACAATATTGGTATTCATATTTACCTATGTGTCATCTCTGCCAATATGCTTAATCTAATGTTTTCCATTTACTGCCTAGTATCCTGTCATTTCAGGTTGAAGTACTCCCTTTGGTATTTGCTATAAATCATGCATGCTACTTTTAATTCCCATTACATTCCACTTACAAGCAAATGTCATGATTTTTCCTTCATGTTTAGAGAATACTTTTATTTGATACTCAACACTTGGTTGATGGGTGGTGTTTGTCTTGCTTTGTATTTCTCTTGGGAGGAAATATGCTATTCCATTCTTCTAGTTCTAGTATTAATGGTGATAGATCAGTTTTAACTTTGCTGAGATTTCTTTGTGGTGGGCAAGTCATTTTTTTCTTAATGCTAAGTTTTATTTTTTTAAACCCACTATATTTTATTTTACTTTTTTAATATTAGTTACAATTAATTAGCTTTGTATCCCAGCTGTATCCAGCTCCAAGTATAAAATCTGACTAATCTTCCCATGATTTTATATACCTGGGTTTCCTATTAGAAGTCTTTTGACCTTTTGAATATATCAGCTTGTATCTCACAGGGAAAAAAAAATGACCATCTTAAAGAACGCTTTTCTTTTTATTTTAAATCAGTTTCTTTTCCTGACTATGTTGCATACCTTGCTTTTCCCTCATCTGGGACATGTGGTGAGATGTGAACTCTAATGGCTTTGTGTAGCATCACACCTAAGGTTTCATCCTTTCTATCTGGTCACCATTCTACTGGTGTGACCACTCTCTTGATGTGATCACACTTACCATTCATAGCTTTCCTTGGCAGACTTTCCATTTCACTGCCACCTTCAAATTCCAGGGGTTGACACTATATTTTATATTAACTCTGAAACTTACATGCATAATTCTCCAAGGATCTGTCTAATGAGATCCTAATACTGCCCCTAAATATGGTTCAATCAAAGTTTTTGGCAACTTAATGAAAGCCCCCATGTCATAATTACAGCGGTTTATTTTTTCACTTTAAACTTTATTTGTTTCAAAGTATTCACTAAGTATACTGGCTCTAGCTCTTCCCCTCATCTCTTCCCAGTCCCACTCTCCCTCCCTTTTCTCCCCCTATACCTCTCTCCAACTCCACTGATATGGGAGATCCTCCTCCCCTTCTATCTGACCCTAGCCCATCAGGGCTCACTATTGCTGGCTGAATCATCTTTCTCTGTGACCTGGCAAGACTGCACCCCACAGAGGGAGGTGATCAAAGATTCAGCCATGGAGTTCATGTCAGAGACAACTCCTATACGCCTTACTAGAGAATCTATTTGGAAACTGAGCAGCCTATCAGCTTCCTTTGAACAGGAGGGTCTAGTTACTCTCCATGCATGGTCCTTAGTTGGAGTATCAGTTTCTGAAAGCCAGGCTGGGCCCAGGTCTTTTGGCTCTCTTAGTTTCCTTGTGGAGTTTCTGTCCCGTCCAGGTTGTCTACCTTTCTCTTTTTCCATAAAATTTCTTTTACTCTGCCCAGCATTTGGCTATAAGTCTCAGAATTCACACTCTGGTTTCTGTTCAGACCATATAAATCTTTCACCTTTTAATGTGTTTTTAATCATGATAAAATAAGCATCACATGAGCACCACAAAAAGCCCTTGCCCTCTCAGACAGTCTCTAGACCTCTTTATATTGCACCTGGGGTATCTGCTGAGTGCTAGATGGCTGATAAACATGTCCATTGCTTAATCTGCTCAGCAAGGCACCATGGATCTTAATGCAAACCACTCAGTCCAGTTAATATTACACTATTGAGCCTGCCATAGAATGGATCTGAAAAATTCCTGTGATTCTATCTATCTATCTATCTATCTATCTATCTATCTATCTATCTATCTATCTATCTATCATATTTCCAGATTTCAGATTACCTGACTGCATGTTAAATAATTTGATCTATTCGATTTGCACGTTTTCCTTAGTCACAACTTTAAAGGTGCTCCTTTTGAGAACAAATCACAGTTTACAGATTTTTCAGCTGTGGTTTTGCGTTTATTTCTTGCTCTAAAACCCACAGTAAGAAATAAGCATGACACACATGAAGTATACTTCATCATTTTAATTAGTACATCATATTTAAAATTGATTTCTACAAAGTTTTGCAACATGGGCATAGTAGGGTTTACTTTATTTTCTAATATAATGTGCATGACCTCCAAGACAATTCCCAGTAGGCTCTGTTAGAGTGCTGATTCTAGGATCCACAATTCTAGTAGCATGATGTCCTTCTGAGCTACAACCATACTAGTTGATGAGATGCTGCTGAATGCATCCTAGGCTTCTATAGCTTGAAATGCTATTTCCAAATTCCTTCCACAAACCAATTCCAATAGCAGTTTAACTTCATTGTCAAGACAACATAACACACATTCACATACACAAAGTCCAAATCCAAGCTTTATATGTTCATATTTTGTAATTATAATACAACAGACAAAACAAGAAGAGAAGCAGAGGGAAGTATAGGGGCATGTGCATGCAAACACACATACAAACACACTAGAGAAAGAGAGAGGGGGATAGAGAGAGGTAGAGAGAGGGAAAGGAATAGTTACAGAGAGAGAAATGGAGAGTGAGAAGGAGAGAGTGAGAAATGTATATAGAGAGATTTTAATGAAAAATTTTTATTTTGTGTTATGATTTCAGAGATTTCAGTCCATCAGAGAGAGAGAAGGAAATGATTACAAAGAACAACTTGTTTCATAAGTGGGCAAGAAGCAGGTATAGAATATATTAGTCTTGTATTTTCTTCTTTTTTTATTCCATCAGCCTAAAGAATGATGATACCCTCATTCACTGCAGATCTTTCCCTATGTAAAACCCAAGCATGTATATATTTTTAAACAAACACTTCATGACCAATTTGGAGTACCCAGAAACTGTTGAATGTTATCCTCCAGTAGAGTGTATTTTGTTGAACAAGGCATAAATTCTTAGAAAAAATGATTTTTCCTTTCCCAGCAGATAAGTATTTCTACTTACTAATGGCCAAGGGTAAAATTAATATATATATATATATATACATATATATATATATATATATATTCTTCCTTGCTGGAATTTAGTATGACTTGAGACTGCACAGGTTTTGTTCATGCAGCCTTAGCAGCTATTAATTCCTATGCACAGCTACCCTGTGATGTTCAGAAGGTACTTTCTTTTCTATTTTTTATTTTTATTTTTTTATTAATTACAGTTTATTCACTTTGTATCCAGCTGTAGCCCCCTTCCCTGCCCCTTCCCAAACCTACCCTTCCTCCTTCTTCTTCTCTTATGCCTCTCCCCCAGTGCAATGATATGGGAGGTCCTCCTCCCCTTCCATCTGACACTAATCTATCAGGTCTCATCGGGACTGACTTCTTTGTCTTCCTCTGAGGACTGGTAAGGCTGCCTCCACCTCAGATAGAGGTGATCCAAGAGCCAGCCCACGAGTTCATGTCAGAGATGGTCTCTGGTCCTATTATTATTATTGTGAACCCTCTTGGATACTGAGCTGCCTTGGACTACTCCTGTGCAGGTTTTCTAAGTTATATCCATACATGATCCGTGTTTGGAGTATCAGTCTCACAAAAGACCTCTGTGTGCAGATTTTTTAATTCTGTTGCTCTCCTTGTGGAGCTCCTGTTCCCTCCAGGTCTTTCTCCCTCTTCTTTCATAAGGTTCCCTGCACTCTGCCCAAAGTTTGGCTATGAGTCTCAGCATAGGTTTTGATACCCTTATGGGTGGAGTCTTTTAGAGGCCCTCTGTGATAGGCTCCTGTCCTGTTCCCTGTTTTCTCCCTTTTCAGATATCCATCTCACTTGCCTTACTGAATGAAGATTAAGCATCTTATCCAGGGTACTCCTTGATTAGCTTCCTTGGTGTACAGGTTTTAGTATGACTATCTTATATGTCTAATATCCACCTATAAGTGAGTATATAGCATGTGTGTCTTTCTGCTTCTAGGATACTTCATTTAGGATGATCCCACCATTTGCCTGCAAATTTCATGATTTCTTTGTTTTTAATTATTGAGTAGTATTCCATTATGTAAATATTCCACAATTTCTGTGTCCATTCCTCAATTGAGGGGTATCTGGGTTTTTTCCAGCTTCTGGATATTACAAATAAAGTTGCTAAGAACATGGGTAAGCAAATGTCCTTGTTTTATATTTGAGCATCTTTGGATATATACCTAGGAGTGGTGTATCTAGGTCTTGAGGTAGCACTAATGCTAATTGTCTGAGAAAGCGCCAGATTGATTTCTAAAGTGGTTGTACAAGTTTACATTCCCACAAGCAATGGAATAGGCTTCCTATTTCTCCACATCCTCTCCAGCATGTTGTCACTTGAGATTTTGATCTTAGCCATTCAGATGTGTGTAAGGTGAAATCTCAGGGTCATTTTGATTTGGAATTCCCTGATGACAAAGTATGTTGATCATTTCTTTAAGTGTTTCTTTGTCTTTGGATGTTCCTTTATTGAGAATTCTCTGTTTAGTTCTGTACCCCATTTTTAATTGGGTTACTTGATTTGTTGCTTTTTAACTTCTTGAGTTCTTTATATATTCTAGTTATCAGCCCTCTGTCAGATATAGGGATAGTGAAGATCCTTTCCCAATGTAGGCAGTCGTTTTCTTCTAATGACAGTGTCCTTTGCTTTACAGAAGCTTTTCAGTGACATGAGGTTCCATTTATTAATTGTTGATCTTTGTGCCTATGCTGTTAGTGTTCTGTTCAGGAAGTTTTCCCCTTGTGCCAATGAGTTCAAGGCTCTCCCTCACTTTTTCTTCTAAAGTGTTTAGTGTGTCCATTTTTAAATTGCGGTGTTTGGTCCATTTGGATTTTAGTTTTGTGCAGGGTGGTAAGTATGGATCTATTTGGATTTTTCTACATGTAGATATCCAGTTAGAATGACACCATTTGTTAAAGATATTATCTTTTTCCATTGTATGGTTTTGGCATCTTTGTGAAAAATCAGGGGGCCATAAGTGTTTTGGTTTATTTCTGTGTCTTTTATTCAGTTCCATTGATCCACCTTTCTGCTTCTATGCCAGTACCATCCAGTTTTTATTATTGTTTCTCTATACTACAGCTTGAGATCAGGGATAGAGATACCTCCAGGAGAACTTTTATTGTAAAGGATTGTTTTAGCAATTCTGGGTTTCTTGTTATTCCATATGAATTTGAGAATTTTTCTTTCAAGGTCTGTAAAGAATTGGGAATTGCATTGAATCTGTAGATTGCTTTTGGTAAGATGGCCATTTTTACTATGTTAATCCTGTCAAGCCATGAGCATGGGAGGTCTTTCCATCTTCTGGTATCTTCTCCTATTTCTTTCTTCAGAGACTGAAACCTTTATTCATACAAGTCTTTGACTTGCTTGGTTAGAGTTACAACAAAGTACTTTATGTCCTTTGTGGCTATTGTGAAGTGTTTTGTTTCTCAGTCCTATTGTCTTTTGTATACAAGAAGGCTACTGATTTTTTTTTAGTTGATTTTGTATCCAGCCACTTGGCTGAAGGTGTTTATCAGCTGTAGGATTTCCCTGGTAGAATTTTGTGGGTCATTCCTGTATACTACCATATCATCTGCAAACAATGATACTTTGACTTCTTCTGTTCCAAACTGAATCCCCTTGATCTCCTTTAATTGTCTTATTTTTCTAGCAAGGACTTCAAGTACTATGGTAAAGAGGTATGGAGAGAATGGGCAGCATTGCCTTGTCCCTGATTTCAGTGGGATTGCTTTAACTTTCTCTCCGTTTAGTTTGATGTTGGCTACAGGCTTGCTGTATACTGCCTTTACTATGTTTAGGTAAGTGCATTGTATCCCTGATCTCTCCAGGACTTTAAACATAAATGAACGTTGGATTTTAGCAAATACTTTTTCAGCATCTAAGGAGATTATAATGTGGTCTTTTTCTTCCAGTGTGTTTATATGGCGGCTTACATTGATGGATTTCCATATATTGAACCATCCCTGCATGCCTGTGATGAAGCCTACTTGGTCATAATGGATGATATCTTTGATGTATTCTAGGATTTAGTTTGCAAGTATTTTATTTAGTATTTTAGCATCAATGTTCATAAGAGAGATTGTCTTGAAATTCTCTTTCTTTGTTGGGTGTTTGTAAGGTTTAGGTATCAAGGTGATGGTGGCTTCGTATGTGTTTGGTAATGTTCCTTCTGTTTCTATTTTGTGGAATAGTTTGAAGAGTATTGGTGTTAGCTCTTCTTTGAAAATCTGGTAGAATTCTGGTCTGAAATCATCTGGCCCTGTTTTGTTTTGTTGTTTTTTTTTTTTTTTTTTTGGATGGGAGACTTTTTATGACAGCTTCTATTCCCTTAGGAGATATAGGACTATTTTATTGATTTACCTGTTATTTATTCAGCTTTGGCAAGCGGAATCAATCAAGAAAACTGTCCATTTCATTTAGATTTTCAAATATTGTGGCATACAGGTTTTTGAAGTATGACCTAATGATTGTTTAGATTTCCTTGGTGTCTGTTGTTATATCCCCTTTTCATTTCTGATTTTGTTGATTTGAATGATTTATGTCTCTCTGCTTTTTAGTTAGTTTGGCTAGGGGTTTGTCTATATTGTTTATTTTCTCAAGCAATCAGCTCTTGCTTTCACTGATTCTTTGAATTGTTTTATTTATTTCTAACTTATTGATTTCAGCCCTGAGTTGATTATTTTCAGCTGTCTGCTCCTCTTGAGTATGTCTGTTTCTTTTTTTTTCCCTACAGCTTTCATGTGAGCCTTTCAGTTGCTTGAATGAGATGTTTCAAATTTCTTCTTGAAGGCACTTAGTGTTATGAATTTTCCTCTTAGAACTGCTTTCATTGTGTCCCACAATTTGGGGTATGTTATGCCTTCATTTTCACTGAATTCTAGGAAGTCTTTGATTTCTTGCTGTATTTCTTCCCTGACCCAGCTGTCATTGAGTAGCGAGGTTTTGAGTTTCCATGTATGTGTAGGCTTTTTGCTACTTCTGTTGTTGTTGAGGTCCAGCTTTAGACCATGGTCATCAGATAGGTTACAAGGGATTACTTCAATCTTCTTGTCTCTGTTGAGGCTTGCTTTGTGACCAACTATATGGTCTATTTTGGAGAAGGTTCCATGAGGTGATGAGAAAAAGGTAAGCACAGAAGATACTTTCTTATAGTGATCTCTGGCAATTGCCATCTTTCTACAGTTTCTTCTGCAATGAGCCTTTCCAATTGGGGTCCAGTACAGTACAATACATACATACATCATACATACATATATAAATATACATATGTATGTATGTATATATGTGTATGTATATATTCCTTAGGCCTAAAGAATTTATATTTTCTTACTTTCTGAACATAACAGGTTATGTTATTAGTCTATATATAAATCCACATTTACTGCAAATGGAAGCTCGCATAAGGTTTGAGAAACCATTGATTTTGGGAAAAAAGAAATGACAAGTCACTAGGAAGTGTGTGAATATTCTGTTGTGTTAAAAGGTAAGGAACTAGCCTTTTAAAAGGGCCCTATCTCTGAGGGCCCTATCTCTCCTCTAGCCATAGGTTCTTGTCCTGATATTGGATTCATCTTATGGAATGGGACTAATTAAACACATTTGCTATGTTTTTAAGCTTAGTATTTTTTTATGCCTCATATTTCAACAGAAAGCAATATCCTTACTTTTTGAAAATGAAATACTGATCCACTCATTTTGTTCTTATTTCTTTTGTTTTACTTTATTTCAGTTTTTGTCTTTATTCTAAATTTTCTATCAGTTAAGTTTCTGAAAAGAAAATTAATTTTAATTTATCATTTCTAGCTTCCTTTCCTTTTGCTGATTTTTTTTGTTCCTTTAACATTTCTTTTGTTCTTTCCTGTATTTAATTCTGCATTGACACTATGTTTAGAAAATTAATTTAGAGAAATATTTGAGAAAAGATACTGCTATTTATAGTAGTCTGGGTTGGCATCTGTGGTCTGTTAGTGTCTGCATTATATCCAACCAGGCCCTTCTGGCTTTCATAGTCTATTTTGAGAAATATGGTGTGAATCTCATAGCTCTGCCTTCATATGTAAGTTGGCCTTTTTCCCTTGCTGGTTTTAATATTTTTTCCTTGTTCTATATATTTAGTGTTTTGATTATTATTTGGCAGGTGGATTTAATTTCCGGTCTGGTATATTTGGTGTTTTGTAGGTCTCTTGTATATTTATGGATATCTCTTTCTTTAGGTTGGAGAAATTTTCTTTTATGATTTTATCGAAAATTTTTTCTGGGCTTTGGAGCTTGGAATCTTCCTTTCCATCTGTTCCTATTATTCTTAGGTTTCCTAATTTCATGATGTCCTTGATTTCTTGGATATTTTGTGTCAGGACTTTTCTGAGTTGTTGTTGTTGTTGTTGTTTTGTGTGTGTGTGTGTGTGTGTGTTATCATTGAGAGATATATTGATTTCTGTAATTGTATCTTCAGCCCCTGAGCTTCTCTCCTCCATCTCTTTTATTTTGTTGGTGATGCTTACCTTTGTGATTCCTGATCTCTTCTTTAACTTCTCCAGATCCAGGGTTTTCTCTGTTTGTATTTTCTTTATTGATTCTAATTTTGTTTTCATGTCTTGTACAATTTCCTTCACCTGTTTGAATGTGGATTCCTGTCTGTCCATGATGGCCTCTATTGTTTGTTTGTTTCCTCTTTATTTGCCTAGAATAACTGAGTAATTATAGATTTAAGATCACCTTCCCATGTTTCAGCTGCATTAGAATAACCATTGATTTTTGTAGACTCTGGTGAAGCCATGATATACTGTTTTTTGCTACTGGTATTCTTATGCCAGCCTCTAGCCATGTAGTTGTCTGTAGCCATCTAATTGACTGATTGTTCCTGGAGCCTGTACTGCAGACTGGATCCACCTATCTCTAGTCTCCAGTAATCTCTGCTGGATTCACTGCCTCTGCTGTTGCACTGTTTGTGACCTAGGTATGCCAGGTAGCTAGGGTGCAGGCAGAAAGATTTCAGAGCCTAGAGCTGCTCCAGTATCCCACAGGCCTCCATGGGACAATGGAATTTGTCCCATGTCTGTCTGGCTGGCTGATTCTGGCCCAGGTGAACCAGGCAGGTGGGGAGCAGGCAGAATGGAGATGCACCTTTCCCACTGAACTGCAAGGTATCCACTCCACAGGATGGTGAAAGTGAGCACCACTAGCCACTGTGACCAGGAGGGGGGGGGGTCTGGCAGAGGCTCTACTGCTCCTCCTGGTTTAAAGCTGCCACCTCCGACTGCAGTGTTTGTGAAAGAAAGGAATCTACACCGATGTCTGTTTTTCCTTGGTTCTGTGACTTTCTAAAACACTTAATGTTAATTATTTATATTTTTAACTTCTTTGTGTCTTTTTTCAGTCATATTATTGCTTTTGATATTCTAGCTTGTCCTATTATGGGAATTGTTCCAGTAATTCAGTTACCTTAACCTAGGAGAGATGAGCTAGTTTGTATTCTGTCAAATCTTTCACTTTCCTGACATTTAATCAGGAAGTCAACCTAAACATTTGGAAATAATGATACACACTAATGTGTTCTCTTTAATACTCAAGTCAATATTAAATAAAAATGATCTATTTTTTCAATGAGATGCTCTGTGTGTATATGTATGTACCTATGTGTGTATGCCTTCTTGCATACAAGCATGTGCCTAAGAGTGTGTGTGTGTGGGGGGTGTCTGTCTGCCTGCTTGCCTTTCTGCCTTCCTTCCTTCTTACATGCCTACCTGCCTGCCTGTCTGTCTGTCTGCCTGTTGGTCTGTCTTATCCTCAGTGCATTCTTGCTAGTTCAGTTCTTCAATTTGGAATAAACTCCTTATTGATTACAATATTTTCAGAAGCATGATTTTGTCTTATGTTTCTTAACACTTTTAAGCAAATGACCATTACCAGAAATTCATGTATGGCCTATCGTGAGCAACCAACTAAATTAAAGGAAAAAAAAACTTGGAAAAATATATTAAATATTACAAGTAGTATCCAATTAGGTTGTAAATGTAATATGGAAGAATATAACATAGCACATGTCTTTCAGTCATCGTTATGTTTTGCTTTTAAATATTTCTGAATGTGTAAAAGATATTGACTCAATTTTATGATAATGGGTCTCTGAGCAATTTTTAAGTCACTGCCACTTTATTTTCACAATTATCCCACTTTCTGATAAACCAGCTCTCTAAATTACAGTAGCTACACACTTAACACTGTGACATTTGTGGCCAGAAACCTGGGCTTCACTAATTGAAGAAGCATTGTGTTATGCAAAATGTGAGTGGGTCATAACACTTATACACTCTGTCCTTCAAGTTAGAGATATGTTCTGCAATTGTAATTTCAAAACAGTATGCTATGCATGATTTTTATGAGCACTTATAAAAGTATTTTATATTATAGGATTCTTATCCTTTTGAAAAGGAAAATGTTATAAGTTAGCTTTCTTTTGCCGTAGGCAATAAGCTACTGTTTGATTTATCTTTTGTACTTGTCTTTCTTTTAAGAATGCGAACTTTTCACAGACAAGTGGAATACTGTGTTTGACCCCACAGGGAAATGATTTTCTTAAAGGAATGTGTACAATGTATTTAATAAGTCATGTCACTCCATGATTTACTGTATATTATATTTTCAGTGACTACAGTTAACTTTCTTGGTCTCTCGATGCCAACATTTTAATGAAAACAAGACATTTTCAACAAAATGTCAGAATCAAAGTGATCAAAGTGCTGTGGGAGCAGTTTGGCAACAGTTTGAGCTTTGAATTTCCTATTCACTTTCCAAAACATTCACTTAAAAAGCATTTATTGAAGCTGAACTGCCTTTATCAGCCTGATCAGAGCTCCATAAAGAGCATGCATGACTCAACTGACTTTCCAAGCTTTAAAAAATATAACTTTGATATATGCCTCACAAGAGTAGCACAATAGTTTTCATGCTCACGTTTGTTAAGATTTAGTGCCGCCATTAAAGAACAGAAGGGCTCTTTGGTGGCAATCCTCAGACATACCAAATATCCCAAAGCAAAACCTTCTACAAATCAGAGATTAAGGTACTGACAAAAATTTCCACTTGATTGCAGTTTTCTCCTTTAAACCTTATATCAGGAGTGACTATCTTTTCGATCAAATCTCTCAGAGAGGTGAATAGATAGCCCCCCTCCCCAATCCCGTGAAGAAAATATCAACTGAGAGATAAAAAGTGACATTTTATGTGCCTTGTCCAAGAGTCAGTCGATTTATTTAAAAGACAACGTGTGAGTGTGACCTATACATGAAGTTTGTGGCATGTCTCTTGTCAAGTATTGATCACTCCAGTCTGTACTGTTTGCCTACTGCAATGTAGCTAATAATCTCTTTTTATTTAGTTTGTGGCTTTGAATTCTTATCATGGCTTTGCTGATTTCTCAGGGACCTATTAGATCTTGCTTTTGCTGTGTAAATGGCTATGGAAATTCAGCTTGCTGAAGCACTTCTCCTGTGCAAACACTCTCTGTTTTCCATTAGTTCATGTGTCAAGTGGTTTGCATGCAGAGTAGGGTACCTTTGGAAGCAGCTGGGTGCCATCAATCTTCATGACTTTGCTGTATACACTCTTTCACCTCTACCTGGTTCACTGGGTGATTGTAAAGGATGGCTGAGCAATCAAGCTGTTCCCTGTGACTGACATCAGGCAATTCTATCTAACTCACCTCAGCACTGCCAGGTCAATGCTGGGCACTAAGAAAATTGGACGCTAGGTGATGTAGCAAAATGGCCTTCACATTTTAACGTATTGGCCATCTATTCTTGGTTTCAGTCTTGAATTTTTGAACTTGATCCACCAGCGTAAACATCTCATTTTGTTAGTTCCTTTTCGTTGTTGTTTCTGCTGTTAGTTGGTTGCTTGGTTTTTGCTTACGGGGTTCTTGTTTGTTTGTTTGTTATTGTATAGATATTTATATATATTATTTATTAAAATATTTATAAGATTACAACAATGTCTTTGTTCTCTGAAAGTCATTATTTGTCTTGAAATCAGAGAGATACTTAGAAAAAGACACACTTATAGAAGCAATTATATTCATTTTACTGACATTTTAAGATTGCCTACAAGAAATACACATTATTTTTCAAGATGTTGGTAAGTATTGTCTGATAATATTGTATGTTTAGTAAAATACATCATATATAAAAGATAATATGTAATATGTTTCAATGAATGCCTTATTTATAAAATATTATTTGTGGGAGTGTCTGTGTTCTGATGCATTTTAATGTATATTTGCATATAAATATAGGTGTAGAAAGTTATGTTAAGTAGGTAGATGTAGGTATATAGGTATGTATATATATATATACACATACCTGTATAAAATAGTTGTTCTAACATAAATATGGCTAGTAAATTGATTCATAGTATTCAGAAACTTACAATACCATATGACATGCCTATTGGTTTCATTTCATAGTTTTAAAAAACCAGTAAAATCATATTTCATTTTGGATAAATACAATAGCCCCACAATTTACACAATTTATTTTCTGTTGAAATAATATTAGTAAAAAAAATATTTGATTCTTTGAAAAACTTTACTTAAATTAAATTATATATTTATATAGCCATGAATGTGAGTGTAGATGTTCATGAAGCATAGAAGAAGGTGTTAAATGTTACAAACCCATGGTTAATAAGTAAATATGTTCTTTAAAAAAAGTTGGGAACATCCCCTAAATGCATAGAACCTTAATTCTGAATAGTAAACAGAGTCAGAATAGAGAAGAGTGTATGTGTGTTCATGCATGGTCTTTTTTACAGAATAGTAACGAAATTACATAATCCTTGGTACTTAACAAAAAAAAAACAGTTACTAATTATAATACATAAATCAAATTTAGTCTGCAGCACCAGATAGCAAAGGAATGAATGTGTGAGGGATTGAGCTGTGAGGGTTTTTGATTAAGAACTAATTATTGATTTGGGAGCATTGACCTGGCATAGTGTTTAACAACTTGGATAAACACATCATTGCACAGAGTCAACTTGCTGGGTAAAATCACAGAAAAAAAAAATGAGGCCTAATCAAATGATATTATGACAGAATACACCTGGCAATGTAAGAGGCCATTGTAAGCTGAGTTTTCTGAGACAAATTAAGTTGTCGGGACTCAGAAACTATAGTACACCTATACTGGCACACAGGATTCATGTAATATTTATGAAATGTGGCATGGTCAATGAGTAACTATGGAAGCTCATTTAACAGTTTAAAACTGTCTCCCACGGTTATACCATATCAAACCTTAAAAAAAAAAAAACAGAAAGGAAGAAAGAAAAAGGAAAGAAGTAAAAAGAAAATCAAAGAAAGAAAGAAAAATCTGCAGCAACATATAAGGAGCTAACGAACTTTGTCCCCACTGTACTTAACAGATTAATGGCTCCACAGGAGACCGAGGACACCAGTGTGTCTCTCCCAGTTTCTCAGATTAAAGTATATTTAAGCCTAGACTGCTTAATGCAAGACTAGGAAAAGGCTTACACAGCAAATGTGATTGTACATACAACTGACTTATCAATGTAACCGAGTAGGAGAATATTTAAGTGTGCTGATAGTTCTAATTTTCTACTAATGTCTGAGAACATGGGGAGAATAAAAGCTTTTTTGTTTGGTTGAGACAAAAGACAAATAATAAATGGAGTACTGTCCAAATTAGCATAACTCTATGGATTCTGCAATACACTCCGTGGAAGTGTTTCCAATTCATGAATTCATAATCAGCACAAACATAGTTGGTAATTCGCACAAGACCTCTGGCTTGCGGGATAAGAACATAGAAAACTACAATTCTCTAAAATGCCTGAGGTCAGCTCCCACCTAACATTAAATAAGAAACAAAATAATTTTAAATTACTTATTTCCATATTTTAGTGTTATCTGAGATGTATTATAGTTTCAGTCACATCCACATTTAACTCTCTAGATGGATTACAGTCAGTGACAGTAGATTAGTATAAATGGAAACAAAGTGATGTCCTCACTTACGTCCAGAAGCCAGGCATAGGACCATTTCCAGAGCATATTAACACAACCTTAGGTAGCTACTGTGTGGTCATTAACTTTGGAAATATGTCTTTTTAAATTTCCTTTGCAGGCAAAAGGACAACAAAATATTTCTCTTTCTATATAATATACAATACTATTTATTATGTAGCACCATCATGGTTCAGGCTGTTTTCTTGCTATCTGTATTGAGTTTAAAGAATTTAACATTCTGTGCTTGTCTATCTGACTATCAAGGAGAACCACTTTTTTAACTCCATCCCGAGAACCACAACAAAAGAGAACAATAATAATTATAAAAGTTAAATCGTAAAAAATAAAATAATAGCAAAGGAGAACACACTCTTATCTTAGAACTTGGAAGACAGAAGAAAATCACAAATCTGAAGCCTCCCAGGGCTACAGAATGATTCCCATGTACACCTGAGCTATAAGAGAATACATCTAATCAGATGCAAAATAATAAATGACTAATAAATAGGAAGACTTTTTGTGATGTACCCCTCCTGTGAAAAGTTAACCTTGTTGTAATTTACCGATAAAACCAGCAGACTTGGGAGGACCAATAGTCTAAACAATGAACCTGTTGTAGACATTATGAGTGGAGTTGTCTTTCCAAAGAAAAGCCTCCCACATTTCACATTCCTAATTACAGAGGGGCTATGTCTACAATACCTTTTCATTCCCTGAAGCCACTATTCAACATCGATGAAACCTCTCCATTCAAGTTTTCATGACTTGGGTACTGGAAACCACTGGCAGCTCTGAGTGGGAGAATGAGAAGAAAAGCACATGGGTATTTTTTTCTGTTGAGTGTTTGATATGGAGATATTCAACTAACAATCAATGAGACGACTTTTAAATAAAATATGGGCATTATTGGAAATATCAGTCTTGTAAAGAAGGATGAGGTAAGACTCCTGTTTGCAGTGAGCATGTGGCTTGCTTTGTAGACAAAAACAAATAAAAATTATCTGCTATTTTAATGAACTTTAGGAACAATATTCAGAAATTAGCATAGATAATTGGGGGCAAAAATATAAGAAAAATAGTAGTAAATGTAGCCGCTTTCCTTAGAAATTTTGCAACAGAATAAAGATAGACACAGGAAGTTGAAAGAGATTTGTTTTATTTTATGGTTATTTAAGAAGATTTTAATGATATTTAGGCCATAAAATTCAACATGTCAAAATTTAACTGAGATAGTTTTCACTCAGTAATTTTCTTTCCATGGATGCCAGATATGGAAATGACTTCGCCTTTTGTAATCTAGCAGACAAAGAATGGCTTCATCTGTGTTACAGGCGCACCTGCTCATAAGGCAGGTGGTGCTATCTGCTTATTTATGAAAAGTACAATCAAGTAAAAATTAAATTTATCGAAGGACAGTGATGAATAATTTGTTCTGAAAAGTAACATGCCCACTACTTTTTTATTTAAATTGTGCTTAGGGGAACCTAGTGAAGAATAGGTGAAACCTGTGAAATGTCAAGAATAATTAAGAAAAATGATAGTGCCAAATATCAGCCAAGAAAATTCTTTCATCCTATAGTCATTTTCCCCGCATTTTCTTCCTTACCGCTAAATGTAATTTTGGTCCTCAAGTGCTTGCATTCACTTTCTTTGAATTTAAGGGATTCAAATTCAGAAATAAAATTACATCAGCTTTCTAAGAGATATAGCTAAAGTCATCTTTAAAATTTTTTACAACCATAACATCCTCTTTCATTATTTTAGGTTCAGACATAAGTCATCATTATCTACATATATTTGCCAATTCTGACATGAATTCAATTGTCACAACCTACAATATAGATGGAGAGAAATGACTCTCAAAGTTTGCTCTGACTGCCATGCTTGTGCTAACATACACACACACACACACACACAAACGCACACACACACTCTCTCTCTCTCACTCTCATACATAATAAAAATTCAAATCTTTTTATTTTATGTTTAATTTTTAAATTAATTACATTTTATTTAATTTGTATCCAGCTGTAGTCCCCTTCCTCTTTCCCTCCCCATCCGAGCCTCCCACCCTCATCTCCTCTCTGCCCCTCTCTAAGTCCATTGATGGGGAGGTCCACCTCCCCTTCCATCTGACCCTAGCTTATTATGTCTCATCAGGACTGGCTGCAATGGCCTTCTCTTTGGCCTTGCAAAGCTGGTCCTCACAAGAGGGTTGGGACAAAGAACCAGCCACTGAGTTCATGTCAGAGACAGTCTCTTTGCTTGGATACTGAGCTGCCATGGACTAAATCTGAGCGGAGGTTGTAGGTTATATCGAAAAATGGTCCTTGGTTGGAGAATCAGTCTCATAAAAGACCCGTGTGCCCTGATATATTTGGTCCTTGTGGAGCTCCTGTCCTCTTTAGATCTTATTATCTGGCACTTTCTCAGACAACTAGGAATAGCACTACCTTTAGGTCCAGCTGTACCACTCCTAGGCATATATCCAAAATATGCTCAAGTACACAACAAAGGCTTTTGTTCAAACATGTTCATAGCAGATTTATTCATAATAGCCTGAACCTAGAAACAACTCAGGTGTCCCTCAACTGAGGAATGGATTAAGAAATTGTGGTACATTTACACAATGGAATACTATTCATCAACTAAAAACAAGGAAATCATGAAATTTGCAGTCAAATGGTGGGATTTAGAAAAGATCATCCTGAGTGAGGTATCCTAGGAGCAGAAAGACGTACATAGTATATATTCACATATAAGTGTATACTAAAAGATAGGATACCTAAAAGACAGGATAACATACTAATATCTGTACACCTAAAGAAGCTATTCAAATCTACTTTTAATATAATATTTTCTTTAATAAAACATTAGAGTAGATATAACCTAGAACTCCTTCTCGGATGTAGTCCATGGCAGCTCAGTATCCAAGTGGGTTTCCCTAGTAAGGGGAACAGGGACTGTCTCAGACATGAACTCAGTGGCTGACTCTTTGACCTCCCCCACCCCCACAGGTGGAGCAGCCTTGCTAGGCCACAGAGGAGGACATTGCAGCCAGTCCTGAAGATACCTGATAAGCTAGGGTCAGATGAAAGGGGAGGAGGAGGACCTCTCCTATCAGTGGACTTAGAGAGGAGCAGAGAGGAGAAAAAGGAGGGCGGGTGGGATTGCAAGGGAATGAGGGAGGGGCCTACAGTTGTGATACAAACTAAATAAACTGTAATTAATATAAGAAATAAAAATTTAATTAAACAAATAAAGCATTAGAGTTAAAATCTTATCACTCCTCTTATGACAAAACAAAATAGCTAGTTTAAGTAATTCTTATAGTTAAAAATGGCTTGAAGTAAAACTTAGAAAATAAGTTTTATAAGGAACATACTAATTTTAAAATTTAGGTCATTTGAGTATTGATTCCTTAAAATGTCAATTTTATTAAAAAAGATATAGAACCATAAGTAAATTAACAGTATACAATGAGAATAAAAGGCATGAGACAGAATTACCTCTTCATAGTAAATATTGATTACCACTTACTAAAAATATTTTGTGACTCAAATTGAAGAATACACACACTATCATGATTTTTAGTATGTATCTAATACACAAACAATGGTGGGTGTAAAATGTGTATCAAAAAGTATTAATTTTCCCAAAATTATTCAACTATAATTCATCTATGAATATTCACACGGTAAATTTAGAAAAATTGATAGAAAAATCAGTAAGTAAAGCATTTCTAAAATAATAAACTTCAGTGTTGCATGATTCAAGTTTATAGAATAATGGTGTGGAAGAATAATGTTAATACAAAGATTAGCACAGTGTGTCAGAGTTTTAAATCTTTCATCTCACATAGTAAGTTTTGGGACAAGAACATGAAAATTCTTCTCATAAGAATTTTTAATCCAGCATGTCATTTAGCTATGCTTTAAATAGAAATTTAGAAGTTAAAAATCAGACTGTGAGTGTATCTGGCAAAAATAAGAAATAAAAATAAAGAATGTTTGTTACAAGTTCCTCAAGTCAAAAGAAGCAGGCGATGTGTTGAGGTGTGGGACAGAGAGAAAAAGGTTGTGGACAGGAATTAGTAAAGAGGTACAGGGTAAAACCCGTCTGGCATCTCCTTGAGTAACTCGATTAACTATGTATGTATGTACTGAAGAGATATTCAATATTTCAAATGTGTTTTAAAAAGGTAAAGATGAAGCATGATGCTCAAAATAAGAGTGTAGGGACTTATTGAGGATGAGAAAAGTATTTATAGTTAATTAATTATGGAAATATATCATTGAATAAAGCAAGACCTAAGGTATATTTCTTTTTAATTCTTAATTTTTTATTGATCACAGTTTATTAACTTTGTATCTGCCCTGTAGCTCCCTCCATCCTCCTTTCCCAATCCCACTCTCTATCCCTCTCCTCCACCCATGACCCTCCCCCTACAGTACAGTGATAGAGAAGGTCTTCCTCCCCTTCTTTCTGATCCTAGTCTAACAGGTCTCATCAGGAGTGGCTGCATTGTCTTCCTCTATGGCCTGGTAAGGCTGCCCCCCTCAAGGGGGAGATGATCAAAGGCCAATCAGTTCATGTCAGAGACAGTCCCCATTCCCATCACTATGAAACCCACGTGGACACTAGACTGCCATGGGCTATATCTGTGCAGCAGTTCAAGATTATCTCCATGAATGGTCCTTGCGTGGAGTATCAGTCTCAGAAAAGACCCCTGTGCCCATATTTTGTGGTTCTGTTGCTCTCATTGTGGAGCTCCTGTCCTCTTCAGATCTTTCTATTTCCCACTTTTTTCATAAGATTTCCTGCACTCTGCCCAAAGTTAGGCTATAAGTCTCAGCATCTGCTTTTATTTCCTGCAGGGTGGAGCCTTTCAGAGGCTCTCTGTGGTAGACTCCTGTCCTGTTCCTTGTTTTCTCACTCTTCTGATGTCTCTTTGCCTTTGTCATACTCTTTGTCTTTCTGAATGAGGATTGAGCAACTTACCCAGAGGTCTCCTTTTTGATTGGTTACTTTAGGTGTACTGATTTTAGTATATTTATCCTATATTATATGTCTAAAATCCACTTATGAGTGAGTATATACCCTATGTGTCTTTCTGTTTCTGGGATACCTCCCATTATTTGCCTATATATTTCATGATTTCCTTTTTTTAATTGCTGAGTAGTATTCCATTGTGCAAATATATCACAATTTCTATATCCATTCCTCAGTGGAGGAGTGTTTTCAGCTTCTGGCTATTACAAATAAAGCTGTTACAAACATGGTTGAGCAAATGTCCTTGTTGTATACTTGAGCATCTTGTGGATATATTTCTAGGACTGTTATAGCTGGATCTTGAGGAAGCACTATTCCTAATTTTCTGAGAAAATGCCAGATTGATTTCTAGAGTGGTTGTACAATTTTACATTCACACCAGCAATGGAAGAGGGTT
Organism: Meriones unguiculatus; assembly: GCF_030254825.1. Lineage (NCBI taxonomy): Eukaryota > Metazoa > Chordata > Mammalia > Rodentia > Muridae > Meriones > Meriones unguiculatus. The sequence goes on along the minus strand of NC_083357.1, from coordinate 90,837,697 downwards.
CCCCTTTCTCCACAACCTCTCTAGCATGTGTTTTCACTTGAGTTTTTGATCTTAGCCATTCTGATGGGAGTAAGGTGAAATCTCAGGGGTTTTTTTTGATTTTCATTTCCCTGACAACTAAGGACATTGAGCATTTGTTTTAGTATTTCTCTGCCATTTGAAATTCCTCCATTGAGAATTCTCTGTTTAGCTCTGTGTCACATTTTTAATTGGGTCACTTGATTTGTTGCTGTTTAACTTCTTAAATTCTTTATATATTCTGGATATTAGCCCTCTGTCAGATATAGGGTTGGTGACTATCCTTTCCCAATCTGTAGACAGTCATTTTGCTCTGACAAAGAAGTCCTTTACTTGACAGAAGCTTTTCATTTTCAGGAGGTCCTACGTATTGATTGTTGATCTTTGAGCTTGTGCTGTTGTTGTTCTGTTTAGGAAGTTTTCTCCTGTGCCAATGAATTCAAGGCTCTTCCCCACTTTTACTTTTAACAGGTTTAGTGTGTTTGGTTTTATACTTAGGTCTTTGATTCCTTGGACTATAGTTTTGTGCAGTAAGGAAATTATGAATCTATTTGCATTTTTCTACATGTAGACATCCATTTAGACCAGCACCATTTGTTGAAGATGCTATCTTTTTTTTTCCATTGTATGGTTTTGGTATATTTGTCAAAAATCAGCAGTCCATATTCATGTAGGTTTATTTCAGGTTCTTCTATTCGCTTCTATTGACCCACCAGTTGGTTTCTAAGCCAATATCATATAGTTTTTATTATTGTTGCTCTAGAATACAGCAAATCCTCCTGCCACATTATAATCAAAGTAGGAAATATACAGAATAAAGAAAAATCACTAAAAGCTGCAAGGGAAAATAGCTAAGTAACATATAATGGCAAACCCATCTGAATCACACCTGACTCCTCAACAGAGACTATGAAAGCCAGAGGGCCTGGAAGGCTATCATGCAGACCTAAGAGAACACAGATGTCAGCCCAGGCCACTATACCCAGCAAAACTCTGAGTCATCATAGATGGAGAAAACAAGATATTCAACTACAAAATCAAATTCCAACAATACCTACACACAAATTCAGCATTACAGAAGATTCTAGAAAGAAAAATACAACCTAAGAAAACTAACTATTCTCAGGAAAACACAGGAAATAAATAACCTCACTACAGGAAAACTAAAAGTAGCCTAGCACACAAACACACTACCATAGCCAACATCAATATCAAAGGATGTAACAGCCACAGGTATATTCCTTTAATTAGACTCAGGATTTAAAAAAAAGAAATAAAGAAAAGAAAACACCCTAATAATTATTCCTTCTTTATAGTGATGTTAAGGGATAGTATCTGATTAGAGAACACATGGATTATTTTTAATCTTAATAGTTACAAGTTTGTGTTATTCTCTTCTACCTATAGACCCAGCTCTATTGCTGGTGGGAATGTAAACTTGTACAACCACTTTGGAAATTAATCTCGTGCTCTCTCAGAAAATTAGGAATAGTGCTACATCAAGATCCTGCTCTAACACTCCTAGACATATATTCAAATTTTGCTCAATTATACAACAAGGACATTGGCTCAGCCACGTCTGTAGCAACATTTTTTGTAAGAGCCAGAATCTGAACACAACCAAGTTGTATCTCAACTGAGGAATGGATACAAAAACTGTGGTATGTTTACACAGTGGAATACTACTCAGCAATTAAAAACAAGGAAATCATGAAATGTGTAGGCAAATGGTGGGAAATAGAAAACATCAACCTAAGTGAGGTAAACCAGAAGCAGAAATACACTTGGTATATACTCACTCAGATAGATATTAATCATATAATATAGGATAAACACACTAAAATCTATACTCATAAAGAAGCTAAACAAGAAGGAGGACCTTAGGTAAGATCATCAATCTTCACTCAGAAAGCAAATGGGAAGACATCAGAAGAGGGAGAAAAAGGGGAATAGGACTGGAGCCTACCACAGAGGGCCTCTGAAAGGTTCTGCAAAACAGGGTTTCAAAGTAGGTGTTGAAACACATAGCCAAATTTTGGGCAGTGAAGAGAATCTTATGAATGAAGGGGGAGATAGAAAGACCTGGAGGGGACAAAGGCTCCCCAAGGAGAGCAACAAAGCCACAAAACCTGGGACCAGGGGTCTTTACAAAGACTGATACTCTAACCAAGGACCATGCATGGAACAACCTAGGCCACTTGCTCAAATATAGCCAATGGCAGCTCAGCCTGCAAGTGGGTGTCCCTAGTAAGGCGAGCAGGAGCTGTCTCTGACAAGATCTCAGTGGCTGGCTCTTTGATCACATCCCCCTTGTGGGAGTGCTGCTGTTCTAAGCCATAGAGGAAGACAATGAAGCCAGTCCTGATGAGACCTGATAAGCTAGAGTCAGATAGATGGGAGAAGGACCTTCCCTATCAGTGGACTGGGGGAGAGACATGGGAGGAGAAGAAGGAGAGAGTTATAAATTGGGAGGGGTCAAAGGAGGGGACTATAACTGGGATAAAAAGTGAACAAAATGTAATCATCAAAAAATAAATAAATACAAAAAATAAAAAATAAATAAAAGAATTCCTGTTTGAGCTAGTGGTGATGGTGTACACCTTTATCCCAGTGTACTAGGGACAGAGGCAGAAAGATTTCTGAGTTTGAGACCAGCCAGGTCTACAAAGTAAGTTCTGGGAACGCCGAAGCTACACAGAAAAATCCTATTGCAAGAAAACAAAAATGAAAAATCAAAAGTTTAAGAACCTCTCCTTGGTAAAGATATTAATATATATTTGAATGATCTTAAGCATTTCTCTCCAAATTCTCAGAATTGACTAATATTTTCAGCTTAAGGCCATAGTATGAATTTTTGTAGAAAAGTGGTTGTTTTTTCTACATACCAGTAAGCCTACTGTGTAGTAAAAAAGGAAATTTCAAAATAGACATTTTCCAAATAAGGAATTACTACTATCAATATTTTTGATTTATGGAACCAAATAAATGTATGATACTATGCCATTCCTATTTAAACTTTTATCTCACTTAGTAGCACACATAATAAGCACACATTTATTTGATTACTAGAAAAATATTTCTATGCTCATTACATGTAGGATCTATTTAAGTCTTCAAAACATAAATAATCATGAATTTCTTAATATTTAGTCAAAGTTATGTTTGTATTTTTTGGTGCGGAAAAGCAATTTTTGTTACTTAATTTGTATCTCCACTTCTGTGGAACAATAAGAAAAAGAAATTTTGTCTGCTATTCAAATGCCCCAAACCCCAGCTATATCTTGGGAAGATAGCTTGAAGTTAGAAATCAATAACTGCCCAGGCATCACTAATACATAATATATAACTAAAATATGAACATTTTTATTGAACCAATATTCAAGAGATGGTTGAATGATCGCAGAAAATCTCGGGGCTGCTCTCTGGGACAACATGCAGGTCAAACATTTTCTCTCACTATACTTTTTTAGTGCAATTTCATTTCTGAGGTAGCATCAGATGATGCTGAAGGTTGCAGTTACTCAGCCAGCATTTCAGACAGACCCTGGAATGTATTTGAAAGCTGCACAAATATTTAGCTGTTACCATTTTTTTAAATTAAATATTTTTTCATCCGATATATTTTGATTATGGTTTCTCCTTCCAAACTCCTCCCAGATCCTCTCAACTTCCCCAAATACACACCCTTTTCTTATGTAGCTCATTAAAATAATCATTTAAAATAATGATAAATAATAAAATAAGAGAAAATAAAAGCAATCAAATAAAAATAGGACAAAAAAAGAAGAAAAACAGTCAAAGAAAAGCACAACACACAAGTAGGCATAGAGACACACATTTGCACAAAAAGAAGTTCTGTTTAAAATGAACAATAAACAACAAAAACAAAACCTGACAAAGCATTAGGAGACGAAGAATCTGCCAAAATGGCATTGAGTCCATTTTGTATTGGCCATGAGCTGTTGGGAAGAAGTCTGGCCTTGAGGATTGTTTGTATATCCAAGTGAGACTTCATGATGAAACCTAATTACTCATTGGAGAGAAGTTATCAAATTGGGATAGAGTTTAGGTTAGGAATGGGGGCTTGGTGCACTTCCTTTCTTGGCCCAGACTGTGCAAGTCTCTTGTAAGTTCTGGCATGCAAACTGCAGTGTTTAGAAGGCCTGGGATGTTCTTCATCCCCTCTGGCATTGAACAGGGGACCCTGAGGAAGCTGGCCCATTGAGAACTGAGTATTCCATGCTCTCTCACTCTGTACATACATTGTCTGGTTGTGGCTCTCTGTACTTGTTCCCATCAATTGCAGGAAGAAGCTTTTATGATGAGCAAGCCACAGACCTATGGGTATAGCAAAACATCATTAGGATTCATTTTATTGCTTCATACACTTAGCAAAACAGCAGTGTTCAGTTTAAAGAGAAGCTTCTGGCTCATCTCCTCTCAGGTTCTTGGCCACCCAAACAGTTTCAGGATAGGTTCCATCTCATGGAATGGGCCTGAAATCTAATCAGATATTGTTTGTTTAGTCTCACAAGCTTTGTGCAACTATTTCACTAGTGCAGCTTGAAGGCAGGTCAACACTGTAGATCACAGACTTTGTAGTTAATAGGAGTGAAGGTTCTATAAAGGATCCTGCTTTGCTTTTCCACATTCATTGAGTTATCTAGGTGTTGTCTTTAGCAATAGCACCTTGTCACCAGTTTGTGGATGGTCAGTTCTAGTCTTGCCAATAGCCTAGGAGGTTTGGGGTTCCCATGGAGGCCTATTGCCAAACACCTGCTTTATATACCCCATTCCCAGAACTGGAGGCTTCATTTCTTGATGAAAAATATCCAGTTGTACCTCATCTCCTCCCATGCCCCTTCCTTAGTTATTGATAGGGGAGGACCTCCTCCCCTTCCATCTGACTCTAGCCTATCAAGTCTTGTCAGGAGTGGCTGCATTGTCTTCCTCTGTGGACTGGTCAAGCTGCTCCCCCTCCACGAGGTGGTGATCAAAGAGCCAGCAACTGAGTTCATGTCAGAGGCAGCCCCTGCTCCCCTTATTGGAGAGCCCATTTGGAGAGTAAGCTGCCACAGGCAACCTCTGTGCAGGGGGTCCAGGTTATTTCAATGAATGGTACTTGGTTGGAGTGTCAGTCTCAGAAAAGACCCCTGTGCCCAGATTATTTTGGTTCTATTGTTCTTCTTGTGGAGCTCCAGATCCTTCCAAGTGTTTCTATTTCCCTGCACTTGTTCAAAATTTGGCTGTGAGTCTCAGCATCAGCTTTAATACCTTGGTGAGTAAAGTCTTTCAGAGGTACCCTGTGGTATGTTCCTGTCTTGTTCCTTGTTTTCACCTTCCTCACATTGTTTTGAGTTTTATCTGCCCTTCCCCATATTTCCAACCCTCACCACCTACTTACCTGTCCTCTCCATATGATTCTCTCATTTCAGCTCCCACTATCACATCTGTAAGTATCTATTCGATTGCCCCACGTTAGGGATGTCCAGCACCCCACTCTCTGTACAACTATCATCAGAACAAAACGACAGCCCACAGATTGGGAAAGGTTCCTCACCAACCTTATATCTTACAGAGGGCTAATATCCAGAATACGTAAAGAACTTAAAAAGTTAAACACCAACAAACCAAGTAATCCAATTAAAAAAGGGATACAGAGCTAAACAGAAAATGCTCAATGGAGGAATATCAAATGACAGAGAAATACTTAATGAAATGTTTAACAAATGCAAACATTTGTTATGTTTGTCATCTTGGAAATGCAAATCAAAACGACCCTGGGATTTCACATTACACCCATCAGAATGGCTAAGATCAAAAACTCAAGTGACAACACATGCTGGAGAGGTTGTGGAGAAAGGAGAACCCTCCTCCATTGCAGGTTGGAATGTAAACTTCTACAACCCCTTTCTATATCGATCTGGCCCTTTCTCAGAAATTAGGAATAGTGCTACCTCAAGTACTATCTCACTCCTAGGCATATGTCCAAAATATGCTCAAGTATACAACAAAGACAAAAGAAATTTGCTCATCATGTTCTTAACAGTTCTTAATCATAATAGCCAGAATCTGGACACAACTCACATGTCCCTCAACAGAGGAATGGATACAGAAATTGTGGCATATTTCCACAATGGAATACTACTCAGCAATTAAAAACAAGGAAACAATAAAATTTGCAGGCAAATGGTGGGAACCAGAAAAGGTCATCTGGTAATGTCCCAACAAAAATGAAAAGAAAACAAGCAATGAATCAGGGTTAGATCATCGACTCCATTACAAAAGGAACTAACATGCATTGGTCACTATTATCTATCAATATCAATGGACTCAACTCACCAATAAAAAGACACAGGCTAACAGAATGGTTACGGAAACAGGATCCAACATTCTGTTGCATCCAAGAAACACACCTATGCAACAAAGACAAACACTACCTCAGAGTAAAGGGCTGGAAAACTGTTTTTCAAGCAAACGGTTCCAGAAAACAAGCTGGAGTAGCCATCCTAATATCTAATAAAATAGACTTTCAACCCAAGTTAATCAAAAAAGATAAGGAGGGCCACTATATTCTCATCAAAGGAAAAATCCACCAAGAGGACATCACAATCTTGAATATCTATGCCCCAAATACAAGAGCACCGACATTCGTAAATGAAACATTATTAAAGCTTAAATCATACATTGATCCTAATACCTTAATAGTGGGAGACTTCAACACTCCACTCTCACCAAGGGACAGATCAACTAGACAGACACCAAATAGGGAAATAAAAGCACTCACAGAATCCCTAAATCAAATGGACCTAATAGACGTCTACAGATCATTTCACCCAAACTCAAAAGAGTACACCTTCTTTTCAGCACCGCATGGAACCTTTTCCAAAATAGACCATATAGTGGGCCACAAAGCAAGCCTCAACAGATACAAAAGGATTGAAATAATCCCTTGTATACAATCTGACCACCATGGACTAAAGCTCGACCTTAACAACAACAGAAACAACAAAAAGCCGACACGCACATGGAAACTAAACAACTTACTACTCAATGACAGCTGGGTTAAGGAAGAAATAAAGAAAGAAATCAAAGACTTCCTAGAATTCAATGAAAAGGAAGGCACAACATACCCAAATTTATGGGACACACTGAAAGCAGTGCTCAGAGGAAAATTTATAGCACTAAGTGCCTGCAAGAAGAAATTCGTAACATCACATACAAACAACTTAATGGCCCAACTGAAAACCCTAGAAAAAAAAGAAGCAGATACACCCAAGAGGAGCAGACGGCTGGAAATAATCAAACTAAGGGCTGAAATCAATCAACTAGAAACAAATAAAACTATCCAAAGAATCAATGAAACAAAAAGCTGGTTCTTTGAGAAAATCAACAAGATAGACAAACCCTTAGCCAAACTAACTAAAAAGCAGAGAGAAACTATCCAGATCAGCAAAATCAGAAATGAAAATGGGGACATAACCACAGACATTGAGGAAATCCAAACAATTATTAGGTCATACTACAAAAGCCTATATGCCACAAAATTTGAGAATCTAAATGAAATGGATAATTTTCTTGAAAGATACCATCTACCAAAACTAAGTCAAGATCAGGTAGAAAGACTGAATAGCCCTATATCTCCCAAGGAAATCGAAGCAGTCATTAACAGTCTCCCCGCCAAAAAAAGCCCTGGACCAGATGGCTTCAGCGCAGAATTCTACAAGACCTTCAAAGAAGTGCTAACTCCAATTCTCCTCAAGCTATTCCACAAAATAGAAACAGAAGGAACACTACCAAACTCATTCTATGAAGCCACAGTCACCTTAATACCTAAACCACACAAAGACCCAACAAAAAAAGAGAACTTTAGGCCTATCTCTCTTATGAACATTGACGCAAAAATACTCAATAAAATACTTGCAAACCGAATCCAAGAACATATCATCCACCATGACCAAGTAGGCTTCATCCCAGGCATGCAAGGGTGGTTCAACATACGGAAATCCATCAATGTAATCCACTACATAAACAAACTGAAGGAGAAAAACCACATGATCATCTCCTTAGACGCCGAAAAAGCATTTGACAAAGTCCAACACCCATTCATGTTTAAAGTCTTGGAGAGATCAGGGATACAAGGCACATACCTAAACATAGTAAAGGCAATATATAGCAAGCCTATAGCTAACATCAAACTCAATGGAGAGAAACTTAAATCAATCCCACTGAAATCAGGGACAAGACAAGGCTGTCCATTGTCCCCATATCTCTTCAACTTAGTACTTGAAGTCCTAGCCAGAGCAATAAGACAACTAAAGGAGATCAAGGGGATACAAATCGGAAAGGAAGAGGTCAAAGTGTCACTATTTGCAGATGATATGATAGTATACATGAGCGACCCCAAAAATTCAACCAGAGAACTCCTTCAGCTGATAAACACCTTCAGCAAAGTGGCAGGATACAAAATCAACTCAAAAAAATCAGAAGCCCTCCTATATACCAAAGACAAAAAGGCTGAGAAAGAAATTAGGGAAACAACACCCTTCACAATAGCCACTAATAACATAAAGTACCTTGGTGTGACCCTAACCAAGCAAGTGAAAGACCTGTTTGAGAAAAACTTCAAGTCTCTGAAGAAAGAAATTGAAGAAGATATCAGAAGATGGAAAGATCTCCCGTGCTCATGGATTGGTAGGATTAACATTGTGAAAATGGCCATACTGCCAAAAGCAATCTACAGATTCAATGCAATTCCCATCAAAATACCAACTCAATTCTTTACAGACCTTGAAAAAAAGATTCTCAGCTTCATATGGAGAAACAAAAAACCCAGAATCTCCAAAACGATCCTGTACAACAACAGATCATCTGGAGGTATCTCCATTCCTGATCTCAAGCTGTACTACAGGGCAACAGTAATAAAAACTGCATGGTACTGGCATAGAAACAGAAAGGAGGATCAATGGAACCGCATAGAAGACCCAGAAATAAATCCACACACCTATGAATACTCAATATTCGACAAAGAAGCCAATTCCATTCAATGGAAAAAAGACAGCATCTTCAACAAATGGTGCTGGACCAACTGGATGTCTACATGCAGAAAAATGAAAATAGATCCATATTTATCACCCTGCACAAAACTAAAGTCAACGTGGATCAAGGACCTCAACATAAAACCAGATACCCTAAATCAATTGGACAAAAAAGTGGGGAACAGCCTAGAACTCATTGGCACAGGAGACAACTTCCTGAACAGAACACCAACAGCACAGGCTCTAAGAGCAACAATCAATAAATGGGACCTCATGAAACTGAAAAGTTTCTGTAAAGCAAAGGATACCGTCATCAAAACAAAACGACTGCCTACAGATTGGGAAAGAATCTTCACTAACCCTTTATCTGACAGAGGACTAATATCCAGTATATACAAAGAACTAAAGAAGCTGAAAAGCAGCAATCCAAGTAATCCAATTAAAAAATGGGGAACAGAGCTAAACAGAGAATTCTCGACAGAGGAATATCGAATGGCAGAAAAACACTTAAAGAAATGCTCATCCTCATTAGCCATCAGGGAAATGCAAATCAAAACGACCCTGAGATATCACCTTACACCCATCAGAATGGCCAAGATGAAAAACTCAAGCGATAACACATGCTGGAGAGGTTGTGGAGAAAGGGGAACCCTGCTCCACTGCTGGTGGGAATGTAAACTGGTACAACCACTCTGGAAAGCTATCTGGCGCTTTCTAAGACAAATAGGAATAGTGCTTCCTCCAGACCCAGCTATACCACTGCTAGGTATATACCCAAAGTTTGTTCAAGTACACAAAAAGGACACTTGCTCAACCATGTTTATAGCAGCTCTATTTGTAATAGCCAGAACCTGGAAACAACCCAGATGTCCATCAACGGTGGAATGGGTACAGAAATTGTGGTATTTTTATACAATGGAATACTACTCAGCAATCAAAAAGGAGGAAATCATGAAATTTGCAGGCAAATGGTGGGATCTAGAAAAGATCATTCTGAGTGAAATATCCCAGAAGGAGAAAGACAAACATGGGATATACTCACTTATATAGACCTATAAGATATGATAAACATAATGAAATCTATACACCTAAAAAAGATAATCAATTGAGCGGACATGGGGTAAGATGATCAATCCTCATTTAGAAAGACAGACGGGATGTGCATTGAACGTATGACAGGAGTCTACTGAGCGCATCTGAAAGACTCTAACTAGCAGTGTTTTCAAAGCAAAGACTCATGACCAAACCTTTGGCAGAGTACAGGGAATCATAAGAAAGAAGGGGAGTTAGTCTGATGGGGAAAGGATAGGAGCTCCACAGGGACCAAATATATCTGGGCACAGGGTCTTTTCTGAGACTGGCATTCAACCAAGGACCATGTATGGATATAACCTAGAACCTCCACTGAGATGTAGCCTGTGGTAGCTCAGTAACCAATTGGTTTCCCAAAGTGAGGGGAACAGGGACTATTTCTAACAGGAACTCGATGACTGGCTCTTTGGTCTCCCCACCCCCGAAGGGAGGAGCAGTCCTTTTAGGCCACAGAGGAGGGCTTTGCAGCCAGTCCTGAAGATACCTGATAAAACAGGATCAGATGAATGGGGAGGAGGTCCCCCCCATCAGTGGACTTGGAAAGGGGCACGGTGGAGATGAGGGAGGGAGGGAGGGAGGGACTGGGAGGGAATGAGGGATCGGGACACGGCTGGGATACAGAGTTAATAAAATGTAACTGATAAAAAAAAAATAAAGAAAAAAAAAGAAAAAAAAAAAAAAAAAAGAAAAGGTCATCTGGAACAAGTTATTCCAGAAAGAGAAAGACACACATGGTATATAGTCTCTGATAAGTGGGTCTTTTCCATATAATATAGGATAAACATACTAAAATCTGTACACCTAAAGAAGCCAAGTAAGAACAACTCTGGGTAAGGTGATCAATCATCATTCTGAAAAGCAAATGGGTAGACATCTGGAAAGGTAGAAAATAGGGAACAGAACAGGAGCCTACCACAGAGGGCCTCTGAAAGACTCTGTTGCTTGAAGTATTGAAGCAGATGCTGAGACTCATAGTGAATCTTTGGGCAGAATACTGGGAATCTTATTATTTTTTTTTTATTTTTTTATCTGTTACATTTTATTAACTCTGTATCCCAGCCGTGTCCCGATCCCTCATTCCCTCCCAGTCCCTCCCTCTCCCCCTCCCTCCCTCATCTCCACCGTGCCCCTTTCCAAGTCCACTGATGGGGGGGACCTCCTCCCCATTCATCTGATCCTGTTTTATCAGGTATCTTCAGGACTGGCTGCAAAGCCCTCCTCTGTGGCCTAACAGGACTGCTCCTCCCTTCGGGGGTGGGGAGACCAAAGAGCCAGTCATCGAGTTCCTGTTAGAAATAGTCCCTGTTCCCCTCACTTTGGGAAACCAATTGGTTACTGAGCTACCACAGGCTACATCTGAGTGGAGGTTCTAGGTTATATCCATACATGGTCCTTGGTTGAATGTCAGTCTGGAGAGATGGCTCAGAGGTTAAGAGCACTGGCTGTTCTTCCAAAGGTCCTGAGTTCAATTCCCAGCAACCATATGGTTGCTCACAACCATCTGTAATGAGATCTGGTGCCCTCTTCTGTCATGCAGGAACACATGCACGCAAAATACTGTATACATAATAAATAAATAAATCTTTAAAAAAATCAAACAGTGAAGAGCAAAATGTCGCAACTTTCAGAAGAAAGTGGGAGAATAGAGGTGGGAGGCTATGTGTCAGTGATAACATAAATTTAGCATGCACAAGTCACTGGGAATCTTATTAAAGAAGGGAGAGATGAAATACCTGGAGAGGACAGGAGCTCCACAAGGAGAGCAACAGAACCAAAATATCTGGGCACAAGTGTCTATTCCGAGACTGATACTCCAATCAAGGACCATGTATGGAGATAACCTAGAACCTCTGCACAGATGTAGCCCGTGGCAGCTCAGTATCCAAGTGGATTCTCTAGTAAAAGGAACAGGAGGTGTCTCTGACATGAATCCAGTGGCTGGCTTTTGATTTCCTTTCCTTGTTGGGAGAGCAGTTTTACCAGACCACAGAGGAAGACAGTGCAGCCAGTCCTGATGAGACTTCATAGGCTAGGGTCAGAGGGAAGGGGAGGAGGACCTCCCCTATCAGTGGACTGAGGGAGGGGCATGGATGATAAGGGAGGAAGGGGGAGGAGACCAGGAAGGCGGCTACAGCTGGGATACAATGTAAATAAATTTTAATAAAAAATACATTAAAAATAAAAAATAGTTATGTTATGATAATTATTCATTTTAAGAAAAGTTAATTCGAGTGTTAAAGATAATATATTATTATATTATTATACATCTAAAATATATTTTTATCCAGGTCGCATGAGTTTTTTTAACATAGGAAATATTTCCACTAAAGTTTTGTATTTGTTTTTATTGTGTGTGTAGGATCATTTTGCTTGTATTGCTGTGTACCACTTGTATGTCTGGAGCTTGTGACCAAAAGAAGGATTCCCATGGTACTAGAGTTTTACAGGATTGTACGCTGTTATTTGGATCATGGGAGCTAAGCCTGTATCCTCTGTATTATCACAGAGTGCTCTTAGGTACGGCATAATCTTTTTAGGCCTAATATTGAGAATATATTTTTATGATTGATCTTATTGCGATGACTTAAAATGTTTGCTTGAACGTTGGGACTGCAGTTGCCTACATCCTAATCATTTGCTTGGAAATTGTGAAATCTTTGTTGAGATACTTTTCTATTTACATACAGAAATATGGATATCTGCTTTTTCATTCCAAAAGGGTTCGTTATGTCTTTGTCAAATTTTGCTTACATCTTTTCTAAGTGTCACTATTTGTTATTTTTTTAAGTGTGCTCTCGATAGACACAGAAAATCTATCCCAGGTAAATGCTAGGAAACACTGCTCCCTTCTCTTGCCCCCTTCTCTTAGTTTTCAGTTTTCTTAAACTTACAACACAACGTAATTACCCAATTTTCATACAATGTTCTCTCAAACACATTAAAATATTGTGCATACTTTGTGATGTGCCCACTTTTTCTAATAAAAAAATTTAGTAACTATGCTTATAATTAAATTTACTCAGTCACATAAATGACCCATTCTCACAGTGGGAATACTATGTATTCACTAATGTGGTAAAATCAGAGTACTCACAAGTGCAAATTTTTTACTGTCTTACTAAGCAGTTGTCATTATTTAGTCTCTTAGAATTATAGATTTACAAATAGATTTAATTACAAGAATATATATATTAAGTACAAGAATATATATATATATATATATATATATGCACTTATAGTGTAAACTTTTGTGAAATGTGCAAGTGTATATTTTCTGACAAAATGCAATTGGAGAATTTCACCAGAGGCTTCTTCAATAATACTCAGAAGATCATCAGATTTGCAAGGATTTGGAATATCTCAGGAGGGATGAGAGCTACAGCAATAACAGGGTCTATTCTCTGGCTTTTGAATACACCACAGGCAAAGTCTGTGCTGTTGATTGCAAGTGTTTCAGTTTTAATACTTGCCTCATGCTTCTTTAAATATCACCTGTCTTTAGAATTAAAAGGATCTCGAAAAGTCATTTGGGTTTTTAAATAATTCGGGAAGAATAAAAGTTTTCTTCAAAAGGTTAAAAGAACCCATAACTCTTCAAATAGAGAAAACATAGATGATCTCTTTTGGTAATTGTTAAAGGTCATGTTTTAATCTAGTTCCTCACAGTGATAATAGGGAACAGTCAAGATCCCTGAGTTGAAGGTCAAAACAACATATTGCACTCAAAATATAGTAGAATAAAATCAACTAAACATGGTATCTTTCTTCTGATTTTTTGTAGTTTAACCAACTTACAGTAAAGTTATACCAAATGTAAATAATTTTAGTGAGTTTAGCAGTTAAATTTCTTAACTGAATTAGAATGAGGAAAATAAAAAAATAAAGATTATAACTAAAATTTAAATATTCCTCTTTATATTTTCTTTCATTTATATGGAATAAGAGTAATTCCAAGGTTTTAGTTATTTAAGCAATATTTTTGTAACTAGAGTCATGAACAAGAGATTCTACTTCAGGGATTCCAGAACGTCTGCTTGAGCTTCTGACACTAAAGAAATCACAACGATGTAATTTTGAAAAGCATAGAAAGGCAATATGAAGAAGATACCATTTTGAGAACAATGAATACAGGTATTTAAACCCATTTTTTATGTACTGGCATGAGTTTTAGACTTAAAAAGCAGAACAATTGAAAAGAAGAGCAAGATACACATAATTAAAGGTGGTTGGTTTAACCACGGTTTGGGTCCGGGTGACCAATATTCCGGCTCTGCACAATGAACACCATGAAAGTCCGTTGTTGTCTGACAGAACAATCCGATTCCGATGAAACAATTGCCCCTGTCCTGTAGGGGAGGAGTATGCTCTCATGATGAAGTTGTCTCCCTGAGGCTACCCTGTTCCTGGAATTCAAGGGAGAACAAGTTTCAGAATGGAAACCTGAACATATGTTCTGGAGGTTCATTACTAGGATTTTACAATATGCCTCAGGTACTCTCACCTTTGTGCCTTTGACCTTGAAAGGGGATGAGATAGGCTGCATATCAAAAACCCTGGATTGTTGGTCCACTGTGGATGCAGTGCACATCAGAATTTCCGACTCATAATCTAAAGACAAAGAGAATGCATGTAAATAGAAAGCAAAGAGAGCAGGGATTTATGCTGTCTGTAGTTAATCTTTGGGACAAAGTAGAGACACAATAGCAAGAAGTAAAATGAAGTTAATACGGGTCATTCTATTTTACCTTTTAGTTGATTTAATTTTAAAAATTACGCATTTTTCATTTTTCTCTAAAATATCACTGTACTATAAAATATCTATTTCATTGTTCTGATAAAAACTGTTCAAAGTATAAGTCAAATAACTTCTTTTTTTATTTTATTATTATTATTTTTTTTATCAGTTACATTTTATTAACTCTGTATCCCAGCCGTGTCCCGATCCCTCATTCCCCCCCAGTCCCTCCCTCCCTCCCTCATCTCCACCGTGCCCCTTTCCAAGTCCACTGATAGGAGGGACCTCCTCCCCATTCATCTGATCCTGTTTTATCAGGTATCTTCAGGACTGGCTGCAAAGCCCTCCTCTGTAAGAAAGAAGGGGAGTTAGTCTGTTGGGGAAAGGATAGGAGCTCCACAAGGACCAAATATTTGTGGGCACAGGGTCTTTTCTGAGACTGACATTCAACCAAGGACCATGTATGGATATAACCTAGAACCTCCACTCAGATGTAGCCTGTGGTAGCTCAGTAACCAATTGGTTTCCCAAAGTGAGGGGAACAGAGACTATTTCTAACAGGAACTCAATGACTGGCTCTTTGGTCAAATAACTTCTAAGTCCGTATATGATAGCTTCTACGTTATATACTAAGCTATCTCTAAAAGGTAACATTTATATTAAAGTTATATATTGTTTCCAAACTAAAATTCAATATTACTTACCATTCAAGTAAAAAGTATGGCTAATAGTAATAATAATTTAGTAGTTATTCCCTAGGCATCTTTGGTGACTTGTATCCACAACAGAAAGAATCCGTAGTGTTAGTGCCCTATACACTATATATACACTATACACTATATATATATACATACACTATATATATATATATATATATACATACATACACTATATATATATATATATATATATATATATATATACATACACTATATATATATATATAAACCTACATCTGGGAGACCAGGATTTTTTTAAAAAAATATTATTATCATTTATTATCATTTATTCAATTTGTATCTGGCTGTGGCTCCCTCCCTCATCTCTTTCCAATCCCACCCTCCCACCCTCTTCTACCCCAATGTCCCTCCTCCAGTCCACTGATAGAGAATGTTCTCCTCCCCTTCTGTCTGACCCTAGCCTATCAGGTCTTATCGGGACTGGCTGCATTGTCTTCCTCTATGGCCTGGCAAGGCTGCTCCCCCCTCAGGGGAAGATGATCAGGGATCCTGCCACTGAGTTCATGCCAGAGAAAACCCTACTCTCCTTATTAAGGAATCCATCTAGACTGAGTCTTTGGGCTGCATCTGAGCTGTGGTTTTAAGTCTTCTCCATGCATTGTCCTTGGTTGGGATATAAGTCTCTGCAGGGATCCCAAGGCTCAGGGTTTTTTGGCTCTGTTGGAGACCAGAATTTTTATGACAACCTTTAAAGATGTTCAAACTAGGTCTAAAATATTCTTAATGTTTATACTATGTATTAGGAATTGATAAAAGTTAGACCTCCGTTTTGTTTCTGACCTTCCTATTTGTATGTTATTTCCTAAATGATTTACTCCAAAGTAACTTCAGAGATACTGAAAATCCCATGAATATACATGGCAACTAAGTACAGACTGGCTTGAGTGAAGTGGGTGTTAAATTATATACAGGGGAAAAATGTAATAAAATTATATTCTACTAACTTTACCAGAGCAAAAGGAGAGGACAATATAAATAAAACAAAATTTCTTATTCCATAAGCCTCTTGAGTCTAGCTAAAATCAACCAAAAACAACCAAAAGAGCTCTTTAAAAATTACAGTGTAAAAAAACTGATTTTCCTGTTTCCATCAGGTATCAAACTCTAGGTCATGGGTGGGCATTTACGTCTTCTTCCTTTTCTGAGTGCTGGGATTTCGTTTGCTTTTAGTTTGTGCAAGTCTTGCACACATTGTCTCATTCGCTGTGAGTTCATATGTGTACCAATCCTGATATGCATAAAGAAAATGTGTTGCTGGAATTATCTAACTTCTCTGACTCTTCAATCTTTCTACTCCTCTTCATTCTAACCAAGTAACCAAGACATTATTTGCAATTGATACTGGCTGGCAAAAGGCAATCAATCTTCTCCATGGGAGTATCAGTGAGTATATGAACCACATTCCAGGTGCCATGCACAGGATAATTGGCAAACATAAGACCGACATCTTAGTTTGGCATGTGTTCATATGTGTGTGTATATGTATGTGAAGGTATTTGCATTATTTTAGATGGCATTATAGATTAAAGAGCCAAATCTAATGACCTCCAAGGGTATGAGTTACTTTAAGTGGAGCTTTCAGTACTAAATTAGTAATGTTTTGTTACCTAACAATAAATAAATTTCAGTAATTATTAAGAATGCTGATGAAGTTTGAAACATAAAGCTATTTTATATATGTATAAGTAAATAATAAATAGACATTATAATTAAAGAATCAAAATAATATCCAATATTATTTTATTGACCCTGAGTAACCTAAAAAGAAACAGAAAGTTGACTGAGCCTATGATTTTTATACTGATATTTCTGTCAAATTATTCTATTCTAATATAAGTTAAAAAAACTCTCACTGGAAACCCCTAAGGGTACCCCCAAAATTCTCTTTCTAGAACAGTTTATAGTCAATGAAAATTCCAATAACAGATTTGTAGTTCAATATATATGGTTCTGAGTTTTCCCGTTCATTCCCAAACCAACACTAAACCCAATGAAAGCACATTTAAATGCAGCTCTGATATTCCATGTAAATGTAAATCAAGAGCATTGCATTGTTCTTAACATATTTATGATATTCAGGACATAGCTTACCTTCAATACAGTATAACTTGTAAGAGTCTGTGATAGAACTCACAGACTCTATTACCATATTCCCTACAGCAGTATCCACAGAAAAATGTGGGAGTTATTTCACTAAGCAGCAGAAACCTCCTTTTCCAAATAATGCCAGTGCTATTCCTGAGACAGATTCTCTATAAAACTAAAGTGAAATGTTTTACAAATATGTAGTTTTCAACTTAAGCAGTTACTTCATAAATATGGAAATATACATCTGCTTTCTGGTTGTCCTTTCTCTTTCTTACTCTTCTTAAATTCTTTATTTTAAAAAATATAAGGTAATTTGAAAGAAGGCATACTGTTCAAGAATTATGAGTAACTTCCTATTCACCTTTCTATTTTGTTGTTGTTTTGTTTTATTTTGGTTTCTGAAGCACCTCACTTCCCATAGCTCAGGCTTTCTTCAACTCACCATGATTCTCTTGCCTAAGTTTATAAATGCTGCTACTGCAGTTAACAATAGACAGCAGGGTTTCAAGTCACTATTTTTTTGTATTTTTATCTTTATTATTATTACTATTTATCACAATTTAATCATTTTGTATCCCACCTGTGGCCCCTTCCCTCTTCTCCTCCCAATCACACCCTACCCTCCTCTTCTCCCTCTCTGTCCCTCCCTCAGTCTACTGACAGAAGAGATCCTCTCCCTTTCTCTCTGACCATAGCCTATCTGGTCTCATTAACACTGATTGATTTGTCTTCCTCTGTGGCCTGGTAAGTCTGTTCCCCAGGGGGATTGGTTTTATGAAGCTTTGGATATCCCATGTAAATGTTATTTTTATTTCTTCAGAGGAGTGAATGAGATAAGAGCCATAACCAAACTTTATGAATATATGACTTGGGCTGTGTTTAGAGCATTTTCATCTGACTATAGCTCGGCCTAGGCTCAGACAGTCTAATCTTCTGCAAGCCTGAATCTTGAAGGCTTCAGCTTCCAGCTTTCATTTGCTAACCTAGGCCTAGACTGGATTCAGCCTCAGAGACTTAACTACTGAATAAGCTTGCCCTTTCTAGTGCTTACTTAAAGCTGACTGGTGGAATTCTGCTGTTCTGGCTCAAAACCCCTCTCCAAGCTGACTGATTCAGCTGGCTTTTCTCTGCTTCTCACCGAGTTGCTCTGCTTAGAAAAACTTGCCTTTGAACTCCATGAACTGCAAGACCTCAACTGCACTCAACTGAACTGCACCAAACTGCACAGAATTGTACTATTTTCCCAAAGTCTACTGGCCTGTCTCCAAGAGCTCTCTCTGGTTGTACTGCTCTTAAATAGCTTCTCTTTCCTCTCTGTTCTTCTGAGAGTTGGGAGTATGTAACCCTTTGACTCATTGTGTCAAATATTTCTCTGATTAGTCACTTTGGCTCTCCCTCAATAGATGCCATTGTTTGGGATTGAAGGAGTATATTAAAGGTGTGTCTGTATCCAAGCCAGAGAAATTAAAGTGTGAGCTAAGGGTGTTTCTGGATTCCAGCTAGAAGAATTAAAGTTGTGTGTTCCAGCCCATCACCAAGACTTTGAATGTGATCCCTTGCCATAGCAGCCATGTTGCTAGATTAAAATTCCTCTAAAATCCATCATTAAAAAAATATACAAATATTAGCCTTAAAGTTTCTATTCCTTCTGAAATCTAACGAAAACTAATCTGATGAAAAGCTTTTCAACTTGAAATATTCAGCTAACTTATTCTTTGAATACATACTGTTGTGCCCTTAATAGTCTAATTTTGAAAGTTTTTATTTATTTTACATTTTTAGTCTCTGTCTCCTTCCACTAAACCAAAAAACTGCAATGTATTGACTGATCCTATGTTATTGACCAATACAAATCAATGAAAAGATCAATTATCTAATTCAAAAATAATTCAGAAAAAGCAAAGCAATAAAACTCCATGACTTTATCTTATTTTCATGAAAATATCATTTCAAGCATAGTTTTATGATTTCAGTTGATTTGGTAGAATTCAGCTGCATCTGTTCATGCATTTGATGTCAATTGGCAGGGCCTTTGACTAGTTACTCCAGAATGACCTAACCTAGGAAAATGGGGCTATCTTCCTTAAGCTTCTTCCTTTCCTGTTTGACTTTAGCTGTATTCTCAATGTTTTGTTAAAGCTTTGCTTAAAAACATCCATTCTATTTAATAGGATGAAATCATCCTCACAAGCTAATGGAAATATAATAGTATATTTTTATGTTTAACATATTCCTTTCTTAAAATTCGTGTATTTTTAGAAACAAATTTATGCAATTTTAATGGCATCCTTATTAAGTTTTGTAAATGATAAATATCACTAAAGAGAAAGAGTGAAATAGAAAATGAATGAGTATAAGTGAGCATTTTCAATGTTTATTTCTATAAAAAAAATGCTTCCTTCTGTAGTAAAAAGGGGGCAGAAACCAAGACCCACAGCCAGAAATGCACAGAGAATCAGACACTTTGGAATACTCAGTTCTAAATGGTATGTCTCCAAGAATTTCATTCCCTCTGGGCTTAGGTAATACAGTGGAAAGGGAGGCAGAAAAACAAAAAGAAAAAGAAAAAAGATGAGCCAGAGGAGGAGGGGAACATCAAATAAACCAGGCCCTGAAAATCAAGATGAGCAAAGCTCATATGAAGTACCAAGAGAGAGGCAACGTGCACAGAGCCTGCCAAGGCCTGCACTAGATTTAGGCACTGAAAGAAGATGGAAACACAAGCCCCCATGTTTAACTCAGAAGCTATCTCTAAGTGATAACTTATGGCAAAGGAAAATCAATTTTCTCCAATGGAGACTCAATGGCTATACAAACCATGCTTAAAACTGGAGCATACACTCAGCAGTAGATGACGAGCACAAAAAAAAAAAAAAAAAAACAATGGCATGAAATTCATCTTTTGTGGTGCTTTGTCTTATAACTATAGTGGAAGGTTTGGTTGTGTTATGTGGATGTGGTTTTGTTATATTCCAAGTATGGAACGCTTTGTCCATAGCTGATGGACTCCTGAGAGGAGTGTGGTCTTTATTATCAGATAAACAGCTTCCCGAGAAGGCCCTTTATCCCAGGCAACTGGTGCCTTTTGAAGAGGCATGGGGTTTTGCCAGCTGGAAAACATACACATGTGAACACTGAGAAGGTATAAATAGGAGACCACAGAGAGAGAAAGGACGCTTCCTTTTGCATTGCAACTCTTCCATTGGCTTGCTACGCTTAGCATCCCTAAGCTTTGCTAATAAGAATAGCTCTGGAGAACTCTGTGATGCTTCTGCTGGACCCTGCTCCTGATTCTGCTGGTCTCTGTTGCTGCTCTTCTTAGGTGTCTGACTGGACTATTGGTATCCTTATGAAGAGTAGGACTGCCTCAAGCAACTACATTTAAAGTGTACATTCCCTTCCCAATTAATCTTCTTTCTCTATTATCTAAGTTCTCTGGGTTGGAAGGAGAGTATAGACATTTTAGAATACTAAATAAAGTAGATTTTTTTTTTCAATGCAGTTTATTCAGGAACCTTGAACAATCATCTGACCCTGGGGAAAGCCAGCCCACAGTTTAAATAGCCTCTGGGTAGCCAACCCAGGCGTGCCACATGGGCAATGCAGATAGGTCCACATACATGGAAGCAAGCCAGATCCTCAGCCTTAGCCAAATGTGGAATTGTTCGTGACAGAGAGCACTCACCATTGGGAAGGTGGAAGGCAGAAACCAGCTCCATCTTTAAGGCATAGCATTCCGCAGCTCTCTACAGTTCTCCCTTTTTGTTTTAGACGCATCAGGCAAGAGTAGAGGTCTGATCTCTGATATTAGAAATAAATTGGGACTTTGTACCGATGTTCATTTAGGTGTCATCCACCCAAAGAGCATCAGACCCGTCTGATACCTTTTTCTCAGAAAAAATAAAAAATCAGTGTCTACAGGTGGCATGCAATGTAAGGCATCAAAATGTTCAGCTTATTTTTTTCTAAATTGTTTCTTAGTTTCTCTCTTAACACAGTTATCATGTAAATAACTGGAGAAGAACTTCCTGTATCAGTGGACTTGGAAAGAGGCAGGAAGGAGAAGAGAGAGGGAGGGTGAGATTGGAAGGAAATGAGGGAGAGGGCTACAGCTAAGATACAAAGTTAATAAACTGTAACTAATATTAAAAAAATTAAAATTTAATAAAAAATTAAAACAGAAGAAATGTATTTAAGAAAACAAAACCAAAAAAGATTATTTTATATTTGTTTAATAATAAGCTTTTCAACACAATAATTGAGCAGTTATTACTTTATTCTTAACCCTCTGAACTAATTTGCCTTCCTACCTTCATATATCCCAGAGATTCTTGCACTTTGTAGCTCCCTGTTCCATCCCCTTCCCCTGATGTTTTTTGGACCTCTCCAATAGCTGAATCCCTTACTTCCTCTTCTAGCTTTTTTCTACCTGGCTGGTAGGAAGTCCATCTCTATTCTCTCCTCTGCCCATTGATTGGCTATGAGGTTCTTTACTGGCATATCAGGAAACAGTTGGAAGCAGTGTTTAAACAACATTGAGACAGGATATTCTCAGAACGATTACAACCAGATATGAGGGTACAGAAATCAGTGTTCAAATTACACAATAACATTATGCCTACCTATAATGTTTTGCTTGGCTTCTTTTATTTTTCCTTACACATTCTTAGTATATTTATTATCACCTAGTGTTTTGCTCTTTTTTGTGATGGCTGTGTATGGAAATGTGTATGTGGTATCTGCATCTATATGTTTCTTTTGCTTTTTCTTTGGCTATTTTTCTTCTGTGTTTTGTCTTATTCTGATTCTTTTATCTTATTATTTTATTTTATTTCTTTTTTTAAATTATTCTTTGGATGCCCATTTGTTTTCTAAGGATAAACACAAAAGGTATAGATCTGGATGTGAAGGGAGGTTGAATAGTCAAAGTAGTTAAGGGAGGAGAACCATAATCAAAGCACATTATATAAAACCCTGTTTTCAATAAGAGAAAAATATAAAACAGTGTGGTCTTAAGGCTTGGGAGTCAGCTTGGTTAGAAAAATGTTTACCTAACAAGCACAAAGTCCCTAGTTCAATCCCCAGTACCACATAGGACCTGGATTTTAACACAACTTAGTAAGCCCAGTACTAAAGGGATGAGGCAAGAAAATGTGATATCAACTCCTGGATAGACAATGGCAGTGTTTTGTTGTCGGTTGTGGTAGTGACCTGTTGTCTCTTTGAGACAGGGCCTCTCTATTTAAGTCCACTTGTCCTGACACTCATTGTGTAGACCAGGATGGTCTCCAACTTAACAAAGATTCTGAAAATTCTGGGATAAAAAATCACACCCAACTGGACTTAGAAAACTTATGAATGACTTGAAAATCGTCAAACAAAATACATAAATAAAAATATAATGTCAAAATTTCCCATCATTCATGTAAGAGGTAAGCATCTTCATTATAGGATTTAAGGTAAGTAATGAGTCCACTCGAGTTTAATTTATGGAAAGGTTATATCCTTTATATGACAGTGCTTTTCCCATGAAGAACACAATGGGCAGTGTTTGTATAATCTTTATGATATATCCATATTATTGTGTTCAATTTCCTGTATGAGTCTAAAGTTGTTCTTTAAAATACTCTGAATCCAAAATAGCATAAAACTAACAAAGGAAATACAATGAAACAATCTGAGATTATACATACGAATATTAAACAAGAGTAGAACTTTACAGATGAATGCAATCTACACTTTTATGCATAAGTATTCCTGGATTTAATAGTGTATCTACTTATGCCTTTGACTAACTGGTCAAATAAATTAGAAATTCTTATTACATATACATATTTTAGTCAAATGGAAAAATAAAAATTTTATATTGATTTTATTTGCACTTATAAAGTCTTTGCATTCATTGTGCAAAGTATTTTTCAAAAAATTAAAAGACACTGGCATTTTAAAAAAGAGAATTCATATTTTGTTAAAGCACAAAGTTTTAAATACTTTGAAATCTCAGTAAAATCTTTCAAGCTTCTATAAAATTATAATTTATGTAAGAATTGAAGATATTAATAAATGAAATTTCATTCACTTAGCAGTTTGCATCAATTATATTTTGGACAATTTTTCCTTGTTGACTCTAATTTTAGTTGATAATCCTCAGAGAACAATGACAACTATCAAGAAATGTGTCTTTTAAGAAAACAAAGGGATTGTGCATGGAGCAGAAATCTGAGCAAGATACTTGCCTTGAATTTTCTACCTAATTGAACACATGTTTATCGTTTCTTAGGTAGTAATGAAAAACCATTTAAAGATGTCAACCTTGTTTTCAAAAAAATTCTTCCACAGATGACTTAAGTATCTAAATTAATAATACTTCAATCATCTTTATCCATCACCTATCTGCCCATACAGTTTTTGAATAAACCATTGTCTCATTGTCTTTATATTATAACACTGTTTGTCTTTGAAGTTATGTTATCTTGGTTAATGAACAAGTGCTGACAATTGTGTAAGACAACAGGACATATTTACAATAGATGTCTTAGACAACTGTTAAAATATTAAAATTCAGAATGACTTGAAAATCTAACCACTACTGCTTAAAAAGGAAAGTTTGATATGGCACTTTCTCCTCCTGTAAACATTTCTGTTAATTACATGGGGCTTGAAAAAGTTTTGCTTCATCTTGGCAGTTCCCTAGAGCTAAAGCTAGAGCTTGTATTTGGTAATTGTGGCAGAATGCCAGTTACTCTACATGATGAATGAAATATCTGCTACAACTGTTACAAGGCAACAAGAGACACAAAAAAATATTTAAGAGCCAGAGCCTTAAAAGTAGGTTCTATGGTGAATAATGTAAATACCAGTTTATCTCAAACTTTTTCTTTTAACAATGAGAAAATATGTTTTCATATGAAAAGCTAACAAGAATTATCACATTTCACTAGTCAGTCCTTGCTAGTATTTTATGATCCATGCCTAGAAAAACAAACCACATTCAAAAATGAAGAGTAATGTTTTTATTTATAGAATTAGTCAATTGCAAAAAGCTTTTATGTTTTCCTGGACATAAACAAATCGGTCTATGTAAGTAATGAATATCGTTCTGTTGATTTAGTTTGTATTTGCTGTTAATTTTAAACATGTTTCAAGTAAGGTTGTTGAAGGTACAGAGCTTTTTCGAAGATAATTGGATGATATAGAAAGAACATATTAATCATTGCTCCACACATTGAAAATAAACATTTCTCATTAGTTACTTGAATTTGCTTGTTAAGAGAAAATACTAAGTTGTACAATTCTGCTTTCATTTTACTGAAAATAACATTGATACAGTTACCTGTTCACGCTCAGAGATCTGAAACATACTGCTTACAAAGCTATTTTGTTGATCAAGAATATAACTTATTCTGACAAACTTCTCATTTTCTTCACAGGGTAAATGGCACATGGATACTTTAATTTGTCCTGGTGTCTTTTGTATCTGTAAATGTGAGTCAGTGCAGGCAGTTTATAATTTAAATTGACAATATAAAATTACACTGTTATTTATGTCTACAATTTTTACCATAATAGGCAAGGACTGGACCAATCACTTTCTTTTATATGTGGTATTTGTGTTTTATGGGTTTTGTAGTTTGTTTTCTGTTTCTGTGATAAAGTACTGACAAAAGAAAAAAAAAACTTAGGGAAGAAAACGTTTATTTTGCTTCATACATCCAGAGAAGACGTGGTAACAGTGAGGAAAGGCATTTCCATATGAACAGTTATCTGAATAAATACAAGTCATTCCAGTACAGGAAGCAGAGAATGGGAAACAAACTTCTGTTACAATGGGTACTACAGAACTGAAACAACTACTAAAGGATTATAGATAACATTATGATTAAATATCATAAATAAAATCACAGTAATGAAATAACTAAGGCAAACAACAATGTCCTATGACATGAAGTTTGGGGAAGAAAGTAAATTGAAATGTCTGTATTACAGGTTCAGGCTTTTGCTTATTCACCTGAACTTTTATATGCATGTATTTGCTCATATTGTTCTTATGCAATAGTACTTTTATAAATTTTAAAAGTATGCATGTATTTCATGATTTATACACACAGCAATTCTGAAAGTTTTAACTATACTTATTAAATAAAGCAAATCTATTTCCAGTGTAGTAGTAGAGATGATGGATGATGGCATTCCCTCTGTCCAGTAATGGCTCAGTGGACTAAGACTGGATATTGTTGTATCTGCCAACACATAACTCCAATTACAATGTTTCCAGAATGCCTAGAAGGGATCCCAAAGAGATCTGGAGTCTTTAGTAACTGCTGAATACAAAGGGATTCCTGACCACAAAAATAAACAACTTCCTTAAGGGACATTGTGTAGGCATCACAGTAGAGAATACATTTTTTCCCTTGCTAAAAGAAATTTTTTTTTTGCCAGAATTTCTTACAGGAAAAAGTACCCAGAAGTAAACCACACTTTAGATAGCACCCATTCAGTCATCACTGTCACTTCGTAAATTACAAGCTAGCCATCCATTTCTCTCACTCTACCTAGAGAATGAGGTGAATTTTATAATGTTTAGATAGTTCTTTCATGTAGCCTATTGTTTAGAGACGCATTAAATTTGTTGTGTCACATCACAAACTCTCATGCTTTTCAAAGCAGAATGCAAATTCCCATTGGTGTTTATAGAAGGTTTATATAGTGCATATGTATGTGTGTATAGAAGAGGTGTATGCATGGGGACAGGACACAGTACTGCCACATTGAGAATGTTTTAATGTTGCTCCTTATATCTGGCTTATTCGTGCAGTATGTTTTCACTTCTACCTAACTTGCAAGAAACCTTGAGCTTTTTTCTTAGTGACACAGTACTCATATTGGTTCCTTTTGAAGAAGCAGGATTTATATTTAACATGTTAAAGTATTGTATTTAAATACTTTAAGAATAAAAGCAATCTCTAATATGTAAATATTAAATCTGAAAAATAGGTCACAGTAACTCTATTATATTGATTAGTAAGAATGCATGCATTTCAAAACACTGTAAGCACAAAAATGTGCAGAAATTAGATTTTTATTTTATATTTAACATAAAAGAAACTCTAAGATTACTGCTTAAATATTGTAGATGAATTTATATAATGTAGTTTAGTATCAATGCTCAGTGATCTTGATATAAATATGCTAAAATATAATATGCATATGTTTTTACTATAAAAAATTTGGTTTAATATCATAACTTTATCTCTATCTTATAGGATATAAAGCATTCTAAATTGGTGGTTTCTTTGACACTTCATATGATGTGCATGATACAACACAATTTACACATTTTTGTGATGGTACTGTCACTGAATACTAGAGGGTAAGAGGTTCAGAGAGGAAAGGTTATTCTGGCTCCTCTGTCGGGAATGGTGAAGGCTTGAAGCAGCAGCTCTTTGTGTGGTATAGAACTAGGAAGAGCTAGAGCAGAACCTTGGGGTCAGTATAATTTACCGGGACAACCACATTAAAATACCCTTGCCAGCTGCTGCACCAAGAAAAGTCTACACCTCTCAAAATAACACAGCAAGCTTAAGAGGGAACATTCAAAACTGGAGCCCGAGGTCAATGCTTCAGAGTCAAATAACATTTACCGAAACAGTCCATTTAATGGAAATTTACTCTTTTGTCATCTTGTACAAAGCATTCAGTTGCCTAAAGGTCTTTGTGTAGGGCTAAAGCACTGTGGGCTTTTCCCATCCACTTAGCTGTTTCCTCTGGTGCCATTCTTGTTCATCTCACTTTGGATGGTCATATTGGTGAGACTTTACAGGTATAGATTTTATTCAAAAGGAAAAAACTTGGGTAAGCTTTAGTAATTTCAAACAATTAATAAATTTTCAGTCTTCATCAGTACAAGGCATATATCCTCCAACAGAGCTTTGTTGAAGAAAAAAAATCAAAAACAAAAAACACCCACCTTATTTCGTACCCCAATTTTTCAAACACGTTCAAATTGCATAGGATTTTGTAAAACTGCTCAAGAAGTTCTCATTTCTAATAAAATATGACTTTCTCATTTTTAGCAAAGGGTCAAACATATAATGTAATTATGTTAAAAAAGTCTTTAAACAAATTGCATAAACTTAAATGTTGATGCTAACACTTTAAGATTGTTGTGTTTCAAATTGCAAATGCATTAGCACATTTTTTGGTAAGATGTACTCCAAAATAAAATTAGTGAAAAATAATTTAGAGATTTCTCTATTATTTCTGGTATGTTCAATAAAGAAAACATTCTAAAAGATCTTTGAAATTCTTTTTTACTAATGTACAGGTTATTACATAGATTAAAAATAAAATTCAATAGTCTATTTCCTGAATTATTGGTTCCAAACTAATAATTCTGTCTAATCTTTTACAAAATCAAATTTTCTGCTCTTTCTTGTGTTCTTTCTTTTCTATCACTAATTATCTGTGAAGTGGGTAATTAGTATTCAACAGCTCTGAATAGCGCTTTTATGAATCCCATTTATCTAGGCAGAACTCCATTAATCCTTTTCCTTATATAAGGAACCAAACTACATTATAAAATAAATGAACAAAAGTGGGATAGAATCATAACTTCAGAAACGTAAAACATATAGTATAATCATAGGAAAGATACAGGAAAATTCAGAATAATAAAAACATGTCTTTGTGGCATATCAGAAAAGTTCTAGTCCAGAATACATCTACTTACATGGGGTACTGTTGGTATCACTGAGTTTAAAACAAAAATGTTACCATATTTTTTCTCAATGACTCTTACTTTAATTTTAACAATGAACAACACTTTCAGCTATATAGTTTTAAGCACATATTGAGATCTTTATGTAAGATTTTATTGTTTAAAGTATAAAAAAAGATTTACTTAGAAAACAGAATTTAGTGTACAGTTTTTTTTTGACATTGTAACTATTGGAAAATTTTCAAACAAATTGTAGCATACTTTTCAAAATTATCTGACATAAATCACAGTTTAATGTAACTTCTAATGTTTCTTCAACTCTAAAGAATTTAAAATGTGCACACATGTACACACACGTGTATATGTGTGTATTTAAGATATTCTTGATCTATTTGACTTACCAAAGCTGAATCAGGACCAGGTAAATCAACTAAATAGACCTATATCCCCCAAAGAAATAGAAGTGGTCATCAAAAGTCTCCCATCCAAAAAAAGCCCAGGACCAGATGGCTTCAGCGCAGAATTCTACCAGACCTTCAAAGAAGAGCTAACACCAATTTTCTTCAAACTATTCCACAAAATAGAAACAGAAGGAACATTACCAAACTCATTCTATGAAGCCACAGTCACCTTGGTACCTAAACCTCACAAAGACTCAACAAAGAAAGAGAATTTCCGGCCAATCTCCCTTATGAACATTGATGCAAAAATACTTAATAAAATACTTGCAAACCGAATCCAAGAACACATCAAAGATATCATTCACTATGACCAAGTAGGCTTCATCCCAGGTATGCAGGGGGTGGTTCAATATACGGAAATCCATCAATGTGATCCACCATATTAACAAACTGAAAGAAAAAAACCACATGATAATCTCCCTAGATGCTGAAAAAGCCTTTGAC
The DNA here is from genome assembly GCF_030254825.1 of Meriones unguiculatus. Taxonomy (NCBI): domain Eukaryota; kingdom Metazoa; phylum Chordata; class Mammalia; order Rodentia; family Muridae; genus Meriones; species Meriones unguiculatus. The sequence continues at coordinate 90,808,364 of NC_083357.1, read as the reverse complement.
AAAATCCAACATTCATTCATGTTTAAAGTATTGGAGAGATCAGGGATACAAGGCACATATCTAAACATAGTGAAGGTGATATACAGCAAGCCTATAGCCAACATCAAACTGAACAGAGAGAAACTTAAAGCAATCCCACTGAAATCAGGGACAAGACAAGGCTGCCCACTCTCTCCATATCTCTTCAACATAGTGCTGGAAGTCCTTGCTAGAGCAATAAGACAGCAATAAGACAGGAGATCAAGGGGATACAAATTGGAAAGGAAGAAGTCAAATTATCACTATTTGCAGATGATATGATAGTATATGTGAGTGACCCCAAAAACTCTACCAGGGAACTCCTACAGCTGATAAACACCTTCAGCAAAGTGGCCGGATACAAAATTAACTCAAAAAAATCAGTAACCCTCCTGTATACAAAAGACAAAAGGGCTGAGAAAGAAATTAGGGAAACAACACCCTTCATAATAGCCACAAATGACATAAGGTACCTCGGAGTAACCCTCACCAAAGAAGTCAAAGACTTGTATGAAAAAAATTTCAAATCTCTAAAGAAAGAATTAGAAGAAGATATGAGAAGATGGAAAGATCTCCCATGCTCATGGCTTGGCAAGATTAACATAGTAAAAATGGCCATCTTACCAAAAGCAATCTACAGATTCAATGCAATGCCCATCAAATTACCAACACAATTCTTTACAGACCTGGAAAGAAAAATTTTCAACTTCATATGGAATAACAAGAAACCCAGAATTGCTAAAACAGTCCTCTACAATAAAAGATCTTCTGGAGGTATCTCCATCCCTGACCTTAAGCTGTACTGTAGAGCAACAGTTTTAAAAACTGCATGGTACTGACATAGAAACAGAATGGTGGATCAATGGAACCGAACAGAGGACCCAGAAATAAACCCACACACTTACGGACACCTGATGTTTGACAAATACGCCAAAACCATTCAATGGAAAAAAGATAGCATCTTCAACAAATGTTACTGGTCCAACTGGATGTCTACATGTAGAAAAATGAAAATAGATCCATACTTATCACCCTGCACAAAACTGAAGTCCAAGTGGATCAAAGACCTCAACATAAAACCAGACACATTAAATCGGCTTGAAAAAAAATGTGGGAAATACCCTAGAACTCATTGGTACAGGAGAAAACTTCCTGAACAGAACACCAACAGCACAGGCTCTAAGAGCAACAATCAATAAATGGGACCTCATGAAACTGAAGACCTTCTGCAAAGCAAAGGACAGTCATCAAAACAAAGCGACCGCCTACAGATTGGGAAAGAATCTTCACCAACCCTTTATCTGACAGAGGACTCATATCCAGTATATATAAAGAACTAAAGAAGCTGAAAAGCAGCAAACCAAGTAATCCACTTAAAAAATGGGGAACAGAGCTAAACAGAGAATTCTCTGTAGAGGAATACCGAATGGCAGAGAAGCACTTAAAGAAATGCTCAACCTCACTAGCCATTAGGGAAATGCAAATAAAAACGACCTTGAGATTTCACCTTACACCCACGAGAATGGCCAAGATCAAAAACTCAAGTGACAACACATGCTGGAGAGGTTGTGGAGAAAGGGGAACCCTTCTCCACTGCTGGTGGGAATGTAAACTTGTACAACCACTCTGGAAATCAATCTGGAGCTTTCTCAGACAACTAGGAATTGCGCTTCCTCAAGATCCAGCCATCCCACTCCTGGGCATATATCCAAAAGAGGCTCAAGTACATAAAAAGGACATTTGCTCAACCTTGTTTGTAGCAGCTTTATTTTTAATAGCCAGAAGCTGAAAACAACCCAGATGCCCCTCAACTGAAGAATGGATGCAGAAATTGTGGTACATCTACACAATGGAATATTACTCAGCAATGAAAAATAAGGAAAACATGAAATTTGCAGGTAAATGGTGGGATCTAGAAAGGATCATCCTGAGTGAGTTGTCCCAGAAGCAAAAAGACACACATGGTATATACTCACTCATATAGACATACAACATAGGACAAACCCACTAAAACCTGTGCATCTAAAGAAACTAAGCAAGAGAGAGGACCCTAACTAAAATGTCCAATCCCCATCTGGAAAGGCAAAGAGGATGGACATCAGAAGAAGAAGAAAACAGGAAACAACCTAGGAACCTACCACAGAGGGCCTCTGAAATTCTCTGCCCTACAGACTATCAAAGCAGATGCTGAGCCTGATGGGCAACTGTTGGGCAGAGTGAATGGAATTTTAGGTAAGAACTGGGAAATAGTAAGAGCTGCAGAGGACAGGGTCTCCACAAGGAGAGCAACAGAACCAGAAAATTTGAACACAGGGAACTTCCCAGAGACTCATACTCCAACCAAGGACTATTCATAGAGATAACCCAGAACCCCTGCACAGATGTAGCCCAGGGCAGTTCAGAGTCCAATTGGGTTACATAGTAATGTGAAGAGGGACTGCCTCTGACATAATCTGATTGGCCTGCTCTTTGATCACCTCCCCCTGCAGGGGAGCAGCCTTATCAGGCCATAGTAGAGGACAATGCAGCCAGTTTTGATGTGAACTGATAGACTAAGATCAGAAAGGAGAGAAGAACCTCCCCTATCAGTGGACTTGGGGAGTGGCATGCATGCAGAGGGAGGAGAGAGGGTGGAATTGGGAGGGGAGGAGGGAGGGGCTTATGGGAGGATGCAGAATGAATAAAGTGTAATTGATGAAAAAAAAAGAACAGTGAAATTAAAAATATATATATATATTACAATGTATTTGATATACATTTTAATGAATTTATCTAGGGTTTGTGCTAATGAGATTTGTGTATCTAAGAGCAATGTTTTTTTTTTTTATGTGAGAAATGCAAAGAAGTTTCTATACTATTTGGATTTTTTTATGGCTAGGTTTTGTGCTAACTTTTGTGTTTACTGATTGGACTATATTGTGATAAAATACAAGGCACATAGCATAAGAGATTGAAAAATATCCTGACACTATGATAGTAAAATAAGTTGAAACTTGTCTAATAATGTGTAATGCAAATATAAAACAGTATGATATTACAATGCATTCATTTTATTATTATTATTGAATTATGTGAATGTGTTCATATGTATTGGTCCATGTGTACATGATAAGTAGATTACTTTGAGGAGGCTTGAGACCTCAGGTAACCCCGGAGCTGGAATTATGGTGCTTTTTGAGCCACTAGCTATAGGTGTTAGAAACTGAATGCACATCTTCTGCCAAATCAAACAGACTGTGTTCACAAAGAGTGAGCGATCTCTCCAGCTCTAACACATTTTTGTTGTTGTTGTTTTGTGATTTCCCCATAGAAATGGAAACAGGGATGCAGAAAGACACACATGGTATATACTCACTCATAAATGGATATTAACTATTTAATATAGGATAAACATACTAAAATCTATGCTCCTAAAGTAGCTAAACAACAAAGAAGACCCTAAGGAAGATGCTCAGTCCTCTTTCAGAATGACAAATGCAATAGACATAAGAAGCAGAAAACAGGGAACAGGACAGGAACCTACCACAGACAGCCTCTGAAAGACTCTACTGATTGAGGTATTGAAGCAGAATCTTAGACTCATAGCCAAACTTTGGGCAGAATTCAGGGAATCTTATGAAAGAAGGGGGAGATAGAAAGACCTGGAGAGGACAGGAGCTCCACAAGGAAACCAAAAGAGAAAAAAAAAAATCATTGAGCCCTGTGAGCCCTGCAGAGACTGAAACTCCAAGTGAGGACAATGCATGGAGAGGACCTAAAATTCTGGCTCAGATATAGCCCATAGACTCAGTGTCCATGTGAGTTTCCCTAATAAGGAGCAGGAACTTCCTATAGCATGAACTCAGAGACAGGCTCTCTGATCACCTCCCTCTGGGGGGAGGTGCAGCCTTGCAAGGCCACAGAGGAAGACAATGCAACCAGTCCTGATGAGATTTGATAGGCTAGGGTCAAATAGAGATGGGGAGGAAGACCTCACCTATCAGTAGACTAAGAGAGGGGCATAAGGGGAGAAGAGGAAAGGGAGTGGGATTGAGAGGAGACGAGGGAGGGGACCACAGCCAGGATAAAAAAAAAATGAATAAATTGTAATAAATTATAATAATAATTTTTTAAAAGAAATTGCAACGGAATAATTCTAAATAAATAAATGTTAGTTAATATTGTTACGATATTATGTTAAATGTTTTTGTCTTAGCATGAATTGTTGAAAGTTAGTTTTGCATGAATAAAATAATAAATGTAATTACTCACACATACTTTGAATTCTTAGTCTCAAACATGTGATGTTACTGTGAATGCTGTGGATGATTTACAAGCTGAGGACCGACAGTTGGATGTAAGCCGCTTGGGGAAGAAACCCAAAATGATACGCTTTGATTTGGGTCTCCCCTTCTCTGCTTCCTGATTTGCCACAGTGGAAGGAGCTACCTTCATTATATTTCATCAGCAGCAATTTCGACGGTACCAGTCTTGCTATACTCACTGCCATGCCTTTTGCTCTATGAAAAGTGGATTACCTCTGACGTCATGAGCCAAAATGTGCATTCCTCCTTGCGTTGATTTTTTCAGGTGTTTTGGACGAGTCAATGTAAAAGGAAGTGATGTGGTGAAAACATTAAGAACCGGGGCTTGGAGGAAGCAGCAGCCTGAAGTCTGTTCCTGAAAGATTTTTTTTTTTTTTTTTTTTTTTTGTGACTGAGGCTTTCCTGTCTCACTCGGATTCCGGGACTTCTTCCAAAAGAGCCCACACTCCCAGAGCTTTGACTCATTGGATCCACAGGATCATGAGATAAATCCTCAAAGCATTAACCTCCAAGAAATCTTTTAAAAAAATGTTCAATCATTTTGTCTCAGTGTTGAACAATATCTAATGTCTCATAAGAGTATTTTTTTCCTTTTTCCCCTTGCTCCATTCATCCCATTCCTTTTGCCTTCCACTATTCTCCTCCACCAGATCCACTCCCCAGAAATGAGCAGACACACTAGGGATAGAAGCAGAACACTGCTTAATGGGATGGCTCAGCTTTAAAGGCTAGGCTCACCAGCAAAATTATGAGTATTGCTTTTAATACTTTGAATAGCCATTTGAAAAAAAAAACAAAAAAATATATATATTATGCTTATTTTTTCAAAAATGTTATTCAAAAGACCATATAAATTTTCATTTGATTGGAGAATTTAGTTGAAAGTAATTCCATTGAGTAAAAGTAAATCAGATATAAAGCAGGAAAGCAAAAATTTTATGATCATGATAAGTATAGTCCACCTCTTCTGAGTGGTGTTAAATATTATCACTTGCCCTGGGAATGTATTTGGCTTATAATGTTAACTTCAAAATTAATAGTTCCAAGTGATGAGAAATGCATATGTTAAATCTGTGCTTTACTTTTCAGTAGAAAGAATATACGTCTTTCATATTTCCTCTAAGAAACATGTATCAACTCTTATGGAAAAGCACACACTGCAAAAAGTACAAATTTTATTTTAAAAACAATCAATGCCCCCTAACTGGAGTTAAATGAGTTGTTCAATTTTTCAAGTATAAAGTGTTAGCTATATATAAGCTATCTAAGCTATCTGTTCTCATCACTGTGACAGAACACCTGACTAAACAACTTAGAGGTAACATTTATGTCTGCTTATGTTTTCAACAATTATAGTCCCTTATTGAAAGGAAGATATGGAGGCAGAAGCGTCTTCTGTCTATGATGGAAAGTAACTTTCATGCACAGTATTTAATTCACAGTGAACAAGAAATCTGAGAGCTGGACAAAAGTGAAGCTACTATGCTTAAAGATTCATACTTAGGACTCAACTTCTACCAACCAGTCCTCAAAAGTCCTACAGTGTCCCCAACGTTAACACCAGTACTGGACAAAGAGTTAAAATTCTTGAGGTACTGGGGAGATTTTATATTGAAAATAAATATCCTTTATCTTTTTTCCTAGCTAAATCTTTTTTTTTGCCAAAATTGGAAAAAATATTGAATAGTAGATGAATTATTTTGTTTTTACATTTGTAAATAAAATTCAATGTTGCTGAGCCATGAGCTCACTGTGTAACCCAGGCTTACCTCTTGCATTTATGATAACCATTGCTTCAGACACAGCAGTACTTGGAATACTAGAATGAGTCTGTATAATGAATGGGCCTAAGTCTACTCTCAGGAAATTTCATAATTATTGTTAAGAAATGAAAATAGTTAAATAGCAAAATTTGAAATATAGACATGATAGGATATAATCATATTTTCAGAGAATAATACTTTTCAAAGAATATGTAAGATATATTAATTTTATTTCAGTGTTAAAGTTTCACTATTTTAATACAATGTTCATTTGATGACCATACACTAAATGATAACTCACTTAATAATGTGTACTACTAATGATTAATTTATTGGGTAAAATTATATTTTTTAGATCACAGTCTATATACAGGAATGAAGAATGCTTGGCAGTTTCAATTATGGAAAATTTACCTTCTATAACAAAATTTTAATAAAAAGGATATAACAAATGTTTTGACATGAAAAAAAGGTAGTGTGTCACTTAAATAAGTAATGATCTCGACTCACATTTTTTTGTTCCATTTCACTAGGACAAATACACAAAAAAGTACAAATGAATACTAAGAGGATTGTTTTGTAAAAATATAAAATTTTGTAAACAGCTCTGTGATAATCTATACCTGAGACTCATGGATTAGCATCTGCCAATACATTTTTTTATTTTGTTTTGTTTTAATTTTACTTTTTTTATTTATTTATTTATTACAATTTATTCACTTTGTATCCCTACTGCAGCCTCTCCCTCATCTCCTGCTAGTCTCACCCACTCTCCTTCTTCTTCCCCTATGCCCTTTCCCTATTCCCCTTTTAGGAGAGCACCTCCTCCCCTTCTATCTGACACTAGCTTATCAGGTCTCATCAAGACTGGCTGCATCATCTTAGTCTGTGGCCTGCAAGGCTGCAATCCCCAGTGGAAGGTGATCAAAGAGCCAGGCACTGAGTTAATGTCATAGACAGCCCGTGTTCCCCTTACTAGGGTACCCACTTGGAAAGTGAGCAGCCCATGGACTTCCTTTGAACAGGGGGTCTAGGTCCTCTCCATGCATGGTCCTTAATTCAAGTATTGGTCTCTGCAGGCCCCTGTGGGCCCAGGTATTTTGGCTCTGTTGTTCTCCTTATAGAGTTCCTGTCCCCTCCAGGTCTTTCTGTTTCCCTCTTCTTCCATAAGGATTCCAGCACTCTGCCCAAAGTTTAACAATAAGTCCCAGTATCTCCTTCAATATTCTGCTGGTTATAGTCTTTCAGAGGTCTTCTGTGGAAGGCTCCTGTCCTGTTCCTTGTCTTCTCCTACTTCTAATAGCTATCCTGGTTGCCTTTCTGAATGAGGATTAAGCATCTTCTCTAGGGTCCTCTTTGTATTTAGCTTCTGTAGGACTATAGATTTTTGTATGCTTATCCTATATTATATGTGTAATATGCTCTTATAAGTGAGTATGTACCATATGTGTCTTTCTGCATCTGGATTACCTCACTCTGCCAATAATTTAATATAAGATTTGATTTACCAATTCCAAATAAATTAAGGTTCTAGCTAATTCTTCAAACCTGATGATAAAAAATAAAATAAAATTCCTTGAACTAACATAAAAATATGGGTTCTTTGCTATACATTTGCAGTCCTAGGCTTCCTAGGAAGAGATGGGAGAAATAGATAGGAATATTGCCAGAGGCTATCAGCACAGTTAGACTAAGAAGAGCAGCAGAAACAAGGGCTACCCTGCTTCCACAAAGATGGAAGAAAGAATGCAAACTTCTGAAAGTTGTTCTCTAATCTCCACACATGTAGTGGGAAGTTCACCAAAAAAGAAAAAAAGAAGAAAGAAAGAAAGAAAGAAAGAAAGAAAGAAAGAAAGAAAGAAAGAAAGAAAGAAAGAAAAGAAAAGAAAAGAAAAGAAAAGAAAAGAAAAAAACACAAATAAATTCAAAACAAAATAAAATTTTAAGAGGAAATTTCTCAGATATAGGACCATTGCAAGCAAGATGTTTACAGTTGTTTAGGATCCTTTGAATTAACAGTCCTTTGAATCAAAGTCCATCTTCCTCCCAAATCAACACTAAGCCCACCTCCTTCTTATATTAGAGGAGGGATTTGAGGAGAGAAATTATTGCAGAACCTTTGGAAAGATTAAATGAGTAGCAGTCGATAAAGTGATACTACAGGCATTCTAAATAAAATGTGTTCATCATGTAAACCATTTCTGCCCTTCATTGTTTGTATTTTTATTCTCTGTAAAAGATGAGTTAAGGAGACATTAAATATATTTAATTATTAAGTTCCCTAGGCAAATCCCTTTTCCTTCTGATTCAAACTTTATAAACTTTCACTCCATTGCATTCCTAGACATTTTTTTTTTGTCTGGGTCATTACAAATCGTAACATAGCCTGAATGTTTTACTCTCCTTTACTGAATTCCTCTCTTGATATTTTGGGTGCATTTAGTAAAGAAATCAAATATGTAATTACCTCTGTTACCCATGAAATGTACAAATGTATGGGAGCCATTAGTTTATTTTAAATAATTCTGCCAAATAAAAATGAGCTGAAAGAGGAAGGGATCATCTCAGCCTAACACCATTCCCTACAGTTGTGACATCCTCTGGTCCACTGTAAAGCAGATTATCTATATTATGTAATTACAGCTTATGTTGTCATTTGAATTGTGCTGGCTTACTCCAGAAATATCACCACTTTGCTTGATTAAAGGAAAACACCAAGCAGTTTGATACAGCAGTAATCGTCTCAGCTATTTCAAATAAGCCAACGGAACAGAATATGCTATCCTAAAGAAAAGGCAGTCAGCTTTTCACACATTTTCTTTCCTTTTATCCTCTTCGCATGAGAGCCACGATTCTCTCTTGCTAATAATGAATTCTCATGCCTCCCTTGAATTTCTTTTCCTCTGTAACAGTCCAATGAGTCTTTATCTATTGCTCCAGACAGCCATCTTCTCAAATCACCTGAAGATGTGAATGATAACCCTATCACCCCTGAGACAGAAACATCAAAATTCTGGCCACCATTCAGCAAGATAGCTTTTTCTTATCTGAAGCTATCCATCTATAATGTGTTAGGACAGAGCCTTCTCTCAGTAATGCAGCTGGTTATAGTCACTAAGAATAGCACAGGCTTCTGTCTGGATGATGTAGAGGAGCTCAGGTTCGTCAAAATGAACTGGCCTAGGACGCTTGACACTGGAAGGACAACTGGAACACCCTGTGTTAAGTAAATTACAGACAGATTGAGTCCAATCACTAAATGCATTTTTGCCCAAAGTTGTGTAATTTGACATCATTAAATAATTTATTTCTTTATAATCTTACTTGTATAACAATACAAGTAATTTTCAAGCATCCATTGCAGAACTGAAAACACTAGCCACAACTGTGTAAGAGTAGAGAACAGAAGAAATGTAGTAGAGTGCAATTGCAATTTAAATCATGTAAAATCATGAAATATGTATGACCTCATCCTATTTCTGTCAGATGACATATCTTTCATATTTGATATTTCTTTAACATTTCTTTTTTATGTATTATTATGTGAAGGATCATAATGCCCTCCACAGTGTGAATGAATACAAATAAGCAATGATAAGACAGACCTTACTTTGACAATTATAGAATAGATGATCATTTTAACACTTGCTTAAGTTATTAATTATAAATTGAGTATACTTCTCAGTAACAAGACAGGTAAAAACTGATATGTGCTCTGTTTTAATGAATGCATTGCCTTAACAGTGTAAAATAATTCATTATTTTTAGTGTAAATGTTAAACATGGGGAAAGAAAAAAAATGCTAGAGATATTAAATGTACCTGATGTCTAGTCTGAGATAAATTATGGGGAGCCACTTAGTGAAAGGAGGCAACTGACTCGTGTAATCTATCCTCTGACTTCCATAGGCATGCTGTGTCACACATGTGAGCAAGCACACACACATGTGAATACACACATTTGCACTAAATAAACACAAATATATTAGTTTTTTTAAGAAATATTAAGTATTATGCATACAGAAGTTTTGCATGGCTACATTTAGCATGACTGTTTTCCTTTCTGGAGATTTTCTTCTTTATGTATACAAGTCTTGTCAGGTCTTGAGAAAGTCTGAGGTGAGCAAAACCACTTTACTTGAGGTAATTTTAAAACTTGAGTTTCTAAGAATAAAAGGAAAGTGTAAGACACCACTCCTGTTCCAAGCTCTTTAAATCTTAATGATTTCACTCTCGAAATGGACATAGTCTTTCCTTTCCTACTTCCACTTTCGAACTCACGTTAATGGTTTGAGTGTTTGCAGTTAAAAGGAGCTGAATAACTCTTGATACATTATGGCTTCTCTCTTCTTTAAAAATAAGACTTGAGGTTTTGCATAATTTACGTAGACTTCAGCTACTAGAGGTATTAAAAGAGTTTTATTAAAGGGGTGTGTGGGAAGTGGAATGTGCACCGGAGTGACATTTCCTAATTGTCTGTGGTACATTTCAATAAACTGCAGGCTCACCTGCCAATCACAGGATAAAGGCCAGGCATAGAGCAATGTTTGAATTAATTATTAATATCAATTGGCTATTAGAGCTCTTTGGTTTTTTTGCTGTGTGGCAAAGCATATCAGTGGAAGAGCTGGATAGTAGGCAATTTGCATGCAGATGGCTCTTAGTTATAATAAATCTTAGAAAGTTCTAATTCTCGCTTGACCTTCTATAACTTCCTTTTGTGGGGTCAGTCACACTGATGATATTAAGATGTCTTAATAGTCTTGGGTAGGTACTCAGGACCTGAAACCTGAACAGATGAATGAAATAGGTCAAGGTATGGAGATATGTGACTGATGCTTACATCCTTTAACTGCATCTTGTACAGTGTTGCAGGTGATTGACATCTGGACTGTTATCTTAGACATCTACTCATAACACATAAAACATTTCACTGTATTCATTAGTGTAAACCAACTGTTCATGCTAATGCATTTTCCTGTGCTTTCTTCCCATAATGCACATACGTGCTACACTGTGCCCCGTCCCTATTGTCATCATTTGCTCTCGCCTGAGAGAAATGAAAATTTTTGTTGCTCTTCCTGTGAATAATCACACAAATTTTATCTTCTAAAAATTTTACTTCACACACATTTGCAGATTTATAAACAAAATGTGCATGTAACTACTTGATAACAAAAAATAACAAAAGATCAACAAAAATAGGGTATAGTTTTGTAATATTCACATTATTGTTTTACCCTTGAGTGTTCCAAATTGATCAAAAGCTTTAAAAAATCAGCAAAAAAAAAAAAAAATGGCACTGCCAGTTTAATACCATATTGATACTATGTGTAGATTTTTAGACATTAACATTTTTAGATGTTAACTTCCACATCTATTTAATAGTGTATGTTCCTTGTCTAAACAGCCTCTCCTTTTTACCATTAAAATTGCAGCAATCATGAAATTCATTAGTAAACACTAATTAAATTAGAAGCCAAATTGCTATATTATTATAGAACTATAACTATCATAAAATAGCTACAAAAATAACAATAACATTATAAAACTATATACAGTTATATAAATAATTATACATACATACATACATTTTTCTGGCAAACCAGAGTTAGTTATCTTTTGATCAATGTAAGAAATTCCATCAAGAATCTTCCTGTAAGTAAATAAAAGATTCATTTTGCATCTCAGTTTTGGAGACTACAATTCATTGGACTCAGTGTATTTGAGCTTGAGCAAGACAGTATATCAGCCTATGTGGCTAAAAAGAGAAACCTCTCAGTTGTTGGCCACGAAGGGAAAAAAAATGAGATATGAAGTTGCTATGTTTCTGTTATATTATTCAAGGGCTGAGGGCATTCCTGCAATTAGTTGAAGAACTCCCACTGTGCCCTAATTCTTAAGCGCTCTACCACCTCTTGTCTGTAATAGTGAAGATGCCATGCCTTTAACACGAGGAGTTTGGGGATAGAGGACATTTAAAATCTATTCTAAGCTATAACACAACCTAATATAGATACATGCTTAGTTAAATAAAATAAGCAAATGCTTGGCTTTGAGGGAAATATTTGTTGATTTTTTTATTTTTTAGGTATTTTAAACATGATTTAGTGGTAAGTCCTGAGTACAGCTACCCTCTTACACATCAAGCATTGCCTTCTTCTTCAGGGAAAACTTTTGCCTTAGCTCCATCTAATCATCTAAGACATTTCACATTTAGCTATTAAGCTAATTTTTTTTTCATACTCTTTAAGAAAGTTAGAAAATGTTTCCAAAAACACATGCCCCGTGAGAACATAATTTCCTGCTCTGGATCGTCTTGTCTCATTTAAACAGAGCAGAAGGACATTACCTCCTTGGCAGAGATCTGGAAGCCAGCTTTCATTTTCAGCTCTAATGGTCTCATCTGAATACTCATCCCAGGAGTGCAAGCTGACAGAGACCCCACGCTGTGATTCACACTGCTCAATGCCAAGTTGACGGTAATAAAGTTATCATAATCCATAATTTAATTGTAGATGCTGGTCTCTTCTGAGTGAAGCAGTAAGAATCTGGCTCCATTTACACTTCTGCGATACTTCACAATCGATTGGGGCTGATCTTTGATACAGGGTCAGGGAGGGAGAAACTTTATAAAATTGCATTCAATCTTACTTGAAAGAAACAGTCCACATTTGAATTCAATTTATTTTTGAGTTGTCATGTGTATAGTTTCTATGGTAAGTATAAATTTTAATAAGGATTCGTGTAGGTGCCACAGATATTTGGCTGGATTTTGCATCTCATTTGGATCTAAAAATTGCTTCTTTTTCTTTACTACCACACATATTCAAAACAGAAACAAACAAACAAAAGTTTCCCGAAAGTTAGGGGGAAATGCATAATTGGAAATTGTTTTTCTTTTCTTCAAATAGGAATGGTCTCATGTAAATTTCATGGGGACTGATGAATTCAGAGAGACCATTCAGCTGCTGACATAGTGTCCCCTTGCTTTAACATTTTGAATTGGTAGTCAGTTCTAGCTCCTTTCCTGATGAAGTTTGTCCTGAAAGAAAATGTACTAAGTCAGATATCCTGCACCCTGTACTGCCATTTACAACCTCTGTGACTGAGGTATTCATTAAATTTTTGAAGATTTTGAACACCTGTGGTTAGGGCAATTGAGCCCCTCTCAGATAGATTTGATGATTAAACAGAAACGATTAACAGGTACACATACCCACCTGTCATAACTGCTCTGTTGCTGTTAAGACACACCACGACGAAGGCAACTCTTACAAAAGGAAGCATTTAATTGGGTCTTGCTTACAGTTTTAGAGCTTTAGTCCGGTTATCAGCAGGGCAGGAAGCACGGCAGCATGCATGCAGGCATTGTGCTGCGGAGGAGCTGGAGGTTCTACATCGGGATCCAAAGGCAGCCAAGAAAGAAAGAGCCACCACGGGGCCAGCACTGGGCTTTTTAAATCTCAAAGCTCACCTGCAGTGACACACTTCCCCCAACAAGATCACACCTGCTCCAACAAACCCATACCTCCGAAGAGTGCCCCCCAACAGTGTTCAAATCTGTGAGTTTATGGGGATCCTTCCTATTCAAACCACACAATCTCTCACAATCAATAAGAATAATAACAAAGATCTGCATTTTTTCCTAACAATTTTAAGCAGGAAGTGCATGTGTGAGTACATGGATAGAGAATGATGGCAGATATACATTTACTATAGAATTGAGTATATAGGAAAATGTTCTGTGATGCTGATACTTCATGTATTCTTAATTTCCAAACAGAAGAGATCAGATAGATTAGAAATTCCCAGGAAACTCTACTCATATTTAAAAGGAAATCCAATGAATTCTGAGTATGGAGAGACTATAGACTATCAGAAATAGGTTTTTATTTTCAGTATTGCAAATAATTTGATAACCCCCATAATTGTATAAAAGAGTGAGAATCTTTGGCAATTTCATATTTCAGAATTGAATACAGGCTCAAAGAAATTCAGGAAGGTTGGGTGTATATGTATTTTACATTACTAAAATAAAAAGTAATCTAAAAGGATACATGTTGGGCTGAGGATACAGCTCAGCTGGAGGAGTGCTGGGCTGGCATACCTGAAACAACTGAGCTGGTGCCCTAATGTCCCATAAACTGAGTGCGTTAGAGAAGGTAAATCATAATTCAGTGTCATTTGCAGCTCTATACAACATCCAAGCTCAAAATGATATGCATGGCTTTCCTGACCAAAATAATAATAATAATAATAATAATAATAATAATAATAGCCTCTGCAGTTCATACAATCATGATACAAGGAAATAATTGCAAAAAACACTCCTATATTTACCACACAAGTATTTTTACAGAAAAGCATAGACATACAACAGTACTAAATGTATGAAAGAAAAGTGATATTTTATGAGCGGTCCTGGCAAAATGTTTTAAATATATGGGTCTCTCAGGAATAGTTTACATTCAGTTCATGACAGTGAGCTATGAAATCTTGTTAAAAAATTTGTGTGCTGACAGTAAATTTCTATTTTCTTATACAGTCATACATGATGTATGTTTATAACTCAATTCTTCATATGATCCCAGCATATTGCATATAATCATTTTCATTTCTTACCCAATGTTTTGCTTTCAGTTTCCAAGATCAGTTGAGATGTTTTTGTGATGGGATCATTTAGGATGACTATCGTCCATTTACATTTTTTGATTTTTGTTTATCTTTGGTTTTGTCCAAGTGGAATTACAGATATCCAATTTCTTTCACTATAGATTTCTTTCTTTTATTTCTCTCTTTAATTTATTTATTATTCATTTTACATATTGATAGCAGCCCCATCCCTCCCCTTCTTCCAGTCCCTCCCTCCCAACTTCTTCCCCCATTCCTCCAAGGAAGGGACCACACACCAGCCCCTTATGCCATCCTGCCTGCCACTTCAGGTCACATGAGGACTAAAGTGTGTCCTCTTCTACTGAGGCCAGACAAGGCTGCCCACCTAGGAGAAAGTGATCCATCAGCAGGCAACTGTGAATTTTTTTGCAAAGTTAAGAACTTGAATATCACTGTATACTATCTTCTACTCTTCTCTCAATTGGTAAGTCCTGAGCTAGAAATAAAGCCTATGCCACACTTAATTTGTTTTCTCTAGGACTACACTAGCATAGATACATAAAGAGCCAAAAAAAAAAAAAAAAAAAAAAAAGTTGCATGAGGCCCAGCCACTCAAGCTCAGCTTGAAAGCCATGAATCCTTGGTAAGCAAAAGAGACACAGTTCTTCTTCATCTTCTTCTTATTCTCCTTCTCCTCCTCCCGTTTTCCTCCTCATCCTTCTTCTCCTCCTCTTCTTCCCCCTCCTCACCCATCCCCTCCTTCTTATTCTCCTGTTCCTCCTCCTTCTCCTTCTCCTTTTCTTCCTTCTCCCTCTTCCTCTTAACATTATAAAATCTAAAAAAGTAGAATTAAGTATTTCTGTTTATATGTTGGGAGAAACCATATAGGAGGCTGTGGGCTTTGGGGGATTAGGTTATAGTTCCTATCAGAGTGTCTGTAAGTTCACTAGATTGTATCTTCTGACATGCATAATAGAGCCTATGTATTTTTATACTGAGTATTATATATAAGGGATATACTATGTATAAGGAAATGATCTTGAGATGCATCTTTCCTCAGTGTTGTGCTATCCTTCACTGGCTTGTAACTCAACCTTTAGTCTTTCATGTGTGCATGTTGCTAGGAAATTTTCCTTTCTTCAGAGTTGACACATTAAGTGCATATGTTACAATTAATTCTTATTCATGTCATATGTATACTTAATGTATATACACACACGTATTACATTTTTTCACATCAAATATATTGTGACATTTCATACCAAAAGCATAAAGAATGGATTTCCTATTTTACTTGGAAAAGAAAAATATTTTCTTATAAATATTTATAAATTACTACAATTTTATCAAGTATTTTTGGGCAGAAATTTGTGAGTTCCAATTTCCTGGTTTTTTTGTTTTATTTACATTTCTGAAATAATCATTGACTATTAATATTAGTATGTTTTCATTTTATATTTTACATGTGTTAATTGGGATTGAACATTAATTAAGAGTATATAAAACAATAGACTTTGTAATTTTGCTTTACTTGATTTATTTACATAATTAAAGATGAACTTCATAAATTTTCAAGATTATCTGTCCAAATCTTTTTTTATTTTTTTGTATAATGTGCTTTTTTGTCTTTTCTAAATAATATTTTAATTAATTTCATACAATAAATTTTGATCCTATACAGGCCTCCAAACTGCTTACAGATCCACACTATCTCTAAACTATTAAAATTAGACCCTCTTACCATGTATGGATATAACCTAGAACCCCTGCTCGGATGTAGCCCATGATAGTTCAGTATCCAAGTGGGTTTCCCTAATAAGGGGAACAGTAACTATTTCTGACATGAACTCAATGACTGGCTCCTTTACGTTACCCGCCCCCTGAAGGAGGATCAGCGTTGCTAGGCCACAGAGGAGGACATTGCAGCCAGTCCTGAAGATACCTGATAAGCTAGGGTCAGATGGAAGGGGAGGAGGACCTCCCCCAACAGTGGACTTAGAAAGGGACATGGAGGAGATAGGGAGAGAAGATGGGATTGGGAGGGAATGAGGGAGGGAGTTATGGGTGAGATACAGAGTAAATAACCTGTGATTAATATTAAACAATAAAAATTAATATAAAAAATAAAATAAAATAAATTAGACCCTCTTGCTTCTTTTAAATTTATCAAGCAAAATTTGTGCTACCCATGCAATCTTGAATATGTGAGCATTCTCTACCTAATTTGTATCACACTCATAAAGGAAACTTTTGACTCTCCCAGAAGCTATCAACTGTCAGTGTCTCCACAGCTAGGCGTGGAATATCATGCCCACCTTTATTCTTCATGCTTGGAATGTGTACATCTTCAGCTTGTGAATTTCTTGTGCATCATCTCCTAACTGTTGTGCCCTCCTATGTTGAAAACACGCTTTCCTTTAAGATCTCTACCCTGAAAGGCAAAGAGGATGGACATCAGAAGAAGAAGAAAACAGGAAACAACCTAGGAACCTTCTACAGAGGGCTTCTGAAAGCCAGAAGAAGAAAACAGGAAACAAACTAGGAACCTACCACAAAGGGCCTCTGAAAGCGTCTGCCCTACAGACTATCAAAGCAGATGCTGAGCCTGATGGCCAACTGACAGGCAGAGTTTTTTTTTTTCAATGCAGTTTATTCAGGAACCTTGAACAATCATCGGACCGTGGGGAAAGCCAGCCCACAGCTTAAATAGCCTCTGGGTAGCCAACCCCAGCATGCCATGTGGGCAATGCAGATAGGTCCACATACATGGAAGCAAGCCAGATCCTCAGCCTTAGCCAAATGTGGAGTTGTTTGTGACAGAGAGCACTCACCATCCGGAAGGTGGAAGGCAGAAACCAGCTCCATCTTTAAGGCACGGCATTACGCAGCTCTCTACAGTTCCCCCTTTTTGTTTTAGACGCATCAGGCAAGAGTAGAGGTCTGATCTCTGATATTAGAAATAAATTGGGACTTTGTAACAATGTTCATTTAGGTGTCATCCACCCAAAGAGCATCAGACCCGTCCGATACCTTTTCTCAGAGGCGGGACCTGGGGCATGGAATTTTATGTAAGAAGTAGGAAATAGTAAGAGCTGGAGAGAACAGGGTCTCCACAAGGAGAGCAACAAAACAAGAAAATTTGAACACAGGGAACTTCCCAGAGACTCACTCCAACCAAGGACTATTCATAGAGATAACCTAGAACCCCTGCACAGATGTAGCCCACGGCAGTTCAGTGTCCAAGTGGGTTACACAGTAATAGGAAGAGGGACTGCCGCTGACATAATCTGATTGGCCTGCTCTTTGATCACCTCCCCCTGATGGGGGAGCAGCCTTACCAGGCCACAGTAGAGGACAATGCAACCACTTTTGGTGTGAACTGATAGACTAAGATCAGAAAGGAGAGGAGAACCTCCCCTATCAGTGGACTTGGGGAGTGGCATGCATGCAGAAAGGGGAGGGAGGGTGGGATTGGGAGGGGAGGAGGGAGGGGCTTTTGGTGGGATACAAAATGAATAAAGTGTAATTAATAAAATAAAAAAAAGATATCTACCATTTCTCAGTATTGAAATTTTTCTGCTTTCCCTGAGATAAACCCTTAGCCAAGGAAGAAGAGCTACAACATAGATATTCTGTTAGGGGCTGAGTGTTACACAGTCTGTTTTTCACTTTATTTTGACCAGTTAAGTGTATCTATATTAATCAGATTCACCATAGAAATTACTTCTCTGAGATGGTTAGTACTATTCCATGCATATAAGTGATTGGGTGTCAGTTTAACGCTGTGTCCATTAAGCAGAACATTATTATGCCTTCTATTAGAGCCTATGACCTACCTAATCACAGGTATTTAGCCTCATAATAATGACAGTTGAACATTTCATCTTGTGAAGTGGGCCTTAAATCCAATCGGAAAGCATTTGGTTACTTCCATAGCATGTTTGTCACTATGGCAACACTATGTCTATATTTCCAGGCCAATCATTATTGTACTTCTCAGGATCCACAACCAGGTAAAAATTGATTATTACTTTATACCTTTGGTAGATTACATAGCACCTTCCAACACCAAGTGCTAAGCAAGGATTATCTTGATTTATTCATATTCTATGAGTATCTGTCTCAGGCAACAGGGTCTTACAGTCAAGTCTTAGAGGACATCTAAGAGAAATGTCACTGTTGATCCCAGGGATTCTTGTTTCCATCCAGAAGTAAACAGTGCCTCGCCTGGCCTTTGGAAGAAACTAGCAAGTCCATTTCTTATCTGGCAGTAAAACAGACATGACACAGGACAGCCCAGGCTAACACTGGAGCAGATAGTTCTGGCTTTGCAGGCATGAAGGGGTCATGGAGAACAGCTGACGCCTGGAACTGTGAGAGCCAGCAGAGGCCTTGGTGAAGGTACTACCCTAGAAGAAGTTGAACACCCAGGACTGGAGGTGCCATGCAGAGAATTTGAGGCTTAGTATCATGAAGAGAGACTATGAGAAGTCCAACCCAATTGCAGCAGAGGGCCCCAAAGGCTTTAGAAATGTCATTACCATGAGATGACTGTCAAGACAGAAGCAGCTATGAGGCAGAGACAGCCAGAGCCTAGAAGACAAACTATGTGTGTTGTAGAGAGCAGAGCATAATAAGTAACCCAAGCCCAGCTTGTGAGTGGATCTCAAATACTGGACATTGTGTTATTTACAGTGTGGCAGCTTGGTTTTGTTTTGATTTGACTGTCACTGTGCCATGGCTCTTCTTTCTTGAAGAAAGAAGAATTTAATTTTGATTGTTTTCAAGAGCTTGCAGATGAAACATGGAACGTTTAAAAGAAATTTTGAAATTTAGTGAGATTGGATATTCCTAGAAGGCTGAAATTTTAATGTGTTTGAATTTGTAAAATCTGTGGGACCTTTGTAGTTATTCATGTTTTTAAAGCAAGATCTTGGGGATGAATAAGATATGAAAGGTTGTGGTTTAATAGTGTTGTGTTTGTGTGTCAAGTTGACATGAGGTCAGTTGTACTGGCTAGTCTTAAGCAGCTGCTACACATTTTCCTAATTAGTTATTGATGGAAGACGGCCCAGCCTATTATGGTTGGTGCCACTCCTGGGCTGATGACCTTGGCTTCTGTAAGAAAGCAGGATGAACAAGCTGTGCAGAGCGAGGCAGTAAGCAGTTCCCCTCCATGGCTCTGCATCAGTCCCTCCAGGTTCCTACCCAGTTTGAGTTTCTGCCCTGGTATCTTTTAATAATGAACAGAAATATGGAAGTATAAGCCAAATAAATACTTTCGTTTTCAATTTGGGTTTTTCAGTCATTGTGTTTAGTTACAGCAATAGAAACCCTAACTTAGATGATACCTTTTGTCTTCTTAGAAGGCTAGAAGTAGACATTGTCATTGTTAATAATATGGTGATTTTTGCTATCTATAGGATCAGGCCTAAACCAAGTCCCCTAAAAATGGTTTACTGACTCTTCTTATTTTTGTTCCTCAGTGAATAGAACCCAATTTTAGGGGAGATGTCACATTACATTATAGCCTGGTATCCTCTATGCTACCTTGTTCAGAGACCACACCAGACTCTAGGCCTTTGAACTATAGAACTATATGTGGTAGATGTCACAGAAACTTTGCTAAAGTGTTACAATGGAGTCATCCATAAGCTTTATTGTGCATGTGGGACTGAGATTATAGCTACAGGAAATTGGCCTGGTGTCAGATTCTAGAAGGCGGAATGAGTGCTGCTACCTAAGTTATGCTGTTAACTCTCAAGTTAACTCTCAAGTTTCCCTCTTAACTCTCATGGTCCATTTCTCTGCTGGCAGTAGAGTGTGAAGGGATTCCCTCAATATCATAAATTTGTACTGTTCCCCTTGGTTTTGTGATGAGAGACAGAAAGTGGCTGTATCTGCATGGCAGGGAAGGTGGGGTGCAACTGGGAGGACTAAATGGTGGGGAAATTATATGAGAATATCTATTTTCAGTTTTTTATAGAAAGAAGAAATATAACCACCAATACTTAGGTATTTATTGTACTAATTTGTTTCCCTTTCTGTAGCAGAGGAGCATAGACCATATTCCTTAAATGGCACAAATTTATTATCTCTAATTTCTACAAGCTGAAACATTGAGGATAGATAATGCTTAAGTTTGATTTTGTCATGGAATATACCGTTTTTTCCCTCTTCGATGATTAGGAGATTTGCTGGGTATGGCAGTTGAGGCTGACATCAGTGGTCTCTTAATGTCTGTAAGATATCTGACTTTCAGAATCTCTGCTGAGAAATCAGGTATAATTCTGATAAGTCTGCCATTGTGTGTGACATCTCCTTATTCCCTTGCAGTTTTTAATATTTTGTCGTTGTTCTGAACACTTACCATTCTAATTATTATATGACAGGAGGATTTTCTTTTCTGGTTCAATTTATTCGGTACTCTGTAAGCTTCTTTCATGTTTTTTTTTAATGTTTTTTTTTCTCCAAATTTTTATATCAATTACAGTTTTTTTCACTTTGTATACCAGCTGTAGCCCCTCCCTCATTTTCTCTCAATCCCATCCTCCCTCCCTTATCTCCTTCCTGCCCTTCTCTAAGTCCACTGATGGAGAGATCTTCCTCCCCTTCCATGTTTACAGGCATCTGTTTCTTGAGGTTGTGGAAGTTCTCTTCTGTGATTTTGTTGAAAATATTTTCTAGGCCTTGGAGCTTGAAGTCTTCTCCTTCTATTCCTATATTTCATAGGTTTGGTCTTTTCATAGTGTTCCAGATTTCTTGGGTGTTTTTTTGTCAAGAAATTTTTTTGGATTTAGCAATTTTTTTTGGCTAATGAGTCATTTTTTTAATCATGTCTTCTACACCTGAGATTCTCAAGAAACCTGAGGAGGATGCTTAATTATCATTAAGAAAGGCAAACAGAACAGAGCCTAAAAAGCAGTTGAAGAGAGAGAACAGGTTGGGAGCCTTTCCGATGTCCTCATAAAGACTCCACCCAGCAGGAGAACAAAGCAGACACTGAGATTCACAACCAAACTTTGGGCAGAGTACAGGGAGTTTTATGAAAGAGTAGAGGGATAGAAAGATTAGGAGGAGACAGGATCTCCACAAGAAGACTATTTGGGGCCCAGGAAGTCCTGTAGAGACAAATGCACCAACCAAGGACCATGCATGGTGAGGACCTAGACCCCTACTCAAATATAGCCAGTAGGAAAATCAGTCTCCACATAGGTTTCCTAGTAAGGGGAAGTATTTGATATAGACTCTGTTGCATGCTCTGATCACTTAAGGGGAACAGGGGCAGTATTTGATATAGACTCTGTTGCATGCTCTTTGATCACTTCCCCTTGGTGGGATGGCTTTGTCTGGCCACAGAGGAAGAGGATGCAGCCAGTCCTGGAGAGACTTTATAGGCTTGGGTCAGTTGTTAGAGAAGGAGGGATCTCCTTTCTAAGGAGGAGGGAAGGAGGATGGGGGAAGAAGGAGAGAGGATGGGAGTGGGAAATCATGAGGGAGAGGGCTACATAGGGGATGTAAAGTGAATAAATTTTTTAAAAATAAGTGAACATAAAAATAGAGGACAGAGAGAGGGTGACTTTCTTCTGAGGTACCTCTTTTAAATGATGAATGCCTGACTCCCCTTGTGTCCTCATATAGTCTTCTTTCTATATAGTTGTACTTCCTTTATTTCAGATACTGTTATTGAAGAATGATTAATATGTAAACCAGTCATTTTAATACAAATAACTAGATAACTCTAGATATGTATACATCCATGGTCAAAATCAGGTAATAATTATATATTTTGCCCTTAAAAATAATTTTTGGTCTCATGGCTATGTAATAAAAAGTACAAAGATAATATACAAGAAAAGGTGTAATGTTTTCTCTATCTGTGTATGTGTGTTCACATACTGCAGAAAATATAAGCACAAACTGTTTAATTATGAGACAAAACTGGAGGGGAAACTAAATGTTAGCAGTACCTGAGACATAATTTTGTGTCTTAAATTTTGCTCGTTAATTTTCTGAAATATTCTATAAAAACCATTCGTTTTTAAAATGAATCATTTTATTATTCTATCTTTGTATTTTATTGTAGTATTTTCAGGCTCATTACTCAGGAATTAATAAAAAATATTCCAGACAGCACTCTTTGAGTAACTAGTGAATGAGTTCATATGTTTTATTAGAATTAAGGAGTATTTTCATTGTAAATTTTCTTCCTATGTGGACACTTGGAGTGTCTTGCTATTTAAAACTAAAATTTACATCTACTTTTATTTCATACAGACTAGAGAAGTGTTTGACACTTGACATTTATTTGATCTATAATGAAATTATTTTTCACTTATACCATTAAATATATTTTTGATCTCTAGATGTGCATGGTTTCTAACCTATTTTGACTTCTAATACCCACCTACAGTATATTAACTTGTTATGATTTTAAAGCAAGAAGCTATGTATGCTGTATATTTCACTTTACAAAATTCAGTTATTTATTAGTGTCTAAGGATAAGAGAAATTGCTCTATTTTCTGATACAAGGTTAATTTAATTAATTTAGAGTATATTTCAAGAATGCACTTACTTTATTAAGCTAATGTGAATATTAATTTAAAGTATTACTTCAAAATAAATAATTATGGTCTACAAAGAGTTGTACATATAAAATGCTTAAATAATTTTCCACCACAAAAAATAAATTTAATTTAAAGCTAAATGATAGCAATCTGTTTATTGTAAAATATATATACATATTTATACATATATTCTTTTTATACATTCATTCTTAAATAAACTTATAACACCCAGCATAAGTAATTTCAATGTACCAATATAATGCAGGATAAATATTTATCCCAACACATGTTCATTTAGTCCGTTATCGTAACATGGTTATAATTCAATAGGAAGGGAAAAATGATTTTATCAAGTCAAAAGAAAAAGTAAGCAGAGACATGGAATGGATAGACAAATCAGCTTGGTGGCAGTGCACAAGTGACATTAGAGAAATAGAAAATGTACTTTTATGATTGTATCTGCTGCAGTAGAATGAAGAATTGGAAGATCAGAAACGCTTAAATGTAAGTTGTCAGGTTTTGTGGGAAGGAGACTTGTAAACAGGATTAGAAATATATATGGTATGTTAGAGGAAAAGCAGGCATTAGCACGGAACGCTAAGAAAATTAGACACAATGGCAACTGGATGCTAAGATCAGTGAAGCTATATGAAAATAATATTTCATGACTGATGAACAATGACTTTGAAATTAGCTATAAGTCTACCCATAAAGTGAAGTTTGAACTACCTTCTATAGAGAAAATGATGACACTAAACCAGTATAATTTTTTATTAAATTTTGTTTTGTTTTTTGTTTTTTTAAATTTTTATTTTATATTATTTTTAATTGCACTTTATTTACTTTGTATCCCTCCTTTAGTTCCCTCTCTCGTCCCCTCCCAATCCCTCACTTCCTGTCCTTTCTCCATGCATGCTCCTCCCCATGTCCACTGGTAGGGGAGGGTTTCTTTTTCTTCCTTGTGATCCTAGCCTGTTAGGTCTCATCAGGAGTGACTGCATTGTCTTCCTCTGTGGCCTGGTAAGGCTGCTTCCTCCTAAGGGGGAGGTGATCAAAGAGCAGGTTAATCAGTTCATGTCAGAGGCAGTCCCTTTTCCTATTACTATGGAACCCACTTGAACACTGAACTGCCACGGGCTACATCTGTGCAGGGGTTCTAAGTTATCTCTATGAGTATGAGTCTCAGGAAAGACCCCTGTGTTCACATTTTTTGGTTCTGTTGCTCTCCTTGTGGACCTCCTGTCCTCTCCAGATCTTACTATTATTTCACAAGATTCCCTGCATTCTGCCCAAAGTTTGGCCGTAATTCTCAACATCTGCTTTGATAGTCTGCAGGGCAGATCATTTCATAGACCCTCTGTGGGAGGCTCCTAACTTGTTTCTGTTTTTTATTTTCTATATTAATTGCAGCATATACTCTTTGTATCCAAGTTGAAGCTCATTCCTCAATACCTGCCAATCCTACTCTACCTCCCTCATCTCCCCTGCCCCTCTCCAAATCTACTTATAAGGGAGGTCCTCCTCCCCTTCTCTCTGACCCTAGCATATGAGGTCTCATCAGGACTGGCTGCATTGTCCCCTCTGTGGCCTAGCAAGGCTGTTCCCCCTTAAAGGGGAGGTGATCAAAGAGCCAGGCACTAAGATCATGTCAGAGACAGACCCTGTTCTCCTTACTAGGGTACCCACTTAGAGCCTGAGATGCCATTGTCTACCTCTGAGCAGGCGTTCTAGGTTATATCCATGCATGGTCCTTGGTTGGAGTATCATTCTCAGAAAAGATTACTGTGCCCAGATTTTTTGGTTCTGTTGCTCTCCTTGTGGAGCTCCTGTCCTCTCCAGGTCTTCCTATCTCCCACTTCTCTCCTAAGATTCCCTGTAACCCGCCCAAAGTTTGGTTAAGAGACTCAGCATCTGTTGTGATACACTGCTGGTAGAGTCTTTCAGAGCCCCTCTGTTATGGCTCCTATCTCATTCCCTGTTTTCTCCCTCTTCTGATGTCTATCCCGTTTGTTTTTCTGAGTGAGGATTGATTGTCTTACCCAGGGTCTACCTTCTTGCTTAGCTTCTTTAGGTGTACAGATTTTGTTATGTTTATTCTATATTATTTGTCTAAGATCAACTTATAAGTGAGTATATACCATGTGTGTCTTTCTGCTTCTGGGATACCTCACTCAGGATGATCTTTTCTAGATCCCACCATTTTCCTACAAATTTCATGATTTCCTTGCTTTTAATTGCTGAGTAATATTCCATTGTGCAAATGTACCACAATTTCTGTATCTATTCCTCCATTGAGAGACATCTGGGTTGTTACCAGGTTTTGGTTAGTAAGAATAAAGCTGCCTTTGAAGGTGCATGAATGCACTAATTTAATTTCAAACACACTATGATTTAATGTTAAAACATGACAGATTTTTTAGTGTATTTGAAATCAGATTCGTAGAAAGTAAAAGGTATTAATTATTTTAAATTAACTTTTATGTACTTTTTTGTGATTTATCTTTTTTATTTTAATTTTGTGGTTTATTATAGAATTTATTTACTAAAGAAAATTTATGTTAAGAACAGGTTTTATGACAAATGTAAAAGATTAGCAAAGTTCAACTCATAGCTGATTCTCCTTGCATTTTTTTGTGATTGATCTTATATATAAATTTAGTGTAAAATCATTGGGATTGATACAGTGTATATTGCTGATACCTAGTTTTTAATAGATTCACACATTTAATCAAAGAGATCTGGCAAAAAAAAAGAATAAAGCTGCCAATCAATTCATGTCAGAGACAGTCCCTGTCCCCATTACTATGGAGGCCACTTGGATACTGAACTGCCATAGGCTACCGCTGTGCAGGCCATCTTCATGAATGGTCCTTGGCTGGAGTGTCAGTTTCAGAAAAGACCCCTGTGACCAGACTTTTAGGATCTGTCGCTGTCCTTGTGGAGCTCCTCTCCTCTCCAGCCTACAGATTGGGAAAGGTTCTTCACCAACCCTATATATGACAGACAACTAATATCCAGAATATATAATGAACTCAAAAGTTCAAAAGTAAGTAAAAGTAAAAATCAAGTAATTCAGTTAAAATACTGGGGTACAGAGTGAAACAGAGAATTCTCTGTAGAATATATAATGGCAGAGAAATACTTAAAATAATGCTCAGTGTCCTTAGTCATCAGGGAAATGCAAATCAAAATGACCCTGAGATTTCACCTTACCCTCCTCAGAATGACTAAGCTCAAAATCTCAAAAGACAATACATGCTGAAGAACCTTCTTCCGTTGCTGGTGGGAATATAAACTTGTATAACCACTTTGGAAATCATTCTGGTTCTTTCTCAGACAATTAGGAATAATAGCACTTCCTCCCATCCAGCTACGCCAGTCCTAGGCATATATCCAAAGTTTAAAACAAGGACATTTTTATCAACCATGTTCGTAACAGATACAGTTATTTAGAGAGATTATTAGTAGCTCTTATTTAGCAGAGATCAACTTAAAAGGCATGTCTTTTCACAATTTGATGAAACATTTTTAAGTTAGATAAAATTACGACCTTAATGAGGGGAGCTATGGGGCCTCCATTAGGAAAGATCAATAGTCCCCAGATGGAGCCAAAGAAGTTGTCCAAGCACCCAAAGGTACTAAGTAGGGGTAGGAGATGGAAGCACCATGTGGTCAGGACTTTGATGAGGCACCATGACAGAGCTGACTATGAGGCACCACCTAAAGAATTGTGTGTCCAATGCACTGGCCAGCATCACACTAGCTAGGAAGCAGTGCAGGGAACTCCTGCAGCAGATCCTCCTTCCCAGAAAGAAAAAGCAGCCATGGAAGTGGAAGTCCCCTTCACGAATAGTGAGCCACAGCCCAAACAACATTAGAAGATAAAGTCTCCCAAGATGTCGATATGGAGGATCTTGGAGATGAGAGCTAAAGTTCCTAGCTCTTCTACCATATTCACAGAAACAAACAGAGGATTTGGAGGAAATTGCAAAAACATTAACATATTTCATTCTCCCAGACACCTCTTCTATTATGGCCTTTTGACCTACCCTGGAAGTGTGCTTTGAGAGTGAAGGACACAGAGAAAGACTGGAGAGGGCCCTCTCTAACAGTCAAATCCTTTTGTAATGAAGCTCTAGTGCTTAAAAGAAAAAAAAAAGTACTTGGAAATATCAGGACAGATGAGCCAGGTCTAGTGAGGCAAACTCTATCCAAATGCAATACATGAGTAAAAATAGTTAATTTCATGATGAGTAGCTATTCCTTGTGGTTTTTAAAATATCACCATATATAGATTTAAAATGTGTTATGTCAGAGCTGCTGAGATAGCTAGATAGGTAAAATCATGTACTACCATGCATGAAGAATTGAGATCATTCCCCAGCACATAGATGGTAGGAGAAAAATGACTCCTCTAAGTTCTCTTCTTACTTCTACATGCCATGCAACAATACAGAACACAAAAACAAATACACAGACATGCACACACACACACATGGAGAGAGAGAATAAATAACATTTGGAAGAATGTAATTTTTCTTTTGTTTAAAAACCATTAATAGTCTGAAGATACTTGATAAACCAGGGTCAGATGGAAGGGGAGGCGGTCCTCCCCTATCAGTGGACTTGGAAAGGGGCAGGGAAGAGATGAGGGAAGGAGGGTGGGAATGGGAGGGAAGGAGGGAGCAGGGAGCAGGGTACAGCTGGGATACAAAGTTAACAGACTATAACTAATATTAAAAAATAATTAAAAAATCAAAAATAGAAAGAAAACATTATTAGTAATATTTTCCTAATTTGACTCCAACAAGATCAAGACTCCATTTCTATATAATATAAACCCTTATAAATGTACAGAAGTTTCAGTAAAATTTTCATGTGCAGTTAAAAGTGATATATATCTCTTAAGAATTTGAGGTATTGTTCAATCTCTGCTGATTTGAATTATTGGTTAACACTGTTCAACTGTGGTACAGGACATTTCCTCATTTCCTGTTTCAAATCTCCCTTTAATCATCAAATTAATTATAGTATGAGAAAGTGGATTTTTTATTGTATTCACAAAATATGCCTGTAATTTTTCTGTGCAATAGACCTACATTTATAACATATCCTACTTACCATTTGTGGGATCAATTGACAAGCACAGGCATTCATTAGTGAGGTGAAAGCACTGGAGCTCCCTGTTTTACTCTGAGATTTATGTAGTAAGGCAGAAAAACATTTTCTTTCAGGTGACCATTGATTTAAAGAAAAGTTCCAAGACACCTCAGGTGAACTCCCAAATTAAAAAAAAAAAGAAAAGAAACAAAAAACAACAAACAAATTAAAAAAAAAACAAAATTGATAGTTTTTCACCACAGAAACTGAAGGATACATAGCGTCATTTCGCTAAAGCAAACTCAGTAATATTTTTGGAGTTATTTTGAACTAATGTTTAAAAGGCTGTGAAAAGGAAGAATACAAAACAGTCCATTACACTAAATAGCGTGATCAGCTTTGTTTGAGATATAGGAAAGAATTCTTATTAAATATTTTGACAGATGTATTTAAAACCAAATGTATTTTAATTAATAAGATAGAAAAAAACTATTTGACACAGTTGTGAATGCTCTTTGCATTTTATGCAATAGCAAGTCTCACACATAACATAGAAACACCCAGCGCGGCATTTAGAAGCGACAGGAGCATGCATCATTTATACTTTGATTACATTCTAAGTGCAGACAAGGTGCTGTGTTCATGAATAATTCACACTACCCAAAAGAATGGGCTTTTTCCATTCCATTTTAGAGTTTTGTTTTTCAGACAGGATGTCTTAACAATGTAAAACACGTGTCACTGATGGAATATGATTAGAAATACAGTGTGATCTGACAGTTAGCAATTACTCCCTGCTGTATAATTCTTTCAGCCTATAGAAATGATATAAAATATGTGCAGCAGCTCAAAGTATAAGTCATAGACATTGAAAGTGTGAAAATGTGGGTAATATCTTTATTTTGTGACATAGAATAAAACCAAAATATAGGAGTGTGATGTTTTAGCCAGTTAAAGCAATGGATGCTGACAAAAGAGCCAAAAATTTATTGTTGTTGTCCATTTTATTAAGCACAGTACCTGAATATCAAAGAGAACATTTTATGGTTGACATTACTTGGTTGTGTGACTTTCTCTATTCACCCCATTTGTATCTACATGTACTTTTCATTGCTTTAATAATAATCAAAATGTAATATTCATAAAATCAAGCCAGGCTTGTTTTCTTATACCTATAATTATAGATGAATTAGAAAATTGATGTAGGAGGACCACCCAAATATGAGGGTGTCCTCAACCACATAGTGAGTTCAAGGCCAATACAGGCTACAGTTTTAGGCCAAGTCTCAAAATAAGATAATTAAACAAATGTGTGTAAATACAGATAGACGGTAAGTCTGACATATGTTGTATTTTTAACATTAGAATACCAACCCCCAAAATAAATGTTAATCAGAGGCTAGCAAAATATTTCACTGTAAAGTTCATCAGTGATTAATTTCAGTTCAAATATTTAGGTTTTTTAAACTGTGAAATTGCATTATAGAAAGAAGCAATGACTTTTGAACACTAATTTGATGTATTTCTCATCAAGGCTTAATGTTTTAGATTGTCGGCTTAATTCCTAGTTCAGAATGACTGGCTAATACTACTGGATTGACAGAGAAGACTATTCTTTTATGTGCTTACATGATACATTTTCTAAAGGCTATGTATCATTCTCTTTGTTGTGCAAAATGACACTTGTAGTATATGCAAGTAATTACATAGTAGCATATGGTCTTTTGTCATTTGATCAAAGTAATTCTCATAACGTGTTTATGAATAATGTTATTTGATACACATTTCTTCCCGAGATAGTACCTGATAATTGGAAAAGTAGTTGTGAAGTACTCAAAACCTAACGTGTTCATTGTTTCCACTAGTTCTGTTCTGCCAGCTGGGCCTCCTTGGAGATGTTCTCTGTTATTAATATTCCATATATGTTTGTAGACAGTCTATAAATATGAGTAACATGAACGAATTTTATTTGCATTGATGATAATATTTTGTGCTTTTTATATTACTTTTTTATGCTTGTTAATGTGAACTCAAGATGAAAGTGTTTCATTCCACTTCATAGAACTCTGTTGCAGTATTCTTTGACAATTTACTTGAAAATATATTAATTTCTCACTACTACTGATTTACCTTATATCTGATCTTTAGGTGAGCTACCTTAGAAACTTGGGAGGATACGGGTATACTAGAAAGCTACAGTAAATAGATTGACACCTGATGCCTTGTTTACTGCCATGGGGGGTTGCAGATTTGTGAATCCATTGTTAAAGAAGGAGTATGTGTGTTAGCAAGTGACAGACCTAATGCACCCTGGAATTAGCCTATTCCAAAACACATCTGGGATTCCACAATATAATTCTGACAGTAGTTTCTCAGAGATTTTGTTGATTGCCTTAAACTCCAAGAATTCACATAACAACATTAAAGTATGATAAACTGATAAAGCAAGTCTTAGAAACCCTGAAAGCAATATACTTAGAATTAGAGTTTTAATGTAAAGAGTACTCATAAGCCAAAGGCTGGAAATTTTACAGTGCAGGTCTTCCATGCTCTTTTATCAAAGTGTTAGGGTTTACTCCTCTCCTGCCCATCAGTGTGCTCTCAAACCTACAATCCAAACTGAGCATTCAGTGTGTTTACTGGCATTTCTTTATAGGTTATGGAAACTTATTTATGATTTACTAAATCTCTTGGATTGTCACTATATCCATATTTAAACCCTGCCCCACCCTTAACTTCAGGCAACTGATGATACAATATGTGTTTACATGGAAAATCAGTTAGAACCCTAGTTCTCAACA
The DNA here is from genome assembly GCF_030254825.1 of Meriones unguiculatus. Classification (NCBI taxonomy): domain Eukaryota; kingdom Metazoa; phylum Chordata; class Mammalia; order Rodentia; family Muridae; genus Meriones; species Meriones unguiculatus. The sequence goes on along the minus strand of NC_083357.1, from coordinate 90,777,194 downwards.
AAAACTATTTAGGTGCCCATATAGGTTCACCTCATTACCTTAAATAATATGCTTTCTCATTCAGAAAATAATCTTTAAAAATATGTAAAGGGGGTCTTTTCTGAGACTGATACTCCAATCAAGGATCATGCATGGAGATAACCTAGACCCCTGCACAGATGTATCCCATGGCAGCTCAGTATCCAAGTGGGTTCCCTAGTAAGGGTTGCCAATATCCTCCAGTAAAAATAGAAACAACTTTCCTTCGTGACAGAAAATTCCAGAGAGATACACTAAGGATTTTGATAGTTTCAAAGAAGATTTTACAGTAATACAAAATAATATTTAGTGATTTTCCATGAAAGGAGAAACAACCACAGAATATTTTAATAACCAGTACAACAATGAATGATGAAGGCTTGAACCCCACGTGATCTTTCAAATAGATGTCAGTATTAACACACTTAGGGAAAACAATATGTAAATACATGCAAAAATGTATGTCTTATGCCTAGAATTTCCTAGAATTTAATGACTAGTCTACACAGTTTATGCCAGTGAATCAAGATTGCAAATTTGTTATTGCTAAATTGATTTCCACATACTACAATCATCAGAGGTGTGGAAAATCTACAGGATTGAAGCAGCAAACCAAGTGCCCATTACCATTTTTTTATTTTTCTGTAAAACTTTCTTTTTTATTTTCATAATATATATATACATTTCCTATATCATTAGAAAGGTTAAATGAACATATTTTATTATTTTTTTCTCATTTATTTATTTTATTACTTTACATCCTTGCAGCTCCTTTCCTCCTCTCCTCCCCAGTTTCACCTCCTTTTCCTCAGAAAAAGAGATCTCCTTTCCCGTCCATCCCGGCTCATCAAGTTGCATCAGGACTGAACAAGTCCTCTTCCCTTATGGCCTATGAAGGCAGTCCAGCCAGGGGAAAGTGATCCAAAAGCAGGCAAGTGAGTCCAGGTCCATTGCAGTCCCCACTTCCCTTACTAGAATACCTACTTGAAGTCTAGGCTACCCAGCTGATACATTTTTGTAGGGGCCCTAGGTCCAGTTCATGGGTGGTCCTTGGTTGAGGCTTCGTATTTAGAGGGATCTGCTGTTTTACTAGTGGAGCTCCTGTGATTTCCGGGTACTTTTCTCTTTCCTCCAACTCTTCCCCAACTATTCCCTACACACCCACCAATGTTTGATTGTCATTATGTGAAACTTTCCCCACAAATTATTTAACTAAAGGTCCTCAGATTTTACAGCAATAAAAACAATATTTAGTAATGCTCAATGCTGATAATAAAGTAAGAGAGTCCTAGAGTTTCTTCTTACACTCCAATTGCTGAAAGAAAATCAGTAGAAAACAAACAGACAAGAAACAATTTTCTTTCTAGCAGCAATGAATATGACCAAGGAATGATTAATGATCATTGTTTTGTGTTTTTTATTTTTCTACCAATTATGTCAGATTTCTCTTGATTCTTAGACTATATGCTTAAAGTCTAAGGTGTTTAAATGTTATAGTAACCAAAGTGTCTTATTTCTCAAATATTATGAACCATCATTTTCCCTTCGCATCACCCATCTAGAGCTGTTAAAATTGCTGGTGTGTTCTCTGCACAATGCAAAAACTAAATAGAAGAAAATTCGGCTGCACCCTCCAATCATCCCAGGCATATTTAATCCATTCTCTTCTTTCAGCATAGCTTGTGCTAACTAAAATAAGGAATACTAAGTGAGTAAGCAGTCATCATAGGCTCAGTTCTGGTGATCCTGTTCCCTTTTCAGAAGAGGACTTCTTTCACCCCTGAGAGAAACCCTTCTACAAGTCAAGAAACTTTGGTATATGGAACAAGTAAGAGTAACTGCAAATTTACATGATACATTTTTGTTAGACTTGGGCAAGAAATTTCCACCATCATTCCTAGATTCTTGTTTCATGATAGCACTACCAATTCTTAGCAATAAACAATATATGATTTGGTAGTTCCAAGATTGAGACCCAGGTCATTCTTTAACATACTATGTTACTTATTTCATCAAGACCAACAGATGAATGGACGTGAATGCTTAATCTCAAAATGAATTCCTGACTGTCAGTTACAGAAATTTGAAAGTAAATGTATTGTGTGAACATATTTTCTGGATATCTGAATAGAAAGCACTTAATAGAGTATAATGACCAGAGGAAACATACAGATGTCAGTGTGACTGCCGCTGGCAAGATCTTATTCGTCCCACTTAGGGATGTCTACCAGACTGAAAAAAAAATTAAAAGTAATTTATTAAAGCGGGCAACAAATAGTTTAAGCTTTAGCACCCAAATGATTTAATAGGGGCATCACTAATCTCTCTCTTTCTGAGCTTTCATTAGGACTGCAGTTCCTTAGTTGTTACTTCTTGCAGAAAGTTTTCTCAGCAAATAAATGGTATGTGATATCTGACAGAAAATACACATACTAAGAAACTGTCATTCTTAAGTCAGAATAATCTAGAATATTTAAAACTTTGGTGGGAATTTCCTCTGGTTGTTAACTCATGATCTGGCAACATTACTGTCAACAGTGATGACTCTGTTTAGGGACTCCATGTGCCCATTGGGATAAAAATTTTGAGCACTAGTCCTTTTCCCGCAGGTTATTAATAATAATAATAAAAAACCAATCTGTTCTCCTTTACACTACTGATATGTCTATCACACTATTCTCACTCAATTTTCTCATCATGTTTTTTTCTGAATCACTGAGTAAAATGGCTTATACTCAGGAGTCCGCATTCCTCTTAACAGCTGTGCACTTCTCCTTTATTCTTTACACATTCAAAAAAAGAAAATATCCTTGGGAATGTATTCTTCCAACATCCGTTACTTCTTCCACACCTGAAGGAGACACTGTTGTATCAGCAACACACCTTTTGCTGTTGATTCTTGTCCCTGCTGCAACATAAGGGGTACTAATCTCCCTCCATAATTTTGTGCCGTGAGGTTTCTGTTCAGTCCCAGTGCATACATGACTCACAGCAAAGCAACTCCAAGCAAGATTATTATTGGTTTTAATTTGTGGCAGGGTGTCACTATTAACCTCAATCCAACTTTTTTTCTTCTGAAGCTAAACATAGTATAAATCTGAATATGGTTGAGGTAGGAAAGGACAGGTTTGTTTAACTGCTATCGTAAGTAGTTGCTAACAATTTAAAGAAAAGAAAGGCAAAATTTATAAAAGAAAACTCCACAATACATGATTAAATATGCCCTCAATGATGTCTTTAATATCATGTAGATAATAATCGCATAAAGGTAATTTAATAGAATACTAATTGAGATTCAACATTATAATTGAAATAATAAGCTCCAGTTAACATTTTTGATTATTACCATAAATGCTCTAATAAAATTTCTTGTCTAATGATATTAAAAATTTTATTCACCTATACTGAGAAAAAATATCATTTTTCATAAATGATATTTTCATAAATTATCTTGTTCATGTATATGTAAAATTGTAAAAATCCCTTTCCATTGACCCCAAAATTATAGCAATCCATTTTCTTTTGTTGTGTATAAATAATGAGATGTATAGTTTGTTTAATGTATAGTTTAAGAAATAATAAACAAAAATAAATTATTAAATTTAGTAATTTCACCTAAGTATGAAAAAGAGCAAATACAGAGTACTTTAATTTTAAAGTATACTTTTTTAAGTTTAATACTTTTTATCCTAGATATAATACAGTTATACATTTGTAAGAACCCTATAGTTATTATTATAAGATTATTATGTGTATTTAAATCTGATTTAAGTACAAATATGAGATGCTGAGTTCTGTTATCTATCAATAACAGAATATATGCCTGACATTTCAATACATTTCCCATTCATACTTGTTGTTTCTATAAAGTTTTCCAATGGAGCCCCACAGCTCCTAAAAACAGGTTTAATTCCGAATTTCATTTCTTTTTGAATTGCATTATCCTTAAGCCATGCATCACCATCACAGGTCATTGCTCCGATTAAATGAATCTGATAAAACACCTGTGTGACAGGGAAAATGATACATTAGTGTGATTCATCATTAATGAACATCATCAGCCCATGATCTATTAGGGTATTGCTCAAAGGATGGTGTCATTAGGAAACAGTTCCCAATGTTGAATTATTGTGTCTAAGGCAGCAGTGAGAACCTAGCATAAGCAGGAAGCAGCAGCTGGACATGCCAATACAGAATCACATTTCCTGAAACTTTTATTATTATTTTTTATTTAAAAGTGTCAGAGTCGCATTTTAGATAATCAGTTTTACTGCCCTACAACAAAATTAACTTTGTCCTGATTACTCGTCTACTATTAATTGCTTTTCCATCGTCTATAAATTATGTCACTTGTGAAGCTGACTAGCACATGCCGCATTGCCAATGAGGAGCAGAAACTGTTTTATTTGTAGATGAGATGCAGAAGGATTTGGAGTACTTATAAAAGTATAATTTTATGAGGGTGTTTTTAAATTACTTAAGCATGAAGTGTGGTGTACACTATGACTCATTTTGCTTTTAGATTTAGAAAGATAATATATTTAAAAGCCTTTGTTTGAGAAATTGAAATAAGTAAGTTAAAGTAATTAATGCTTATTTTAAATAAAATTATTACTTGTACACCTAGTAGTTTTAAGTTAAAATAAAGATGAGTAAACAGGGAGTTGATGTAAAGGATCTGGGATATAGTTTTTAATATAGCTTTTATGAATTTATTCTTTTGGTTTAAAATAATTGTACGTTATAATGATATTATTTTAAACATAGTTTGAGCATTGATCCTCTTTCAAAAATATATGCTCAATAAGGGAAAGGTTTTCGTCTCCTTGGTTTTTTTTCTGTTCTAAATACAAAATATAGGCAGTAATATTTAGCCTTGAATCCTTCTACAACTCATAAACTCACCTACCATAATAGCACTACAATGCATATTTTTATCTTTTAAACCAGGATCAGATGAAAGAGGAGGAGGTCCTCCCCTATCAGTGGACTTGGAAAGGGGAAGGGAGGAGATGAGGGAGGGAAGGTGGGATTGAGAGGGAATGAGGGAACAGGATATAGATGAGATACAAAGTTAATAAGCTAACTAATATTAAAAAATAAAAAATTATGTATGAGTTTTAATAACTTCTGTACACATGTGATTTTCAGTAATAATTTCAATCAAAATTTAAAATGCCAAATGTTGATGTTATCTACATTAAAAATTTAAATATGTTTCTGTTCTGTCACTTGATTAAATAGATTAAGAAATTATTACAGTTTCCAAGTGGGTTCCCTAGTAAGGGATGCAGGGGCTGTCTCAGGCATGAAATCAGTGACAGGCTCTCTGATCACAGCCTCCTGATGGAATGCAGCCTTGCCGAACCACAGAGGAAGACAATGCAACCAGTCCTGATGAGACCTGAGAGGCTAGGGTCAGATAGAAGTGGAGGAGGTCCTCCTGTCTCAGGGAACTAAGGAAAGAGCAAAGGGGTAGAAGAGGAAGGTAGGGGGGGTCTAGGAGGAGACAAGGAAGGGGTCTGAAGCAGGAATACAATATAAATAAATTGCAATAAATAAATAAATAATTTTTTTAAAGTTCAATAAAACGAATCACTACAGAAACTTTGGAATATATATATTGCTCTCAAAACATACATATATTGAGAGCAAATTGTCATTAAGATGATTCATATTACAAGCAAAACATCTGCCAAATTCCCTTGAGACTATAAGTTCAAACAGTTGATACAGTCTCATTTCTCTGCTTCACTAATTATAATTTTACTCCTTAAAAATAAAAACAGAGTCATTCAAGTGAAATATGTAAATCTAGTACAATAAAATTTAGCAGTTTTGGGATTCCAAGTGGAAGTTTTAACTGGCAACCAAAGGCAGTATAAATCCTCATACCCATATTTGGAAAAAGAGACAGAAAGATTGTAACCACGACAGACACTGGAATCTATACTTTTCCCCACATATAGACTCACAGAGGTCATGAGCTGGGATGATGGTGTTGTGATATCATACAGACAAAGCTGACAAAACAAGTAAAAATATTAACATTCAGCTGCTTTTGAGTTCCTTAGTAGACTATGTCATAAATTCTAGCCCTAAGGACAATATCTAAATGATATTCAAATAAACTTTAGAATCTCCTCACATGAAAACAAAACAAAACAAAACAAAAATAGAAGGAAAACTGAACAGCTTGTTAAATTAGGAACCTAGAATATTTTACAGTAGGTGGAAGGGATTACCATTTAACTTGCATGGAATTATCTGGTGCCAAAAAAAATGTCTCATCAGTCAGTCAGTGAAATAAGAGAAAATAGAAGGAAAGGAATATACAATATATAATAAAATAAAAATTACAGAAAACCCATTAACTGGAGTTTTGATTCTTTCTGGATTGACAGAGAACAAAATTAGTGAATTCAAATAACAAAATTTCTTGACTTGGAGAACAGAATTTAATTGTAAAGCACAAATAATGAGGACAAAGTTTTATGAATGGTACTGTGGTTTCAATGAGAATGTCCCCGTAGGCTCGTGTGTTTGAATACTTACTCCCCAGTTGGTGGAACTGTTTGGGAAGGATTAAGTATTACGGCCTTGTTGGAGGAGGTGTGTTACTGAGGGAGGACCTTGAGATTTCAGTAGTCCATGCCTTTTACAGTTAGCACTCCTTGCTGTGCTTGTGGGTCAAGGAGTAACCTTTCAGCTACTGCTTTAATGCTGTGCCTGCTCTTTTGCTCTCCACCATGATAGAAATAAAATCTAACGTCTGGGACTGTTAGCTCTTAGAGTAAACATTCCCTTTTATAAGAGGCCTTGGCCTGCCCCTACAGGCATTACAGGTGTGGGCACTGTGTCACATGTGCACCAGTACATGGCTGAGAGGAGAGAGACTGTGTCTCTGCTCAGTATTCTGACTTCTGAACATCTGCACGGTTAGTAACCTAACGTACCTTGAGAAAAGCAAGCCTGAGATGACCACCAGCCTGGTGCCGGGAGCTAGTCAGGGTCTATCCTGAGAGAGCCACCAGTTCTGCTTGTGCATATGCCTGAGCAAGTTCCCAGGAGAGGAACCAGTTAGAGACTAAAAGAACCCACCTGGGACCATAGGTCCCAGCAGGAGTGTGCCTGAGTTAGACAGCTCCCTCATGGGACTGCTTGTTTCGGGCATGCAGGGAGCCAAGATGATCACCAGACAGTCACTATCGTGCTCAAGCAGGGAGCTAGCCTGATATGAACACCTGTCTTAAGGTAAGATTGAACAGAATTGAGAGCATGAGGTGAGGCATAGCATCTCATCACACACAAGATAGAGAAGAGAAGTCTGGAGAGAGGAACTGTGTCTGTGATGTTGGTGTTTTTCCTATGTGGTCCAACTAGAAATCATGATTGATTTTTAAATAAAACTGTATCCTTATCAACTTCCTTGCTTTTGTATAGCTATCCTTAAACCCTATGAATGTTCCAAAATGATACTGAAATGAAGCCCAAATCATTTAATAACTCAGGCTACACAGAAGGGACAAGGCCTTCTCTGCAGCCTGTGCGGTGTATGCGTGAGTGTGTGTGTGTGTGTGTGTGTGTGTGAGTGTGTGTGTACCTAAGTCACTATGTATGGCATATATATGTGTGAAGGGCAGAGATCAATCTTGGGTGTCAATCTTGAGGCACTGCCTGACTTGGTTTTGATACAGGATTGCTCAATGGTCTGGGTTGGCTGGAGAAATATCTAGAGCATCATCTACCTATATCTACTTTTCCTTTACTGTTGTTACAAGCATGCACTATTAAGTATGGCTTTTTTTTATTTATGTGAATACTGTGGAGTGCCACATAGGTCCTCATGATTTCTGAAACATTCTCCCTCTAGACTTATGCCATTGACATAGAGATTTCTTTTCAATCTATCCCAAATAAATAAAAACAAGTATATATAGACATTTTTTAATAAAATGTGGTACATTTGTATCAAATTAGAACCTTTAGATACATGCAGGAAGGGCAAATGTATGACTCCTGATTATAAAAATAGATTCCTCTCAGTTTTAAATATGTAATATATTGAGAATTAACACTAACATAAATCAAGTGAACATGAAATCCATTTTGTTACTTTAAAAATAAAAACGTTTTTTACAATACACAGAAACATAAGCACATGATCATCGGGGTGTACCATTGACTGGGGTCATTTATATGAATCTCTTGAATAGATTCCAGCAAGAAAAAGACCACAGGGGACAGAAACATAGATCTTTCCAAGTAGTTCATAAAAGGGAGAAACATAAGCTAGAGGCAAGCCTTTATTTCTGAAAAGTAGTTTGATTTCTTATACAAAAAGATTTTTTAAATGTACACAATTATTAATCTAGCAATTTCAGTTTTAGAAATGTGAGTGTTACTTTGTAAAGGGACATAATTTAGAGAAGAGTAAAAATTCATTCGTAATTTAAGATAAAGTGGTGAAGAGTAGATGGTTTCCTAATTACATGATGCCAATATCATGTATATAGCAGTCCTGTGTCTAGAGAATTAAATACTATCAAATGTTAAGTTTAAAAAAAAAAAAAAACCTCAATTACATCAGCACATTTGATTTTATAATTTTACTTTACTGCACTCATATTACAAGTCATTTTGTGGTAGAATTATGAGGTTCATTCGTTTTTTGTAGATCCTTTGTAAAAATAATGAATGAATTTTCTACGATTATTGTAGTAAAATAAGATGGATAAATGAAATACTAGTACTCAAGCATTAATATTCAGCAGTGTGGCATGTGAGTTTATTAAGAAGATATGATATGACAGACAGTGTGTAAAGGATTTTCAAATGCACTCATCTATAGGGACAATTATGTAGTTTGAGTATTTGAGTATATTAATTCCATGTATATAATTTTGGGAATATATATTGTATAAAATTGTCTGTGATAATTATTTTAATCTTAAAAATTATCCTAATGGAAAATATATTACCCCTAACAGCCAGCTTGCTCATTAAATATTTTCACATGTGATTTCTAGTCTTTGAAAAGTAATAATATAAAGATAATACTATTAGACCTCATAGAAATAGAAATCATGAGGACCTATGTGGCACTCCACAGTATTCACATAAATAAAAAAAAGCCATACTTAATAGTGCATGCTTGTAACAACAGTAAAGGAAAAGTAGATATAGGTAGATGATGCTCTAGATATTTCTCCAGAAGACTTTCCGAAAGTCTTTACAATTGCCCAGGCCAGGCATCTCTAATTATCACCAGGAACTAAATTAGGATCTTTCTGACATTTTAAGCAAATGTGATTTTGAAATATTTGTGGAGAAAAGAAGAGGACTAAAGGGATAGACCAGAGGTCATCCTGTGACAAAGAGGGGGCAAAACAAGGATGAGGCTCTGTGTTGTCTGAAAGAAAATTATTGCTTCAGTCTGGCCCCATATGAAGGGAGTAAAAATCAAAATTACCCGAGAACCTTTGCTCAGCAAGCTCAATTATTTTCTGAATCTCACACTTTCCAGGCTGTGGTGCTTTGCCTGAAAATGGGCTCCATAGGCTGGTGTGTTTGACTATTCGAAACCTGACTGTGAGAACTGTCTAGCAAACAGTAGGAGGTGTGGCTATGTTGGAAAGGTGTGGCCTGAGACGCGAGCTTTAAGAGTGCAGAAGATATCCACACCTTTCCCACTGTGTCCACATTCTCTTGCCCCTCCTTGTATGACAGGTGAGCTCTGAGCTGTTCCTGCCACAATGCCTATGCTCCGCCATCATGAATTATAATCCTCCAGAACCACAGGTCCAGTTAATGCTTTTTTTTTTTAATAGGTTGCCTTGATCATGGAGTTTTATCACAGCAATAGAAAAGTAATTGAGACAGAAAATAATCATCAGTTACTCTAGTTTGAAATGTCAAACTGTTGAGAAATCCAGTTTCAAATTATTATCATATTGTCCCTGAATATCATTTTCCTCCTTCAAATGAGGGATGTGTTATAGATGCAGAACAATATGAAAATGTGTCAAAGATGCAGTGCTCATCAACACAAAAATATTCACGTTTTGTCTCCCTGCATCTTCCATTTGTCATTACGTGAATCAGGTCCTCTCTTGCATTTCTGGATCCTACTAACCCACTTAAATTTGGTGCCGGAAACTACTTCTATAAATGAAGAACTCTTTTGCCGAATTCTGAAAGCCTTTTTTATATGCACTGAGTGTATTCATACTACTTTTCTTTGTATTGATATCAGAATGGCATCTATACTCTCTTTGGGTATATCTTCAGAAAAAAATTGAGTTGTACTCAGAATTCTTGTTTGCTTATTTATTTATTTGTTTATTTATTTATTTATTTAAATCACAGATCATTCACTTGTATCCCAACCATAGCCTGCTCCTTCTTTCTCTCCCAATCCCCCCTCCCTCAGACATCTCCCATGACCCTCTTCCAAGTCCACTGATAGGGGAGGTCCTCCTCCCTTTCCATCTGACCCTAGCTTATCAGGTATCTTCAGAACTGGCTGCAATGTACTTATCTGTGGCCTAGCAAGGCTGCTCCTCCCTCATGGGGGGTAGGGAAAGCTCAATGAGCCAGTCATTGAGTTCATGTCAGAAATAATCCTTTTCCCCCTTACTATGGAACCCACTTGTGTACTGAGCTACCATGGTCTATATCCAAGCAGGAGTTTTAGGTTATATCCATGCATGGTCCTTGGTTGGAGAAATAGTCTCATAGAAGACCCCTGTGCCCTGATATATTTGGTCCTTGTGGAGTTCCTGTCCCCTCTGGGTCATGCTAACTCCCCTTTCTTTCATATGATTCCCTGCACTCTGCCAAAGGTTTTGTTATGAGTCTCAGCATCTGCTTTGATACACTGTTAGGTAAAGTCTTTCTTTTTTTTTCTTAATTTTATTTTTTCTTATCAGTTACATTTTATTAACTCTGTATCCCAGCCGTATCCGCTCCCTCATTCCCTCCCAACCCCTCCCTCCTTCCCTAGTCTCCACCGTGCCCCTTTCCAAGTCCACTGATGGGGGAACCTCCTCCCCATTCATCCAATCCTGTTTTATCAAGTATCTTCAGGACTGGCTGCAAAGCCCTCCTCTGTGGCCTAACAGGACTGCTTCTCCCTTGGGGGGGTGGGGAGGTCAAAGAGCCTGCCATTGAGTTCCTGTTAGAAATAGTCCTTGTTCCCCTCACTATGGGAAACCAATTGGTTACTGAGCTCCACAGGCTACATCTGAGCAGAGGTTCTAGATTATATCCATACATGGTCCTTGGTTGAATGTCAGTCTCAGAGAAGACCCTGTGCCCTCTGAGCAGTGCTCAGAGGAAAATTTATAGCACTAAGTGCCTGCAAGAAGAAATTTGTAACATCACATACAAACAACTTAATGGCCCAACTGAAAACCCTAGAAAAAAAGAAGCAGATACACCCAAGAGGAGCAGACGGTGGGAAATAATCAAACTCAGGGCTGAAATCAGTCAATTAGAAACAAATAAAACTATTCAAAGAATCAATGAAACAAAAAGCTGGTTCTTTGAGAAAATCAACAAGATAGATAAACCCTTACCCAAACTAACTAAAAAGCAGAGAGAAACTATCCAAATCAGCAAAATTAGAAATGAAAAGGGTGACATAACTACAGATACTGATAAATTCAAACAATCATTAGGTCATACTACAAAAGCCTATATGCCACAAAATTTGAAAACCTAATGAAATGGACAATTTTCTTGATAGATTCCATCTTCCAACATTAAGTCAAGATCAGGTAGAAGACTGAATAGCCCTATATCCCCCAAGGAAATTGAAGCAGTCATTCACAGTCTCCCCTTCAAAAAAAGCCCTGGGCCAGATGGTTTCAACGCGGAATTCTACAAGACCTTCAAAGAAGTGTTAACATCAATTCTCCTCAAACTATTCCACATAATAGAAACAGAAGGTACATTATCAAACTCCTTCTATGAAGTGACTGTCACCCTGATACCTAAACCACACGAAGACTCAACAAAAAAAAGAAAATTTCAGACCTATCTCTCTTATGAACATTGATGCAAAAATACTCAATAAAATACTTGCAAACCAAATCCAAGAACACATCAAAGATATCATCCACCATGACCAAGTAGGCTTCATCCCAGGCATGCAAGCTTGGTTCAACATACGGAACCACCAATATATCCATCAATGTAATCCACCACATAAACAAACTGAAGGAGAAAAACTACATGATCATCTCCTTAGATGTTGAAAAAGCATTTGACAAAGTCCAACACCCATTCATGTTTAAAGTCTTGGAGAGATCAGGGATACAAGGCACATATCTAAACATAGTAAAGGCAATATACGGCAAGCCTATAACCAACATCAAACTCAGTGGAGAGAAACAAATCAATCCCACTGAAATCAGGGACAAGACAAGGCTGCCCACTCTCTCCATATCTCTTCAACATAGTACTTGAAGTCCTAGCCAGAGCAATAAGACAACTAAAGGAGATCACGAGGATACAAATAGGAAAGGAAGAGGTCAAAGTGTCACTATTTGCAAATGATATGATAGTATACATGAGCGACCCCAAAAATTCAACCAGAGAACTCCTTCAGCTGATAAACACCTTCAGCAAAGTGGCAGGTAGAGTCTTTCTTATTGAAACTTTTAAGCATCAGTACTTGCTAATTCATAGGAAATTGGACAAAGTCAAAGAAAAAATCTTATAAAATGTCTCATCTGGGAAGGAAGTCACAGTTTTATAATGTGTATCCTCAGCTTTAGTGATAAAAATCATTAAGGTTTTATTGTGAAAATTAAAATACTGAGTGAATAGTTTATACTTTTATTTTACATGCTTCATCTCAAGTTGCTGACTAATAAAGTCATTCCTTAAATATTACCTTTCAAATCATAAATATAAATACACTTCAAGTAATCATTCATATATAGAGAAATATATATATATAATTTAAGGAACATTTTCATTGAGAAATGTATAGTATAGCATAGGGTTTATTGTATAGTATAAGATATGTGAAACAAAGATAGAGAAAAATAGAGAAATTTTCTATTGTTCACAGCAATAAGCATCTTTTTGCTGATATTTTAAAAACTAACCAAAGACTTTTTGCATATGTCCAGGTTCAGCTTTAAACAAACTTCTACCAAAACCATGCTTTTTCCTCCTGAATGTGTTATCTGGAATAATGGATTGCTAATGGTTACCACAGAACAAATACCCATCAAAACTAACAAACTACTAATTACAAATATTTCACATATCAGGAATTACATAAATTATCACATACTATTTTGTGGTCTTCTTTGGAATATTAAAATTTTGATATTAGACGACAATGTGAGGCATAGGGACATGAATTAGGATTTGTTCTAGTTTACTTTCTATTGCTGTGATAAAACGCCATCACCAAAGCAACCTGCAGAGAAAAGAGTTTATTTCCTTCACCAAACTGCTTACAGTCCATGATGAAGGGAAGAACTCAAGGCAGAATCTGGAAAAGAAACTAAAGCAGAGACAATGGGGGGATGCTGGATACTGCCTTGCTCTCCAGACTTGCTCAGCTTGCTTTCTTATACAACCCATGCCCTTCTGCCTATGGTTGACACCATCAACAATGAACTATGCCTTCACACATCAATTTTGAAAGTGTCCCACAAACTTGCCGACAAGCCAGTTAATAAAATGGGGTCATTTTATTAATTCTACTCAAATAAGCCTAACCTTTGTTAAATGGACAAAACCTAACTGACACAGGGTTTCATTCTCTCTATATACCTATATCTTGGCTACAATGATTAAATCTTTAACTATAAGCAAAACATAGTACTCTGTGTTTAAATATACATCCATCATTGCTCAAATACTAGATATTCACATTTAATAGAACTGTTGAGGTGATCGGACATGTCCAATACAATACACAAGCTGAAATATGTGGCTGTCATTAGGTAAATAACAACAATCTCAAAAACTGTAGGATATGTTAGTCAATTTAACATTGCTGTGATAAAATACTCACTACATGGAGATAAGCCAGGTAAGCGGTAAACTGTTTCTTTTAGCTTAAGGTTTCAGAGGTGTACATTGTAGCATTATCTGTACATGGCAGCAGGTCAGCAAAGCATGGCACAGGAACAGGGAAAGTAAACTGACTAGTTACACTGCAGCTATGCAATCAAAATCTTGATTGTCTTCCCTCAGAGACATTATTCAATGAGTCTCTACTTCCTGTTTCCCTACCCACATTCCCACAGTGATACCAGCTGGGAAACAAGTGTTCAACATACAAGTCGTGGTGTACATTTATTTATTTATTTTTTAACTTTTATTAATTGTACTTTATTCACTTTTTATCCCCTCATAAGCCCCTCCCTCCTCCCTTCCTAATCCAACCTTCCCTCCCCCTTCTTCATGAATGCCCCCTCCCCAAGTCCACTGATAGTGGAGGTCCTCCTCTCCTTTCTGATCTTAGTCTATCAGATCTCATCAGAATGGCTGCATTGTCATCTTCTGTGGCCTGGTAAGGCTGATCTCCCTCAGGGGGAGGTGATCAAAGAGCAGGCCAATCAGATTATGTCAGAGGCAGTTCCTGTTCCCATTACTATGTAACCCCCTTGGACACTGAACTGTCATGGGCTACATCTGTGCAGGGGTTCTAGGTTATCTCCATGCCTGGTACTTGGTTGGAGTGTGAGTCTCTGGAAAGACCCCTGTGTTGAAATTTTCTGGTTCCATTGCTCTCCTTGTGGAACTAGAAGTTTGTAACACTTCAGCAGGTGCATGCTACAATCAACTCTTGACTTAGCTCTTTATCAAGTTTTACAGAAAATAAGCAACTGGATGTCTCAGGACTAACAAAGTGTCCAGACAACTTGTTGGAAAGAACAAGTATATTCAGACAGACTTTTCACAGTTGAGAATATTCACTAATAAATATAATAGCAATAATAACAATAATAGCAACAATAACTGCTAATGAAAGTAGAAAGAAAAGTTGCAGAATATGAAACAGTGAAAGATAATGACAAACAATAGATTCATTCAGTACTGAAACAAAAATACAAACATGTAACTCATCTTAAATAAAAGTTTTGTAATTTATGAAATAACTACTCTTTTTTGCTTAGACTAAAAATGTAGTTAAATAGAAGAACTATTTATGTATTGTAAAAACCTATTTTGCTTCAAAAAAAGACAACAACAAAAAAATAGAACACATTAGCCATGAAGATCTTAAAAACACTCTCCTTTAAGACTGAAGAATCAAGTAGATAACTATCTCCCTGAGATAAATTAAGCTTGGTGCTATCTCGGCAGTAGAATAAATTTGATGCCATCCAAAGCTCAATATTTAGTGATTTTCATTCTTCCAGTGCACAAAATTGGCTTAATTCAGAGATCTCTCCTATTGAAAATCTGGTATTTTGTGTAATTAAAAGAAATCCTTCAAAACTGAAAGCATTTTAAATAAGCCATCCAGCTTTAAGATTGCACCAAACACAGCAGCTTCAGCTGAAATAACTCTTACAAGGGAAGATAAAATAATGGTTCCATTTTCCTGTCTTTTAAAACCAGTGGTAATGGCCCGTAATTATAGAGTACCTCTCTTCCATGGAGCTTAATGTGTTTTGCCGACATTGCCTCATTAATCCTTCCGTGTTCCTTTTAAGGTAGGAATCATGGTCCTCATTATACAGATGGAGAACCTGAGGCACAGAGAAGTTAATTGGTTTGCCCAAGGTCACACAGCAAGTAAGTGACAAGGCTGTGACTTCTGACTCATGGCCTAATACCTTGCACACCAGGCCATTCTGAGTTTTCCCATTGGGAAGAAAGAATACATTCATTTTTATCAAAGTTCAACTCCAGACTGCAAAATTCCTTGAGGCAAAGTTACATACCGCAATTTCACACCACGGAGTTGGCACACTGTCAGTTCACACAGAGGAGATCTTGTTCTGAGCTGCAAGGTAACTAATAAAAATGGGGAAGAAAGATTCAAAAAAAAAAAAGTTGTCTTTGATTCCTTCATCCTTGCAGCTCACAACACACACTTTCTCCAACAACCAACCAAGAACATAAAAACTTGCAAATGCCAGATATCAAATTGTAACGATCATAAATACTTTGCAAAAACCTTCTAAAGGTGATAAAGCAAAAGCCTTAACTAGGTCGTGATAAACATGTTTTACAGACATGCATCATTTGTTTATGTGTGTGTGTTTTATTGATTCATCTACAACACACAGCCTCTTCTATCTGGTCTTTGGAAAACATTCATAAATAAGCATGCTCATCCAAGCTGGATAAATAACCAAGACATTTAAAAGTTATCACTTCACAACAACAGCGAAGCACTACGTGCAGTCACTGTCTAATTGGCAAGATAAATCATTGAGTGTGTAAAATCTGAAGGCAGATACACCAGACATTAAAATAATCTGATTACTTGATATCCCAATTTTCTAGCTAGGTGAGCAGCACAGAATGTCGTGCCTTTGGTGGATAAAGACGCACTAACAATATTCAACAAACATTTTATACCTTTTAGTTCAAAATTAAGGGGAATTCAGAGAAGGACTGAAGCGTAGCTTTTTTCATTCCAAGATGATTATCATTAACGTTATTTTTCTCTCAATTTAACCCAGAAGTATAGAGAGAAATGTAAATGGCATGAATTCTCTATAGATGGGACAATATTTCAGAAAAACTTAAGCACAGCAAAACTCTTCTCCAGGAAATGGTATCAATGTTTAGTTAGAGAATGCCGTCTTGATGGGAGTTCAAATGCAATTGCACTGAGCTAAAACTTGAGACCAGTCTAGAAAATAGTGAAGAGTCATTGCCCTGGAATGTTTATGTTTATGATATAGAAGTATAAGTTTCTTGCCATTTGGATGTGAAGAATCTCTATAAAAACTCCACATATTGAAAGCATGTAGGGTTCTAAAGTATAGCTTTGCAGAGTTGATTGGTTCAGGGAAGCTGTGAATGCATCAACAGATTTGTGTATTGAGAGATTAATAAATAGATTTAATTATTCAGAGGAAGAATTTGGTTTAATCTCTAATTCTATTCATTTTAAAAGAAGAAACGTTATCTGCAGCTAGTGATTATTCCAAGGATGTTCTTCCCAAACATTTTCACAAAGCTCACATACCAAAATAACCCTTAGAAGCAAAAGCAATTGGTTGCTGATACTAGGTTTTGAAGAAGATATTATTTGGGGACACATATGATTAATGCAGTATTTTACAGGAACAGTCATGTGTATACAAAACATATTTTAAGACATTTGTATCATTATATTACATTTGGTACTCAGAGAAGCTCTCAGACTTCACAGCCAAATACTTATAGTTGTGAATCAGAAGATATGTCAGAAAGAGACACTATATTAGATTAAAAGAAAAAACCATGAATGCTTGACATGGGTGCTTTAAACCACACTCAGGTCCCCTTGAAGAAAAGGTCTCAAGTGGTATGCCATCTCTATAACCCCTCACTAATACTTTCTCAGAAAACACACATTCTTCTCCTATGATGCCAACCCAATGTTCACTTACATTTTCATCTCAGTACTTGCTTTCCTAATCTTAGAAATAAAGTAATCATCCAGAAAGTCACATTTATACCTTTTTATGTGTTCCTGAATCTTCTTTTCCTATTATACTTTACACTGAATGGAACAAAGAAGTCTATACATTGTAATAAGAGAATATGTATGACGTCATTTTTCACCATCTTCCTTGATAACAGCCAGCACAAATTAATACAGTAATGGACTTAATTCTTTATTTCTATTGTTGCCTTCTTTTTAATTTTTTCAGTTTTTATTTTTTAATATTGATTACAGTTTATTCACTTTGTATCCCAGCTGTAGCCCCCCCCTCTCTCATTCCCTCCCAATCCCACCCTCCCTCCCCCATCTTCTCCCATGTTCCTCTCCAAGTCTACTGATAGGGGAGGTCCTCCTACCTTCCATCTTACAATTGTTCTACTCATATATTTTTTAAAAGATAGATTCCTGTCTCCCTAAAGCATGTCTTGTGACCTTATTTATGAAAATATAGTCCAGTTAGTCTAGCCATGTCTTTGCTTAATTGTTCCCACCATCAAACTATTTCCGCAGTGTATATTTGCTATCTGTTCTATAAACAATCCAATCTAAGTCCTTTCTTGGGCAGATTCACTTTCTTCCATACCACTGAGTCCAAACTTCTTAAGTAGACACGGGGCAGTATAATTGGTGGCCCAAATACTGAAAGTAACACATTTCTATGCACTTCTTGATTTCTGGCTATCACTCTGGTTATGACTAGTGTAGCTGTAGCTTGTAACAAAGCCATGCATATTGTGATGCTGCTGCAAATGTTTAAAGGTTAATCATGCACTTGCCACAAATAAAGAAGATCTAAAGCTCATAATAAATGAACCCATTTTTTTTTTCCTTTTTAGCTTCTCGTGAAAGCTTCCTGAATTTGCAAAGCTTCTGCACATTCCTTCTTTCTGTGCCATATCACAGTGTCTGACGACACACCTAACAAACACTGAAAAGCAAGTGATTTATACAATTGTAATTTTACAAGGACCGAAGCAGGAAAAGAGGTTATTCTTTGCCTGTGAATGGAGTCTATGGCTAACTTTAATAAATGGTAGTGAAATGCTGAGTTTTGTGAAAAGCTTTATGACAGTTTTAGTGTGTTTTAAACAAATTCATTAAATATTAGCTATTACTACAAACTTTCACATACTTTGGTGCTTTATTTTCTTTTTTTAAAGTTTATTTCAGACTACTCTTCAGTGGAGCAAGATCTATAAGACACAAATGAATAATTGAGCACTGATGCCCTCCACACATTATTCTAATTTCATGAGGTTTGAACTGTTGAAAAAAAATGATGTAGCATATTTTACATATTGCTTGATAACGTTCTTTCAATGCAATCTCGATCAGCCCTCATCTTTTCAGTTTTAAGTATTTTATGTATTCCTTCTGAAGCCTCATAGACTAGCTTAATGACACAGATTGATGAAAATGTGAGGTTGAAATGAGACATAGGTTATGATGTTTATAAATATACTTAGAGAATAACCTAGCAGGCTAAAGTGTCTTTAAAAACTGCCAGTCTAAAAGTGAAATAAACACAGCACACAATGTAAAGCTATTCTTTTTTTAATTCCAAGTTAAAAAGAAAGAACGAAAGAAAGAAACTACATCAGCTATTTACAAAAAAAAAAAAAAAAAAAAAAGGCACTTCATTCTGTCTCCAGTCTTGAGTTGTATTCAGTGAGCACCAGGATGATCTCCCAGGAGAGTTTTCAGGATTGTTCATTCTTTGAATAATGGCTTGTATGTGGGCTTCAAAGCAAAGCAGCAGGAGAGAGAAGAAAAACATTTTCATTTCCAAAGGAATGTTGAAGACTTCCCAGGGGACACTGAGAAAAGATGTTGTTGAACTGAGGGACACCTGACAGCCACTTATGTGGCTCAGCACATTCACAGTGAAACTGTTCTCCCTCCTCCTCTTACCCCAGATTTATGCGTGAGAACAACTTGGTATTCAAATAATGTATAATCTCACTTAGAGAAGAGGGAATTCATTAATGGATAATGCAGAGACGGAGCCATACAATGTCATCCACAGAAAAAAAAAAAAAGAACTCCCTCATGGCATGATAAGATTTCATTCAGTCTGATCTGAATTGGGAGACTTTTGAGACTCATCTCTACTTATAGATACTCATGCTTTTCAACAACAGGAGCTGCTGAAGAAATATCTTGATTAAAGAGAGAGAGAGAGAAGAAATAAAACCAAATATGTTTTGATATGCATTAAATTCAGGGCACTGCTTCACTGTTACTCACTTATCAACAGTGTGACAATACCTTCTTTCGCCAAAAGAAAGTCCAATTCAACAGGAATCAAATGTACTGAGCCTGTAACCACAATAAACTTGAGTCTGCCTTATAAGCAAAAGCTCCCTGAGCATTTTCTCTTGGTGCTCTTTGAAAGGTTTAAACGTAAGCATAATGGCATCCTGTTCTAGGATCTTTGAGTGGATGGAGCAAAAGCTGGAAGTGTTAAACTTCTAACTATGAAAAGAACTGATAATAATAAAAAGTCTATTCAAGTTTTATCATGATTTTCAATATATATTAATACCTAGTCACATAGATAATGAATGAAATCCTTTACAAAAAGGATTTTTAAAATGTTTATGACCTGAGTACTTTCTCAGATGGTAAGGTGATTGCTGCCCTTGCATGAAGGACTGAGTTCAGATTCTATCACCCACATAAAAATTCAGGAAAAAATGAGTAACTCCAATGCCAATGTAGCTCAGACAAGAGGAGCTCAAGGGCTTGAAGGTCAGTAAGTTTAGCTAATTGTTGAGCATCACAATCAGTGACATGCCTGTCTCCAAAAGGAGATGTGAAATGATAGTGGAAGATACCTGATGTCAATCTCTGACCTACAAATGTGCACACGCTATCACATGCTCCTGTTAAAGTACCCATATTCTGGCCCACATACATGAGTACAGAACACACATATGTACCACAAAAGTAATAAATAAATAAAAGTATAAATATCTATATTACTTTTGTACTTACATATTTCTTTCCTATATGAAGTACATTAGAGTTTCTTATATTCAAGTGGGGGAAAGGTGAAAACAGAAGATAGAAACTGGGAAGGTAGTTTAGGACAGTACCCCAAAAGTATCACTTCCATAAATATCCTTGGTCCCCAGGACAGGAATGCTAAGAAGAAAATCTAGTTTTGTTATTTCTTCTTTTATTAGCACTCTTGCCTGGGGGCTGTAAGTGAGGAAGCGTGATAATCCTTGGGACCAGACTTAAATAATTCCTTCTAGTACACAGCTTTCAAACTGCATATCCAGATTCTCATGGAAAAAATGTGCTGTAGCTCTTACCCAACTCCAGCTCATCCTTTGAGTGATTCTCTCCCCTGTGCTGGAGATGCCACAGCAAGAATTAAGGGCTCCTAAGCAAAACGTCTCCTTCTAGTCAAGATGAAGAAATCTTAGGCCTAAGGAGAGACATAACATTCCACAGTCCCCCAAAGAGAAATAATCCAGTCTCGTTGCCCAACAACCTGACCAGGGGCCCATATTCAGGCAGGTTAAATCACACCTAGTAACGTGGAGTGAGTTCACCTTGCCAATTCAAAGACATTGGTAAGCTAACTATTCCTTTAATGAGAAAAACAATACCGTTTCTTCCTGGAATTATTACACCATAGCGATCCCTACGTGTCTCCATGAAGTTTGTACTTGCTTTTCTGTCTTTCTGAGTCCTAACCAAAGCATGAGTATTTCTTTTCTCTTTCTTTTCCATGCTGGCTAACAATTAATGGGCCTTTTCTTGTATTTGGAATCTCCTTGATCTTTCTCTAAAGCACAGTGCTCCACCACGATGCTGTTTTGCTCACTGTGTGTCGGGTGACTAGCAGGGTTTCTTTCCTTCTTCCATCCATGATTCTCCTCCAGGCAGCTGGCACGATTTACAGCTGTCCTGCCCTAGATTTTCTTCCTTAAATTTTAGTAAAACTGTATCCCTTGAATAAAGTTTGGCTTTGCATAGCTTCAGATGATGATTACTAGTTAACATCACATGTTGGCTTGCTAATTCCATATCCCCTTTTAGAACGCAGTCCATTTCTCTAAACTGTCTAGGAATCACAAATCCAGTCATTTGTTCCTGTATTTTAGCAGTGATTTTTTTTTAAACACAAATGAATGTGTCATGTTCTGCACCAACTGGAACAAATTCAGCATAACTAATGCAACCATGTAAATATTGTGGGGATTTCAGGGGAAAAAGTGCATCATGACCCAGAGAGGATTCTAAGACAGTTTCCTCCTATACTAGGAAGATTATCACAAGAAGAAACATGGAAGTTGCAAGGAAAACAGTGGAAAACATACTACTTCATAGTGAGCTACACATCTAGCTGGAGAAAATATAGAAGAGATAAAGAGCAAGGACTGCCCAGAGAGGAAAAGCACTGCACCAAACAGAGGGAAAGACCACATTTCATATTAGTTAGGTATGCAGGTAAGATGATGATGATGATGATGATGATGATGATGATGATGATGATGGCTGTAAAATACATTAATTGGAGAAGAAGTTTTTAATGGAGAAATATTTGTTCAATTTTGAACATGCTGAGGTTTTGTGCCTTGCCGATCAAAATAACAGAGTATGTTTAAAATATTAAGAGACATTTTGCTCAGGATAAATTTTCTTTGATTTGTCTGGAAATACAACTGGGCTTATGAAAATTTCCATGCCAATAGAGAAATATTAACTTTAAGGCAGGAAATGCAGCTCAAGGGTATGGTAAGTGCTCAGAATATTTCAAGGTCCTGTACCCAATTCCCACCACACACACAAGCTAATGCTACCTAATAATTTAAGTGGACGTGGAAAGGGGCACGGTGGAGATGAGGGAGGGAGGGAGGGTCTAGGAGGGAATGAGGGATCAGGACACGGCTGGGATACAGAGTTATTAAAATGTAACTGATAAGAAAACAAATAAAATTCAAAAAAAAAAGAAAGTAAAAGAAGTCATCTTTTTTTGTTTTTTTTTTTTCAGTTTTTTTTTAATTTTTTTTTATCAGTTAGATTTTATTAACTGTATCCCAGCCGTGTCCCTATCCCTCATTCCCTCCCAGTCCCTCCCTCCCTCCCTCATCTCCACCATGCCCCTTTCCAAGTCCAGTGATAGGGGGGAACTCCTCCCCATTCATCTGATCCTGTTTTATCAGGTATCTTCAGGACTGGCTGCAAAGCCCTCCTCTGTGGCCTAACAGGACTGCTCCTCCCTTGGGGGGTGGGGAGACCAAAGAGCCAGTCATTGAGTTCCTGTTAGAAATAGTCCCTGTTCCCCTCACTTTGGGAAACCAATTGGTTACTGAGCTACCACAAGCTACATCTGAGTGGAGGTTCTAGGTTATATCCATACATGGTCCTTGGTTGAATGTCAGTCTCAGAAAAGACCCTGTGCCCAGATATATTTGGTCCTTGTGGAGCTCCTATCCTTTCCCCATCAGACTAACTCCCCTTCTTTCTTATGATTCCCTGTACTCTGCCAAAGGTTTGGTCGTGAGTCTTTGCTTTGAAAACACTGCTAGTTAAGAGTCTTTCAGATGCGCTCAGTAGACTCCTGTCATATGTTCAATGCACATCCCATCTGTCTTTCTAAACGAGGATTGATCATCTTACCCCATGTCCGCTCAATTGATTATCTTTTTTAGGTGTATAGATTTCATTATGTTTATCATATCTTATAGGTCTATATAAGTGAGTATATCCCATGTTTGTCTTTCTCCTTCTGGGATATTTCACTCAGATTGATCTTTTCTAGATCCCACCATTTGCCTGCAAATTTCATGATTTCCTCCTTTTTGATTGCTGAGTAGTATTCCATTGTATAAAAATACCACAATTTCTGTACCCATTCCACTGTTGATGGACATCTGGGTTGTTTCCAGGTTCTGGCTATTACAAATAGAGCTGCTATAAACATGGTTGAGCAAGTGTCCTTTTTGTGTACTTGAACAAACTTTGGGTATATACCTAGCAGTGGTATAGCTGGGTCTGGAGGAAGCACCATTCCTATTTGTCTTAGAAAGCGCCAGATATATTTGGTCCTTGTGGAGCTCCTATCCTTTCCCCATCAGACTAACTCCCCTTCTTTCTTATGATTCCCTGTACTCTGCCAAAGGTTTGGTCATGAGTCTTTGCTTTGAAAACACTGCTAGTTAGAGTCTTTCAGATGCGCTCAGTAGACTCCTGTCATATGTTCAATGCACATCCCATCTGTCTTTCTAAACGAGGATTGATCATCTTACCCCATGTCCGCTCAATTGATTATCTGGGCACAGGGTCTTTTCTGAGACTGACATTCAACCAAGGACCATGTATGGACATAACCTAGAACCTCCACTCAGATGTAGCCTGTGGTAGCTCAGTAACCAATTGGTTTCCCAAAGTGAGGGGAACAGGGACTATTTCTAACAGGAACTCGATGACTGGCTCTTTGGTCTCCCCACCCCCGAAGGGAGGAGCAGTCCTGTTAGGCCACAGAGGAGGGCTTTGTAGCCAGTCCTGAAGATACCTGATAAAACAGGATCAGATGAATGGGGAGGAGGTCCCCCCATCAGTGGACTTGGAAAGGGGCACGGTGGAGATGAGGGAGGGAGGGAGGGAGGGACTGGGAGGGAATGAGGGATCGGGACACGGCTGGGATACAGAGTTAATAAAATGTAACTGATAAAAAAAAAAAAAAAAAAAAAAAAGAAAGCGCCAGATAGCTTTCCAGAGTGGTTGTACCAGTTTACATTCCCACCAGCAGTGGAGGAGGGTTCCCCTTTCTCCACAACCTCTCCAGCATGTGTTGTTGCTTGAGTTTTTCATCTTGGCCATTCTGATGGCTGTAAGGTGATATCTCAGGGTCGTTTTGATTTGCATTTCCCTAATGGCTAATGAGGATGAGCATTTCTTTAAGTGTTTTTCTGCCATTCGATATTCCTCTGTCGAGAATTCTCTGTTTAGCTCTGTTCCCCTTTTTTTTTTCGTTTAAAATTGTTTATTTATTTATTTTTTTTCAATGCAGCTTATTCAGGAACCTTGAACAATCCTCGTTTTTTAATTGGATTACTTGGATTGCTGCTTTTCAGCTTCTTTAGTTCTTTGTATATACTGGATATTAGTCCTCTGTCAGATAAAGGGTTAGTGAAGATTCTTTCCCAATCTGTAGGCAGTCGTTTTGTTTTGATGACGGTATCCTTTGCTTTACAGAAACTTTTCAGTTTCATGAGGTCCCATTTATTGATTGTTGCTCTTAGAGCCTGTGCTGTTGGTGTTCTGTTCAGGAAGTTGTCTCCTGTGCCAATGAGTTCTAGGCTGTTCCCCACTTTTTTTTCCAATTGATTTAGAGTATCTGGTTTTATGTTGAGGTCCTTGATCCACTTTGACTTTAGTTTTGTGCAGGGTGATAAATATGGATCTATTTTCATTTTTCTGCATGTAGACATCCAGTTGGTCCAGCACCATTTGTTGAAGATGCTGTCTTTTTTCCATTGAATGGATTTGGCTTCTTTGTCAAATATCAAGTATTCATAGGTGTGTGGATTTATTTCTGGGTCTTCTATGCGGTTCCATTGATCCTCCTTTCTGTTTCTATGCCAATACCATGCAGTTTTTATTACTGTTGCCCTGTAGTACAGCTTGAGATCAGGAATGGAGATACCTCCAGATGATCTGTTGTTGTACAGGATTGTTTTGGAGATTCTGGGTTTTTTGTTTCTCCATATGAAGCTGAGAATCTTTTTTTCAAGGTCTGTAAAGAATTGAGTTGGTATTTTGATGGGAATTGCATTGAATCTGTAGATTGCTTTTGGCAGTATGGCCATTTTCACAATGTTAATCCTACCAATCCATGAGCACGGGAGATCTTTCCATCTTCTGATATCTTCTTCGATTTCTTTCTTCAGAGACTTGAAGTTTTAAAAGAAGTCATCTTAAAGACAGATTTACAAAGACTAAACAAATGTAACATGAATCAAATAAAAATATGTCAACAAAAATATGTAACTTCAAGAGTATCACTGAGAGAAGCAAAAAAAAATGTGATTATCACTTCTTTTAAATACTGAAAAGAAAGCGTATCTAGCACTGTGAGCTGACAACAAGGAAAAAAATAATTATAAATTAAAAAAATAAAGCTGTGTGGAAATAAATCAGGTCATTTCAAAGAATGATGTTTCCTCTTTCGGAGCTAAGATGCAGCAGGGAAGGCAACCTCTGAAAAAAAGGCTTCAAAGATATTAAACAGGAAAAGGGATCTATAGGGCTTTTGCAGGATCCATGTTAAAGACAAAGATATTTTTCTGGAGGAAAAAAAAAAACCCTACTATTTCAACATTACATATGTAGTTTTCCAGGAAAATTTAGCAGTGGATGAGAACAAAAACAAAAACACCCAAACAAGATCTTGGAGAAAGGCGAGTTTTTTCTAGTGTCTTCGCTTCAGCGTAGGGTAGACTAGAAATCTCAGTTTAGAATAAGTAGGTCTTGAGGAATTGTCACAAGAGACAGAAGCTTAAAGTGACTACAGGAAAACAGACTGCCTGGAATAAGTTCATCAATATTAGTTGATTTTCTCACCGACAGGGTGAGACTGGCAAAAACAGAAAAGGTTGTATTTGGAGAATGGTTAGTTACCTTTTTGGAAAGTTTACGCTAAATAAAAGTATAGAGAAAAGCAGTGGAATGGCTGCATGGAAAAGTTGGAAATATGGGGGAATGGCTGATCTATTATAATTTTTTTATTGAATTCATTATTAATTATTAATAGTATTGATTACATGGATTAATTGACTGATAGGTTCTTATGATTAAAACGTGAAAATAAAAGGTGCATTAAAGTGGGAAAGTCATAGAAGACAGAAAATAAAAAAGAAAAATAGAATCAGAAAGAAACATTAAAGCAATCAGACTGTAGGAAGAGAACTCATCTGGAAAGTTTGTTTTGAGATAAAAGGATGGTAAATGTCTTATTTACTCTTCCAGATGTCATGGCAAAATACTCTGATTAAAGCAACTAAAGAGAGAGTTTATTTTGGTCCAGGTTCAGGTACAGTCTAATAATCAAGAGAAATTACAAAAGAAGGAGTTTGAGTGGCTGTGGACTTTGCACCCACTAACTACAGAGCAATGACTGTTCCTGCTCAGCTCACTTTATTCTTGTTTGTGTTAGGATCCCATGCCAGGGAATCATGCTAGCTGTATGTTAGCATGATTGCTAACTGGTCAACCTGTCCACTTCATTTAACCTAAACCAATAATCACCTACAGATAAACCATTTTTACCTGTCTCCAAGGTGATTCCAGATTTCATCAAGTTGACAATTAAGATTAACCATCAGGGCAACAGAAATAACAACAACAGTAAATAAATTCCTAAATTTGTTGTCAAGGAAGCCAACAAGAGGCCTGTTAAAAAACTTGTTTTGCCAATTGGTTTTCCATAGTAAGGGGAACAAGGACTATTTCTAACAGGAACTCAATGACTGGCTCTTTGGTCTCCCCACCCCCGAAGGGAGGAGCAGTCCTGTTAGGCCACAGAGGAGGACTTTGCAGCCAGTCCTGAAGATACCTGATAAAACAGGATCAGATGAATGGGGAGGAGGTCCCCCCCCTATCAGTGGACTTGGAAAGGGGCATGGTGGAGATGAGGCAGGGAGGGAGGGACTGAGAGGGAATGAGGGAACGGGATACAGCTGGGAAACAGAGTTAATAAAATGTAACTGATAAGAAAAAAATAAATTAAAAAATTGTTTTGTCTATGTCAAAACTCAGTTTTTCTGACAGGAATGATTGGGAATAATGTGCATGAAAAGCATAAGAATTTTCAGAAACAAAATAGAATCATAGCATAGTGATGGTTATAGCACAGTTAGTTAACAAAGAAAAAGGGTAAAATTAGTTGGGAATGAGGAAAACACCATGAATACTAACAATATCTTACTCCATTGGGGACACACATGTTCAGGAATTCAAATGTACTTATCACAAAGTCCTATGTTTCATAAGTCAAGTGCTGATCAAGCGGGTAGTTGCATTTTAGTATGTTTGGAGCTTTGCCTCATCTAAAATGAATGGAAGCACATTTCCAAATCCAAAAAAAAAAAAAAAAAAAAAAAAAACTTTTTAAAAATTAGGTTATAAACACATTGTGATTATGAGGAATGCAAAGCATGTCAAAATAGATAATACTGAAATGGAAAGACTGAGGAGAAATGATGGGGGAAAAGGGCTAGGGTGCCAGCTATTATAGTTAAGACCATTTTAGAATAAAATGCTATTTGGAATATATAAAGGGAAGCCTGAGAATTTCTTGGGATCCCTCTTTAAATGACTTCATCTGACATTATTTGACACATAATTTGTATTGACTCTAGATCAGGAGCTGCCACTCCTGAGTTCATGGCTAAAATCTAGCTTTTTTTAAATTTGCAAATACAATGTCCGCTTGACACATTAACGCCTATCCATTCACACATTTTCTATGGAAGCTTTTGTTCTCCTATGCTTAGAGAGTTAAAAAAAAAAAATCTGTGTACAAAAATATGAAAAAAATAGTGTTTGATAAATCAGGAAAAAGGTTTTTGATACTTGCTTAAATTTAAGATATGAGAATAAATTTATAGTTACATTAGAGACATAATTAAGTTTTCAAATTAAATACCTTCATTCATCATGTTTTTTTTTTCTTCTAAATGGAATGGTAGGCTCATTTCCAGATTCTAAATTGCTAACTGTAAACAAGAGAAGAGAAGTGCTTGTAGCTAACAAGTTCATATCTCTGTGTAAAAATAGAAATTTTAGTCAACATAAAAATCAGCCATGAATTAATGCTGGTGATAAATGCTTGGCTAGCCATTGGAGGGCGAGTCTCTGTGAGACCAGGGCAGGAGAGGAGATGAAAGCGGAAGACTTTTCAGTATGCCAGGGCTCAACCCAGGCAGGCATCAGCTAGAACAAAGGCTCTAAAGTTAAAACAAAGTTGGCAGATTCAAGAAACAGAAAGTAGGTCTGTTGCCTGGAATTAAAGGACAAGTGGGAGAGGGGTGCTAGAAGAGTTTAGTCAGCTAGATTAAAGTCAACTCGTGTAGCAATTTGTAAATCAGAATAGCAGACTGAATTTTATTTCAATTAAAATGGAAGGTCACTGAATTATTTAAAGTTAGTAAGTGAAGTGGTCTGATTTCATTTGAAAGAATTCACACTTGCTGCTTAGTGGAAAGGTAGCAGGTTAGCTCGACCATAAGTTCCAGGCATGATGAGTAGACTCAGGGGGAAATATTAGATATTCCTGGAATTTCTAAGGCCAGAATGGAGTGTTCTGTGGATTCAGCATAAACTAATAGAAATGGAAAAATTTCAGCTGAATCCAAGAGTTTTATTTGCTTTGGAGGATGAAGTAATAAGATTTGTTGGTGGAATGCTATGGCCAAGAGAGACGATTAAGAAATATAGTAAATATTGGAGAAATCAAAGATACTTTTTTTCTATGTCATAGTAGAAAAGTCACACAATTAGTTTGCTGTTTTTACGTTATTATAAAGTTATTTATTGTCTTCTTATTATTTCTTGTTATTATTTCTTAAAATTCATTCACTTTGTATCTCAACTGTAAAACCCTCCTTCATCTCCTCCCAGTCCCACCTTTACCCTCCCCATGTCCTTTCCCTAGTCAGCCCATAGGGGAGATCCTCCTCCCCTACTATCTGACCCTAGCCTGTCAGGTCTTATCAGGACTATCTGGATTCTCTTTCTTTGTGGCCTAGTAAGGCCACTTTCCCAGGGGGAGTTTTTCAAAAAACAGGCAACCAAGTTTATGCCTGTGACTGCCCCTGCTCCTCTTACTAGGAAACACCCATGGAGACCGAGCTGCCCTTGGGCTACATCTGAGCAGGGGAGTCTAGGTATCAGTTACAGACCAATCTATATAGCTGTACTAGAAGGTATGAAAGAAGACAAGAAAGTCACACATGTATCCTATGATTGGAAATGGAAACCAGAAAGGTACTTAATCAGGGAAAGGTACTAACTGTACCATATAACTGGCAAACTGAATTCCATATCCAGAACCTATAATACAAGGATAGAATTAACTCTAAAATGTTGACCTATGACCTGCTCAACTGTAGTAATATACACATCACCTAGATCTCTCTCTTCTTTCTCTCTCACAGGCACAATAATAAATAAAATTTTAATATATTTAAAAAGATGACAAGAATAATAAATATTTTTGAAGAACTATAGAGAGGCCCTGCTAAAATGATGGGATCTGGATAAAAAGTCTATAAAAGAAAATAGAGAATAAATGTCTTAGCAGGTGAATATTTCCAGTGTTTATGGTAAATTACTTCTTTTTTAACTTTTATTAATTACACTTTATTTATTTTGTATCCTCCCCATAAACCCATCTCTCCTTCCCTTCTAATTCTACCTTCTTTCCCCCTTCTTCATGCATGCCCCTCCCCAATTCCACTGATAGGGGAGGTTCCCCTCTCCTTCCTTCTGATCTTAGTCTATCAGATCTCATCAGGAGTGGCTGCATTGTCATCTTCTTTGGCCTGGTAAGGCTGCTCCCCCCCTCAGGGGAAGGTGATCGAAGATTAGTCCAATCAGTTCCTGTCAGAGACAGTCCCTCTTCCCATTTCTATGGAACCCACTTGGACACTGAACTGCCATGGGCTACATCTGTGCAGGGGTTCTAGGTTATCTCCATGCATGGTACTTGTTTGGAGTATGAGTCTCTGGGAAGACCCCTGTGTTCAAATTTTCTGGTTCATTTGTTCTCCTTGTGGAGTTCTTGTCCTCTCCAGATCTTACTGTTTCCCACTTCTTTCATAAGATTCCATGCACTCTTCCCAACAGTTGGCCATAAGTCTCAGCATCTGCTTTGATCGTCTGCAGGGCAGAGCCTTTCAGAGGCCCTCTGTCGCAGGCTCCTAACTTATTTCCTGTTTTCTTCTTCTTATCTTTGCCTTTTGGGATGGGGATTGAACATTTTTGTCAGAGTCCTCCTTCTTGATTAGTTTCTTTCAACGTACAGATTTTAGTAGGTTTATCCTATATTATATGTCTATATGAGTAAGTATATACCGTGTGTGTCTTTCTGCTTCTAGGGCAGCTCACTCAGGATGATCCTTTCCAGGTCCCACTATCTACCTGCAAATTTCATGATTTCCTTACTTTTCATTGCTGAGTAATATTCCATTGTGTAGATGCACCACAATTTCTGTATCCATTCTTCAGTTGAAGGGCATCTGGGTTGTTTCCAGCTTCTGGCTATTATAAATAAAGCTGCTACAAACATGGTTGAGCAAATGTCCTTATTGAGTACTTGAGCCTCTTTTGGATATATGTCTAGGAGTGGTATGGCTGGATCTTGAAGAAGGGTAGATTACTTCTTAAAAATATACTAAGACATTTATTTGGGAGCATGAAGTGTAGAGAGACAGCTCAATGGTTAAAAGCACTGACTGTGTTTCTAGAACTAGATTTGATTTTCAGTCCCTGCATGGTACTCATAATCATCTGGGACCCGTGTTACAATGATCATATTATGAGCTCTATGGAGAGAAGCGTATGGATGATTCACAGACAATGTTGGTAATACACAGACAAACATAAAAATAAATTAAAAAAACTAAATAAATTTAGAAACAGTTCTTCGATGTTGTTGCAGCTAAGGGAGAAAAAGATGACTGGACTTGAAAAGAAAGATTGGACATAACAAATGGAAAATCATAGTCAACCTTTTCAAGAACTAATGTGTTTATTACTGAAGTACAATGGGTACACTGGTATGAAGGAGGACATTGTAATGTAGTTTGGCATAATACTGTTAATACAGGATTTTATAAAATAGGTTTGATTAATATTGTAGTCTAGTAGAATAACACTAAAATATTGATATTGGAGACCACTGAAAAGAATAATTCCTGGGAAGGAAAAAAGAAAGAAAGAAAGAAAGAAAGAAAGAAAGGAGGGAGGGAGGGAGGGAGGGAGGGAGGGAGGGAGGGAGGGAGGGAGGGAGGGAGGAAGGGAGGGAGGGAGGGAGGAAGAGAAAAGAGAAGAAAAGAAGAAACTGTAAAGGTTAAGGTGTAAAGGTGTGTTGCTGAAAATGTATGAGAAGTATGGATCTCACAATATAGAAAGATGACAAAGACAATGAATAATTATACTTATGAATACATGGACTTTTGAAGGCTGAAGATGAAACCCCTGGCTAGTCAGAATCTGTGTTCACCATACTTAATGGCATCATTAGTAGTGACTGGGAGGTAGGATGTTCAGCCAACGTGTTCCAACATTTGGCAAGATTTCTCATACTTTAGTGTTCATTTTCATATCACAGATGCTGTAACCCCAGAATTTATATTTTTCTATGATATTGCTATCTCACTGTCAGTATATGTTTCTGTGTAACAAAATTAGTTTGTCTCTTTATCCTTCTGTGGCTTCACTTTCTAGGTCATCAGACTATTCAATTCTCTCATAATTGTCCCACTCTTTTTTTTTTTTTTTTTTCCAGAGCTGAGGACCGAACCCTGGGCCTTGCGCTTGCTAGGCAAGTGTTCTATCACTGAGCTAAATCCCCAACCCCCAACTGTCCCACTATTAAGGGTCATTTTAAGTTGCTGATGTCTTCTTGGTTTCACTTTAATGACTTTGATGAATAAAGAAAACTGTCCATTTGTTTTAGGTTTTCTTACTTAGCATATATTTAAATATTATTGTATCTTGTGAATTTCTTTGGTTTCTGTTATGTTGCCTTACTCATCTCTGATCCTATTTATTCTGCTCCTATGTTTCTGTGCCCTGGTTAATGAGACCACTGTTCTCTCCATCTTGTATGTCTTGGCAAAGAACCACCACTTGGATTGCTGAGTCTTTGTGTTGTTTTGTTTCTATCTCATCAATTTCTAGTCTGATTTTAATAATTTCTTCCCAACAAACTGGTATGAGCTTGGTGTACTCTTATTTTCTCAACTTAATGACATAATTAAGCCTTTTATTTGTTTTCTTTCTGAATTTTAATAGGTAATTAGAACTTTGAACTACTTTCTTATGACACAGAACTCCTTTGAATATATCCCAGAGGTTTTGATGTGCTGTCTGCTGGCTTTGTTTGCTTATTTTACTTATTTATTTGTTTTTCTTTTTGACCCCACCATCTGTATGTTTAGACCTTTCTTTAGTTTGGGGAAACCTTCTAAATCCTATTGATTTTGCTTTATTATACTAACCTGAGATTGTCCTAATTTCATCCTTGTGATAAAATATATTTGGAGTGAAGGATTTGATAATTCTGTGAAACAAACATTATGAGGCTGAGAACTCAAATGTATTTTAGAAAAGAAAGTCCAGGTAGAGGAAGCAAAGTATGTGGTAAGAGCCCGTGCAGTATGCTGTGCTGGTAATCATCAGGGCGAGTGGCTGCATCAAGGTTCATGCACGCCCCGTGTTCCTCAAGAACTGTTAGATTCCTGCCTTCTACTTGGCTTAACTTTTTTCTAGCCACATCTACTTCTTGCCTAACTAATCAAGCAAAATGATTAGAAAAGATGACATTTTTTTTCTCCATTGATAATTTGTTCATTCCATTTCACTGTTACTTTTACATTTTAAATCAGTTTATGGCTAATGAGGTATACATTTTTTTATGTTTTCATTAATATTCAGAACTCTTTGACTTGAGTCTTCATGAGGACAGTTTTGCTGGTCTCAAATCTTTGGATCACAGTTTTCTTAAATTTCTGATACATGTTATTCACATATGCTCTAACATTTATGGCTGTGAGAAAATATGAGACCACCTAAAATATCCACAGTGTGACTAGTTCACTGGATTTGTCAGCTGACTCCTGAGATATTTATTCATAGCATTTAGTCCATTTATATTTGTTCACTGGTTTGTCACAACTAATTTCATGCTTCTAACTACATTCTTTACATACCAGAGCCACATACTATAATCTTTATTCAGTTCGTAGGCTCAGTTATTTGTAAAAATATTTAAGTGTATTATGTATTTACCACTATTCTATCTTTGCTATTCGAGCACAACAAAAGAATTCACTGGAATTATAGCTACCAATGATTTTCACTACTCAAGTCAGTAGGTATAGGACAGATTTTTCAATAAGAAGTAACATAATAAGGAAATCATATTTGCTCATAGAACAGTGTTTAAGATCCTGCAGGAGATGAATACTTAGGTTTTGTCTGTTTCCTATTATTGTGAAGACAATTGTTTAAATCTAGTTTGGAGGAAAAAAAGTTCAAATGTGTTTTGAATGATAATTCAATGTCACTATTTATCTCAAAGTGATGAAGAACTGTAGATTATTTCAAACAACATATGCGGTGATTCTTGATATATAAAATATTGGACAGTAAAGGTAAATATGCAACATGTAGCATTATAAATTATATTTAGATTACAATTTTACTTATTTTTGCTCTTGTTCTTGTTATTAACTTCTTTGGTCTTTCTTTTTACCTTTTAACATCTTTTTATGTTCTTTTTATTAATTAATTTATTTTTTATGAATTACAGTCTAATCACTCCACATCCCAGCTATAACCTCCTCTCCCATCCCCTCCAAATCCCACCCTCCTTTATGTACTCCCATGCCCCTCCCAATTCCACTGATAGGGAGGTCCTCTTCCTCTTTCCTCTGACCCTCGCCTATCAGGTTTCATCAGGATTGGCTGCATAGTCTTCCTTCTGTGGTCTGGGAAGGGTGCACTCTCCAGGGGGAGGTGATCAAAGAGCCAGCCACTGAGGTCATGTCAGAGACAGCTCCTTTTCCCTTAAGTAGGGAAGTAGGGAACCCACTTGTAGATTGAGCTGCCATGGGCTACATCTGTACATGAGTTCTAGCTTATCTCTATTCATGGTCTTGGTTGGAGTATCAATCTCAGATAAGACCCCTTTGCCCAGATTTTCTGGCTCTGTTGCTCTCCTTGTGGAGCTCCTGTCCCCTCCAGGTCCTTCTATCTCCCCCTTCTTTCATAAGATTTCCTGTACTCTGTCCAAAATTTGGCTATGGGTCTCTGTATCTGCTTTGACATCTTGCTGAGTAGAGTCTTTCAGAGGCCCTCTGCGGTAGGCTCATATCTTGTTCCCTGTTTTCTCACTCTTCTGCTGAGTAAGAACTAATCATCCCACAGAGGGTCTTCCCTCTTGCCCAGCTTCCCTAGGTCAATGAGTTAACATCCTATAGCTCAAGCTAGCCTGGGATACATTTTATATCCCTGGCTAGTCTTGAACTTTCAGCAATTCTTACTCTGTCTTAAGGATAATGAGGTTTGCACTCATAATTCATAATGCCTGGCTCTGCTCTAGCTGGAAAGATCCTTGTGTTGGGTAATCACATTCAAATTTATTTGTCCGAGCATTTACAAATTGTACTGCTTGCTTTGCTATTTGCATAGACATTTCATGCCTCCTTGAACTAATTTTGAGTTACTGATCCATTTCTATTAATTGGAAATGTAAAAATGTACTATAGAAAATTATCAAAGATACTCCAATACTTTCATAATGTGCAAATGACATGGAAATTCATTAACAGAAAGGAACTCCATCCTGCTAATATTAATCCATGCTTTTTCATTGCCTGCACAAGTTTTAAGGATGTCTTCAATTACCAAGATCATAGTAAGATCTTTGAGTCGTATATTAACTTTAGCTTCAAAGTGTAAAATGTCTGTTAGTACAATTGTTTGAATATTTACTTTCTAAAATAGCAGTTCAAGATGCCACCCAACATAAACTATTGAGTAGCCAATGATACATGTCAGGACTTTTATAACTTTTAGTATTTTAATTTTATTACAGATAAGTTGAACTTAAGCCACATGATCTAAATTACCTTATCCTGCATCAAAGCCTAATGACTTTAATCAAAGCAAATTTAATCAAAGTGGAATTGGACATGTTTTTAGACTACACTCTTTTAAAATATATTCAGAAGATGTCAAGTAATTATGTGATACTTGTAAATGAAATTTCATTCATATTGTAAGAATTTATATTAGCATTTTACTTTTTAAAAGTATAACTTAAGATATTTATAAATGTTGAACAGATGTTCCAAAAAGATTTTTGATGTTCAAAATTTTTACAAAATGAGTCTTAGGAGCTCAATGGCAGTCTCTTTGACCTCCCCACCCCCCGAGGGAAGAGCAGTCCTGCTAGGCCACAGGGGAGGACTTTGTAGCCAGTCCTGAAGATACCTGATAAAAAAGGGTCAGATGAAAGGAGAGGAGGTCCTCCCCAATCAGTGGACTTGGAAAGGGGCAGGGAGAAGATGAGAGAGGGAGGGTGGAATTGGGAGGGAATGAGGGAGCTGGATATAGCTGAGATACAGAGTTAATAAAATGTAACTAATAAGAAAAATTAAAAATAGGAAAAAAATTACAAAATGAAATCAGACTGAGTTTTTAGGTTCAGGATTAATTTGCTAAATTCCCTCTGTAATTTTTATCATAGGTGATCTAAATAGGATGGAGTTGTTGCCCTTGAGGTAATGATACTACTATTCTTATAAAAATGTGTGTATGTATTTGAAGACAATTTAGTTTCTAATATTATATAATTGATTATAAATTCATAATATTTATTTATAATTATTATTTCTTACAAAAATCTATAATCTACAAATTGAGAATGATTTATTAATTTTATTTTTTGTGGTTGAAACATATAAAACCCAAGTGAATTCTTACAAATCAGAGTTAGAGATTTGTAAAACTCTGGAAAACTCTAAATTAAAAAAATTCCTCTTATAAGTCGGTCAAAGGGGAAAAACTGAAATCATCCTAAGGCTTGGATGGTTTTGTTGAAAAGGCATATTGACTATAGAATTCAGCTAATTTTAAAGAAAACTTTTATCTTTAGCACAAACTAATACAATCTACTTCTGATCAAGGAAATAAGATGGTAAAATATTTATCAGCTTTCTTTCATAATGCAGGTTGAGCTAACAGAGAATATAAAGGGTTATTGAGGTTAGAGAGCATATAAAAAGTTAAAAATACAGTGCATTTAAGGAACTATGAAAATATACTCCTTAACAACATGTAAAATTAGTGTAAAATCAGTACACCAAATATTTTAAATACGTATTTGAATGAATATGTGTAATGGAACAAAATATGTCATATTCTTTCTATTCCATGTAATTCATTCTGAAAAAAACTAGTTATTTCAGTAATCAAAGCTCATTAAGGGTTATGATGTCATCCTTCATTATTACAAATATTAGTTTTTTGAAAAAAAATTGAAGTGAATATATGTACAGCAGAGTTTGATAGAGATTACATGTATAAGTCATAATAGCTAGGAAATGAAAACAATCTAAATGTCTTTCAAATGTTGAAATGAGTAATTAAAATGTGGTAATTATTCAATATGGAATACTATTAAGCTCTAATAAATAGAATTTTCCGTAAATGGATGGAACTCAGAAAGATCATATTGAGTAAGGTAACACAAACCTCCAAAGACAGACATTGGACATTCTCTCCAATATGAGGATCATAGTTGCCAATTGTAAGACATGAGTACATAACTTGGAGTAACTACATAAACAAGGAAAAAAACAAAACAAAACAAAAAGGAGTCCAAGTGCATTGTGATAGTGGGGAATAATACACATAGGGATAGCAGGAAAATGTGATTTTTACGTTAGGAATAAAAAAAAGGGTGGGGGCTATAATTAGGGAGAATGGAGGTAGATAAACAGAGAAGAAAGGGAAGAAGAGAAAGTAGCATTAATGATGTCTGGGAAAATAGTAAATGGAATCTTACTATTAACTATCTACTTAAAAATACCAATAGCAATGTAATTCTTTACATTAATATACTTGCAGAGGTTAAATGAGAATTTCTGGAATGATAATGTGCCATCAAAGAACCACAGACATCTATCAATAATCCTAAAGGAAGACATGAGAATTTCTTTTTTGTTTGTTTGTTTGATTTTTTGAGTTATTGGAAAGGATACCATTACAGAACAGTGCAACTAATAAATAGGTAGAGTTGTGGAGCCTATTTCTAAATCTACATCTACAGTGCAACCTCCTCACCAAATGCTCAAGGATTATCATAGAAGAGAGGCCAAAAGATAGTAGGAGCCTGGAGGACAGGGAACTTGCTGTGAGACTGTGGGTCCTATGTATGTCAGAAGTTATCTCAAGTAAGGTTCACCGACATGCTTCCATAAGAAGGAGCTGAACGGGAAAGAGACCAATAGACATGCTGACGTGGACAGGGAAATTTCAGAATGCATCAGACCTACACAAAGAACTAGTCAATGAAGGAATGCTAACTGCTAGTCTTCCCCAGGAAAGAGCACACCATTTTTTTTTAATCCAAATGTTCAGCCCTGAAAACATACATGCAAATAATAATATACAGACTGAGCAGAATATGTATTTGTGTGTGTATATATACATACATATCTATGTAACAAAAATTAATGAAACAGAGGCTATGGATTTAAAACAAAGTAGGGTATATCGAAGCATTTGGGGAAAAAAAGAAGAAAGAAGGTAATGATGTAATTCTAATATAATCTTTTTGTTTTGTTTTTGTTGTTGCTGTTTTTTTTTTTTCAAGACAAATTTTCTTTGTTTATCTTTAGCTGTATTAGAATTAACTCTGTAGATCCTCCTGTCTATGACCTCACATGGATCTGTCTGCCTCTGTCTCCTGATTGTTTGAAGTAAAGGAATGTGCCACTATTTTACTGCTATTCTATTATAATCTTAAAAAACTTAAAAAGTAATTACAAGAATGCTATCATTTTCAAAATGAGAAAAACTTCTAAAAACCATAAATTTAAGTAACCTAAAATACCTATAATAAACATATATTATTCTTCAAATTTCAAATAAAAGTATGGAATAAATGACGCTACTTTGGAAATAAAATACCTCATTTGAGCTTTTCAAAAAGTAGTCATAGACTGTTGTATGGAATACATTATCACAGTGTTTTCCAACTTTTTAAATATTTTTTCTTATTCATACCTAATAAAAGATATTTTTCTTATTATGTCTTTATGAATGCTGGTGTACATACCACATATCTTTTATTTTATTTTATATTGCTTATTATTGTGTGTTGGAGTATGCTTATAGCTCTTTCACCCGATCTCTGCATATGTATGTGTGTTGTCTGGAGTGTGGGCATGTGTGTGTGTGTGTGTGTGTGTGTGTGTGTGTGTACATAAGAGAACCATCTTCAGGACTGTTCTACTTCTCTTCTTTACTGGCCACTTTGGAGATGGAATCATCTTCAGGCTTGCATGGTTAGCACACTTACCCACTAACCCATCTCCTTTGTTTTGTACATGTCTGTTTCTCTGTTATTGGTGTCAGGAAGGGCTTTCTACTTCCAAGACCAGAATACATGGGCAAGAAAAGTGAGAATCAAAAAAATTAAATGAGAAATCTCACTTTAAAATTTTTGCCATATTTTTAGTCGTAAGTTTGTCTCCTATTAAACTACATGAGTTTTATAAAATTGCTTTAGTTCACTAAACTCAGATGCAAAAATATTTAATGTGAATAATATGATTGCAATTTGGAAGATGTAAATTAATTTTATATACTTACCAAAGTTTTTTTTACAACTGCATGCTCTGGTCTTTGTAAATGCAAGTTTTAATTAAACAGACAAGGTAGAAATTAAAATAAGAAATTTATTGGCTTTAAGGAATTCATAATATAGAGCATTTTTCCAATAGTCATTATGGAAGTATTTATTAGATATATGATTCACATCAAAATGAAAAGAAAGATTTTTTTTTTTTAATTTTCCTAGAATTTTATGTTGGAATTAGCTGTCTCCGGATGTATTGCTTGAGATTGGTCAGAACTCAAAGACATGAGATGGGAGTGTGTCGATAGCACAGGATAGTCAGGATTAAAATTTACACGCAAAATGTTAACTCAGAATTTATTTGCAGAGCTTATAAATAATAACTAGTGCCACATTAATCATTTGTTTGTGTGTGTGTGTGTTTGTGTCTGTGAGTGTATATGATTATCTATGTATGTGTGGTTATATGTGTGTGTGTCTATATCATGTGGTGTAGGCTTGTGTGTGTCTGTGTGTGTATCTGTCTATGTGTGGCGATGAGTATATGTGTGCATGCGTGTAGTATGTGTGTGGGGGTGAGTTTGTATCTATGCGTGATTATAAGTGTAAGTATGTACATATCCCTGTGTGGTATACGTGTGTGCCTCTTCACATGAAAAGCCAATGTATTTGCAGTTGTATACACATGAGTATGTGCATGTGTGCAGAGTTCTGAAGTTAGCAGAAGTTGTCTTCCTCTGCTATTTTCCACCTAATTTTATTTTTTGACGTTTTCAGATGGGTCTCTCACTAAGCCTGGAGCTTTCTGATTGGAGAGGATTGACTGCCAAACATGTCCCAGAGTCCTCCATAGTGCTGAAATCACTGGAACATGGGAAGTGCTTCCATATTTATTTGAAGTTATGAAGTGAGGTCTTTATGCTTGCCTGTCAAGAACATTAAAGTCTTAGCCTTCTAGATAGCCCAGCCTGTTACTTTTATTCCTAACTTATGCATGATGATCAAATCAACTCCAAATTACTATCCTCATTATCAAACCCTGCAAGGCCTGAATTGACTTGAAAGTCATCAGATGGTAATTGACAAACAAAAATCATCATAATGAAAGATATATCTTTTTTGTTGATGAATGTGATTTTTTTCTTTTTATATTTTTATTATTAGTTACAGTTTATTAGCTTTGTATCTCAAGTGTATCCCCCTCCCTCATTCCCTCCCAATCCCACCCTCCCTCATCTCCTCCCTGTCCCTTTTCAAGTCCACTGATGGGGGGGACCTCTTCCCCATTCATCTGATCCTGTTTTATCAGGTATCTTCAGGACTGGCTGCAAAGTCCTCCTCTGTGGCCTAGCAGGACTGCTCCTCCCTTGGGGGGTGGGGAGTCAAAGAGCCCGCCATTGAGTCCCTGTCAGAAATAGTCCTTGTTCCCCTCACTATATATGTGTATCTTGTGAGAAATAAATTAGCTGCTCTTTTCTCAATCATTGAGTCCTGGAATCATTTCATGCTTGTCCCCGCCTGGCAACAGCACACACACAGTGGGTCTCTTTCTGCTATAGCTACCCTATGTTTCTGTACTTCACACTTCTGGCTTGTAGCTAATCACAATAGATGGCTTGAAAATATGTGCTAATAAAAATATTTTATTTCCAAAGGAGATGAAACATTTTCTGGGTAAAAGGTGAATGGCAGTATCTGGAAGTATATGTTGATAGGAAAGACAATAGACTTCAAGCTCTGCAAAACGATTTGAGAAGTCATTTCAAAGCTTATTTTATGATATAAGACACTCCACTAAAATCAATCTCTTTGAAACTGAAAAAGTCCATCTAAAATGTTATTCACATTCTACAATAAGTACAATTTAGGCACCATGTTGTTTTTTTTCCAATTATCAGTTTAGCATATTTTTCTATCCACGTTCCTTTGTGTATTCAATCACTTTTGCTTATTCTGTAAATTGGAGATTGCAATAGTTATAGTTTTTTTATGTTAAAAAATTACTGTTAACAATAAAGAGATGTTTTAGGCAAGTAATCATTTTAATATTTCTTTATATGAAATAAGGTAAGAAAAAAATCAATAAGCCTTTTAGTTGAACACTGTTCTCAAGAAATGGGTAAACAAATCAGGCTTACATTACAAAAGAAATGTTCCCTTGTTTTTGTCATGCTTAAAAGATATGTTCCCTTGCAGACTCTTATCACTGTTACAAAGATTTTATAGAAATACAATAAATAATTACTTCTGATGAGAGAGGTTGCATAAGGAAGGTGGGAAAGATCAAAGTTATGGTCTATTTAAACAAGAAAAGTTGAAGCAGGAATCTTTATTTTCACTCTGCCTCAAGAGGAAAATAATCCAGCAGAGAGGTTTACATTTGAATTTTCATGTTTAATTTTTTCATTTTATTTGTCTCTATTTAAAAGATATATCAAGACCCTTAAAATATTGAAATTTAATTTATTTTATGAAATAATATGAAAGATGTAAATTTTAACATTAACAATGCCATTATTTTAAGTTTCCTTTATACATGAACCATATATGTAGGAATAAAGTTTTTTCTAAGATTTATTGATTTAATTTCAGCTTTTTTTTTTATGTTTGCCTGCATGCATGTTGCATCCTCTTGAACTGGAGTTAGAAATGTTTCTGTGCTGTCATGTAAATGATGAGAAATGAACACTGGACCTGTGCATGTACAGTAAATGTGTCTAATTACTGAACCATCTCTCTGGATCAATGTATTTCAGGTTGTGTGTCTGTCTGATTTTTATTAGTTTGTTTGTTTCATTGTTTTTGAGTAGATTTTTTTTAACTTTTATTAATTACACTTTATTCATTTTATTCATTTATTACATTTTATTCATCCTCTCCAGCTTGTGAAGAACATTATTGTTTCTTAGTTTTATCTGTTTTGATAGATGATAGACATTGGACAGGTTTTGGCTTATTTTTAATTGCATCAGCTATTCCATGGCATAAAATAACTTAGAATTTATTTTTTTAAGAAATTACTTATTTTTTATTCACTTTACATCCTTATTGTAGCCCCATCACTCCTCTCCTCCTAGTCCCAGTCTCTCTCCCTCCTCCCTCTCAATTTGTCTATTCATAAGAAGCTCCCTTTTCCATCTGCCCCAGCTCATCAAGTTGCATCAGGACTGAGCATGTCCTCTTCCCCTGTGGCCTGGCAAGACAGGGGAAGTTATCAAACAACTAACAAATGAATCCCTGTCTAATTCAGTCCCTACTTCCCTTACTAGAGGACTCTCATGAAACCTAAGCTGCCCATCTGCTACATCTTTACAGAGGCCCTCTAACCAGT
Source organism: Meriones unguiculatus (assembly GCF_030254825.1). Classification (NCBI taxonomy): domain Eukaryota; kingdom Metazoa; phylum Chordata; class Mammalia; order Rodentia; family Muridae; genus Meriones; species Meriones unguiculatus. Next base: position 90,734,585 of record NC_083357.1, on the reverse strand, counting down.
TCTTGCATATTCCTTGGTTGATGCTTCAGTCTCAGCAAGTTTCCCCAGGCCTTTGTTAGTTACCTTTGTTGGTCTTCTTGTGGAGCTTCTGTCACTTCCAGATCCTTTTTCTCTTTTCTCCCACTTTCTACAAGACTCCTTACACATCTCCCATTGTTTGGCTGATCTCCAGCCTCTTAACTCTCTACACCCCCACTCCTACCTTGTTCCTTTTATTCAGCCATTACTTCTGTCTATTCTGTCTCCCTTTCCAAGTGTAATGTATGCTTACTCCTTTGGCTCCCCCTTATTATTCATCTTCATTGGGCCTGTGCCTCAGTGTATGCTTATCCTGAATTATATGGAAAAAATATACTTACAAGTGAGTACATTCCACCTGTGTTTCTCTGAGTATGGGTTACCTCACTCAGGATGGTCTTTTTGAGTTCCATCAATTTGTCTGCAAATGTAATGATTTTTTTGTTTTTAACAGCTGAATAGTATTCCATTGTGTAAATGTGCCACATTTTCTCTATCCATTCTTTGGTTGAGAGACATCTAGGTTGTTTCCAGATTCTGTTTTTTTTTTTTTTAATTTTTTTTATGTAACTTTTATTAATTACACTTTATTCCTTTTGTATCCCCCCATAAGCCCCTCTGTCCTCCCCTCCTGGTCCCACCTTCCCCCCTTTCTGCATGCATGCCCCTCCCCAAGTACCTGATAGGGGAGGTCCTCCTCTCCTTCTTTCTGATCTTATTCTATCAGTTATCATCACAAATGGCTGCATTGTCAAGGTTCTAGGTTATCTCCATGAATAGTCCTTGGTTGGAGTATGAGTCTCTGGGAAGTTCCCTGTGTTCAAATTTTCTTGTTCTGTTGCTCTCTTTGTGGAGATTCTGGTTTTTGTAAATAAAGCTGCAATGAACATAGTTGAGCAAGTGTTTTTGTTGTTTGGTACAACGTCTTTTGGGTACATACCCAGGAATGGTATAGCTTGGTGTTGAGGTAAAGTGATTACCAATTTTCAGAGAAAGTCCCAGATTGATTTCCAAAGTGGTTGTAAGAGTTTACACTCTCACCAGCAATGGAGGAGTGTTTCCCTTTCTCCATATCCTCACCAGCATGTGCTGTCCCTTAAGATTTTAATCTTAGCCATTCTGATGTGCATGAAATGGAATCTAAGAATCCTTTTAATTTGTATTTGTTTGACAACTAAGGAAGTTTAGCATTTTTTAAGTGCTGCTACGCTATTCAAAATTCCTCTCTTGAAAATTCTCTTTTTAGTTCTGTGCCCCACTTTTTAATTGAGTTATTTGGTTTATTGGTGTTTGATTTCTTGACTTCATTATATATTTTGGATATTAGCCCTCTGTTGGATGTAAGATTGGTGAAGATCTTTTCCCAATCTGTAGACTGTTGTTTCATTCTATTGACAGTGTCCTTTGCCACACAGAGGTTTTTCAATTTCAAGGTGTCTCATTGATTAATTGTTGATCATAGATTAAAAAAAAATAAAAAAAACCTCATAATTCATTGTCTATGAAAGTCATTCTTAGTGTTCATGAGAAAAACGACCCAGAATGCTGACTCAGGTAGATTCTGGTAAGGACAAAAAATAGCCTCTTTGCCTCTGAATTAAGCCCACTTGTGATGAAAAGAGAGCTATCATATTAAAAGGCTCTTGTCTACCATTGGTTTAAACCTACCAGTAGGAAACCATAAAGACCACATTTTTTTTTAGAACTTGTAGATGGATTCAGTAAAGTTGCAACAAACAAACTCAACATAATAAATCAGTAGTATCTTTACATAGTAATGAGAATGCCAAGAAATGAACCATTTACAATGCTAACAAAATAATTAAAATATTTTGGAACAAATTTTAATCAAGGAATTTAGTGAACTGATTGTAAGAACAATAACAACCCCCAAATTTAACTCTGCTTTCTTTTGTTAATAGGCAAACAGCTCTTGTGTATCTTTGGTGTGATGCTAGAATTGGTGCTTAGCATCACAAAAACTAGAAAGAATAAGCCATAGCAGAAGCAAGACAAAGATGCAGGGAGAGGAGTATGGCAAAGGAGGAGGAGGAAGAAGAGCAACAGGAAGACAAAGAAAAACACATTTTATTATGAGCAAAACATGACATGAACTCAGGTTACTCAGAATGACAAGTTCTACAGCAAAAGTTTATATGGACTTTGATAACCATAAAGAATGTCATAAAATGTTATATTTTACAAAATGCCTTGATGGATTATTTTGGCAGCTGAGATGTAGTAAAATATGGCAGCATTTCTCATGCTTTAAAAATGTTATCTCATCACCTTTTTAGCTGTAGGGTTTGAGGAAATCATATACCAATGCTTAATCATGAATTCTGAGTATTGTCACTTGACAGTTTCTTGGACATTATTTCAGATGTTAAATATGATATTAGAGTCTTTGTCAGATACTGAATGATGGTGCATGTGCACAAACTACAACTCTCACCGAAGAGTGAGCAAGACAGAGCTTATTCTGTAACCAAACTTAAGAGACCATAGTATAGGAACACATCCATTATGCTTGTGGCAATTGCTATGTTACAACTTGTTGACAGTTTCATGAAGGTTTTAAAGTAACAAAAAGTTGTGAATAATGACATTTTTCAGTGTTCTGGTAGTTACTAGAGAGATAGGTAACACAAAAAAGGAGATATATCTGTCTGATGCTGGGTTACCTCACTCAGGATGATCTTTTATAGTTCCATCCATTTGCCTGCAAATTCCATAATTTTCTTATGTTTAATTGACGAATAGTGTTCATTGTGTAAATGTACAATTTCTGTATCGATTCTTCTGTTGAGGGATATCTAGGTTGTTTTCAGATTCTGGCTATTACAAATAAAGCTGCTGTGAACATAGTTGAGCAAGTGTTTTTGTTGTATAGTTAAGCATCTTTCGGGTATATGCACAGGAATACTATAGCTGCATTTGGGGGAGAATTTTTCCCAGTTTTCTGAAAAAGTGGCATGTCTCGTATATACTCACTTATATGTAGTTATTAGCCATATTATATAGGATAAATATACTAAAATCTACAGACCTAAAGAAGCTACACAACAAGGAGGACCCTAAGGAAAATGCTTAATTCTCATTTAGAAGAGAAAACAAAATAGACACTGGAAGAGGTAGAAGATAGGGAACAAGAATAGATCCTACCTACAATACTCCTAACAGCAAGGGATCAAAGCAGATGCAGAGACTCACATACAAACTTTGGAAAGAGTGCAGGGAATCATATGGAAAAAGAGGGATATAAAATGATCTGGAAGGGACAGGAGCCACACAAGGAGACCAATAAAACCAAAAATGGTAGGGCTCATACAGAGACTGATACATCAACCAAAAACCATACATAGAGAAGACCTGGTCTCCCTGCTCAGATGTAACCCATAGATAGCTCAGTATCCATGTGAGTTCCCTAGTAAGGGGAGAAGACATGAACTCCGTTGCCTGTGCCTTAATCACTTCTCCCTGGTGGGGAATCCTAGCCAGCCCACAGAGGAAGAGGATCCAGGCAGTCCTGACCAGACCTGATAAGGTAGGGTCAGACAGTAGGTAGGAGGTCTTCCCTTATCCATGGAATAAGAAATAGGGATGGGAGGGAGAGGGAAATGGTGGGCAGGAGAAAATGAGGGAGGGGGCTCCAACTGAAATACAAAACGAGTAAACTGTAAGCAATAATAATAATAAATAAACAATAATTACTAAATAACTTATTTTTTAAAAGGGGGATATTTGTTAAAAGCCTCAGATCATATCTGATAATTCTTTTCAGGTTCACAGAGAGATACACCATGATTGAAATATTATGTAGGAGTGCTTATCACTCTCAGAAGTATTTGCATTAAAAAATGCAAAAAAGCTGGAGTACAAAGGCACTTTGTGAGCCTTACAAACTGTGGCAGTAAAACTGTGCTTTGAGAGGAGTGAAGGGGTAGCTGAGTTTAGTAGATTAGTGAAGTCACTAAACAGGACACAAGGTCATAACACTAAAAGCTAATTCAGTTGTCCCATTCTACCTACAAGCTGCCACCTGTAAGGTTCATAGCTTAGAAAGGCACTAGATAGAGGAAGGACCCACAGGAGAGATATAAATTAAATACATTGTAATAAATAATAATAATAAAGGAATACATATAAAGAAAGAAAGGCACCACGTAAGATATAAAGAGGGGATATTCCTCTCCTTAGGGACAGCATCTGAGATTTCATCTTCTGTTGCTATGTTGCAAAGGAAATGAAATGATAGAAATGAAGATGTTAAATCACATTTAGAAGAGAAATACTAATTGCTAAAACAATCTAAGAATAATTTGGTTTCAAGTATAAAATATTTTAGCACTTTATAAACAACGTAGAATTTTTACTGTATGTATATTTCCTCGAAACTTCAGTTCACAAAAGAGTGAAATTAAATAATTACTAAAGTGATTAAGATCCTAAGATAACTTTAGCTATTGAATTGCACCAATCCTTCCATCACAATTTTCTGATCAGGAGAAGTCACAGTATTTTCAGAAACTTTATTACATGTTTTGGTATTTGTGTCTTCTTCATTGCTTCCACTTCCATTTTCAAGTCTTGAATAGTTTTAGTCATTTTCTTCACCTGTTTAATTGTGTTAATTTGTATTTCTTTAAAAGATTTGTTAATGTACAATAGCCTCATAAGGAAGGCCATAATTATAGAGTCTTAATGTATTTTCTCTATTGTTTAAAAACAAATGAGTTTACTGTATTTTACTTTCATAGTAAAATTTAAGTTTTTTTCCTTTTTTCCTTTCTTTTTCAAAATTTAAGTTTTAAGTCTTTTTTTAAATAAATTTTTAAAATATTTTTCTCTCATTCAAACTTTAAAAAAGCAGGTTCAGAAGAATTTTGGAAATATAGTGCAATGGATTGTCAGAAACAGTTCCTATTAATATCAAAAAGCATGAAGTAGAATATATCCAAGGGAAAATTAATATTTTGGGACAAATGGATGCTTAATTAAATAGCTGAAAAGAAGGAATAGAAATTTTAATTATTTTCTTGGGTCAAAATTCCTTTTTGAACATGTTTTCAAGGAGAAAACAAGCCCATATTTAGAAAAGTAAAGCTTTGTTGAAGGAATTGGTACAAGAATGAGTAAGACAATTGAAACTGATGATGCAGACATTTAAATACAGAGAATGCTGTGACACTTGTGTATCTCATTGAATCAGAGAGGTTTTCCAACATTCAACATCCCTAATCTTTCCTTATATACCGTTTATTTTGTATTATGTGTTCAATCCTACCTTAACTCAAGGACTACAATATTTTAAAGGACATACTCTAACACGAATCTACCTCTCATGATAGTATTTACCAGCTGGGAGGAAAACAGAGAGGTAACACATAATACTAAAAGTATGTGAATTCAGGCACAAAACAGACAAATATTTGAGACAGTTATTATATGATTTAGATATCTTTGTGCAAGCTTAAACGTGGTATGGGAAACATGATAGAAAATGAAGCTAATTAAATGGCAGTTAAGTGTTCAAAGATAAAGTCATATGTTAAATAGTAAATGATGATCCAGATAAGAGATGGCTCCAGGGTAATGTTCTAAATACTGAAAGCAATATGTTGTACTTTGAATCCTTATTGCTCATAATTGACCAAAATGTCCAAGAATAGTTTGCATTCTATTTGGTAATATACTCCTTTCTTGATCTATATTTTGCAATGAAATGCAAGATAGCAGTTTGATATAATTTTTCCATAATAGAAATAGCAAAACATCTTCCCTGTTAGCCCATAACAAACAATATTCATATCAAAATGAACCTATTTAATGAAAAGTGTAGCTGCTTTTACACACTTTTATAGCACTTTGATCATATTTCGGCATAATCAGCACTGAAGTAAATCCAGTATATGTCTCAACGGAAAGTGTTAAAGTGGAATAAAAAATTGCAAGGATCCAGTTTCTCATGCGCAATCTTTAAAATGATGCTTAAAATTATTCAGAACTATGCTGCTTAGGCACTTCTTTAATGAATCGAATTGAATGATAGTGCTGTCTTATAAACAAACAGGCACATAGAAACAGTTAAGTGGGAAAGAGGATTCAGAGAATTGCATTATGCTAATCCCAGGAAACTAATTCTTGTGATGTACTACGAGAACTGCCTATATGCTATTCACTTCAAATAAGAAAATATACTGCAGAGACTATTCTAAAGTTACTGTTACTTCAGAGTACATTCAGCAAACCAGTACAATATTCATGCAATTTTTTACCTTTTAGTGAAAAAGGATTTTTTTTTTCTCACATAATATATCCTGATTAGTTCCCCTCCTTTGCCTTCTCCCTGCTCCTCTCCACCTCCTCTACCTTCCAGATCCACTTCCTTTCTGTCTCTCATTAGAAAACAAACAGGCTTCTAAGGGATAATAATAAGATTTTAAAAAACAAGATAAAAGAAAAATTGACACACCAGAACTGGAAAAACAAGCAAATAGAAGGAAAAGAGCCCAAGAGAATTTGAGAGAATCAGAGACACAGTCATTCACACAATCAGGAATCCAATAAATCCAATTTTACTGACCTGAAAGCCATATTATATAAGCAGAGGACCTGGTGCAGACCTCTGCAGGCCCGTTGCATGAAACCTCAGTCTCTGTGAGAATATATGAAGTTTTATCATGTTGATTTAAAGGGCCTTATTTTCTTGGTATCTTCTATCCTCCCTGGCCTCATACGCTTTTTCTGCCTCATTTTCCACAGGCCTCCCTGAGCTCTGAAGGCAGGGATTTGATGGAGACATTAACCATTTAGCGCTGAATGTTCCAAGGTCTCTTCCTCTCTCTATGTGTCTATGTATCTCTGTTGCACTGAAGAAAGACTCTTCTCTGATGATAACTGAACAGGGCACTGATCTATAAACACGGGAGTTGATTCATCACTACATTCTTTAGGAAAGTGTTATTTGTTTTCCTTAGGTCCCTGGGCTATCTCGTCTTGGGTTCTTGGTGCAACAATCAGTGTCAGGTGTGATTTTGTGGAGAAAGACTGAAGTGAAATTAAACATTGGTCGGTTACCCCCATAAAGCTGGTGCTACCATTGCCTTAGGCATGCATTTTCTCTTTTCTTTCCTCTTTTTTCCTTCCTTTCTTCCTTCCTTTCTTCCTTCCTTTCTTCCTTCCTTCCTTTCTTTCTTTCTTTCTTTCTTTCTTTCTTTCTTTCTTTCTTTCTTTCTTTCTTTCTTTCTTTTCAGTGAGGATTGTATATGTAATCTAGCAAAATTAATTCCAATATTTTAAAGAAAAACAATTTGACTTAAAATGTAAATTTGAGGATTCAATATTTTATCCTCTTCTATATAATTGTATTCATAAATTTGTTTTATTTTATATACTTTTAGATTTGATGCCATATATTATCTTTAATAGAAAACAAAACATAAAAAGGTATTGTTGGTATGCTAATGATGACATTAATTAGCGCAGATTGCCTATGGAAAATTATGACTACCTTTAAATGTACTGTGCTTATAAATGCTGTAAAGCATCATGATCATTTTACTTCAGGGTATACAATTATAATTATAATTTTTCATCTACACTTGTGCAAAATGTGGCATTTACATTTTATATAATTTTTATTGTATCTGCATATTTACATTACTCCACCCTCGTAAAGATGTTCAGACTTAGGGATCGGGACATGGCTGGGATACAGAGTTAATAAAATGTAACTGATAAAAATAAATAAATAAATAAATAAATAAAAAAGATGTTCAGACTTACCAAGTTATAACAGAAAGTGACAGCTACAAGCCAGTTTATAAGTATTTAAAATATGTTTAAAACAGGCTTTTATCTGAAGAATTCTCTGACAGGTTCTCAGATCACCTCTCCCTAGAGGGGTGCAGCCATGCCAGGCTACAAAGGAAGACAATGCAACTAGTGCTGATGAAACGTGATAGGCTAGGGTCCAATAGAAAGGGAGGAATACCTTACTATCAGTGGACTAGGGGAGGAGCATAAGGGGAGAAGGAGGGAGGGTAGGATTGGAAGAAGATGAGAGAGTAGGCTACAGCTGGATACAAATGAAATCAATTCTAATAAATGATAATAACAAAAAAAGGAAATAATAGACGGGGAAGAAGACCTCCCCTATCAGTGGACTGGGGGAGGTACACAGGGGGGAAAAGGGAGGGAGAGTGGGATTGGCAGGAGATGAAGGGGGAAGCCAAAGCAGGATTCACAAAGAATCAATTCTAATAAATGAGAATTATTTAAAAAAGAAAAAATAATAAATGGGAGAGGTGTCATACTAACAACTTAGAAGCATACTTATAAACCCTAGAGAGAAAAACAAACAACCAAACAAAAAAAGAAGCAGACACACCCAAAAGGAGTAGACAACAGCTTGAAATAATCAGATTCAGAGCTTAAATCAATAAATTAGAAACCAAGAGAACAATACAAAGAATCAATGAAACAAAGAGCTGGTTCTTTGAGAAAATCAGCAAGACAGACAAACCCCTAGTGAAACTAAAAGGCAGACAGACTATCCAAATTAACAAAATCAGAAATGAAAAGAGGGGCCATGCAACAGACCCTGAGGGAATCCAAAGAAACTCTAGATCTTATTTAAAAAGTCTATATTCCTCAAAATTGTAAAATCTAAAGGAAATAATGATTTTCTAGATAAATTTCAATTGCCAAAGATGAATAAAGATTGGGTAAATCGTAAATCATTTAAACAGTCCTATAACTCCTAAAGAAATAGAAGTCGTCTCAATGGCAGGCTTTTGACCTCCCCACCCCCCAAGAGAGGAGTAGTCCTGCTAGGCCACAGAGGAGGACTTTGCAGCCAGTCCTGAAGATACCTGATAAAACAGGGCCAGGCAAAAGGGGAGGAGGTCCTCCCCAATCAGTGGACTTGGACAGGGGCAGGGAGGAGCTGAGGGAGGGATGGTGGGATTGGGAGGGAATAAGGGAGCAAGATACAGTTGGGATACAGAGTTAATAAAATGTACCTAATAATAATAATAATAACAATAATAATAATAATAATAATAATAATAATATAAAGGAAGTAGACAACACAATCTTCCAACCAAAAGAAAAAGAAAAAAAATCAGGACCAAATGGCTTTAGCACGGAATTCTATGAGACATTCAAAGAAGAGCTAATATCAATGTTCCTCAAATTATTCCATAAAAGAGAAACAGAAGAAATATTGCCAAATTCATTCTGTGAGGACCCAGTCACTCTGATAACTAAACCACACCAACACTCAACAAACAAAGAAAATTTCAGAACAATTTTTCTCATGAACATTAATGGAAAAATTCTTAATAAAATAATCACAAAATGAATTTAGAAACACATCACAAATATCATCAACCATGATCAAGTAGGCTTCATCTCAGGAATGCAGCGATGGTTCAACATAAGAAAATCCATCAATATAATCCACTATATAAACAAAATAAAAGAGAATTAAAAAAACATGATAATCTCATTAGATACTGAAAAAGCCTTTGATAAAATCCAACACCCTTTCATGATAAAAGACTAGGAGAGATCGGGAATTCAAGGTGCATTCCTAAATATAACTAAAACAATGTACAGCAAGCCAATAGCCAACATCAACTTAAATGGACAGAAACTCAAAGCAATTCTGCTAAATTCAGGGACAAGACAAGGCTGCCCACTTTCTCCATCTCTCTTCAACATAGTACTTGAAGTCCTAGCTAGAGCAATAAAACAACTAAACAAGATCAAAGGGATTAAAATTGGAAAGAAAGAAGTCAAAGTATTGCTATTGGCAGATGAAGTGATAGTCTACATAAGCAACCAAAAAATGCTATCAGAAAACTACTAGAGCTGATAAAAAAAAACTTCAGCCAAGTGTCTGGATACAAAATTAACTCAAAAAAATCATTAGCATTACTGTAGATAAAAGGCAAATGTGCTGAGAAAGAAATTAAGGAAACTACACCCTTCACAGCAGCCACAAATAACATAAAGTATTATGATGTAACTATAACCAAACGAGTGGAAGACTTACATGAAAAAAAAAATCAAGTCTCTGAAAAAAAGAATCAAAGAAAATACCAGAAGTTTGGAAAGATCATCCATGCTCATAGATCCATAGGTTAATATATTGAAAATTATTATCTTGCCAAAAACAATAGAGATTCAATGCAATCCAATCAAACTACCACTGCAACTCTTTTCAGACCTCAAAAGAACAATTCTCAATTTTATATGGAAAAACTACAACAACAACAAAAAACAAAGTTTGGTTATGAGTCTCAGCATCTGCTTTGTACACTGCTGGTAGAGTCTTTCAGAGGCCCTCTATGGGAGGCTCCTGACCTGTTTCCTGTTTTCTCCTTCTTCCAATGTTTGTCTTTTTGAGTGGAGATTGATCATCTTACCCAGGGTCCTCCTCGTTGCTTAGCTTCTTTAGGTGTGCAGATTTTAATATGTTTATCTTATATTACGGGTCTATTACCTACTTATAAGTGACTATATACCATGTGTATTTTTCTACTTCTGGGATACCTCACTCGGGATGATCTTTTCTAGATCCTACCATTTGTCTACAAATTTCATAATTTCTTTGTTTTTAATTGCTGATGCTGAGACTCATAAACAAACTTTGGGCAGAGTGAAGGGAATCTTAGGAAAAAAGTGGGAGACAGTTAGACCTGGAGAGGACAGGAGCTCCACAAGGGGAGCAACAGAACCAAAATATCTGGGCACAGGGGTCTTTTCTGAGACTGGTACTCCAACCAAGGGCCATTCATGGATATAACCTATAACTCCTGCTCAGATGTAGCCCATGGTAGTTCAGTACCCAAGTAGGTTTCCCTAGTAAGAGGAACAGGGATTCTCTCTGTCATGAACTCAGTGGCTGGCTCTTTGACCACCCCCTCTGATGGGGGAGCAGTCTTGCCAGGCCACAGAGAAGGACAATGCAGCCATTCCTGATAAGCTAGGGTCAGATAGAAGGGGAGGAGGATCCCCCCATCAATGGACTTGGAGAGGGACATGTAAGCAGACAAGGGAGGGATGGTGTGATAGGTAGGGGTGAGGGAGGGGGCTACACCTGGGATACAAAAAATAGGCTGTAATTAATAATAATAATAATAAACAGAATAGTTAAAATAATTTTTGTAAGGAAAAAAAAAAACTTCTGGAGATATCTCTATCCCTGACTTCAAGCTGTACTACAGAGCTATAGTAATAAAAACTGCATGGTAAAGACATAGAAACAGACTGGTAGATCAATGAAATCAAATTTAACACCCAAACATAAATCAACAAACCAATGGACAATTGATTTCAGAAAACGAAGCAAAACCCATTCAATGGAAAAATTATAGCATCTTCACAAAATTCTGTTGGTCTAACTGTATATCCACATGCAGGAAAATAGAAATCAATCCTACACAAAACTAAAGTCCAAGTAGATGAAAGGCTTCAACATAAAACCAGACACACTAAAACAAAAGAAAGTAGGGATGAGCTTTGAACTCATTGGCACAGGAGACAACTTCCTGAACAGAACATCAACAGCTCAGGCTCTAAGAACAACAATTAATAAATGGGACCTCATAAAACTAAAAATCTTCTGTAAAGTTAAAGACACTATAAACAGAAACAAAAACAAAAACAAAAAACAAAACAAAAAACCAAAAACCGGCAACCCACATACTTGGAAAAGATCTTCACTAACTCAACATCTAACAATAGGCTAATATCTAAAATATATAAGGAACTCAAGAAATTAAACATCAACAAACTAAATAATCTCATTAAAATGCAGTACAGAGCTAAACAGAAAATTCTCAACAGAGGAGCATGAACAGCTGAGAATGCTTAAAGAAATGTTCAACATCCCTAATCATCAGGGAAATGCAAAAGGAAACAACTGAGATTACATCTTACACCTGTCAGAATGGCTAAGACCAAAAATTCAAGTGACAGCACATGCTGGTGAGGATGTGAAGAAAGGAGAACACTCCTCCATAGCTGGCTCCTCCATAGCCCCTTTGGTAATCAGTCTGGCTCTTTTTCAGAATACTGGATATAGTTCTATATCCAGTATATGTTCAGACTCACCTGAACATATACCCTAGCTGGGCATATACCCTAGAGATGCCCCATCACTCAACAAGGATATTTTCTTATTTGTGTTCATAGAAGGTCTTTTCTTAATAGCCAGCCAGAATCTGGAAACAAACCAGATGCCTCTCAACTGAAGAATGAATAAAGAAACTGTGGTACATTTACACAGTGGAATACTACTCACCCATTAAAAACTAGGAAACCATGAAATTTTCAGGCCAATGTATGGAACTAGAAGTTATCATCCTAAGCGAGGTAACTCAGACACAGAAAGACACACAGGGTATGTACTCACTAATCAACAGATATTAGCCATATAGTACAGGAGAACCATACTACAATTCACCAAACCAATGAGGCTAAGAAAGAAGGAGGACCCATGGAAGGATTCCCAAATCTCAACCAGAATGGGAAATAGAATATTCAGCAGAAGTAGTTGAAGAGAGGGAACAGGATAGGAGAGGGAACACTGAGGGGAATGAAGGTGAGGATCAGATATGTGTTAAGTGGGGACAAGAGGAAAGAGGGCTTGCAGAGGAGAGCAACCATGGTTTGGGGCACCTCTATGACAAGCTTGAGACCTGCAACAGGGTGGGCTCCTGGGAGGATATGGGGGTGACTCTGGCTGAACCACCTGATTGCAGGAAACATGAAGACAGTAGAGGCCAGTCTCTAACTTGACTGGACTTCTGGTGGAGAGAAAGGAACACCAATCTACCTACAAAAACTTCCATCCAGAATTTCCCCTGCCTTTGGGATTTTCGAGGATTGAAAATAGAGCAGAGATAAAGGGAATGTGCAACTGATGCCTGGGCCAACCTAAGACTCAGTCCTTGGGAGAGAGCAACCCCTGACACTAATGATGATGCCCTACTATGTGTGCAGATGGGAGATTTGCATGGTTATCCTCTGAGAGGGTTAAAACAGAAACTGAGACCCACAGCCAAACATTGTGCAAAGCAGAGAGAATCTTGTAGGAAAGTTTGAGGTGGGGATAGAAAGACCTAGAGGGGAAACAAGCTCCACAGGAATAACGTTCCCAACTAACTTGGGCTCAGAAGGATTTATGGAGACTAAAGCATCAACCAAGGACCAGACATGAAATAGACCTTGACCCTCTACACATATGTACCAAATGGGCAGTTTGGCCACCATTTGGGTTCCCCCAGAAAGTGGACAGAGGGTGTCTCTGACACAGTCTCAGTTGCAAGATTTCAATCCCTTCACCATGTCGCGGCTGCATTTCCAAGGAACTGTGAAAGAGGGAGTTCACAGTACTGATGAGACTGGATGTGCTCAGACAGGTTTGTGGGAGTGATCTCTCCTTTTCTGAGTGGCGGGGAACAGGGAATAGTGGGATGAGGGACGGACAAAGGAGAGGGACTGGGAGGAGATGTAAAGTGAATAACTAACTAAATTTTAAAAAAGAAAAATAAATAAAATGCATTCTATGTTCTGAGTTAACTGTTCTTACAGAATACAGAATAAAAAGCATTTATCAGAGAACTAAGTTATCTGTATTCAAATTAGGAATCTTCTGTTCTGAAATATAGGACCTACAGTTTGCTACTTTTTATGATATGCCAATATATTAATTCTTAAAATCTTAAAATGGTAGACACTTTAAATCAGGGTCTATCTAAGTTTGATTTTCAAAAGGTTAAAAACAAAATGTTCATACAAATGTTAAATGAGAATTTGTCAAAGTTGACATTTGAATCATTATTTAGTGATGAAAGCAGTAATGGATTCAGTAGTTTTAACTGGATTTGAGAACATAAAAAAATAGAAACAGATAAACATTACATTTGATAAATTACTAGGTTAAATGTCAAACTGGCTAATTTCCAATATGGCTTTAAGCCATAATACTTGGTGTTATCATTTCTATTAGACAGAAGAAAAGATAACCGCTCTAGTCAATGAAATTCTACAATTAAGCCAGTCTTTACAAGGATGAAACCTTGTTTGTTAACAGGTCTAACACTGGACTGTGAAAATTCTCAACAAATTAGTTAACCTATATCTAAGTTATGGGAACTTTTTCTTTGACAACTTTCTTTTGTTCAAAATTACTCTTGCTCACACATACAAAAAGCTAGGCCTCTTAGGTTTATCCAAGTCCATAAAGCAATCATTTTAATCAACTCAAAATGCCTTCTGGAGTTTGTTCTGTAAATCAGATTCAAGCAGTTTTGGCAACTGACAATGTCAAATAATTGATCTTTGTTTCCAAAATCTGAAGAGAAATCACAGATTGCTTTCCCACAACTGTATGCTTTCTACTTTTGCAGCTGGAAGTTAACTCTGAGACACATTCTTCTTCAATTTCTACCTGTCATTTTAAAATAAATTCCAGAAGAATGCAACTCTCCATGTTTTTGTTTCTTTTTAAAGGTTTTTACCTTTCTAAATAGTGAATTTCATCACCACTGTGTAGCTAAAACTTTGTAATCCATGTAATAAAGTCAGTTTTCAGGGCATTATAGATTTTGTCTTTAAACATTAAGTTAATCTTTATCTCTTAGTCAAAATTTATTACATCTAAATAAATGGGATTATTCTTAAACTTAACAATTCATGTATGGCCTTGGCTCTTCATTGTCCAATTATATCCACCTAAAATGAAGGATATCTTTGTATCACTATTATGGAAATAATTTGTTATTATGTAGGTGAGAAGACTTAACATAGTCATTACTCTTTTGACTTGAACGGTACTGTGAGAAGGGGGTATTAATGTAAAATGGTTTCATCCAAATTATAAAATAATGATTTCCACTACTATATTAAAGAAGGGATTGTAACTAAAGATATAGAAAACAGTGCTTAAATTTACTTTATCATATAAAACAACAGAGAGTCCAGAAAGACATTATTCAAAGAAAATAGTTTTGAGTAAACTGCTGTTAGCAACATTGATTGTGGTACAAACCACAGCTGTTTTCTATTGTTTCTGCAGTCATAACTCCATTGTCTTCAGCTGTTACCTATAATGACCATTCTTTCCTACTGTCTTCCTGAGGGTTCCCTCCTTTCTCCACATAGAGTACTCAGCCACCTCATTCTTCTTCCCTACTGGTACCATTATTTCTCCTTCTCCTTCTCTACCTGGAAGTCCCCATATTCATTATCCTCCTAAAGAACTCAGCTCACTTACTCTAAAGCCTTATAAATTTAGTCAAAACACCAAGGATGACACAGTTACCAATATTTTCAAGACATGGGAAAGCCTTCTGGTTTTCTATGGTATTTTTTCCTTTGTGTCTATAGGTGGTGCTACATTTTACAGACTCTATAGCTCAAGACAATTTAACAGATAAATTTTTTTCTAAGTTCCTAAGATCATCCTATTCTCTGTCAAAACTCCCAAGTTGGATTTTCCTTCTATATATGTTTTCTACATCTTTTAGGCTATCTTTTATTCTCCTTATATATCTCCTCTTTTTCCTATTAAGGTTTTTTGCTATGATATTGCTTAGAGTATTTCTTCTCTTCATTTGTACATCCTTCAAAATCCTAATTACTAATATAAGAAAGCATTTGCCTAGACTCCTTTATTTTCACGTGATTCTGCAAATCATGTACACCAGATTCCATTCAAGAAGAAGTTTAGAGAATCTGACTTCATGGAATTTACTTGGTAGTAGAAATGGAGGAAACAGTACTATGTAGAACCTGCATGTTTTCCAAAAGATCAATAAATACTCTAACAAGTGACTCTTCCTCGCAAGAAAAAAAAAAGGCTGATGCAGCCTCTGAAGATAGTTTGAGGAGTCTTGTGCTCTGAACATTACATTCAACTCTATAAACAGAGAATTGCTAGAGAAAGATACACCACAATTAGGGATATATTGAAACTCACTGTAAATGTTCTAAATTTTTTTGTGTTTGTTTATTTATTTATTATTTTGTTGTTTGTTGTTCCATGGGAAGAAGAATAGATTTTGAGTGTGGGCTGGGGCAGGCGAGGATGAGAACAGAAGGGTGAGAGGTGATGGAGGGAGAAAGTACTGGGAAAGAAAATTGTAATTGGAGGACATTTGGGTGGCTATGCAGAGAATTCGTGGAGTAGAAATTCACAGGAGTTTTTTGTCTTAGCCATTCTGATGGGTGTTAGGTGAAATCTCAGTGTTGTTTTGATTTGCACCTATGATGGCTAAGGATGTTGAGCATCTCTTTAAGTGTTTCTTTGCCATTCTGTATTCCTCTACTGAGAATTCTCTGTTTAGCTCTGTACCCCCCCCTTTTTTTAAATCGGATTGCTTGATTTGTTGCTTTTTAACTTCTTTAGTTCTTTGTATATTCTTGATAAGGGCCCTCTGTCAGATATAAGGTTGGTGAAGATCTTTTCCCAATCTGTAGGCTGTCATTTTATTCTGGCAATAGAATTCTTTGCTTTACAGAAGCTTTTCAGTTTCATGAGGTCCCATCTATTGATTGTTCCTCTTAGAGCCTGTACTGTTGGTGTTCTGTTCAGGAAGTTGACTCCTGTGCCAATGAGTTCTAGGCTATTCCCCACTTTTTCTTCTAACTGATTCAATGTCTCTGGTTTTATGTTGAAGTCTTTGATCCACTTGGACTTTCGTTTTGTGCAGGGTGATAAATATGGATCTATTTTCATTTTTCTGCATGTAGACATCCAGTTGGACCACACCATTTGTTGAAGATGCTGTCTTTTTTTGTGTGTGTGTGGAGAAAGGGGAACCTTCCTCCATTGCTTGTGGGAATGCAAACTTGTACAACCACTTTGGAAATCAATCTGGCACTTTCTCAGACAATTAGTAATAGTGTTTCCTCAAGACCCAGCTATACCACTCCTAGGCATATATCCAAAAGAGGCTCAAGTATACAACAAAGACATTTGCTCACCCATGTTCATAGTAGCTTTATTCGTAATAGCTAGAACCTGGAAACAACCCAAACGTCCCTCAGTTGAGGAATGGATACAGAAATTGTGGTAAATTTACACAATAGAATACTACTCAGCAATTAAAAACAAGGAAATCAAAAATTTGCAGAGAAATGGTGGAACCTTGAAAATATCATCCTGAGTGAGGTATCCCAAAAGCAGAAAGACACACCTGGTACATACTCACTTATATAAACCTATAAGATAGGATAAACATGCTGAAATCTATATACCTAAAGATGATAAGCAAGAAAGAGGCCCCAGGGTAAGGTAATCAATCCTCACTTAGAAAGACAAATGGGATGGACATTGGTTGCAGGGGAAAACAAGCAACAGGACAGGAGCCTACCACAGAGGGCCTCTGAAAGACTCTACCTAGCAGTGTATCAAAGCAAATACTAAGACTCATAACCAAACCTTAGGCAGAGTTGCATGGAATCATAAGAAAGAAGGGGGAATTAATATGACCTGGAGAGGACAAGAAATCCACAAGGACCAAATGTATCTGGGCACAGGGGTCTTTTATGAGACTGTTTCTCCAACCAAGGACCATGTATGATTATAACCTAGAACCTCTGCTCAGATGTAGCCAGTGGTAGCTCAGTATCCAAGTGGGTACCCTAGTAAGGAGAATAGGGACTATTTCTGACATGAACTCAATGACGAGCTGTTTGACACACACCACCCCCAAGGAAGGAGCAGTCCTACTAGGCCACAGAGGAGGACTTTGCAGCCAGTCCTGAAGATGCCTGATAAACCAGGGTCAGTTGAAAGGAAAGGAGGTCCCCCCTATCAGTGGATTTGGAAGGGGGCAGGAAGGAGATAAGGGAAGGAATGAGGGAGCAGGCTACAGCTGGGATACAAAGTTAATAAACTGTTACTAATATTAAAAAAATAAAAATGTAATTAAAAAAAGGAATTCACAGAATTTTACTAGGGTGACCCTTACAAGGACTCCTATCAATAGATAATATGGAGCCTGAATTAGTCATCTTCTATAACCAGGCAAGGCTTCCAGTGTTGGGACTGAGAAACCAACTCATCCACAAAACCTTCCACCTTAAATCTATCCTGGCTGCAAGATGTGCTGGGGCAATGAAAGTCATATCTGTGGGCATGGCCAACAATGACTGGTCTAATTTGAAGCTCATGATTCTAGAGGGAGCTCATGTCAGATACTGCCTAGATGAGCAGGAACTAGAGTCTGATAGCCCAAAGATCTTAAATAGAGAGAGAGAAAAAAATACCACTCCTAAGCATATATACAAAGTATACTCAAGTACACAACAAGGACACTTGCTCAACCATGTTTGTAGCAACTTTATTCGTAATAACCAGAACCTGGAAAAAAAAACCCAGATGTCCCTCAGCTGAGGAATGGTTACAGAAATTGCGATACATTTACCCAATGGAATACTACTCAGCAATTAAAAACAAAGAAATGATGAAATTTGTGGGCAAATGGTGAGACCTAGAAAAGATCATCCTGAGTAAGATACCCAGAGCAGAAAGACACACATGGTAATATATTCACTTATAAGTGGATATTAAACATATGATATAGGATAAACATACTAAAACCTATACACCTGAGGAAACAAAGCAAGGAGGACCTTGGGTAAGATGATCAATTATCTCTTAGAAAAACAAACAGGTGGACACTGGAAGAGGGAGAAAACGTGGAACATGTCAGAAGACTACCACAGAGGGCATCTGAAATACTATTCCCAATAGGGTATCAAAGCAGATGTTGAGACTCAGACAAACTTTGGGCAGAGTGCAGAGAATCTTATGAAAGAAGAGAGAGAAAGAAATAACTGTAGGGGACAGGAGCTCTACAAGAAGAGCAACAGCAACAAGAAATCTGGGCCCAGGGCCCTTTTCTGAGACTAATACAACAACCAAGGCCCATGCATGGAGATAACCTAGAACCCCAGCACAGATGTAACTCATGGCAGCTCAGTCTCCAAGTGGGTGCCTTAGAAAGGGGAAGAGGGACTGTTTCTGACATGAACTCAGTGGCTGGCTCCTTGATCACCTCCCCCCTAAGGGGGAGCAGCCTTACCAGTCTACACAAGAAGACAATGCAGCCAGTCCTGATGAGACCTGATAGGCTAGGGTCAGAAGGAGGGAGTAGGAGGACCTTCCCTCTTAGTGGACTTGGAGAGGGGAATGGGAGGAGATGAAGGAGAGAAGGTGGGATTGGGAGGGGTCAGGGAGGGGGTTACAGCTGGGATACAAATGGAATAAACTGTAATTAATAAAGAAACTAATGGGCCCCCAAGAAACCATGATCTTTCCAGAAGTTACAAAGCTATTCTGAGCTACCTGAGAGAATCACAGACTTAAGAACCCAGGAGAGACATAGCTGTTATTTAAAGAGGCATGATTTAAAGCGAGGTTCATAAATGATGGCCCATGGGCTAAAGCTAGGCTCTCAACTGTCTTTATAAATAAAGTTTTATTAGGACAAAAAAAAGAATGTTTGCTAATATTTGGAGAAGGATTTTATCTTATATTCAATAAAATAGAATTATAGAAAAAAAATTAAAAAGTATATACCATTGTCAAAGAAAATTCCTAATTATATCCTGCCAATGTAAGTATCAATACTCAAGAGACTGGTACCTAACCCAATCATCATTAGAGAGACCTTTGCCAGCAGTTGATGGGAGCAGATTCAGAGACTCATAGCCAAACATTAGGAAAATACAGGTCTCCATCAGGTCCTTCCACTTGAAGCTTTAAGAAACCAGCTCTAGAGGCTGGAAGAAGATTTGGAGGAGAGAGCAAAATTGAGGCTACCTAGAGAACGTGGCCTACAGCATCAACTGGGCATATAGGGGCTCACAGAGACTAAAGTGGTGATCACAGAGCCTGTATGGGTCTGTGCTAGGTCCTCTTCATACGTGTTATGGTTGTTCTCATGCTGTCTTTTGGAACTTCTAACAGCTGGAATGGGTGTGTTTCTGAATCTTTTGCCAGCCCTTGTGACCTTTTTCATCCTACTGATTTGCCTCACACAGCCATGATATGAGGGTATTTTCCTAGTTTTATTGTAACTTGTTATTCTGTGTTTGCTTGATATCCCTGATATTTTCTGAAGGGGAATAGAGGAGGAGTGATGTGGGGAAGGGGAGGTACTAGGAATATGGGGAGAGCAGGAACTGCTGTGATGTTGTATTGTATGACAAAAAACAGATGAAAAAAATAATTTTTTGTGTTTTTTTAAAAAGTACTATTTCATATTTTATTTTTGTTATACCTAATTTTTTTTCTTTTTTTATTCTTATTAGTTACATTTTATTAACTCTGTATCCCAGCTGTATCCCGCTCCCTTATTCACTCCCAACCCCACCCTCCCTTTCTCAGCTTCTCCCTGCCCCTTTCCAGTCCATGGATAATTTTATCCCTCATTTATATCATGTATCAAGTGTTGATTTGCATCCAAGATAACATTTCAATTTGTAACTGACTTAACATTCTTTTAGAGTTATTGCTTTTATTTTTTTAATAAAATGGAATGCATGGTTTTGGATTCATATAGATGGGGAAAGTAGGTATTCTATCAGAACATTTTTTTGTTGTTGTTTTTTGAAGAGTCTGTGGCTGTGTTTTACATTACTCTTCTCCTGGTCATTATCTGGCCTTAACCTCTTCTTACCTTTTATCTGTTTGTGTGAATCATTGTGATACTTATTAATTGTTGGATCCAGGGAAGAGTTGAGGAGTAAGGGATGTAGAGAAAACAAAAATACATGGAAAGAAAAAAAAAAAAAGAAAGTACCAGGAAACTGCATATTTCAGAGGAAAGTTGTGAGTTTTAAGGTATGCAACTACAAGAGCAAAATTATCAACAACAAAGTTCAGAATGTGCAATATTAGCTTTTGTCAATTATAAGACAATGTCAAAATAGGAAAATGAATGAAAATATTAACCAAGAGAAAGATGTTCAGAAATAATCCCTTAGACAAGTGCATTATATCCACAATGAACAATGTCTTCTGTACATATATCATTAGAAAGCATGACCACATTAAGAATGACAGCACATTATAATCGCCATATTAAACTTGTAGAGGTGAAAGATAGACTTCCTCGATAAAAATACACATACTGCTTAGGATTAACAATGGAAAAATGACCATGCTACAAGCCTCTAAAATTACTCCAAGTAATTCTCACTGGCAGTGTTCAAAGACTGGTGTTTAACCCTTGCCCTGAAGAAATGGCAAGATACAGCCGTTTGGGGTAGCTGTCATTTCTGCTGAGAATGTTGTAACATATTTACACTAGGAGATGTTATTATTTTCTCATCTTCGTGTTTATGAGGTGATTATCAGAACGACTTCATGATCCCTTAAGAGAAATAGACAGGATGTGGTGCTGGGTTAGAATGCCTCAAGACCCACCCGACAGTGGCACATTCCCTCCAGTGAGACTCCATCATCTAATGTTTTTGCAGCTTTCTGACATGTAGCCACTAGCTGAGGGCCAAATGTTTATTACGGGAGGTAACATTCCATGTTCAAAGACAACCCAGCTCAGTGCAATAAGGGAACCAGCCCAATGCAAGAGTCACGGCATCAGCTATGACTGTGAAATGAACACTTACCACGAAGAGCCTATCAGTTTAGGAAGGGAAATCAACCTTAAAATCCAGGGAAACAAAGTTAATAGATTTATCTCCTAAATCCTTGAGAGGTCATGCACGATTGGGAGATACTGGAACTAGTACAAGAGTGAATTGAAAAAGGCATCAGGAATTGAAACAGACAAAAAAGATTCTAAAATCAAAGGAAAAAAAAAAAAGATAGGTGCTAAGAACTAACAACAACAAAAAAAGCTGATGTAGTCACATTCATATGTATGCATTGTTTGCAAACAGGTCCACTCTTTGATGTATATAGTGCTGTAACATTTGTATTTCTCCCTTTTTGACATATAGAGCACAATACAATACTCATGTGTTTGTGGTAATGTTAGTGTAAACATACAATTGAACTTCCAATTGTGTGAAAACATAACACATAAACTTGGTAACAACTTATTGGTACAGCATTTCCTTAGAATGCATGAAGTCCTGGATCCTGTATATAGCAGGACAAAATTGTAAGTAGACAAAATACATTTTATTCCAGTCAATGAAATACCATTTGGACACATAATTTAACCAAATTTAGGATAACAATTTTCAAGTACTATAAACCCAAAAGTTTACATAAATTTACTGTAACCACAATAAGAAACAATTTGAATTATTTTCTTTTGTTCTTTTCTCTTTTTATTGAAAAAATAGATTATTTCTCACATAATATATTGTAATATATCATATAATAGAAGGAAGTTTTACTCCCTTCTATTTCTCCTAGCATTGCCCCACCTCACTTTACATCCCTTCAGTCTCTCATTAGAAAACAAAGAGTTTCCTAATGGATAATAATATGATATAATAAACAATATAATGAAATATTATATAAAACCATAATTAATTTAATATGATAAAACTAACACACCAGAATTGGGCAAAACAAGCAAACACAAAGAGCCCAAGAGAATTCACAAGAATCAGAGACCCATTCCTTTGCGCACTAATGAATCCCATAAAAACACTAACCTGGAAGACATAGTCTATGCTGAGAGGATCGGGTGAAGATTGCTTCAGGCTTTATTTCTGTGCTGCCTCATCCTCTGTTGATACATAGGAACTTTGATCACGTTGCTTTAGAGGGTCTTGTCTTTTTGGTGTCCTCCATCCCCTCTGGATCTTACACTTTCTGCTTCCTCTTCCATATGGTTCCCTAATCCCTGAAGGGTTGGATTTGAGAGAGATATTCCATTTAGGGCAGGATGTTTCAAGGTCTCTCACTTTCCAATTGAATATGTGACTGTGATTCTCTCTTATTATCAGGAAGCTTCTCTGATGATGGCTGAGTATGACACTGATCTAGGAGTTTAACAGCATGCCATTATGAATCATACTGTTGCAATAATTTGTTAGAAAAATAGTATTTCATTTTATGCTAAGTCTCTGGGCCACCTTGATTCAAGCTTGTGACCACCCAAGCAATGTTATGTAGGACTTAAATTTCCTGGAGTGGGCCTTAACTCAAATCAGATATTGCTTGGTGACTCCCACAAGACTTATGCCATTATTGCTCCATCATATACTTACAGACAGAGCACCATTATCTAGATCTAGGGGTTTGTGACTGGGTTAGTGTGTATATTTCACTTTTAGTAGCATGCAATATATCATCCTGTACCTAAGATGCTAGAATGTAAAGATGAAGAATCTCTGTAGGAATCAGGTAGATTTCTCCATGTCCAATGAGTTATATAGGTGCTGTTTTCAGGAATATGGCCTGCCAGTCAGTCTGTAAAAAGGACCCTATAGTTTTGGCAACAGCATGGGTTGTTTAGAAGTTCCATGCAACCCTTTGGCCAACAACTTAACTATGTTTAACCAATTATTATTATGGGAAGCTTCATTTGGTGACAAAAGACATCCAGATTGAGACATCTGTCTCCATCATTATTTGGTGATTTCATTCATAGTACCTTCATGCATGTATATATTAGGAAGCTTGTACTTTATTCAGATTCCACACAATATCTCAAATGGCCCTTAATTTTAGTTGTTTCTCTCCTTATTCTCTCTATCAACCCTAAATTCCCTCCTCCTCTCCAATTGATTCTCTGCTTCTAGCCCCATCTCCTAACAATCAAGAACTCTTTATTATAGTTCTTTTTTCTATCAACATCTATCTGCCCCTCCTAATCCTTACTCTATACCTAACCTCTGTGGTTTTATAGAGTGCAGCACAGTTGTCATTGACTTAACACCCAATATTCACAAAGAAGCAAAGACATATCATATTTGTCTTTCTAGGTCTGGATTACCTCACTCATAATGATTTCTAGTTCCATCTATTTACCTCCAAATTTCATGTTTTCATATTTTTTAATAGTTAAGAAATTTATTATTGTGTAAATGCATCACATTTTCTTTTTACATTCATCTAGCCAAGTACTAGGGTATTTCCAGATTCCATCAATGGACATGTTTCAGCAAGTGTCTCTATAGTTAAATGAAGAATTCATTGGATATTTTGCCAAGAGTGATAAAGATGGACCCTGAAGTAAATCAATTTTTATCTTTTCAAGGAACACCACATTGATTTCTGTAGTGGCTGTATAAGTTTGATTCCCACCAGTACTGTATGAGTATTCCCCTTACTCCATATCCTAGCCAGCATAAGCTGTTATTTTTTTTATTGATCTTAAACATGCTTATGAATTCCAGATGAACTCTTAAAGCATTTTCCTTGATGGCTAAGGATCTTGTACATTTCTTTAAGTGTTTCTCAGCCATTTGAATGAAACAATCTGAATTCTAATAATAAAGGAAAACAACTAGTACCTTTCAGAATCTGCTGTATTTTTTTTTAAGTTTTAACTTTAATTGTACTTAAATGTTCTGAGAGGAAATAAATCCATACTTGAGAAATGTTCTGTGTTCTATCCTTTATTTAAATTAAATTTTTATTATTTATATTATTAAATTTATTTACTTTGTATCTTAGCTGTAGCTCCCTCCCTCATTTCCTCCCAATGCCACCCTCCCTCCCTCATCTCCTCTCTGTCCCTCTATAAGTCCACTGATAGGGGAGGTCCTCCTCCCCTTTCCTCTGACCTTACCTTATCAAGTCACATCAGGACTGACTACAATGTCCTTCTCTGTGGCCTATCTAGACTGTATCCTTTAAAATGTAACATTTTCTCTGTCATCCTGTACAGGTGAGTCTATTTCTACAACACTAATTGATCACTTATGTAACTAATCTTGAATTAAATCACTAAATTTTATTTCACAGAGAAAAGTAGGAAGTGAAAAAAAGCTAGGCATTGTATCAGAAGAGAATATTTTAGCAGATTAATGATGTTAAAAATATACTCAATATTTCTTTCTTTAGTCACACACATCAATTACACTTTCTTAGATATCGTAAAAGAGAATAAGTAACATGACTCAAAGACAAGAAAAAAAAACCCTGTAAAATTCAAAGGAGAAGCAGAAACACGAAGACCTGAGCCTATAATAGATATTCCATTATTCATTACTACTTTTTCAAGATTGATTGTCAGCGTGTGCCTGTGCGCACATGAACGCACATTTGTGTGAGTATGCACATACCATGTTTTATGTGCGACACTCACAGGAAAAAAAAATGGCATGGCTTCCTTCCTCTACTATGTAGATTACATGGAATAACTCAGGTTATCAGGTTTGGTATCAAGTGCTTTTGCCGCCTAAGCCATCTTCAACCCTCATTATTCACTCTTTCTAAGAAAGTACTCAAGGTAAGTACCAACATGCTTTTTCCAGATTTGTGATCCTAAAATGACATGTTTTTAATAATAGGGTTGCATCATTAGTTCTGGTGGATAAGCAAAAGTAAATCAATATAAATAAATAAATAAATAAATAAATAAATAAATAAGCGTAGGAAGGAGGCAAGAGTGTGAGAGGATAAATATATGTGGTGATTGATGAAGAAGCAAGGTCATGTCATTTAACTTTTTGAAATTAAAACCTTTCTAGGCTGAAATTCATAAACTCTACATTGGCTATCAACTTTTCATGAGTATCTGAAGATTTTTATCAAAAATAGTCATTTTTGCTACTAATGAATTCTTTAGGAGGTTTGCAGTATGGTCAGTTTCCCCTCTGTTTTAAAAAGCAGACCAGTTTCCCGGGAGGGTAAGGAAGACAATGTACTTCTTTACGGCAATGTGGGGCAGGCCCCCAAGATATCCTATCCAAGCAGGGGAATTCTATAGAACTACAGATCCTTCTCATGCAGGGTCATCTGATGTGTGGAGTCTACCTGGGCCCATTTTCATGTTGCACAAATGTTCTACAAAGTTGGGAAGCCCTTACAAAAGAACATGTTCTTCTCCCAGCTGCTCTGTAAAGTTCTTTGCTGGAAATTAAGAATTTCTTCTTCCTGCTAACATTAATGAAAATTCATAAGCCATTATGTCAACTTGTTCAATACAATCTCTGAGTCTCCATAGTGCTGGACAAAATTTTTTTCCCCTAATGTCCTTTAGGAAACCTACTTGACTGTTTTTTCTTTTCTTTTCTTTTCTTTTTTTTTTGTTATCATTTATTACAATTTATTTAATTTGTATCCCAGCTATGGGCCCCTCCCTCTTCTCCTCCCAATACCACCCTCACCCTTTGCCCTTTCTTAAAAGATATCTATAGTTATTAGAACATGAGCCCCAAATGTATACATATGAATATATATAGTATATATAATATATATATATGTTTATATATTCATATATATACATATTTATACTTAATAACCTACTAATAGAAATCAACATATGTCAAAGGGTTTACATTTTTTAACTAATTAGCAAATGACTATTCCTCATCCTTCAAACATTATTTAAAACATCACAATGTGTTGTTTTAAAGAAAAAAATCCCAAGTGATTCTATTTTACTGATGAAGATTCAGGAACCAGATACTGGTGTGAAAACCTGCTACCTCAGAGAGGCAGAAAAAACACCTAGGTGATGTTCCTACTCTGCTGATGACCCAGAAGGAAAAAGCATGCTAGCTCAACCTGACAGCCCAAGAGGAAAAGGCCGGGAGCTAAAATGACAAAAGCCAAAGAGCTCAAAACTCTTCTCCACACTGTCTTAAATACTGTTCAATGCCCCTCCTTTCTACTTAATTTTTGTTAGCTGCTATCTTGCTCTACCTCTTGACCTAGGATTAACTGTGTACAGAAAATTCTTGGATTAAAGTTGTGTTCTAGTACTGACCCATACAAAAATCTTCTGTTTACAGTAAACAGAAAATTCTTGAATTAAAGGTGTGTGTTAGGGCTGAACCACACCAAACAAGATACAGGTTATTACAGTTTCAGGGTTCACAATGGATTCAAATATCATGCAATAATAATGCTTTTAAAAGTATTCTGCCTCTGACACAATCTGATAGGCCTGCTCTTTGATCACCTCCCCCTGAGGGGAGAGCAATCATACCAGGCCACAGAAGATGACAATGCAGCCCCTCTGGTTGTGATCTGATAGACTAAGATCAGAAGGAAGGAGAGGAGGACCTCCCCTATCAGTGGACTTGGGGAGGGGCATACATGAAGAAGGGGGGAGGGTGGGATTGGGAGTGGAGGGGCTTATGGGGAGATACAAAGTGAATAAAGTGTGAAAAAAAATAAAACAATACAAAAAAGAAAAAAGTGTGATTCAATGTCCATCCCATTTGCCTTTCTGAATGAGGATGGGATGGACATTGGAAGAGGGAGAAAATAGGGAAAAGGACAGAAGCCTACCACAGAGGGCCTGTGAAAGACTCTACCGTGCAGGGTATCAAAGCAGATGCTGAGACTCATAGCCAAACTTTGGAAAGAATGCAGGGAATCTTATGAAAGAAGAGGGAGATGAAAGACTTGGAGGGGACAGGAGCTCCACAAGGAGAGAAAAATATCTGGCCACAGGGGTCTTTTCTGAGACTGATACTCCAACCAAGGACCAGGAGTTAATCTAGAACCCCTACACAGATATAGCCCATGGTAGTGCAGTCTCCAAATGGACTCCCTTGTAAGGGGAACAGGGGTTGTCTCTGACATGAACTCAGTAGTCTTGGAGGGAGGTACAGCCTTACCAGACCACAGAAGAAGACAATGCAGCCAGTCATGAAGAGACCTGACAGACTAGGATAAGAATGAAAGAGAAAAGGACCTCTCCTACCCTTGGACTCGGGAAGGGGCATGGGAGGAGATGAGGGAAGGACAGTGGAATTGGGATGGGACAAGGGAGGAGGCTATAGTTGGGATACAAAGTGAATAAACTGTAATTAATAAAAATAAATAAATTGTTAAAGTGGATGATTCAAGGTGTGGATATAAACTTAGATAATGGATAAAGGGAAAAGAAAATATATTCATTGAGCTTCCACTCAGGACAACATATTTTTTTGAGATATAACTTTAAAAAGTTATAAGATGGCTCAGAGTTTAAGAGCATTGGCTGCTCTTCCAAAGGGCCTGAGTTTAATTCCCAGCAACCACATGGTGACTCACAATCTATATGTGGTGCCCTCTTCTGGTGCACAGGTGTACAGGCAGACGGAACGTTGTATAGATAATAAATAAAATAAGTCTAAAATAAAATAGTTATAAGATACTCTAATAAACAGAAAGCTTACTCAAGCATCACACTAAAAGCATCCAGCCACTTTTGTCCATGTCATTGTATAAATAATGGTTCTCAGTTGCCTTTTGAAGATTGGAGATTGTCTCTGAGAATGGTTCTTGACATACAAATACATCTGAAAAATTACTTTGCTATTTTGTTCATATATTTATATAAAATTTGGGGTTTGTATTTATAAACCTAAATGTTAAGTAGTTAAAGCTTTGCTTAGGCAAGAAATAGAACTAAATTCTTACTTATCAATGTACAGTCATAGAGTAAATGCTGATACTTCAAACTGAAGTAAATGTAACTCAATATTATCAACAACCCTACCACCTATCCTGATATATTTTGTATTATTTTATCATTTTACCACATTATATCAGGAGGACAGATACATTCATTTGCAGTAAATTCTACCATATATTCACTATCCATAATGTTTCACTTAGGTTTGCATTGTATGCTGTGAGTGAATGCTTTATTAATTAATTAGTAATTCATTTTTGCAGGTACTAAATGCTAAAACTATTTTCTGTGCTTCTACTTTTTACTTTTATTTTTTATTTTTATATTAATTATAGTTTATTTACTTTATATCCCAGCTGTAGCCCCCTCCCTCATTCCTTCCCAATCCCACCCTTCCGCCCTCATCTCCTCCCTGCCCCTCTCTAGGATAGGTCCTCCTCCCCTTCCATCCGATCCTAGCTTCTCAGGTCTCATCAGGACTGGAGGCAATGTCCTCCTCTGTGACCTAGCAAGGCTGCTCTTCCCTCAGTTTGGGGAGGGAAGGTCAAAGAGCCAGCCACTTAGTTCATGTCAGAGACAGTCCCTGTTTCCATTACTAGGGAAACCCACTTGGATACTGAGCTGCCATGGGCTACATCTGAGCAGGGGTTCTAGGTTATCTCCATGCATAGTCTTGGTTGGAGAATCAGTCTCAGAAAATACCCCTATCGCAGATATATTTGGTCCTTGTGGCGCTCCTGTCCTCTCCAGGTCTTACTAACTCCCTCTTCTTTCATATGCTTCCCTGCACTCTTCCCAATGTTTGGTTATGAGTCTCAGCATCTGCTTTGATACACTGCTAGGTAGAGTCTTTCAGAGACCCTCTATGGTAAGTTCCTGTCCTGTTACTTATTTTCTCCTACTTCCAATGTCCATCCCATTTATCTTTCTAAGTGAGGGTTGATCATCTTACCCTGTGGCCTCCTTCTTGTTTAGCTTCTTTGGGTGTACTAATTTCAATATTCTTAATTCTTTGGGGGATTCACAGGATGCAAAAAGGGGAGGGGTGGACCAACCAGAGCCATAATAGTAATATCAGAAGACTTGGTAAAAATGCAAACTGTCAGTATATATCTGAAATCTACTGACCAGAACTTCCCTATAGATGGGATGAAAAATAGCTTATGAGAATATCAAAGTTTGAAAAACCTCTACAGACTATACACCCTAAGTAGAGACTCTAATAGCAGTAAATTTTTTTCTGATAAACAATTACACAATAGGTACTCACTAAGGTTCTGAAGCCTGAAGACCTTAATTTAATAACTGGTTTTACTTTTAATAGTTTTCAGACTTTTGCAAAGAAAAAGATTGTCTTACGCTTGAATTTTTCTGTAACATTGAAGTGAAATCATAATTTACAGAGCTGTAGTTTGTATTTTTATGTAGGTGTTTTATATCAGCATGTGGGAAATAAAAAGTTAACTCCAAATGAGAATTAATCTTATTTATCTGAAGATCTTGATTATAACACTTAAAATTATGAGAGTTCATGTATTTACATCGAATATGAAGCATGAAAATGTTTATACAAGTGTACCATCTCATATCTGTACATGTTTAGGTCAAAGGTCAGTATTTGAGTCATCCTCTACTACGTTTTACTTTTTTGCATTTTTATTAATTATTATTATTTATTACAATTTATTCACTTTGTATCCCAGCTGTGGCCCTCTTCCTCATCTCCTGCAAATCCCAGCCTTCTTTCCTCTTCTCCCCCTATGCTCCTTCCCTAGTCCACTGATAGGGGAGGTCCTCTTCTCTATCTGACACTAGCCTATCAGTTCTCATCAGGACTGGCTGCATTGTCTTCCTCTGTGGCCTGACAAGGCTATACGCCCCCCCACCCAGGGGTATGTGATCAAAGAACCTGCCACTGAGTTCATGTCAGAAACAGTCCATGCTCCCCTCACTAGGGAACCCACTTGTAGACTGAGTCTATGGGCTATGTCTGAGCAGGGGTCCTCTCCATGCATGGTCCTTGGTATCAGTCTCCGCAGGGGCCCCAGCTCCTGGAATCATGAAATTTGTAGGCAAATGTTGTGAACTAGAAAAGACAAACATAGTATATACTCACTCATATGTGGTTATTAGACATATAATATAGGATAAATACACTGAAATCTATACTCCTATAGAAACTAAACAACAAGGAAGATGCTCAAGGAAGATGCTTAATCCTCATTTAGAAGGGCTAACAAAAGCAGGAGAAGACAGGGTACAGGACAGGAACATGCCACAGACTCCACTGATTGAGTTATCAAAGCAGAGGCACAGTCTCATAGCCAAACTTTGGACAGAATGCTTGGAATTTTAGGAAAGGAGAGATAGAAAGACCTGGAGGGAACAGGAGCTCCAAAAAGAGACCAACAGAGCATTTTACTTTTTTGAGATGAACTCTTATTTCAGTAAAATGGCTGACTAGTTTGCATGCAAAATCTACATATTTTCACTGGCTCAGGGCTGTGTTCTCGACACAGCCTAGCATACTCACTGAGTACGCTTTTAACCCATGCAGTCATCCCCCGTAGGTCTCAGTATTCAAGATTTTTATATTTCTATTTAACACTTCACAAATTATAATTATTTTCTTTTTAAGACATGTTCGGCCATGATTTTTCAGTTACCATATTAGATCTGTTCAAATTAACAAGTGTATATACTCCTTGACACATAACCCATAATATTTTAATAAGGGAGTTAATGAGATGTTTAACTATTTTATCTAAGAGAAGAAAAAAAAAAAGGATTCCAAAGAACTTAGCCCAAGGGAACGATTAATTATAGCCTAGAAAATATGAATGGCAATTTAAGTAGAAGTCATTTTTATGGCAGAGAAAACTTTGAAATAATGTATTTCAAATGCCCTTATTATCACAATAATGAAACAGAATCAAAACCTGGAGCTTTATTCTGAATCCCCAAAATGATCGTTGTGGGTTGTTTTTGTTTGTGTGTTTGTTTTGGTCAGTTTATAAAAATTATATGAACTAAATGCATTTTTTGTTTGAACAACAAACTTCAGATATTCCAATAATAGTTTCCAACCTTTATTCTTATAAATTCTCTTGGAATTTGTTTCCTTTATTTTCTATTCCAATGCAGTCATTATTCATAAACAATGTCACTCATGTTGTTTGTTTTTCTCAGGGTTTAACAAATTTTTGTCTATGTAAGTTATAGATTGTAAAATTTAGCAGGCATATTCAATGGATTCATCAACATTCCAAACATTAATATAAATCTTAGACAGAATAGAATTAAATAGAATAATTACAGTGATTTGTACAATGATATAAATTTAAAAAAGTCCAAAAAGGAGTATTAGGTGTTCATGAAAATAGAAAGTAGGAATGAAGGATGACATATGGTCAAGAAAAACTGTAATCTTTTACTTTAAAGATGTAACATAAAACAAAATAAAACAAAAAATCTAGAAAAAAAAACAGACAGGTATCAAGGAGGGGAAGTGGCTTTATTTGCAAGTTCGATCAGTACTGCGGAATTTAAGTTGTCAGTTTTCCCCCAGCTTGCCTATAGAAACATTATAATTTTATTAAAAAGATGAAATAAAATCCCATCAGGAAATATACATAATGTTGACTTAGCTGTGAGTCAGACACTGTAAAATTTCTTCTGGAAAGAACTTCTCTCCTGATGTCAAAGATTCAGCTACGCTTCATTCATACTTTTCTAACTTTCAGCATGGAATTGCTGGGAACTGTGTCCTCTGCAAAACATAATTGTTCTTCTCCACTCATCTTTACATGTTATTTGCTTCCTCTCTTTTTCTCCCTCCTTCCATATGCCCATTACCATTGTAACGATGTACTCACTTTATTCTTCTAACCTGTGTGTACTTCGGAATTAAATTTTGTGCACCTGTCTGCATCTGTTCTCATTTTTCTTGGGACAGATACTACCTCAATCTCAAAATAATAAGGTCGGATGGTTACAATATAATGCCTTCAATTATTGTTTTGATATAGAACTTAAAGGGGTATTTGTGCTTCTTCGCTTTATGTTGACACCTTATATTTAAAGAATGCCACTTTTGGTCAGAAATAAATCTTCAGATCAAATTGGATTTACTTATGTTAAAATATACCTCTATAAGTGGGGAAAAAGACATCAAGAACCTTTTGAGTTGATCAACTGTCTATTGATAAACTCAGTATTTTTGTAGGCTCAGTACTTGCAAAGTCAAAAATACAGTCTAAAAGGTGGACAGTGTGTTTCTAGCAGTTTTGAAAACATAACTAAACTAGAATCTGTTCCCAACAGCAGAAACTTTCAACCAAGGTGGAAAAGAAAGTAGATATTTATAATTAATAAATATTCATGAAGCTACCATGTGATACACATTATAAGGCAACTGCTAAGGAACTTCAAGGGCAGAAAATAATCCTAGTTTTTTTATACAACCAATACACATACATATGTACATACATAGAAAGTCGCCTATCATATATATATATATATATACATATATATATATGAATATACATATATTCATCTATTAGCTAATTGTCTCTATCCAGAGGAAAACAATATTTGTCATGTCCTTATTACAGTAAGCACTTTGAAAACTTGAAAACAGTTATCATGGAACATAGGCTTCAGGCCAACAACAGAAATCAGTAAACATGTGTGATGTCTTCCTTGATGTTTGCACTTTAGGTGACATGGATCTCTGGTTCTTGAGCCATGCATTTCTGGACAACTTCAGTGAAACCCTAGCTGAATAAAATATATGCTTGCCTTCCAAAAGAATTTATGCAGTTCAATTAATTTCAACTCTCCAACCTAAGGTAAGTTCTCCAAAAGATAGAAAAAAATGGCTATATTACCTCTTATTTGCAGAGGGATAACCAAGCTTCCTTCTCCTCACCCTCCTCATTTTATTTTGCAGATAAAATGACATATGCCTGGCTTTCAGATAGATATTTTTACCATAGGACATACCGTACAACACTTGTGATAAGTTTGGTAAGCACAGCAATTTTTGTAGAATGCAATTACTGACCAAATCCTGAGAAGAATATTTCTAATAAAGTAGTACTCAAAGCTTGTGAAGGTCTATCAGGTCCTATACTCACATTCTATACTCTCAGAGAGTAAAATGAAGACAAAGAGGCTGTGCTTCATCTGTGGGACTTCCTTCATATGTTAATTCTAAGACAAAAAGACGAATGTGTGT
Organism: Meriones unguiculatus; assembly: GCF_030254825.1. Lineage (NCBI taxonomy): Eukaryota > Metazoa > Chordata > Mammalia > Rodentia > Muridae > Meriones > Meriones unguiculatus. Next base: position 90,700,796 of record NC_083357.1, on the reverse strand, counting down.
GGCTAGACCTTGGTGGGTAACACGCCACATGCTCACACAAACTCTCCTCTGCTAACAGTAAAGAATTGTAAAAATCTTTGTGCATTTAAATCTTTGAAGGGAAGGAGGTGTGGGGCGGTGAAATCTAAGACCCCAACATTCAAACAGAGCCAACTAAACTTTTAAAAATCCGAAATAAGATAAAATGTGCATATTATGTTGTACATTGCAGGACTTTCAGTACACTTGGAACAATTAACATGAGGAGCATTATCTTTGTGAGGATGAAAAGATTAAGAAGCTGAGCACAGTTTATACTTTTGTTTGATATGAGAATGAAACTGTGGTTTGCTGATCTTGATAGCTTAAATTTATTCTCGACCCTTTGTACTTTGTTCAAAACACCCATTTCTCATTTGAAGCATTATTTTCCTGATCTTCGCAAGTGCTATCAGTTCTTTCAATTGGCCTTTTCTGTATTTACACCCATTTAATGAAGAAACAATGGGGATATTGGAGCAATTCTCTTGTACTTGTTTTCAAAGTAGTGTGCCTTCTCAATTAATACTATTCCGTTTCCAGGAAGTTGAAATGCTGATGGTTCTGTGGTGCTTCTGCGTGCATATAAAAAGGACTGTGGCCAAAATGCAATACTATATGAATTTGCAAGTAAAACCTTCATATTTTTTCCTGTAATAAATCACGTGTGCAAATATTGAGAATATTGCTACATCTTGCAAAGATTCATTTTCAGAAATACCATGACACTTTAATTGAATCAAAATGATAAAACATTGTATATAAATCATAAATCATTATATCAGATTATGGCTAAGTCTCCATACATATGTTCCACATATCCCCATGAAGCCAAGGATCTTACAGCCGGATGGGAAGCTTCGAAGTCCCAGTAACACGTCCTCTGAATTGATTGTGCACTTAAGCACTGACTTAAATAAGTTTCTTTTGATCTCTCCTGCTTGCTGGAGAGCCTGTTGACTGACATCACCAGTAGTAGGGGCACCTCACTAGACAGAGTACTTGCCTGGAGAATTACAAAAAAAAAAAAAAAAAAAATCTGTCTGTCAAACCTGAGTGATCAAAATGAGATGCTCTTCTAGCATATTATCACCACCAGACAAATGAATAGGTGCCTGAAATCGATGTGATTGGAAATTAGAAAAGGCATTTTACAATTTTAATTTAGCAGACAGACTAATAACACTTTCTTTTACTGTTCAGAACAGAAATAATCTTCAGATAATCCACATCTTTGCTCAGCTATAACATTTATGCATTTGGAAGATAAGCAATGTGTTGTTAATGATTTAGCACTCTTGCTCTTATTTTCTCTTGTAAAGAAACAAAGAAAAGCTATCCTACTATAAGTTCAGAGTATGCCTATCAATCAGACATACTCTTATATAACTTATTACATTTTTTTCTTTATATTAAGGAAAATTATATCATCCAGTTTTTTGAACAGTGTGCTTTTAAGAAGTACTTTAAAGTGTAGTTTATAAGTTAATAATATTCCTTCATTGTGATCCATGGCAATGATTTGAGATAGCATCCTACTGCTACATTTAATTGCAGTTCTGGAAAAAAAAAAGGATTAAGGACCATTATCAAAGACCAAGTAATTGTCGTTCTCTTCTCTATGACTCTTTACACCACAATCCTGTCTGCCCCATTATCTTATCCTAAAGCACTCAAGCATTTGCTCAGCCTCAGCCTCTGTGGCCAAATGGATTAAAAACGTTAAGCAATCACTGTAGTGCCTAAGCTCCTTATAGGAGATGTAGTTCAATATTCTGCACTTCTGAATTAATGTATGCAATCTTCTATGTGAGCAATATTGTTTCCATTTTGCGGTGGGGTGACAAGCACTATGACCTAGCAAGTCTCGGCCCCTCCAATTTCTAAGATTAAAGGAAATTTTAACGACAAGTTATTTGTGCAGAAACACTTACGCTAATGAAAGAAGCTTGTATTGAACCCTGAATTTTTAGAGTACTATTCCTAAAGGAGTCCTTGCCAGTCTTTTATCCCCAGCACCTTTCTCTAGCTACCCCTTTTGACTACTCAGCGTTTCTTATGTCAAGGGCATGGATTTCCCTTCCCTTCTCTCTGCCCTTCAGGAGTCTTCATCTTCTTAACTGTGCTGAGTTATTTGACTTACCATACTCAGAAAAGTCTCTTCTCCTGGTGCTAAATTCTAACCTGAGTTTGGAACATTTTACAGTTATCTGATTAAAACTCAGTGAAACTAAACCCAAGGGAGAGAACAGAATATAAAACAGCCAGATAACCTAAAGGAGATCAATTTAAATCTGTTTTTAAGCTTATTAATAATGTGGGCTCTGCCTTCTTCCTGCATTAATGCACCTGCTGGGATTTGTAGCAATAGGCCAGCAGGAATGCTTCCGTTTGATATGATTAGTCTTGGAGCACCTCCGTCTTCCATTCTGAACACCTCCCACCTTAGGTTTCTCTCTTTTACTCCCTTGAATTCCCTTCAGTGTTTCTGATGCTCCCTGAGCACTTCTCTTTCTTGAAGTTCAGTGCACACCTGGCCAAAAGGAAAAAAATAATACATCTCTTGCCCTATTTAGAACATCTTTAATTCAGCTAAAGAAGTTTTTAAAAAAATTGCTTAAGACTCAGTTATTTGCGTTTCACCTTAAGTTTATTTTTCTGATTTTATTCCTGAACATAAGTAACAAAATGAATCTGTGAACAAACAAAATGACCCACTTTTCTTCCTTAGCATCATGAATCTCCCTTACTTACACGCATTTTTTTTGCATTCTTAGCAATGTAAAACTTTTAGGGATCTTAAGGTAGGTTATTGGATTAAGGTGTTTGCCTGAATACTGACTATCTGAGGTTCCTGGGACACATATGGTAAAACGAGACAAATGACTTCTTTAAGATGTCATCTGAGTTCCATATGCTGTCTCTGCCATGAAAATTCACACTTACATACACACATCCACGTGCATTACATACTCAGACAGACAGACACACACACACTACTACTACATGAATGAATGAATGAATGAATGAATGAATGAATGAATGTAAAGAAAATTAAAAAAAACTTCTTGGCCAAGAAGATGAGTCAGTGGTTAAAATTCCTGCCATGCACGCTTGAGAGCCTGAGTTCAGTTTCCCAACTACTATGCAAAACCAGGCATGTGCTCTAATTATTTCATGGATAGCATGGACAGGAAGATCACTGAGGTTTATTGAGCATCAATTCTGCTAGAGAAATCATCTACAGGTATAATGAGAGATTTCCATCTCAAAACATAATGAACAACTTGATAAAAGAAGATAGCGGGCCCCTCGTCCATATATGCCTATGCATACAAATATAGGTATAAGTACAGACATACACACTCACATCCACATGGACATACCTGCCACAGATGTGTGCAAATAGCTACGTTCCCACATGTTAGGCATAAAAACGTAAAACAGTGCTATCACTTAAATACGAAGGACATGAATAAGATATCAAACCAATACAGTAATTAAAAAAAAAAAAGAAAACACTAAAACGAATAAAGGTTTCCAGAGAAGTGTAAGACACATGATTGTACAACTTATTAATTACATCCAAATATGTGTAGTACCTTGCATTTTGATAAGTAAAGCTGCATTTCAAAAAGTGAACAATGGTCTCATTAGGCACATTTCTCTTTATGTGACAATGTGTTGTGTTAATTTTGTGTTGTTCATAGAGAAAAGTGCCTGGGATAAAGAACACTGTGAAATGCTAATAGTTGCTTCCTGTAATTCACTCAGTAAAGGTTGTTTATTCAAGAGAAAAAAGAGTAAGCCTTTGAGATATAAAAACTGGGCCATGCTTGAATAATATTTTTGTTGTTATGTATTTAGTTAGTTATCAAGAAATAGTTGATATGCACTTACCAACTAAACTGATTATGAGAATACATATATGCATTGAAATTAAAGTAGCACAGAAATAGAAAAGGAGACACCTTTCATCAAGGAATATTTCTTTAAAATATCTTAAAATGTTTGAACAAACTTTACTTCTAAAGCAATGTTTGTTAAATTAAGATTGCTAGCATATATCATACAACATTGTTTGCTTATGAAAATACTTCAACTTCATAACTTTCCAATTTTGGGGAGAGTTATCCAGATATAGTAAACCAAATGTAAGCAAAAACATTAGAAAAATAAAAAGGCTGTAGGAAAGACTGATCAAATTCTGATAATAACTTTAGGCCATGCTTTATCTAGATGTCTTGTATTATTGTATGATGGTAAAAATATCAATTCACCATTTTTTGGTGAATGTCTCTTATACGTTATTTTTGTTTGCCTTCCATCAGTATCAATGTCATTAAAAAGCAAAAAGAAAAAAAATATGTCATTCAAAACACTTTTCTATGGAAAGCCTATAAAAATTAAGAGCATGTTTTTAGAGAGAAAACCAGTATCCTATGGGATCACTAGCAATGATTCTCAATTTGGCTGCGACAATGAAAATCCAACTCACACTCCATAAATTTTGTCCTTGAAATTGACCTTCATTTTAACAGCTGGCACTCAATTTGGTCGTTTCTAAGTGAATTATCAATTTATCTACAAGTATGATGAGAATGCTGACAAATAAAAAAATATACAAGGAACTATGAGGTAGAATAAAGGTGTTCAATGGTTCTCATTATTGTCATCAGACTCAGCAGCACCACAGTTTAATCTTTTATTGTTTGCTCCATTACTACTATGCAACTGGTGCTTAGAGGATGTACATATAAAAAAGTGGGCTCTAAAACCAGAAAATAAGACAAAAGGCTAGAATATATGTAGGTTTATGGACTTGATTGCAATCTAATAATTGGCCAATCTAATAATTGGTTTATGCATTCATTAGGAAGTCACACTCTTGGTATTGTGAAACTCCCTTGAATAGAATAGAGATTTAAGAAAAATACAAACAATGTTTATTTTTCCATTTTTAATTGAATGAAGGTTTTCTTTGGCTATTCCATATGTGTATGCTGTGCCTAATTTTACTCTCACACTTACTCTTTCTTAGGTCTCTCCAGCTCTTGCTATCTCCTTTCCTGCCCCTGTTCCTTTCTAACTGACAACTTTCCCACATTCATGTCTTCTCTATTACTCATGAACTAGAAGATCTAAGACTGAAGTGCTATACACACAAGTTTGATTCTTCATTGCCGTTCTCCATAGACTATTGTCCTCAAGGCAAAGCACTTTAGTTGTACATAATCTTCTTGTGCATATGTTCAAAAGTAGACAAACATGCTTTGAGTCCCTCACATATCAGAACTTAAAAAGCTAACACAACAGGGTCCCAATATTATGGTCAGCCTCATCTACATAGCTAGATCAAGGCTTCTGTAGAATACATGAGATCTTGTCTAAGAAAAAACAAAATCAGTGATTAGACTACTAAAGCTTATCACTTTGAAATCTTCACTCTTGTCTTGTAACTTTAGTTAAAAGAAGGCAATTTAAAACATAGATATTAAGAACATAGATAAATATCAAATAGAATACATTACAAATTATCTGATATACCCTATCATAAACTTACTCATCTTTCTTTATAGTGTATATTCTCAGATGAAGTATATAATATATTTATAAATATATGTTTGTAGAATGCTTTTGTTTTCCTGAGCTTCGTGGTAGCCAATAAGTAATTGCTTCTAAACTAAAACACTTACAGCATGATTTGCATAAATCATTGCATTATTTGGTTCAGTTACGCAGACTACAATGACCTAACAAAAATAAAAAGTAACAGAAACAAACAATACTGATATTCAACTCAAGCATTTGCTCTTTTACTTTTATGACTTAAAATTATGTATGCTAATTTAAAACTAACTAGGTATTTAAGGAAGAATTTCTTAGGTCAATAAAAATTATAGTTAAATCAAGAATAACAAAAGACAAAAAGTCAACTATTGCATACATAATCACTTCATGAATTAAAAGTTCAAAATAAATAAAATATAAATCAGATAATAATCTTACATATGTGCCCATGTTAGAAAAATATTTTATTTCCTTCAGTTCAATTCTATGTGAAGAAAATAAAATAATAAAAGTAACTACCTTAAATATTTTAAGAAGCAAACAGTTGTATGCTTTCAATCTTCTTTGATTATGCACATTTTATATGCATAAGCATATGATTTTTCACATTTGTCAGAATCATGGCTCTAAAATAGAATACAACTACATCAGTACAAAAGAGTTTTGCAAACTAAACTCTAGTTTTTCTGAATACAGATATATTTATAAAATTGGGTAAATATTATACTTGTTAAAATAGAAATTGTCATGCATTGAAAATCAATAATTTAATGTTTAAAAGGTTGCCTAGTTGGTTCCTTTGCATAATACTGTGGATTCCTTGAATAAAGTTATCACATAAGACTTCACTGTAGATATTTTGATTTTTCAACTGCCAAAAATAATATACTGTAAATACTGGATTCAGAAAACAAACTATCAGAATGGTTTACTATTGCATACCAAAATCATTTCATTTCCTCTTTCATCAATCATTTTTTTAGAATATAGAATTACTCAGTGTATTTATATCTTTATTCATGCTCTGTCACCATAAATCAATACTAATAACTTATAATGTTAGGTTTATAGGCTAGTCACATTAAGAGGTAAAGTTATCCAAACTAAAAAGAAAATAATAATGTTTCTTATTTGAATTTTTTAAAGTTTTTCTTTGTGCTTTCCATAGTGGGATATTGCTGGAATTCTAGCAGTTTGGGATGCTTCTGGAGAATTGTCATGAGTTTGATGGCAGTCAGGGCTTCATCATTACTACTAGGCAAGTAACAGCTAAGTATTAATTTTTCTTGAAAAAAATATAAAATAAACAAGGAGAACAAACAAATAAAAGTGATTATTCTACTGTTTGAGAACAAAAGTATATACCAATATTAAAAATGACTATCACTAGCTATTCATAATATAAATGATCTTTAATCACTAATAACACAATAATCCTTTGAATTATACAAATATTTTTATATTTATTCGGATTTTATTATAATAAATACAGTAATGCATAATGCAAACAATATATAGTCCCTAAATAACACAATAGTTTGTAACGTTCAATATGAAACTGAATTTACCCAAGTGAACACTCCAGTCTTTTTATTTTATTGGATAGCCAACGGTCATACATAATGCAGCAATGCAATTGCTAAGAGCAGGCTTAATCAAGTTAAAGTTTAGTAATATTGACTGTCAATTTGTTTTAACAGTTTTATTATAGAAAAGGTATTCAATTTGGTAACTCTCATTTAAAATGAAAACAAACTGTTGCCTTGCTATATGTTTAAATTAAGCGTGCTATTTTGGCCTTGACACATCCAAAATAAGAACATTATTCAACAGTAGAAAAACTTGTCTATGTATCAGTTGGAACCACTGAAGCTTAATGTCCTCTGTAGACACTGAACACAATTACCCGATGAGTGGAAAAGGTGATTGCTTTTCACTGGCTTGAAAGGGCATATGCAATAATTAAAAAAGAAAATTCCTTTTAAAAAAAAAAAAAAAAAACTTTGCCCTTTTGAACCTGGCTTGAGAGAATGATGACTGAGGAAGTTTTTAATGGAATTGCACTTAGACATCCTAGTCTAGAACTTAGCAATGTTATTCCGTGTATTTGACGAGCGTTTGACAACTGAAGAACCTTTACAATTATGTGTCAATCTTTTATTTATGTGTTTACAGATGATTGCAAATATAAGGAAGCAGAATAAATATCACCCGTAAAATTTAAGTTTTGTATATTTGCAAAAAAAAAAAAAAATAAATCTGTTCATATAGAAATGCAAATTGGAATCTAGCCTGCTTCACATTACACTACCACAGCCTCTATGTGTTTACAGGTGAACAAAATGCAAGGTTTTATTCACATATGTTTAAATCTGACAGACACTGATGATATAGGTTAAAATTATTTTTCTGTGCTTGATTCAGAAATCATGCAGCATGTTTAAAAATCCTAGAGTATATCAGCATCCCTATCTCATTGTGAGATGTAAACATGGACAGCACTGAGAATTTATTTGCAAAGCAGCCAACCCATTGTTTAGATCTAGGTTAAGTGAGGGACACTGTTTCAAAATATAAATAAATCAATAGATAGATAGATAGATAGATAGATAGATAGATAGATAGATAGATAAATAGATAAATAAACAGATAAACAAATAGATAGATAGATAACTGTAAAGCAGGAGAGGAAGATCTCTGACACTGACTTTTGGCCTGCATATGAATATGCACAAACATGTGTATCCATAAAGAAAATAGCTCACACAAAAACACACACACACAGAGTATTTTCTTAAATGACAATGCAGTCTGTTCCCTTCTCTTTTGCTCATGGTGCATAGAGACTTGGAACAAATTTTATAAAGATGAGAACAACAATTACAAATTGCAAATGAACCACAGTTTCTGTATCCATTCTTCTGTTGAGGGGCATCTGGGTTGTTTCCAGTTTCTGGCTATTACAAGAAAAACTGCTATGAACATGGTTGAGTTGTATGGTGAACCATATTTCAGATATATGCCCAGGAGAGGTATAGCTGTGTCTTTAGGTATGGCTATTTCCAGTTTTCTGAGAAAGTACCAGATTAATTTCCAAAGTGGTTTTACAAGTTCGCACTCCCGCCAGCAATGGAGGAGTGTTACCCTTTTTCAACATCTTCGCTTGCATGGGTTGTCATTTGAGTTTTTGTTTTTAGTCATTCTGACAGGTATGAGATGGAATCTTGGAGTCATTTTGACTTGTATTTCCCTAGTGACTAAGTGCATTTACAAAATGGAATACTACTCAGCCTTTAAAAACAAAGAAATCATGACATTTTCAGGCAAATAGATGAAACTGGAAATGGTCATGCTGAGTGAGCGTAACACAGATCCAAAAAGGTACACATGGAATGTACTCACTTATAAGCAAATTTTAGTCATATAGTATAAGGACAGACATATTAGAATGTACAGACCTCATGAAGATAAGCAACAAGGAGGAACTTAGGGAGGACATGTAAATTAGTAGGGAAATTAGAATAGACAGAAGTGATGGTGGAGAGTGGGAACAAGGCCATCAGAGCCAATCAGCTAGGGCCCAGAGGGGCCTATGAATTATGAAGCACCAACTAAGGATGTTGCATGGTCTGGACCTAGGTCCTTTACTTATCAATAACCGAAGGGCGTCTTAGGCTTCATGTCAGTCAACCCAATAGTTAGGGGAGTGGGGGATATCTCTGACATGGACCATAATACCTGATTTTTGATCACTTCCCTCTGATGGGACTGTCCTACCAGGCCACGAGGGAGGAAGACAAAATCAATCCTCGTGTGAATAGCTGAGCTGGGGTGTTTGGATAGGGGGCACCCCTATTCTGAGGGAATCGGGGAGGGAAGATACAAGAGGGTGGGTGGAACTGCGAGGAGAGGAAGAAGGGGCCTAGGACCATGATGTAAATTCAATTAATTAAATTAAAAAAATACAAAAATAAGGATTTGGAAAATAATATGAATTAAAAAGTTGAAGAGCACAATAATTCTATGAAAACAGAGAAAAATTCAGTTTGATAGTAGAAGTAAAAGTAGCACTGGCTATAAAAACAAAAGTCGACAATTTTCACTAAGCACATAGAATTGTGGGCATGTGTTAAAATTAATAACACACCTGATGTGTGTTGGGAGCAAAACAGGAGAAATAGAGACAGTTGTGAGATTATCTGAGTTCACAGTAATCTTCCAGAATCAAAGAACATCTGTCATTTATCATTTATGCTTCGATGAAAATAAGGAAAAATGCTTATTTGCTGTACTTCAGCTCTGATTTTTGTAGCACAATACCACAATGGTTATTTAAATGACTTTAGAATTCAATGAAATGTGTTTGAAAGTGTATTTTATGCTATTTTCTTGTATAATTTTATTTCATCATATATAAAATTAGTTAGATACTATGATTTCAGGGCCTTTTAGCTGGTCATTGCTTCTTTTAGTGAAAAAGCAACAATAAACACTTTTTTTCACCGGATTTAATGATTCTCTGCCATTCAACCCATATCATTTGCATCAATACCATAGTAGAGTACAAAAAGTACAATAATGTAATCCCCTATTTTATTTAAAATCATGTGATATTTTAAGGTATCTAGATAGTCCCAGTTCTACACTACAATAGAACTTTTTTTCAAATTATAATGTATTTTCTAAAAATAAAAAATAATCAATTAACATTTTAAAGTATTATGATAAAATAAGCTACTGAATTTATTGGAAGCCATTGTTTCAATTAAAAAGCAGAGACATTTTATAAGTGATTATATGATGTGTGTCCATACTTACAGGCATTTGCTACTAGTCACACACACTGGATAAAGTGTACAGCCAATATATTTAAGTTAAATAAGAAGAGGTAACTGGAAGCAAACCAAGTAAATCCTACTAACAATAGCCATCCATGTGAGAAATCACCATATGAAACAAAAAGCAATATCATGTCACCAGTAAAATGGACCTTTTAATCTAGCAAATTTCTTTCTAAAGATCCAGGTTAACAAGTTGTATTTAGTGTGTCTGGTTTTATATTGAGGTCTTTGATCCACTTGGACTTTAGTTTTGTGCAGGGCATCAAGGCAGATGCTGAGACTCATAACCAAATTTTGGGCAGAGTGCAGGGAATCTTACAAAAGAAGTAGGAGACAGTAAGACAGGAGAAGACAGGAGCTACACCAGGACAGCAACAGATCCAAAAAGTTTGGGCACAGAGGTCTTTTCTGAGAATGACACTCCAGCCAAGGACCATTCATGGAGATAATCTATAACTGCTGCACAGATGTACCCTATGGCTGTCCAGTGTCCAAGTGGCCTCCATAGTAATGGGGACAGGGACTGTCTCTGATATGAACTCATTGGTCTGCTCTTTGATCACCTCTCCCTGAGGCAAGGAGCAGCCTTACCAAGACACAGAGGAAGACAATGCAGCCACTCCTGATGAGACCTGATAGACTAGGACCAGAAGGAAGGGGAGGAAGTCCTCCCCTATCAGTGGACTGGGGGACAGACAATGTGTGGGGCAGAGAGAGTGAGGGAGGGTGAGATTGGAAAGGAGGTGAGAAGGAGCTACAGGGGGATACAAAGTGAATAAACTGTAATTAACACACACACACACAAAGTTGTACATATTTTTACCCTTTTTCAAAAGAAATTAGATGTATAAATGTTGTTGATCATATGAGCTACTGAATAACATAGCAGATGATTCTTAAAGGAAAAAAGGTGTCATAGCTCTGTTATATGAATCAAGAAAGCATGCTACATTTTCATACATCAGACAACATTTACATTGGTTCATAATATCAGAGCTTCTGTCTGTGGTCAGCCGGTTCCACTGGTTGTCAGCTCTCTGACAAGCGAAACCACCATAGCATTACAGAATGAAGCTGCCTGCTTGGTGGCAGCCACGGAATACACAAAAGAGAAGAGGACGAAATGTTCAAAGCCGCTGGCCAGTTACCTCTCCGTAACCAAGCTCCACCTCATTTTAGACTCACCAATTAGTTCATCAGTGGATTTAAGTATTGATGATGTTGGAAGCCTCATAAGGGAAAATGAAGGGAGAATAAGCATAAAATTATAATTTAAAAGAAGAAAGAAGAAAAGTAAGTACTAATGGTGTTTTGCAGTATTAAGAGCCAGGTAGAAATTATGTAACATTAAAAAAAAAAAGCTTGAGTATGTCTCTGCAATTATAGCAAATATTTTGGAGTAGTTTCTATTAGAATGGTAATATAAAATCTAGAACATACTCCTAAGTGTAAAGATCAAAATAAATTGAATAGTGAGTGAAAGAAGTCTTAAAATTTTTAACTTTATGTTTTTTATAATAGTTTTAGAATTATCTGTGTATCAATACATCTATCTACAAAAAAATTCAAGTCAGAGTTATTTACAAACTTCACTTTCACTCATTTTCTTAGAAGCAAATTATGAAGCAATAAGCAATATTTTTTTTAAGTTCTGTACCAAGATGAACACATGTGTTTAGTTCTTTTTTATAGTTTAGTATTTTTATTTATTTATTACAATTTATTTACTTTGCATCCCAGCTGTAGCTCCCTCCATCTCCTCCCAGTCCCACTCTCCCTCCCTCTTCTCCCCCTATTCCCCTCCTGTAGTCCCCTGATAGGGGAGGACCTCCTCCCCTTCCACCTGACCCTAGCCTATCAAGTCTCATCAGGGCTGGTTGCATCATCTTCCTCTGTGGCCTGGCAAGGCTGAATCCCCCACTCCCAGGGGAAGGTGATCAAAGACATAGTCATTTAGTACATGTCAGAGACAGCCCCTGCTCCCCTTACTAGGGAACCAACCTGCTTGGAAAATGAGCAGGCTATGGGCTCTCTGAGCAGGGTTTCTAGGTCTTCTCCATGCATGGTCCCTAGTTGGAGTATAGTTATCTGTAGGGTCCCCCTGGGCAAGGACTTTTCCAAATATGTCATATATGATATATTTCGTTATTAAATTCTAAAATCAACATGAGTTCTAATATGCTGTAACTGTTCTTCTTGTGAAAAAAAATTGATATTTGAAGACATCAGAAGAAAATTAGTACATATTAAATAAAAAAAAAAACAACCCAAGAATTAAACCACACTGTTCAGAAAGTAAATTGTTATGGCAGTGTTCCATTGTTTCTATACCATTACTCATTAATTCTCTGGCTCACAGCTCTTAACCACTGTGCTCAGAAATGCAGTATTCCCACTAACGCGGTTGAGGTGATTTTATTTGTTCGTTCATTTCCTTTCTAGAAGAATTGAATCTACTCTCTTCCAAGCCTTTGGTAGGTCGGTGGTTTATGTTAAGCAGTGAAGCATGCTTTCATTCTGCAAATGAGCAGTTTGGCCTCCTTGAGAACAAAACATGTAACGAGAGTGGCATCCCACATAAATAAATATCCATCCACTTCATTCAAAGACAAAACATGTAAAAACGGTCCGCTGGCATCATCCAGTCCAGATAATTAGAGCTACACATGTTACCATAGGCAAGAAGAGCAAAATAATTATTTACTTGAGTCCAGTTCTCTAAAAGTCAGTTTTGAATGTTAAATGCCACCATTCAGACACATAGGCTTGAAAACACAGTGCCCAAGTGCTGTTTGGGAAGGTTAAAGAACATTTAAAATTTCATGATTATTTAGATGGGGTGTGCCACTTGGTGATAGACCTTGAGATATATAGCCTGTCTTTTTTTTTTTTTTTTTTCTGGCCTAAGTTTTTTTATTTTTTTGTTCTTTGAAGGTTAACAGGACACACCATAATTTCCCATCAGTCACTCTGCCTGCCTCCACATGTTGGAATGTGTTTTTGAACTTTGAGAAAAAAAATAAACCTCCCTTCCCTCTAATGGTTTGTTGAATTATTCCATTGTAGCAATAAGAGAAAAATAACACCCCATACCACCTAGTGACAGAACACATCCACAATTGTTGTCTGATGCTTGTAAGTTTTGTAGTGGCTTGGTATGCAAAAAGTTGTCCCCAAAAATGAGGTTAACAATAATTTTGTGATTTTTCCAGTCTCATACATCTTACGTATGAAATTCATTTTTGAACTCTATAATTTCAAAATATCTTTAACAAAATATGTCTACAGATTGATACCCATAATGATGGCATATTCAGCTACCATATGCAGATTAAAAAAAAAATAACAGCTGCTCCGTGGTGATATTCTAGAATCTCCTGGAAATATGATCCAGGAATATTACATCCAGATATAAATGTGGAATGGTACCTCCTTTTTGGTTCATGAAATGTAAAATAACATAAAATTATCAGTATTTTTTTTATTATGAAGTTCTAGTAGACTACAGCTGCAATGGGAGGCATATATTTTGGCATTTCAGATTTGATGTCCTAAAGGAATAGATATTTGAACTGTAGTTAATACAGGACAAGGATAGTTTTGATTAATTAAAGTGAGGATGACCTTGTAAATTTTGACAGTGAAGTAACCCTTTACAATAGAGTCCGGAAAGTTATCCATGAGATGGAGTTTCATATTCCAAAGGTCTAAGTCAGTCATTTAATGGCTATAAAATGATGTGGGATGCACCATTTGTGGACAAGCCTTTCATGGCTTCCAAACCTAATACTGTTTGATTCTGAATTACTGGTGAAACATTGCACAGTTATGATAAATTATGCAGCTGGGTGTGGTAGCATACGCTTGTAATCCCAGCATTCAGGGAGACAGAGGCAGGCGAGTCTCTATGAGTTTGAGGCCAGCCTGGTCTACAAAGTTAGGCCACAACAGCCAAGGCTACACAGAGAAACCCTGTCTTAAATATAATAATAATAATAATAATAATAATAATAATAATAAAACTGACATAAACAGCATACTGTCAGAGTTTTGGGTTGAGAAATACTATGAAGAGGAAGGAGACTTATCATAGTTGGTTACAACCTATAAGAGAGCCAAAATTTTGGCTTCCCATTTTATAGAATTTACATTATGTAAGTTTAACTGTAATTGTAAAAAAAAAAAAGTCAAAATGTGAAAATATGAGTGTCTTTTATCTCTCACATCTACCTCTTAAAGTAGGACTTCAGTTGCATTACTACACTACCAAACTAAAATCATTATAAAGACATAGAATAAATTACATAAGATTAGTATCTTATAAATAAAGTTTCCAACTTGAGCCAATATTTACTGTTATATACATAGCAATTGACATGATTATCATAATCAATATGTAAGTCACATCTATATTAAAAACACATACATCTTGAATATATACAATTTTTATTTGCCAATTATTCCACAAGAAAATATTCATATTGATGTTAAATACTCCTGAAAACTAAAATAATAGAGATTATTTTTAAGAATTTGATGCTTAAGAATTACAAAATAAAAAAACCCATAAGGAACACATATCTATCACAAATCACTTGTGGTTTCATCTGTAAATCTATAAATGACAGAAGCTGAGTAGATTGCCCTCTCAAGAAGATGATAAAAGTTAGAATTAGGTGAGTGCCACCAAAAAATGAGAAATGTCATGTTCAATTTTAATGGAGATCTAGTTTTAAGAAAGTCAGTCCTCATCCAGAGCACACACGACATGGACAGAGATATTTGTCTGTTAAGCAATGGAATTCCTGAGTGTCAACCCTCAGGGTATTCTACTTTCAAGCTGCTCCTAATGATTATGATTCAAGTAACAGTGAATACAATAATCCAAGGAAACTCCCAGGCTTTCCATTCAGACAGGATGTTACAATACAATGGTGAGATTACTTCAATTATCTTTCATACAGCTCATACATTTCAAAAGAATGAGAACATTTCATTAAAAGAAAACACACACACACACACATACACACACGCACACACACACACACACACACAAAGCCACAAAAGAAACCAAAAGGGAAGAAGAAAATACAGGCAGTGGTAGAAAAAGTTAAAGTAAAAAGAATGATTCAATAGGGCTAGTTCTGTGGAAGATGGTGTGGTTAAGACAGAGAAATCATGTCTTTGCCAAACATTTAAACGTATTTGCAAATTTTTACAGCTTGATCTATGTCTTAAATTTGCGTAATATTGTATAAGACATGTTGTCTAAAGGGGTGTCTTTTATATTTTTTTGTTTACTCTCTACTCATTGAGATGCCGTAAAATAGTCAAAGCGAAAAATGCACTTAATAGGAGGACTGAAACATGGTGAAGAATTTCTTCATCAATATGAGAGATATCTATGATTTAGTTCAGTTTAAGATCTCAGGGAAGAAGCTTTATCCTCATTCAGAAGGGAAAACAGGATAGACATCTCAAGTAGGAGAAGACAGGGAACAGGACAGGAACCTTCAGCAGGGAGCCTCTGAAAGAATCTACCCATCAGGGCATTAAAGCAGATGCTGAGACAGATTCACTCTTATATAACATTCCATTAAAATGGATTATGGATCAAAATATTAGAAGTACAAAGCACTTATCTAAATCCCTATTTTCAGGAAGTATGATGTAAGCGACAAAGTATGCTGTGATTTCCTTCTGAACAACTTTTATCTAACTCTGACTACACCGAGAATAACTTGAATAGACAAAGTAGTACACTGCCAGACCCATTCAGTGATAAACCATAAATGGTATGGAATTCTCCCAGCAAAGCACAAAATATTAAATTTGCCCATAAAATTGTTGGGGCGTTGTGTTCTGAAAGAATGACTCAATCAGTAAAATGCTTGCTACTCAGTCATGAAGAGCTGAGTCTGCCACATGCGGCCCTGTGTGCCTTTTACTCCATTCTTGAAGAAACTGGCAGAAACAAGAGGGTTTGCCTGCCTAGCCAGCTGGTAAGCTCTGGGATCAGTAGACATATAATATAAGACAAACATACTAAAATCTATAGTCCTAAAGAGTAAAGAAACAAGGAAAACCCTAGTGAAGATGCCTAGTCCTTCTTCAGAAAGGCAAATGCAATAGACACCAGAAGCAAGAGAAGACAGGGAACAAGACAGGAGCTTACCACAGAAGGTCTCTGAAAGATTACTGATATGAGGTATGGAAGCAGAGGCTGAGACTCATAGCCAAACTTTGGTCAGAGTGCAGGGGATTTTATGAAATAAGGGGGAGAGAGAAAGACCTGGCAGGGTAAGGAGCACCAAAAGGAGACCAACAGAGTCAAAAAAAATATGGACCCTTGGGGACTGATACCCCAACCAAGGACCATGCATGGAAAGGACCTAAAACCCCTGTTCAGATGTAACACATAGACTCAGTCTCCAAGTGGGTGCCCTAGTAAAAGGAGCAGGGACTGTCTCTGGAATGAACTCAGTTGCTGGCTCTTTGATCACCCCCCTCTGAGGGACGCAGCCTTGCCAGGCCACAGATGAGGACAATGCAGCCAATCCTGATGAGACCTGATAGGTTAGGGTAAGAGAGAAGGGGAGGAGGACCTTTCCTATCAGTGGACAAGGGGAGGGGCATAGGAGAAGGAGGAAGAGAAGAAGGGAGGGAAGAAAGGAGGGAGGGAGGAAGAGAGGGAGGGAGGGAGGGAGGGAAGGAGGAAGGGAATGGTAACTGACGATGGAGAAAGCCACAGCCAGGATCCAGAGTGAATATATTGTAATAAATAATTAATAAAAAATTAAAAAGTGAATAAAATAAGATTGAGAGATTGAGGACAGTAACTAATGTTTTCTAACCTCCATATGTGCGTTCACCCACAGACACACTTGAACATACATAAACTCACACAAAGGTAGGGAGAGGAATAACAATATCTATGTATCCATTTAACAGTAATTTGACACTTTTTATTAATAGGAATAGTAAACAAACAATAGAAATATATAAAACACTGGGAAATGGTAAGTGTCCTGCACACAACAGAGTGTATAATCCTCTAAGTCATGCAAACATACAACTGTTGAAGAGAATGTTTTGTGATTGGTTGCTCCAATATCTGGTTTTCATAACTTCAGCAAAAGTAAGTAAAGGTAAGTTTGTTTTCAAGACGGTAAAAGCATAATTCTCTCTTACTATACTATTTCACTGAACTGCAGCATGATTTTATAAGGAAAGACCTCGTCTTTATTAATAAGACATAGCCTAAGTTTTATTGGTGTTAATATAAACAATAACAGAATCAGTCAAAGAGAGGGAAAAAAATTAAAACTTCCTAGAAAAGAGTCACTAAGCCTCTAAGAGTTAATATTTCACATAGCAAGCATCTAAATCAGTCTTAGGAAGCATTTGCTTAAGTGATTTCTTTTTTCAAAAACAGAGATAAATAACTGTTTCTAAAGAAATAGTTTAGTTAATTAATTTTATTCTGCATGATAAATCGTACTAATTTTTGAAATCTTGCAAACCACTTAAAATAATTGAAGGATAAAAACTAGTGACTGGAGAAAAGGCAACCAAAGAAAGATGTAAACTGATCCACACTGTCTTCATTAAGCATAAAATTGTCCAGCACCCAGGACTGCAATTTCCCTAGGAACAAAAATTAGACCTTTCAACCATATTGTCAAGATACTTGCACACTTTGTGTCAGAACTTACATCCTAGCTCTCTAATCCATTATTGTAAGCTTTTGAGTACCTAATCTATCAATCATGCTATTGGTTTAAGGTAAAATAAAGAGAACCATAGTTACAGTGTTTTAATCTGGTAGAGAAAATTCCCGTCATAGGTAGTACGTTAGATACAGTAATGAAATTTCCTTTCTAATCATTTTTGCTCAAATTATAACATGAAAAAGTAAAATAATTATAATGAAGATGATAAAATTCTAATCAAATGTTTTTCTGACAAAATATATTTGCATAAACTGGTTATATGACTCTCTTCTAGATAATATATTGTAAGCAGAATCTTAAATAGCTCTCACATTTTCAAACAGTAAAAGAAAAAAGAAAAAAAATAGAATTGGTGTCACAGAAGTGTAAGGGGGTAAATCTTCACATTAAACAAAGTATTTTTTTATAGTACATGTAGCTTTCAGAAGTCAACTAGAGACTATTCAAAACAGATGTGTGTAAACCTGTTCACCTTCATAAGCAGTAGTGACAGTATATCACTGTTACTGGTTAAGTTTGTAGCAGGAAAGCAGAAAATTAAAATACTTGTATCTGTAGATCACTGGTTTTGGAAAGACTTTTGCAAGCCAAAAGAATAAAATAAGGTTAAGGTATGTTTTGTGATAACAGGTCCTGAAATGTGATACTTAAAATAATATTTGAGGTAGCTTCTAAGTGTAATAAATGACATGTCACAGAAGCTATCAGGCTATGCCTTGGGCTAAATGAAGATGTATATATTTTTTGTTCTTTGTTGTTTGAATTATTACCCAATGCTTCAGAATGGCAAAAAGAAAACACTTTCAGTAAGAACATGTATTAAATTCTATAGATTATACCTCAAAATCATTATATGAACATAGGGACCATTATCGACACTCTGAAGAGGGTACATATTGTGTTTGGAGAGCCTTTTCTTAAAAAAAAATTCGGAATTATTTGTTTCATAATGCCGAACACTGTTCATTGTTTCAGTGCAGAATGTCTAGATATGTTCTCAGATCAAGGTACCTATTTCATAGGCTGTGATAGAATTGTAGGCTAAAAGCAGAGACTAGTTTAAATATTTTCCACACTAACCTTCAGTATTGTCAATGTATAAGGAATTCACACTTTCTATTAAAGTGGCTAAAATTATGATAAGAGAACAGCAAGTTTACTGCATTACAATGAGGGTGGAATTAACACTAACAGAGAGAACATAAAAATAAGATCTTTGGCTCTGCATGATGATGCACACAAATGATGCCCCATGATACTTCCATTATAGAAGACAGAGTTCAGTTGCTATCACCCACATCAGGTGGCAAAACTACCTCATACAGAATCTGATGTCTATGACCTCTCTCTGTCTCTCTGACTCTTTCTGCCTGCACACACACACATACACTTACACATGCACTAAAAATAAAATATTTTTAAAATATGTTATTATGTTGGAAAAGAGGAATTTGTCAAACATTTTTAAATGACCTATAAAGTTAGATATGACCACTAATTTCTAATGACCCTATTACATTTTTATCATTTTGAACCTTCTTTTGGTTTTACATGTACAGATATGTTCACTAGTGTGAACTTACATTGGCATACGGAGGAAATAATACTTGTGAATTACAGTTTTGTAGCTGTCAGTGATGGAACACTTGTGCATTAGGTAGCTCCAGGAAGATGTGAGGAATACTGTTAAGCGGTTCCATACTGTGAAGGCCTTTGTGTTACTACAGGTAACTTGAATTTCCAGAGTCTGCTGTATATACAGATCTAAACACAAATATGGATGTGAAAACATTTCAGTAATTATTGATAAAAAGAGGCTATGGCTAGTGAAGAGTAATTACATAAAGAGGATACAGAGGTTGCTCATCTTGATGTCCTCCATTACTGCTGCAAAGAAACCGTATTTTAGTAACTCTAAAGCAATTATACAGCAGGTTGAGAAGAATATTGGGTTTCATTAATTATTACCTAGGAAGGGCAATATAGAAACAGTGGATAAATATAATAAACACAATGGAAAGCAAGTTGCAAAGTCGGCATGTCTTTCAAAGTCATGAAGGAATTTAGAAACCACAGATTTTTAGATGATTTTAGCCAAGCAGAAATAGAAGTTTTGAAAATATGACACAATTTTGGGGAAAATTACATATTCCAGAATGTCATTCTCTATTCAGCAGGGTCTTGGATTTCAGCCGGGACCTGGAACGGGGGTAACATGTCTCTCGGGGTCAGCTAGAGCTCTTTAGGGCAAGGCCCAAGTGAGCTAGGATGGAATAGGGAAAAGTTTTCCGCAGAGTCTTACAGTTTAGCTCTTTTAGCATGCATCACCGGTGGCAATGGGAGCTCGGATGTTCCAAAGCCCATGGCGGTAAAAAGTGTTGCAGTTCTTGATTAAGCTGCAGTGCTCAGCACAGCAGAGTTGCGGCAGAAGTCCATGCCTGCTCTGCCTGCAGCTGAGACACTGGCCTGGCAAGGCCAGGGTGCAGAGAGTTGGAGGGCAGGCTCAGCGAGAAGTGGCAGACGGAGACTAATGAAGAATCTCAGGTCGTCATGGTGGGAGGCTGATGGTATCTCATGGCCAGTCAGCAGCAGGCAAACCCAAAAAGTTTATTTAAAGTCAGGATGTAGAAACCTTGGGCGGAGGAGAGATTTCAAGGGTGAATGTGTTTGATTTTCTGGAGTCAGGGTGTCAAGAATACTTGATTTACATCCAGTGGTATAGTATCTCATTTTCCATGCCAAAATATAGACATATCCTAAGTACAATTGAAGGTCACTGCTTAAGACTAATATCTTAAGTAGGGTGGAGCATTTCTAGAAATTCCTAGATGCCTGTTTGAGTAATTTTCTAATCAGGAAAGAATCTGGTCTGTAATTGTCCCTGAGGGCTATATGACACTCTTTGCAAGACCTGAGGTCACCCAGATCAGGAGAGACTTTTAGAACCCTGCTGAGAAAAGGGAGTCTATCCTCAGAGACTCAGTGCAAATAAATGGCTATTCACAGACATTAGACTTTATCCTTTTTCAGCAGAGCCTCACACCAGGATATTTAATTTGGCAATAAGCTCACCAAACCTGGGAAGATTTAAAAAGTTGATGAATAGCAGGTTTATGAAGCACACCTGTAAAACAACAAGAAAAAATTTCTGAGTGCTAAGTTGGAGGAGGGTCTGTGGCAGATATCCTTATGTACCAAGAAGCATGGAGTCCAGTATGTGTGAAAATAACAAAAAATAATTTTTGATAGGTAAGAGTAGCTCATTAACTAAGATGGTATGTTGATTCCAAAATGGATTGTTACTCTCAGAGAATCACCAAATAGAAAAACCTTTGCAGAAAGTAATTGGTGTGGAAAGGAAAACCTAATCTTCAGGATGGTAATTCATAGCCAGTAGTTTGAAATGGGATAAGTTGGTATTTAAAATAAAACATTTGTCAAATTTGATTATGTGTAGCTGTAATCACAGATTTAATGTGTCCCAATATAATGCTCAGTATATTTAAAAGAAGCTATGTGTTTTATTTAAAAATGAATTAGAGGAGCTAGGGAAATTTTTCAGGGGTTAAGAACAATTGCTGCTCTTCCAGAGGACCCCAGATTCAACCAGTACAACTTAAATGCTTGCAACCATCTTCATTTCCATTCCTTGGAATTCTGTGCTTCCTTTGGCTTCCATGGGCAATGCATGCACATGGTCCATAAAAACACATTCAGGTAAAACACAAAATAGAAATAAATGATATCTCAATAATGTCTAAAAATATTAAGCAGATACAATCGATAAAATCTGGGCCCAGAGCTGCCAGCAGAATATGATGAAGCAACCAAGAGCCATGGTTGGAGACAACCTAGGTCCCCTGTTCAGATGTAGCCCATGGGCATCTCAGTGTCCATGGGAGTCTCCTAGTAATGGGATCAGGGCCCTTCTCTGGCATGAACTTGGTTGCCTGCTCTTTGACCACATCCTCTTAGTGAGGTGCCCTTACTAGGCCACAAAGAAAGAGTATTCAGACAGTCTTGATGAGACCTGATAGGCTACGGTAAGATAGTAGGGGAGGAGGACCTCCCCTATCAGTGAACTGGTGGGGGGAGCATGGGAGGAGAGAGGAAGGGAGGGTGGGACCAGAAGAAGATGAAGGAGGGGCTACAGCTGGGATATAAAGTGAATAAATTATGATTAATGATGATAAAAATATATATCAGTAATATATTCTGTGGTGCATGGTTAGAAAATAGAAAAGACATGTTTCAATGAAAAGCCACAGTATATGGAGAGTTACCTGGAAATATTTACTTGTAATTTGTAATTGATTATGTTTTTATACACATTAACTTCTGTGAGAAGAAAAAAATATCAAGGTAATTAATATGCATTTAAACTAATCTCTCCTAATCATGTTTTTAAGTTGGTACTTTCAGTCAAAGATAGCAATATTTAACCTGGGTGAACTGATTTTAAAAATATCATGGGTCGTTGACAAAAGTAGTACTAATGAATCCCTCAGGGGATGGCTTTCTGTACTTCTATTCGTTATCTCCATGGCTGTAATGAACACCCCACAGTTAACTTAGGAAAAGAAAAGTTTCGTTTGATTCATAGCTTGAGAGGTTCCACTTTGTGATCACTTGCCCCAATGATGTTAGTACTGCAGAAAGGAAGCACATGACATCAACAGCAAGTGAACTGATTGAAGAAAAATGCTTGTCTCTGGAGCTCGAGTGGGCATCACACATTAAGAGTACTTGTTTTTCTTTTGGAGAACCCAAGTTCCATTCCCAGCTCTCATATCAGGTCAGTCATAACATTGTGTAACCCACAAGGCATCAGTACCAGCAGTTTCTGCTAACACTGTTGAAGGATAAAGACTAAATTTCCAGAGACATTGTCTATTTGGAGGTAAACATAATCTTTTGCTGTTGTTTTGTTTTGTTTATCTGTGCTGACCCCTCTGTCTGGACGGTCACTTTGCAGCCCTTTTAAAAAGAGCTTTTGAATAGTTACAAGTTGTGTAAGATATAAACTTTAGGGACTAATATTTAAATTCCTTAAAAAGAAACTGACACATTCATTGTCTTTTACTGCTCCCAAGAATAAACAATGTTATCATGTGTTTGTTGAGTGCATTTAATTCAGAGCGTATCACAAGTTATAGTCAATATTCAGCAGGAGAAGGGCTCATGTGGCTTTCCTATGAGCCTCACACTCCTTTTATATGTCATACGTATTGCTAATGGTAGTGATAATCCCCTACTGCAATTCACATTGTTATTTTTATTTTTTATTTTCCCTTTAAATAAGCTGTTTGGCATCAAAGAAATGTACATTCTCTGCTTGAAAATTTCTAGTATGTTCTCTGATCCCTAATGCTACGAATCCCAGCCAAACACCCAGGAGGATTGCTCTCAGGCCAGTTCCAGATAGTTATGCCTGTGCACGAGTATGGTGGGGAAGAAATAGATACTGCAAGCCTAGTCATTTAACACTGAAGCATGATTCTGGCTCTTGAAGCCATTATTCTCAAAAGCACTGATGTAAACTACTTGCACTTTTCCCCCCCACCAAAAGCCTTGGTGGCCTAACTCCATCTGAGTATTCATCCTCTCCTACTTGCCCTCCTTGCAATACTGTGGTTGTTTCCATATCAATGGCCCCCACAGGCTTACATATTTGAATACCTGGTCATCAGTGAACAAGGCTACTTGAGAGGAATTGGGAGGTGTGGCTTTGTTGGAGAAAGTGTCACTCCCATGGGGGGTGGCTTTGGGATTTCAAATACTCAAGCCAGACAAAGCTTCTCTCTCTTCCTGCTGCCTGCAGATTGGAATGTAGAATTCTTAGCTACTACTTCTCTAGCATATTTGCCTGTGTGCTGCCATGCTCCGTGCCATGAAGATAACAGACTGAACGCTAAGGAAGCCCCAACTAAATGCTTTTCTTTCTTAGAGTTGCCTTGGTCATGATGTCTCTCTACAGTGAAAGAACACTGGCTCAGACTCCCACAGAAAGCTTGTGACTGACATATTGTTCTTTGGTTCTATTAGGGACTGTTATAGTTGCTGGATGTACAGTTTCTCATTTGCATGAGTTCTTATACCGAGATTCAGGAAAGAGTTGTCTTATTTGTGTAAATGACTGTCATGAGAGATACAAGGAACCTTGACACATCTGCTTTCTGGCCACAGACACAAGCTATTCAATCACTTTGTGGGGCAGCTGGGAGACACTCTCCAAGGGTGTGGCCTGATAGTAAGCTATGATACCCACTAAAAGGCTTCCCATGCGGTAATGTTTTCCTGTCTGTGTATGAGCTTTATCATTATCTGAAAGGACTAAACTCATAAATAAAAGATAGGGTAAAGGTAAATGACAGGCAGAGGTGGCAACAGTAGTGACAGCTGAAGCAATGACTAAAGAGCAGCTGAAGAGTTTCAGAGAATGGCAAATGCAGTGAGGGCAACTAAATGCTTTTCTTTGTTGGAGTTGCCTTGGTCATGACTTCTCTCTACAGTGAAAGAACACTGGCTAAGACTCCCACAGAAAGCTTGTGACTGACATAATGTTCTTTGGTTCTATTAGAAACTGTTATAGTTGCTGGATGTACAGTTTCTCATTTGCATGAGGTCTTATACCAAGATTCAGGAGACTGTGTCCACTTCTCTGGGACCCCAACTGGCTTAAACCAGTGCAGGCCTTCTGCATGTGGCACTCTGTGATGTCATGTGCGTTATTACTACATACATTATATCTAGAAGACACTGTTTACTTGGATTCATCCATCCTTATGGCTTTTTAAACATTTTTGTGTCCTCTTCCACACACCTCTCTTATCCTTGAGTGGAGAGTTTTTATGAAGACACCTTCTTTCAGAAAGAATATCCCGAAATCTCTCACTCTGCCAATTGTTTTTCTGTCCCAGTATTCGTTCCCATGTATTGCAAGAATAAACTTCTCTATGTTAATCCTACCAATTCATGAGCACAGGAGATCTTTCCATCTTCTGAGATCTTCTTCGATTTCTTTCTTCAGAGACTTGAAGTTTTTCTCAAACAGGTCTTTCACTTGCTTAGTTAGTGTCACCCTAAGGTACTTTATGTTATTAGTGGCTATTGTGAAGGGTGTTGTTTTCCTAATTTCTTTCTCAGCCCATTTGTCTTTGGTATACAGGAGGGCTTCTGAATTTTTGAGTTGATTTTGTATCCAGCCACTTTGCTGAAGGTGTTTATCAGCTGAAGGAGTTCTCTGGTTGAATTTTTGGGGTCACTCATGTATAATATCATATCATCTGCGAATAGTGACACTTTGACCTCTTCCTTTCCAATTTGTATCCCCTTGATCTCCTTTAGTTGTCTTATTGATCTGGCTAGGACTTCAAGTATTATGTTGAAGAGATATAGAACCTGGAAACAACACAGATGTCCATCAACAGAGGAATGGATACAGATATTGTGGTATTTTTACACAATGGCATACTACTCTCAGCACTCAAAAAAGAGGAAATCATGAAATTTGCAGGCAAATGGTGGTATCTAGAAAAGATCATTCTGAGTGAAGTATCCCAGAAGGAGAAAGACAAACATGGAATATACTCGCTTATATAGACCTAAAAGATATGATAAACATAATGAAATCTATACACCGAAAGAAGATAATCAAGAAAGCAGACATGGGGTAAGACAATCAATCCTCATTTAGAAAGACAAATGGGATGTGCATTGAACGTATGACAGGAGTCCACCGCAGAAAGCATCTGAAAGACTCTACCTAGCAGTGTTTCAAAGTAGATACTAAGACTCATAACCAAACCTTAGTCAGAGTGCAGAGAATCATATGAAAGAAGAGGAGTTTGATGTGGAAAGGTTAGGAGCTCCACAAGGACCAAACATATCTGGGCAAAGGGTCTTTTCTGAGATGGACACTCAACCAAAGACCATGAGTGGATCTAACCTAGAACCTCTGCTCGGGTGTGACCCGTGATATAGCTCAGTAACTAATTGGTTTCCTATAGTAAGAGGAACAAGAACTATTTCTAACAGGAACTCAATGGCAGGCTCTTTGACCTCCCCGCCTACCAAGGGAGGAGCAGTACTGTTAGGCCACAGAGGAGGACTTTGCAGCCAGTCCTGAAGATACCGGACAAAACAGAGTCATATGAAAGGGGAGGAGGTCCTCCCCTATCAGTGGACTTGGAAAGGGGCATGGAGGAGATGAGGGAGGGAGGGTGGGATTGGGGAGGGAATGAGGGAGCGGGATACAGCTGGGATACAGAGTTAACAAAATGTAACAAATAAGAAAAATAAAATTTAAACAAAAAAGAGTAAACTTCTCTGATGAAGAAAGTCTGCTGTCAGCCGTTGAGCAGCTTAACCTGGTTCAGAGGTATTTTTCTCTCACCTAGGACTGCAGTACTCCAAGATTTTTCTATCTGCCCATGTTTCCAATCAGAGTCATGAAAAAGGACACCTGAGTGATGGCTCCAAGCAACAACAGAGTTAGAGAGATTAATTACTGAGTTTTGTATTGTTTTATTCTTTAAATTTTTTTATTAATTACAATTTATTCAATTTGTATCCCAGCTGTAGCTCCCTCCCTCATCCCCTCCCAGTCCCACCCTCCCTTACTCTTTTCCTCCCTTGCCTCTCCCCCAGTCCACTAATAGGGGAGGTCCTCCTCCCCTTCCATCTGACCCTAGCCTATCAGGTCTCATCAGGACTGGCTGAATTGTCTTCTTCTGTGGCATGATAAGGCTGCTCCCTCCTCAGGGGGAGGTGATAAAAGAGGCAGCCACTGAGTTCATGTTAGAGACAGCCCCTATTCCCCTTACTAGGGACCCACTTGGAGAATGAGTTGTCATAGAATACATCTGTGTTGGGTTTCTATGTTATCTCCATGAATGGTCCTTGGTTGTAATATCAGTGTCAGAAAAGACCCCTGAGCCCAGATTTTTTGGTTATGTTTCTCTTCTATAGCTCATGTCCTCTCCAGGTCTATCTCCCCTTTCTTTCATAAGATTTCCTGCACTCTGCCCAAAGTTTGTGTATGAGTCTGAGCATCAGCTTAGATACCCTTCTGAGTAGAGTCTTACAGAGGTCCTTATGGTAGGCTCCTGTCCTGTTCTCTGTGTTCTCCCTCTTCTAATGTCCATCCCATTTGCCTTTCTGAATGAGGATTGATCATCTTACTCAGAGTCCTTCTTCTTGCTTGGCCTCTAAACCTTACAATAAGATTTTTCTCATATAAAAAATGATTTCATTTTTCTCTTGAATCACCAGAGGCCACCCTGGCCCAGGTTTCTTTCTTTCCTCCCCCCTTTGGCTCTGTTGGTATCCTTGTCAAGTGTCAAGTTCTTGTCCTTTCCAGGTCTTTCTATCTCCCTCTTGTTTCATAAGGTTTCCTGCACTCTGCCCAAAGTTTGAATCTCAGCATTTCCTTTGATACCCTGATGGTTAGAGTCTTGTAGAGTCCCCCTGGGGAAGGCTCCTGGCCTGTTCCCTGTCTTATCCTACTTCTGATGTCTATCTTGTTTGCCCTTCTGAATGAGGGTACAGCCTCTTCCTTAGGATCCTCCATGTTCAGCTTCTTTAGGACTATAGATTTTAGTATGTTTATCCTATATTATATGGCTCCTATCCACTTATAAGTAAGTATTACAGTGCTTGTCTTTTGCTTCCGGGTTACCTCACTGAAGATGATCTTTTCTAGTTTCATCCGTTTGTCTGCAAATGTCATCATCTCTTTGTTTTTAATTGCTGAGTAGTATTCCATTGCTTAAATGTTCCACAATTTCTGTATTCCTTCTTCAGTTGAAGGATGTGTACTTTCTTTCTAGATTTTGGCTATTATGAATACCTCCTGTATACAGAAGACAAAAAGGCTGAGGCAGAAATTAGGGAAACAATACCCTTCACAATATCCACAAATAACATAAAACACCTTGATGTGACTCTAACCAAGCAAGTGAAAGACCTGACGAAAACAAAAACAACATAGTAATGGGAAGAGGGACTGCCTCTAACATAATCTGATTGGCCTGCTCTTTGATCACCTCCCCCTGAGGGGGGAGCAGCCTTACCAAGCCACAGTAGAGGACAATGCAGCCACTTTTGATGTGAACTGATAGACTATGATCAGAAAAGAGAGGAGAACCTCCCCTATCAGTGGACTTGGAGAGTGGCATGCATGCAGAAAGGGGAAGGAGGGTGGGATCAGGAGGGGAGGAGGTAGGGGCTTATGGGGGGATACAAAATGAACAAAGTGTAGTTAATAAAAAATTAAAAAAAAATAAAAAACAAACCTTCAATTCTCTGAATAAAGAAATTGAAAAATATATCAGAAGATGGAAAGTTCTCCCATGCTCATAAATCGGTAGGATTAACATTGTGAAAATGGCCATCCTACCAAAGCAATCTACAGAATCAATGCAATTCCCATCAAAATCCCAACACAATTCTTTATAGAACTTGAAATAACAAATTTATTTTCATATGGAAAAACAACAACAACAACAACAACAAAACCAGAATAGCTAAAACAATTGTAATACTGTACAACAACAGACTGTCTGGAGGTATCTTCATACCTGATTTCAATCTGTACTATAGTGCAAGAGTAATAAAAATAACTGTATGGTACTGGCATAGAAACAGAATGATGGATCAATGGAATCGAATCAAAGACCCAGAAATAAACCCACATACCTAAGGATACTTGATTTTTGACACAGAACCCAAAACCATGCAATGGAAAAAAGACAGCATCTTCAACAAATGATGCTGGTCTAACTGGATGTCTACATGCAGAAAAATGCAAATAGATCCATACTTATCACCCTGCACAAAACTAAAGTCCAAGTGGACCAAAGACCTCAACATAAAACCAGACAAACTAAAACTGTTAGAAGAAAAAATGGGGATAAGCCTTGCCCTCATTGGCACAGGAGACAACTTCCTGAACAGAACTCCAACAGCACAGGCTGTAAGATGAACACATTTTTCTAATCATAAAATGCTGTACTTTATTTTTCTTCATGTGCCAATAATTAAATGAATATTTTTCTTTTAAACAATTCTTAAAAATATTCTTGGAAAATAGTTGATTATGAATACATCTGAATCTTTAAAAATTTGAAAATTAAGAGTCTTTTACATATAATATAGTAATTGATGTTTTAAGGTCAGAGGCTAATAGGCAAGTATGAGATTTATTCTAAGTCCATCATGCCAAAGTTGATAACATGCTTTATTTCAACTCAGCTTTTTGCTGTTGAGTCTATTACTTTCTTAATATGACTAAATCCTTAAATGTATATATTCTTTATATGTATATGCATATATATTTGTACACACACATATATAATCTCTGCATTTCCAAGCTTTTTCAGAACAACAACAAAAATGTCTTTGTGATTGGTTCCTGGGTTAAGAGGTTTCCCAGATTACTAGATCTAGCTACACTTTACATACAAATTACTGTCACAACTGTAACAAATTGGGATGCTCAGCTATTGTTAAACAATGTAGGGCCAAGGTTGGCAAATTAGTTAGTATTAGCATATAGACCTTTTGGCAGGAAAAGAAGGCTTTTTCTTTAGAGCTGAACATTCTGCAGGATTTGTCAACTCGGATGTGCCACTGGTCTCATTATCTCATTTGTCTTATTTAGACTGAATTGGCAGTTATGTCTTCATGGCAAATGTTTGTTTTTACAAATGAGCAGTGAAGCAGCATCTTGGAGACACAAGAGTAAAGTGGCTTTACTGCAAGTGTTGAAGGCATTTCTATAGCTAAATTATTGATTTAAGCCATGGAATTTTTTTTTTCACCATTTGACTTCATTTCACACTATGAATTTGTGGCTATTGAGACATCCAACATAGAAATTAGAGTTACTTACATAAATTTAAGGGACATATATACATCACTGAGAATATTTAAAAACTTATGGAATGATAGAGGGTATGTTGGAATATTACATGTATATATGTACATTTGTACATATGCATGTATGTACAGATAAAAATCTTGCCTTTCTCAGTGTTATAAGTAATATTTTAATGATTTCCAACATTAAAAATTTCTATCACTCATTAACATTCCAACATTTTTCAATCAGGATGATCTTGATTGCAAAAATCATTTAGCTGATGATGGGAAATGTATCTATACCCTCGAGCATACACACAGTCATATACACATAGCACTTGTCACAAGTTGTCATCAGATGTTCAGGTTTGCATTCAAGTTTCAAACCAAATAAAAATTAAAAACATCTAGAAAAACATAACTTAATGGAACACATATAGAACTTTTTTGTCATCATTTATTAAACAATATAATATAGCAAACATATAGCATTAACATTGCATTTAGTGTTTTAAGT
The DNA here is from genome assembly GCF_030254825.1 of Meriones unguiculatus. NCBI lineage: Eukaryota > Metazoa > Chordata > Mammalia > Rodentia > Muridae > Meriones > Meriones unguiculatus. Next base: position 90,670,254 of record NC_083357.1, on the reverse strand, counting down.
AATACAGCAATGATTTAAGAAATATCACTGAGCCAGGAATGAAAATATGTCTTCAGGGTGTGTCACATTTAGTATGTGAGATAAACAATGACAGGGAAAAACTAGAAACTCCACTAGTCAATGGTTATATCTAACAAAATATTACATGCCTGGGAAAAGTCTTCAGTGTGCAAAGAACTGTTAAATATGCTGTAAGACTCTAAGGATGAAACAATTAAGTCTGACATCTCTCCAGCGTGGGTCCACTCCTAATTTCAGAGTAACAATTCACCCTTAATAAGTTATCCATTTCTTGCAGTAGCCTCATACCATCATCCAATACTTTGTTCTAGGACAAGTGTTTGGAAGTCATATTTGGTAAATTCCAGATTCTCATTTATGGTTGTGTCATAATAGGCTAAATTTATACAAATGCATTGGCATTTTAAAAAATATTTCATCATTCTTGGTTTTGAATATCCATAGGAGGTCCAGGAAATAACCCCCCGTTGAAACAGAGGGATAGCTTTGTATGTATGCATACATGTTCAGAGTTGGTGACATCATTATCATGTAATTTATTTAGACTAATAGTGGAAAAAACTAGCTCCTTCTCCACTAGAAAGACAAGAAAATATTGAAAATTAAGGAAAGAACTGATTATTACATTTCTAAAAGGAAACATGAACATCAGCAAAAAGAGTGCATGTAATTAGTAAGGGGTATGCACAAGTAATGGATTGATGGAAGTTACACGAACAATGTAATGATAATGAACTATTTTCAAAGAAAAGAACCTTTTTAATTACACTATACATTTAAAAATAATGTCATGTTGAATTTCTAGCAGAAAAGGGATATTAAAAAATGTATTCTAGGGAATTATGCAAAATGACAAATGTAGAAAAATAAAAAATATATTATTACATAAAATGAATTGTTCTTAGGATTTTCATCTAAAGTTTCATCTAAAGTAGACAATCTGGTAGTACACTATCCATATGTATGATATAAATATATATATATATTTATATATATATATCATGTATATATATACATGATATAAATATATATATATATTTATACATATCTTGCATATATGGATATATATATCATGTATATATATATTTATATATATATATTTATATATATACATGATATAAATATATATATTTATACATATCTTGCATATATGGATCCATATGTATATGATATATCATACACACACACACACACACACACATATATATATGATATAACATCTCAGTATCCATCAGATAAATATAGTCACTCTCTTCACACCAAATCTTTGAAAAGGTCATCAATTTTTCATGCTGTGGGAAGTAACTCAACCAAATTCACGTATCAATTATTTAGCAAGAAGTTGAAATTTCTTACAAAATCATTATACACAATATCTTTAGAAATAAAAACTTACTTTTTATCTCTGGAAAATAACCAAAGGCAGCATCAAAAGCCTACATTATTTTGCCTCGAAATTATATAAATATAATCAACAACAAATAGATTCAGGATGTTATATTATTCTCTCTCATGTATGTGTGTATGTATAAAACTTTAGTAGTAATGAAAGTAGTTGGAGAGAGGACAGATGGAAGGTACTTGAAAAAGTAAAGGAAAAGAGGGAAAACATGCAATTATATTTTAATAAAATTTATACTAATAAAACTTCAGCTGAGTGTTCTATCTCAGAAGAAATTAGTATACAACAATAATTAAAATGAATTTCATATTTTTGCCAAATTCAAGCCATGACTAGAATTATGAGGTAATTCTGTATTGACCTTGAAAAACTCAAGAGAGAAATAAAAAGAGTCTGGTTAGAGCTCAGTGGCTAAGACTGCCTGCTGCTCTTGAGGGGACAAGAGTTTAGTTTCTATTTGGTCAAAAATATTTGTAATTCCTGATCCATAGAAATCAGAAGCTTTCTTCTGGCCTCTGAGTTCACACACACACAAACACACACACATAGAGAGAAAGAGAAACAGAGATAGAGGCAGAGACATGGAGAGAGACTGAGAGAAATATGGTATACAACATAAGCAGATAAACATACACACATTTGTGATCTGTTACCCATGCCAGTGTGGGCTTTTGGTGGTAAAGCTGTGTTTGGGCTATTTCTGTTCCTATAGACTCATATTTATCAGCCTACACAAAAGTAAAGTTCAAGTGGATCAAAGACCTCAGCATAAAACCAGAGACACTATAAGAGCCTTGAAGTCATTGGCACAGGAGACAACTTCCTGAACAGAACACCAACAGCACAGGTTCTAAAATCAACAACTAAGAAATGGAAACTCATGAAACTGAAAAGCTTCTGTAAAGCAAAGGACACTGTCATCAGAACAAAAATGACAGCCTACAGACTAAAAAAAAGAAAAAAATTTTACCAACCTTACATCTGACAAAGGGCTAGTATTCAAAATACATAAAGGACTCAAGAAGTTATACACCAACAAACCAAGTAATCAAATTAAAAATGGATAACAGAGTAAACAGAGAATTCTTAACAGAGGAATATCGAAAGGCAAAGAAACACTTAAAGATATACTCATAATCCTTAGTCCTTTGGGAAATGCAAATCAAAACAACCTTGAGATTTCACCTCACACACATCAGATTGGCTAAGATAAAAAACTCAAAGGATGACACATGCTGGAGAGGTTGTGGAGAAAGGGGAACCCTCCTCCTTTGCTGATGGGAATGTAAACTTGTACAACCACTTTGGAAATCAATCTGGCACTTCCTCAGAAAACTGGGAATAGTGCTACCTCAAGATCCAGCTATTCCACTCCTGGACATACATCTGAAAGGTGCTCAACCATACAATAAGGACATTTGTTCAACTATGTTCATAAAAGTGTTATTCATAATATCCAGAATCTGGAAACAACCTAGATGTCCCTCAACTGAAAATGGATACAGAAATTGTGGTGCATTTACACAATGGAATACTAGTCACCTATTAAAAACAAGGAAATCATGAACTTTGCAATCAAATGGTGCTATCTAGAAAAGACCATCCTTATTGAAGTATCCCAGAAGTAGAAAGACACACATATACTCAGTTAAAAGTAGATTTTAGACATATAATATAGGATAAACATACTGAAAACTATAGCCATTAAGAAGCTAAAAAATCAAGGAGGATCCTAGCCAAGAGGCTGAAACCTCTCCAGAAGGACAAACAGGATAGACATCAAAAGTAGAAGACAAGGAACAGGACAGGAGCCTTCCCTAGGGGACCTCTGAAAGACTCTACCCACCAGGATATGGAAGGAAGTACTGAAATTCAAATTTTGGTGAGAGCGCCAAAAACCTTATAAATGAAGAGGTAGATAGAAATACCTAGAATGGACAGGAACTCCACAAGGAGAACAACAGAGTCAAAAAAAACCTGGGCCTATGGGGCCCTGCAGATACAGATACTCCAACCAAGGACTATGCATGGAGAGGAACTAGACTCCCTGCTCAGATGAAGCCCGTAGACTGCTCGGTTTCAAAGTGGGTTCCCTAGTATTCGGAACAGGATCTGTCTCTGACATGAACTCAGTGACTGGCTGTTTAGTCATTTTGCCTTAGGAATTCAGCCTTGCCAGGCCAAGAGGAAGATGATGCAGCCTAATGATGTAACCCTGATGAGACCTGATGTCTAGGGTTAAATAGAAGGGGATGAAGTCCTCCCCTATCAGTGGACTAGTAGAGGAGAACTAATGGGAGGGTCAATGGGAGTGGGAGGAGATGAGGGAGGCAGCTAAACCCAGGATACAAAGTGAATAAATTGCAATAAACAACAAATAAATTTAAAAAAGAAAGTCCAACAAAACTCTCACAAGAAAATATACAAGAGGATTTGGCTTCCAGAAAAAAAGTTTTAGTTAGTTTGATTTCTCACTAAGCAAATGGATGTGTAAATACTTAAATCCTATCTTCTCCAATGATAGTGATAGAAATAGATACTTAATACAAGATTATGCTATATTGAGTTACAAATATTGCCTAATTATTAAAGGATTATTGTCAAAATGGCAAAGATGTTTCCGTATGTTATACAGAAAGCATATTTATAAATAATCTGGAAACAGACCATTTCTAAATATTATCATCTATATTTCTTTAAAATTATAACCATATTTTGTAACTAATTTGTACAAAGTTATTCAAAAGATAACTCCTAACGGGTGTTTTAAAGAAAAAATAAGGAGTGTTTCTATATTACACAGAAAGGATTCTCCATTTTCATGGTCAGCCTTAGTGAGTTCTAACTCAAAGCATGCAAATATATAGATAATTTTACTGTACCGAATCTCTGACAAGAAATAACATTTAATTTGGAGAAAGAGAGGGTGTATATTTTAAATATTTTAACAGAATGCTGGATATTCTTCTAAAAGCTCAGTTCCTAACTGTACAATCTAAAAAGTGACCCATTATACCTTCCATGTGAAGATTGAAAAAAAAAAAAAAACAAAAAACCTCCTACTCTGAAAATTTACATTGTGTTACTTCAGAGAGAACAATGTGAATAATTATAGTAACATTTTGGTGAGATGAAGGTAGAAATCACTGGAGTGATACTTGGAGCACAAAATGTCTTAAACACATTTGATGCTTAATTCATAGGACTTTTCTTAATACAATAAAGTGAGCTCTCTAACAGGTGTTATACTCAATGAACAAAGCAGTTTTAGCAAAACATGAGGTAGATGTATTTTTTTAATTTAAAAATGGTGACTAGAGTTTATGAACCAATTCTTCCAAATTTATAACATCCCAAGCAATGTAATATTCATATCTTTGAACAGGTTGGAGAGAAAAATCTGTCTTCAAGAGGTGAAATATTGAAGAAGAACCAAAGTATGAGATTTTCATAGGTGGAAGCGAGGTTAAATATTAAATATGAACAGACTATACATTAAGATTATTATTAATTATGTTAAGTTTTTTATGTGGTGAAATCTTAACTTCCATAACCTGTGAACATGTTAGCTCATGAGATAGAAAAAGTTTTACTGGTGTTATTATGAAGAACATCTTAAGGTAACTCATAATTTGGTGATCATGAGTCCTCTTATAAAAGAGAAGCAATACAATTAAGAGTTAAGGAGAAAGGTCTGCTATGAATAGGTATGAATGTGAAGCAATCATAAGCTAATGTGGCAAGAAACATAAAGAAATGAGGAAAGACATTCTCTGAAGTGTCAGGAAGAACAAGACCAGTTTTATAAGTTGATTTGTGGGGGTCACACCTTTGATCTATATTCTCATAAATATGCCTTACTTCAAATAACTAAGTTATGATATTATTTACAGAGATAATACTGAAAGAATGAGGACCATTGCTAAGGTTTAAATGGTAAATCCCTCTTAATCTCTTAATGTGCATCTGCTTTCAGTAGCGTTATCACAGAGCACCCAATAGCCCAAGTACAAGTTGAAAATGCTGGTGCATAAAACCTTAGCCTGAAGACATTCCAGTGATTAAGTAACAAACAAACAAAAAAAACCAAAACCATACATACCAAAAGCCTCCAGAAAGGGTGATAAAATGAATGGACCTTTGAAATATATATACAATTATATTATATTAAATATATTATATGTAATGGATCTTTTAATATATATAACGAATCTGTTAATAGTGCCTAGTTCAGAACAAAGACATGCAAAGTGAACTGCGGTCGTAGGGACCTTTCTTTCTCGTCTCCATCTATGGTTAGTGGATGCAAATCTTTCTATGCGGGTAAAATGAAGATGTCTAAGTATGTGAGCGAGCATATATTCAGTGTTAGAAAAATCTGATTTTTTTTTCCATTTCTCAGTGTTATAGGACTATGTTTTCCAGTTCACAGATATCCTGTTTGGGATAAATAGAAGTTCCTTTGCAATGATAAGCTTCTGCTTGGAACTTTATTATTCATTTCCAAGTAACAGAACAATTTACTAAGCGAAGAATTTCACACTTTCTTTATGAAGAAGAATTAGCAAAGGAGATATCAGAGTGCTCAAAACCAAATGAGACAAATACAGATTTAGAAACAATGTTCGTATTTTTAACTGCTAACAACTTCTCTAATTTAAGTCTTTCCTCTGATAACTCTTTCTGAATGACAAAGAAATGCTTCCCATCTGCAATGCATGCCTCTTGCCTCTTTTAGGATGAGAAAAATGTTCCTTTAATGTGTTGATGCAGCTGAAGACAGACTCACTAATTGACTCATGTGTTCTATTTATGTGCCATCTATGTTTGAAAATTGAGCTGGGACTATGAAGTAATTTTACTGAAGCTATTGAGTGAGCTATTGGATATTGTAATGTGTAGTCACCGGTGAGAACACTTGAATTAATGCCTCTGTATGTTGTAAGTTAACATTTTTATTTCCTATTACTAATCTATTGAGGTCGGATGCATTTACTTCACAATTTGAGATTCAAAGGGCCACTTCTTTCTGATTAAAGACAAACATTGATCTTATGTTGAGAAAAAAAAAATGTCTTCTAATGTTTATTACTTGGTTTCCTTAGTATGACTTAAACTATAAAAATATAGTTGACAGGCAGAATCCTTCTCTACATACCAACTCTCTTCTTCCTATCAATATCAAATATTTATCTTTTCAGGAATAAACTTCTATTTACATGAAATCAAACACCATTTTATATAATTTCTTTTCTTTTAGTCATCAAAGGATTGAAAAGTTGTTCTATTTTTTCCTAGCTGATTTAAAATTCCTAATCATTAATGTGCCCTCTCTCCCTGTAAGAAGAATGAATATTTGTTCATGCCCGTAACCACATTACTTGAGCAGTAATGTAAGAGGAAGTGTGTTGTTCAATATACAGAAATCCATCAATGTAATCCACCATATAAACAAACTGAAGGAGAAAAACCATATGGTCATCTCCCTAGATCACAAAAAAGCATTTGACAAAATCCAATGCCCATTCATGTTAAAGTCTTGGAGAGAGCAGGGATACAAGGAACATACCTAAACATAATAAAGACAATATACAGCAAGCCTATAGCCAACAGCAAACTCAACAGAGAGAAACTTAAATCAATCTCACTGAAATCAGGGACAAGGCAAGGCTGCTTATTGTCTCCATATCTCTTCAAAATTGTACTTGAATTCCTTGCTAGAACAACAAGACAAGTAAGGGAAATCAAGGGAATACAAATCGGAAAGGGAGAAGTCAAAGTTTCACTATTCGCAGATGATATGACAGTATACCTAAATGACCCCAAAAACTCAACCAGAGAACTCCTTCAGCTGATAAACACCTTCAGAAAAGTGGCTGGATATAAAATTAACTCAGAAAAATCAGAAGCCCACCTGTATACCCAAGACAAAAGGGCCCAGAAAGAAATCAGGGAAACAACACCCTTCACAATAACCACTAATAGCGTAAAATACCTTGGGGTGACTCTAACCAAGTGGGTGAAAGACCTGTTTGAAAAAAACTACAAGTCTGTGAAGAAAGAAATTGAAGAAGACATCAGAAGATGGAAAGATCTCCCGTGCTCATGGCTTGCCAGGATTAGCATAGTGAAAATAGCCCTCCTGCCAAAAGCAATCTACAGAGTCAATGCAATTCCCATCAAAATACCAACATAATTCTTTACAGACCTTGAAAGAAAATTTTTCACCTTCATATGGAAAAACAAAAAACCCAGAATTTCCAAAACAATCCTCTACAAAAACAGACCCTCTGGAGGTATCTCCATCCCTGATCTCAAGTTGTACTATGGAGTAATAATAATAAAAACTGCTTGGTACTGGCATAGAAACAGAAAGGTAGATCAATGGAACTGAATAGAAGGCTTAGAAATAAACCCACACACCTATGAATACTTGATTTTTGACAAAGAAGGAAAAACCATTCAATGGAAAAATGACAGCATCTTCAACAAATGGTGCTGGACCAACTGGATGTCTACATGCAGAAAAATGAAAATAGATCCATATTTATTACACTGCACAAAACTAAAGTCCAAGTAGATCAAAGACCGCAATATAAAACCAGATATTCTAAATCCATTAGAAGAAAAAATAGAGAAGACCCTAGAACTCATTGGCACAGGAGACAACTTCCTGAACAGAACACCATCAGCACAGGCCCTAAGAGCAACAATCAATAAATAGGACCTTATGAAACTGAAAATCTTCTGTAAAGAAAAAGACACTGTCTTTAGAACAAAACGACAGCCTACAGATTGGAAAAGGATCTTCACCAACCCAACATCTGACAGAGGGCTCATATGTGGAATATGTAAAGAACTAAAGAAGTTAAAAGTAACCCAATTAAAAATGGGATATGGAGCTAAACAAAGAATTCTCTGTAGAAGAATATTGAATGGCAAAGAAACACATAAGGAGATGTTCAACATCCCTAGCCATCAGAGAGATGCAAATAAAAACGACCCTGAGATTTCACCTTACACCCATCAGAATGGCTAAGATAAAGAAACTCAAGAGATAATACATGATGGAGAGGCTGTAGAGAAAGGGGAACCCTCCTCCATTGCTGGTGTGAATATCAACTGGTAGAACTACTATGGAAATCAAGCTGGCACTTTCTCAGACAATTAGGAATAGCGCTGGCTCAAGATCTAGCTATACCACTTCTAGGCATATATCCAAAAGATATTCAAGTACACAACAAGGACATTTGCTCAACCATGTATGCAGCAGCTTTATTCGTAATAGCCAGAACCTGGAAACAACCCAGATGTCCCTCAGTTGAGGAATGGATAGAGAAATGGTGGTACTTTTACACAATGGAATACTACTCAGCAATTAAAAACAAGGAAACCATGAATTTTTCAGGCAAATGATGGGATCTAGAAAAAATCATCTTGAGTGAGGTATCCCAAAAGCAGAAAGACACACATGGTATATCCTCACTTATATAGACTTATAAGATAGGATAAACCTACTAAAATATGTACACCTAAAGAAGATAAACATTTATTTCTAATATCAGAGATGAGACCTCTACTCTTGCCTGATGTGTCTAAAACAAAAAATCTGGCTTGCTTCCATGTATGTGGACCTATCTGCATTGCCCACATGGCACGCTGGTGTTGGCTACCCAGAGGCTATTTAAGCTGTGGGCTGGCTTTCCCCAGGGTCAGATGATTGTTCAAGGCTCCTGAATAAACTGCATTGAAAAAAAAAAAGAAGAAGAAGATAAACAAGAAAGAGGTCCAGTATACGATGATCAATCCTCATCTAGAAAGACAAAAGGGATGGACATTGTAAATAGGAGAAAACAACAGGACAGTAGCCTACCACAGAAGGCACCTAAAAGACTCTACCTAGCAGTGTATCAAAGCAGATGCTGAGACCCATAACCAAACCTTTGGCAGAGTGTAGGGAATCATATGAAGGAAGGAGGAATTAGTATATCCTAGAGGGTACAGGGAGCCCCACAAGGTCCGAATATATCTGAGGGGTCTTCTATGAGACTGTTTACCCAACCAAGGACCATGCATGGATATAACCTACAACCCATGCTCAGACATAGCCCATGGTGACTCAGTATCCAAGTGGGTTCACTAGTAACAGGGACAGGAATTGTTTCTGACATGAACTCATGACTTCCCCTCCCCCCTGAGGGAAGAGCAGCCTTGCTAAGCCACAGATAAGGACATTGCAACCATCCTGAAGATACCTAATAAGCTAGGGCCAGAAGGAAGGAGAAGAGAACACACCCTCTCAGTGGACTCTGAAGGGGGCAGGGAGGAGTTGAGGGAGGAAGGGGAGGATTCGGAGGGAAAAAGGGAGAGGACTACAGCTGGGATACAAGTGAATAAAATTATTTAAAAATGAAAAAATATTAAAAAGAGAAAATAATTTTGTTTTAACAATCATAAAAAAGAAAAAAAAAAAAAAAAAGAAGTGTGTTGCACCATGTCAAAAGTCTGTGCTTTGAGCCCAGACCACCTGACAAGGCTACTAGTCATGTTAAATGAAAAGTATAAAGAGGTAGAGGGAACCCAGTTAGTGTAATGTGATCTAGGTATCATAAGGAGTTCCATCAGTTCACAACATGGAAGCAAAGTTGCGTATACATGAAGTATTTTTTTTTTAAATTTTTTTTTTCAATGCAGTTTATTCAGGAACATTGAACAATCCTCGGACCCCGGGGAAAGCCAGCCCACAGCTTAAATAGCCTCTGGGTAGCCAACCCAGGCGTGCCACGGGGGCAATGCAGATAGGTCCACATACATGGAAGCAAGCCAGATCCTCGGCCTTAGCCAAATGTGGAGTTGTTCGTGACAGAGAGCACTCACCATCGGGAAGGTGGAAGGCGAAAACCAGCTCCATCTTTAAGGCATAGCATTCCGCAGCTCTCTACCGTTCCCCCTTTTTGTTTTAGACGCATCAGGCAAGAGTAGAGGTCTGATCTCTGATATTAGAAATAAATTGGGACTTTGTACAGATGTTCATTTAGGTGTCATCCACCCAAAGAGCATCAGACCCGTCTGATACCTTTTTCTCAGAGGCGGGACCTGGGGCATCAACCCGCATGCAATCAGACATGCTCTTCTCTGGGTCCAAAGCGGCTGACCCTGAGTGCAGTGCTTAGCCTCGCATCCTGAGCGTATCATTTTAGCTTTTTATGGTATCCAACCATGCTTGGGGAGAATGTCCTGCTTCAATGGCTGTAAAGGCCTGAATGATCATGGCTGCATCACACTGTTGTGAGACTCTAATCTTGCATATATACCACAGGCAAACCAAGGAGACCAACACCAGAAGGCCTGCTAACACTCCCATGCCCGCCCATTCCTTCAGATGATTCATGGCTGCAGCAATCCATGTTGATAATCCTGTGGCTAGTCCTGCGTCCACTCTGGTAGAATTTACTGTGACAATGGCCACTCTCAGCTGCTCCATCGTAGTATCGAATTCTCCAGTCCAATTACCTAAAATATAGCTCGACAATTGTTTAGATAGATTTGCAGCACAGGAAAAATTCTCATGTTGTATGCTAGTGACACAAAGTCCAGCATACTTTCATTGACAGCCAGGTTGAGCGATTTGCCATAGGGTATCAATTTGCTCCTGCAAGAGGTCAATCCTCTGATTGAACACCAACAAGCTTCCTTTTAGTTGAGCATTAATTCCTTTATGTATAACTAAGGCATGAGCTACATTGGCTAAATGATTATTCAGGGTCTGAGCAGTCGGCCCAGTATGACTCATGGCTAATGCCCTGGTGGTAGCTCCAACAGCCGTCAATGAGATGGTAGTAACAATGGTGGCTGTAGTTCCAAGATCCCTTTTCTGTCTGAAGAGAGTCATAGCGTGAGGGGCATCAATGGGCACAGGCACCCAGTGAGGCATGCGAGTAACCAGGGCATACCTAAATTTACTAGCATTCCAGCATTGGGCAAAAAAGCAAGTATCATTACCACAATTACTTGGCTCTATCTGGCTAATAATGAATAAAAATGGGGGATATAGACAAACAGGTGTGGGCTTATAGAAAATATTATGAGAAGCCTTAACCCCTCGTTGGAACATCCTGCGTCAGTTCTAGAACTAGCAGTGGTGGTGTCCGAGGTCTGAGTAGGTTCAGGAGACCATTGCCCCCAGGGGCGAGACGTGCTCCATGCCAATTGACTAACTCCATGTTTTCCTCCAATTTTGAAAGTCATTTAAGGTTCTTAAATTATTTTTTTCCCTTTTTTCTTAAATTTTTCATCAATTACACTTTATTCATTCTGCATCCCCCCATAAGCCCCTCCCTCCTGAAGTATTTATTAGACTTGGATTGCACACATGCACAAAATGAAAAGGACAAGAAGGACATGAAGTTGGTTAGAGAGCATTTTGGTGAACAAGGGACAAAATGAGGAGGTGGTGTTATCATGTTTTATTTTATACATATATGACAATCTTTTTTTAACTTTTAAATTTAATTTTATTTTTATTAATTACAGTTTATTCACTTTGTATTCCCCCTGGAGCTCTCTCCCTCCTCTTTTCCCAATCCCACCCTCCCTCTGCCTTCTCCACCCATGGCCCTTCCCCAGTCCACTGATAGGGGAGGTCCCCCTCTCTTTCCTTCTGATCCTGGTCTATCAGGTCTCATCAGGATTGGCTGCATTGTCTTCCTCTGTGGCCTGGTAAGGCTTCTCCCTCAAGGGGGAGGTGATCAAAGAGCAGGCCAATCAGTTCATGTCAGAGACAGTCCCTGTTGCCATTACTGTGGAACCCACTTGTACACTGAACTGACATGGGCTACATCTGTGCAGGGATTCTAAGTTATCTCCATGAATAGATCTTGGTCAGAATATCAGTCTCAGAAAAGGCCCCTGGGCTCAGATATCTTGGTTCTGTTTCTCTCCTTGTGGAGCTCCTGTCCTCTCCAGGTCTTACTATTTCCCACTTCTTTCATAAGATTCCCTGCACTCTGCCCAAAGTTCGGCTATGAATCTCAGCATCTGCTTCGATACCCTGCAGGGTAGAGCTTTTCAGAGGTTCTCTTTGGTAGGCTCCTGTCCTTTTCCCTGTTTTCTCCCTCTCCTGATGTCCATCCTCTTTGCCTTTCTTAATGAGGAAAGAACATCTTAGCCAGAGTCCTCCTTCTTGATTAGTTTTTTTGGTATACAGATTTTAGTATGTTTATCCCATATTATATGTCTAATATCCACTTATGAGTGAGTATATACCCTTTGTGTCCTTCTGAATCTGGGTCACCTCACTCAGGATGATCTTTTCCAGTTGCCACCATTTGCCTGCAAATGTCATGATTTCCTTGTTTTTATTGCTGAGCAATATTCCATTGTGTAGATGTATATATATGACAGTCTTAAAGGATGAAAAGTAGAAGTAATAAAAGAGGGGGTAGGAAGAAACTTGGGTGGGGGTAAACAGTGTCATCAAAGAATATTATCAATTGCCTCCATTATTTAAAGTCTCAGAAATTGTCAAAGTGTGAAATATCTGTGAAGCAGAAAGTGCTCATATACTTCATACAATATGTTGAGGATGATTTACTTACAGCTTGCTAAGCATTAATCAATTCAGAGCATTAACGTTCTAAATTACTCCAAAAGCATTGGGATGAAATTGGGACAGTCCAAAAAGGACAACACCGTAATAAGGGGGAGATGATGAGTCTATATTAAAGCAATTAATAAGTGGACAGTAAATTTTAGATAAGAAAATAATCATTTGAAGACATTATTACCAAGAAAGTAGCACAACTTATTCCATAAGCTTTTGAGATACATACATTTCTTTTACAGTTATAGCTTATCATTCTATTGCAGAACAAGATAGCAAAGTAAGCCATCTTTTTTCACAGCAGAAAGGAAATAGTAAATTATTAAATTTAGAACACCTTATAATCATGCTAAACAATGTGATAAATAATTTTCAGAGTCATTTAAATCTCACAAGTTAATATGGGTCATTACCATAGTTAATAACTCAAATAATACACAGAATTATTAATTCTATTTTAAGAGAACAACCAAACCTAAGACAAGTAGAAATGTGGAACTTTTTTATTTACAATAATATTGGGACTATACTTATTAATATAGTAATTTTAATTGAAAAATGTGAATATTTGCTTTAATCTGAGGGTTAGAAAAAATTTCTCACAACTTAGTAAAGCAGATACCTCTAAAATAATGCATTTCACCAGGTAACTCACTAACAAATACCTGGGCTAAATATATGACAAATAACCAGTATTCTAAATGAGGAAAGTTTTACATGTTTGCATAATACGTATGATATAGAATATATATGCTATATATGAATATATAGATGTTTAGAATAAATCTTCATCACATTGTTTACTCCAAAATGTATACTGTTATTAGTTTAGAAATTAACAAATGATCAGTGCTAAAAAATAGAGGACAGAAAATTTAGAACAGAAAGCACTCATACACGCTGTAGAGGACTGATGATAGAAATAGAAATGGTATTTGTTATAGAAGGCACCTCCTTGAGAAGATACAAGTAGTTCTCCTTGACCTGAAAATGCTAAGTAAAGCTAAATCCTAGCAGAATTCTTTGAAATATTGTAAACATGCTCAAAGGCTTGTAAGCATGTCAATCATATGAACTAGAAAACAAACAACATAAAAGCAAGCAAACAGAGTCTAACTAATATCTTCAACCTCAAGATAGAACACAAGAAGGTTTAAATATCCTTTTATGTTTTGGGGTAGGTAGGAGAGTAAGTAGGCATTATTGCCATTGAATATTTGCTTGTATGACCCAGCCATTTTTCAGGAATATAATATAAATACTAAATTATTTAAGTTTTACTAATTTGAGTATGTATACTGCATTGAAATATAACCTCTGTAAAGAAATAGTGTCCAAGAATTCTAAAATCAGTCATCAGCAACATTAATTAAATATTGAATCAACAAAACAAATTAAATTATGAAAACTTGCTTAGCGAAAATGTCCTCCACAATAGTAACTTAATTCATATAAGAATTTGAAAGTCATGAATATGAAATGTCTATTAAGTTACTTATATAATATGCTACACACACACACACATACACACACATACACACACACACACACACACACACACACACACACACACACATGCTGAAGGACATGACCAGTAAAAGTGAAAATAATGCCTAGCTCTAAAAGGGAGACGATACAGTACATGTTTCGTTTATAGTGATAAATGCTACATTTATTTAAATAGGTGGTATCTTCATGGGTATTGATTTTAACAATTGTTGTATATATTGAATGGTTGATACATACCATGCATGTTCATAATAATGAGAAATCAGATTCATTGTTTCATTTTTCTACTTGGTAATGTAAAGTTTGAAACAAGTACCAATGGTAACCTCTTTTTAATCCTTAGCAAATTTTATTTTCCACATTTGTTGCTATAGTTATTCCTCTTCAAAAATGATTCTATGAATTTTATTCCCTTTCTGCTCTTAAAACCTTCTTTTTCTCAGTCTTTTTCAGTTTTTCCAAAACATAATTCCTTAAACAAGCATAGGTGTTCACTTACGATTCTGTACATATTTGAGAATGTGTTTCCCAAATTTAATACAACCATCATCTACCCACGTTAGTACCTATATGAAAACATAACGTGCACATTCGCTCATAATATTTATGAGAATATAAACATTTCAACAGTCTTGTATTGGCATGTAAATATGTATTTTATGTGTATATTTAACTGTTTAAATATACAAGTGTAATTTATACAGATATAGACAATCACACAAACACATACACATGCACACACACACAAAAACTGGGTCTCATAAAATGCTCCACCAGACACCATAAGTTAATCAACAACAACAAAACCTAGCACCATTATTAACTTACCTATTTTGAAGTTCTTGGCTTATGAGTTTCTGTAGATGATCAACCATTATAAGTATTTGACAATGTTCTGGTTTCTTTCTAGATATTGATAATAATTCGACTCTAAGACTGAATTCACCACATTATTATTATATTATTATTACTATTATTGTTATTATTATTTCATACAATACATCCTGATCACATTTTCTTCTCCCTACACTCCCTCAATCCCCGCTCCCACAAAGCCACCCTCTTTCCGATATCCATTCTTTCTCTGTTTCCCTTCAGGAAAGAGCAGGCCTCTGATAAATATCAACTCATAACTGTATAAATTGATACAATAACAATAGGCACGGGGAGGACAGGAGCTCCAAAAGGAGAGCAACAGAACCAAAATATCCTGGCACAAGGGTCTTTTCTGAGACTGATGCTCCAGCCAAAATCCATTCAAGGAGATAACCTAGAAACCCTGCTCAGATGTAGCCCAACGCAGCTTAGTATCCAAGTGGGTTCTCTTGTAAGGGCAACAGGGACTGTCTGACATGAACTCAGTGGCTGGCTCTTTGACTTTCCCCCTGAGAGAGGAGCAGCCTTGACAGGCCACAGAGGAGGACATTGCAGCCAGTTCTGATGAGACTTGATAAACTAGAGTCAGATGGAAGGGGAAGATGACCTCCCTATGAGTGGACTTAGAGAGTGACATGGCAGGAAATGAGGGAGAGAGGGTGGGATTGGGAGAAAATGAGGGAGGCACCTCCAGCTGGGATGCAAAGTGAATAAAATGTAATTAATGTAAAAAATAAAAATTTAATTAAAAAATAAAAAATTAAAAAGAATAGGCACAAACTTCTTACTAAGACTAGAAAAGTCAAGAAATTAAGTCAGCACTGACAAGGAAACAACATCCCTGCTGTGTAGCTTTTATAAAGCTTGAATGTTCTATGAAAACTACGAGAAAAGGGTTCGACAATCTTACCCAGCTATGAATTGTAATAATGACCAAACTGTCAAGACAGGGCCACTAGAGCAATATCAGCATGAATGTAACACAAGCAATCAAACATTCTCTGATTCGACATAAGGCTCTCTCCAAAGGATGAGACCTGTCACTGACATTGTTGCTAGAGCAAAAAACCTGTGCCCAGAAAGTTCATAGCTCCTAGCAATCAACCTACCAGTATTATTTTGCCTAATGGACATAACATTAAGCAGACCATTATTGCTGATTTTTTTTGTTATATCTATAGATTAGTGCATCTCTCAGCCCTCATTTAAAAAGTTTCTTTTGTAAACTAGAAGTCAAAGTACAGTGAATAAGAGACTAAAGAATACTCAGTCCCATCAATTACATATGTGTCAGAGGACAAGGTTCAGTGCATGCCTTCTCTTTGGTTGGTGCTTCAGTCTCTGTGAGTCCCCATAGGCCTAAATTGGTTGTCTTGTCGAGTGCTCATCCCCTCCACGACTGGGAGGAGAAAAGAGAGGGGTGTGTTCAGGATGCTAAGCTAATAAATAAGCTAAAAAAGAATGCTCAATCCCATAAAGGGTATTTACATCACAACATCTCCTTCCAATGCTCACAGACCATCATTGAAGAGGAGACAGGAAGATTCAGAGTCAGAGGCAGTTGATGAGTGCAAACAAAAAGTGTCTTTTGGATGGATTCCTAGTGGTTATGACACCATATGCAAGACTTGTGATGTCCAGGCCAGTTCCACTAGAACGAAGCAGCTACTGGCATTTCACAGCTTCAGAGATAGGGAGAGTCAGTATTCCTTAAGAGTGCAGCCTCTGATGGTCCAGCAACTCTCCAGTAGTAGGACACACATCCTAATATGCACATACAAATGTTTGTGGGCAACACTAATTGACTTGATAACCTGTTTTAAAATTTTTTACATTAATCACAGGTTATTTACTTTGTATCCCTGCCATAACCCCCTCCCTCATTCCCTCCCAATCCCACCCTCCCTCCCTCATCTTCTTCCTGCCCCTTTACAAGTCCACTGATAGGGGAGGTACAAAGTTGGGTAGATAGGGACAGTGTAAATGTAGGAAGGTTTCAGGAAGAGGAGTGAATGGGATCAAAATACATTGTATAAAATTCTCAGAGGTAATGTAAAGAAAGACATTTAAAATAAAGGTAAAGGAAACAAAGTACACTCTGTCAAACTGAATTCCTGATTCTGTTTATATGATTCTTTCCCACAGGATAAAGAACAGGGCTTTGAACATGACAAATACTGAGTATAAGTACTACGTGATGTCACTACATCTGCAACACTGCATGCCTTGCCAGATAGTTCCGTAGACAGGAGTAAGTTTAACAGGACAGTAAACTTTACAAATCACGGTAAGATAGAAAAGGCCAACAGGAAACCTGCCCAGATAAAACCTGTCAGCTTCCGTAGAAAGCAGGCTTCATTAAATTTTCTTCAAAACAGTACTAAAATGACTTAGAACAGAAACATAAAATGAGATACATTTGCATAATGTTCTAAAACTATGAATAACAGAGAGATGCAGTCCATGTATAAAGCCAGCTGCCATAATTATGTTTGCTGTTCCCATGTATGCTCCAGCTGAGCAGTAATCATATGGACGCTTGTGCCTTTGGCTGTTTTCCTGCTTCTCAGAATCCCAGCCCTGTATCTGATTGCCACAAACCAAATGAAGACCACCCACTGCTCTTATTTTCTAGCGTTTTTATTGCCGTGCAGATCTCAGAAATTAACTTAGCATTCTGTTTGTTTTTCTCTTAACCTCAAGCTAAAATTACCTGATATGGGATTAAGAAAATGCTGTCACTAAATAGATTGTGGCTGAATAGAGAGGAATTTACTAATCCTTCCTTTGAATTCTTGCAACCAAAGGCTACTTGC
Organism: Meriones unguiculatus; assembly: GCF_030254825.1. NCBI lineage: Eukaryota > Metazoa > Chordata > Mammalia > Rodentia > Muridae > Meriones > Meriones unguiculatus. The sequence goes on along the minus strand of NC_083357.1, from coordinate 90,652,028 downwards.
TTTAGGAGTATCAGCTCTTGGAGGCAGAGTATAGCAAGTCACATCTCTTCCATTCAAAGTAGTAGTGAGTTCTTGTAAAAGTTGTTTCAGCACAGAGAATTGTGGGTGATGACTGGGTTTGGTCAATTTCACTAGAAAATTGACTGAGTCTAATTAAGAATTTGAATAATTTGAAGATTTTCTTTATAACATTTTAAACATTGTTAATTTGGGGCTTGTTTTGGGGTTGTTTTATAATATTAATAATCAGATTATATCCTCAGAAATTGCTTCCCCAGGATATTATTTTTTATAAATATGTTAGAAAATATATGAAATTGCAGATGAGTTTTAAGGTGTTTTGAAGAAAGAAACACTGAATATTCTTATCCAAGATAGATATGCTGCTTAAAAATGAGAGAAAAAAAATGTTTGGTTATAGCACCTAAGAACTTATTTTGAATAAATTGAGAATGGTGAGGAAAGTGAATAGCAAATGTGCAAATTGATTTTTGGATGATATGCTTATATCCTCTAAGTAAGATTCCTTCTAATCTCCTTAAAATTTTATTTCATGCTCTGAATTTGAACTCAGACATTTAGTTCATTAAAGGTTAAATAATTATCCAGAGGAGTTTAATAAATGTAAACTTAGTTATTGTATAAACATGAAATCAGAGTTACAAGGAAATTAGATAATTTTAGAAGCCTTCAATAGCTAAAGTTCTTTCACTAAATGCTCCATTTTCATGAATTCGATTTTGTGTGTGTGTGTGTGTGTTTTCTAATGCAACTGAAATATATTCCAAATTAGACTGAAATCAGCTCAGTGTTTTTTTTTTAATTGTAAGAATTTCATCTACCTCTAAATGAGACCAAGTATTATAGAACGAATCTCATTATAGTCTCATCTCTAATGACAATTTTGAAGAAACATAAGATTTGAAGACTTTCTATATCAAAGTTAGGTACCTTATATCTCTGAAACTTCTGAATAAAAGAGGGGAAAAAAGGTGTGACAATAAACTGTATGCAGAATGCATATCTAGTGGTCAATTTAGCTTCATCTAGGACTTCATCAGATCAGGTATATTATGGAAGAGGACATATACAAAATGGAAAAACAGCTTTTATTAACTAAACTTTCTTATCAAAACAGGTAACCACAAGGAACTAAGCCCCTTGACAAGAGAGATCCTCCTTCTCTTGCACACCATAAAAGGAAAGTATAAACGGGAAAGAACCCCTTAAGTACCCACATTCATATAGCCCAATGTTAGGTCTAATTGTACTTCTTTCAAATCTATACTATTGGTTGTGTTTTGAGTAAAAATCCCTTGCTACTTCGTAAGTTGTCTAAGCCTTTATTGTAATTCAATGAAGGACAGTCCAAGATCATGGAAACACTTGATCCTGATCTTGAATACTGTTGAGAGATATGTCACATAGTTGGAGATCATATCACATACATTTTTCATAAAGCTCTTACTAGGCATTTTCAATTAGGAACCTATATTCAAGGGAAAAGTATAACATCTCATTGTTGATTGGTTCAATAGGTCAGCATCATTATTAGACAGTTGCCTTATCAAAGGTGCTTGAGTCCATTAGACAAGGCAGAACATCTACTTGCAGTAAGAAGGTGAATGGAAGGACCTTGCTCACCAAAAACAAGTTACCCATTTAAAGCAGATATGTGAGTGTGACCTAAAGGACAAAGAAATAGAGAGAAAGACCTTTCTAAAACTCCCTGCACACTAGCTTTCTATATTCTGAAGAATGGCTGATAAGGAATCACACATTGTTTTACATGTCCATTGTATAAATGCTCAGAGCAACTACCTGAGAGTCCATTAGACTATGACAGGGACACAAGATTTCTCATCAATGTGAAGAATGAAGATCTTAATTTTTTTTTTATTTATCGCAATTTATTCATTTTGTACCCTAGCCATAGCCCCCTCCCTCATCTTCTCTCAGGCCCACTGTTCCTCCTTCTTCTTCCCCTATGCCACTCCCTTATTCCATTGAAAGGGGAGGTCCTCCACCCTACTATTTGACCCTAGCCTATCAGGTTTCATCATGATGGATGCATTGTCTTCTTATGTGGCCTGGTAACGATGCACCCACCATGGAGAGGTTATCAAAGAGCCAGCCACTGAGTCCATCTCAGAGACAGTCCCTGGTCCCCTTACTAGAATATCCACATGGAGACTGAGCTGTCCATGGGCTATATTTGAGCACAGAGTTGAGGTCTTCTCTTTATATGTTTTTTGGTTGGAGCATCAGTCTCTGCAGGGCCCTCTAGGATCAGATTTTTTGGCTCTGTTGCTCCCCTTGTGGAAGCCCTGTTCCCTCCAGGTCTTTCTTCCCCTTCTTCCATAAAATTTCCTGAACATTGCCCATAATTTGACTCTGAGTCTCAGCATCTGCCTCAACACCCTGAAAGGTAGAGTCTTTCAGAGGCCCTCTGTGATAGGCTCCTGTCCTGCTTCCTGACATTGGAATTTGGAGAAGAATGAAGAATTAAAATATTATAAATTTCAAAAAGGGGGAACTGTAGAGAGCTGCGTAATGCCGCGCCTTAAAGATGGAGCTGGTTTCCGCCTTCCTCCTTCCCGATGGTGAGTGCTCTCTGTCACAAACAACTCCACATTTGGCTAAGGCTGAGGATCTGGCTTGCTTCCATGTATGTGGACCTATCTGCATTGCCCACGTGGCACGCTGGGGTTGGCTACCCAGAGGCTATTTAAGCTGTGGGCTGGCTTTCCCCAAGGTCAGATGGTTGTTCAATGTTCCTGAATAAACTGCATTGAAAAAAATAAATAAATAATAAAAATATTATAAATTTCTCAAAAAATGAGGAAGTCTTTCTATATTTCAGCACTCTCATGAGTATTAGCCTAGTTGAAGCTGATCAGCTAACATAAAAATTTTACTTGAAAAATGATAATAATTTTAATTAGGCACCATATCTTTTATAGCAGGAAATTAGTAAGGGAATAGATGGATAGGTCATTCTGAATTTCCAGGTTTGGGGTTAGGTCATTCTGAATTTCCAGGTTTGGGTTTTTTTTGTTTTTGTTTTGTTTTTGTTTTTTTAACCTGTTAAATAACCTAGAACAAAAGGCCATTCCTCAGAGACAGTTCTAAAGATGGAAAAGCAAGAACGAAAACAATTAAAAAAAAGATAAGAAAGTTGTGACCAGAAGATTTTGCATAAGCTTGAGATTAATGGCAAATGAGTTTACTAAGAAGGGCGGGAGGGGGGGCTACTGAGGGAGATGGAGGAGTCAATCACTCCACAAGAAGACCTACAGAGTCAACTAATCTGAGCTCAGAGTGTCTCCCAGAGACTGAACCACCATCCAAAGTGCATTCATGGACTGGTCCTAGCCCCCTACACACACATAGCAAATGCTCACATGGCTTCCCTCTAACCTGGAGCGGGAACCCTCTCTGACTCGGATGCCCCTCTTTATATACTATCCCACTAAGAAGGCTGCATGTTTGGCCTCAGTAGGAGAGGATGCGCCTAGTCCTGCAGCAACTTAATATGCCAGGGCTGGCTGGTACCTATGGTGGTACCTCCCCATTCTCTGAAGGGAAGGAGAGGGAGAATGGCGGGAAGGGGGTATGAAAGGGGAGGAAAGAAAAGGAGGTCTGCAATCAGGATGTAAAGTAAATATGTAAATAATAGAGAAAAGAAGTATGACATATTATATACACTGTACAAGGGAAGGGGATGAAACAGAGTCAGGAGAATATCACCGCAGGATCAGACGAGGTCAACAGCGAGATAATAAAGGAATAACCGAACAAGGGGAGCACAGGTTATTTCAAGCGCTCCGCAGACTGAGCATACAGGAGGTCATGGAGAGTGATCATCGGGACTGATAACTTCGTTTTTTTTTTTGTTTTTTTTTTTTTTCTTTTTCGTTTTCTTTTTCTTTTTCTTTTTCTGTTTTTGTCTTTATTGTTTTGTTTTTCTAGACAGGGTTTCTCTGTGTGGCGGACTCGCTTTTTAGACCAGACTGGCTTCCAACTCACAGACGTCTGCCTGGCTCTGCCTCCTCTAGTGCTGTGATTACAGGCTTGCACCACCTCAAGTTGCTCAAATACCACATTGTCTCAATGTGGGAAAATAAGGTTAAAATTAATCAGAACCTTAACTCCATCAAGGCCCTGGCCTCAGCCCCAGACGAGATCTTGCCAAATCTGTCCCTGGACCAGGACGCAATCTCTTTGTCTTATCTCAGGCTACTGTGGCTTGGATTGGCTTGGCTACCGACAGTTAAATCGTGTGAAAATCAGCCTAGTTTGTTTTTTTATTTTTTAATTTAAAATTTCACAAATATTAAAAACTTAGGATGTCTAAGGTACTAACATCAGTCAAGCTGGAATGTGGCACACTTGCTGGGCAGCAGATGTTTTGGTAACGCAGTCTGTGAAGGAGGATATCTGCTTGTGGGTTCATGTACTATTTAGCTCATTTAGCAAAATTTATCATACACTCTTAGATAAGCTTCTCTGTCTATAGGCACATGAGGAAATGAAAACTTAAGTATCCCAGGTCTATTTGGACACTGGTGACTGTGAGGCATGTCTAACACCTCTCACAATATAGGTGGAAACATTATTCACATAATCAAGGTCATTTGTGGTCATTTTACAATAATAGCTATCTCTTTGCTTTGGAGACGTTCTAGGGACACAGAGTGGGTGGCGAGAATGTGTGTGAATTTGAAGGATAACATGGAAATAAGATAAACTCTCATTTGTTTTTAGGTCATAATAGGAGAGTTTTTGGAAAAAAGAATAAGAGCTGACAAAAATGCCCAAATATTAGATTATGAAATATGTCACATAATTTGACCTCACGGACACAGCAAAAGTGAAAAAAAAAAAAACTGTCCCACTCAGGAAAGTAAAATGAACAGGTCTAAAACAGAGCCAATCACAGATATCAATTCCTAAGACTTTCCATATTTTCCATATCAGGGAGTGAATACTGTGAGACATATCAACAAAGAGAAAAAAAAATGCCATGCTGGAAAAATGTATAGCTACTAAAAGATAAGCCATTTTAACAACCCAACAGTATAGCTTTTGAGTTTATTTCCTTTATACAATTCTTAAACATTAGTTTGTATTTCTTAGCATTGTTTTTATTTCCATATATTTTTTATGGAATTAAAGACTGTGACTTCCACATAGGTGTGTTATATCAGTAAAATGAAATTTGGTCATTTAAAATGCAACATATGTGATTAGACATATCTATAAATATGTCTATGTGTATAAGTTTATATAGATCTCACTCCTTCTTAAAGAAAATATCTTTAAAATTGAATATTTAGTCATTTTAAATTCATATTTATCTCTATTTTTACTTGCTGTTGGTATAATTGGTTATGAATATTCAGATTTTCTAAAGATAATACAAGCTACAATACTATTTTCACATTTATTTTTACACTGAAGTATTGACATTTTCTTCTCACCTCCAACAAGCCTTAAACTTTGTATATTTCTGATCTTAAAGAGAGGCAAAGTTCTTTTTTAACATGCTAATGATTTCAAAACATTAATAAGCTATCAAGGACTATGGCAAGCAAATGAAAATAAAATAATAGTGCATTAATTAAAGAAAAACAAAGGTATTTCTTAGATTAGTACTAATGTAAATATGAGCAAACTCTCAAGATACAAGAAAGAAAATTAAAACATAAATTATATTAATATCACTAGCTCCAAAAGGAAAGGCTAGCTTCTAATAAAAGCTTCTAATATAAGAGCTGGAATAGGTAAGAAGGAATAGGTCTGCTTATGAGATGGACAAATGCAGAAGGACTTTCTCTCAGAAAATGAATCTTGTGTTGTTTTTCCTAACACCCAGTCTCCACATGACTAGAAATTTTTGCACTACTTCTCATGGGAGTGGTGGTAATTAACATTTCTGGTATATTTAATAAGTATAAAAATTCTCATTATTTCAGACACTGTTGCAAAGATTGTCATTTGAGAGCCAACTTTTAAAAAAATTACAGATAAAGACTAAAAAAACTGCTATGAACATAGTTGAACAAAAGTCCTTGTATATTTGAACATATTTCAGATATATGTCCAGGAGTGGTATAGCTGGATCTTGAGGAAGCACTATTCTTAATTACTGAGAAAGCGCCAGACTGATTTCCAAATTGGTTGTACATGTTTACATTCCCGCCAGCAATGGAGGAGGCCCTTTCTCCACATGCTCTCCAGCATGTTTGGTCCCTTGAGTTTTTGCTCTTAGACTTTCTAATGGGTGTAAGGGGGAATCTCAGGGTTGTTTTAATTTGCATTTCCAGAATCTGGAAACAACCCAGATGTTCCTCAACTAAGAAATGGATACAGAAATCATAGTGAATTTATATAATGAAATACTACTCAGCAAGAACCCCTGCTCGGATATAGCCCATGGTAGCTCAGTAGCCAAGTGGGTTCTCTAGTAAGGGAAACAGGGACTATTTCTGACATGAACTCAATGGCTAGATCTTCAACCCCTCCCCAACACCCCCAGGGGGAGAAGCAGCCTTGCTAGGCCACAGAAAATGACATTGCAACTAGTCCTGAAGAGACATGATAAGCTAGAATCAGATGGAAGTGGAGGAGGTTCGCCCATCAGTGGACTTGGAAAGGGGCAGAGAGGAGATGAGGGAGGCAGGGTGGGATTGAGAGGGAATGAGGGAGGGGGTTACAGCTGGGATACAAAGTAAATAACCTGTGATTAATAAAAAAAAATAAAAATTATTTAAAAAAACCAAGGAAGTCATGAAATTGACAGGCAAATGGTGAGAACTAGAAAATACCATTTTAAGTAAGGTAATCCAGAAGCAAAATGACACATAGGGGATATACTCACTTATAACTGGATATTAGACATAGGATAAACATATTAAAAGCTGTAGTCCTAAAGAAGCTAAACAATAAGGAGGACCCTGAGGAAGAGGTGGAAACCTCATTCAGAAGGGCAAACAAGATAAACATCAGAAGTAGGAGAAAATAGGGAACAGTACAGGAGCCTTCAACAGGGGCCTCTGAAAGACTCTAAAGATAAAGATGACTTAAGGAACTTTCTGTTAAGTGGGACACAAGCATTTTGACCCTGGAAGAATATTTGTTGCTCAAACACTTTTTTTTATTAACAAAATAAATAAAAATATGGTAAATAACTTTTAATACATTTTGTAAAGGTGGAATTGGTATAATTCTGAGCATTAAAACTTTAAAAAGTCAAAGATTCTTCATTTAAGGAAACAAAATTTCATTTGCTTAAAACATATACAAAGATATGGGAATTTCATTGTCATTGAGAAAAGGGACTTCTGTTTCTTTCTTTTATTCTTGAGTATTTGTACATCTATTTTCATAAGGGAGATCGGTCTGGATTTCTTTTTTTGTTGAGTCTTTGTAAGGTTAAGATATTAAGGTGACTGTAATTTTTTAGAATAAGTTTGGTAATGTCCTTTCTGTTTCTATTTTGCATAATAGTTTGAAGAGTATTGGTGTTAGCACTTCTTTGAAGGTCGGGTAAAATTCTGTGCGGAAACCATACTAATGCTGCAACTTTTAAAAAATAATTTATTTTTTATTAATTACAATTTATTCATTTTCTATCCCAGCTCTACCCCCCTCCCTAGTCCTCATCTAATCCCACTCACCCTTCCTCATCTCCTCCTATGCCCCTTTCCAAGTCCACTGATAGGGGAGCTCCTCCTCCCCTTACATCTGACCCTAGCCTATCAGGTCTCATGAGGACTTGCTGCATTGTCTTCCTCTCTGGCCTGGTAAGGCTGCTCCCCCTTCAGGGGGAGGTGATCAAAAAGCCAGCAACTGACCTCATGTCAGAGACAGTCCATGTTCCCCTTACTGGGGACCCACTTGGAGACTGAGCTGCCATGGGTTACATCTGTGCAGGGGTTCTAGGCTATCTCCATGCACCGTGTTTGGTTGGAGTATCAATCTCAGAAAAGACCCCTGCGTCCAGATTTCTTGGCTCTGCTGCCCTCCTTTTGCCTAATGATTTAACAAAGTGTTCCTACTCTGCATCTCATGAAAGATTGTGGAAGAGGGCCTTACAGGTTGTAAGAGCCAAAAGGTCAGAAATTTTGCACTAAGGCCAGGTCTCCTAGTAATGTCACGAACTGTAAAGTCTCAACATCTAAACTGCCCAAATATGGTTCAGGGATGATACCTGTGAACATGCCAAGCTGGCAGAGAAAAGCCCACAGGCCTCAACCCTACAAAAAACTTAAGGTGACTGAAGACTGTGAATGGGAAAGCTACTCTTCCCAAGGGTAGAGCATACCAACTTGTCATTCAGTGTGAAATGGTATCTCTGAAAACATGTATACACTTTACATCATATGGACTGGGCAGGTTATATTTAGGTGCAGCCTTACCTGGTCACAGAAGAAGACAATGCAGCCACTCCTGATGAGACCTGATAGACTAGGATTAAAGGGAAGGGGAGGAGAACCTCCCCTATTAGTGGACAGGGGGAGGGGCATGGGAGGAGAGGAGGGAGGCACCTTGAGATTAGGTGCGGACTAGGGAGGGGGCTACAGTTGGGATACAAAATGAGTAAACTGTAATTAATAAAACAAATAAATTAAAAAGAAATATACATAAGTGCATATGTGTGCATGAATGTATATCTGTGTGTAATTATGTATACTGTAAAAAATCAAGATGACATAAATTTTTAGTAGTGAAGAAGAATATATGAGTTTGTAAAAAAAAAGGAAATGGAGAAATGTAAATCCATTATAGCATCAAAAAAATTAAGGTAGAATCCAAGAGACAGGACCCTACCACAGGGGGCCTTTGAAAGGCTTTACTGCAGTTCATTGAGGCCGATGTGAGACTCATAGCCAAACTTTGGGCAGAGTGCAGGGAATCTTATGAAAGAAGTGGGAAATAGTAAGACCTGGAGAGAACAGGAGCTCTTCCACAAGGACAGCAATAGATCCAAAATGTCTGGGCACAGGGGTCTTTTCTGAAACTGATACTCCAGCCAAGGACCACTCATGGAGATGGCCTGGAACCCATGCACAGAGATAGCCTATGGCAGTTCAGTATCCAAGGGGGCTCCATATTAATGGGGACAGGGACTGTCTCTGACATAATCTGATTGGCCTGCTCTTTGATCACCTCCCCCTGAGTGGGGAGCAGCCTTGCCAGGCCACAGAGGAAGACAATGCAGCCAGTCCTGATAAGACCTGATAGACTAGGATCAGAGGGAAGGGGAGGAGGACCTCCCTTATCAGTGGACTGATAGAGGGACACGGGTGCTGAAGAGGGAGGGTGGGACTGGGAGGTGAAGAAGAAGGGAGGTACAGGAGGGATATAAAGTGAATAAACTGTAATTAACAAAAATAAATATATATATATTAAAAAAATTAAAATGTGAACCATATTGCATTAAATTACTATGTAACAAATGGCCATTAGTTCATTTGTATTGTTAGACAAATTTTTCATTAATCAAAGTATTCATAGACCTATGTTTATCCCTGTGCTCATGGTCTTACCAGAGTGAAAACGTACGAGTTGAGAACCCCTGCACGGATGTAGCCCATGGCATCTTAGTTTCCAAATGGGTTTCCTAGTAATGGGAACAAGGACTGTCTCTGACATGAATTCAGTGGCTGGCTTTTTGATCACTTCAGTGGGCTGAATAATCGCCCACTTTGTATTGAGAAATATGTAAGTTAAAATATGTAGTATTATGACAAAGTGAATAAATTGTAATAAATAAAAACTAAAAATATATTTCTTTTCATTTAATTTAAATAAATATTAATAATAAATAATCATAAATAAATAAAAATATTACTTAAAAGAGAAACAAACATTGAAAAGGATATTAAATATTTTTAATATTGTATTTATTATTTATATAAAATAATAGATCATAAAAAATGTAATTTTTACTATGTGTATGTTTTTGTGAAAGAAATCACTGACAGTATTTGATGGTATTTGAAGCAGGGAGCATTTAGCTTCATTGCTCCCTTCATAAATCCTATCCATGACCTGCATTCATCCCTTCCTCATACTATTATTTTTTGTCTCTCTTATTTTCTTATTGTTTCATATTATACTATAACCAAATGTATATTTTTACACATGTACATTTATTATTGAGAAGACTCAACATGTGAGAGAGAACTTGTACATAAGTTTCAGCTAATTCCTTGTCATTAGAGTTTCTACTATACTAAATTCTTGCAGTTATACCTACAGTTTTTATCATTAAACAATATTATTAAAATGAAAAAACACCCCTTATATTTAAAATATGCGTTCACATTATTCAGATATATCATCACCATTAAATGAATACATCAGTGTTTTATTTTTAAATAAATTTACTTTTCATATATTCTTTTATTCCTAGATCTAAATGGGAACATTTTGTGCTTTGTCATAGAGAAAGGTGATCTTTGAAGGATGTTCAGACACTTCTGATTTGGAAGGCAGAGAAAGGAAGCCATAGAGAAAGGAGAATCTTGACTCCTGCAAGTTGAAAAAGGTAAACAGATTTTAAAGCACCGGGAGAGGAGCACTGTTGGAGACTCTGAACATAGCCACCTGAGACTCAAATTACCCTCTCATCTCCAGAACTGTAGCACAATCTCTGTATGTACAGACACTTCTAACTATCCTTGTTTATGACATTTCATTCTGAACATAATCTCCCCCCTCTGTCATGTATAACAGCATAGAAAAAATTATTATTATTATTATTTTGCCACAGAAAGCAGTTATTTAATACAAAGTTCCAGAATTTTTCTCCATAAAAAGGAACAGAGACCTTCTGTAGTTACAGAGCTATGTGGAGAAGTTGATCAGAAAAATAGGAAATCCCTTTCTTCTTTAAGGGTCTTATGGTAAATAATTCCCAAATAGTGACCCGGAGACTCCCAGTTAATAGCTATCTACAACTCAATTCTTTACTTAAAAAAGAAAATGCACATGTGAATTTATGGGTGTAGGAATAGTCTAGTAGAATATTTTTTTGAGAAAGAGGAGTCAGGCATTGACACTAGTTTTTTAGACCCTGACATTAGATCAAGAAGCTATTTTTCAAATGAAATAAAATGGCCTCAGGGCACTGTTTAAAAAAAAAAAAACTTCATGGACATTGTACTGGACAATGCAATAAAATTTTCTCAATTTTGTCTTCCACTGGCTTATAATTGGTGGGTTAGGGATGAAACATGACAATTGAATATAAAGTAAATAATGAGGATTGGCACTATTGGCGCACTTATGTGATTTGTGTTACACAAGTGTAAATTGTTCCTCTTAAGTAAAATTATATCTACGTGTCACAAATACTATGACAGTATATACTACTATGAAAATAAGAAAGAGTATTTTTGGAATGATAAAAATAATTGGTGAGGTATGCCAACTGATAAAGGTGCTTAGTCATTCCTTTGTATCTCATCATAAATGAGTGAACTGGAAGTTAAAACTGAGATGTGCCACCCCCCAAAATGGTAGACAATGTTTCTTAAACTTATTTCCACTAATCATGAGGAGCAAAGTTCTTCAGAGAAACATTTTACCTGGATGGTTTTAATGAAAAGAGACAAAAATTGTTGCACATTGCTCTTCATCTTCACTGTTTCTTTAACATGTCTAATATGCCATGTATTTGTATTAAGATATATCTCATAATAATTGTTTTTAAAATGTTCTAACAGCATAAATTATGAGTATATTTTAAAATACTTTAAAATTTGTTTTAAAAAGTCTGGATTCTGATCTATGCAGGTAAATTAAATCTAGAGAAACCATGGGACTGTATGAGTTTGATTTGTTTTGTTCCATCAAAAAGAGGTGAACAGGTCAAATTTTCATTCCTGCTGTGTAAAAGAGAATTATTGGTACCCTTTCCCATGGAAAAAAAAAGAAGGATAATCTTTAGGCTAATTATTTAATTGTCAATTAGTCCATCTTGTTATTATTAAAATTTTGGTTAATGTTTTTCTTGTTTAATACTTTTTGAAATTTAAACCTGGAATTTGAACAACAAATGGTTGAATAAAATAATCACTGAATAAATAATGAACATTTTTTTCCATGTTGTTTAAAATGCCAACTATGATATCCATCTATTCTGAGGAAAATAATTAGTTTGAATATCCAAGGAAGAAATTATTTTCTTTGGCCGCTAGACAGAGTGGCTAATATGACAAAATCCATGAATAATAAAAATAAAACTTATCAGCAACTCTCCAATGCATATAACTTAGGTAGGAAACAGGGAACAGAATGGAAAATATTTTCAAATATATGAAAATGTTTTCCTGATGATAACATTAAAATTTTTGCTTTATTATTTACCTCACAACTCTTTCCAACGTATAGATTTGTCAGATATTTGCAATTTTAATGCGAATCAACCTCTCAGTTGCACGGGAAACACACACATATATTTTTCTTGCACTGAACATCAGCCAGTGGAGCTCTGTGTAGGCTCAAGAGCTCAGGTCAGGCCTGCCTCATGAATCTTTCATTCCAGGATCAATAGCTACCTAAAGTATTCTTTTATGGTGAATCACAGAGGAGCAGGGGAGGTAAACAAAGACAAGGTTTGGATTCTTAAGATTTATTTTAAAGTTACACGCTAATTCCTAAGCCTTCCCCAAGAACTGTTTATTCAACTCTGAGACTGGGACACAACAAATATGAAATAATTCATCTGTCTATAGGATGAATGATAAAACAATTATTGAATAAGTTGACAAAAGAAAAAGGCATGAAGTTAAATTCTTATTAAGGAGATATTGGTTATCCTAAAGTGTGAATCTCTAGAAAATTACATTATTCTGATCAAAAGAAAATCTAAAAGTACAATTACTATATGCTCCTGCTGCATTACTCCTGAGGAGGTATCCACAGGGATCAAAGACAGCATATAATAGAGTTTTGCTTGCCTAAGCACATTTACTGCAGCACAATCTACAACAGAGATATTACAATGTCATTCTACATCTTGATTAATGAAGAATTGCATCGAGGAGCTTTCATACACACACACACACACACACACACCACACACACACACACACACACACACACACAGTAACCTTATTCAACCATGAAGAACAAAACCATGTCAGGCAAACAAACAAACAAACAAACAAACAAACAAAAACTGTAGAAAGTCATACTAACCAAAACAATTCGAAATGGCAACGATCCCATTTTTCTTTCACACATGGAATGGAATATGGTCAGTTCAAAAGTAAAGTAGGAGGACCACTATTAATAGAAGCTCATGATAGAAAGAAAGGGAGTTAGATGAAACTTGGGATCAATCTATCAAAATCTTTTAATTTGCACATATGTAAGGATCAAGATGAAGCTACCTCTTTGTACAAATAATACATATAACAAAAATGAAAAATGTACAAAATGTGCACTGCTTCAGGAACTAGAACTGGTAATAGACTGGATACAAAATTCCTTCTTCAGTTATTATTTGTGAATACATACAGAGAAATAAAAAAGAAAAAACTAAAATTGGTATTTCATTCATAGTTTTTCTGTTTTGCTACCTTCAAATTTAGTAGGGATCCATGTGTAATAGCAGAATCCAATTTCCCCACTTTATCTTCAGGGGTGGTATGGCAAAGTCAATAAAAAAAATCATCACACTAGACAGTCATTTGAACTCACTTAGGACTTGGTTCATTCTCCTTTTAGATACACCGCATGTGGCTAGCACTAGAGTGGTTCAGAGAGCCCCTCTACCTTATCCCAAAGCTTTTCCTGACAATGTTTCAAGGTTTCACCTTAAAGTGTGTTTGCTCTCTGCCTCTGTTGATCCGACAGTCGCTCCAAAGGCCTTCTGATAGAAGATTATTCTCTTTTACTTTTGACTCAAGTGTGCGAAGGTAAACTGCTGTTATTAGCAAACAAAACAACCAGCTGTTAGAGAGCCATGAAAGAGATGAGAAATATAAGAGAACAGTCTGAGCCTTGCTTCTGTTTTGCTAAACAGGTGAAAATAACAACAACAAAAAAAGGTTGTTCAATTCTCCGATGTTTACCTTAAATAAAGGCCTATCATCCTAAATTCCCTCTGGAGGACTACACGCTGTGGCATCCTGCAGATGAGACTGGCAAGAACCATATCAGCAAATAAAACGTTCAGTGGAATACACCTCCTGCTACACTTGTTTGCATTTTGCTTTATTCAAACGGAGGTCACATTTTTTTTTTTTTCTGGAAAAAGATAGGAAATGGACTGGTCACTTATCAGCAAGCAGATGAGAACAGAAACTGGTTTACTGGATCCATCGCTTTCCTATCCTAATTTCTGAAACTATGTCATATACTTGACGACATTAAAACATAAATTGGTCCAATACTTAATTCTTTTTCACTGAACTTTAATTGGAATTTTCCTTCTGGGCAAAGTGAGATATCGAAGGGAGAATAAAAGGTCATATTCAAAAAGATTATAATATTTCCCTAGTTCACATGTTCTTGAAAGAGGCATATTTTCTGCACAGTTTTGATGGACCTTGATTTTAAAAGAAGTATGTTTTGCTTAATTTGTTATTTTAAGTGTATGTGCTTACACAAGTGTATATATTATGCATTTGCAAATAAATTCTGTACTATGGTATAGATAAGCATATTTGTGATTCCCTTTGGCCGAATTGAAGAATGTTGTGTGTGTGTGTGTTTGTTTGTGTGTTTGTATTATATGTCGTTGTGTTTGCATGTATGTGGTACACGTGATATATATGCAATGGCAATACAAAGGTGCCAGGTATCTTTCCTCTATTGCTCGTTACCTACCTGTTTGAACCATGGTCTCTCGGTGGACCTGGAGCTTACCATTTCCATTAGAGTTGCCTTTCAGTCAGCCTCTTGGACCCCATCCGTGACTTTCAGTGCTGAGATAACAGGTGTTCACTGCCATGCCTAGTTTTTATGTGGATGTCCTGAATCTACACTTGGGTTTTCCTGCTTATACAACAGCCGCTTTTCCACTGATTATAACTCCAGTCCCAAATTAAACAAATCTTATTTAAATTGTGATATTAATTATAGTGAAAACGAAACTTCTAACAAGGGTTTCTTTGACTATGAAATATTTTATTACATAAAGAGACGTATCGAGGAAAAGGTAGCCAAACTATTGAGCGAGTCCATCCTTGATGTCATCATCACATCCCCTTTCATGAATATATAAAAAGATAGATTTGGTCAGAAGAGAACTGAAAATCATCAGCACAGCTCATTTTTTTCTAGGCCAAATTTGACCTCAACATCATTTGACAAAGTAGTTGAAGAATCTGAAGGTATAAGTAAATACATTGATAAAAATGTCATCCTTAGTTTAAATATAAAGAATGATGTCCTGTAATACATGAAATAATTACACCTATAAACGCTGTTCCCAAGAATCTAAGAAGTTGTCCCATTGTATGTTGAATAGAATTTTGCTTGGTGTAATTTGGGTGGCATGTACCCAGGAATTCAGGATGGAATAATTAGGGGTTATTTCTAATATCTGGACACCTTTGATAGGAACTATAAGCACTGAGCTTTGTTAGGGCTCTTAGATGATTGATGATTTGCCTACAGGTGAAATTTTGAACCCTGATCTCATCTTCTGCAACTTTTTTTCCTCTCTTTTATATGGTATGAATACTGTGTCAGACAATGTAACAGAAACCCAAGAAAAAGAAACAATGGATCATGAATTGAAATAAAGCCAAAATCGGGAGCCATTTTTCTCCTTTTACTTGATTTATCTCAAAGATCTATAACTTTTGTAGAAGGAAAGGTGTAGTTATCTTACCAGGAAGATATGGGATGATCTTGAACTATTTTGGCAAGTCACATAAATTCTAAAAATAAGAAATTACCTTAAGTATGTTTTCACTTCTTTTTTCTTTTTCTGAAGAAAGGATGAAGTGGAGTCAGAAAGATGTCATGTTGTTGTCTTTATAAATGTAAAAGGTATCAGTGGACTAAAACAGCCTCTGGTATGTAGGAGGCAAAAGCAAACACAAGAAATTTTATTTTTCTTTTAAACACACAACAACATAAATGTATTCCCACATGGATTTTAGTAAAATCTGACTTATTTGTATGTTTCTTTCACATTTAAAAATATACAATGTGCTAAGCTGATATTTTTCAGCTAAAGAAATATAATCTGCTAAAGAAAAAAATTGGAATTATAAAAAATAGATGTTATAAACACAGTCTTAGAACAGCTACTAATTAAATGCAATATACTCCATGTTATTAACTAAAACTAGAGAACCACTATTTTCATGCAAAATAGAATAGAGTTTATACCTTTTCTTCAGCGATGTATCAGCTTTTGCATCTTGTATCCAACTGTGGTTCACAAGGTCCAGAATTTGCTCACTGCCCCTAACTGTATCAACCTTGTTTACCACCATCATGCTGCCGTGCCTTCTTGTGCTGGCAGAGTAAGGAGGAATAAACACTTGATATTTTTCAACATGTATGTTAAAACTTTTATTTAAAAATTAAGGCATTCTATAACAAGTCAGTTACTGTTATGAATGTGGAGTAACATAATGTATAAATCCTTTTCCTTATTGATTCCTAGAAGGTAAGTAAACAGTGTTAAAGGCTTTGAAAGCATACAATAAAATACTTTTGTTGAAAAGCATTTTTAATATTATTTTTATTTATTAGAGTTTATTCACTTTGTAACCCCCCCACCCCGTAGCCTCTATTCTCCTACTCTCCCAATTATTTTTTCTCTCTCTCTTGCCCACCTGTGTCTCTCCCCCAGTCCATTGATAGGGGAGGTCTTCCTCCCATTCCTTCTGATCCTAGTCTATCAGATCTCATCAGGAGTGGCTGCATTGTCTTCCTCTGTGTCCTGGTAAGCTGCTCCCCCCTCAGGGGGAGGTGATCAAAGAGCAGGCCAATCAGTTCATGTCAGAGGCAGTCCCTGTCCCCATTGCTATGGAACCCACTTGGACACTGAACTGTCATGGGATATCTCTATGCAGGGGTTCCAGGCTATCTCCATGAGTGGTCCTTGGCTGGAGTTTCAGTCTCAGAAAAGACCCTTTACCCAGACTTTTTGGATCTATTGTGGTCCTTGTGGAGCTTCTGTCCTTAAACCATTTTTTTTTTTATTACTGAAAATCACTCATCTTTAAATTCAGTCCAACATGGAGAAGTATTATGAGCACTATTCTTAGGGAAACATGAAGAAAATATGTATTCACTCAAATAGGGAACCAATGATAAACAAAACTCAGGATATCAACTCAGTTTACAGATAGACAAATTGGGTGGAACACTAAATTTTATCTAGGTTTGTTGTTATAATGTTCATTTGAAATGTAGACAATTTATCCTTGTTCATTCAAATGCTGCTTTCTCTACCCCACTATCTGGATTCAATCAGGACATTGCAGTATTGCAGTGTGATGTTTTTTCTAAACATCACCTGTCTCAAGTTTGTGTAAGCATTCCACCATTTGTTCTCCAATTTGTCAATTAAAACAACCAGCCACAATGTTGAGCAATGCAGAGGATAGGGTGGGCATCCTGGTTCAGAGTGGGAGGAGAGGAAGGAAACAAAAAGTAGTAGGAGGGAGAGAGGAGGAGCCAGAGGAGAGGAATGAGTAGGAGGATGAAGAGGAGAGAAGCAGGGAGAGCAAAGGAGGAGGAGAGGTCTTGGAATGACGACGTGGAGAAATGAACCAGGCCTAAGATATCACTAAAAGCAAGTATAATTGGTAAAATCTGAATGGTACGAACACTGCGGGCTTGGAGGTTTAGGATGGAGTAACTATTGCCCAGCATTGTGTTCTTGGTTAACTAAATAAATCCTAGTCTCCGTGTGGTGATTTGGTTAAACAGCTGTTTAAGATTAACTGTAGCTTTACTAAAAGATATATCAGTAGTAAATTTTAATGACTTAATACAACATAGGTTCTTTTCAGGAGTAGGAATTTATAGGAGCTTGACTGGATGGCCTGAAGCTCTTCTTGGAAGCTTCACTGGCCTCTGGTTTTTTCAGTCTCCTAAGCAGCTCTGAGCCTCTTTTAGACAGGTCAGTTTGATCTAGTATTTTAAACAGCTTGTCTAGTCTGAGATTATCTCTCAGCAGCCAGTATTGCTTATATAACATTAGGGAGGGATGAGTTTAGTGTATCTGGTGAGTTGTAGGAACTTACTGAAGTTTTTTAGTCCTTTAAACCCTGAGCTTGAGAGTTTCCCTGAGGAATGAAACGTTTCAGATTTTTTAAATTATATTTTCTTACATTAATTACATTTTATTCACTTTGCATCCCAGCTGTAGCCCCCTCCCTCATTCTCTCCAAATCCCACCCTCCCTCTCTCATCTCCTCCCAAGTCTAATGATAGGGGAGGTCTTCCTCCCCTTCCCTCAGATCCTAGTCTATCAGGTCTCATCAGGACTGGCTGCATTTTCTTCCTGTGTCCTGGCAAGGCTGCTCCCATCCCCTCAGGGAGCATAATCAAAGATCTAGCCACTGAGTTCATGTCAGAAACACTCCCTGTTCTCTTTACAAGGGAAAGTGCTTGGATACTGAACTGCCATGGGCTATATCTGAGCAGGGGTTCTAGGTTATATCCATAAATGTACCTTGGTTCAAGTATCAGTCTCAGAAAAAAACCCTGAGCCCAGATGGTTTGGTTCTGTTGCTCTCCTTGTGGAGCTCCTGTAATCTCCAGGTTTTACTAACTACCTCTTCTTTCATATGATTCCTTGCACTCTGCACAAAGTTTGGTTATGAGTCTCAGCATCTGCTTTGATACACTGCTATGTAGAATCTTTTAGGGGCCCTCTATGGTAGGCCCCTATCCTGTTTCTTGTTTTCTCCTTCTTCCAATGTCCTTCCCCTTTGTCTTTTTAAGGGAGGATTGATCCTCTTACCCCGGGTCCTCCTTCTTGTTTAGCTTCTTTAGGTGTACAGATTTTAGTATGTTTATCCTATCTTATAGGTCTAGTATCCACTTATACATGAGTGTATACTGTTGGTGTCTTTCTGCTTCTGGGGTACATTGCACAGGATGATTTTTTTTCTAGACCCCATCATTTGCCTACAAATATCATGATTTCCTTGTTTTTAATTGTTGAGTAGTATTCTATTGTATAAATGTATTAAAATTTCTTTATCTATTCCTCCATGATGGACATCTGAATTATTTCCAGGTTCTGGCTATTACAAGTAAAGCTGCTACAAACATGGTTGAACAAATGTCCTTGGTGTGTACTTGACTATCTTTTGGATATATGCCTAGGGGTGGTATTGCTGGATCTTTAGGAAGCAATTTTCCTAATTGTCTGAGAAAACACCAGAATGATTTCCAAAGTGGTTGTACAAGTGTACATTCCCACTAGCAATGGAGGAATGTTCCCCTTTCTTCACAAGCTCTCCAGCATGTGTTGTCACTTGAGTTTTTGATCTTAGCAACTCTGACAGGTATAAGGTGAAATCTCAGGGTCCTTTTGATTTGTATCTCCCCGATGGCTAAGGATGTTGAGATTTCTTTAAGTGTTTCTCTGCCATTCTATATTCCTCAAAAGAGAATTCTCTGTTTAGCTCTGTACCACATTTTTTTAAATTGTATCACTTGATTTGTTGTTTTTTAACTTTTTTTAGTTCTTTATATATACTGGATATTAGCCCTATGCCAGATATGGGGTTAGTGAAGATCCTTTTCCAGTCTATATGCTGTCAATTTGTTCTGAAGACAGTATCTTTTGCTTTACAGAAGCTTTTCAGTTTCATGACATCCCATTTATTGATTGTTGATCTCAGAGCCTGTGCTGTTGGTATTCTGTTCAGGAAGTTGTCTCCTGTGCCAATGAGTTCAAAGCTCTTCCCTAGTTAATTTAATGTGGGGAAATTTAATTTTAATTTAATTTAATCAGACATTTAATGTGTCTGCTTTTATGATGAGGTCTTTGATCCACTTGGACTTTAGTTTTGTGCAGAGTGGTAAGTATGGATCTATTTTTATTTTTCTGCATCTAGACATCCAGTTGAACCAGCACCACTTGTTGAAGATGCTGTCTTTTTTCCACTGAATGATTTTTGGCTTCTTTGACTAATATCAAGTATTCATACGTGTGTGGGTTTATTTCTGGGTCTTCTATTCGATTCTATTGATCCCCCATTCTGCTACTATGACAATATCATGCAGTTTTTATTACTATTTCTCTGTAGTACAGCTTGAAATCAGGGATGGGGATAGTGTCAGATGATCTGTTATTGTAAAGGATTATTTTGGAAATTCTGGGGTTTTAGTTTTTTTTTTCATATGAAATTGAGATTATTTCTTTCAAGTTCTGTAAAGAATTGTTTTGTTATTATGATGGGAATTCCATGGAATCTATAGATTACTTTTGGCAGGGTTGGCCATTTTTACTACGTTAATCTTACCCATCCATGAGCATGGGAGAGCTTTCCATCTTCTAATAGCTGAATCATTGAAACCAAAAGCTGGTTCTTTGAAAAAATCAACAAAATAGACAAACCCTTAGCCAAACTGAATAAAAGGCAGAGAGAAACTTTCCAAATCAGCAAAATCAGAAATAAAAACGGGGACATAACTACAGACAGTGAGGACATCCAAACAATGTTAGGTCATACTTCAAAAGCTTATAAGCCACAAAATTCAGAAATGTAAACGAAATAGACAATTTTCTGATAGATTCCATTCACCCAAATTAAATCAAGAACAGGTAAATCAATTAAATAGTCCTATATCCATCAAGTTAATAGAAGCAGTCATCAATAGTCTCCCTTCCAAAAAAAGCACAGGGCCAGATTGTTTCAGCGCATAATTCTACCAGACCTTCAGAAGAGAGCTAACTCCAATTCTCTTCAAGATTTTTCACAAAAAAATAAACAGAAGGAACATTACCAAACTAATTCTATGGAGCCACAGTCACTTTGTTACCTAAACCACACAAATACCCAACCAAAAAAGAGAATGCCAGATCTAACTCTCTTAAGAACATTGATGCAAAAATAATAAAATACTTGCAAACCAAATACAAGAACACATCAAAGATATCATCCACCATGACCAAGTAGGCTTCATCCCAGGCATACAAGGGTGTTTCAATATATGGAAATCCATCAATGTAATCCACCACATAAACACACTGAAGGAGAAAAATCACATGATCATCTCCTTAGATGCCGAAAAAGCATTTGACAAAATCAAACAACCATTCATATTTAAAGTCTTGGAGAGATCAGGGATACAAGAACATTCCTAAACATAGTAAAGGCAATGTACAGCAAGCCGATAGCTATCATCAAACTCAATGAAGAGAAGCTTAAATCAATCCCACTTAAATCAGGGACAATGCAAGGCAGTCTATCCGTATCTCTTCAACATAGTACTTGAAGTCCTTGCTAGTGCAATAAGACAACTAACGGAGATCAAGAGGATACAGATTGGAAAGGAAGAAATCAGACTATCAATATCCACAGATGATAGGATAGTATACATGAGCAACCCAAAAAATTCAACCAGAGAACTCCTTCAGCTGATAAACACCTTCAGCAAAGTGGCTGGATACATAATTAACTAAAACAAAAAACAAAAACAAAAAAAAATCAAAAGCACTCCTGTATACCAAAAACAAAGGGTACAGAAAGAAATTAGGGAAAGAACACCCTTCACAATAGCCACTAATAACAAAAGTACCTTGGTGTGACTCTAACCAAGCAAGTGAAAGACCTGTTTGAAAAACAAAAACAATACAAAACAAAACAAAACAAAACAAAAAAAAAAAACTTCAAGTCTCTGAAGAACTTTTCAAATTTATTTAGAAAATCCTGCATGTTAACCAGTTTCTATACAAATTGGAAATTTTCACAATATCAGAAGCTGTTGCTGTACAGCAGAGAGACAAATAGACAGATACACACACATGCTTAGAAAGAGAGAGAGGGAAAGAGAGAGAGATTGGGATAGAGGAGAGAGAGGAAATTTTAACCACTCAACTTTTAAGAGTCAAAGTCTTTGACATTTATTAGGGGACTGGATGTAGGGGAAGAAGGAATGAGAGGAATAGGAGGAAGGGAGGCTATGATTGGGATGTAAAGTGAACAAATACATACATTAATTAGTTAATACAATAATAACCTATTGACATGGGAAATCAAACAAAGTAAAAACTGTGGCACATGACAGAGCTGTTGGAGAGCATCAAAAGAAAGCCTTGTGGCATAGGAACCAGAAATTTTGCTCCACTTCAAGTTTATATAAGAAAAAAAAACTTATCTACTCTTAATATTGAACTGGAATGTTTAAAAAAATAAATGTCTAGATATTTATAATTGGTCCTTGAATTATAAATTTAAAAATTAGCCTTTCTGAATGATCATTAACAAACAAAGTAAACCCTGTAACATTCCATCAGCATTTATTTTTTTTTAATTTTGCTTTTCTCATTAGTTACATTTTGTTAATTCTGTATCCCAGCTGTATCCCTCATTCCCTCCCCAATCCTACCCTCCCTCCCTCATCTCCTCCCTGCCCCTTTCCAAGGCCACTGATAGGGGAGGACCTCCTCCCCTTTCATATGACTCTGTTTTGTCCGGTATCTTCAGGACTGGCTGCAAAGTCCTCCTCTGTGGCCTAACAGTACTGCTCCTCCCTTGGTAGGTGGGGAGGTCAAAGAGCCTGGGAATCCAGCTTAGGTCCTTGACAAGCACTTTGCCAAGCACTGAACTATATCCCAGCCCTGTTTTCTATTGCTGTGTTGGAGTATTGGTGTGTACTCACATGCACATGTGAAGCCAGATGTTGACATTTGGAGTCTTCTAATTTTTTTAAGAGGCAGCATTTCACTGGGTAGTGGTGGCGCACGCCTTTGATCCCAGCACTTGGGGAGGCAGAGGCAGAGCTCTGTGAGTTCAAGGACAGCCAGGGCTACAGAGAGAAACCCTGTTTTGAAAAGAAAGGGCAGGCTATCTCACTGAACCTGCCAGCAGCTCACGTCCTGAGTAAGTTGACTGGCCAGCGAGCTTCTGGGTTCTACTCATCTCTGCCTCCCTGTGCTGGGGTTGCAGCACATACCAGACTCGGGTTCTTAATCAACCAGCTCTTCCTCTGCTGAGACAGACCCTTATCTCCCCTTACTTTCCTTAAGGTGCATTTGATTTATTTGTGAGTGCCTGAACCTATGTACCTGCAGAGTCCAGAAGAGGGCATCAGATCCCTCATGCCTGGAATCATAGTCATTTGTGGGACATGGGTGCAGAAACAGTCCTTGTTCCTCTTACTATAGGAAACCAATTGGTTACTGAGCTATCATGAGTCACATCCGAGCAGAGGTTCGAGGTTATATCCACTCATGGTCTTTGGTTGAGTGTCCATCTCAGAAAAGACCCTTTGCCCAGATATGTTTGGTCCTTGTGGAGCTCCTAACCTTTCCACATCAAACTCCTCTTCTTTCATATGATTCTCTGCACTCTGACTAAGGTTTGGTTATGAGTCTTAGTATCTACTTTGAAACACTGCTAGGTAGAGTCTTTCAGATGCCTTCTGCGGTGGACTCCAGTCATATGTTCAATGTATATCCCATTTGTCTTTCTAAATGAGGATAGATCATCATACCCCATGTCTGCTTTCTTGATTATCTTCTTTAGGTGTATAGATTTCATTATGTTTATCATATCTTTTAGGTATATATAAGCAAGTATATTCCATGTTTGTCTTTCTCCTTCTGGGATACTTCACTCAGAATGATCTTTTCTAGATACCACCATTTGCCTGCAAATTTCATGATTTCTTCTTTTTTGATTGGTGAGTAATATTCCATTGTGTAAAAATACCACAATTTCTGTACCCATTCTTCTGTTGATGGACATCTGGGTTGTTTCCATGTTCTGGCTATTACAAATAAAGCTGTGACAAACATGGTTGAACAAATGTCCTTATTGTGTACTTAAGCAAATTTTGGATATATGCCTAGCAGTGGTATGTCTGGATCTTGAGGAAGCACTACTTCTAGTTGTCTGAGAAAGTGCCAGATTGATTTCCAGAGTGGTTATACAAGTTTATATTCCCACCAGCAATGGAGGAGGGTTCCCCTTTCTCCACAACCTCTCCAGCATGTGTTGTCACTTGAGTTTTTCATCTTGGCCATTCTGATGGGTGTAAGGTAAAATCTCAGGGTCATTTTGATTTGAATTTCCCTAATGGCTAATGACATTGAGCATTTCTTTAAGTGTTTTTCTGCCATTCTATATTCCTCTACAGAGAATTCTCTGTTTAGCTCTGTTCCCCATTTTTTAATTGGATTACTTGGTTGGTTGCTTTTCAGCTTCTTTAGTTCTTTATATATACTGGATATTAGCCCTCTGTCAGATAAAGGGTTGGTGAAGATTCTTTCCCAATCTGTAGGCAGTCCTTTTGTTTTGATGACAGTGTCCTTTGCTTTACAGAAACTTTTCAGTTTCATGAGGTCCAATTTATTGATTGTTGCTCTTAAAGCCTGTGCTGTTGGAGTTCTGTTCAGGAAGTTTTCTCTTGTGCCAATGAATTCTAGGCTGTTCCCCACTTTTTCTTCTAACAGATTTGGAGTATCTGGTTTTATGTTGAGGTCTTTCATCCACTTGGACTTTAGTTTTGTGCAGGGTGATAAATGTGGATCTATTTTCATTTTTCTGCATGTAGACATCCAATTAGACCAGCACCATCTGTTGAAGATGCTATCTTCTTTCTATTGAATGGTTTTGCCTTCTTTGTCAAAAATCGAGTATTCATAGGTGTATGGGTTTATTTCTGGGTCTTTTATGCAGTTCCATTGATCCTCCTTTCTGTTTTTATGCCAATACCATGCAGTTTTTATTACTATTGCTCTGTAGTACAACCTGAGATCGGGGATGGAGATACCTCCAGATGATCTGTTGTTGTACAGGATTGTTTTGGAGATTCTGGGTTTTTTGTTTTTCCATATGAAGCTGAGAATCTTTTTTTCAAGGTCTGAAAAGAATTGAGTTGGTATTTTGATGGGAATTGCATTGAATCTGTAGATTGCTTTTGGCAGGATGGCCATTTTCACAATGTTAATCCTACCAATCCATGAGCATGGGAGATCTTTCCATCTTCTGAGATCTTCTTCAATTTCTTTCTTCAGAGACTTGAAGTTTTTCTCAAACAGGTCTTTCACTTGTTTGGTTAATGTCACCCCAAGGTACTTTATATTATTAGTGGCTATTGTGAAGGGTGTTGTTTCCCTAATTTCTTTCTCAGCCCTTTTGTCTTTTGTGTACAGGACGGCTTCTGATTTTTTTGAGTTGATTTTGTATCCTGCCACTTTGCTGAAGGTGTTTATCAGCTGAAGGAGTTCTCTGCTTGAATTTTTGGGGTCACTCATGTATACTATCATATCATCTGCGAATAGTGACACGTTGACCTCTTCCTTTCCAATTTGTATCTCCTTGATCTCCTTTAGTTGTCTTATTGCTCTGGCTAGGACTTCAAGTACTATGTTGAAGAGATATGGAGAGAGTGGGCAGCCTTGTCTTGTCCCTGATTTCAGTGGGATTGATTAAAGTTTCTCTCCATTGAGTTTGATGTTGGCTGTAGGCTTGCTGTATATTGCCTTTACTATGTTTAAGTATGTGCCTTTTATCCCTGATTTCTCCCAGACTTTAAACATGAATGGGTGTTGGACTTTGTCAAATGCTTTTTTGGTGTCCAAGGAGATGATCATGTGGTTTTTCTCCTTCAGTTTGTTTATGTGGTGGATTACATTGATGGATTTCCATATGTTGAACCACCCTTACATGCCTCCATCAGCATTTATAAAAGGAACATAATTTCCATGTGATCTCTAGGTACTGATGCATTTTATATGCACAATTTCCTTGTCTGACACACATTCCTCCTGCAAGATACTGCATGGTGAGCCTACACAGTGGTCCAATTTTTAAGTTTAAAGACAATTAAAATTGAAAGGTCCTTTTAATGATAGCTGCATAAATACACTGGATAATTATTCTGTGTTTGATTTGCATCTCTTTACAGACATAGTCTGCAGATTGATTAGATGTCACTAGGTGATGTCCTGGATATCCTTAATTGATGGTTTATATTTGGTACTTTATCTTTGGTAGTAAACGCCAGGGTCAACACTCTAAATTCAGAAAATAAAATCGAGAAGCTATTTTAAGGATAATAAAAAAAGGATAGTGGATGCTAACAGGAAGTTTACAACATAATTGACATTCTGGGGAAATCAGATCATTCTAGGAACAACTCCGAGAAACATATTGAAAACATATTAAGCTAAGCTGCCCTTGCCAACACTAAACAACCTTTCTGTGACCCAGTCGCTTAAATAACCACATTGAAATATAGCTCAGAATGCAAAAAACCCGCATGAAGTTAATAATGACAACCACAAAATAAAATAAACAAATTTACAGAAAAGGGGTTCCTCTCCTGCAAAACAAATTCAAACAGTGTACTAAAGCACTTTTCCAAATCCAAGATAAATTGTATTTATCTGAGTTTTGAGTATATATTTTACTTAAAAATCTTGTTTCCAAATATTGAAAAGAAAAGCCAACGAAATGTTAATGTTAGGTGATGAAGGACACAATGCAGACAAAATAGTAGATGTTTTGTCAAAGTGGGTATAAAGTTAATTGTTATAGTATTTTTACTTTGTCATGTTTTTTATC
This sequence comes from Meriones unguiculatus, assembly GCF_030254825.1. Lineage (NCBI taxonomy): Eukaryota > Metazoa > Chordata > Mammalia > Rodentia > Muridae > Meriones > Meriones unguiculatus. The sequence continues at coordinate 90,625,284 of NC_083357.1, read as the reverse complement.
TGCTAGATAATTCCGAAATCATAATTGATGATGAAAATGTAAACCTCTGTCTGAATCTGCCTTGCTTCAGAATGGTCTTTGTAATTGCCTAGAAGTTCATTGGTATGCATTGTACAGGATATGCCTGTGTCTGAGTGGATATCTCATCTCGGTCTAGATTAATGGTTGTATTTGTGACTTTATTATAATAAAGATATTTTTAAAAGAGTTTATTCTAAATAATAAAAATATAAGTAGAAACAAACAGTAACCGAAAAGTACCAAGCTGTCAAATACTACTTTTTTTACTCAACTGACCAAGATTATGATTAATAACATATATCATAATTTTTTAAAGTACAAACAAAATCTGAGGTATTTTGCTAAATAAATGACTAGTGTTCTTAAAGTATTTTAAAATTACAAGAAACATGTAAAGAAGAAATATGCATGTTGGACAAGAAGCAAAACCGAAAAAAATCAGAAGGAAAGAAAGAAGGAAAGAAGGAACGAAGGAAGGGAAAGGAAGGGAAACAAGGAAAGGAAAGGAAAAGAAAGAAATAAAAGAAGAGAAGAGAAACAGAGTGATGATTCCTAAATGTATTGTGCCAATGTAGGCTGGCCAGAAAAGGCTAAAAGGCATTAGCCAAAAAAATGGATTAAATCTAAGAAAAGTATGAAGTTTATTTGACAGTAAAACAATACTAATATATGCATACTTGTTAGTCCATCATTAGTCCAAATGTTAACCTGGAACATAACAGATTACATTAAAAGAGTAACAGAATATTTGATCCAGTTTTTAACATCAAGATTGTGAGCTGTAAACACCTGTTTCTTATTTCATGTGGCTCAGCACTAAAACACAACTTTAAGCTAAATAAAGAGCTAAATAAATTCAACCTAGTTCACATGTGGAGCGAGAAACCAGCTGACAACAATTAAACAGAAAGGAGGGACACTGAGAGAAGGGTATTTATGATAGTGTGGACAACAAACGGCTTTTGGCTCTTCCTTTTAGGATTTGAACAGAGTAAGAAGTACTTCTCTCTTTCAGGGATATCAGCAGAGTAGGAAGATCACCTAGGTGCTTCCTCTGCTTCTCAGAGCTAGTAGATTTTCAAGCCAATATCTGACTTCTTAACCTATTGGTAAAATCGAACAATTGAGGTTCTGTTTTTAATTTTTTTTTAATTTTTATTAATTACACTTTATTCATTTTGTATCCCCCATAAGCCCCTCTCTCCTCCCCTGCCAACCCCACCCTCCCTCCCCTTTTTGCATGCATGCCCCCCCAAGTCCAATGATAGGGGAGGTTTTCCTCTCCTTTCTGACCTTAGTCTATCAATTCACATCAAAAGTGTCTGCATTGTCCTCTTCTGTGGCCTGGTAAGGCTGCTCCCCCCTCAGGGGGAGGTGACTAAAGAGCAGGCCGATCAGATTACGTCAGAGGCAGTCCCTCTTCCCATTACTATGTAACCCACTTGGACACTGAATGCCATGGGGTACATCTGTGCAGGGGTTCTAGGTTATCTCCATGAATAGTCCTTGGTTGGAGTATGAGTCTCTGGGAAGTTCCCTGTGTTCAAATTTTCTTGTTCTGTTGCTCTCCTTGTGGAGACCCTGTCCTCTCCAGCTCTTACTATTTCCCACTTCTTACATAAAATTCCATTCACTCTGCCCAGCAGTTGAACATCAGGCTCAGCATCTGCTTTGATAGTCTGCAAGGCAGAGGCTTTCAGAGGCCCTCTGTGGTAGGTTCCTAGTTTGTTTCCTATTTTCTTCTTCTGGCTTTCAGAAGCCCTCTGTAGCAGGTTCCTAGGTTATTTCCTGTTTTCTTCTTCTTCTGATGTCCATCCTCTTTGCCTTTCAGAATGGGGATTGACCATTTTATTTAGAGTCCTCTCTCTTGCTTAGTTTCTTTAGATGCACAGATTTTAGTGGGTTTCTCCTATGTTGTATGTCTATATGAGTGAGTATATACCATGTGTGTCTTTTTGCTTCTGGGACAACTCACTCAGGATGATCCTTTCCAGGTCCCACCATTTACCTGCAAATTTCATGATTTCCTTATTTTTCATTGCTGAGTAATATTCCATTGTATAGATATACCACAATTTCTGCATCCATTCTTCAGTTGAGGGGCATCTGGGTTGTTTCCAGCTTCTGGCTATTACAAATAAAGCTACTACAAACATGGTTGAGCAAATTTCCTTTTTGTGTACTTGAGCCTCTTTTGGATATATGCCTAGGAGTGGTATGGCTGGATCTTGAGGAAGCGCTATTCCTAGTTGTCTGAGAAAGCAACAGATTGATTTCCAGAGTGGTTTTTCAAGTTTACATTCCCACCAACAGTGGAGAAGGGTTCCCCTTTCTCCACAACCTCACCAGCATGAGTTGTCACTTGAGTTTTTGATCTTGGCCATTCTGATGGGTGTAAGGTAAAATCTCAAGGTCGTTTTTATTTGCATTTCCCTAATGGCTAGTGAGGTTGAGCATTTCTTTAAGTGCTTCTCTGCCATTCCATATTCCTCTACAGAGAATTCTCTGTTTAGCTCTGTTCCCATTTTTTTTTCTTTTTTTATTTCATTTTTATTTTTTTTTATTTTTTTTTCAATGCAGTTTATTCAGGAACCTTGAACAATCCTCGGACCCTGGGGAAAGCCAGCCCACAGCTTAAATAGCCTCTGGGTAGCCAAACCAGGCGTGCCAAGTGGGCAATGCAGATAGGTCCACATACATGGAAGCAAGCCAGATCCTCGGCCTTAGCCAAATGTGGAGTTGTTCCTGACAGAGAGCACTCACCATCGGGAAGGTGGAAGGCTGTTCCCATTTTTTAAGTGCATTACTTGCTTTGCTGCTTTTCAGCTTCTTTAGTTCTTTATATATACCGGATATGAGTCCTCTGTCAGATAAAGGGTTGGTGATGATTCTTTCCCAATCTGTAGGCGGTTGCTTTGTTTTGATGACGGTGTCCTTTGCTTTACAGAAGCTTTTCAGTTTCATGAGGTCCCATTTATTGATTGTTGCTCTTAGAGCCTGTGCTGTTGGTGTTCTGTTCAGGAAGTTTTCTCCTGTACCAATGAGTTCTAGGGTATTCCCCACTTTTTTTTCTAGCCGATTTAATGTGTCTGGTTTTATGTTGAAGTCTTTGATCCACTTGGACTTCAGTTTTGTGCAGGGTGATAAGTATGGATTTATTTTCATTTTTTCTACATGTAGACATCCAGTTGGACCAGCACCATTTGTTGAAGATGCTATCTTTTTTCCAGTGTATGGTTTTGGCGTCTTTGTCAAAGATCAGGTGTCCATAAGTGTGTGAGTTTATTTCTGGGTCCTCTGTTCGGTTCCATTGATCCACCATTCTGTTTCTATGCTAGTACCATGCAGTTTTTAAAACTTTTGCCCTATAGTACAACTTAAGATCAGGGATGGAGATACCTCCAGAAGATCTTTTATTGTAGAGGATTGTTTTAGCAATTCTGGGTTTCTTATTATTCCATATGAAGTTGAGAATTTTTCTTTCCACGTCTGTAAAGAATTGTGTTAGTAATTTGATGGGAATTGCATTGAATCTGTAGATTGCTTTTTGTAAGATGGCCATTTTTACTATGTTAATCCTGCCAAGCCATGAGCATGGGAGATCTTTCCATCTTCTGATATCTTCTTCTAATTCTTTCTTCAGAGACTCTAAATTTTTTTTCATACAAGTCTTTGACTTCCCTAGTTAGGGTTACTCCAAGGTACCTTATGTTATTTTTGGCTATTGTGAAGGGTGTTGTTTCCCTAATTTCTTTCTAGGCCCTTTTGTGCAAAGAAAAAATATTTCCTGAAAAATTATGAATATTTACTATGTTATATTCTGAGCTAAATATCCTAAGACATAAAGACATAAATACTTAATCATTTAATAAAATACTTTATTATTAGTAATCTGATAACCTGTTATATATATATATATATATTAATTACATTTTATTCACTTTGTATCCCAGCTGTAGCCCCCTCCCTCTTTTCCTCCCAATCCCATCCTCCTTCCCTCATCTCTTCCTATGCCCCTCTTCAAGTCCACTGATAGGGGATGTCCTCCTCCCCTTCCACCTGATCCTAGCCTATCAGGGCTCTTCAGGGTTGGCTGCATTGTCTTCCTCTGGGGCGGGTAAGACTATTCCTCCCCTAGGGGAGGTAATCAAAGAGCCAGACACTGAGTTCATGTCAGAGACAGCTCCTGTTCCCCTAAGGACAGGGACCCTAATGTGAATATTTGTGTCATTGAAATTTAGAAGGAAGCTCAGAATAATTTTTTACAAATTATATTAAAATAAACTATCAAAAGAAAGTTACGACCAGTGATAATAATGAAGATAGAAATAATTTAGTCTCCTAAAAAGCAGAGATAATGTCTGAAATTTGAAGTTTTTAAAATACTTAAAATATATATATATATATATGTTTACTTTAAATTGTCTGACAATTAAAAGAATAAACATATAAGCACTGTTACAAAAAACAATATTTTTAAAGAATTGAATTTGTAGTTCTTATTGATAAAAGTTTCACTTCATACAGAAATAACGAAGGAGTCAAAATTATTCTCTTTAATTGAAGATTTATTAATTTATTGTCAAGATTAGAAAGTTGGTATTTTGAATGTTTCACACTTTTCTACAGCATTCCTAGTTCTTCAACATGAATATCAAATTATTTTTTACTAAATAATTCTCATGATGCAAAATGACCATTTTCTTAACTTTCATTAGAATACAACAGTCAAGCTCCATGGTTTCTCTAGATATTATCTTTAACAATTATGTATGTAAACTCACAGGAATTTGTTATAACTGTATTGTGACTTTATGAGTCATTGTAACTCTCTCTGGTTAATAATGTCAGTGTGACTGTAACAAAATGTAGAAACCTCACTTTCTTCCATCTGGAACATAACCTATTTTCACACACATTTAAAAAAAAATCTCACTGTTGAACACTGAAATGTTCTAACCTCTTGATTACTTTTTTTCAACTTCACAGTCATATTCACATACATAAGTAGAAACTTATTTTATCAACTCAAATGGATTTTAAAATGACTGTATTCAATTGTTTTTTATATTTTATGATGTGCTACATGTACTTCAACTCTCAGAGGAAGTATGCTGTTGTTAACCAGTTTACCATTGTTCCCCCAGAAGTATTTTGTAATTTATCCTGAAATAAATATTAATTAATCTTCATTAGATTTTTAATGATCACAATGGGTTGATGATGGGTTAATACTATAGTTATAATTAGTAATCGTGGTTTCTGTTAGCTTGATGCTTGATATGTGTTGCTTCAAAAAGTGTAGGGCATTTCAATCTTCAAGTCAGAAGGATCTAAAATTTTCTTTTCAAGGATAAATTATAATTCTTTTTATTTTGTATCTTTCTGTAACTAGCAATTAACTAAAATACTGCATAGAATTATAACTATATCTTTCCTGTTGTGCATAGGTAACCTTTATCATAAAAATGTGGCTTCATACAGAATAAAAATAATTATCACTTATTTAACATTACTATGCTGTAGATATAACTTTTGTTCTTTTGCAAGCCTATAAGGAAAGTATATTATGCTCTCTAATTATACATGAGAAAATTGATGCTTCAGGAAATTATAGAATCTTTGGATTTTCGGGTAATATTATGATTAGAAGCCATAACTGCATACTGAAAAGTGTAATGAAAGACAATAGTCAGAAGAAAAATATTATATCAGGTTTTGTTTTATAAGAATAAAATATGGATAAAAATGAAAAAATTCAAGTCAAATTTTTTCCACAAAGAAGCAACCGAGATCAGCTTCTGATGCTGGCTGAGATCTGTGGTAGCTGCTGAGGTGTCTCTAATGGACACAGACACCATGAGAATAGAAAGTTGATGGGAGAATAACTGGAAGGCACAGATACACCCAGGGCCTGGAAACATTGGACATGGACAAAAGGTAAACAAGAAACTTCTTTGTAATATTGGAATTAGAAAACACGTATGGGGTGTGGAGATGTAGCAAGGAATTTAAGAAGATCCTCCATAGAGTTAAGATTGGCTCATTGCTGGCTGTGAAGAAGAAAGACATGTGTGGTGTGGGAGTCTAAAGCTGAGTTACTCCGTGGGTACTCTGAGGTTTACAGTCTAAGAACACGTTGCCCCTCCTAGGCCATGGATATAGTGAGAATGATCCTGAGGTTAGAACCATCTTCTTCTTTTTTTTTTTAATAATTTTTTTTTCAATGCAGTTTATTCAGGAACCTTGAACAATCATCTGACCCTGGGGAAAGCCAGCCCACAGCTTAAATAGCCTCTGGGTAGCCAACCCCAGAGTGCCATGTGGGCAATGCAGATAGGTCCACATACATGGAAGCAAGCCAGATCCTCAGCCTTAGCCAAATGTGGAGTTGTTTGTGACAGAGAGGACTTACTACCATCGGGAAGGTGGAAGGCAGAAACCAGCTCCATCTTTAAGGCCCTGCATTACGCAGCTCTCTGCAGTTCCCCCTTTTTGTTTTAGACGCATCAGGCAAGAGTAGAGGTCTGATCTCTGATATTAGAAATAAATTGGGACTTTGTACTGATGTTCATTTAGGTGTCACCCACCCAAAGAGCATCAGACCCGTCCAATACCTTTTTCTCAGAGGCAGGACCTGGGGCATCAACCCGCATGCCATCAGACATGCTCTTCTCTGGGTCCAAAGCGGCTGACCCTGCGTGCAGTGCTTAGCCTCACATCCTGAGCGTAACATTTTAGCTTTTTATGGTAGCCAACCATGTTTGGGGAGAATGTCCTGCTTCAATGGCTGTAAAGGCCTGAATGGTCATGGCTGCATTACACTGTTGTGAGACTCTAATCTTGCATATATACCACAGGCAAACCAAGAGACCAATACCAGAAGGCCTGCTAACGCTCCCATGCCCGCCCATTCCTTCAGATGATTCATGGCTGCAGCAATCCATGATGATAATCCTGTGGCTAGTCCTGCGTCCACTCTGGTAGAATTTACTGTGACAATGGCCACTCTCAGCTGCTCCATCATAGTATCGAATTCTCCAGTCCAATTACCTAAAATATAGCTAGACAATTGTTTAGACAGATTTGCAGCACAGGGAAAATTCTCATGTTGTATGCTAGTGACTCAAAGTCCAGCATACTTTCATTGACAGCCAAGTTGAGCGATTTGCCATAGGGTATCAATTTGCTCCTACACGAGGTCAATCCTCTTATTGAACACCATCAAGCCTCCTTTTAGTTGAGCATTAATTTCTTTTTGTACATCTAAGGCATGAGCTACATTGGCTAAAAGGTTATTCAGGGTCTGAGCAGTCTGCCCAGTATGACTCATGGCTAATGCCGCAGTGGTAGCTCTAACAGCCGCCAATGAGATGGTAGTAACAATGGCGGCTGTAATTCCAAGATCCCTTTTCTGTCTGAAGAGAGTCATAGCGTGAGGGGCATCAAGGGCACAGGCACCCAGCGAGCCATGCGAGTAACCAGGGCATACCTAAATTTACTAGCATTCCAGCATTGGGCAAAAAAGCAAGTATCATTACCACAATTACTTGGCTCTATCTGGCTAATAATGAATAAAAGTGGGGGATATAAACAAACAGGTGTGGGCTTATAGGAAATATTATGAGAAGCCTTAACCCCCTCGTTGAATCATTCTGCATCAGTTCTAGAACTAGCAGTGGTGGTGTCCGAGGTCTGAGTAGGTTCAGGAGACCATTGCCCCCAGGGGCAAGACATGCTCCATGCAAATTGACTAACTCCATGTATTCCTCCACTTTTGAAAGTCATTTAAAGTTCTTAAATTATTTCCCCCCCCTTTTTTTTAAATTTTTCATCAATTATAATTTATGTTTTTTTATATTAATCACAGGTTATTTATTTTTATCCCAGCCATAGCCCCCTCCATCATTCCCTCCCAATCCCAACTTCCCTTCCTCATCTCCTCCCTGCTCCTTTCCAAGCCCACTGATAGGGGAGGTCCTCCTCCCCTTCTGACTGTAGCTTATCAGGTATTTTTAGGACTGGCTGCAATGTCCTCCTCTGTGGCTTAGCAAGGCCGCTCCTCCTTTGGGGAGGGATAGGGGAGAGGTCAAAGAGCCAGCCACTGCAATGACACAAGCCTGTAATCTCAGCACTTGGTAGGCAGAGGCAGGCAGATCTCTGTGAGACAGAGGCTGGTCTTTCTAAAAAGAGAATCCAGGACAGCTAAGGCTACAATAGAGAAGCCCTGCCTCAAAAAAAAAAAAAAAAAAAAAAAAAAAAAAAAAAGCCAAAAAAGCCGTCTTCATAAGTGTGTGAGCAGAAGGAGCATCCCAATGACAAAGATAGATACAGTTGTACAAATCCTCCTCAGGACCTCAGTGAAAGAAAGACTGGTACATGGAAAGAATGATTCAGAAAACAGAAAACATGAAATTGTAAGTGTGAAATGGGGGATTCAGAAAGTGAAGTTCTCACAAAATTAATATCACAAATAAATGGCTATATAGATAATAGTGGTGCACATATTAAATTTAATTTCAAATTCATGTTACAGCAACATACTTTACAAAAATAAACAAAATTATTGTACCATTTCAATGGAAAAACAAAAAGTCTCCAATAGTCAAAGCAACCTAAGGAAAAAAAAATTGTTTAATGAGTCATAGTAGCCTAACTCAAATCATACTATAGAACTATAATTATTAAGAAATCCTGGTACTGACCTAAAAATAAAATAAAAAAATATAATAACAGAGTGAAACCTCTTCACCTACTAGTAAACTAATTTATAACAAAGAAGTTGGCAAAAATATACATGAACCAAAGAAGGACTCAAACAGTTCTGTTACAACTTCATGTCTGTATATAACAACATGATATTAGACACATATCTTGCACCTTTTGTGAAAACTAAAATTTAAGAAAAGATCTTAAGGTCTGATATTTTGGAAACTTTTGAAGGTAAAAAAAAAAAAAAAAAAAAAAAAAAAAAAAACCATCTCCCCAAGATACAAGCAAAAGGAAGAACTTTGAAATATATTTCAATAGTTTGGAAAGTAATCCCAAATGATAAATGAAATTACATTAAACTTAAAAGTTCTTACACAGACAAGAGAGTGAAGAAAATCTTTATTAACTAAAAGTCAGATGATGAGTTAGTAACTAAAATACTTAAAGTACTACCAATATGAAGCAACAAAAAAACCTCAATATTTTCTGATTAATAAACATAAACCAAACATAAACATGAACATAAACTTGACGTTTTTAAAAGAAGAAAACATATTTGTAGGTAGATATTTTTAAAAGAGAACTGATTGGCTTAATCTTTGATCACATCCCCGTGAGGGGGGGGTAGCCTTACCAGGACAAAGAGGAAGACGATGCAGCCACTCCTGATGAGACCTGGATTAGACTAGGATTAGAAGGAAGGGGAGATCTTTGTATATACTGGATATTAGTCCTCTGTCAGATAAAGGGTTAGTGAAGATTCTTTCCCAATCTGTAGGCAGTCGTTTTGTTTTGATGATGGTATCCTTTGCTTTACAGAAACTTTTCAGTTTCATGAGGTCCCATTTATTGATTGTTGCTCTTAGAGCCTGTGCTGTTGGTGTTCTGTTCAGGAAGTTGTCTCCTGTGCCAATGAGTTCTATGCTGTTCCCCACTTTTATTTCCAATTGATTTAGGGTATCTGGTTTTATGTTGAGGTCCTTGATCCACTTTGACTTTAGTTTTGTGCAGGGTGATAAATATGGATCTATTTTCATTTTTCTGCATGTAGACATCCAGTTGGTCCAGCACCATTTGTTGAAGATGCTGTCTTTTTTTCCATTGAATGGAATTGGCTTCTTTGTCGAATATCGAGTATTCATAGGTGTGTGGATTTATTTCTGGGTCTTCTGTGCGGTTCCATTGATCCTCCTTTCTGTTTCTATGCCAATACCATGCAGTTTTTATTACTGTTGCCCTGTAGTACAGCTTGAGATCAGGAATGGAGATACCTCCAGATGATCTGTTGTCGTACAGGATCGTTTTGGAGATTCTGGGTTTTTTGTTTCTCCATATGAAGCTGAGAATCTTTTTTTCAAGGTCTGTAAAGAATTGACCATGTATGGATATAACCTAGAACCTCCACTCAGATGTAGCCTGTGGTAGCTCAGTAACCAATTGGTTTCCCAAAGTGAGGGGAACAAGGACTATTTCTAACAGGAACTCAATGACTGGCTCTTTGGTCTCCCCACCCCCGAAGGGAGGAGCAGTCCTGTTAGGCCACAGAGGAGGGTTTTGCAGCCAATCCTGAAGATACCTGATAAAACAGGATCAGATGAATGGGGAGGAGGTCCCCCCCATCAGTGGACTTGGAAAGGGGCACGGTGGAGATGAGGGAGGGAGGAAGGGACTGGGAGGGAATGAGGGATCGGACACGGCTGGGATACAGTTAATAAAATGTAACTGATAAAAAAAAAATAAAAAATAAAAAAAAAGAAGGAAGGGGAGACCACCCCCAAAGGGAGGAGCAGCCCTGATAGAGAAGAACTTTGCAGCCAGTCCTGAAGATACCTGATAAAACAGGGTCAGATGAAAGGGGAGGAGGACCCCCCCTATCAGTGGACTTGGCAAGGGGCAGGAAGGAGATGATGGAGGGAGGGTGGGATTAGGAGGGAATGAGGGAGCAGGATATAGCTGGGATACAGAGTTAAAATGTAACTAATAAGAAAAATAAAAATTAAAATAAAAAAAGAAGGAAGGGGAGTAAGACCTCCCCTATCAGTGGACTGGGGAAGGGGCATGGGTGGAGAATGGGGAGGAAGAGTAGGATGGGGAGGGGGTGAGGGAGGAAGGTACAGGGGGGATACAAAGTGAATAAATTGTAATTAATAAAAATTAAAATTAAAAAAATTAAAAGTGTCATGGAATATGCTCACTTATAAGTGCATATTAGCGATATAATATAGGATAAACATACTAAAGTCTGTACACCGAAGGAAGTTATTCAAGAAGGAGGACCCTGGGTAAGATGCTCAACCTTCATTCAGAAAGGCAAATGGGGACAGACATCAGAAGTGGAAGAAAACAGGGAACAGGACAGGAGCCTACCATAGAGGGCCTCTGAAAGACACCACCCAGCAGGTAGCAAAACAAATGCTGAGATTCATAGTAACACTATGGGCAGAGTGCAGGGAATCTTACGAAAGAAGGGGGAGATAGAAAGACCTGGAGAGGACAGGTGCTCCACAAGGAGAGCAACAGAACCAAAAAAATCTGGGCAAAGGGGTCTTTTCTGAGACTGATACACCAAACAAGGACCATGCATGGAGACAAACTAGAATCCCTGCACAGACGTAGCCCAAGGCAGCTCAGTGTCCACGTGGGTTCACCAGTAATAGAAACAGGGACTGTGCCCCAGTGGTAGGAACAGAGCTCTTTGATCACCTCCCCCTGAAGAGGGACCAGTTCACAGAGCAAGACAATAAAGTCAGTTCTGATGAGACCTCAAAGACTAGGGTCAGATGGAAGGGGAGAAGGACCTGCCTATCATTGGACTTGGGGAGGAGCATAGGAGAAGGAGGGAGGATGGGATTAGGAGAGGATGTGGGAGTGGTCTACAGCTGGAATATAAAGTGAATAAACTGTAATTAATAAAAATAAAATAAAAATTTCTAAAAACTATAAAAAATGTCAAATATCATTAGAAATTCAAATTAAAACTACTTTGTTGTTCTTTCACATCTTAATCAAACATGAGCAGTACAAACATTTACACACTTAACACAGGAGTGTTTTTACAACATAAAGAAATAAACTACTTTTTATGGTGTGAAACTCACTTTCTTCCATTCTCCTTTATGACATTGTCCTATCCCTTAAAGGATTAAAATTAATTTCTCTAGAATGTAAAGCTTGTTATCATAACCAAATACCATTTCTTTGATTTTTCTGTCAAGGCAGTTTGAATCATTCATGTCATTAATGCTCCTCAAGAGTTCTTTGAAAGGACTCACTGACATGGATACAAATGTTTTGTTAAAAGAAAAAAAAAATGGATATCAGGAAGAAAACATCCTATTATGATTGAAATGTTTTGATTCCTGTGACACAGATTAAATTCAATGGGTAGCTCTTCATTAAAGTATGGAAGACACAATCAGACTTGGATAAAGAAGTGAAAATGATACATTTTCAAGAGAGTTAACCAGGCATAATATAATGTAAGCTTGATTTATTACAAAGTACTGAATCATTTATGTTTCTATCTGTTGTCAAGCAGCTTGCTTCAAGTGACTATTATTTAGACATACAGTCATTTGACATTATGCCACTAAATTTTTCTGCAATCATAGAACACTGAAGCTCTTTATCAGAAATAGAAGCTGGTATAGGTTGACTTTAAGATACTACCCTTTCTAAGCTCTACTAAAAATAAGTTTTAAGTGGGTCTCCATGGATCAACATAGATGTGATGCACAAAAAGTATGAGGGAGCTTGAGATGCCACTTACTTGGAGAAGGCCTAGTTACTGATAAATTCAAGCGCATTGACTGATAACACTTTCTTAAAACACAGTAAGGATTTAATCATATATGTCTTTTATCACAGATACTCAGGAGTCTGGGGGTGAAAGAGTCTATGGTACAGCACAGAATGGGCAATTCAGTCTCTTATACCATAAATGAGGCCCCCCCAAAAAAAGTAAAATGAAAATATTACTAAAAGAAGATTTAAAAAGGAAGAAGATGGTAGAATTTCCAAATCTTCAAGAATTGTATTATTTTAGCATGTATAAAAATTAAATGAATAAAAATGACAGCATAGTTTTTCTTTGAAACAGACTGATGTAAGCAGAATTATGATTACATTTAATTACTAGTCATGGAAAATGCTTAAGTACATTGAACTGTGTGCAATATTATATGAGCATTCATGTTTCTATTTCTTCTGCTCAAACAAAAGTAACCATATTTCCACACTTTTAAATATATATACACATTAATATATTTCAAAAATACTTAATAATAAAAATAAAAAGCTTTCAGTGCTTTTTCACAGACAATACATCAAATTCTTGAAGACATTAAAATGATGCTTTTCTTCATTCATAGTGACAATTTCATAAAGAAAATGTGTATTTTCAGACCCTAGTATTTTGGAAGTAAAAGCTCCACATGGATTGCTGTAACCTATAAATGATAGGAAGTTGACTAAAGTACTTAAAATATATGTCTAACTTTGACATGTGTCAGCAGTAACATATCATTATCAAAGCACACCAATTACTTCACTAGCATTTTAACAAAACAGCAATGTTTTCTACTAAAAAGAAAAGTGTTAAACGAATCGCTATGGAAAATTATTTGCCTTATACAAACCTTCAAAGTATCATTTTTGGGTTGTAAAAATGAATTATATATATATATTTTAATTTTATTTTTATTAGTTACATTTTGTTAGCTCTGTATCCCAGCTGTATCCCGCTCCCTCATTCCCTCCCCAATCCCACCCTCCCTCCCTCATCTCCTCCCTGCCCCTTTCCAAGGCCACTGATAGGGGAGGACCTCCTCCCCTTTCATATGAATCTGTTTTGTCAGGTATCTTCAGGACTGGCTGCAAAGTCCTCCTCTGTGGCCTAACAGTACTGCTCCTTCCTTGGGAGATGGGGAGGTCAAAGAGGCTGCCATTGAGCTCCTGTTAGAAATAGTCCTTGTTCCCCTTACTATGGGAAACCAATTGGTTACTGAGCTATCATGAGTCACATCTGAGCAGAGGTTCTAGGTTATATCCACTCATGGTCTTTGGTTGAGTGTCCATCTCAGAAAAGACCCTGTGCCCAGATATGTTTGGTCCTTGTGGAGCTCCTATCTTTTCCACATCAAACTCCCCTTCTTTCATATGATTCCCTGCACTTTGACGAAGATTTGGTTATGAGTCTTAATATCTACTTTGAAACACTGCTAGGTAGAGTCTTTCAGATGCTTTCTGCTGTAGACTCCTGTCATACGTTCAATGCATATCCCATTTGTCTTTCTAAATGAGGATTGATCATCTTACCCCATGTCCACTTTCTTGATTATCTTCTTTAGGTGTATAGATTTCATTATGTTTTTCATATCTTGCAGGTCTATATAAGCGAGTATATTCCATGTTTGTCTTTCTCCTTCTGGGATACTTCACTCAGAATGATCTTTGCATGAGTCCTCTTTTTCTCTAAATGTTTCTGTTCCTGTTCCTGTTAGATGGAACTTTACTCTGAGTTCCATAATAAATATCACTTTTAATGCTTTAACTTAATTATCAAGAATAATTCTAATAATGTCATCCTAAGAAATGTGTCATTTTATGTAGCTTTAAGAACAAATAAAATTATTTTTATTGAAATTATACATTCAATTACCTTCAGCAAGAAAGTCTTGAGGCTCACAAATATTCAAATATACTTATATTCTTAAATATTAATTTAAATTATCAATCACATTTTCCTTCACTTTTCACGTACCAAATACTCCAATAAATCAATGTTTTCATTCGAATTCATCATACCTTTTAAATTAATTGTAACATGATATATATGTGTTTGTTCATAAATATTACATATGTATGTTTTAAATTATACTATAGGATTAAAAACACACATTCACACATTTGAATTTGCAAATATATAAATACACCCTGCTCAGTATGTGCAAGGCTACTTACACAAACCTTCTCAGGACTCACCACTAGGTATCGAATAACTAATTGGTGTTATTTTCCCTGGGGAAGCCTATTCCCTGGTCTCTGCATTCCTAGCTTACTTGTAGTTCTTTCTTTAGGGTTGAGGTTTCATGGGTTTTCATCTGCCCATGTTAACATATGTTTTGTACTGTTCTTGGTTAGCCATGCTTTGGTGATCATGTTGGTGAGGCCTCATAAGTGAAGCTTCTGACTTTCCAGGAGACAAATTCTCACTGCAAACTCCTTGATAATGTATCTCTTATAATTCTTCTGCACCTCTTCCATGATGATTTCTCAAGTCTTAAGAACAGAAGCTGTACTGTAAGTTTTATGGTTAAGGAGCATGTGCCTACAGGATTTGATGAGGGTCTGTTGAGGCCGTCAGAGGCCCTGGAACTGGGTTAGAGTTTGCTTTGTGTTGCTAGGTACTGAGAACCCACCTCAGTCTTCTGCAAATAGGTATAGGACTTTAACATGTAGGCCATCTAGTTTTAACCTTTACATGGTGCCATTTATAATTGTAAATTACAATAACAATTGTTTTTATCTGTATAAAACTGTCTTCATATGACTATAATCATGATCTAATGTTATGATTGTTCATTTTCTAAAATATGAGTTTCCCTCTTTCACCTCTTCCTTGTTTGAAGCATAAACCTTCTCATGTGTTTGTAATGTGGTTATATGCATTACAGATTGATAGACAGAAAGAATGTTATAGTAATAAGATAATTTTTATGGGAGGCATGAATAGAAATCTGATTAAAATCTGACTCTTCTTTATAACTGCTACATGATACTCAGCAGGAAACTTGACTCCTCTGATCCTTAATTTTTGCTTCTGTAAGTGGAGAAAATTACATCCACCTAAAAGACTTGTTTCCTAGGTAAATAATGTGATATAATCAAAACATTAGAGAGTACATTCATTGTGAGCACCTATGAGTGTCTTTTCCTTACCTTCTGTTTCTTATTGCTCTCTAGCAATATCGTAAGAAAAAAATTCTGCTATTGCTGCAAAATTATAATATTCACACATAGTGATGGGTCATAGAATTTTTTAAATATATATTCCACATTACTAGGGTAAAACCTCTTCAGAAATGCCCATAAAAGTGTTAATGGATAAAAGTGTTAACGTTTATGTTTAAAAATTTTAATTTCCACAAATGTAGAGTCTTTTATTTGATCTAAGGTTTAATAGTCCTTGTTGTGTTAGTCGGCAATGTTCTCATTGTATATGCTTTTCTATAGTCTTTGGTATGTGACCTTTCATGACATAAAGCTTCAAATCTAGGTTATATTGGAGATTGAGAAGTCTTATATAAACCAATTTTTCCTTACTGAACAGCACACATAGATTTGATTGAGGAGGCATCTATTCAACCCTAATCATTAAAAAAAAAAATCTCTATGTATTATACACAAAACAGTGATTTGTAGCCCATGGCAGCTCAGTCTTCAATTGGGTTCCCTAGTAATGGGAACAGGGACAGTCTCTGACATGAACTCAGTGGCTGGCTCTTTGATCACCTCCCCCTGAGGGGAGAGCAGCCTTACCAGGCCACAAAGGAGGACAATGCAGCTAGTCCTGGTGAGACCTGATAGTCTAGAGCCAGAGGGAAAGGGAGGAGGACCTCGCCTATCAGTGGACTTGAGTAGGGGCATGGGAAGAGATAAGGGAGAAAGGTTGGAATTGGGAGGGGATGAGGATACAAAGTGTATAAATAGCTGGGGTACAAAGTGAATAAACTGTAATTAATAAAAAATATATTTAAAAAAGAAAACTTTCAAAGTAATTCAATGATATACGCATTTTTAACTCTTATTAAGTTAAAACAGACTCGGACTTTGGAAGATGCTGAATTAAATCACGAAATAGAGATTTTTTTCCAGGCTCTGAAACCTGCAAGAATCACAAATTCATGAAGAGAAAAGCTAAATGAATGTCCAAGATAGATAAGCAGCATCTTAGAGAGAAAAACTGGAAATGAATTGAGGGTTCTCAAGGAAAAACTGTCTTTGATTTGAAGTGTTTTAGGAGAAGCGGGTAAGCTGGCAGGGCATATATCACTTTTGTTCTTGATAAGGCTCTGGGAGTGGTAGTTTTGAAAGCGATGTAGGAGACAAAGAGAAATATGATGCAAAAATTTAAAAGTAAGGGTTCAGCATAATGTGTGTCACCTCATCACTTTAGTTTTAGATATTGTTAGGACCAAATTTCCTCCTTCTAATTAAAACATTTAAACAAAAGCCTCTAGTGATTTTATTTGGAGATGAGGATGTAATTGAGTTTTAGTGAAATTGTAAGAGTCTAAAAGAATGCTGCTCTTGTATGAAGAATGAGAAAACTCATGGTTCACTTTCTCTGATCATCACACAGGGGAAAATATGTAATATGCAACAAAAAGATGAATGTCTGTAACTCTTGATCAGAAGCCTAAGGAAGACCAGAAATAACCAGGATGTTTATCATGGAATCCAAGATAGTGATAAATTAAATTTCTGTTTTACAATATATACAGCTGTAACATTAATTTTTGTTTTGTTTTAATTCCAAGACTAAAATATTATTTTTTTATTTGTTACAATTTATTCACTTTGTATCCCAGCTGTAGTCCCCCCTCATCCTCTCTATTCCTATCCTCCCTCCCTCTTCTCCTCCCATAACCCTCCTCCACTCCACTTATATGAGAGGTCCTCCTTCCATATCCTATCGAGTCTCACCAGCCAGTTGTCCCTCAACTAAGGAATAGATACAGAAATTGTGGTACATTTACACAAGGGAATGTTACTCAGCAATTAAAAACAAGGAAATCATGAAATTTGTAGACAAATGGATGGAACTAGAAAAGATCATCTTGAGTGAGCTATCCTAGAAGCAGAAAGACACACATGGTATATACTCACTTATAAGTTCATTTATAATATAATATGATATAGAAGGAAGTAAAAACTGAAAGTACAAAAATTTATTTTCACAATTGTTAATGTCTGTTTGTGTGTTAGATCTCATGCCAATATCTAAGAATATTACCAAAAATTTTTATAAAAATACCATTTTGCCTTGATGGTTATTGATATTATGTACCATTTAACTAGAGAAACAGGGGAGGTTTCTCCAAGGGGGCCAAGGCCATGTTGGGAGCTAGATGTTGGTCCTCCCAAGGGTTCAGCCTATGGGTGAGGACAGGGAGTCCAAGCTGAGGGGGTGAGAGGTGCCAGAGTCCGGTGACTGCAATTCAAAGGTGAATGGATGCAGACCAGTTTATTCCCAGAAAAGAGAGCATATTATATAACTTTGCGTGACCCATCAGGTTCCTGCACACCATCTCCAAGCCAGCCATTGGTTGTTGGTCTCTCTTTTAAATCAACAGCGATAGTATCTGCTCCAGTATCCACCATGCCTCTGATGTCTACACCACCTTGGAACACAGTCGTTCGAAGTGAATGTTCTAAGATGGGAAGGGTCCATTGAATGTGGGGGTTTTCATTTTTACTGGCTGTCCAGGTGGCCCAGCATAATTTTTGAGACGGTTGTCTGTGAATGGCCAGGATATTCAAAGAGGCCGCAAGAGCCCCAAATGCTGTCATGGGCTTGATATCTTTGGAGGCAGTGATCCACTTATGGATGTGTTTATTGTGGACGTCTGAGATGGCATTGTGGGTTGCAGTGGAGGTTCCTTTCCCAAACAAGTTGTTTAAGCAGAGCCTCTCTAGCTGGACCACGGTACATCGGTCCACTGATTCTGTCACTGATTCTGAGTAAGGAAGTAGGTAAAGACCTTGGAGGGCCTTTGTGCACTGTTGTGGAAAAAAAGAAAATAAATCTCTGGTTTACTAGGAAGGCAGATCTTAAGGGCCCGTAAAGAGATGGATTTGACTTGGTCAAAGTAGCCATGAGGGCCAGTGCTGGTCTGGATGGAAGGATCCATGTAGAGGCCCATACCCATAAACATGTTCAGAGAAATAGGAATATCAAGTTAAAGGTCACTGATGGCCTGGGATTTGGCCAGGTCTGTATAGGCACTTTCCATTGAAGGACCTCACTAGGAGCAAGTACCCCCTTCAAAGTGAATAACTTGTAACTAATACAAAAACAAATTAATAAAAAAAGAAAGAAAAAAGGGAATACCAGTCATAATAGATTTATAAGTGAATAGCCCATTGTAGAAGAACCTGCTCAAAATAGGTGAGGTCCACACCAGACTCTAGGGCTGCCTTCCCAGTGAGGGCCAAATGGGCAAGTGGAGTGGGATACCAGGGTTAGGGTGGCCACATCGTGTCTAATACTAACAGGATAGACCACAGCTGGAGGGCAGGCATGGTGGAAGTTCCACCCCATGGGTATTAGGTGAGAGAGGGGGTATGGCTTGTGAGCAAAAGTAGGAGGACAAGGTATGAGAGGCGGTGCTGCAGGTGGAAAAGGCGGGTATTGTGTCACATTGGAGCAATAAGGGTGGCGTTTTGGAAAAGGACAGGTGGGGACAGGCTCCAGTTTGGTTTGCGCAGAAAGAATCTGAGGTGATTCCAGCTGTGTTGGGGAACTGGGAGGAAAGACAAGAGGAGGTGAATGGAGTGGAATATTACCCATAGTGGGTATGCGGAGGAGGAACAAGATTTGGGGGGAAAAGGTGGGGAGGAGAGGGATGCATACTCACCCAGGAGCAGACAAGAAACACAGGGACAGGGGAGGTTTCTCCAAGGGGGCCAAGGCCATGTTGGGAGCCAGACGTTGGTCCTCCTCCCAAGGGTTCAGCCTATGGGTGAGGACAGGGAGTCCAAGCTGAGGGGGTGAGAGGTGCCAGAGTCACTACACTGACACCAGAAGTCCGGTGACTGCAATTCAAAGGTGAATGGATGCAGACCAGTTTATTCCCAGAAAAGAGAGCATATTATATAACTTTGCGTGACCCATCAGGTTCCTGCACACCATCTCCAAGCCAGCCATTGGTTGTTGGTCTCTGGCCGGACTCCCCAGTGTCACGTCAGGCACCCTTCGCTCATGTACTTCCTACTACTTCCACAGTCAATTCAGCCAAAGCCATCCCAAGCCGTGAGCCCCCATGGCTCTTTGCCGGGAATGCCCACAAATAAGAACAGTATTTCAATGATGGAGGGCTGTTGCAGTTCAGTACAGCATGCAAAATACAGTGGGTAAACTTGCTCACTCTTGGTTGTTGTGTTTCGACCAATGGAGGCATACACAAGGGTTTGCCTGAAACTAGGAAGGGCTCTCAGTATGCCTGAAACTGCATGTTTTCTCATCCTGAGAGGGAGGGGACTTTGGCTGCTCTGCCACCTTACTCTGGTGCCAACAGGCCCCGGCAGGTAGGCTTCCCTGGGCTCTGATGTGCCCCAGTGCACATAGCAACTGATAAACTCGAGCTCATGAATGTCCAAGGATACAAGGACTGGTTGCTGTTCATCTGACCACTGAAACATCAAGAGGGCAGGACTTCCTTTCTTTGCTCTGTGACCTTGTAAGGTTCCTTCCCCTGGCCCATACTGCTCCCAAGTATGCAGATGAAGCACCCTCGATGTTCTTGCCCCAACCAAAAAACGTACCACCACAAGGTCCATTCTATCTGTGATATAAACGATCCCAACCCAATTGTCCAGCCGTATGGGACTCCAGAAATCGAGTCCCTGCAGGTATCTATAATCTTAACTAGATTTAGAGCCACATAAAAGATTGAAGCACACCTCAGGGTACAAAAGGATTAGTGACCCTAAATAAAGACCTATCCTGAAAGAAAATGGCAGAATATCATGGTAGGACTCAGAACAATTAAAGGAGAAACATAAGAAAACTTGCTGTGTGTTAGCATTCCCTACTTTTTTTTTTTTTTTTTCTTGATCTAATGTGACATAAAAGAGCTGAATCACTATGCTTGTACTGGCATAATGGAAAGATGCCTTTGGAACAAAAACAAATAATTGTTTCCTAATTTTCTTTCTTTCTTTCTTTCTTTCTTTCTTTCTTTCTTTCTTTCTTTCAAAAGATGACTAAGACACAAAGAAACAGTAAGAGTATTTCAGTGCAAGTAGCAGAACAAGAAATAACTTTGAGACCCCACTTTCTGCCATTTTCTTTCATTAATAAACTACAATTGCCATGGGACATGGAAATACAAAGGTTAACCATGGAAACCTGAAAACATATAGCCTAATGTTGTCCTTAGTTCAAGCCTGTTTCTAACTAAAAATAAACTATGATGAAGTATTAATAATGCAGAGGGTCTCTGAAAGACTCTACCTACCAGTGTATCAAAGCAGATACTGAGACTCATAACCAAACCTTTGGCAGAGTGCAGGGAATCATATGAAAGAAGGAGGAGTTAGTATGACCTGGAGAAGACAGGAGCTCCACAAGGACCGAAAATATCTGGGCACAGGAGTCTTTTATGAGACTGTTTCTCCAACCAAGGACCGTGTATGGATATAACCTAGAAACCCTGCTCTGATGTAGCTTGTGGTAGCTCAGTAACAAAGTGGATTCCCTACTAAGTGGAACAGGGACTGTTTCTGACATGAACTCAACAGCTGGCTCTTTGACCTCCCCCTACCCCCTGGAGGGAGACAGCAGCCCTGCTAGGCCACAGAGGAGGACCTTTCAGCTAATCCTGAAGAGACCTGATAAAACAGGGTCAGATGAAAGGTGAGGAGGTCCTCTCCTATCAGTGGACTTAGAGAGGGGCAAGGAGGATATGAGGGAGGGAGAGTGGGATTTGGAGGGAATGAGGGGTCAGGATACAGCTGGGATACAAAGTTAATAAACTGTAACTAATATTAAAAAATAAAAATTTAATTAAAAATTTAAAAAATGTGTACCTGATATAATACCTTATATGTAAGAGAATTCAAATTTAAATTAAGATAAAATATGAATCAGGTTTTCATCAGAGGAGGGAACATAAAATATAACATTTATTAAGGACCCACAGAATTCTAAGCTGCATTATGAAACAGAACAAATATCAACATGCCATTAATATCAAATACTCATTGAGGATGAGCAGATTTTTCTTTAAAATGATGAACCATGTAAACAAATTTTTATTGGTAGTTACTAAATGAATATCTAACTATTACTTCTACAAAAATCATACACAGACACTAATCCTAATAAATCTTCATCACTCTCAGATTTTGTATTACTAATCTAGTATGAATAACCTAGAAAACTTGGGAGATATTTCCTTCAATAGATCAAATTATAGAAACATAAATTATGTCAATGATAAAGGAATGTATACATTTCAATCATATAGCACATGGAGAGTATACCAAAAAGATAAAAATTCCTTGTTAAGATGTTGTAATCTCAGGCATATCTTTTGGTTTTGTAAAAATCTAGTTTCTACTGAAAATCTGGATCAAAAATTTAATGTTAATTATTATTTTATGCAAATAAAAGGTTCCTAAATGTTATGATCCATTTGTAGTTAGACAATTCAAAGATGTCTCAAAGCTAGAAACTGTTTATCAATATGTTTCTATAAATTTAAATTATCATGTCAGTCAGCATGCACAAGTATAGAATAAGTTATAACTAATTGATTTATACACAGTAAGAATCAGAGTTTACAACTCTTTATTTGAAATTCAGTTCAGGTATCTCAATCATGCTTTAGGATACTTCTAGAAGACAGGATGTCAAAGTTGAAAGCATCTTACTTTTTATATCGACTACTCCCCATTTCCTTTGCAACATTTAAAGCAGCACTTTGTACAGAAAAAACTATTCATTAAATATTTGTTGTGTGAAATTAAGAACAAATATTACATCTTCAGAATTATGACATTCTGATCAAGGAACCTAAGTACCTGATACTGACATTTTTGAGCAGACACCTGGATGCCTTTGAACAGTGGCAACCAACAGGATTACCTATAAAAAGATAACTGAAAACAGCCCAGAAATTGTACAGATCATGAATTTTGAAAAATTCTAAAATTCTACCACATAAGAAGAGGCATATATCCTTTTCCTGGAAAGGCTTCTGTAACAGAGTTTGTCTGAGCATCCTCACATTAGAATGAGAACATCTACCACATACAAGAAAAATTTGACTTACTTAAATTTACTTTTATTAGAGCTATATCCAATTCCAGACTATTAAAATTGCCAAAACCATACTTGTCTGCTTTTTTATTAAATAAATATTATTATAACTAAAAATATGCACAAAGAGAGGCACTTTTTTATCTTATTGTAAATACTATTGCCTTGGTTTGATAACTGGGCTAGGTGGGTTATTATTTCATAATCATACAACAGCGAATTCCTGAGTAACTAAGATTAGAAAGAAAGATACTCTTTTTTAATTCTTTTTGTTAATATTTTATTATTATTATTATTACTATTATTATTATTATTATTATTGTTACCATAACTATTACTATTTACAATTTATTCACTTTGTATCCTGGCTATGCCCCCCTTCCTCTTCACCCAATCCCATCTTCACTCCCTCTTCTCCTCCTATGAACCTCCACTGATAGGGAGGTCCTCCTCCTCTTCCCTCTGACACCAGCCTATCAGGTCTCATCAGGTCTGGTTGCATTGTCTTCCTCTGTGGCCTGGTAAGGCTGCACCACCACCCCCTCCAGGCAGGTGGTATATTTACTTTTTGAGGTCTTGAAGCAGAGGCTGGGACTCATAGCCAAACTTTGGGCAGAGAGCATAGAATTATATGAAAGAAGGGAGAGATAGAAAGACCTGGAAGAAAGATACTCTTGATTTTTTTTTTTTTTTTTTTGCAGCCTCTAATATTCTTGAATTTACACCTTGGTGTCACTACCACATCATTTGTTCTTTTTTATACTCTCTTATCTTTCATTGCCTTTAAAGCACTAGAACACTACAAAAATGGGTAGGACCATGTCTGGTATAGTCTAAGATAGAGATGATAGAAATTTGAAATTTGAATCATGTAATGCTATAATAGTAAAATATCTACTAACGACATGTGCAGCACACTGACATTTTAATATCTCTTCAGTTAAAAGCCTCTCACAAAGCAGTGTTAACAGTGTATTGTGGAATATCAGCCACATATTAATTGTTCTCAGATTAATTTTCATTCCTCCTCTTTGCATTATGAACTATAATGTCTCTCAGAGGCCTAGAATCCTTCTACACTCTCTTTGATAAGAAAAGATGAAAAAAAAACCTGCTAATTTTCTGTGAAGTCAATTTTTCTTTCACCCTTAGATTTTAAAGTAAAATGCTAGGATGAATTGAAGATTTTTCATACTATATCTCGAGTATTTTATTAAGTAACAGTAGAAAACTTTATATCTTTGAAATACAAAGTTCAGTATTTTAACTTTAGTGAGAATTTTAATCAATTTGAAACAGGACAAACTTAAGACTATTAAATGTTTTCATTGATCATTGCAAACAAAATTATTTAAAAATTGCCTGTTGTTCCAGGAAATTTACTTCCATGATATGCATTAACCAACATCCATCCCTTTGTTTTTTTCCCCAGTTCACATATGAGGTAGCATGGAGAAAATTAGCTGATACATCTAGAAAACAGATTTTTAATAATTAAAAAAATAGCTAAGAACTGTTTTACTCATCATAAAGCATAATTATAATTTTCAATGGATTTATTTTAAATGCATATTGTTTTCTTATTCTCTGTTCATTAGCAGATTTCTTTTAACAACAAAATAAAATTTTAAAACATTCTGTATCACAGATTATTTAATGAGCAGAAAATCTTGTAGTTTGTAATGAGGACTCAGTGGCTTCCATTTACTTTCACAAAACATCGGAACAGTTAAAAATCTCTGAATTCTTGAACATCTTCAGTCATGCAACCCCATTCCCACAGAACCCCCAAAGAGCTGATATTTGAAATCTAGACACCTCTGTCATCTGTAGAATCTCAGGAAAATGGTAAGTTAGTGAACATCCCCTTTTCATACATCATGTTATTCATCTCAGTAAGCATTTATAGTGTATTTATGTCCTTATCAGGACTGACTATGAATAAATTTCTACTCATCCCTTTAGTATTTTAATAGGTGTGTAGACTACATTTTATAATATTCCCATATACTTACGTATTACAGTTTATTTACTATTAATATACCAAAGAAAATTTCTTATGCATATACTAAGAAATTATGAAAAAAACTGATAGATTGTATTTTTGTTTGTTTCTGTGTGTGTGTGCACATGTGTAAATGCATGTTTATATCTGTCTGTTAGTATATCTAGATTTGCAAGTGAAATGGTGCTATTGCTTAATTGTATAGATTAACTGACTAATTTTAAAATAAATTGCTAAAGTCTATTTCAATATAGCTTTAAATGTTTATATTCCCAATTATGAAGAAAGTTTCCTGATGTTCCACATTATCAACAGATCTTGATTATATCAGGCTTTGAATTTTAAGCTATTTTAAAAGGTAGTATTTTCTGATTAATGTGTGTGCTTGCATTTTTTTAACAATGACTAATATTTAGGCCATGTCCTGAATCATTTCATTTACATACATTCTTTAGTAAGGTCTTTGTTTTGATTGTTAGGGCAATGCGTGTTTTATGCATTATTTGCATATTTTGAATACAGGTCTAAATTTGTAATTATTGCTTCTTACTGTGCTAGTTTGTTAGTTCCTTCATGTTTTAGTTGTTTCTTCCTTAGTCTGAAATTGAGATAGATCTTTCTTTGCATCTCTGATCTAGGTGGTTTCCAGATTCTGGCTATTACAAATGAAGCTGCTGTGAATATATTTAAACAAATGTCCTTGTTTTATGTTTGAGCATGTTTTGGATATATGCCTAGGAGTAAAGTTCTATCTTGAGGTAGCACTATTCCAATGATTTTCCGAGAAAGCACTAGATTGATTTCTGAAGCAGTTGAACAAGTTTACATTCCCACTAGCAAAGGAGGAGGGTTCTCCTTTGTCCACAACCTCTCCACCATGAGCTATCACTCGAGTATTTGATCTTAGACATTCTGATGTGTATAAGGTGAAAACTCAGCATCCTTTTGAATTGCATTTCCCTTATGACTAAGAACATTGAGCATTTATTTAAGTGATCCTCTGCTATTGGATATTCCTCTACTGAGTAATTTGTTTTGCTCTATTCCCCATTTTTTTATTTCATTACTTGGTTTGTTGGTTTTTAACTTCTTGAGTTCTTTATATGTTCTGGACATTAGCCCTCTGTCAGATGTAGAGATGGTGAAGATCTTTTCCCAGTCTGTAGGTTGTCATTTTGTTTATGATATCCTTTGCTTTATAGAAGCTTTATTAATAATAGCCAGAATCTGGAAACAAACTAGATATTCCTCAACCAAAAAATGGATACAGAAATTGTCAGACATTTACACAATGGAATACCACTCAACAATTAAAAACAAGGAAATTATGAAATTTGCAGGCAAATACATGGAAAAAAAAAGATCAACCTGAGTGAGGTAACCCTAAAAAGTTAAACAACAAAGAGGACCCTAGGAAAAAAAAATGCTTAATTTCTCATTCAAAGGCAAAACAGTATAGACATCCATAGCAGTAGAAGACAGGGAACAGGACAGGAGCCTAATACAGAGGGCCTCTACAAGACTCTACACATCATGGTATCAAAGAAGATGCTGAGACCTGTAGCCAAACCTTGATCAGAGTGCAGGGAATTTTGTGGAAGAAGGAAGAGATAGAAAGACCTGGAGGATACAGAAGCTCCACAAGGAGATGAACAGAGCTAAAACTTCTGGGCTCAGGGGGTCTGCAGAGACCAGTGTGCCAACCAACGACCTTGCATAGAGCTATCCTAGACCCTCTGCTCAGATGTAGCCCATAGACAGCTCAGTCTCCATGCTGGTACCTTAGTAAGGGGACCAGGGGATGAACTCAGTGGCTGACTCTTTGATCACCTCTGCCTGGAGGGACATCCTTTCCAGGCCATGATGCCCCATAATTTTTGGCATCTTTTGTCATTTTTTTTGCAGCAGTTGATATTTCTCTGATTTTTCTTCAATATATTATATTATGGATTTTAAAATATTAACCAAACTTGTCATTCCTGAAGTAATTCCTAAGTTAGTCTGTAATTGTTAGAGGAATGTTATATTCCTGTCCAGAAAAGATAGAAGCATCTATGGGAGTCCTTTTTTGTAATTTATATAACTATGTTTGGACTTAGTTGACATAGAATGACATGGAATTATTACACTGTGTTTTCAAGACAAGACTAGAAAACTGATACTAGCACTTCTTGAAATACTTGTGACTAACAAAGTAAAACTCTCTGGACACAATGAAATAGGTTTTATTTTGTAACTTGAAAGATATTTAATTATTATTTCAAGTTCCTGGACAGATTTAGGGAAATCAAGTTATCTTAATGAACTTACTAGTTTCATTTTTGAGGAAGTGTCCAAATTTATACAAATATTTATATTTACAATCATAGAATTCTCCATACATTTCTTTTATTTGCCTGGAGTCCAAAGAGTGGAGGATTTATTACATGGTTTCTGATACTATAAACTTGTTTTTTTTTTTTTTTTCTTTTCTTTCTTGTGAGAATGGATAGAGTTCCATATTCCCCTCAATATTTTAAGTTTAATATTTTAAACTTTGAAAGAACTCAAACATTAAAAAAGAACAAAATTTTGATTTTATTTTTTTCTTTTTATCTGTTTAATTTACTGATTTATATACTGAATTATTTCTGCATTTGCTTTTGGCCTAAATTCATAACACAAAGTTCCCTTACAAATATATTTGTATTATTGAATTTGATACCTTCTTAAAATACACATTCAATACTCTAAATTGTCAACTGCACTGGTTTGATTACATCTATGTGATAATATTGATTTATTTCAGTTTCACTTATTTCAATTTTTTTTTATAATTCTCCTGAATCTCTTTTTTCTGTACTGTGTACTATTCGGAAGTGTGCAGTAGGGCTCTAGGACAGGAGCTCCACAAGGAGAGCAACCGAACCAAAAAATGTGGGCATAGAGGTCTTTTCTGAGACTGATACTCCAAACAAGGACCATTCATGGAGATATTACAGAACCTCCTGCACAGATGTAGCCTATGGCAGCTCAGTATCCAAGTGGGTACCCTAGTAAGGGGAACTGGGACTATATCTAATGCAAACTCAGTGGCTGGTTCTTTGATCACCTCCCTCTGAGGGGGAAACAACCTTACCAGGTCACAGACGAGGATAATACAGCCAGTCCTGATGGGACCTGATAGGCTAGGGTCAGATAGAAGGGGAGGAGGATCTCCCCTATCAGTGGACTTGCAGAGGGGCATGGGAGGAGATGAGAGAGGGAGAGTAGGATTGGGAGGGAATGAAGGCAGAGCTACAGCTAGGATACAAAATGAATAAACTGTAATTAATATATAAAAATAAAATTTCATTTAAAAAGTTCTTAAAGTTATTAGAACTTTTTTATAGTTTATTGTGTGTTTCCATTTATTCACAATTTTCTAACAGAATGGAGATTTGAGGCAAATGATCCATTTAAGCTTTGAAGACATATTTTGTGTTATGTTGCTTGTGATGTGTAATTTCTTAGACTAAGTTGACTGAGGGGCTAGAAAGATGATCCACATCCCTACATTGTTTCCATCCCTAATTGGTAAATACTAGCAAAAGAACCTTGAAATCATTACTTTCTGTGGATCTGTATTTCAGTCTCAGCTTTTGCTTTATTAATTTTAATGCTCTAGTAAGGTGTATAGATGTTCCGTGTGTTGCATTCCTGGGAAATTATTTACTTCATGCTTTCATTCAGTGCTTATGTGGTTAACTGATTCTGAATCTGTGTGGTCTGAAATTAGTAATTTGTATAGTAATTTCCTTCTACTAGCAGGAAGTTGTGTAGAAGTTGTTGGATAATGTTGTTTAGGAATTAGACTCCATCCTAGCTGACAGGTGGAGCAGACATAACTGGCAGACAGCAGACCTGAAAAGAACGGGAAACTAAGCCCCCACATATTCAGGAATGAATAAACATGCATCAGAAAGTAAAACAGGGTAAAAGAAGGACTTAAGCTTACAAGCCCCCTTCCGCCCCCCAGTGACATATCTCCTCCAGCAAGGCTATATAACCTACCTCTCCTCAAACAGTGCCACCAACCCTGGAACAAGTACACAAATACCTGAGCCAATGAGGAGTATTTCCCCTTTAAACCAC
The DNA here is from genome assembly GCF_030254825.1 of Meriones unguiculatus. Taxonomy (NCBI): domain Eukaryota; kingdom Metazoa; phylum Chordata; class Mammalia; order Rodentia; family Muridae; genus Meriones; species Meriones unguiculatus. Next base: position 90,596,386 of record NC_083357.1, on the reverse strand, counting down.
CACAGAACCGGTTTAATAATCTACTGGGGTTTTAGTTTAGTTTAGTGTTTTTTTTTTTTTAATTAAAATCTGTAGGAAATTTCAAGAGAGTCCATGAGTATATCCACTGCGAGGCAAGCGGTGCGGCCAGGTGAGCTGGTCGACAAACTGCAGTTTGAAATCCTCTAGAAGGAATATCACAGCTTCTGCTTGACCAACTTCCTTTGGTCTCCGGCCGCGGTCAATAACTCTGACTGCAATGAAAATCAAGAACTAGCAGAAATTTACATTTTGTGAGAGAGTCTAGACCGGTTATTCATTCCATTCAAACTAACTGACATTTTATCTTGTACCAGTCGGTTTCATACCCGTGTCGTTGCTGCAGGTCACTGCTAAGCTGTGTAAAATTCATAAATGTAGGAACTGAACTCTAGACTGCACAGATGGAACAGTTTTTTTTTTTTTTTTTTTTTTTTTTTTTTTTTTTGCCCAAATTTTTCAAACACAACTCTTGGACTTTAAATTACTTAACTCCAGATTTTAGAATGGTCTTATATTATTATTTTAATGTTTTGATTTACTTTGATAAAAGGTGTCAGTGACAAGGAATGACTGAAGACATACAGATATCAACCTACATTGTTTTGCATATAGTCCATATTCTACTAACCTTCAGCTCACTTTGGAAAAAAAAAAAAAAAACCTGAAAGTTCAGGACTTGCCGTCACTTCCAGTATAGGCATTTATTATTGTCTATTTTAATACATAAGCATCATTAAAATTAAGCAACAGATGGGCACCCTATGGAAACATTTTGAGCTCTGGAACCCAGCAAGTCACCCTAGTGCTGGCTTTTTGGCAACTCGCTCATGTCAAGAAAGTTAAATCTAACTTGCAGTTACACACCAAATGGTTTCTTATTTATAGTTCTGCTCCAACTAACAAGAAGTGTAGAAATTCTGCTCCTCCTTTTGGTAATCATGCAAAATCAATTTATATGTTATTTTTGAAGAAATTGAAGTTGCATAGCTTGGGTTTTAAGTACATGTGATAAATTAGTGTTGTCACAAAGAAGAATGTTTATAATTTTGTAAACAATATATTGAAATAAAATGATTAAATAAAAGGAAGATGATTTTTTAAATACTTTTTCAAGTAGTGAGAAAATTGTAATACAGACACAATTATCTTTGCTCCAAATTCACTTAGTCAGATCTATATCAGAATGTGGTATGTGGTATAAAGGTATCCTTGTTTCATTTAATTTTTCTCACTATATATCATTGTCACCTCATATCAGTATGTTTTATGGCAATTTTATCTTGCAACTTGAATAAGAAATTTCAATTCCTTGAAACTTATCTGTTGATTCTAATTGTAAACTGAGAGAAATAATCTGAAGTTGAATATTTTGTAAGCCTTTTGGATAATTAGCTAAATTTAATCAAGTGTTTGATTTTTTCTTTTATTTAGTAGTAAGCAGTTTCCTAAACAATAAATATTCACTATAAAAATCATGTATGTTTCATTTCTATGCAGTGACTTTAGGTTCACTGAAATTTCAGATTTTCAAGACTTAAAAAAAAAAAGCATTGTGAGCCTACAAATTCAGAAACCCCAACAATCAAAAATATAGAATCCTGCATAAGCCTGTCTGAATGTCAAAAGTACAGAATTCAGAATAAGGAACACAGTTTCAATGTTTTATCTTAGTAAGCTCCTTCAGATGTGAGCTTTCAAGAGGTACCAGTGAAGCAACAGAACAAATCGGCAAAGGCTCAAGTTGACTTAACATGAGAGACAGAAAGAGAGAGAAAGAGAGAGACAGAGACAGAGACAGAGAGACAGAGAGGCAAAGAATTTATACTTCTGAATTGCTGAAGTACTCTATTAGGCTTCAAATATTCATTCTGCAACTGTGTCTTCAAAAGGCTGTAAACTCAAGTGGTATTTTTTTCTACAGAGCATCTACTGAAGAGAGATCTGATATCTCATTATTTTATATTCCCAATATTGAGCAAAAAAAAAAAAAAAACACCTGACCTTTAACCTGTGCTCTGTTAACACGAGTGTCTTCTTTCCTCCTAACATTAAGACCAGCATTGTAATACTTTAATATTCGCCATCTGTGTGATTTAACAGGCACCACTTAAATTATTTTAATTTCAACTTTATTATCTGTAAATGGATCTTGTGAACATATTTAAAGCCTAATGCTTTACTCTTCTGTCAGCTTTCATTTCAATTTGTAGTCATGGAGAAATTATTCCATTCATCATAAAAACTGCATGACACTTGCCATTTGACATTTCTAAAATTTGTGGTCAAGATTTTGTTTTTGATTAATGTAACTACTGAATATTGACATTATTTATAGTGATAGAATGTCATTAGCTACAGATAAAGTCTTGTAGAAGTTGCTAGAGACCAAATAGTCTGAAAGTACTTTAATTTTTAAATCTGAAAACTTAAAAGCATTTTTTAAATTAAGCTAGATATTTGACAATTAATAGTGCACTTTCTACAAATCCAATCAACTTAATCATAGGTATCTAGGAAAAGAAATTATTGCTTTACTGACTTTAATTAATTATACAAGACCATGACACTTTTATTATTATTTTGAAACACAGTTATTGCCTGAAAAATAAATGATGTATAAAATGATGCATTTTCAACAGATAATAAAATTTATAGATTTTAAAATATAGACACAACTGGATAGCATAAAAAAATTCTTTTTCACTAATTACTTACTAGGTGTTGTGGGGTTTTGCTATCTTTATTCTGGTTTGGTTTTGTTTCAATGGTCATTATGGCTATTGATATTTTTAACATGTAATACCTTCTATTGTTTACTCTACTTATGCTTTTCCAATAATATAGTTAACTGCACTGAAAGTGCATTTGGGATCAGAATGATTACTCATTGGTGAAATGTCAGACGTGTGAGCAAAAATGACCAGAACTCAGAATTCCAATATGTATGTGAAATATGGTTGTCATAACATGTCCTTGTAACCTCCAGGCTGGGGCTAGAGATAGGAAGATCTTGTGAGGTTGCTGGTCATCCAATGAAAATGGCTACTCTAAAAAGGTAAGTTGAAGATTGTTAAAGAAGCATACTTGGAATCCATCTAATGCCTGATACACACAGACATGTTCTGAGCACATTTATACACACATACAACAAACACATACATATACCTACAATTTGTTGAGAAAATAATATATATCACAACCAACATGGAATGAATGAATATTTTTTTTTTTTTTCAATGCAGTTTATTCAGGAACATTGAACAATCCTCGGACCCCGGGGAAAGCCAGCCCACAGCTTAAATAGCCTCTGGGTAGCCAACCCAGGCGTGCCACGGGGGCAATGCAGATAGGTCCACATACATGTAAGCAAGCCAGATCCTCGGCCTTAGCCAAATGTGGAGTTGTTCGTGACAGAGAGCACTCACCATCGGGAAGGTGGAAGGCGGAAACCAGCTCCATCTTTAAGGCATAGCATTCCGCAGCTCTCTACAGTTCCCCCTTTTTGTTTTAGACGCATCAGGCAAGAGTAGAGGTCTGATCTCTGATATTAGAAATGAATTGGGACTTTGTACAGATGTTCATTTAGGTGTCATCCACCCAAAGAGCATCGGACCCGTCCGATACCTTTTTCTCAGAGGCGGGACCTGGGGCATCAACCCGCATGCAATCAGACATGCTCTTCTCTGGGTCCAAAGCGGCTGAATATTTTTAAAGAAATATTAAATGTGGATTTTAGGGTCTTTCCTGAGACTCATACTCCAACCAAGTACCATGCATGGAGATAACCTAGAACCCCTGCACAGATGTAGCCCATGGCAGTTTAGTGTCCAAGTGGGTTCCATAGTAATGGGAAAAAGAACTGCCTCTGACCTGAACTGATTGGCCTGATCTTTGTTCACCTCCCCCTGAGGGGGAGCAGCCTTACCAGGCCACAGAGGAAGACAATGCAGCCACTCCTGATGAGACCTGATAGACTAGGATCAGTAGGAAGGAGAGGAAGACCTCCCTTATCAGTAGAAATGGGGAGGGGCATGCATGGAGAAGGGGGATGGAAGGTGGGATTGGGAGGGGAGGAAGGAAGGGTTTATGGGGGGATACAAAGTGAATAAAATGTAATTAATAAAAATTTAAAAAAAAGAAAAACAGGAAAAAATGTGGATTTTAATTATTCGCTAAAATATGTGATCAGTACTTAAAGAGCTGATGATATCTGGGGCCTTAATTTACATTACTGCAAAATGATTCTAATAAAATAGAATACAGTTGTGTTTTAATGAATTTAATGTATGCATTGACACAGTATAAAAAGTTATAATTTATCATTATTGTAATAACAAAAAATAAAACCAAGACTATACATAAAATATAAAAATTCTGTATACAGGAGAAATATTTTCAGCCATGTCTACTAACATTTTCTAATATTTTGGACCTCAAATTTTATGTTGAATTAATAACCTGAACTAGCCACAGAGATCCTCCAAAACTGATCTCTTGTTTTGGAAACCTGAAGAATGAGTATTGTGTGAATATTGTTTCTTGTGGGCATCAAGCAAAATGGGAGTTCTGGAAGCTGCCCTGCTCCAACACAATATTAAAGATATGATGATGAATAGTATATAGATACCAAAGGATAATAAAGAAGATTTATCTTATAATGAACAACAAAGTGGACTCATAAGAAGAGTTCAACCAGTTTAGGCCAGTCTTAAAATGGAAGCTGGAAAGTATGCTTTCGGAGCCTATATTATAGTTCCTGGACAAAGAACGGTATGTGTCAAAGCATGTTGTATCCAGCTTCGTTTCTGGTTCTGCCAATGGTCTTCACCCAGAAAAAAGGAAATGAAAGGAGAATAGCTTAAAGTCATTTATTAGTCAAATACTGGGAATGGAGCTTTCTCTTTTATTACAGAGATCTACCAAGAACATGTTGAAAAAGAGTGGCCTGAGGTGACCCTTGAAGATATTTTAATACTCTCAGGACCCAGAAAGCACTACAAATCCTGCAACCTAGAGATTCAAATCTTTGTGTTTACTTTCAGAACACTCATGAAACTACCTAGGCAATCAAGGGTGTGCATATATGCAGGTTTCTCAGAAATTTGGGAATAAATCTACCTCAATACCACTCATGGGGTTATACCCAAAAGATGCTCCACCATACCAAAAGTACACTTGCTCAACTATTTTCATTGAAGGTGTATTCATAATAGTCAGAAACTGGAAACAACCTAGATGTCCCACAACCAAAGAATGACTAGAGAAAATGTGGTACATTTACCACATTACCAGTATTTAATGGAATACTTTCAGCTATTAAAAAATAAAGACATCATGCAAAGTAAAGACAAATGGATGAAGAGTGAGGTAACCCAAACAGAAAGACACACATGTTATGTATTCACTTATAAGTAGACATTTAGCCATATTACAGGATAGCCATGATACAACCAACAGATCCAAAGAAGCCAAGGAGAGCCCAAGGAAGGAATCTTGAATCTCATACAGAAGAGGAAATAAAATAGTCATCTGAAGTAGATGGATGTAGGGAGCTGTGTGAAAGAGGAGATGGAGAATGTAATTACAGAGGGGTTCAGGTGTGGGAAGAGAAGGATCGGGTGGCCAGGTTAGGAGGGTTGGAGGAGGATGCCCTGGACAAAGAATGAAAATTAGTAGGGGAACATCTCAGGGAAAGGGGAGTGCCCTGGGAATCCATAGTGGTGACCCTACCTAAGAGCTCTAACAGTGGGGGACATGGAGCCTGAACTTACCACCTCCTGTAGCCAGAGGGATTTCCAATAAAAAGAGGGCCACACCAACCCACCCCTAAAAACATCAACCCAAAATTTGTCTTGCCTACAATAAGTGTACAGTTAAAGATGAAGCATAAATTGGAGAAATGGCAAAACAATGGCTGGCTTAACTTGTGACACACACCATGAAAGAAAGCCAACAACTCACACTGTTAATGATATTCTGCTATGCCTGCAGAAGGAGCCTAGCATAACTGAGCTCTGACAAGCTTCATTCTGCACCCGATAGAAACAGATGCAGAGACCTACAGCCAAAGAATAGACTGAGCTTGGGGAGTTTTGTGGAAGGATGGAAAGGATTGAGGGTCAAGAACACCACAAGAAGATCTAAATTGTAAACTATCCTGTGTCTATGGGGGATAGCAGAGTCTGAACTACCAAACAAAGAACTTGCATGGGCCAGACCTAGATTCCCTACACATATGTAGTAGATGTACAACTTGGTCATCATGTGGGTCCCTTAACAACTGGAAAAGGGGCTATCTCTGACTCTGTGGCCTGCCTTTGGATCCCTTTCTCCTAGCTGGGCTGCCTTGCCTAGCCTCAGTGGGAGAAGATGCACTTATTCCTGCTGTGACTGCAGGTGCCAAGGTACCCCTTAAGGGCTTCCCCTTCTCTGAGAAGTAGGAGAGGATGGATTTGTGTGTGAGTGTGTGTGGTGGGGGGAGAAGCGGGAGGGTGATACTGAGAGGAGAGGAGGGAGGAGGCTGGGATCAGGATGCAAAGTGATTAAATAAAATAAAACAAAAATGGGAAAATAGTCTTTACTGTTCTACCTAGATAATATAGTGAAAGCCCATCTGACAAACCATATATATATATATATATATATATATATATATATATATGGTTTTGTACATTGTTTGCTTTAATTGATTAATTAAATTTGAGGCAGGGTTTCCTGTAACCCAGGCAGACCTCCATAGCACTATGTAGCTGAGAATGACTTGATCTTCTGATTTTCTGCCTCCAGCTCTCAAGTGTTTGGGAACAATTGCTCAATGGCTGAGTACGCTATAACCTTGGTGGTTCAACATATGGAAATCCATCAATGTAATCCATCACATAAACAAACTGAAGGAGAAAAACTACATGATCATCTCCTTAGATGCTGAAAAAGCATTTGACAAAGTCCAACACCCATTCATGTTTAAAGTCTTGGAGAGATCAGGGATACAAGGCACATATCTGAACATAGTAAAAGCAATATACAGCAAGCCTATAACCAACATCAAACTCAATGGAGAGAAACTTAAATCAATCCCACTGAAATCAGGGACAAGACAAGGCTGCCCACTCTCTCCATACCTCTTCAACATAATACTTGAAGTCCTTGCCAGAGCAATAAGACAGCTAAAGGAGATCAGGGGATACAAATTGGAAAGCAAGAGGTCAAAGTGTCACTATTCGCAGAGGATATGATAGTATACAGGAGCGACCCCAAAAATTCAACCAGAGAACTCCTCCAGATGATAAACACCTTCAGCAAAGTGGCAGGATACAAAATCAACTCAAAAAAATCAGAAGCCCTCCTGTATACCAAAAACAAAAAGGACTGAGAAAGAAATTAGGGAAACAACACCCTTCACAATAGCCACTAATAACATAAAGTACCTTGGGGTGACACCAACCAAGCAAGTGAAAGACCTGTTTGAGAAAAACTTCAAGTCTCTGAAGAAAGAAATCGAAGAAGATATCAGAAGATGGAAAGATCTCCCATGGTCATGGATTGGTAGGATTAACATTGTGAAAATGGCCATCCTGCCAAAAGCAATCTACAGATTCAATGCAATTCCCATCAAAATACCAACTCAATTCTTTTCAGACCTTGAAAAAAAGATTCTCAGCTTCATATGGAGAAACAAAAAACCCAGAATCTCCAAAACGATCCTGTACAACAGGATCATCTGGAGGTATCTCCATCCCTGATCTCAGGTTGTACTACAGAGCAATAGTAATAAAAACTGCATGGTATTGGCATAAAAACAGAAAGGAGGATCAATAGAACTGGATAGAAGACCCAGAAATAAACCCACACACCTATGAATACTCGATTTTTGACAAAGAAGCCAAAACCATTCAATGGAAAAAAGACAGCATCTTCAACAAATGGTGCTGGTCCAACTGGATGTCCACATGCAGAAAAATGAAAATAGATCTGTATTTATCACCTTTCACAAAACTAAAGTCCAAGTGGATCAAAGACCTCAGCATAAAACCAGATAATCTAAATCTATTAGAAGAAAAAGTGGGGAACAGCCTAGAACTCATTGGCACAGGAGACAACTTTCTGAACAGAACACCAACAGCACAGGCTCTAAGAACAACAATCAATAAATGGGACCTCATGAAACTGAAAAGCTTCTGTAAAGCAAAGGACACCATCATCAAAACAAAATGACTGCCTACAGATTGGGAAAGAATCTTCACTAACCCTTTATCTGACAGAGGACTAATATATATACAAAGTATATACAAAGAACTAAAGAAGCTGAAAAGCAGCAAACCAAGTAATCCAATTTAAAAATGGGGAACAGAGCTAAACAGAGAATTCTGGACAGAGGAATATCGAAAGGCAGAGAAACACTTAATGAAATGCTCATCCCCATTAGCCACCAGGGAAATGCAAATCAAAATGACCCTGAGATATCACCTTACACCCATCAGAATGGCCAAGATGAAAAACTCAAGTGACAACACATGCTGGAGAGGTTGTGGAGAAAGGGGAACCCTCCTCCACTGCTGGTGGGAATGTAAACTGGTACAACCACTCTGGAAATCTATCTGGTGCTTTCTAAGACAATTAGGAATTGTGTTTCCTCAAGACCCAGCTATACCACTGCTAGGTATATACCCAAAGTTTGCTCAAGTACACAAAAGGGATACTTGCTCAACCATGTTTATAGCAGCTTTATTTGTAATAGCCAGAACCTGGAAACAACCCAGATGTCCATCAACGGAGGAATGAGTACAGAAATTGTGGTATTTTTACACAATGGAATACTACTCAGCAATCAAAAAGGAGGAAATCATGCAATTTGCAGGCAAATGGTGGGATCTAGAAAAGATCATTCTGAGTGAAATATCCCAGAAGGAGAAAGACAAACATGGGATATACTCACTTATATAGATCTATAAGATATGATAAACATAATGAAATCTATACACCTAAAAAAGATAATCAAGAGAGCAGACATGGGGTAAGATGATCAATCCTCATTTAGAAAGACAGATGGGATGTGCATTGAACATATGACAGGAGTCTACTGAGCGCATCTGAAAGACTCTAACTAGCAGTGTTTTCAATGCAAAGACTCATGACCAAACCTATGGCAGAGTACAGGAAATCATAAGAAAGATTGGGAGTTAGTCTGATACAGAAAGGATAGGAGCTCCACAAGGACCAAATATATCTGGGCACAGGGTCTTTTCTGAGACTGACATTCAACCAAGGACCATGTATGGATATAACCTAGAACCGCTGCTCAGATGTAGCCTGTGGTAGCTCAGTAAGCAATTGGTTTACCAAAGTGAGGGGAACAAGGACTATTTCTAACAGGAACTCAATGACTGGCTCTTTGGTCTCCCCACCCCCAAGGGAGGAGCAGTCCTGTTAGGCCACAGAGGAGGGCTTTGCAGCCAGTCCTGAAGATACCTGATAAAACAGGATTAGATGAATGGGGAGGAGGTTCCCCCCATCAGTGGACTTGGAAAGGGGCACGGTGGAGATGAGGGAGGGAGGGACTTGGAGGGAAGGAGGGATCGGGACGTGGCTGGGATACAGAGTTAATAAAATGTAACTGATAAAAAAAAATAAAATTAAATAAAAAAAAGAAAGAAGACTTGTACCCTGCAAAAATTAAATTCTAACATGGAATACAAACTTTTATAATACAACACAAGAATCCTAAAAATTTAATGTAGAAGAAAATCTCTACTGTTATGACACAAGAAGAAAGACAATTGGGTGTAGTGAAATAAAACCTGAGATAAGTAAAATAAGATATTCAGTTTTGACATTAACAGCTATTCTTGCCCTGAGCATACGGGATTTTTAACTCCTGTATGGCTGGATAATGTCGATGTATTCAGATTTCTACACTCTCCTTACGTGTAGTTTTTTATTTTTAAATTATACTTTTCTTCAATTTGTATCCATTACCTCAGTCAGTACATTCACATTTTCCTATAATTTACTTTAAAAACTGTCTATAGTAGAATTACTGCCTTGTATGAGTAAAACTATTTTCACTCCTTTAGCCCGAGAAGAACACTGTGAGATTTCTTATTATAAGATCACTTCAGTTGTCATCCTTTGTCAGAGTCACATACTTAGCAATTAGCTTCTTAATTTACTGTCAGCAGACAGTCATTGAAATGGAATGAGTTGGCATTCCATATGACCAAAGGGACAACAGTAATTATTTGTCTCAACCTTTTCAACTGTTCAGATATTGATAGCTACTCTTTCTTCACAATTATACAAACGTATTTTTTCTTCACTGAGGTGGCTTAGATGATATCAGTATATTATTATTAACATAGACTTTGCAAACTTCTCCCAAACAACTGCATAAAATAACAGACTGAATATAACTGTTTAAGAATGAGGATATAAAGTCTGACCTGTATTCATACATGCCAGTATCAATTACAGAGTAGATGTAAATACCTTTACCATGGAATCCAAGTTAGGACACCTATCATATTATTTCATTTCTCATGTAGACTCAAAAAAACAAAGACAAAAACTGCAGTACGAATTGACTTTCTATTTAAAAAAAATCAAAGCAATTTGCATAAGAAAGACAGAATCACATAACCAGCACTTAATTTTGACTTTTTCCTAAATTTTCTCATGAAAAAAGAAATGTAAGATGCAACAGCATAATTCATGTCTGTTTTGGAGCTATATGTTTACATTTTTTGTCAAGTGGGCAAATCTTTAAAAATTTGAATTGAGTAAGGCATTTTCAGTATCTGGTCACTGTAGCTTTTCATGAACTGTTGCTGCTTTTAATTTCCAATGACACTTTGCTTGTCATTTGCCAAGCTTGCACATTTGAAGTAGCATCTCATTAGATAAACTGCCAGTACTAATATTCTATATTTATTTGCTATGAATTTTTGCATAAGTAGTAAATTGTAACTCAAGCTGATTTTCATGTTTAAAGATATAGAAGATGTAATAAAAAGAATGGGTGGCATATATGTTATAAAATTTAGTAATTTCATAAATTCTGGAGGACTTAACATATTGCCTGGGTGACTTTGAAAGTTTTTCTTTCCATTGAACACTTATGTTCTTCAAGAAGTACTTCTTCTGATAGTATATAGTTCTACCTGTAGTTATCAGTTGTGTTCTGATTGATCCTGTGTGCTTTGGCCAGTTTGTGATTCACCTACAGTTAGAAGTTATGCCAAAAATCTCACAAAAGTGTTTAATCTATAAGCATAATTTCAGAGTAATTTTTATCATCATGCTCCTATGTTACTCAAGATATGGCACTTGCTAAGAAATAAACTAATTTAAAGTAAACAGATAATGAACAGAATGTCTTACAAGTTCCTCTTACATTTATTTAATGTATTCATAACTCTATACCTAAAGCACTTGTATTGAATTTCTGTTTAGGATGTACAAAGAAGATATTTTTCAATTTATAGATTATATCTTATCAAAGTGTGTTTCAAAAATATAAGAAAATTGTACATAATAACCAGTATTCCCTAAAGTTACTTTTACTGATTGCTTTTAAATGAATTGATTAAATCTACATGTGTATCCTGGCCTTGAAGACATACATTTCATAATGAAGAAACCAAAACCATAAACTAGTTTGAATTTAAATTCTATTAATAAGCACACATATCAGCATAGTGCCAATATTTTTGGTAGCCTTGATCAAATTAGTTTCTCAGCCTCTTACTTTGTAATTACCAAGAATAATTGTAGAATGGGTGGTAGGCCAGCAAGATGGTTCAGTGAGTTAAGATGCTTTCTGGCGAGCTTGACTACCTGATTCCCACAGTAGGTTCCAGTTTTATTGTGTGTAATAGTGGATTAAATAATGCCATCGTAGAGGAGTAGACTACTGGAAATAATCAAACTCAGAGCTGAAATCATAAATTAGAAACAAAGAAAACAATTCAAAGAATCAATGAGATGAAGATCTGGTTGTTTCAGAAAATCAACAAGATAGACAAACCCTTAGCGAAACTAACTAAAAGGCAGAGAGAAACTATCCAAATTGGCAAAATCAGAAATGAAAAGGAGGACATAACAACAGACACTTAGGAAATCCAAACAATCATTAGGTCTTACTACACAAGCTTATATGCCACAATATTTGAAAATCTAAATGAAATGGAATTTTTTTCTTTATATATTCCATTTACCAAAATTAAATCAAGATCAGGTAAACACTGTTGTGAGACTCTAATCTTGCATATATACCACAGGCAAACCAAGGAGACCAACACCAGAAGGCCTGCTAACGCTCCCATGCCTGCCCATTCCTTCAGATGATTCATGGATGCAGCAATCCATGATGATAATCCTGTGGCTAGTCCTGCGTCCACTCTGGTAGAATTTACTGTGACCATGGCCACTCTCAGCTGCTCCATCATAGTATCGAATTCTCCAGTCCAATTACCTAAAATATAGCTCGACAATTGTTTAGACAGATTTGCAGCACAGGAAAAATTCTCATGTTATATGCTAGTGACTCAAAGTCCAGCATATTTTCATTGACAGCCAAGTTGAGCGATTTGCCATAGGGTATCAATTTGCTCCTGCACGAGGTCAATCCTCTGATTGAACACCATCAAGCTTCCTTTTAGTTGAGCATTAATTCCTTTATGTACAACTAAGGCATGAGCTACATTGGCTAAATGATTATTCAGGGTCTGAGCAGTCTTCCCAGTGTGACTCATGGCTAATGCCCCGGTGGTAGCTCCAACAGCCGCCAATGAGATGGTAGTAACAATGGTGGCTGTAGTTCCAAGATCCCTTTTCTGTCTGAAGAGAGTCATAGCGTGAGGGGCATCAAGGGCACAGGCACCCAGCAAGCCATGCGACTAACCAGGGCATCCTAAATTTACTAGCATTCCAGCATTGGGCAAAAAAGCAAGTATCATTACCACAATTACTTGGCTCTATCTGGCTAATAATGAATAGAAATGGGGGATATAAACAAACAGGTGTGGGCTTATAGGAAATATTATGAGAAGCCTTAACCCCCTCGTTGGAACATCCTGCATCAGTTCTAGAACTACAGTCATTGAAGCAGGACATTCTCCCCAAGCATGGTTGGATACCATAAAAAGCTAAAATGTTACGCTCAGGATGCGAGACTAAGCACTGCACTCAGGGTCAGCCGCTTTGGACCCAGAGAAGAGCATGTCTGGTTGCATGTGGGTTGATGCCCCAGGTCCCGCCTCTGAGAAAAAGGTTATCAGACGGGTCTGATGCTCTTTGGGTGGATGACACCTAAATGAACATCAGTACAAAGTCCCAATTTATTTCTAATATCAGAGATCAGACCTCTACTCTTGCCTGATGCGTCTAAAACAAAAAGGGGGAACTGTAGAGAGCTGCGGAATGCTATGCCTTAAAGATGGAGCTGGTTTCTGCCTTCCACCTTCCCAATGGTGAGTGCTCTCTGTCACGAACAATTCCACATTTGGATAAGGCTGAGGTTCTGGCTAGCTTCCATGTATGTGGACCTATATGCATTGCCCACGTGGCATGCCTTGGTTGGCTACCCAGAGGCTATTTAAGCTGTGGGCTGGCTTTCCCCAGGGTCCAAGGATTGTTCAAGGTTCCTGAATAAACTGTATTGAAAAAAAATGTTTTTAAAAAAAAAAAAAAAAAAAAAAAGATCAGGTAAACAGACTAAATAGTCCAATATACACTAAGGAAAAAGAAGCATTCATCAAAAGTCTCCCTTTCACAAAAAGCCCTGGGCCAGATGGTTTCAGTGCAAAATTCTATCAGACCTTCATAGAAGAGCTAACACCAATTCTCTTCAAACTATTCCACAAAATAGAAACAGAAGTAACGTTACCAAACTCATTCTATGAAGCCACAGTCACCTTGATACCTAAACCACAAAAGACCCAACAAAAAAAAGAGAACTTCAGAAGTAGTTTTGTTATGAATATTGATGCAAAAATACTCAATAAAATACTTGCAAACCAAATCCAAGAACACATAAAAGATATCAATCACCATGACCAAGTAGACTTCATCCCAGGCATGCAAGGGTGGTTCAACATACGGAAATCCATCAATGTAATCCACCACATAAACAAACTGAAGGAGAAAAAAAAATCACATGATCATCTCCTTAGATGCTGATAAAAGCATTTGACAAAATCCAACACCCATTCTTGTTTAAAGAAACATGGAGAAATCAGGGATACAAGGCACATAAATAGACATAGTAAAGACAATATACAGCAAGGCTATAACGAATATCAAACTAAATGGAGTAAAACTTAAATCAATCCCGCTCAACTCAAGGATAAGGCAAGGCTGCCTACTCTCTGTATCTCTTCAACACAGTACTTGAAGTCCTTGATAGAGCAATAAGACAACTAAAGGAAAACAAGTGGTTAAAATAGGAAAGGAAGAAGTTAAAGTATCACTATTTGCAGATGATATGATAGTATACATGAGTAACTCCAAAAATTTGGTGGCAATTGACAGAAGGCTAATATCCAGAATATATAAAGAACTGATGAAGTTAAATAGCAACAGAAGTTAAACAAGTCATCAAATTAAAAATTGGGGTACAGAGCTAAACATAGAATTCTGAATAGAAGAATATCAAATGGCAGAGAAACACGTAAAGAAATGTTTAATCTTCTTAATCATCAGGGAGATTCAAATCATAACATTTCACCTCACACCCATCAAAATGATTCAGATCAAGAACTCAAGTGACAAAATATGCTGGAGAGGACGGGAAGGATGGGGAACCCTCCTTCACTGCTGGTGGGAATGTAAACTTGTACAACCACTTTTGGAAAATGAAGTCTTTTTTTTTTTTTTTTTTTTTTTGTTCAATGCAGTTTATTCAGGAACATTGAACAATCCTCGGACCCCGGGGAAAGCCAGCCCACAGCTTAAATAGCCTCTGGGTAGCCAACCCAGGCGTGCCACGTGGGCAATGCAGATAGGTCCACATACATGGAAGCAAGCCAGATCCTCGGCCTTAGCCAAATGTGGAGTTGTTCGTGACAGAGAGCACTCACCCTCGGGAAGGTGGAAGGCGGAAACCAGCTCCATCTTTAAGGCATAGCATTCCGCAGCTCTCTACAGTTCCCCCTTTTTGTTTTAGACGCATCAGGCAAGAGTAGAGGTCTGATCTCTGATATTAGAAATAAATTGGGACTTTGTACAGATGTTCATTTAGGTGTCATCCACCCAAAGAGCATCAGACCCGTCAGATACCTTTTTCTCAGAGGCGGGACCTGGGGCATCAACCCGCATGCAATCAGACATGCTCTTCTCTGGGTCCAAAGCGGCTGACCCTGAGTGCAGTGTTTAGCCTCGCATCCTGAGCGTATCATTTTAGCTTTTTATGGTATCCAGCCATGCTTGGGGAGAATGTCCTGCTTCAATGGCTGTAAAGGCCTGAATGATCATGGCTGCATCACACTGTTGTGAGACTCTAATCTTGCATATATACCACAGGCAAACCAAGGAGACCAACACCAGAAGGCCTGATTCCAAGAACTTAAATGCAACCTACTCAATTTCCATCACATTAACTCCACTGCACTTCTCAAATGATTCACAACTCTGATTCGACTCTCTGACTTCAACTCCTGAACAAAACTGACTGCCATCTCATTCTCATTCTCTGCTTGTAACTGCCTGTTCATGAACTCACAAATAAACTCAACTTCACTACATTGCCCTCATTGAAGGAACTCAACTGAACTCAACTGCATTATCTTAATTCCCGAATTCTCTGATATACTTTATTGTCTACTCTCTAATGTATCCTACTCTACTGTCTCAACTCTTCTGTACTGCTCTTGAGTAGCTTCTCTATCTCATCCTCATGAGAATTTGGTGTACCTTATATCTAATTCATTCTATCAGACCTTTCTCTAATTTGTCATTTTGTCTGCCCCTGAATTAGAGGTCACTTTCAAATATAAACTAATTTAGCCTCCATTGTTTGGGATTAAAGGTGTATACTAAGGTTTTGTGTATATTCTAGCCAGAGGGTTTAAGGGTGTACATTCAAGCCAGAGGCATTAAAGGGGTGTTGCATGTCTGTAATCTAGCCTAATCACATAGTTCTTGGTCTTTGGATGTGATCCCTTGCCAGAGGAACTATGTTGTTGGATTAAAATTTCTTTACATTTACAAAAAGTTAATAATATATTATAATATATATACATTTTTCTAGTGATTTCTTTAATTTTCTACAGTATTATAAATCATTTTGCTTAGATTTATTTTACTTAAGCTGTTTATACCTCTTCTCTGCAAACACCTTTATACTATTGGCTTTTTCAGGGTGTTTTGTTTTCCAGGATATGTGTACACATATGTATAATGGATGGGTTTTGTTTGTATGTGTGCATGTTCTGTGTTATGTGATGTTTATTTCTGAGTGATGTGTATTATCAATCATATGTATAGTGAGTATGTATTTAATATAAGGCATAATACATAGTACATGGTGTATATATGTGTGATGTGTATATACGATGTGGAGTTTAATGTGCAGATCATATGTGGTATATTTACTGTGTTTGTGAACATGAATATGTAATTTATTATGAACATCTGCTCCTACTTGTATAGGCAAGAAACTTTTTCATTTGATTCTTTTGAGCACTTGAGCGTACCATCAACTTGGCTGAGTGTTTTCAGGGCATTCAAATAATACTGTAAATTTAGTCTAAAACACATGTATGTGGGCTACACATGTGCAGGGGTTCTAGGTTATCTACATGAATGGTCTGTGGTTGGAGTATCATTCTCAGAAAAGACCCCTGGGCCCATATATATTGGTTCTGTTGCTCTCCTTGTGGTGCTCCAGATGTAGCCCGTGGCAGCTCAGTCTCCAAGTGGGTTCCCTGGAAAGAGAAACAGGGGCTGTCTCTGAAGTGAACTCAAGTGGCTGGCTCTTTGACCATCTTCCCCTGAGGAGCTGGAGCAGCCTTACCAGGCCACAGAGAAAAACAATGCATGCAGTTCTGATGAAATCTGATAGGCTAGGGTCAAATGGAGAACCTCCTCTATAAGTGGACTGTGGTAAGGGCATGGGAGAAGAGGGAGGGAGGGTGGGATTGGTAGGGGACAAGGTAGGGGGCGATAGCTGAGATACAAAGTGAAAAAAGTGTAATAAATTAAAAAAAAAATTAAAAACTGTATGTGTCCAAAGCTGTGGACTTCCATAATTTGAAATTCATTAAGCTATATAATACCCTTATTTGCTGATTGAATGCTGAAAATATTTCTGTGGGTCTTGGACCCTTTAAAAACTGGCTGTAAAAGTGCTTTACCACAGCTCATCTTCTGATGTTTTTGAACTTTACCAGAATAAAAGCTAATTAACTCTTGGGTCTGTGCAGAGTGAAATCTGAAGCCTTTAATCAACATCTACTAATTGTTTTTACCAATGTACTCTGAGTTGTCATTAATACTCATCCTCAAATCATAAGGTGTGTACACCATTATCTTTTATTTATTCTCATAGTGAACAAACAGGGGAAACATTTGTTTTATGTGCTTTTTCTGAGAAAGCTTGACCTGCCTTAAACTTACACATCCTTCTCCTGTCAAATAATTAAGAAAATACTAAAATCGTCATTTTAATGTGAATGTGGAGTCTGGAAAAGAAAGAACATTATTATGTCTTAGAGAATTAGATGTATGACAGAAATACAATCACATATCAATAAGACCTATTTTTCGCCTATGATGCTTTCATTCATTTATTCCCTTATCTCAAACTTCCCAAGCTTTTGATTCCTGCCACACTTTGGGTATCACAGGCAGATAATTTCAGTGTAAAACAGGTTTTAAAAGAAATACGAAAGAACATTAGCAGTCACTATATCAGCACTTAATGTGAGATTGTGCAAGTAATTCTAACCTTTTCATCCTCTAAGTTATAGCTTGTCTTATTAGAATGACTTTCTTCCCATTTCTTTCCTCATTACAGCTCTTGTTGTTAAATAAACTAGGAACATGTACCATATTGACTGGCCCAGACATCCTCACTCTACTTGGAGTGCATGGCAGGGAAAAGTGATATTATCACAAAAGGTGACAACTCATGTTCATCTATTTTGCAAAATGACCCAGATGATCAGTTTTGTGCAGAAAATTGTAAAAAAAAAAAGTTCAGCATGTCAGATAAATGGAAAAAAAGTATTTCTTATGAATTCATTGACCTTTCCATTAATATCATAACAGAGCATAATCACTAAGACTTTTAAATTAGCAACACAAAAGGCTTGCTGGAACAATATCAGAGTCTGTGTTGCCAGGGCAAGAGTGTGACACTAGGACTAAAAGGGTAAATGAGAGTCATGTTTAGCAATGACCTTTCCATCCCACAGCTGCACACCACGTGGCTTGTCTTTCTGCCCGTTTCTATGCTTGAACTTATTAAAATTAATTGTGTTCTCTTTTGGATGTTAAGAATTTTCAGTTTATAATCTTTACTGTTTACTGGAAATAACTTCCTGTCAGTGTTGATACGTGACAATTCAAATTGTGATTGAAAGAATCATAATAAAGAAAAGGTCTTATGATTTTATTACCTGCTACAAATTAATATTATAAAAAGAAAAAATGTTATGAGTATCAATAAGGAAAGAAATTAAATGTAATCAAAGGAGTAACATTAGCCAGATTCATGAAGCAAGTATGTTTACTAATTTAATTTTTTTCCCATGTCACATGCATTGCTCCTAGAACAAAGGTATTGGCCATTTACTTGTCAATATTACAGGGATGCATTGATACTTAAGTTAATTCTCCTCTATATGTGGCATCTCTGCAACCACTACAGCTAGCAGAGTCTCATTCAGCCTGAGACAAGAAAGAATTATGGTTTCAGCATACCTAAGTAGTAGTTCCAATTTTGTGAATTGGACTCTGGACAGTTTATTTTAGGTATAGCACAATTTGAAATTAAAAAAAAAATCTGGTAGCAGTTAACTCAATCATATATGCCCAATAAAGCTTAAGGACTGACTAGATCAAAACTATGTTATGACTTCATCCACAATGGTGGATTCTATAGATTGACAACATGTAACACCATAAAGGTCTTCAGAGGATCTAACACAGTCATACAAATTGTGGAAAGGTAACCAGGAAGGTAACCACTTAGATGCCCACTTGTGATGTACGTGTAACATGTGCCATAAGGGTGGGTTCTGTATTGACTGAAAAACAATGCTCAAAATAAAAGTCTGGGACCAGAGGATGGTTGAGATAAATGTATAAGCCCTTGTATGCCAGGTATGGCCTGGCTTACAATCAGCACAGAAGACAACAAGTTATTCAACCCCTATGAGCCTTTCTTATCTTCCATTCCACCTGGCTATCTTCTTCCCAACTTGTCATTCTACATTTATTCATTTATTTTATATTCATGTAATGATCCAGTAAACTTCATTACTTATAATTGCTTACTGGATTCTAGGTAAAATATCACTTACATTAGCATAGACCAAATACTAGTGGCCATGTCACTGAAGAAAATCTTTTTCTTACAATGAGCATTGACTGACCATAGATACTCAGGGAATATTGGGACCCTCACAAACTTCCTCCATGGTATTTTTTATCACTCCCTCCTATTTTCTGACCTAAATGTCATAAGAGTCAAGGAGTTAATGTGCTGTTATTTGATTTATGACCAGCTGCTGAAAAGTCCAGTCTTGCATAGATCTATCTTTTTTCCTAATCACAACTGCTCTTTACCTTACTCCACAATTCCCTGTGTCTTAACATGTTTCATCCCATTCTCCATGATATTCCCCGAGCTGCGGAAGGTGAGACATAAAGGTCCTATTTAAGCCTGGTCATTGAATAGTCTTTGTTCTAGCCGTTCTGACCAGTCATGAATCTGTGCACACGAAATAGGACTGCCAACAAAAGCTGAAGGCAGCACTATGTCTATTGACGTACATATCATTTTTAGATACCGACTTAAGGACATACTGTATTGGAAATTTTCGAGAGTTCTATCTGGTTTATCATACCATAAAATAGAAATTAAGTTTCCTCATTGTTTCTTTTAGCTTTATAAATATAATAATTAAAAATGGACTCAAATGAAAGATCCTGAAGTAACATATTTTAGTTTGAAAGCAAAATTGCAGAACAAGCCGGCTATCAATCTTGGCAGCTACCCGCAAAAGGAAAATGGAGGATAGGAGAGAAAATGTCATGTCATTTGAGAAAAGCTGGCGTGGAGGCTAGAACAGCTGAGAACAGCCACAAGGCAGAGAGGGCGATTTCAAAGAAAAAACAAAGGCCAAAAATGTTGGGTAAAGCGTTCTTAGAAAAAGTACATAAAAACGTAAAAATCGCATTTATTTTTCTGAATGAGTCAGAAAGTCAGGCAGACATGTATTGCAGCATGGATGCCCTCTGTAAAGGACTGGACTTGGGGAGCGTATTCTGAGAAGGGAAAGCACATCATTTCATTAGTGTGCTAATTATTCCACGTAACTCTTTAGATTAAGATAAACAGTTCTCCCGAGTGGCCTATAACCCTCACGACTGGCCCAACTGGAATGTTAATGTCTCCACTGCTTGGGATACCAGAAGTAAATAGTTTTCCATGCTCGGGCCTTTATTGGCTCTTTTAAAATACTGTGCCCATTTAGAAAAGTAAAAGCAGTATCTTCCCAACTCAGGCCTATGACCTCTCCTGCCAAGAGTTTTTTTTTTTTTTTTTTTTTTTTTTTTTTGTGTTGTTGTTTTTTGTATTTTTGTATCATTATTTTTATTTTTATTAATTACAGTTTATTCACTTTGTATCCCCCCTGTAGTTTCCTCTCTCCTTCCCTCTCAATCCCACCCTCCCTCCCCCTTCTCCACCCATGCCCACCCCCAAATCCACTGATAGGGGAGGTCTTCCTCTCCTTCCTTCTGACAAGAGCTTTTGACCATGTCTATAAGCACCAGACATTAACAGAGAGCAGATAATTATGCCAATTACTGACTCATCCATATGTTACTACTGGCCATCATTTTTTTAGCTGGTATGCACCTTCAGGGTCCACAGGTAAGAAGACACTTGTCTGATGATAATTCTTCCCAAGCAGACCATATAGTATCCTCTGACATTGTCTTCCATCCCCACCCCAGGTTGATAGCTATATGACCTGCTACCAAAGTATGTGGCTTCAGCAATAAGATCTTCCCAATAACCATTAGCCACAATTTTCAGCTTATTATCGTAGGTGAAGAAAAGGGTAAGATTGTGTGTGTGTGTGTGTGTGTGTGTGTAAAAGCCAAGCTTGTACATTGTAAGACCTGTTACTTTCTTTCCAAACCAAGATATTTCTTTTTAGAACAGTCAGTTATAGACAGGAAATCATAGTGACTCTCAACGGACAAAATTCATTGTCATTTGCAGTCATTACATGTCAAAACTGGAATCAAATTTTAGTAATCTAATAAAAAGACAGGATTTTAAAGCCATACACTGCATCCAAATGAGTGAGAGGGGTATGAAAGAGAGAAGCATTGGGGTGGGGGAACTTCACTAAAGAAAAATGAATCAGTGCAAGGGAAAGAAAATAAATGAGATAACAGAAGTAAATGCAGAACTAAGCAGCAAGTAATGAGCAAATGGAAGCCCAAACAAGCTGGATGAGAACTCACCTTCAGACGTGAAGAACTGAAAATGAGAGGAGTCAGTCATGAATGACCATTTGTCTCCCTCAGCTTTAAGCTGAATTGGCATGAACATGGGATGGAAGTGAAAATGTGGTTTTAGTTAATGGTTTTCCTTTAAAAAAAAATTCAAGAAGAACACAAGGCAATAAAATATGGAAATATATTCCAGTAACTGATTTGGGGAGTTATCTAAATTATAAAGACAGATGACACAATGGATGAAGGGAAACACTATAAAGACAGCATTCAGCATGCAAAGACTAGGATTCAGTAATAGTGATTCTTAGATGCCTATACTAGACATGAAGACAAATGTAAAAACGTGGTTCTTAGAAATATTTGGATGGACTAAATAATATAAAAAAAAAAACAAAGTAAAAGACAGAATTCACTGAAAATTAATGGCCACATGAAGTAGAGTACAACTAGAGAGTCAGACATGGAAATGGAAATTTTTTTTTTTTTTTTTTTTTCAGTGACAAAAGAATGGCAGTGGCAAACGAGAACAAAAAGATAAAGAAAGCAGAATTTGTGTGGTAACCATGCCTGTGGTTTCAGTACTGGCTCCATTTTAATAGTAAGTCTGATGTACTATAGACAGATTTTTCAAAAGGAGCCAGCCCACGAGCATTGCCACATAGAATACCTAAAATCCACTCCCGATTTCCTCAGTGGAATCTGATGATGCATGGTCTTAGTTCAAATCACCAGTGTTCCTTTTGGGTCAGACTATGATGAGGAGTGGCCTTGCTCCCATGTTCGTGCAGTTGATTTGTTCTTCTAAAACATGGGGCCTGGGGGTTGCTGCTGGCAGTAGATGAAGCCAACACACTGCTGACTTCGTAAATGAAGGGAATTCCAGTCATGGTTTTATTTTTATTTTAGTAAAATGAAGAGTAAACTGGTATATTTTCATCAAATATCAATCTAGCTACCATATGGAGGAAAAATTTTGCAGTGACCTTGGAAAAAGTAGGAAAAATCTCTTCATTTTGAAACGTTTCAACGTTGTTGCAAAAGCAAAAAGGCTAACTCTATTAGTTATAAAACACACACAAAAAATGAAAAATCAATATTAATATATACATTTTCTATATTCATTTGTCCTTTAAAACATTTGAAAAATTAAAAGTCCTTCACTTTCTGAGAAAATTTAATAGTAATTAAATTAATTTGTTGTCTCATAAAATAATTCCTGATGTTGAGGGTGTTTCTTTCATGCACCTATTAAATTACCATATTTCCATCTTTATTTAAATTGACACATTTTTTTCAATATTCTTTCCTTGACATAAGCCATTTCTAATAGAACCTCTAATGTGACATTTTGTTCTCTTTTCTCAGCATCACTTCTGGGATGTCTTCATTATGTAATCAATGTCACTGTCCACCTTTAACGTTGATAGTTTTGCCTGCACTGAGTTCATCTGACAGCACTTTCAGAATCTCATGCGGTACAAAGTCGGTATTCCTCCCCTCAGCTACCTTTTCATAACTGATTAATTAACTTTAAATTTATGTATTCACTTTACATATGGAACATCTTTCCGCCCAGTCTCACCCCCCTTTTCTTTTTCTCCTATCCTCCCTCCCATACTCCTCAGAAAAGGGGAGCACCCCCCACTACCAACCCAACCAGCACATTAATCTTCATCATGACTGAATGCCTCCTCTTCCACTGAGGCCTGGCGAGGGAGCCCAGCCAGTGGGAAGTGATATAAAAAGAGGCAATAGAATCGATGTCAGAGACAGCTTCTATTCCCATTAGAGCTGTCCTCTCAGAGGCTCCACTCAGATGCTAAGATTCAAAGCTAAACATTAGGTGGAACTCAGGGGGCCTTGTGGAAGAGTAGGGAAAAAATAGAAGGACCCAGAGAGAAAAAGAAGTCCATAAGAGGACCAACAGAGTCAATTAACCTGGGCCCAGGGAGGGCTTGTGGAGACTGAAGCACCAACCAAGACAGTGCACAGGGGACAGGACCTAGGCTCCCTATACAGATATGCTGATGGGCATAATTCATTTTTATTTTGATAATTTTTATTTTTTATATTAATCACAGGTTATTTACTTTGTATTCCAGCTGTAGCCCCCTCCCTTGTTCTCTCCCAACCCCACCCTTCCTTCTTCATCTCCTCCCTGCCCCTCTCTATGTCCACTGAGAGGGGAGGTCCTCCTCCCCTTCCATCTGACATTAGCTAATCAGGTATCTTCAGAACTGGCTGCAGTGTCCTCCTCTGTAGCCTAGCAAGGCTGCTCCTCTCTCGGTGGGGTGGGAGGTCAAAGAGCCAGCCATTGAGTTCATGTCAGAAATAGTCCCTGTTCCCCTTACTAGAGAACCCACTTGGATACTTAGCTACCATGGGCTACATCCACGCAGGGGTTCTAGGTTATATCCATACATGGTCCTTGGTTGCAGAAACAGTCTCAAAGAAGGCCCCTGTGGCCCTGATATATTGGTCCTTGTGGAGCTCCTGCCCTCTTCACATCTTACTAACTCCTCCTTTTTTCATGTTTCCCTGATTATGTTTGCATTTTACTTTTAGTTCTACTGCTGTTTTATTTCTTTGCTTTTTTAACTTTTTTGGCATTTCTGTCTATTACCTATTTTCTCGTAGTATCAAATCTAAAAGACTATGGACTATATGTTTTGAAGCCTGAGGGGAAATTAAAAAATAAAAATACTAAAATCTGTACACCTAAAGAAGCTAGGCAAGCAGGAGGACCAAGGGTAAGATGATCAATCCTCACTTAAAAAAGCAAATGAGACAAACATCGAAAGAACTAGAAAGCAGGAAACATGGAAGCCTACCACAGAGGGCCTCTGAAAGACTCTACCCAGCAGTGTATCAAAGCAGATGCAGAGACTGATAGCCAAACTTTCAGCAGAGTGCAGGGAATCTCATGAAAGAAGGAAGGGATAGAAAGCCCTGGAAGGGACAGGAGCTCTACAAGGAGAGCAACAGAATCAAGAAATTTGGGCCCAGGGGTCTTTTCTGAGTCTGATACTGCAAACAAGGTCTATTCATGGAGATAACCTAGAACCCCTGATCAGATGTAGCCCATGGCAGCTTAGTCTCAAAGTGAGTTCCCTAGTAAAGGAAATAGGGACTATCTCTGATATGAACTCAGTGGCTGGCTCTTTGATCACCTCTCCCTGAGTTGGGCAGTAGTGGGCAACCAGGCCACAGAGGAAGACAATGCCACCAGTCCTGATGAGACCTGATAGGCTAGGGTCAGATGGGAGGAGGACCTCCCCTATCAGTAGTCTTGGAGAGGGTCATGGGAGGAGATGAGAGAGGGAAGGTGGGATTGGGAGGGAATGAGGGAGAGGACGACAGCTGGGATACAAAGTGAATAAACTGTAATTAATATAAAAAAATTAAAATTTAAAGAAAAGAAAAAATAGGCAGTCCCTGCAGAAAGATGAAAAGAAGTTGCTTGATACGTCACAGGCTATGATATTAACCTGTTATTTATGTAACAATTCGTGACCTAAATAGCCAGTAGCATGAATTGATCCCCATGCAATTCCTTAAAGTTTGTATAACATGGTAATTATATTCATACTTGTCAGAACAATACATTTTTTGATAATATGAATGAACATGGCTGTGTATGCTTTGTTCTGTGTGTAAAATTCATTACTGCTGCTACTGTTAAATCCAGTGGTCTAACAAATAGAGAAAAACAACAAACACAACAAAAAATTGTCAAAAGCCCAGGTGAGGATTGGATTACAAGTATCAGAAACTGTCCTGAGAGTGTGAAAACAGATACACAACTGAAATTTCAGATAATGAGATCATAGTAAATGTATGGATATCTGTGAAGAACTTAAATTAATTCAGATACAAATTGAATGAAGTTTACTGAGAAGAGAATGTGAATTTAGGTCATCAGAAATAAGTTAGGGAAAGATAAGACGCTAAAATATTATTTTAAAAAATAGATGCTAGCAAAGAAGCTGAAAACTGCTATTCAGGAGGGCAAAATAGTAAACACGAGAAAGTACATTTTAAGAACTAACAAATGGTAATGAAACATTCACTTGCAGTGAATTATTGAATTCTTGATAGTTTGCTAGCAGACATAACCACCGCTATCATGCTGTAATAATTTATGTTCCTAAATTTTTGTGATTTTCATTCAAAGATCACCAAGGGCTAATCCTTAGTTTTCTACCAAGCCTATAATTTCCACCTCTCTATCACAAGAAATCAATCCTACCTATGAAGTTTAGTAAACATTAAAAGCATTAAAGAATAGGAAATAATGTAGATATATAGAAACTAATATTTTACATGCCAGAATCATTTTAAACTCTCATATATTCTCACATTAATTCAAGACAGTAATTTAGGAGATCTGTAACCAATTACTAGCAATACACATGCGATCAGTACTTAAAAAAATTCTTTGGAGAACAGCCATGATCTTATCTACATGGCTGCTTCACCATAGGAAAGAAGTAGCATGTATGCTAACTTAATTATTCTACCATCTTCTCTATGATCAAATACTTGACTGGACCTCACATCTTATTAAGTTTTCATAGCGTGATGAAATGCCACAGCAAATCGACTCCATTGGCTAGTATCTCACTTCTCAGTTAGCATGACTCTCTGAAAAGATTTTTTTTTATCAATTCAAAATCTTATTTTAATTTAGGATAGAGATTTATTATTTTGTAAAACTACTCAGATTTTCATCTCATAACACATTCTATCCAACTTTTAAATCATTGTTTTCAAATATCGAATATCAAATATTGTTTCTCCAAATAGTTTCTTAAACATCAATTACAGGCTAATTCATTTACTTAAAATATTTCCATATCGCTACTGCAAGAAGTAGTTAGGAGCAACTAAATATAGTAACTCAAAAAGTTATTCCACTAATATTTGTAAAAATTGATTATTTTAATACTCATGAGCCAGGATCTGATTTCTAAGTTTGCTCCAATTTTCGTTGGAGATAGTATGCACTTTAGAAGTTTAAGTATGCACTTTAGAAGTTTATGGAAGAGAATGAGGAAAAGGAAAAGGAAAGAATTTGAAGGAATAATGCTAGAAAGCAAGGGATGGAAGGTGAATACGATAGCTTTGGCATCCCGACCTTCATTCTGGGTGATGGGAGGATAATATTCACAGGGCAATGCACAAAACCTAATAAGTTGGAGAGTTTTATATTGTACGCCTGTCACCATGACTATTGCCTTTGTGGCATGAATTACTTTTTAAGTAAGTTTCTTATTGTTCGTGGCGTCCAGGAGACTGTATGTGAATATAGAAAGAACAATTCCAGCGGTTAATTTTCAGTGTAGGCCCTCTGTTTGAAAGAGCAAACAATTAGTGATTAGCATTGAATTAGTATTTAAGTATAAATTCTAATCTTTTGCTTGCTAGGTAAATAAATGATGTACTCTAGAATTAAATTCTTAGTTAAATATATTTTTGGCATGATAACACAATATGATTTTGATGTGATTTATATAATCTCTTGCTATTATATACATAATCATATAGATAACATATATTATATAGAATAATATATATATAAGGATCATATATATGATGTAATAGTGTGTTTTCATTCATCGATGCTTTTTGGCTTATCAAACAATCTTTTTGCCACTGTCTTCTGTCTCTCTAACTTTCTCTATAAACTTCCAAGAGAAGTTTCTACAGACCAGCTTCCATCTTAATCAAGTTTTACTACAAGAACTTGGAGAGAGATGTTAATTTGGCTTCTTTTTGCACATAAACAAGCCGTTTCCTTAAATCTACTCTTCCTTCATCTGACATAAACTTTCAGAGATGCAGCAGTAATTTGGCAGTTTATGACATTCATTATCTTTTTTGCTTATCTTCTGTAGCAGGATATTCCTGGGGGAAAAGCTGTTTATTTCCCACTGAGTTCTGTCAAAGCAAATGTCATGTAGGTATATCACCAGGCAACCTTAAAAAAAAAGTGGGTTTTTTTGTTTTTTGCCACAACTTTATTTTATGAAGTCCTTTTTATGGCAAAGTCAACTCAAAGCACTGTCAAAACTGAAAACAAAACAAAAGTCAAGCAGACAGGAAAATCAATGATCTTTCAAATAATCCAAGATTAAATCAAATTAAATTGCTTTCAGCTTAAATTCTAAAGCAAGGCAAGAGGTTGCTCTTTTAAGAAGTCCAAAAAGACTGAACACCAGATACTTGAGTTAGCAATGGGAACATCCTTAGGGTAATGATTAGTGATTTTTCCAAAGTCTGAATAAACAGTAAGCATAGACTCACACAGTCTGAACACTAAAAGTACTAAACTAAATTAACAATTGGTATTGGAACAACATAGATTCTAAAAGTTTTTAACTGCTCGATTTAAGCCGGAGTCGTGCTCTGTAAGTTTGTTTTATACCTGGCAGTACTGAGAAAGAATTCTCTACGTTATTTAGGGCCTGTTGCAGAGTCTCTGCACTCTTCACTCAAAAACAAAACTCTGCAGTCAAAACAGATAAAATATCCGTGGAAGATTATATATTTTCTCATATGATATAGACAGCACAGAAACTAATAAACTGGGATAATAAACAGCCTCTCTTTGGATAAAAGTACATGCTTACCAGTCCTAAAGACACCTGATAAACCAATATCAGATGTAAGGGGAGGAGCTTCTCCCTTATCAGTGGACTTGGAAAGGGGCAGGGAGGAGATGAGGGTGGGAGGATGGGATTGGGAGGGAAAGAGGGAGTGGGATACAGCTGGAATACAAAGTTAACCAACAATAACTAATACTAAAAATATAAAAATTAAAAAAGTACATGCTTTTTTCAGAAAATTATCTAGAATTATAAAGTATTTGTTGCCAATATACCAGAATATTTTGAAATTTTATGCATAGTTAAGTAATTTGATCTTCTTTATTCATTTATAAATGTCACTGGTAACTTGATTCTGCACTGTATACAAATGGTTATAATTAGAATGGAAATGTAACTTGGAAACACTGTTTACAATTACATATTCAAAAACTTAGTGTAACTTATATCACATGTGTTACTGTAATAACAAAAGATACTCATGGAGGCAGAGAGAGTTAGCCCAGACATTATTTAAGTTGTAAAAACTTTTTCCCCTTGAAAAGAAAGCAAAACAGGCATAAACCTAAAACTGGAATCTGCGAGATACAAGGATCCCTGGAGTTCACTGGCCAGCCAGCCTACACTTCTTCATAGACATGCTTTCCGACATTAAGAGACTCTATCTAAAAAGCCAAAATTAATAGCTTCTGAGGCACAATACCTGATGTTGTCATCTGCCCTTCGCAAGCACACACATACATGCACACCACACACACATACATGCACACGCACACACACACACGGTACATGTATAATATGTGTATGTACCAGCAAACAACACTAAGGGAAAAAAAACAAAACCAACATGTTCATGCAGTAATACATGAGAATATTTCAATAATTAATTTAAAACTAAAATACATCTTTATAGAATAAATGTAATAAAACAGAAATTTGGTAAAGAATGAAGTCATTTTATTTTGCTGTAGTTCAGTGTAATGGTTTCCTGAAGAAGCAAATCCTTTTTTTTTTTTTTTAGTACCTTTTCATGTACTTCTTTATAGAATAAAATCACTTAAGAATCTTCCAAAGGGAGATTATTGTGCACTTTCAAGGTAAACCTAATTTAAGGCAAATAAGAGAATGGCATTGTCACTAATTAGAGACAGGCGTTTGAGCATGATACCCTATTGACGTTTCTGGTGGAAGAATAAACTATGAACTAGAGACCACCTGGCTACCAGTTGATATATGCACAGAGAATTTGATTGTCTCTTAAACCCTCAAAGCAGTGCAGCCCTGCCCACAATTTAATTGAGTTTCGTGAAAGCCTGTTTTAGCTTTCTAACCTCCAGAAAACAAATGTTTATATAGTGTTTCAAAAAGATTATTGTTATTTCCTAAAGCATGAATTGAAAATTTCTATAGTTCTCTAATTAATATAGTATGTTAATAAGAACAAAAGTAAAACAGTATTCGTAGTCTTCTACTATTTGCAAAGAAGATTTTAGATTTGTTTTCATGGAATACTGTATTTCTTGTAAACATTGCCAAAATATTTTCTAGTCTTACATATGTTCCGTTTTATAGATGAGAAACATTCATTTTATTTAAGGAGATGTCATAGGAAAAGCCTGAAAAATTAACAAGAGAAGGCATTTGTGATTGTAATCCCCTAAGTTTCTAATAACAAATGATATCATTTGAAAGTAGAAAATGTTAATATCTTCTTAAAAACAATTTGCCCCTTTTACAATTTTTACATGTTCTTATTAAAATAAGTGGTAAGTGCAAAGATAAAGTATTCTGAGCAGGGAGGATAAATGAGTTACTGCAGGAGAGCTGAACACAACTATTCTTCTATTCATTTAACACGTCTATAGTGAGAACAAGAGATTACTGTGGGCATCTCTGAATAATCATCTCATCCTGTCCTTTTTCTGGTTTTCAGACAGGCTCTAGAGAAGAGCCATCTGCTGTTGGGATTCTGGATTCTGTGTTCCAGACATGGGCATCTAATTGAATCTAGCTCTTCGTGTTGCTTTCGGTACTTTTGAGTTACTATTGTACGTTACTTTGTTACTATGTAACAAGGCATATCACAATACCTTGTGCCTCCTTGGACAATTGTCCCTTAGTCTTGTCTACTATTTGCCATTTGATCACACAGATCACAGAAACGAAAAAGGCTATTTTACACGAAGCAAAATGATTCGGAGAATACCCAGGTTTAGCAGATGGAAAAAAAAAAAAAAAGCACTAAAATTTTAACTTGGCCCTGGTTCTAGTTTATTTCAAACAAACAAAATAACACATTTGTTACTGTATTCTCTACCTGTCCCTTTCCCCTTAAAAGTCTTTGTGAGACCCTCATATCTTTATAGTCAATTCGTATGTGAATCAGTTTTGGTGAGCATGTGTTTCTTACAAGACAATTATGGTGGTAGTGAGTATGATAGTAGATAATGGACACTATGGTGAACCATTAATTCCTTCATAATTATGTATGTTCTGCTATAGTTAAATATAATATATTGTTAAAAGTCAAAATTAAATGTAATAAGAAGAAAATTCCATTCACCAGCTTATTTTGAGGATCTAGTATAAACTCTGAAATTCCAGAAAAATCAACCTTTTGGCAGATGTCATTTTTCCATTTACCATTCTGAAGACTGATATTCAAAGCCAAATTTTAGGATTAAACATGTCAAAACCTCCTCTGTGCCTTAACTGAGCCTCAATGCGATACAGTAAATCATATTCACTCATCAGTTTTCCAATTATGCTTCTCCTATTTGATTAATTTCCTCATTAATGTAATAATTGGTAATCATAAAAATCATTTTCTTACCTCATTACCACACCATAGAACTCCTGCTGCTTCCTTATCACCATTTTCCTTCTCAGCCTCTGATCAATTTACGTTGAAAATAACTGTCCTATAATGACTTTATATACATGTATTTAAAAAAAGACCAAAATCAACTTCTAATAACCAGAAAATTCTCTACCTTCTGCCTAGATTTCATACTGCTGTGGTCCTATGCAGCAGTTATAGACTCTGCATTCTAATAATAATATTATTATTATATCTAATATAATATTGTTTCACTAAATGGTCATGTTTTCAAACTGCCTTTGAAATATCTGTTCATAATTATAGATTTGTATTGCTTTAAACCTGTGTCAGAAAAGACTCTTATTTACTAAATACTACTTAACACCCTCTCATTATTTTTCAAAGTGCTGAAAAGAAACACCTACAAGTGCTCAGCTATAATAATGGGTAAAGGTCTACATTGTTACCCTCAAATCAATACAAAGATGTAACACGCATCACTGAAGAAGAGGGAGAAAGAATGAAAATCAAGGAGTGGAGTAGCGCTGTGAAATGCTATTCACAGATAGGACATGGCTGTTGGACACAGAATATGACACCAATTGCAATTACTTGCACACAATTTGTATAACATTAGTCGAGTCAAAGATTGAAGCACGGAGCACGAAGACTCTTCTGAGTTGTCCTTGTAGTTGAAGAGCTACACACTACTGAGGGCTGCTGGGAATGTAGTAAGCATTTTCTCTGGGAGTATGGCTGCCCCATACTCCCACGCCCCAGTGGATAATCCGAGTCATACAACACTAATTTTTATTCAGGGAGCTTTGTGAAAAGATCATCAATGTGGATGCGTTCCAACCTCTAGGATAGTTCTGTGATCAGGATTATCTGCTCGAATATTTCTCTTACGGTAGCTGGAGATGTTATTTGTTTTACCTTCTGTAACAGAGGGTGAAAAATTTGGGACTCAGTTTCTAATTAACTTCTAGGACAGTATGCTCGTTTTTCTTAAGGTTAGGTTTAGAATTACGCTCCTGCTAAAGGTACAAATCTTCCTCCTGTAGCTTTTCATTTTTAGTTACTCTAGACATGGGCTCCCTCAGACATTTAAATATTTTCTCACAAAATGGCTATAAGCACATTTACAAACTGCAGGTGGTGCTGCTCTCAAGGCTGAGCATTTCTTCCTTACTTCTGATGCCACTGCATGTATTGATTTTTTTAAGAATTTTATCCCTCCTTTATATCATACATCAAGTGCTTGTTTATATTCAAGATATCACTTCCATGTGTTTTTGCCAACCGAGCTTTTTTGAGTTATTATTTTTGTCTTTTTTAAATAAAATCTAATGTGTGTTCTTGAATATAGATGGTGAAAATAGCTATTCTATCAAAACTTTTTTTTTTTTTCCTAAGAGTCCACGGCTACGTTTGAGATTACTCTGTTTTCTCATAGGATACCTTGTCTGATAATTCATTTGTTCATGTGAACTATTGTGCTAGTTCTTTTTAATGGATCCAAAAGAGAAGCACATAGCTATAAAGGTAATTTTGAAATGGTATTTTTTTCTTATCCAAGTGAAATCTTTACTACAATTAAACTATAAAGAATAAAACTTCTGTATATGACAACCTATATTTTAAAATTTACATTATACTACACGAGAAATCAACATAGTACTTACTAAACCTAACATAAATATAATTCTATGTTATCTAAAGGAAATTTAATTTCATTATGAGCCTACTTTCTGATTTAAAACATATTTTCTATTTTAAAATGTATTTCAAATGTAGTTTGTTTATATTTTAATTCTTTATCCAAAACACTGTTTTCCAAATGTTGTAGCAACATTAGCCCAAATGTATTCAAATTTAAGATGAATACATTCACCTTATATGAGATTCTGGAATGCAGAATATATTATGTGCAGTGATGATAACAGATTCTTCAATGATGTACTTAATTACATGGAAAATTTTTCAGATACCTAATGTTGAGTGAAAGGTGTCACCCATAGTTAATACAATGATGATACAATGATATAACACCTTATATCATTTTTTAAAATGTGACTTCAATCATATCAGAATTTGTAAAACTGTGTGGTTTTTTACAAATTGCAAAGAGGGGAGCTCCAAATTATATCTGAAATTCTACAATTGTTCTGGTTTTTATTTTTATTTTTTAATCTGAAAGATTGCTGTTAGAGTCTCCCAATTAGTCAAAAAGTCTCAAGTTGCAGATAATGTTCTTCTTTATATATAAATGACTCTTCATGTAAATGTTCAATTAGTGAGATGTGTCTTCATGTGTGATACATATTCATTTTATATGCATATATTATTTTAATTTAAGGAAGTTCCATAAATACTCTTAAACTATATGTTTAAGACTTACAGTTTATATATTATAATAAAGTGCCTTTATGGATTTATTTTTCTAAGTATCAAACTATGCTATACAAAACTTTAACCTTTTGTCTCTATTTTCAAAGTGTATGCCAGCTTTTATATCTATTGTACCACATCACTCATTTCATGTAAATCTAACATAGTCCAAGAAAAATTACACAGGCAATAATTTTCCAGAAAGTAAAGCAAATGTTACTGCTTGCCAAGAGCACTAATACCTGTGCAATTAATGTAGCCATACTCTGCTCTGATGACCTTGCTCTGATTTTGCTTTGTCTGCATGAGTCTCACCATTTGCTGGGAGCTGTACCTGTTTTAGTGAACTGCACGCAAGTCTAATATAACCTTTAAGTCTTTTTGTTTTTTCTAAACTGGTCGTAAATTGAGCAGTGCTAGAAGACTAAAGTTTTCAAAAAAGGGTACGGTCTATTTTGGATTCTATTTTAAACAGTGCTTTTGATATATACATAAAAATGTCCAGCAACATTTAGAAAGGGGAGAATCCACAAAAATAGGTTTTGTTTTAAAGTGCTGTAATAAAATATAAAAAGCTAATTAAAACAAATACTGTAAAAATTATTGTAATCTCCCAAGGAAGATTCATGATATCAACTTTGAGCCTCCACACATTCATACATGTCTGCACCAACATACATATGTGTGACCACACACACATAAGCAAGCACAAACATATACACACAAACAAACACACAGAGAGAGGAAGAGGAGAAAAAACATGATTTTAATAATAAACTTCCAAAGTTATATACAATTATACAAAAACTTTATATCAAAAATTCCATAAACCCACTGCATAAAATGATTTCTGAGGAAATAACTGCTAATTTTTAAGTTCTCACAGAAATATAACTTGACACATCCAGCTTTTAAGATTAAAGTTTAGAGCCAGTTTTATATTGAACTTTAAGGTAATGTTTGTGGTATTATAAAACATGGCATATCTAAAATATGTAAATAATATCTGGAAAGCACTTTGAATTATGAGTAAATGCTTATTTCATTCAACTGCTAAGATATATTATAAAATAATATATTCTATAAGATGTCAATAAGACAGTTTTATTTTCATTTTAATGTTTGCATGTGTGTGGGTGTACATGCTCAGGTAGTGGCCTGAGGTTTATGTTGGTAATCATTCTTTATTACTATTAGTTATTGAGTCCTGATCTTCCAGTTAAAAATATAACTGGTCTAAATGGCTTGTATTGTTAAACATAATGCCCTACAGATCCTTTATCTGTCTTTGGAGGATAAAATTATAAGTGGGCAGCCACACCTATCCAGCACTCATGAAAATTTATTTTTAACCTTCCGGCACCATCAGAAGGTACCAATGATGATTTACATCAATTGAAAGTGTGTATATTCCTGTGAGTGTGTGTGTGTGTGTGTGTGTGTGTGTGTGTGTTTGTGAATATCAAAAATCAGTGCCAGGTGTCTTTCTCAGTCATGTACTACCTTATTTTTTGAGACAGGATCTCTCACCGAGACTGAAGCTCAGACTGGCTAGACTGGCTTGCCATCAAGGCTGAGGATCCACCTGTGTCTCATCTTTCTTCCCAGCACTGGGGTTACAGGTGTATACTTCCTTGACCAGTTTATACATGAAGATTGGTTTGTTAACTCAACTCATCATACATTTACAGTGACATTTTTAACAAGTGAACCATCTCTTCTGCCTCAAAAGGAAATGATTATTTACCTCGCATTGCCAGAGAGTCTATTCATGACTGAGTGGCTCCATGATCAATGGTAATGACAGAGTATAATGGGAGTAGATTGTGCCATGACAAAACTAACTGAACTATGAGACAGAAAACAAAAGAAGGTAATTGATTGGCTGGAATCTCAAAATAATTATGGAAGTCATTGTTCTATAATGTAAGAAACTCACAGTCATCCCTGCCTCTCACAGGTTCTACTACCCCTCACAGTGACACATCCCTAGATTTAGATGTTACTATAAGAACATTGAGGGATACTTATCCAAACAATAGCATTTATCTGCAGGGAAACTAATATAAGGAATGTTTTGATAACAAATATTGCATTAGTTTTAAACGGTTGATATGGATTTCAACATTTTTGTTTCCACATTAATTAATAAACACCAACAGTAATTATAAAAATTTATGTTAATTAAACTTGAAATATGAAATTTATAAATTAAAAATAGATTTAAAGTCATGTCTATGAACACAGTTGAAGATACACCAAAAGTATTAGTTGTAGTAAGATAAAATATTATTATATATGATGAATATAGATGATGCTTAACCATATAATAAATAAAATACATTAAATTATTGATTTTATACCCACAAAACCTTTTATCAAATGTTTACCCTGTCTACAAGATGTGTAAGTAAAAAATGGAGCTGAGATTGAGGGTATGTCCAAAAAATGACTAGCCCAACTTGAGACCCACCACATGGGAGAGAAACAACTAGACACTATTAATGATACGCTGCTATTCACACAGCCAGGAGTTTAGCTTAACTGTCCTCTGAGAGGCTTTGCCCAGCAGCTGATTGCAACAGATGAAAAGACCTATAGCCAAACATTAGAGGGAGTTGAGGTGTCTTTTGTGACAGATGAGGAAAAGAAGGAAGGACTTGGAGGGGAGGAGAACTTCACAAGAAGACCAACAGAGTCAACTAACTGAGGACCACAGGGTCTGAAGGACCAACCCAAGATCATGTATGGACTGCTCCCTTACACATGTAGAGATAGCCACCTTGGTGGGTGTCCTAGCAAGAGGAGCAGAGGCTATCTCTGACGTGGACTCTGTTGCCTGCCTTTGGATCACTGAGCCCTAGCTGGGCTGCCTTGTTGGTCCTCAGTGTAAGAGGACGCATTTAATCCTGATGTGAACTGATGTGCTGGGGTGAGTTAGTGGAGGGCGGGCTTCCCTTCTCAGAAGAGAAAGGGAAAGGAAAAATGGAGAAAAATGCAGGAGGGTAGGACCAGGAGGAATGGAGGGAGGGGGCTGTGAGAGGTACCTTAAGTGAATAAGAAGTCTTATAGTGTATATTTTTCATAGCTCAGCACTCAATGAATAAAATCATCTTGAAATGCAAAAAAAAAAAAAAAAGAAAAAAGAGAGACTACTATGTGGATCTCAGCGATAGAGTTAATTATTTCTTACATTGTATTATACACAGTGTTAGGTTTTGATAATAGGAGCAGAGAATCTTCCTTCCACAAGACTCATCGAGAGGAAATATTCAATAGGACAGCAAAGGTGGAGACTTGGAGGAAGAAGTTCAATCACATATTAATCCTGACTAATAGGGTGTCAACATGCCTTATTATTATGTACCATTAATCTTTGTGCTCTATTTAAGGGAACCTTAAGTAATTCATGTTTATTTACCAAAATCTGAGCCAGAATTATATGTATGACTTTATTTTAACTTCAAAATAATCATCTAATACAACAATACTTATCTCTCTATGGAACAGATAAATAAATTGGAATATAGTTAGAACAGAAAAATAAACTATAATAAATAAATTGAAATATCTTTTTTTTTTTTTTTTTAGTTAAGTGTTAGATTCTTCTCTAAAATCCATGGCTGCTCTAAGCCTGGGTGATTGGCTAAGTTTCAGTAGCAGAAATGAATTCACACTTGTTGGGTGGGTATGAAGTCCAATTTATGAGCTTTTGATTAGCACAAATTTATAAATGCCACGACTGTGCTATGATGAAAATTGTTGTGATTTTTATAACAATTGTTGTGATTTATATAACATAGTATGGTAATTGATTGCATTCTTGCTTGGGAAGCTTCAGTAAGAACCACAACCAAAGACTTGCAGAGGTAAATTAGGAACCCTAAGAGGCCTACACAAAGAAGTGCTTACACAAAGAACCCTACTTATGAATGCAAAAGAAAAGTTAGTTCTTGCCAAGAGGAAAAACACACAAATTGACTATCTAGAAACAAATGCTCTGCCCTAAAGACTCATGTACATATAGTATGTGCATAGATGGTTTATGTATTTATGTATTTATGCTGCGTTTAGGTATTTATAAATATAGGCATATACATAAATATAGATGTTTTAATAGCAATTATTAAAAAAAATGAGACCATGTATTTAAAAGAGAACAAGAAGAATAATACAGGAAGTTTTGATATAGGAAAGAGAAGGGATAAAAGAGGTAATACTTGCTTTTATTAGATGTATAATAAAGGATAAACATACTAAAATCTGTACAAAAAAAGAAGCTGAGCAAGAAGGAGGACCCTGGGTAAGACGATTAATCCTCACTCAGAAAAACAAACAGGATAAACATTGGAAGAAGGAGAAAACAGGAAACTGGACAGGAACCTAACACAGAGGGCCTCTGAAAGACTCTACTCAGCAGGTATCAAAGCAGATGTTGAGACTCATAACCAAACTGTGGGCAGAGTGCAGGGAATCTTATGAAAGAAGGGGAGTTAGTATGACGTGAAAAGAATAGGAGCTCCACAAGGACCAAATATATCTGGGCACAGGGTCTTTTCTGAGACTGACACTCCACCAAAGACCATGTATGGATATAACCTAGAACCTCTGCCCAGATGTAGCCTGTGGTATCTCAGTAACCAATTGGTTTCCCATAGTAAGGGGAACAGGGACTATTTATGACAGGAACTCAATGGAAGGCTCTTTGGTCTCCCCACCCCCCAAGGGAGGAGTAGTTCTGCTAGGCCACAGAGGAGGACTTCACAGCCAGGCCTGAAGATACCTGATAAAACAGGATCAGATGAATGGGGAGGAGGTCCCCCCTATCAGTGGACTTGGAAAGGGGCAGGGAGGAGATCAAGGAGGGAGGGTGGGATTGGGAGGTAATGAGGGAGCAGGATACAGCTGGGATACAGAGTTAATAAAATGTAACTAATAATAAAAATTAAACAAATAAAAAAAGAGTTAAAAAAAGAATGCGGTAAACAATGAAATTTGAATGCAGTCAATATGGATAAGAAGAAATACAAAGAAACTACTTTTACTCCTCCAGTGGTATTATGCAAATAAAATCATTTTTTGGAAAATTAAATTTATTAGAGCCAAATAGACATAAATAAAGCAACAGGTTAGAGCAAGAACACAACCTAGAAAGTAACTAAATCATTCAGAAGTGACTTAATGAAAATATAAATTTAGTATGAGGAACAAAGAGCAAAGAGAAAATCAACAGAATAATTTAAAAGATAACAGGTGATCGGGTGTGGAAGAAATATATGAAAATTATAACAATAACTGATTTTTGAAAAGTACTATTTTGACATGTATAATATATACTTTCAAGGTTATAACTATTGTTTGATCTGGTTTAAATTGCTACCAATAATTCTTACACCCAGCCACATTTCATTATGTTTGTACATATGAGTTTGACCTCATTATTTTAATTGAAAAATTAGTGAGGAAAAAGGGCATGCCATAAATTTTATTTAAACACCAGACAAGACATCAGGGACTTTTCATTTGAGCAAAACACATTTCAGCATTCCAAGTTCCCAATGCAGTCTATGTGATTTCGAGAATGAACTTGTGAGTCTCTTTATAGAGACAGCACTGGTGATAGTATATACTGAAATGCAATTTTGGTTAACGCGGTTTCAATTTATAGTTCTAAATAAAGTAGACGTCACATGTTCCCATAAGATTTCAGTAGACAAATAGATGTGTGGCAATACCATTCTTAATTATTGTTATACCAGAAGCAAGTGACACCTTACTGACAAAAATGCCCCGCACTTACCTTGAACATTAATTAGATATTTTCTGATCCTTCCTAGAAACAAATAATTTACTTCCTTGAATTTCTAACAGCCAATAAAAACTATTTAGTCAAAATGAGATAGAAATCAATTGTTGGAGAAAACACCCAGCATTTAAGAATTCCAGGAAATTTTCTTTAGCTCAGGAGCAGCAGCCAGCAGTGATGCAAAAGATCAGAGAGCTGGAAGAAATCTGTATTTCAATAATTCAATGAAAATAACTCAATTTGCAGAAATGCACATCCTTCTGAAGTAAGTAATGCCCATACAAATACTAGAAATAACTCCCACAAAGATATCAGTACTGTAATTCCACAACTCTTTGAACTTCAGCTCTTTCAGGCCACTGCTTGGTGCAAGTTCCATGTTTAACATATTAATGCTATCTTCCTACAAAATACTTTACTATTTAATATCCACAAAGTGCAAAATTTTTAGCCTTGATCTTACAAATTCATTATGTGAGGCAAAGAGTTTAAGGATATTTTCCTCCTTTTCCATTTATTTTTCTTT
This sequence comes from Meriones unguiculatus, assembly GCF_030254825.1. Classification (NCBI taxonomy): domain Eukaryota; kingdom Metazoa; phylum Chordata; class Mammalia; order Rodentia; family Muridae; genus Meriones; species Meriones unguiculatus. The sequence continues at coordinate 90,556,520 of NC_083357.1, read as the reverse complement.
ATATCTCCAAAATTATTACTCTTTAAGCTGTGAGAATGTGTCTTGAGACTGGAAAATTATGGTGACTTTTCAACAACAATCAAGCATTTTTACTCCATCCCATCTAAACAGATGAATCATTTGGGGGCAAATGCAGACATTATTAATTTCCAAATATATTTTCAGGAAGTAAATTCTGAGAACAGTACAGGAGCTGTGCCAGCTGGAGTAGAAAGTCTGTTATTTTCTGTTTTAAAAATTACCTTCAACAGTCACCTTGAATGCTTTCAAGTTTAGAGACTGAACTAACGGGGATCTATACACATTCATCACCTTGAGAATAATTGATTGATTCTGTTTTAACAGACCAGACTGGTATCCTCTGCTACAGAATTTACAGATGAAAAAAGAAGAAAGAGAAGAAGAAGAAGAAGAAGAGGAAGAAGAAGAAGAAGAAGAAGAAGAAGAAGAAGAAGAAGAAGAAGAAGAAGAAGAAGAAGAGAAAGAAAGAAAGAAAGAAAGAAAGAAAGAAAGAAAGAAAGAAAGAGAAAAAGAAAGAAAGAAGAAAGAAAAGAAGGAAAACCAAACCAGCCAAATAATAATAAAACTCACAAGTACATAAGTGGCTTAGTTAATACACAATTGAATATGTCTTACATAAATTAATAAGTAATAGGAAAAATTTGGAGCAGTCAAAGATTATACTATACAAGCCAATGACACAGTCTAGAGAAAACAAAAATACAAACAAAACATCAGAGTTCAGGAAAGTGTACAGAAAGAGCTCAGATTAATTCTGTATGTTTTACACAGCTCCTCAGGAACAGTAGGTCTCAGAAATTCCCATCATCTGTTTTATTTTAATCAGGGAAATGAATGATTCTGTGGAACTTGCTGCAAAGCCATAATGAATAGTACATCTGCACATCCATTTCTCTGTTACTGACTCCAGAAGGAAATTGCCTGTATTTGGCTGCCACTATTCTACTCAAGTATCTCTTTACAGAAAAGTGTGTCCTAGAAAAGGAATTCTGGTAAGCATCACTTGCAGGGCCTTCTCTTATGTAGCTGACTTTTGTAGGTTCTGATGATGGAAAATTCAAGAAGAAAATCCTGCTCAGCTCAAATTCTTGTCATATCAGTATGCATACAGCCTTATGGTTTTTTAAGCTCCTGATTAAATAAAACTATACCATGCTTTTTCTGCCTGCTAGGAATAAACAATATAAAATAAAACAACAACAAGAAGACATTTTCAGCCTCTCAGGAAGAAAAAAAGAAAAAGAAAAACACAATATTTTGCATCATGATATTTGTCCCTTAAGATTCTTCTACATTGTTGTCATTCTATTACAATTTTTTATTTAAATACATATGTGTCTGCTTTTGACACCGGAGTTAAGTGTGTTGTCATACAACAAGTGCCAGGATGAGGCTTGTCAGATCCTTGATATGGTTATTGGCCAGTGGGTATTAATGAATAGTATGACATCTCAAATAAATTTGATGGGCATGAGTGCTTTGCCACACTTTTTTCAATTTGAGTTAATTTAAGGTAAGAACATTGCATGCACATGTTTTGTGATGGTAAGGATGTTAACTTCTAATTTCAGTAATGGTATACTGGAAGAAACTTTGTAAGTCATGAAAATACATATACATAAGGTAAATGTCTGTTTTTCCAATGAGAGGTGACTCCTTAAATTCTCTGGTAGCACTTGATGACAATAAATGAACACAAATGTGCTAGCATCTTAGGATTCTCCGTTTCTAGGCTTAGGCTCTGGAAAACTTTGGCAGTATATTCCACTTGGTGATTCTTGCCTTCCAAGTTTTCACTTTTGGAAAGATATGTTCTCCAGCTTTGTGTTGTCTGTTCTAGATCAATGGAATAGCTATGTGAATTTGAGAATAAATTGCTAAGTTGCCAATTTTAATAAAAGTTTCTAGTAAGAGCTGGCGACTCAAATCTAAAGTCTCATGTTGTAAAACTGATATGTTCATATCTAAAGGTTTGTTACATAAACATGCCTCATATCACAATTATTGTCTATCATTTTCTATGTATATGTGCATGTAGTGTGTGTGTCTTTGCAGTGTGTGTTTAGTATGTATATATTGTGAGCATGTATAGTGTGTGTGTGTGTGTGTATGTGTGTGTGTTTGAAGGAAATTATGCAACTTCATATACCAATGCTATAAATACTGAGGCCAAAGCAGAACGTCCATTGTTTATATTTCACTATCACGTTCTGCCTTTCACTTCAAATAGAATTTCTCACTGAACATTGAACTGTAAGTTTCTAGGTCCTGTCTGTTTCTCTTCTCCAATAAAAGCTAAGTTTTTATGTGTTTGCTGAGAATTTGAACTCAGGTCCTAAATTTTCTGTAGCAAGGGTATAATTGTTGTTTTTATTTCCTGCTGGAGCCCACCTGCAGAGTCTAACATTTCTTGAGTGAGGAGTGAGGATTGAAAGAAAATTAAAAAACAAAACAAAACAGTACACTACTTATGGGACCTGTTTGAGAGGGCTGCAGGTAGAAACTGTCACACTGGTTTATTCCACAATTCCTTTTCATAGTCAGAGCAAAGCACCTCAGTACAATGAAGGGGTTCATGGAGAAGTCAATCTTGTTTACCTCGAACACCTGTCTGTGTGATCCTCACACAAACAAAAGGAAGTGAACTTGGCAAAATGTCTTGCCTATCCCTTACTCCAGGCAAAGGCCAGTGTGAAAACATGATTTTCGCTGAGAGCTCAATAACAAAGCAGCCTCACAAACAAGTAGCTCTCCACAATTTCCTCAGCTGAACTGATGAGATGAGAGTTGTTTCCAAGTAGCTCCTTCTGAACCTTTGCTGGCTGGTTCAACTCAGCTCTTGCTCAAACTCCTCTCCAAGTTGATTCAAATGGCTTCTCTTGGCTTCTGACTGTATTGCTTTGCCTCTCCTCAAACTAATTCACAATATATTAATCTTCTGGATTCTTCTCATTCCGTATCTCATTCTGGGTTCATCTGTGTCTAGCTTGTTCTTTCTGCAACATGTCTCTGTAAGACCTTCCCAGTAAATACTCTTGATTTAAAAACAACAACAACAACAAAACCTCTTATTTTCTCACCCTGCACTGCTTTTAAGTAGCTTTTCTTCCCTGCCCTGTTCTTGTGAGAGTTAGGAGTATACTATCTCTGACTCATTCTGTCAAATCTTCCTCTGATTCATCACTTGTCTGCTCATCAATTAAGACATAACTTTGAAAAATTGTTGCTTCTTCTATAAATCAATCTTACCTTCATCTTTTGGATTAAAGGCACATAATAATATTATGTTTGTATTCCAGTTAGATCACATTATAACCCAGAATGTGTCTGCATTTCAGCCATATCACATAGACCTATTAGGCCATTAGATGTGATCCCTCTCCAGAGAAGTCATGTTGATGGGTTAAAATTCCTCTACACAAGTGCACTTACCCACTGAACCATTTCCCCAGTCACAGTCCACATATTAATATATACAGAGAAATTCACCATTGGTATTTTTTGTTCTTTTTTATTGGAAAATAAAGGCCCTTTCTGCTACTGTTTCCCTCAATTTTTTTCAGGAAATTCTTTTGTATGTTAATATTCCCTAGATAATTGAAACTACCCAAAATAATACTCTTGTTTGTTTGTTTACATACAATGTGACACAGGTAAAAGAATTGTCAGACACACAAGACATAATACAATCTAATCTAGCTGTCATGACTATAAGAATAATATACCAAGTAGACAGCAATGTTTATCCATACAACTATCTAAATATTTTAGACTCCCACTACTGTGCAGCAGGTTAAACAGTTTATAAAAACCAGAAAGTAAACTATCCTCACAAATCAGGAAGCTCTTGAAACAACACAAGACTCACAGCAGGGTTCCTCCCTAACATTATACAAAAGTAGTCACAACTGCCATAGAAAGAGATCTTTTTCTTTTTTTTTAATTTTTTTATTTAACTTTTATTAATTACACTTTATTCATTTTGTATCCCCCCATAAGCCCCTCCCTCCACCCTCCCCATCCCACCCTCCCTCCCCTTTCTGCATGCATGCTCCTCCACAAGTCCATTGATAGGGGAGGTTCTCCTCTCCTTTCTGATCTTAGTTTATCAGTTCTCATCAGAAGTGACTGCATTGTCATCTTCTGTGGCCTGGAGACTCATATTCCAACCAAGGACTATGCATGGAGATAACCTAGAACCCCTGCACAGATGTAGCCCATGGCAGTTCAGTGTCCAAGTGGGTTCCATTATAATGGGCACAGGGACTGCCTCTGACATAATCTGATTGGCCTGCTCTTTGATCACCTGCCCCTGAGGGGGGAGCAGCCTTACCAGGCCACAGAAGATGTTTCCCTCAATTTTAAGGCTTTCCTTTAGCTATTTAATTTACATTAGATGCCAAAAGATATATTTAAGTTTACAATGAGATATTTTTTTGTTTTTGTTTTATTACTGTCAAAATATTTACTATATATATATATTTTTTCTTTTTTTCGGCCATTTATTTCTAGTTCTATCTTATTCAGCATGGGTTTCTTATTTTCCAGTAATTTTATTATTATTGTATTTATTTGGGTTTAGGAATTGCCCTCTCTACTGTCTTGCAGCTTTGTTTCAGGAAACGTAAAAGCATTGAATGTATTGAATATAACATTGTAAGTTTAATGACAGCAGTCAATAAAACCTGCTGATGAAACAGATATAAGGAGAGGGAAAGCAGTGATGGGAGAGCCATGCTAGAGCATTGGTGGGTGAGCTGCTTTTTCCTGATGAGGAGACATACCTTAGGGAAACAGTTACACAGGGGAAAGTTTCATAGGGGGATCAGCTGGGATACAATAATGTTTGTTGTTTGTTTGTTTGTTTGTTTTATACTTGAATTTTGAAATGGTTAATATAAAAGTGTGAGTATCTACTTCATGCTGAAATTCTGAGACAGTGGATAGACATGAAACTCCCTTGTGATCTGATTTTCATCACTGCTGTTTGACGGCCCTCCTCTGGCTCTAGCTGGTTGCTCTCTTTCCTTTAGCATGTTTGCTTTTTATTTGCCTTCTTACAGGAGAATCTTCTTGCACCATTGATCGTGTCTCTCCTGACATCTTATTCTTGTTAAACTTTATATTTCTATCCATATTGAGGTGATTTCAGTGTGAATCACATATCCCTTGCACTTTCTGAAACTACATCCTCTTTTTTTTTTTTTTTTTTTTTTTTTTCCTGTACTGTGCTTGGCACACTTTAGCCAGAAGGGATCCAGCAGTCACCATGAGGGATATGTGGATTCTGTTGGCTCTGGTCAGTTTGTCAAGGGCACCAGAAGGGTCTGGTCCCATTATTTATTCTATTTCCACAAGTTCACTGAATTTCTGTGGAAGGTATTTTTACTTCTTCTCTCTCCCACATTATGCCATTTATCTTTACATTTCATTTACATTTCTCTTTACCATTTACCATTATGCCATTTCTCTCAATCGTGTTTCATGATTCAGGAGCCGTAATTATTAACCTTCATTATTTATGAATTGATACTATGACAGTTTGCTTATTCGGGGCACAGATTTTGGGATTAGGCGCAACCATACTAAAAGCTGCATTATCCCAGAATTTTTCAGTTTATTTCTTTTTTTAATATTAGCATGTTTATTAATCATTATTATTTATTACAATTTATTCACTCTGTATCCTGTATCCAGACTGTGGCCCTCTCCCTCTTCTCCTGTCACTCTCACCCTCCTTCTGACTTCTCCCCCATGCCCCTCCCCTTGTCCACTGATAAGGGAGGTCTTTATCTATCTGACCTTAGCCTATCAGGACTCATCAGAAGATGATGAGACTTACTTACTATTTTTTTAATTAATAGTTTTATATTTAAGGTAATTTTTGTTTATTTAAGTTTTTATAGACAATATTTGATCATGTTCTTCCAGATCCCATCAAACTTCCTAACCCATCAAACTCCATGCTCTTTCTCTCTTGTCTCTCTTCCTGTCTCTGAAAATATTAAAAATTTAAAAAATCATAACACAACACAAAACAAATCATGAGGGAATTATTAGGGCCTAGATGGCATTGAAATTCAATTCATTGTCTTTTCTTCTCAGAAGCTTAAACTCAACTTTCTCCTCATTTCTATTGTCTAATGAAGAACCTAGAATTCCTTGAATCATCAATCTATGAACTCAAATTTTTTATTTCTTAAGTTCTTTTAAATATGTTTCTAAAAATACATTTTTATAATTTTTTAATTTTAATTTTTTATATTAACTACAGTTTATTCACTTTTTTAAATCAAAAGCATTGATTTTATTAATAGTAGCTATGGTGACCTGATGAGAGCATTACTCCTCTTCTCTAGGCTTCTAGTTGTATTTATTTATTTATTTATTTATTTATTTTTTCAATGCAGTTTATTCAGGAACCTTGAACAATCATCTGACCCTGGGGAAAGCCAGCCCACAGCTTAAATAGCCTCTGGGTAGCCAACCCCAGCGTGCCACGTGGGCAATGCAGATAGGTCCACATACATGGAAGCAAGCCAGATCCTCAGCCTTAGCCAAATGTGGAATTGTTCGTGACAGAGAGCACTCACCATCGGGAAGGTGGAAGGCAGAAACCAGCTCCATCTTTAAGGCATAGCATTCCGCAGCTCTCTACAGTTCCCCCTTTTTGTTTTAGACACATCAGGGAAGAGTAGAGGTCTGATCTCTGATATTAGAAATAAATTGGGACTTTGTACTGATGTTCATTTAGGTGTCATCCACCCAAAGAGCATCAGACCCTTCCAATACCTTTTTCTCAGAGGCGGGACCTGGGGCATCAACCCGCATGCAATCAGACATGCTCTTCTCTGGGTCGAAAGCGGCTGACCCTGAGTGCAGTCAGTTTATTCACTTTTTATCCCAGCCGTGTCTATAATTTTGTTTTTCATTATATTGGCTTTGATGTCCAGGGACATAGTTATATTTACCTTCTCTAGGGATTGTTTCTGTTAAGCTTTGGCTATTATGGACATCAAAAGGGTTGAGTGTGAATGCCTTATTTCCCAGCTGGTAATGCTTTGAGACATAACAGGATCACGTGTACACTCACTTAGAGTTTATTTCTGAATAAGCTGAAAATTTCTCTGAAATGTTCATATTTTCCTGGTCCTTGCCTATGGCTTCCCTTGTTACAACAGCCTGTGGTTTATCATGACCTTTTATTGCCCTGGCATTTTCCCCTTATCCCAGACCTGTAGATCTAAGCAGCCAACCATAGGCTAAGGCTTCTGAAATTGTAATCAAATGTAAATGTTTTTTCTTCCTTTAAACTGTATCAGACACTGTGGAACAGTGGTGACTGAGCTAAAGAAGGATTAATGAAGCACTTATTGCATTTCCTGAAACGTGTATTTTCAAGTCTTTCACATTTGAAAATATTTTCATTAATCAAAAGATCTGTTGTTCGTAAAAGAAATTTTAGTTTTAATTCTGTCATATGTTTTCACTGTATGGAACATATTTTTCTTTTAATTTCTCACAAAATTATAAACTCTACAGACTTTACTCATAAATATTGTTGGATGGCTCTTTAAAATTCTGAGCCTGGAAGGGAGGGATTGGGACGGGAGGAGGGAGGGAACCACAGGGGGGACACAAAGTAAATAAAGTGTAATTAATAAAGAATTAAAAACAAAGAAGGATCAATGGGAAAAAAAAATTCTGAACCTGAAACCTAAATCACTGACTTCACTGACTTTAGAAAAAAAAAAAAATATATATATATATATATATATGTGTGTGTGTGTGTGTGTGTGTTCATATTAAAACAAATTAATCTTTTCACACTGGTGCATGCTTTAATCCCAGAACTCAAGGAGGCAGAGGCAGGTGGATTGTTGGGAATTACGAGCCAATCTGCTCTACAAAAAGAGTGAAGGACAGCCAAAGCTACACAGAGAAACCCTGTTTCAAAATCCAAACACATACACATACACACACATAAAACCTGGACCTGTCTAGAGTACAGAGTAGAAATAATTCAGAAACAAACAAACACACAAAAAACTGAGATAAATTTAACTTGATTCTCATGTACTGAAAGTCAATTTCATCGACAGAGCTAAATGTGACTACATCTACATTTAGAAATGTGCTTTTCTTTAAAGCATCCTTTAAATTAATCATCTACATTCTTTAATTATAGCAGCTATCTCATAGAACATAACCGGGGGCTTCAAGATAGTCCTGTTAGATCCAGGTATCCTGAAAAATTATGTCCATTGAGAAGCTTGTATCAAAGACTCTATCAATCACCTGGATAAAGTCCACATGTATATCATGACTGTAGAATCATTAGCCAGCATAATGAAATTGCTTTCTTCCTGCCAATAATAATTTTTGAAGAGAAAGAAAATCAGTTTCCCTGCAGGCATTGTTATCTCCCTGTAAATTCTTACCGGATGTGAGAGTGGCTCAGAGCAGCTGCCTCCACTTCCTAAATTCCTTGTCTATCAAATCATCCCTGGTACCCATCTACACACCTGCTGCATGAGAGCAACAAAAGATAGTGGATGAGGTTGATTATCTGCCAAAAAACAAGTGAAGACATATTTTTGCTCTAGGGTGGAAAACAATCAGAATCAATGGTGTTTAATCTCTGGAAGTGCTCTACCTTTCTTCTCTTTTCACAGCCATCCTTGGAGCATTCATCTTAATTAAAACACCATTTCTTTGCAGAGAGTAGAAGACATAAAGTAAGCGCATTGTTACAAAGGTCTCAGCTCTTTTTTTTTTTTTTCCTATTACACTCTTAGTGAGAAGACTTAGTGAGGAATGTTCATGGACACTATTACTAGTACAACAGAGTTCAATTCAATTAATTAACTTACAAACCCTTCCAGAAAACACTGGATAACTTGTAATAAAGTATAAAGTTATATTTTGTATTCAAAATCTTCTTTGTTATATTGTCTACATAATTTATCACTTTGTATTTTACTGTACATTTACATTTTCTGGAATAAAAATATAAATGTGCAAAATTACGTTTTGGGAAACAAAAGAAAAATAAGTTTTATGATCTATTTCAAAATATGATGTCAATTACCTGACAGAGGCTAGTGTCAGTCATCGAGAGTGTGTGAAACAAACAATAGTTTATAATTAAAAATTATGTATTTGATTTGTTTAAATTAAAAAGATGTTTCTGGCCAAAAGAAATGTTCAATGCAAATACTTTAATATAATGACAATTATAATTTAATAATATTGACAACTTATCTGCCATATCCACTCCTGTCAGCAAAGTGAAATAGTACTTATGTGTGTATTTTCTCCTATGTTTTACATATTATTTATTAAGAACTTACATGTAATGAATCACAACCTAAATTGTTTTGTATTAATTGTAATATATTTCTGCGGTTTCAAAAGAGGTAAAAAGCTGACACTGTGACGCTTGCTACGTAAGGGATCTTCCACTCTGCTTCATTCTCAGGCTTACAGGGTCTGAAGGACATTACCTGGCCTTATGCTGTCTCCCGGGTGACCTTGAGTTCTTTTCTACTGCAATCCATACAGCTGTAATTGTAGGCTGTGTCACTAGAGCCAGTTACAATCTTTTTTTTTTCCTATTATTGTTGATCCTTTACTATTACTTTTTGGATTTTGAGATAGGATCTTACTCTATTGTTTAGTTGGGACTGCAACTCACCTTGGAGCTTATGCTAGCCACAGATTCATATCCATTCTGCCTCCTGTATTTTTATTTTATTTGTTTTGGTTTGAGATTAAACTTTATTTAACAACAACAACAAATAGGTTTCTTAAAAAGAGAACATTTAGACAAACTAAGGAAAAGCTACACAAGCTCATAACCATCTGAAAGCCAGGAAGAGGCCTCCACCAGAACCCCAATATGTTCACCCAGGATCTCATCCCTCCAGTTTCTGGACAGTAAGAAGATTTATGCCTGCTGTAACACCATATAGTCTGAGGTGTTAGGCCAGGGCAGCCCTAGCTGATGCTACTGTGTGCACAATATATAATCAGTAAGTTCCTCTCCAAGACTCAAATGGTCATGTTCTCTTCAAAATGCAACCCGAATCCCAATAAGTGGGGAAAAATTACTTACTTCCATGATACTCTCATCTCCTTTTTTATTATTAGTTACATTTTATTAACTCTGTATCCCAGCTGTATCCCGCTCCCTCATCTGCCTCAGTATTGACAGGCATGAGCCATTACACTCTACTTTCTCATGCTTCTTAAATTCTATTACAGTCTGATTTCTTTTTTTTTATTGCTGTGTTTGTTTTGTTGTTCTTAGTTTTTATGTTTTTTTTTATTTTAGCACATTTTTTTCTTGATGCATGCTTCTTTTGCTTTTAAATATTAACCATTATATCTAATAATCAAAGTTAAAAATATATTTGTACACATGTTTACGTCCTTATTATTTTGTATAAATACAAGAAATATAAATAGAATAAGTAGAATTGTGAATTTATATAATGAGAAGTTAAGGAACAGGCTAATGGCAATCTATAACACTTTTACATATCATCACTGAACTTGTTAATATTCTGTTATCATGAATAATTTACCTGTTGACTGACAATGCTAATATTACTATTATATTCAAATATAATAGTACTGTTATATTTCTGCAAACTAGTTTATGTTTTTGAAATTTTCCTTTCAAATATTTTGTTCACTATTACTGTGTACATCATAATTATTACCAGCCTGACTAATGCATGCCTGGGAAAAAGGAATCACAGTTGAGCATTTGCTTCCATCAGACTGGCCTGTGGAATGTACATGCGGACACTGTATTTATATCTGATTGATGCAGAAGGGCCCAGGGCACTGTGGACACTACAATCTCGAGAAAGGTGGGCCTGAGATATATAAGAAAGGTTGAGGAGAAAGCCAGAGGAAATGAGGCAGTAAACAACATTTATCCTCAGACTCTCCTTAACTCCCTGTCTCCATGTTTATGTCTTGAAATTCTGCCTTGGATGCCCTAGAGGGTCAATTGTAACCTGTAAGCCACATAAGCCCTTTCCTCTGGCAAGTTGCTTGAGCTCAGTGTTTATCACAGCAAAAGAGAAGGAAAAATAGGATTGGGGCTATTACTCTCTCGGGTTACAAGGTGGACATTCTGATACTCGTATACTATGTATTACAAGATTTCTTACAAATATGCTTTTTCTTAATGTTTGCTCACTACTTCTTGTTTGCTTATGTTCAGTGCCTAAAGACTAAAAAGACCCAAATCATACTGACACAGTTTGGAGGAAGGTAGTTTTCTCAGGAACATCATCTCCACTGCCAAAATATACATATTGCTACTTTCTTTGATATTTCATGTTTCATTTTTAAGGCTTAGAATTTTACATTATCTGACTTGTTTGTGAATTAAGAGAGATTTTTATACAGTACTTTTATACATTTTTAAAATTGATTTGAATGAGATCCTATGTGAGCAGGTATTTGTGTGCAAGGTATGGAGGCAAGAAGACAGTCCCATGTGTGTTTCTAAAGCATTGCCCATTTTTCTTGATGAAGATTTCTTACTAGCTGCACTACCCACACCCCAGTTCCCAAGCCTGTTCCATTTCCTGAGGCCTACTGCCATCACTGTCCTGGAGACCATCAGGGATCAGTGAGTAGCAGGTAAGACCAACCCCAGGCCCACCCCTCCCCACCACAGCATCTCAAAACAGTGGTGAGGTCTGCCCAGGGCCCTCTGTTCTCCACTTTCCCTGAACTGTTCACTCATGAGTTCCCAGGCCTGAGCCATTTTCCGGGCCCCACCTTATCTGTGGCCCCTGCGATCACCACTGATCACTGAGCAGCAGCATGGATTAGGGAGTAGCAGATCAGTACCAATCAGGGAGGAGTAGGAATGCTGGAGGACTAAGGCCATCTGGACCAAGATCTCTAGCTACAACCACAAAAACATACTATCATCAGAAACCACAGAGCCTGCTAATGCCAAAGTCACCCATCGGGCTACAGGTAAGGCCAAGAACACAAGCAACAAAACCCAGGGTCATATATAGGACAGCACCAAAAGCCAGCTATTCTACCACAGAAGGCCAGGAGGATAGAAAAAGAAAAAGAAAGACAAGAAAACAATCTTAAATGTGAGGTGATGAAAATGATTAAGACACTAAAAGAAAAAAGAAATCCCTCAAAGAAATGGAGGAAGATAAAATAAAACAGGTGAAGGGATTGAATAAATCCCTTAAAGAAATGCAGGAAAATACAATCAAACAGGTAAATTGAGTAAATCCTTTAAATCAATACAGGAAAATGTAACCAAGTGGGAGAAGGAAATGAATAAAACTAAAAATGGAAACAGAAGCAATAAAGAACACAATCTGAGACAATGCAGAGATGGACAATTTAGGGGAGAGAACAGGAACTACAATAACAATACAACTACAATACAAGAGATCACTACAATACAAGAGATGAGATACAATTGAAGAAATTGATACAACAGTCAAAGAAAATATAAATTCTAAAAGTTCCTGACCAAAAGACATCCAAGAAATCTGAGACAGTATGAAAAGACCAACCCTAAGAATAATAGGAATATGAGAAAAATACAAGTTACAGGGCCTAGAAAACATTTTCAACAAAATCATAGAAGAAAACTTCCTCAACCTAAAGGAAGAGATGTCTAAAAACATATAAGAAGCCCACAGAAAACCAAATAGATAGGACCAGAAAAGCAAATTCTCCAGTCACATCATAATTAAAATACAAAATGAACAGAATAAGCACAAAAAAACAATATTAAAAGCTATTAAAAGCTGTAAGAGAAAAAGGCCAAGTCACATATAAAGGCAGACCTATCGTAATTACATAATTACCTATTATAATTCTCAATAGAGACTATAAAGCGAGAAGGGCCTGGGCACATATCCTGCAGACACACTAAGAGCACAAATGTCAATTCAGACTACTATATCCAATCTGTAGGCTGTCGTTATGTTCTGATGACAGTTTCCTTTGCTTTACAGAAGCTTTTCAGTTCCATGAGGTTCCCTTTATTGATTGTTGATCTAGAGTCTGTGCTCTTGGTGTTTGGTTCAGGAAGTTGTCTCCTATGATAATACATTCAAGGCTCTTGCCCACTTTTTCTTCTAACACATTTAGTGTGTCTGATTGTATGCTGAGGTCTTTGATCTACGTGGAATTTACTTTTGTGCAGGGTGATAACTGTGGATGTATTTGCATTGTTGGTGGGAATGTAAACTTATACTACCGCTATGGAAATCAAGATGATATTTTCCTTATCTGGTCATACTACATATTGAACATAATTAGTAAAGCATATTTTAAAATATTATGGTTATTTTACCCCTTTTCATCTCTGACTTCCATGGTTCTCTATTCAGTTGTCCTTATTTTATTAAACTATTATCAAATCCTGATTTTTGTGCTAATAAAGAAGAAAAAAAAACTAGACTGGACTGTCAAGATCATTTGATTTCCCCTGCCTTTACATATATTTTTCTAGTTGTTAGTTTTGCTACTTAGCTGTAAAATAGCCATGAAGTTTAATGTATGAAAAGTTTATCTCCAAAATGAAGATTTGGAGAAACAGTTGAGTCATGAGAGTTCTAACATATTATATTGCATCATTTATGACTCTTAATTTAATGAGCTAATGGTAGGTACTAGAATCTACAGAAATTAGGCATGGGGGGGAGTAGGCAGCAAGTGTTTGCTTTGAAGTCTCTATTTTGTCCTCGGCCCTTTTATTTTTCTGCTCCCACTAGTCAGCAGATGAACACACCATGTGCCACACACCCCTTGGACTATGATAAAATAAATCTTGTCATACCAGTAATAACAGGCACTATTGACCGAAATCTTGAGAACCACAGTCCCAAATATATTATTTGGCCATTAACTTATTATACTCCACACTTTTGTCACTCTAATGTAGTAAAAGTCACTCATAACTCAGGATATACCATCTCACTTAGTCAGTCATCATTGTACTTCCCATAGCACAGGTGTCCTTCCACTGCTCTCTACAACAGGACTTTTGTAGGTTTACTCTTATTTCTTTCATCGAATTATAAAATTAACATAGTTCAAACTTATGAGACCTAGATTACACACATTACGTGGTCTTTCAAACTGGGTTCTCTTCATGTAAGTTTTCAAACGTTAATTACATCATTTAATATTTTGACCAGTAATTTCTTACAGGAAAACGACCTTGGAACTTTCTCTTAATTCTTTTAATTTGGGATTTCCTTACTGTCATAAATACAAAAACTCATTTTTAAATGAGGCCCTAAAGTTGCCTTTCTTTATTGTAAAATGTCTATTATTTTGTAGTCTATTTTTTTTATATCGGAGACAATACAATAAATTGAAACTTGTCATTTTAAATATAGTTCTTTTCTTAAAAGTTAAGAAACAGCCATTTTTCAGAATCTTCATTATTGAGCGTAAATCATAATGCCACTTCTAAAAAGTGATAACATACTTCCTGGGTGTCGCTACCATGCTGGGAGCATTCTTCTTCATTTCTCTGATGATCATAGTGGATAACAAAGCAAGAAAGTCATCAAAATGTAAGTCTGTATCCTTGTGTATAACAAAAAACAACAACAAAAGGAAAAGATCACTTTTCAAAATGGTAAATTGGCTTTTAAATATATTTCTTATATTCACTGAGGTTTCAGAGATAGACAGAAATAAGATAAACACTGACCTGTAGGCAGAAAAAAAAAATCAAAGACGGCAGACACCAGTGCTCTAATAGGTACCACTGCTGTTAACAAGCGACACATATCCATCAAAAGTTGATTCCGAAAGATTGAAGGCAAGGTCTCAACCCTGATTGAAATGAAATGTCAGCAAGGATAAGAGAAGAAAGATGGAGATTGTATTAAAAAGAGAAACTGTGTTCAGAAATAAGCTTTGGGACAGAGAGGAATCTAAAATGGCATCTCTATCCAGCAGAGCAAATTCATGGGGTCTAGAAAACTAGGTTAGTTTGTCTTTTTGAAGCACTTGTTGAATTCAGAGTTGAATCTGAACATAAATGGGTTTAAAAGAGAATCTTTTTTATTGATTTCCAAGGTAAGGTGACATATGAAGAAGAGAAGTTGAAAGAATAAAAATTGCTAAGGCTCCAAAGATTGCCATTTTCTTTCTTTCTTAAAACTGTCAGCATAGGTATAAATTACCTACATTAATCTACTTTAAGAAATTGTTTACAGTATGCCAAACTGAGAAAATTGGCCATTTATTTCTTTGACTGTTTTTATGTCAACCCCTGACTTAGTCTACATGCTGTTGATTATAAAATGTCTGGGAGTCCAGGCTAACCACTAATCCTCCAATTTGAACACAAAGACCAGAGACATACCTGTTTAGGAAAGAAGGGCCTTGAGAAGGAAAAAAAAAAAATCATTTAGTCTTGAAAGTCTAGAGTCTTAATTTCAATTCTGACACTTCAATCTATGTCACCTTGACAAATATAATCTCCTACAACATCGCTCTATTCAAGCATGAAGGAGAGATAATAAATATGTTTACTGACTCACTCATAATGATGGCTTAAGATTAATATGCAAAGAAGGAATAATCATTGTAAAATTGAGCATATTGTTTCTTAAAATGGATAATTTTCAAAGTATTTCAACTTCTCATTATCTCTCAAGTGGTCAGCATCCTCCATCTCATTCACAGTGCAAGCCATTGTCAAAGCTGCTTCCCAGGATGTAATTATGTTCATCTCCTTCGGCATCCCAGGTAGAAATAAGAGCCTTGACAATCTTTTCTTTCATACATGAGTATCTTTGCAAATCTTTCAATTATATATACATATTTAATTTATCTACACAACTGGATATGTATGTTTCTTAATAAAATATTACCATTATTTTATGTTCAACACAAGCTCATCAAAACATTTTTTCTTTCCATTTTTTATTTTAATTTTAAATTAATTACATTTTATTCACTGTGTATCCCCTCGTGGCCCCCTGCCTCCTCCCCTCATCAAAGCATCTTAAATTGAGTTAATTTTCTTTGAGATAGAATCTCATGTGTTCCAGGCCGGCTTTTAACGTGCTCTGCAGGAGATTATCTTGTCCTGTGGTATTAATTCCTTTATTTGTAAAGTGCTAGTATTGCATGTACATGTCACCACACTCAGTTTATGTGAAACTGGGGATTAAGGCCAAGTGAGAATCTAGGTATATTGTTAAATTACTCTACCATGTGAACCCCATCACCACCCTCTATTATTTTTGTTTATCTACTCTAAACAAACATTTTCCTTCAACAAAATACTGCGCAAGTATTGAACATATATAATACACACAAAATAAACTTTCACTTGTTATATATTAAAATAAAGCATGTATTATAGCATCCATTGTATATAAAATATAATCATGGAAATTACCTATGATTAAAAGTTAATTGAGTCTCAATGAAAATAATGTAGAATAAATATAATTAACTCAAATTATTTTCTAAATCTCTTGATTAATATATGATATTAAATTAGAATGGACAACATTTGTCAATTATGTTTTTTTTTCTTTCAGATGTAAAGGATTAGAATCAAATTGTTTCTACTAAATTAAAATTAACATCAATATAATGTGAAATTAATTGAAAGATAAAATATGTCTTACTGTTTACCTGTAAGATGTTTAGGACAAGGGCCAGACATGGTGTTACTCACCTATAATCCCAGTACTCGGGAGTCAGGTCAATTTTTGTTGTTCAAGGCCATCCTGATATACACAGGGAATACCATGCCAGCCAGGAATGCATAGTAAGATACTATTTGCTCCCTCTCTTTATATAAGTTTAGAATAAGGTTGGGAACTTTGTACCTCAATATCATTGTTGGCAGCAGAAATACAATATTGAGTTATTTTTTAAAATACTATTGCACATTATACATTTAAATGTTGGTAAATATTAAAAGACATTAAAATGACAGCTTACATTTTTATTTTTAAATTACAATATTCCACAAATTCTTATTACTTCTTTGATATATGTTATATTCTTTAAGGTATATATAGTTCTCTGAGCTGTACAATTATCATCATTAATAGTTTAATCAGAGAGCCAACTGTGTATATTGAAAGTACATAGGCAGAGACTGAATGGATAATAGATGTATATCCTACATTATTTGAAGAAGTGAATATTAACTAAATACTTTAGCTTTTCTTCACTGTTGCAAGATACTAGAATAAAATCAACTTATCAGGACGAGATATTTATTTTGGCTCATATATATTTTAAGGGTTCAGTCCACAGTTCACTATGATAATAGTGGTTTCAAACATCATGGTGGAAATTTTATTTCAGAAAACTACATAATTCATGGCTGTAGGAAAGAAGAAAGAAAAGGAGACACAAAAAGAGATCTCTTTCATTATGAAATTGTTCCCCACAACCTCTAAATTGAATCCATAAGTAAATTAATTAATTATGGAATGAACAAAAATACTTCATGATTTAACCACGACATAAATGCCCCACTACTGAAAACCTTTGTGTTTTTTCCTAAAAGGTGAGTCTCCAGTCATGATCATTTTTTTTCCTTTGGTTGTTGTTGTTGTTGGGGGTGGGGTCATGAGGGGGATAAAAGATAGTGTACTCTGGAGCCATTTTGAATAAGCATGGCTTCGGAGTACAGACTCAGATTCTATGTTCTAATGTGGACCAGTTTCATGAGGTGTTTATACTTTAAAAGAATAAAGTAATTTATCAAGGCAAGATTAAAATACATTGTTGGATACATCAGAGAGGTGATGACAGCAAGATGACAGTAGATTTTTCTATAGGCCCAAGATGCTGATAGTATTCTTAACTTTTGGGTTGGCACAAATCAATGTGCAACTTAATAGGTTACAAACAAGATCTTTTTCTAACGTTACAAGATGTCAGTTCTTATACCAACGCATGCAAAGGATGGCTGTTCTGGGGTTCCAGAATTTAGCTAATTAATGTCTGGACCTTTATCATTCTAACCTCTACACAGTACTAAAATTCTAATCATCCAGTCAGTCTCTGCAGATGCAGAATCCTTTCAAGAGTTTTCTTCATAGTGAGACTCAGCTTCTTTTCAGTTAGGTTCACACCAGTATGGTGGTTCGTACCTTTATTACAAATATTAAGAAGACTGAAGTGAAACAAGTTTGAGCCAGCCCAGCCTTGGATAAAGAACAAGATGCTCAATGAAGAGCTAGTAAATTATGGTATTTGGTTAATTTCTCAAAAATGACTTATAGTTTAACAGTTTATTTTAAATGTATCTTTGATTCACCAGAAGTAATTATTTTGCTCTTTCTAGGTCTTTTTGTACTATGGATGTCTGATTCAACTCAGTTGCTCTGGCTCAAAACTCTTCTCCAAACTGTCTGATTCAACCTGGCTTCTCTCAGTTTCCCTCTGCATTGCTCTGCTTGGTCTCAGTCCAACTCTGGGAATTTGTTCTTCCCTTTGTACTCTCTAGCTTCAGTTCCCTCTGTGGACCTGCACTGAAGTGCGATGAACTTCACTCCGGTGCACTGCTCTCGCTGCAAGGACTCCCGACCGACTGAGCTCAGCTAGACAGAATGCTCAATTGAACTGCCGGAACAGGCTGAAACGGATTCTCCCTTTCCCACTCTTAAGTAAGCTCTCTTTTCCTCTCTGTTCACATGAGTTGGGTGTATTCTATTCTGTCAAAATTTACTCCAATTTGTCACTTTGTCTGCTCCTCAATTAGACATCACTTTCAAATATGGGTGATATCTTCTACAAACCAACTTTGCCTTCACTTTAACCCCATTATTTGGGATTAAAGTGTGTATTAAGGGTGTATCTGTATTCTATCAAGATCCTTCATTGTTTCGGATTAAAGGTGTATACTAAGGGCGTGTGTATATTCCAGCTGGATCACATACACCTAGAAGGTCTTTAGATGTCATTTCTTGCCAAAGCAGCTATGTTGCTGGATAAAATTCCTCTACAGTTTATAGTGTTGATTTATTTTTTTTTCACTTTTTAAAATTTTATTTATATTTTTCTAAATTACAGTTTATTCAATTTTCATCCCTACTGTAGCTCCCTCCTTCAATCCCTCCCAATCTCACCTTTCTTCCCTCTTCTATTCCCACACCCCTTCCCAAGTACACTGATAGGAGAGGTCTTCCTCCCTTTCCATCAGAACCTAGCCTATCAGGTCTCATCAGGACTGGCTGCATTATCTTCCTCTGTGGCCTGGTAAAGCTGCACTCTTATCAGGGGGAAGTGATCAAAGAGCCAGCCACTGTCAGAGACAGTCCCTGTTCTCATAACTAGGAAACCCACTTGGAGACAGAGCTGTCATGGTCTACATCTGTGCAGAGGTTCTAGGGGTTCTAGGTTATTTCTATGCATGATCCTTGGTTGGAGTATCAGTCTAAGAAAAGATTTATAATACAGTATAATTTATAATTTAACACTATATATTGCCTTTAGGACTTAATTGTGTTCTATTAATATTGAAATATAGTTTCATAATAAAAGATATTATATATACTATAGCAGGGCAAGACAGTGTAGGGGTTCCAACACCTTGTATTCTTGCTGAAACCGTTTCAGAGTTAACTAGAATTTGATCTCCTTGATGCAGAATCCTGTGGAAAATTACTTTATTCTAGTTTGAGTCTGACTGTAACATATTTTTGTCATTAAAAGATGTAATAAAGGTATACACAATGTCTAGAATATTTTTAAAAATCTATTTTATTTTTTGCAAGCAATAATCGGGTTCAAAGACTAGTAAAATTATTTTTAGCACTGAGATGGCATCATCGATGGTAAAATATTTTGTTCCCTAACTCTGTCACCAGGGATCCTGTAGTTAAGGATGGGTGTGAGCAACATTGTTATGAAAATGAACAACTGCTTATTGTGAAAAGCATAAAATAAAACAAATCATTGTTTCATCCTACAAAATAAAAATGTCCAGTTAAAGCAAATGTGATCTTAAGAATGCTTAAGAAAGTAGGAATTCTAGGGGGCCTGGTGAGAGTGGGCTAAGCATGCCTTGCATTGTGCAGAGATGATCGATTCAGAAGCTGAGTTCAAAATCTGGGACTACATCAAGAGTCGAATATACTAGGAGCACACCATGGTATCTGATATCGATATCATATCCTTTTTATTTTTGAACTAGATGAAATGTTCTTTGGGAGAATACTACCATTTTATTTCTTTACACAAATCGTTAAGTCTTTAAAGATTGCAAGTTCATATATGCTATAAGAACATTTCAGTGCTATACTTTCTTCACCTTTCTTGAAAGAGCATTACACTCACAAAAAAGACCGATTTTCTACAAACATTTAAAAACCTAGAGTATGGATTTCTATTCACTTCTCACTAATTGTAAATTACCATGGAATTATTTTTCTTTTCTTCTTTTTCTTTTCTTTGTTTTCCCCTTTAGAATGTGTGAAAAGAAAGAAAGTTAAGATGGCATTTCCAAAAAGCATGTCAATAAGTTCACATTTAAAGTACCCATAACCAACATGTATCAGTAACACTTAACAGCTGGGTGCTGAATGAGTTACTGTGTTACTTATCTTTATATTGGCATCAAGCACTCTCTATGTGAATGATTCTACAGTGAAGCAGTTGTTAAAGTACACATGATCAATCATACTTTTAAAACTATTCATAACTGGTGCTTGAGTGATCTCAAACAAAAGCTATTGTGTTTTGTGAAAATGGCACTTGAATATATATATACATATATATATATATATATATATATATATATATATATATATATATAATTTTTTTTCTAAGCCTGAGGTCTCCAAAACAGAAGGCAACACACAGGAGAGTATTTATGTATGAATTTCTGGGAAGCTGAAAAATGGAATAACTGTTACTCACAATTATTTTCTAACAGAAGAAAGAAAATGTCACATTGTTGATATTAAACGAATTATGCCTTATTATATTTTTTTATTTCATAGGGAAGTTAAACATTCCCTGGAAGACAGTTATATATATTAATCTTTAAAAGGTTCATTTTTTTCTATAGGAGGTTAGCCAATAGGAAGTTACCTTTCATGTTCATTGGATTGTAAATTATTACATATTTATATTATAGGCCACAGAGGAGGACTCTGGAGATACCTGATAAAACAGGGTCGGTCAGATGAAACAGGAGGAGGTCCTCCCCAATCAGTGAACTTGGAAAGGGGCAGGGAGGAGATGAGGGAGGGAGGGTGAGATTGGGAGGGAATAAGGGAGTGTGATACACCTGAGATACAGAGTTAATAAAATGTAACTAATAATAAAAAAATGAATTAAATTAAAAAATAAAATCTAAATTTGCAAATTATTTGCATATAAACAAATAAGAAATTGGAAATTATTCTGTTTATTTTTATCCAAACTAACTCTCATAAATTTAATAAACAACTTAAAACCTCCTATTCCATCTGAAATTCAAATCATGTCAATGTTAAATATTCAGGAAAAGCACACAAAGACAAGTGATTGTCTCAACAGTCACTTTTATTTTCCATTGACAATGTTTTCAAATTTCATATCTTCAAATATCAGCAATTGAAACTTCACTGTACGGTCAACAAGAATATTGTTTAAAATATGAATTCACATTCACTGTTTAATGAAAGTATTTCATTTAATGTTTATTCTTTGGTTAATTATTATGCATATTTACTATAAGAAGTTCTTAAATGACTTTGATGACTAATTATATAAAGTGAATGACTCTTGGCTATTGTCAAAATTTTACAGTATTTTGCTAAAAAGGAAGTAATGTATATTAATTATATTTCAGTTGTAATCATTTATCTAATATAAGGAAACATTATAATGGAAATAAGTGTATTATTCTTTAGATTTGTATATTTTATTTTATGTGTATCAATGTTTTGCTTTAGTGTATCTCCTGGAGTTATGGACCCTTGGTAGCCACCATGTGGGTGCTGGGAATGAAATTCACTTCCTCTTCAAGAAAAATTGTTATTAACCACTGAGTCATTTCCCCAATTCCCACAATAGTTAAGTATAATTCTAAATGCACAAGGTCATCAGCAATAAGATACATAGGAGGATGTGGATGTGCCTGTCATGACTGTTTTTTTTTTTTGTTTTGTTTTGTTTTGGTTTTTTGCATTCTGGTGTTCTGCATTTTCCTATAAATCTATCATGACCCAGTCATAGAAGATATGCCTTAATGACTTGAATCAGAGTCAGTTTTTATCACTCTTGCCTCTAAATACCAGAGGCAAACTAATTTTTGCCCTTTTAATACCGCATACTGCGAATTAAATGTCATAAGTTTAAAAGAATATTTTCAAGCTATAGCAAAAAAAAAAAAAAAACCTAAGAAACCAATTTTATTTTTTTGTTTTTAACAATGAGTTCTATACTTATCCCAAGGAAACCTTAAATAGTTCATAAAAAGTAATGATTGGTTACATATTGTTCCTTTGTAATAAGAAGTAAGCATACAAACTTTTGCCTAACAGCATTGGATAGACAGGCCAGGTAGCGCAACCCCTGTCTGCTCTTGGAAAGCACTTATGCACACAGACCTAATCTGTTCTTCT
Source organism: Meriones unguiculatus (assembly GCF_030254825.1). Taxonomy (NCBI): domain Eukaryota; kingdom Metazoa; phylum Chordata; class Mammalia; order Rodentia; family Muridae; genus Meriones; species Meriones unguiculatus. The sequence continues at coordinate 90,533,877 of NC_083357.1, read as the reverse complement.
CAGAGAAAGGGTACACTAAACAAGACTCATGAACTGAAAAATCTTAGGAAGAAATCTGTACTATGTAGCAATATTTAGAAATAGATATCTTTAAATATTTTTGTTTACTTATTTAGTTATTGGCAACGGCCCAAATATACCAGGCACTAAATAAAACCATTGGCACAGGGACAAAACAAACAAGGATACAAATCTTGGAAACAAAACTACTCATTTTTTTTTATAATTTTGAATTCTGTTGGGAAATTTTGAAATAGTATGAAAATAGCATCCAAATGAAAATTTTCTTTAGTTTAAAAACCTGTATTGTAAATTAACATGAATGGTTGGGGACAGATAAATTGTTGAACCCTAAAACATCCACATTTAGAAGAAGCAGTCTGCTAATTTAGTTCAGTTCTTAGACATGGAAGGGCATGGTCTTCTCTTCTCAACCTGAGGTGATCGTGGTTTGCATTGGAAACACTCTACTAAAAGAGAGAGACACAGAGAGAGAGAAAGATGCAGAGAGACACAGAGACACAGCAAGACACACACACACAGAACTTTATATTTTTCTCCCAGTTCCTGACTTCTTGAGTTCTTTTAGCTCTCAAACATTCAAAACCTGGATTCTGTGGTACAGTTGTTTCTCAGAAACCAATATATTTGTAGTATCATCATGCCTTGCATCAATATAAACCCAAATTGTTTCCTTAATGATAGTTATTATATTTCTTCTTAAAAAGATATATGGATTTTTTTTTTTGAGCATTAATTCCTTTATGTACAACTAAGGCATGAGCTACATTGGCTAAATGATTATTCAGGGTCTGAGCCGTCTGCCCAGTATGACTCATGGCTAATGCCCTGGTGGTAGCTCCAACAGCCGTCAATGAGATGGTAGTAACAATGGTGGCTGTAGTTCCAAGATCCCTTTTCTGTCTGAAGAGAGTCATAGCGTGAGGGGCATCAATGGGCATAGGCACCCAGTGAGGCATGGATTTTTGAGTTATAAAAAGTCTATAAAATGTCTTTATTAGAACTAATGTCCATATGTAAATTTCTTGTCTTAATAATAGTCAATTAACTATAAAATCTTAGATTTTTAAATAAGATGATAAAAATGACAACAATCATTGCTAAATTAATGGTGTTATGATATAAAATTAATGTAAAGCGTATTAAATGTGATAATGAGTAGTACATAAGTGATAAAATATAAAGATGAGTTAAGTATTCTGTAACTAACTTAATAAGTTTTAAACGATGTTTTGGAATGTTCAAAAGTATTCAGTATACCTACATTTCTAATTTCTAATAATCATTTTAGAATAAAAGTATAACATTTGCTTTTAGTATATGAACTGATACTCCAATAAAAAAACCTGCACATGAGTTAAAAACACTAAGAGATCTGGCGAGATATCTCAGCAGCAAAAGCCCTTTGTTAACAACTGCAGGTTTCTGAGTGTTTCCAATTATAACGCATGGAACAGCCAAGGACATAGCATGAGTATCTACAATACCAGCCCAATGCTGAGACAAGAATATCCCCAGAAGCTCGTGAGCCAGCTTGTCTGACTTATACATCAGAAAAATAAGTAGACTCTGCCTCAAGAAAGGTAGATGGACAGGTTGGCCTTGTGGGCTTGACCTCTAACTCCATAATCAAGCTGGAGCACATGGGCAACCACATTCACACACACACACACACACACACACACACACACACAAAGAAAGAAAGAGACCAGGGATAGACACAGAGAGAGAGACCAAGACAGAAACATACAAAGACAGACACAGGTAGAGACAGAGACACAAAAAGACAGAAGGTGGGAAGGAAAGGAAGAGAGAGAGGTTGAGGAGAACCTCTTTGATTGCATGTTTCCAGAATATGACAAACCCAGAAACAAAGTGTCTTGGGCTGCCATTGGCCTCCTTGATAGCTGTTTGTTTCTCAACTCCTTTTTTGACCTGTCACCTTGGAATTTTTTTTCAATGCAGTTTATTCAGGAACCTTGAACAATCATCTGACCACCCTGGGGAAAGCCAGCCCATAGCTTAAATAGCCTCTGGGTAGCCAACCCCAGCATGCCACGTGGACAATGCAGATAGGTCCACATACATGGAAGCAAGCCAGATCCTCAGCCTTAGCCAAATGTGGAGTCGTTCCTGACAGAGAGCACTCACCATCAGGAAGGTGGAAGGCGGAAACCAGCTCCATCTTTAAGGCACGGCATTACGCAGCTCTCTACAGTACCCCCTTTTTGTTTTAGACGCATCAGGCAAGAGTAGAGGTCTGATCTCTGATATTAGAAATAAATTGGGACTTTGTACTGATGTTCATTTAGGTGTCATCCACCCAAAGAGCATCAGACCCATCCGATACCTTTTTCTCAGAGGCGGGACCTGGGACATCAACCTGCATGCAATCAGACATGCTCTTCTCTGGGTCCAAAGCGGCTGACCCTGAGTGCAGTACTTAGCCTCGCATCCTGAGCGTAACATTTTAGCTTTTTATGGTAGCCAAGCATGCTTGGGGAGACTGTCCTGCTTCAATGGCTGTATAGGCCTGAATGGTCATGGCTGCATTACTCTGTTGTGAGACTCTAATCTTGCATATATACCACAGACAAACCAAGGTGACCAACACCAAAAGGCCTGCTAATGCTCCCATGCCCGCCCATTCCTTCAGATGATTCATGGCTGCAGCAATCCATGATGATAATCCTGTGGCTAGTCCTGTGTCCACTCTGGTAGAATTTACTGTGACAATGGCCACTCTCAGCTGCTCCATCGTAGTATCGAATTCTCCAGTCCAATTACCTAAAATATAGCTAGACAATTGTTTAGACAGATTTGCAGCACAGGGAAAATTCTCATGTTGTATGTTAGTGACTCAAAGTCCAGCATACTTTCATTGACAGCCAAGTTGAGCGATTTGCCATAGGGTAACAATTTGCTCCTGCACGAGGTCAATCCTCTGATTGAACACCATCAAGCCTCCTTTTAGTTGAGCATTAATTCCTTTTTGTACATCTAAGGCATGAGCTACATTGGCTAAAAGGTTATTCAGGGTCTGAGCAGTCTGCACAGTATGACTCCTGGCTAATGCCAGGGTGGTAGCTCCAACAGCCGCCAATGAGATGACAGTAACAATGGCGGCTGTAATTCCAAGATCCCTTTTCTGTCTGAAGAGAGTCATAGCGTGAGGTGCATCAACGGGCACAGGCACCCAGTGGGGCATGCGTGTAACCATCTAGTAAATTTACTAGCATTCCAGCATTGGGCAAAAAAGCAAGTATCATTACCACAATTACTTGGCTCTATCTGGCTAATAATGAATAGAAATGGGGGATATAAACAAACAGGTGTGGGCTTATAGGAAATATTATGAGAAGCCTTAACCCCCTCCTTGGAACATCCTGCATCAATTCTAGAACTAGCAGTGGTGGTGTCTGAGGTCTGAGTAGGTTCAGGAGACCATTGCCCCCAGGGGCAAGACGTGCTCCATGAAAATTGACTAACTCCATGTTTTCCTGCACTTTTGAAAGTCATTTAAGGTTCTTAAATTATTTTTCCCTTTTTTTTTAATTTTTCATCAATTACACTTTATTCATTCTGTATCCCCCCATAAGCCCCTCCCTCCTCCCCTCCCAATCCCACCCTCTCTCCTCCCTCTGCATGCATGCCACTCCCCAAGTCCACTGATTAGCAGCAAACCAAGTAACCCACTTAAAAAATGGGGAACAGAGCTAAACAGAGAATTCTCTGTAGAGGAATACCGAATGGCAGAGAAGCACTTAAAGAAATGCTCAACCTCACTAGCCATTAGGGAAATGCAAATCAAAACAACCCCGAGATTTCACCTTACACCCATGAGAATGGCCAAGATCAAAAACTCAAGTGACAACACATGCTGGAGAGGTTGTGGAGAAAGAGGAACCCTTCTCCACTGCTGGTGGGAATGTAAACTTGTACAACCACTCTGGAAATCAATCTGGCGCTTTCTCAGACAACAAGGAATAGTGCTTCCCCAAGATCCAGCCATACCACTCCTAGGCATATATCCAAAAGAGGTTCAAGCACACAAAAAGGACATTTGCTCAACCATGTTTGTAGCAGCTTTATTTGTAATAGCCAAAAGCTGGAAACAACCCAGATGCCCCTCAAGTCCAGCTTGAAGGGGACTGAAGAATGGATGCAGAAAATGTGGTATATCTACACAATGGAATATTACTCAGCAATGAAATATAAGGAAATCATGAAATTTGCAGGTAAATGGTGGGACTTGGAAAGGATCATCCTGAGTGAGTTGTCCCAGAAGCAAAAAGACACACATGGTATATACTCACTCATATAGACATACAACATAGGACAAACCCACTAAAACCTGTACATCTAAAGAAACTAAGCAAGAGAGAGGACCCTAACTAAAATGTCCAATCCCCATCCGGAAAGGCAAAGAGGAGGGACATCAGAAGAAGAAGAAAACAGGAAACAACCTAGGAACCTACCACAGAGGGCCTCTGAAAGCCTCTGCCCTACAGACTATCAAAGCAGATTCTGAGCCTGATGGGCAACTGTTGGGCAGAGTGAATGGAATTTTATGTAAGAACTGGGAAATAGTAAGAGCTGGAGAGGACAGGGTCTCCACAAGGAGAGCAACAGAAAAAGAAAATTTGAACACAGGGAACTTCCCAGAGACTCATACTCGAACCAAGGACTATTCATAGAGATAACCCAGAACCCCTGCACAGATGTAGCCCAGGGAAGTTCAGAGTCCAATTGGGTTACATAGTAATGTGAAGAGGGACTGCCTCTGACATGAACTGACTGGCCTACTCTTTAGTCACCTCCTCCTGAGCGGGAGCAGCCTTACCAGGCCATAGTAGAGGACAATGCAGCCACTTTTGATGTGAACACCTTGGAATTTTAAGGGAAATTCTTCTGCTATACTTAAATAAAACCTTAGTTTTGACCAACCTAAAATCTAGAAATACAATTAGAGACTGTTTAAATGGTTTATCAAAGATTTCCATGACAATGTTTAAAAGAAAGGTGAACAGGGGCTATTTCTACATGAATTCAATGGCAGGCTCTTTGACCTCCCAAGGGATGAGCAGTCCTGCTAGGCCACAGAGGAGGACTTTGCAGCCAGTCCTGAAGATACTTGAGAAATCAGGATCAGATGAAAGGGGAGGAGGTCCTCCCCTATCAGTGGACTTGGAAAAGGGCAGGGAGAAGAGGAGGGAGGGAGGGTGGAATTGGGAGGGAATGAGGGAGAGGGATACAGCTAGGATACAAAGTTAATAAGCTGTAATTAATATTAAAAAATTAAAAAAACTGGTTTTTGATAATTACTCATAAATAATTTAACTATTAAATTGATAAATCCCAGAGCATTTATGTTAAAATATCTCTAACATGCCCACATACCCTTTTTTCTGTAATTATAACAAAAGCTTTATTCTGACACAGTTCAAAGAAAAGAAATATTCAAAAGCAGATCCTTAGTGGAAGTAACAACAGCTTAGGGACACATGAAATTATCCAGGAAGCCTAGAGGAAGCTCTACAGAGGGAACTCTTCAGGATGGCCCTGAGAAAAATACCTTTTTTATCTAGGTTAGCACACTGATTGTGTCATGCTGGCTGGGAGTTCTTTTTCAGGAAATGAAATTGAAATTAACTGTGGTTGAACAAATACCTTCATTTTGATCATTTTCTTTATCAAATTATGATTTAGTTATTATTTAAAATTCTCTATATACTGACCTTGCTTATCACATTGAAGTATTTACAAAAAGTATTGTAAAACTGCTATTTTTACTAAAAGATTGACACACATAGTGAAGTCAGTTATGTAGGAATATAAACAAAATGATATACACTATGATTTTAATGCTGTTGCCATTCATAAATGTCTAGATAGAAATTATCTGATACATGTTAGGTTTCTTTGTCTTTAGCCTCTGTTTACAAACAACAGCAGTCATTTCCTTACATAGAAAAGGGATGACCTGGACCTAATCACTGGTAATAATGCCATCAGTCTCAGACTTGCTCCCAAATTATCCCAACTTCCACATTGTCAGTTTCACTGGTTCACAAGCTCTAATCCACAGGCTAAATCCAGGACATAGAGCTCAATATCAGCTCAATATCCAAGCCTTTGCATTCATTGATCACAGCATGAATAAAGAATTTTCTTCAATCATGTAGTAGCTTTCCTAAGTCTTTTTCAATGTATTAAAATATGTTTATCTGTGCCATTTTGAAATGCAAAGTCCTAAAGCCATACATTCAAGACTATCTTGGAACTTTTGTCTATTTTCTAAATAAGTGAGGGGGAAGTTGATTTTGAAAAATGGGAGTTAGGTTTCTCTTTTAGTTTTTGCTTTTCCAATGTGACAGCTATAATTTAATGAACTTAAGGTATCTCCAAGAAAATTTGTTCCAGAGGCTTAGATACCAATTAAAGCTGCTTATAGCTGCAGCATAAAGGCAAATAATATTAAAATAAAGTTTGTAAGTAATCTCAAATACTTTTAACAGTATGGAATATATATCAAAGAATTTGAATTGGTATTATTTGATTTAAATTTGATATAAAAGCCAGTTAATTTTTTAATTAAGTTTCTACATGGAATAATTTTTAAATCTTAAATTATATTTATTTATTTATGACTGTGTGTATCTGTGTGGGAAAATAAGAGTGTGGAACATTAAGAGAGGTCAAAGAATACCCTGAGCATATTGGTTCTCACCATCCAACATGTGGGTTCTGAGGATCAAATTTGATTATCAGGCATGCAGACAAACATTTTTACTCACTAAGACATCTGCCTGGACTTGGAATAAGTTTTTTTTTTTAAACTGTATGATTATTAAGGTCAATCTGAATAAAATAGATCTAAGCTCTCTTCAGGCCACTCCTAAAATATCTTTTCGATGAAGGGGCTTGGGGCAGATGTTTTAGCATATCTGTTTCTTGAATAGTAATCTTTTATAACTTTCAGTTGAGGCAATTCCATAAACTCGTTCCTATTTCACATTTTCTTAATGAAATTGAATAAGTTTATTAATTCTTCTTTCTACCAACCTTAAAAATGTTGCCTCAAACTTTACACTTATCTAAGCCATTAAATTCAGCTTAGCATGTTATATCATGATTACTCTACTTTACCCTTATTTTGGTTTTACAGAAATGGAGTAAATTCAGCAAATACCAAATTGCTGGATGCTTTCAATTTTATAAGCTAGTTCTGATATCTATAAGTGAATTTTCTTACAAAACAAAAGCAAGCAAGGTGAGGCTGGCTCACTTCTTTAACCCCAGCAGTCAGAGGCAAGGAGATCTCTCTAAGTAAGAAGCCAGGTTGGTCTAAAGAGAGAGTTCCAGGAAAGTCAGAGATACATGAAAAAACCCTGTCTCAAAAGAAAAAAGAAAGAAAGAAGAGGTCCCCCCCATCAGTGGACTTGGAAAGGGGCACGGTGGAGATGAGGAAGGGAGGGAGGGAGGGACTGGGAGGGAATGAGGGATCGGGACACGGCTGGGATACAGAGTTAATAAAATGTAACTGATAAAAAAAATAAAATAAAAAGAAAGAAAGAAAGAAAGAAATGTAAGAAAAGAAAAAAGCAAAAAAATAACTAAAAGCAAAACACAACTGTAGTCTGACTTCACATAGCATAAAATAAGATAGAGCACAAAGGCATGTGGCCTGTACATGAATGACAGTTGAATATGAAGAATGTTTTGAGGTTTGTTTGGGTCCAAAAGTCCAAATCATGTTAAAATATCCTCTATGAAGTAATAGGATATTAAATTTTAATAAGAGTATTGAAACATGTACTTTGTACTTTTAATACATGTTTGACTTTATAATATTATAGATTGAAATAAAAAAAAACTCAGCTTCTCCACTCTATTTGGGACTAAGATTAATTATAGAATTCACTGTATATTTTCTTCTTCTCTCTCTCTTTCTCTCTCTTCCCTCCTTTACCTCCTCCTCTTTCTCTGCCTTGTTTCCCTTTCCCCCTCCTCCTCCTGCCCCTTGGTTATTTCCATAGGAATTTGATAATACTATCATATACATCATCACCATATATAAAGGTTTTAGATTATGTAGCTCTTTTTCATGTTAGAAGGGGAATAAATAAAATTTTTGCTAACATTGTTTCACAGAGTTATCTGACTTTGAAAGACAATTCTTAACAAATGAAAATTTTCCTTACTCCAGGCAACTTTACTGTAAATAATCTAATATTATACCGTGAGAAAAACCTACTCCAGGTGAATGCCTGGCTGAATATCCCTTCCCCTTTTCAATTTTAAGTATTAAGATTAGTAATTCACACAAAGTATATCTTTTAATATAGATACAGGTTTATTTTAATAGTTTTAAGGACTCTTGAACATATTTTTTGCCCCTTTCACCATTAGATCTCAAAGTGCACAGTAAGTCTTGTACTTTGTAAAGACAATTGGATATTTTAATGTGCCTATAATAGCATGCTTGCTTTTTAAATATAAGTTACTGCTGATGTTTTAAGTAAATTTACTGCACCATTATAATTTTCATGATTTCATGTAAATCATTACACAAAACTAAAACTTGATTTTTAGTATTTCTTTCTGAGGTTAGTACTAAGTACTAATGGTAAATCCAATAACTGTGTGTGTGTGTGTGTGTGTGTGTGTGTGTGTGTGACTGAAGTTTAAATTCCATGAAGAATCATCCTCTGACCTGTGTATTTCTAGAAAATGAAGACTGTGCTTACAGAAGAAGTGACTTTGATAAGTGCACAATTGAATCAAATAATCTAAGAATGTGAGTGGATGCTACAAAGATGAAGGAGGAGGAGGAGGAGAAGGAGAAGAAGAAACCTGACCTACTGTAGTTTCATTTTACAACCTTCTAGCTGATTCATTTTTCTTTTATCTCCTTAACTCATGATGCTTATTTAGTAAAGGGACATAAAAGGCCTTGATGGGTGTGAGCAGAGTGAGTGTTGCACTTAGGTAAAATTAGTAGTCTCCAGGAGAACTGCATATTGATTGATTAAAATGGAATGAGCTAATGGCGAGACAAAGCTATATTATATAAATCCAAGTTTGAGAACAGCGTGGGAGGGGGAGGCTGGGAGAGGGAAAGCACACACTGAGAGAAAGAGAAGTGAAGGACAGAAGGAGGGAGAGAAGAGGGGGCCCGTTGGAAGCGAGGAAGGCAAGGAGAAAGGGAAGAGAGAAAAGGAAAGCATAAGGGCCAGAAGGAACCAAAATGACTGGATTATATAGTGAAGGGACTCTGGGAGAGTTAAAGACCTGCCCATAGGTATGGGCCAGGGTATGTCAGCCACGCCCTGCAGTGGGTATGGACCTAACATTTATAAACAACTCTATCCTTCCTGTTAGTACTTAACTTTGAACATGAGATTCTAAATTTTATTGGGTGTCAGGCACACACAATTTAATATCAAAATTGCTCATTCAGCTAATGCTGGAGACTCATAAGCAAATAACTGCAAAATAAATACGTGATAATATAAACACTGATACTAATAATTTGTTTATTTCAGAGATAATTCTACCTGTCACAGGCAACGAAATTGGTAAATAAACCAGGGTTCCTTCACTCACACTGACTGATAATCCTAGCAATAGGGAGACATAAGGGTTACCAGGAATTTGAGGCTAGGTAAGTGTACACAGTGAATTTCAGACAAGCATGGGCTAAAAAGTAATAACCTGTTTCAGATAAACAAAGAACAATTAATAGTTTCCATCAACAAATATTGCCTGGTTACCAAGGTTACTAAACATTAAAAATAAAATGTACAAAAGAAAGCCATCAGGTGAGAAGTTATAAATTAAGAAGGGAATAAAAATAGTCCAATGAAATGTCTATCAAATACCTAGACATTTTGTTAAAAACGAAGTTTTCTGATCATCAACAATAATCACATATGAAAAACTTCAAAAAACTTCCTTGACTGATTTTGCTATTTTGTTTGTTGTTTCTTTGATGTTAACTGACAGAATAAGCCATATTTTTTCCTGTCATTTAAACACATTCATAAAATGCTTCTAAATTAGAGAGCACTTGCAATGTTGAATTTTTTTGCTCACTCCTACAAAATGACACCACCGTGACAGTCTGGCCATAAATATCCTGCTGAATAAATCTGAGAATGTGTATTCAATAATAACTCAGCCATAAAAATAGACAGCAAGCACTCAAACCACAACCAGTCATTCACTAATATTCCCAGTGTGACGCACAGATGCAATAATGCTTGCATTTCCTCTGGGCTGGCTCTCGCAAGTACGTCTTGCTTTGTATGTCCTACTTTCTTTACAGTATGGCATGGTTTACATGTGAAAATTATTTTTCAAGAAAAAAATAAACCTGGGGCTACTGGAACATACTGAATATTCTTCACACTTTCCATTCTAGTTAAGCTCTAAGGACCTGAAACATATAAAAAATGTTTTTAAAGATGAGGAGAAAAATACAAAGATTTTTGTACTGTTACAAAGTCTTTATCAAAGTATTTATTCACCTAAAATTTTATGTCGTATTATTGAACCCCGAAGTATGTAAAATAGGTGATGTGTTCACACGTATTCCCAATGAACAAGGGAACATTTTGACTTTATATCCATGATCATCGCTCACTTTTATTTTAAGAACATGAGATCATTTCTAGATCCCACCATTTGCCTGCAAATTTCATGATTTCCTCCTTTTTGATTGCTGAGTAGTATTCCATTGTATAAAAATACCACAATTTCTGTACCCATTCCACCGTTGATGGAAAGATCATTCTGAGTGAAATATCCCAGAAGGAGAAAGACAAACATGGGATATACTCACTTATATAGACCTATAAGATATGATAAACATAATGAAATCTATACACCTAAAAAAGATAATCAATTGAGCGGACATGGGGTAAGATGATCAATCCTCATTTAGAAAGACAGATGGGATGTGCATTGAACGTATGACAGGAGTCTACTGAGCGCATCTGAAAGACTCTAACTAGCAGTGTTTTCAAAGCAAAGACTCATGACCAAACCTTTGGCAGAGTACAGAGAATCATAAGAAAGAAGGGGAGTTAGTCTGATGGGGAAAGGATAGGAGTTCCACAAGGACCAAATATATCTGGGTACAGGGTCTTTTCTGAGACTGACATTCAACCAAGGACCATGTATGGATATAACCTAGAACCTCCACTCAGATGTAGCCTGTGGTAGCTCAGTAACCAATTGGTTTCCCAAAGTGAGGGGAACAGGGACTATTTCTAACAGGAACTCAATGATTGACTCTTTGGGTCTCCCCACCCCCGAAGGGAGGAGCAGTCCTGTTAGGCCACAGAGGAGGGCTTTGCAGCCAGTCCTGAAGATACCTGATAAAACAGGATCAGATGAATGGGGAGGAGGTCCCCCCTATCAGTGGACTTGGAAAGGGGCACAGTGGAGATGAGGGAGGGAGGGAGGGACTGGGAGGGAATGAGAGATCGGGACACGGCTGGGATACAGAGTTAATAAAATGTAACTGATAAAAAAAAATAAAAAAAAAATAAAAAAAAGAACATGAGATGTCATAAATTAAAGTGACCATTTTGAAAGTTGATAGAAAATTTCAATTGCGCTTTAAAATTTTTACATATATATAATTAGTGCATATATATATGTACTAATTAATTGTTATCAATTTTATAGGTATCTATTTAAACAAAAGAATCCCAAAACAGGCAATACAATTAATTTAGTGGAGAGTTGAGTCCATTAATGTTGATACAAGATAGTGATCAATGGATGTTATTTCTTTTTATAGTGCAGTTAGTGGTGTTACTGTGTTTCTATGCTAGTTTTCTTGTGATTTTTGTTGTGAAGTTATCTATGTCCTGTGGTTTCTTGGCTGTAGTTGATTTTGCTGGGTTGGAGTTTTCCTTCTAATATCTTCTCTAGGGCTGGGTTGCTGTGTAGATATTGTTTAAGTTTATTTTTGTCATGGAATATTTTGTTTTTTCCATCTATGTTGTTTGAAAGCTTTGCTGGGTATAGTAGTCTGGTCTGACATCTATGTTCTTTTAGAGTCTGCATGACATCTGCCCAGGCCCTTCTGGCATTCATGGTTTCCATTGAGAAATCTGGTGTGATTCAGACAGCTCTACCTTTCTATGTTACTTGGCCTTTTCACTTGTTGCTTTTAACATTTTTTGAATTTGTTCTGTAAATTTAATGTTTTGACTATTATGTGGCTTGAGGATTTTTTTTTCTGGGCTAGTCTTTTTGGTGTTCTGTAAGCCGACACAGAAGCAGAAAGACACATGTGGTATATACTCACTCATAAGTGGATATTTGCCACATGATATAGGATAAACATATTGAAATCATTAAACGTAAAGAAGCTAAACAACAAGGAAGACCATAGGGAAGATGTTCAATCCTCATTCAAAGGACAAATGATAGCCATTAGAAGGAGGAAAAGACAAAGAACAGGACAGGAGCCTACCAAAGATGGCCTCTGAAAAACTTTACCGATTGAGATATGGAAGTAGAGGCTAAGATTCATAGCCAAACTTTGGGCAGAACGCAGGTAATCTTATGAAAGAATGGGGAGATAGGAAGACCTGGAGGGGACAGGAACTCTAAAAGGAGACGAACAGAGCCATAAAAACTGAGCCCTGGGGGCCCTAAGGAGAATGATACCCCAACCAAGGACTGTGAAAGGAGAGGATCTAAAAGCCTCAGATGTAGCACATTGACTCAGTGTCCAAGTGGGTCCCTAGTAAGGGAGCAGAGACTCTCTTGGCATGAAATCAGTAGCAGGTTCTCTGATCACCTCCCCCTGGGGGATACAGCTTTGCCAGTCCAGTGGAAAACAATGCAACCAGTTCTGATGAAACATGATAGGCTAGGATCAAAGAGAAGGGGAAGAAGACCTCACCTATCAGTGGACTTGATGAGGGGCATAAGAGGAGAGAGGGAGGGAGGGAGGAATTCGGAGGAGATGAAGGAGTTATCCACAGAGGGATACAAATTGAATAAATTGTAATTGTGATAACAATTTAAGAAAGGAAAAGAGAAGGTTAATTTAGTTGGCTAATAGTTGGGTGCCCAACCCCAATTGCTATATACATATATATGTATAAATATATATGCATATGTATTTTTGTGCAATCATTTATATATATATAATGTACATGTGCATGCATGCACCTATATACACAAACATGTACATATATATATATATATAAAACTAAAGAAATTATTTGCAATTTAAAAATACCCAAGTTGCTCTGTGTAATAATAAATGTTTTAATATTTAATAAATAGCCATCATTTGATGTTAGCAGAGTAGTTACACTTAGGACTAGGTAATTCCTTTATTTGGTAGCTCTGGCACTTTTTAAAGTTTTGGCTCAATAAAGTCAATGTTCTGGCGGCGTCTACATTAGTAACTCCAGCAAGACCATTTGACATATGCTGGGATGCCCCCAGAATCTCTAGCTTCGAACAGGTCTAGACTCAAGGGGAGACACGCTCCTTTTTGTCAACTGAGCCATTTTTGGAAGAGGACACATACTGCAGTGTAGTCTACCAAAGAACTGAAATGTTAGCCTTCTAAAACAGCATTTGATTTACATAATAACCCCCCTGATCCTGAAAATCATTACAATCTCACAATAGCAATTCATAGCATATGTCTTTTTTTTTCCAGAGTTAAAAAATTTAACTTGATTGTTAGTTAAATTGCCATACTGTTTGTCATGTGTGCACCTAAGTGTCACTGAAATAGGCTTTTACAAGCATATGTCTATTTATGTCCCTTCCCCTTTAAAAGATAAAGAAAACTGAAGAATTAGGAATCTATGATAACTAAAATATTTTTAACTTTATAAGCATAAATACTTCATAGAAATGGACTTTTGATGAATATCATGCCTAGATTTCTAGTAAAGTCAAAGATAAACTATGCTTGAAAATTGAAGTCATTTTTTTTTGTCCTGAAAACATATTGTGTATGTGATGGGATAGGAAGTATAATTCAGATATGGCAACAAATTGTGGAGAACCTGAAAGCACAGACAACTTGTCATGATGTCAGCTCCTTCACTGATAATATTTAAGTTTTTACATATAAATTCATGGCTTAAATAAAATGTCCCCATATATCCAGAGAATTTGAAGACTTGATGTGCAGTTGATGGTTTATTGGGCAGGATTAGCAGGTGAGCCCACTTTAGGGGTGGACTTTAAAGTTTCCAAAGACTTAAGCAAAGAAAAATAGCTCTTTGCTGTCTGCAAATCGATCAAGATGTGGGATTTCAGCTATTGCTCCAGCACTGGCTCAGCCTACTTGCTGTATTACTTATAAATTCCTATCCCTCTGGAACAGTGCATTGCAAACAAACTCTTCCTTCTAAAAATTATATTTTCACTGCCTGTGTTTTTTCAGAGCAACAGAAAAGTAACTAAAGCACACAAAAATAAGATATTCTAATAATCATGAAATCAGTGAGGCCTTTGTTCCTGACCATTCTTCAGTGTGTCAGTCTTATAAAAATATTAATATCTTTTGCATGGGCAGTTATAACTTCAAAGTAAACTGCTTTATCAAAAACAAACAAATATCTATAAAATGGCAGTTATTAACACAAATCTGAACTTCCAGTCATCATAAGAAAAATATTGCATTTTCCTAAATATATTTTAATTTATTAAAAGCAAACATTTTTGAACTTTACCTTATACTGTTCTGTAACATCAAAAGAACCTTCTTCTAAACATTTTTAGTTTAAGCAGTAGTCTTTCCTTTTGTATCTGCTCAACTCATGTTGCTTGCTGGGACCAAAGACTATTAATTTGCAAACTTTCTACATATATTTGTACTCATATGGGAAAGATTTTTTAGTTATATATATATATATAACATTTATGCCTTTGCTTCCAATGAATTAAATGAATTCAAAGAAGACTTAGTTAATTTTAATATCTTACTTAGTTAATTTTCTATTACTGTGACAAAACACTGTGACCAGGTAACTTATGAACAACAGCATTTAATTTGCAGGACATGGGTCCAGAGGATTAGAGTTTATCACCACAATTGCAGGAAGCATGGAAGCAGGCATGCAGGCTATGCACTGGGACAGGAACTCAGAACTTACATAGTTCTTAGTTAAGGCTAAGAAAGACAGAGCTAACTGGGAGTGATATGGGCTTTTTAAACCTCAAAGTCACAAGCCTCCTCCAATAGGAGCACATAGTGTTAATTATTCCCAAACAGTTCCATTGACTGGGGATCAAGACTATGAAGGTCATTTCCATTCAAATCACCACAATATTTCCAAGAAATAAAATATTTTGGTGAGTAAATGGTTATACATTTCCTGCTTCATATGTCAAACTGCATACACAATAGATTGAAAGAGAAAGAAGCCTTATTAGTACAGACAAGAATTTCCAACCCATTTATAGAACCCAGATAAAACAATAAATAGAGAATGTGTTGTTTTTTTTTTTTCCTTTTTATGAGGTGAAATATCAAACTTCTAGCCTTGGATATAAGGTTCTTTGTACTTGTAGCATTCCATCCTAGGGGTAGGATTAGAGAGTTCCAAAGCTCATGTCAGTCTCAATCTCTCTTTCATTCTGCTGCTTGTAAAACAGGTTGTAAAATTCTCAGCAACATCTAAAATACAAATTCTGTCAATGTGCTACCATGTTCTCCACCACAATAACATTTGAGTAGACCTCTGAATTTGTACACAAGCCCTCAATAAGCTGTTTGTTGTTGTTGTTGTTGTTGTTGTTGTTGTTTTTTAAGTGTTGCCTTGGCCATATTATCTCTTCAAAGTAACTAAACAGTAACTAAAATGGAAATATTGATAATGTTTCCCAAATAGCTAGATCAACTGCTAAATTACCAGACAACACTAGAATCATGATTACCCTATGATTCCATGTCTCACTGGCTATTACAGTTTTCTGAAAATTCAAAGCCCATTTGGTCATCAGTTGATTGCACCTGAGCTCATTAATAAAATAAAAATCATTTTCTTTGGCAGAACCACTTCTGTGTTCCATTTATTATTTAATATATGATAATCTATAGCTTCAATACCTAATTTTAGCCAGGCTTTATAAATAAGTATATAATTACACTAATCAATTTTAAATTGGTAACCCTTAACCATTTACTTGGTAGAAAGTATATATATATTTTTAACCATCTTTATTGATGACCTGTCTTTTGAGACAAAAAAAAAAAAAAAAAATTAAGGCCAGGCAAACTTGCTTTTAAACACCAGTAGAATAATGGGACATTTCAAAGTACAGTCCTTATTAGAAATACTATGTATTTGAATTCCAAATAAGGTAATAAATTTGTGTCTTAGTTCTCTTACTTATAAAGTAGTCTTCGCAACTATATTGAATTGGAGTTAAGATCAATTTAATTAGTTTGCTACTAAATATGAGTCCCCTTCAGGCATTAGGGATTAAGTGATACTCTTTTTGTCATTTCACACTTCGGTTGAAGTCATAGCTCAGGTCACCTTCCTTCAGGTTCTAGAGTAGCTGGTGTATGCCAAGCTTAACTTAATTTTCATTCAGCACTCAACCAGCAATGTTGAAAAATATTTATACAACATATGTTAGAAATATTACTAGAGCATATGGAAATGATAATATTAATAAAATCATTTTTAAAGAGACAATGGTGTATTGCATGTTCTTACCCAGAAGCTGATGCATTATCGGATTCAGCCCTCACTGCACATGATCCATGGAAGTTGCTCAATTATAAGCAGCTATTACAAGCACTGGATCTCTGACGTGTCTTAACAATTTTACCTTTTAATCACTGCCATCCCCTTCAACAATACATACAACCTTGTTGGGCCTTCTCATTAGAAGTTATAAACTACTAAAAGAAAACAGAACCACAAAAATTCAGTGTATGTCTCATGATTTTTAGTTTATGATACAAACTTAGTCTTATTTTTTTAAATAATTATTAACATATTTATTTGTTACATTTCATGTGACATTTTAAATTTGGTTTCCTCAAACCAAATCCCTCTTCTTACATACTGGAAAGTGGAAACATTTTTTTTTTCAATGCAGTTTATTCAGGAACCTTGAACAATCATCTGACCCTGGGTAAAGCCAGCCCACTTTAAATAGCCTCTGGGTAGCCAACATCAGCATGCCACGTGGGCAATGCAGATAGGTCCACATACATGGAAGCAAGCCAGATCCTCAGCATTAGCCAAATGTGGAGTTGTTTGTGACAGAGAGCACTCACCATCGGGAAGGTGGAAGGCAGAAACCAGCTCCATTTTTAAGGAGCTGCATTACGCAGCTCTCTACAGTTCCCCCTTTTTGTTTTGGACGCATCAGGCAAGAGTAGAGGTCTGATCTCTGATATTAGAAATAAATTGGGACTTTGTACCGATGTTCATTTAGGTGTCATCCACCCAAAGAGCATCAGACCCGTCCAATACCTTTTTCTCAGAGGCGGGACCTGGGGCATCAACTCGCATGCAATCAGACATGCTCTTCTCTGGGTCGAAAGCTGCTGACCCTGAGTGCAGTGCTTAGCCTCACATCCTGAGCGTAACATTTTGGCTTTTTATGGTAGCCAACCATACTTGGGGAGACGGTCCTGCTTCAATGGCTGTAAAGGCTGGAATGGTCATGGCTGCATTACGCTGTTGTGAGACTCTAATCTTGCATATATACCACAGACAAACCAAGGAGACCAACACCAGAAGGCCTGCTAACGCTCCCATGCCCGCCCATTCCTTCAGATGATTCATGGCTTCAGCAATCCATGATGATAATCCTGTGGCTAGTCCTGCGTCCACTCTGGTAGAATTTACCATGTCAATGGCCACTCTCAGCTGCTCCATCGTAGTATCGAATTGTCCAGTCCAATTACCTAAAATATAGCTAGACAATTGTTTAGACAATTTGGTTTCCTCAAACCAAATCCCTCTTCTTACATACTGGAAAGTGGAAACATTAAAAAAAAAATAGGAAAATGTTCACTTTTAGATCAGTTTTTCATTTTGTCATAAAATTGAGAAGGTATAAACATTAGAGCATGCTTACAGCTATCTCTATCATCTAATCTATCTTTATATCTACTTATCACATCTCTATCTCTTTGTATCAATGTATCTCTATCACTATCATGTACATATATACATATTTATAGTTGACAATATATATGTATACATATATGTGTTTTAATAACATGTGTGCCTCAGCATGCACCACTATATTGTAAAACATTTCAGTCTTCTTATTAGTCACTTTTCCTTCTATGTACCATCTGAAGCACTGATTTCCTGCTGCTCTGTAAGGAAATACTTCTCAATTTCATTTCCTTGTTTAATCTCTTGAGAATAATATTTGCATATTTTAAAATATTAACCTGCTCCTTTTAACTGGTCTCTCCCATGACACACTCCAAGTATCATAGTTCGGAAACGTCTTCAGGGGATATGTTTAATTCCCTGTCTCTTTATTCCATTTTTAACTTCTAAAATTAAAACAATGAAATAAGAAGTGGTGTCCATTGCCATGATTTATTTGTTGACTCTATCTTAAAATTATGAAATACTATGTTTTTGAAGGATGCTCACCTTTGAAAAGCCACTGGTTATTATATTTATGTTTGCTAGATCTTTCTTACTCCACCTTTAGGATGTAAACTTTTCCTTGAAAGACAGAGAGATACAAGAAATGAGCAAGCACAAGAAAACATCATTTGTTCTGGGAATGCATCCAATTTCAGACTTAAAAGTTACAGAAACCGGATAAAAGGAAAAAAAATGCATGCAGGCAGGAAGAAAACACAAAACCCAAATCAGTTAGAAATAGAAAATGTAGTTTCAGCCATGAGATGTCACTGTTTAAATACTTTTGTATGGACACAAGTCATCAAGCTTCCGTTTAACCTGGTGATTTGTGTATGCATGAAATTGGCATAATTAGTTCAAATCAACAGCCTAGAGTCATTATGAAGCTGGCTGTTTTTCTTTCTTTGATTTCAATATTATTGATTAAAATAACAAATTAAAATGAATGTGAAGAGGCCTGTGAATGTGGCTAAACACAGCTGGAAATGCGGTGGCATTGAGTCATCAGAAAAGACATTTAAATACTGTTCTTGAAAGTATGAATGCATCAGATTATTCTTGGCAGTAATTTATTACTGGCAATAGATAATTGTTAGTATTACATACAATCTCTTAACTTAGTCTATAATTTTTAAAGTATAAGTCATAATCAAATTGCAGAGGAATATTATGGATAGGGAGGCATATCAATGAAACTGGCTAAGATTTCTATTTTAAAAATGACTTTATTCATCAAATTCCAACCTTGAATTCATTTACATTTGATATATTAAATGTAAATGAATTTTCTTATGGGGAAGTATAACACTGAAAAGAAGGTCCTCAAAATCTTGCAAAGTGTTAAATGTCTTAAGTATATGATATTAACCAGTTAAGTACAAAGAATGTGCATTTTAATAAGCAACACCAGGAGTTCTCAAATCACCCTTTAATAGTTTTTTTATGTAATGGCGATCCCCAACCATAAAATTACTTTGCTGCTACTTTGCAACTGTAATTTTACTATTGTTTTGAATCATATTATAAATATCTGATGTGCAGAATATCTGATTTTGTGAGGACTGCAACCCACAAAGTTGAGAAATGCTGATTTACATTGAGGATAATTTCTAAAATGAATATTTTAAAGGATGAAAGAAAAAAATGTAAACAAAACTCAATGAAACACTACATTGGCGAAACTTAATATCTTCCCAAAATTTAAACTATATTTGATTGGTATTATGTGTATTTGATTCAGTAATTGAAGGTCATTTTATTTTAAAAATAGGACTCCACCTTAAAATTATATCAACAAATAATGTCGGAATTAAATAGAAGACATATATATATGTCTTATATATACATACATATATATATATATTGAAACATCTGTTTTGTGTCATCTTAAATTTTGTTGAATTATCATGATATGTTCACTGACGATATTAGCTCATAAGATTTTTTCAATTGATCCTTTCTGTTCTTCTGCCTTAAAATGCTTTAATATGAAACAAAAGTTCATGTACAGTTAAAACTCTGATGGAGCAGCTGAGAGTGGCCATTGTCGCAGTAAATTCTACCAGAGTGGACACAGGACTAGCCACAGGATTGTCATCATGGATTGCTGCAAACATGAATCATCTGAAGGAATGGGTGGGCATGGGAGCATTAGCAAGCCTTCTGGTGTTGGTCTCCTTGGTTTGCCTGTGGTATATATGCAAGATTAGAGTCTCACAACAGTGTGATGCAGCCATGATCATTCAGGCCTTTACAGCCATTGAAGCAGGACATTCTCCCCAAGCATGGTTGGATACCATAAAAAGCTAAAATGTTACGCTCAGGATGTGAGGCTAAGCACTGCACTCAGGGTCAGCTGCTTTGGACCCAGAGAAGAGCATGTCTGATTGCATGCGGGTTGATGCCCCAGGTCCCGCCTCTGAGAAAAAGGTATTGGACGGGTCTGATGCTCTTTGGGTGGATGACACCTAAATGAACATCGGTACAAAGTCCCAATTTATTTCTAATATCAGAGATCAGACCTCTACTCTTGCCTGATGCGTCTAAAACAAAAAGGGGGAACTGTAGAGAGCTGCGGAATGCTATGCCTTAAAGATGGAGCTGGTTTCTGCCTTCCACCTTCCCGATGGTGAGTGCTCTCTGTCTCGAACAATTCCACATTTGGCTAAGGCTGAGGATCTGGCTTGCTTCCATGTATGTGGACCTATCTGCATTGCCCACGTGGCATGCCTGGGTTGGCTACCCAGAGGCTATTTAAGCTGTGGGCTGGCTTTCCCCAGGGTCCGAGGATTGTTCAAGGTTCCTGAATAAAGTGCATTGAAAAAAAAAATTTTAAGAAAAAAAAAAAAAAAAAAAACCTCTGGCATATAGTTACATTTTTCCTGACACACATTTCATAAATGTGTACTTATGAGTTTTAATATACATCTGTCTATTATAGAAAATTATATAACTATATAAAATTGTAGAACTAGTCAACTATGTCTGCCTATCATAGAAAATTATCTCATACAACTCCTTGTAATGGAAAAATTATAGAAACTCATATCCATATATTTTTATGAAATAATAAAATCAGTTAATTAATATTAGGGTTTTTCTTATAATCTTGGTGTATGCATTATATTTTGATTTTAATATTTGATATTTTTAGAGGTCTTTCAACTTGTGCCCATGAGAATTTATGTAATATATGACGAAACTCTTTGCTCTTCATGAATTGCTTTTCTTTTGTGGACAATTTTTTTGTATTCTAATTCCTATTATTATTCAGCATGTAAATGTTATTCATTGTTGATATTATTGTCATATTTTAAAATATTTAATTTTGCATAACTGAAAGCTCGTAGACTTCATTTGCTTCACCATATTAGCCTACCAATCTTTCTACTGAAAATTCTTGCCATCTATACCTAATGTTAGTGTGAATGTTCAGTGAATAAATGAGATTCTTGAAGATATGGCTGACAACATCAGTCCCTCCCAAAATCAACATGGTGAGCCCTGAATTACCAAGAGCTTCCTCTTGGACACTAATTTCTGTCTTTTTTTTAATTGCCATGACAATATGCCATGCCCAAGGAAAATTATAAAAGAAGGCATTTAAGTACAGGGATAAAAATGCAGAAAGTGAGGGACTGGCCAACCAATGACCAGCCCAACCTGAGACCTATCCTATAAAAATGATCCAACTTCTGACACTGTTAATCATATTCTGCTATATTTATAGACAGGGATCTAGCATAACTGTCCTCTGAGAAGCTTCACCCAGCAACTGATGGAAGCACATTCAGAGTCCCATAGTCAAACATTTGGTAGAGCTCAGAGAATCTTGGGGGAAGGATTAAAGGAGTTAGAGAGGTCCAGGAACTAGAAAAAAAAATCAACTTATCTGGGCCCATAGGGGATCACAGTTATTGATACAATAGTGAGGGAGCCTGCAGGGAACAGACCTAGACCCCCAACACATAGGTAACAGATGTGCACCTTGGTCTTTGTGTGCATGCCCTAACAACTGGAGCAGGGGCTGTCACTGAAAGCCTGCCTTAGGATCACTTTCCCCTAACTGGAATGTTGTGTCTAGCCTCAATATGAGACGTGCCTATTGCATCTTCATGTGCCAAGATGCGTTTATACGCATGCAAGGCTTCCTCTTCTCTGAAGAGAAGGGAAGTAGGGAGTGGGGGGAAGGGAACTGAGAGTGATTGACTGGGAAGAAAGGAGAGAGAGGAAGCTTTGAACTGGATGAAAAGTAAATAAATAAGCAATTTAATGGAAAAAGAGAGAAAAAGAAATCATTTAAATGTTGAACTTACAGAGTATATGGTTATCCTGTCAGGAAGCTTGGCAACAGGCAGGCAGGCATGGTGTTGAAGCAGCAACTGAGGATGAACAAACATGAAGCAGGGAGCTGACAAGGAATAAAGGGGGTTTTTGAAAACTCAAAACCCTCTCTCTGTGTGACACATCTCCTCCAGCCAGCCCACAGCTGGGATTCCTTCTCAATTTTTTCCATCAATATTTAATATATTTAAAAATATGAGCCTATAGAGGCCATAGTCATTTAAACACCACAATATGTGATACTGGAATGTGAACTGAGGGTCTTGATAACACTCCTTCCCCCTACCCCCAGACCCCAGTGAGAAACACCAAACTTGCAGAGCCAATCACCCAGTTATCACAGTACTCTTGTTTTTGTTGTTGTTGTTGTTTTATGGGCATGACTTCTATGCCAGGGTATTCTGGAAGGCAACACAAGAATCTCTGCTCTATCATTGCATGTTGTCATGTTAGGCCAGGAGAGATAGCTTCTATACAATAATTTTTAATGATCAGTTTGAGTTTTAGAAATGCATATACACAATTTACAAATACAATCAAAAATATATTTATGACATCATTTTTATACAATTCAAAGTACAAAATTCTGCTAAAATTCATGTAAATAGTATTATAGATTATTTCTTATACTACATAATGTTTGTGTATCATAGAATTTCAGAGTTACTATAAGCATAATTTTGCATAAACTAATTGTCAGTGTAAGGTTTTGGGAAGATAACAATAGCTTGATTAAAAAGTCAATAATTCTACTGTCCATGTTTTAGAAGCATCTCACTGTATTCAACTTATTTCACTGTATAATAAACATTTCATATTTTTCTAGTTCTACATTATTATAAATAAGTACATTCTAATATATTATTGTCATGTTTTGTGAAAAGCTTTGTTGTTATTTTTATTAGACAAACACCTTTAATGTGGTAACTAGGACATATGGTAATTATATTTAATGCTATAAAAGCTACCTAATAATTTTTTCAAAGTGTATTGTCTGTGTTTTACCTATGTATCATCAATGCTGTTTTATTGGTTGATATAAGGGTTCGGCAGGTTCCCACAAAGATTCCCATGTGTTGGTAATCTAGAACAAAACTTTAAGCAGAAAAACACAGTTGTAAAAAGGGGAAGTGTTCATGAAGAAAAGGTACAGTTATAAAGAATTAACAGGGCCAAATTCAAGGGCTATAGTTTAACAGATCTTACAGTGCAGGTACACAAAGGGCTGGGACTTCATGACGGATATTGCTGGCATTGGAGGTCACTAACATGACATTAGGTTTAGAGTTCATTTTCATAGTGTAGACTTTTTCACTCTTGCTCTGTAATATAATTCTACACACAGCTTCTTAAATTATGTGTCGTTTTAATTTATTACAATGCCTGCCAAAGAAATGTGTTTTACTATTTATAGTGAGTTATAGATTACTTTCAGACATTCTTGAGTGGCTCTGTATCTGTGTCAATGAATTCATAAGGTCCTATTCAGCCACATGTCAGAAGCAAATTGACTGATAAAATAAGTATCTGGCAATTTCAGACCTTATTATTTAAAAATAACTGTTAATAAAACCATAATGAAAAAATCATCATCTTCAAGGTTTGCCTACTGCTCAAACAACTGAGGACTGCACACATCCACAACTCTCATACAGGTGGCACTGTTCACCTTGCCAAATCCAGTCCTACACTTGAGGACTGTGCAGAGACCTACACCATCCACAGTGTCTGACTATATAGCTACCTTTCTAAGATCTTCTATCCATAACCTTTTGTTCAACACAGCTTACTTGAGAGAGAACAACTAGGTTTGGAAAGCCACACCATAAGCAGAAGGTGAAAACTTTAAAAAGTAGCATGTTAACAGTTGGAGACTATTTGTTCATGAAGGCAGCAATGGTCTTTCAATATAGAAGGGATAAAACCTATAACACACCAAGTTTAAACACAAACACACAAATTCTCAAAACCTTACAACATGATGTCTTATGAAAATTGTGCAAGCCTGAACTGAAGGTGGAAAGGTGATTTGAGCAAGAGGTGCACCTAACATGTCTACGAGATGCAGTCTCACGCAGACGTGCTGTTCCTCCAGCTCTTATAATCTTTTTTTTTTATTTTTTTCTGTTTTGTTTTTCTCCTTTTTTTAATTTTATTTTTTCTTTTTTTTTTTTTCTTTTTTTTTTTTTTTTTGGCCACTGAAATCCAAGCCTATTTTAATAGCAAGTAATGTGCATCCATGAATACTTGTTAGTTAAAAACATCATTTTTTTTTTCAGTTACATTTTATTAACTCTGTATCCCAGCCGTGTCCCGATCCCTCATTCCCTCCCAGTCCCTCCCTCCCTCCCTCCCTCATCTCCACCGTGCCCCTTTCCAAGTCCACTGATGGGGGGGACCTCCTCCCCATTCATCTGATCCTATTTCATCAGGTATCTTCAGGACTGGCTGCAAAGCCCTCCTCTGTGGCCTAACAGGAATGCTCCTCCCAAAGTTTGCTCAAGTACACAAAAGGGATACTTGCTCAACTATGTTTATAGCAGCTTTATTTGTAATAGCCAGAACCTGGAAACAATCCAGATGTCCATCAATGGAAGAATGGGTACAGAAATTTTGGTATTTCTACACAATGGAATATTACTCAGCAATCAAAAAGGAGAAAATCATGAAATTTGCAGGCAAATGGTGGGATCTAGAAAAGATCAATCTGAGTGAAATATCCCAGAAGGAGAAAGACAAACATGGGATATACTCACTTATATAGACCTATAAGATATGATAAACATAATGAAATCTATACACCTAAAAAAAATAATCAATTGAGCGGACATGGAGTAAGATGATCAATCCTCATTTAGAAAGACAGATGGGATGTGCATTGAACGTATGACAGGAGTCTACTGAGCGCATCTGAAAGACTCTAACTAGCAGTGTTTTCAAAGCAAAGACTCATGACCAAACCTTTGGCAGAGTACAGGGAATCATAAGAAAGAAGGGGAGTTAGTCTGATGGGGAAAGGATAGGAGCTCCACAAGGACCAAATATATCTGGGCACAGGGTCTTTTCTGAGACTGACATTCAACCAAGGACCATGTATGGATATAACCTAGAACCTCCACTCAGATGTAGCCTGTGGTAGCTCAGTAACCAATTGGTTTCCCAAAGTGAGGGGAACAGGGACTATTTTAACAGGAACTCAATGACTGGCTCTTTGGTCTCCCCACCCCGGAAGGGAGGAGCAGTCCTTTTAGGCCACAGAGGAGGGCTTTGCAGCCAGTCCTGAAGATACCTGAGAAAACAGGATCAGATGAATGGGGAGGAGGTCCCCCCTATCAGTGGACTTGGAAAGGGGCACGGTGGAGATGAGGGAGGGAGGGAGGGAGGGACTGGGAGGGAATGAGGGATTGGGACACGGCTGGGATACAGAGTTAATAAAATGTAACTGATAAAAAAATAAAAAAATAAAAAATTTAAAAAAAGAAAGACAGATGGGATGTGCATTGAACGTATGACAGGAGTCTACTGAGCGCATCTGAAAGATTCTAACTAGCAGTGTTTTCAAAGCAAAGACTCATGACCAAACCTTTGGCAGAGTACAGGAAATCAGAAGAAAGATTGGGAGTTAGTTTGATACAGAAAGGATAGGAGCTCCACAAGGACCAAATATATCTGGGCACAGGGTCTTTTCTGAGACTGACATTCAACCAAGGACCATGTATGGATATAACCTAGAACCTCTGCTCAGATGTAGCCTGTGGTAGCTCAGTAACCAATTGGTTTCCCAAAGTGAGGGGAACAAGGACTATTTCTAACAGGAACTCAATGACTGGCTCTTATAATCTTATGTCATGAATTTCATGATGTTATGACAACCTCATAGCCTTAGAGGCAGGAGTTGTACTGTAGATGTTTAAGCTGAGTCTGGGAACCACAGAAACACTTCGTTTCTGCATTTTGATCAGTGGTAGTTTTCTATAATGGTCCCTATATGTTTTAAAAAAGGTTTCTAAATCTACAGTGTGTCATCGTTATTGTTGCTTGAACAAGACATAAATAAGACCTAAACAAGAGGGGTTGGACAGATGGCTCAGAGGTAATGAGCACTGACTCCTCTTCTAAAGGTCCTGGCTTCAATTCCCAGCAACTACATAGTAGCTCACAACCATCTATAATAATATCTAATGCTCTCTTCTGGTATGCAAGTGTACATGCAGACAGAATAATGCATATAT
This sequence comes from Meriones unguiculatus, assembly GCF_030254825.1. NCBI lineage: Eukaryota > Metazoa > Chordata > Mammalia > Rodentia > Muridae > Meriones > Meriones unguiculatus. The sequence continues at coordinate 90,507,146 of NC_083357.1, read as the reverse complement.
AATAAATAAATAAATAAATAAATAAATAAATCTTTTAAAAATATACTTAAATGAGAACAGCAGGTGATATGCTAAAGTGAAAGGGGGAAAGCTCAGGGGACCCAAACTCTTGACAATGAAGCACCGACGAGTAAGAACACCTGATAGCTAAATTGGTTTTCCATAGAAGCCATCCCTCAATTGGTTATCAAATACCAAATAAAGAGGCCTGAAATCATATATGTAGAAATAAACATTATATGTACAGGTCACATTATTGAAAACTCTTAAAATATATTCCTAACTACATAAATACACATATATATGAATATATCAACAATTACAGAAAAAAAATGTGGCAAACTCTCATGAATTAGTGAGCAATTCGGCATATGGGCTATAGGGTATAAGAGGTTAAAGGGAAAGGGGAAGGGGAAAGAATAAAATTCTGTATTTTAATTTTATCACAATATTATAAACATATATCATATATTTGTGTAATATATATACAACTTATGAATTTTCCATCACAGAAACAAAAGTTAGAGTAAAAAATAAGATAATAACACAATGCCTCCTCTAAAAAATAATTCATCAAAATGAATCATAATGAGAATACCTAAGAGACATTTCAAAAAAGCATTCAAAAATGATTATAAACATGTTCAAAAAAATCAAAGAATATGAAAGTAAAGAGCTGAAAAAACAAGTTGGTCAATCCAAGATGCAAAAACTGAATTTAATGAAAAAAAAAAAAGAATTGCTGAACAAAAGCTAACCTGAAATGATGCTGGACATGAATAATTAAAACAGGACAGGAGCCTTCCACGAAGGACCTCTGAAAGAATCTACCCACCAGGGTATCTAAGGAGATACTGACACTCATAGCCAAACTTTGGGCAGAGTGCTAGAATCCTTATGGAAGAAGAGGAGCTAGAAAGATATGGAGGGGACAGGAACTTCAGGAGGAAAACAACAGAGCCAAAATACCTGAGTCCAAGGGGGCCTGCAGAGACCTATACTCCAAGAAAGGACCATGTATGGAGAGGACCTAGAGACACTGTTCAAAGGAAGCCCATTGGCTGCTCAGGTCCCAAATGAGTGCCCTAGTTAGGAGGTCAGGGGCTGTCCCTGACATAAACTCAGTGGCTGACTCTTTGATCACATCCCACTGGGAAGAGCGGCCTTGCCAGGCTACAGAGGAAAAAGATGCAACTGGTCCTGGTGAGACCTGATAGGCTAGGGTCAGATAGAAGGGGAGGAGAACCTCCCCTATCAGTGGACTTGGCTAGGGGTGTGGGAGGAGAAGAGGGTGGGAGGGTGGGATAGGGAGGAAATGAGGGAGGGAGATGTTAGTACTTAGCCACCTGCTTCTGGGTTGCCTAGCAACCTATGGTGTCATCATGTATCACTGGCCAGGTGGTTACCTTGCCCCCTAAAGGGAGCAACCCAGAAGTGGTTTCTCTTGCTTCTTGCTCTCTCTTGCCCTCTTGGCCCTCTTTCATTTTTATGTCTAGGCACCCCTTCTCTCTTTCTCCCCATCATATCCTGCTCTCCCTTTTCTCTCTTCATCTCTATTCAATAAACCTCTTTGATATAAAATCTGTTGTGTGTCTCATCATTAATTAATTGATCCTAACAGGGGCTACAGCTGGGATACAAAGTGAATAAACTGTAATTAATATTTTTTTAAAAAAGACTCAGCTATAATATATCTTGGCATATTCCAAAAGTGCTCAAAATTCTACTTCACAGATACTTGTTCAGCTATGTTTATTGCTATTTTATTCATAATAGGTAAGAAACAATCAAAATGTATTTCAACTGATAGATATTAAAATGTGACACATATACATTGTGTATTACTATTCAGCTTTCAATAAAAATTAGATCATGAACTCCAAACAAGGACCATGCATGGAGATAACCTTGAATCCCTGCACAGATGTAACCTGTGGCAGCTCAGTCTCCAAGTGGGTATCCTAGTAAGGGGAAGAGGGACTGTCTCTCACAAGAACTTCTTGGCTGGCTCTTTGATCACCTCTCCTTGAGTGGGAAGCAGCCTTACCAGGCCACAGAGGGAGACAGTTCAGCTAGTCCTGATGGACCTGATAGAGACTAAGGTCAAGGGAAGGGTAGGAGGACCTCCCCTTTCAGGGGACATGAGGAGGAGCATGGGCAGAGATGAGGGAGGGTGGATGGGATTGGAAGGTGATGAGGGAGAGGGCTACAGCTGTGATACCATGTGAATAAACTGTAATTAATAAAAATAAAAAAATTTTTAAAAATTAAAAAAAAACTAAACCTACAATGTGAGCTCTGAAATAAAATAAACCATACAAGAAAGAAAAAAATAAGATCATGAAGTGTTTAGGCAAATGGATGATACTGGAAAATATATTGAGTGATGTGTTCCAGACCCAGAAAGACAAATGCCACATGTTTTCTATCATCGGTGGTTCTTCCCTCCAAATCTTCAGATATGAGTATACATACTAAAATAATTTCAGAAACCAAAAAAATATTTAAAATGACATCGTCATGAGTTGGGAAACGCTATAGAGAATAATAAGCTATAAGTGCTATAAGTGGGGAAATGAAAAACATAAAGAGGGCATCTGTAATTGGTAAAGAGGGAGGGCAGCAAAGACAGAAAGAATGGAGAAATAAGTAACATTAAGAACTTTTTTAAAGTATCAAGAAATCATGTTATTTTATATTTACATAGACCATTTTCTTATTGTTATATAAATATCTATTATTTTGTTGAACATAATTATACAAAGCATAGAGAATTGTAACATTTCTTTTTAAAATTTATTTATTACTTATTATAATTTATTCACTTTGCATCCTGGCTGTAGTCTCCTCCATCATCTATCCTCAGTCTCATCCTCTCTCCTTCTTCTCCCTTTATGGCCCCCCTAGTCCACTGATAATTGAGGTCCACCTCCCCTTCTATCTGACCCTAGCCTGCCAGGTCTAATCAGGACTGGCTGCATTGACAATTTTGATTAAAATCATAGAAGAAATCTCAAAATTCTCACAACTAGGTAAAAAAAAAAAAAAAAGAACAACTACTAGGAAAGATGAGAAAAGAAATTCCTTGTGATATATTATGACTAAAACATTAAAACTGTATAATAAAGGAAAGAAATTGAAAGCTGAAAAAAAAGGTCAAATAATTTATTTAAGTTCAAGTTTTATACGGAGACTTTTAAAGCCAGGAGACCTAGAAATAGATATTATAGTTCTGAAAGATGATCACTTTCAACCTGAACCACTGTACTCAGCAAAACCACCCACTGTAATTGAAGGAAATTTAAAATTTTCAATCACAAAAACAGATTAAAGGAATTTATGGACAGCATGTTGGCTGTTTAGTCTTAAGAGTAGTCATGAATCATACCAATAAGGCTACATGGAAAAAGTCTACAATACTAAAACCATAATAAACAAGGTCTAAGCAAACACCACAAAATTCACATATTAGAAAAAAAATTGTTCTAAGTAATTAATGTACATATTCCTGTAAAACTTCTGAACGGTAACAGCACCAATCTCCTAAGAAAAAGAAACAGGTAACCTGGATTTAAAAATTATAATACATTTTTGCCTCCAAAAAAATTTTTCAGAACACACTAACTCTAATAACAGAAAATTTTTAAAAAAGTATTTCAAGCAAATAAAACTAAGAAACAAGCAGCCTAACTATTCTTACATCGGAAGAGACAGATTTTTGATCAAACTAATCAGTAGAAATCTGTAAGATCAGACACCTGTGCCTACCCACAGACCATTCCACAACTCCAGCAGATACCACCATCCCAGAGGACATGCCTGGCAGAATATTTGATAATCTGACTACATGAAGACTTCTTTCACTCTCACAGTGAGCCCCATCTGAAAGCATCCCAAATTTGCTTTCCCTCTTGTCACCATATCCCAGACACTAACTGGGACAGAGACTTCCTGCTGTACCAGTAGCCATTCCAAGCATCAGAACTCTAGGTAGTTCCCTCCTTCAGGTCTCTTCCACGCTCTCTGTGCTTAATACAACACTATCTCTACCCATCTTCAGCTCAGGCTGAGAGTCCCTACTGGATCAGAAGTCAATGCAGGGTGTCAGAATTTCCTCAGCTAACATAGGTGGAGACCATCTGCTTGACAAGAGATCACACCAGCCATGAGAAATCCAGCCCTACACTCGGGTGGAAAACCTTGTTCAACCACAGGCCACACAGGACAGAAGGCTAGAAAGAAAACAGACAGAAAAGAAACCAAGTACCAAAACACCCACTCAACATAGACAAACCCAGAAATTAACATGTAGGCCTATAATAATCCCAAAACAAGATGCTAAGGTGCCACCATAAGAACACAATCAAGAACATCCAGGCAATAAATATGTCAACAATAAAGCCTCAATATCTTACTACAACAAGCACTGAACATTCCACATAGTTGAAGCACAAGAAAAGGACCTTAAAAACCAATTTTATGAAGATGATAAAGGACTTTATAGAAGAAATGAACAAATTCCTTAAATAAATTAATAAATGCACAATGAATAATTTGGAGGAATTCAGTTGTTTTTCTTTCTTTAAGAAAGAAAAACAACAACACAAAAAAAAAAAAACAAAAAAGGAAACAAAAATAAACAAACAAAAACCCCCAAAAGCCTATAAACTCAATGAAGCTGAACTACTCTCTACTCAATGACTACTTGGTCAAGACAGAAATAACGAAAGAATTTAAAGACACTCTAGATTTTAATGAAAATGAATGTACAACATACTTTAACTTACAGGATACAATGAAACCAGTGCTATGCATTCCCATAAAAAATATTAGAGATATCTCACATTAGCAACTTAACAGCACATCTGAAAGCTCTAGAACATTAAGAAGCAATACACTCAAGAAGAATAGGTAGCAGAAAATTATCAAACTGAGGGTTGAAATCAATAAAATAAAAACAAAGAGAACACAAAGAATGAAAACAAAGTGATGGTTCTTTGATAAAATCAAGAAGATATCCAAACTAAATATATCAGATCTAAAAAGGGTGATATAACAACAGACACAGAAGAGTTCACTTGTACCCTGGCAACATTCAGCACAAACCAGGTATATCCTGTCAGCAATCCACAGAGCAACTAGAGAAAACTAAACTAGTAATGGATATCAATGCATACTACAGAGGAAAGCAATGCCCTAGACTTAGACAAAAAAATAAATAAATAAATAAATAAAAAAGAAATCTCAAACTATCCACAAACATTTTAATACTTTAAAATACCCACTGGAGTTCATGGACCTTTATCTCAAATGACGATAGGAATGAATTATAGGAAGAAGTATCCTAACATGTCAAGGATCCATTGTGCATCCTGGAATTATAGAGGAAGACTTCAAGGGAGAAACTGGCATTATGGATTACATAAGGAAAACTGAAAAGGTTTAGTAGGTGTAGGAGCTGATGCAACTATAATCTCGGGAGAATCTTGCAATCCACATTGGACCTTTTAGAAAGTATCTATAATGTCTGTAGGGATTGGAACATTATCCCAAGTAAAACAAATTATAAGACAAATGTGTGGTACCAGAAGGTCAAATAGAAAGATTAAAGCCTTACATAGTAGATAAAGCTCTAAACCTCTAGGGAAGAGATCTATAACAACAAGGGTGAGCTGAGATTAATATTCCACGGAAGTCAGACAATGGATCTGTATTTAATCAATGCTGTATATCGACATATTATATAATGTGGTTTGATTGCTTCTGTGCTTAATTTGGTAAGCAGCCTGGCTCACCAGCATGGAGCCTGGAATAAAATTTGAGATCCTAAATGTCTAGTTTATGTGGGGTTTCATAAAAAAAAAATCTAATTTTACCTTCATAAACAGAGTGGGGAATAAAATTAGCTGAAAAATACTGGATTGTGGAAAAAACAAACAAACAAACAAACTACTAAATTAGATCAAACTGTGTGTACTTTAAAGATGTTTTAACAAAAGAATGGAACTCGGGTAATGTGTTATATTGGGATAGATATTTTGCCTGTATTTCCACAAGTGATGAAAGATTATGGGTTTCATGAAAATCGATAAAGAGCCAATCTGAATAAAGAGATGCTTAGACACAAAAGGCACAATGACTCAAGGAGGATACAGAAAACCAACGCCCCCACCCCCTGGGTGGGCACAACTCAATAAAATGGCCAAATAAGAACAAACCAAACACCAGACTGGCTGACTGGAAAACACTGAAGCAGAAATGGACATTTGCTCAAGGACAGATAATCACGACTGCAGTTGTGAAGGAGCTTAGCATCAATGGATCTTCATAAGGACATTCAGACTAATAAGGTCTGGAGCTCACAATTGTTTTGTTGTAATAGTTAACCCAAGTACATATTTTAGCTTAAATAGGAAGGGGGGAGATGTACAGGAATTTTCATATAGCAACATGGCTTCTTTAACAGGCGATCACGTTCAAAGCCCTTCTAGATCTGTGTGATCTGGCTGGAATGCAGACTTCCCTTTAGCAACCATCTTTAATAACAAACAGTAATGGTGAGGTTAGTTTATATAAGAAGGCACCCATGTTTGAAAGTGACATAGAATTGTGGGAGAGACAAAGTGATGAATCAAGAAAGATATGACAAAATGAGTCAGCTGGAAAAGCCTGGGGAAGATGGTCAATCCTCATTCAGAAAGGCAAATGGGATAGACACTGGAAGAGAGAGAAAACAGGGAACAAGACAGGAGTCTTCTGAAAGACTCTACTTAGTAGGATATGAAGCTGATCCTGAGCCTCATAGCCAAACTTTACATAATGCAGGGAATCTTATGAAAGAAGGGAGAGATGGAAAGACCTAGAGGGGACAAGAGCTCCACAAGGATACCAACAGAACCAAATAATCTGGGCCCAGGTGTCATTTCTGAGATTGATACTCCAACTAAGGACCATACATGGAGATAACCTAGACTTGCTGCACAGATGTAGACAATGGAAACTCAGTGTTCAAGTGGGTTCCCTAGTAAAAGGAACAGGGGCTGTCTCTGACATGAACTCAGAGATTTGCTCTTTGATCACCTCTCCCTGAGGGGTTTGGGGCAACCTTACCAGGCCACAGAGGAAGATAATGCAGCCAGTGCTTATGAGACCTGATAGGCTAAAGTCAGAGGGAAGGGGAGGAAGACCTCCCCTATGAGTGGATTGGAGGAGGGTCATGGGAGAAGAGGGAGGAAGGTGGAACTGGGAGGGGATGAAGGAGGGGACTATAGCTGGGATACAAAGTAAATGAATTGTAATAAAAAAATAAAGGAGATTATCAATTTTAAAAATGATATTAATTAAGCTTACAATTTCAGAGGGCTGTGATTTATGATAGAGCAGTGAAGATGATCAGTCCTCATTCATAAAGGCAAATGGGACTGGCATCAAAAGAGGGATAAAACAGGGAAAAGGACAGGAGCCTACCATAGAGGGCCTTTGAAAGACTTTACCCATCAGGGTATCAAAGCAGATGCTGAGACTCAGAGCCAAATTTAGAGCAGAGTGCAGGGAATCTTATGAAAGAAGAGGGAGATAGAAAGACCTCCACAAGGAGTTCAGGACAAGAAATCCACAAGGAGAGCAAGAGAACAAATATCTAGGCCTAGCCATCTTTTTTGAGACTGATACTCCAACCAAGGATCATGCATGGAAATAACCTAGAACCCTGAAAAGATGTAGCCCATGGCAGATCAATCTCCAAGTCTGTTCCCTAGTAAGGAGAACAGGGGCTGTCTCTGATATGAACTCAGTGGATGGCTTTTTAATTACTACCTTCTTTGATTATTCCCTCTGCAATGGGAACAGCCTTACCAGGACTCAGAGGAAGACAATGCAGACAGTCCTGATGAGACCTGATAAGTTAGGTTCAGATGAAAGTGGAGGAGACCTCCCCTGTCAGTGAACTGTATGAGGGGCATGGGAGGAGAGAGGAAGAGAGGTTGGAATTGGGGGGGGGGCATGAGGAAGGGTACAACAACTGGGATACAAAATGAATAAATTGTAATAGATAAACAATAAAGAAGACACTGAATTTAAAAAAATGATATTAATTAGGCTTACAGTTCCAGAGGGTTATGATTTATGATGGAACAGTGAAGCTGTTGTGGCAGTAGCTTGAGCAGTACCAGGGAGCTCACATTCTGATCACAAGGCTGGAGGTAGACAGAGACAGACAGAGAAAAAGAGAGAGAGAGTAGAAATGAAAACAAATGGAAATGGCTAATCTTTTAAAAGGTCAAAGCTGGCTCCAAGGGACACAGCGCCTTGGACATATATATACACACCTCATAATTCTTCTGAAACAGCTTTACCAACTAAGGGCCATGTACTGAGGCATATGCTTGTGAGCATCACTCTCGTTCAATCATCACACTCTATTTACACAAATCTTATTTGTTCTATCTTACCAGTGAATCAGATTAATTCTCCTTCTATTCCTATGTACCTCTCATTAATATTGTCAAAACAAGTTTTTTTAACACTGTACCGTTATCATCAAACTCTAAAATGCATTATAAATATGTGCGGATGGTAGTGGAAATATTCATTTACCCATTGCTAATGTGAATTTTATTCATTTCCGCTTGTCTTAAACTTGAATTAATTCTTTTGTTTACATTTTAGTTTTTTAAGCTTTTGTGTAGACACTAGAGTTACCGATTTAAATGTCTATTTTGTCTCTTAAAGAAGATTCAATGTTCAAATATTTTGAACCCCCGTTATCATTTTTTTTGTTTTTTTCTGCTTCAGTTACATCAATCTATGGAGGAAAGTAGAAGTGAACAACAATGAAGAGATTGCTCTGCATGGTGAATGCCACGAAAATTAACCAATGGGAGTATGAGCAATATTACTATTAAATGAGAACAGCATTATAGAAAATCTAATGATTACATTTCATTTTCTAAACAACTGTGACTTTTTCTCATATAATCTCTATTCAAGAAAATAAGGAAATAGAATGACTATAACACTTCTGTAATAATTTCCAGAAACCTGAATTATACTTTAGACATCTTTATAAAGTGTTTTTATTCATATTGGAAATAAAATATTTAACAAAATAAAATATTTACTGTAGACAAACATTCAAAAAGAATATATGCCTTTTCAACTTCTGAGAATTTTCTGGAAATAATATACAGTTTGGTAAGGGTTGATTATGAAGAAAGCAGTCTTTCCAAGTGTGATTTATATTTCAAGATGAAAACCCATCATCACTCATATAAAAGAAGATGAGTGCACAAAACACTGAAAAGAAAGAGGAACATCTTCCCCAGCACAGCGTGGAATTGCCCAGTTACTAGGACTCTAGCTAGCGTCATAAAACAGGTTTCATCTAGACACTGGGCATTTGGCAGGGATTTTTGTTGTTCAGGTGGTAGCAACAAGTGCGTGATGCCTGACTTGGCTATGCCAGGGACATAATCCAGATTGAAGGAGTGATTTTGTTTCTTTTTCCTTCAGTTTCAACTGGCCTTCTTTACTTCACTTCAATCAGTTTGCTTGAACTCTCCCACTTCATACAAAAATCACAGAGTAGAGAAGCAAATGGCAGTCCCATTGTGTTTGGGGATCAGATCTGCACCATATCTCTATGTCCTTCTTGAGACTACAATGAAACATCTTGCCCATGTAACTGAAACAACAGAAAACGTGTCCATTGGGTGAAAAGAACATGTGTGCAAAATGAAGAGGAACTGCAGGTTTTTCTTCAGCAGTAAGATAACTGCTACACTCGGTTAAATATAAGTCCCAGCACAGTCCTTCCTCAGAATGTGCTGAGAGCAATATTCAGCATTCCTTGTACATATGAGTGCCTGGAACTACTGTCTCATGTTGCTTAATTACCATAATAAACCTGTGAATCATAGTAACTAACTCAGTAGGGCTTCTATGGTGAATTCATTTTCATAACCTCCTTTGTTATCAGAAACGTGACGCAGAAGGCTGCCAAGTCAGCAGTTCCTGGCAGTTTATTAAAATTGCAGAGAACAGAGGTTCAGTTAAAAGTTGAACAGATATAATGAAACATTTTGCTTATAATTATAGTTGTGCTAACTGTTAATAATAATTGGGGATCTGTGCCTACATGACATTTTGCTATAAAGACAACCGGAACTTTTCCAAAGAGATAAGCCCTCAGCAGGTATGGTCTTAAATTGGCAGGCTCACCATGTGATAATGGAAGTGGTTAGGATATGAGCAACAAGTGTGTAGTTTAGGAGATGCAAACTAAGAATATTTAGTGGCCTTATTTAAATGTCCTTAAAAAGAAATCAGCATTACTAAATGCCAGGCAGCTCAATGACAGTGTTGTAACTATTGGAGGTAAACAGTCATGAAAATTAGCTAAATTTTGCTACCATTAAATTAATGTCTATACTTATATGTTAATGTGAATCAACTTAATCCCCAAAACTCTATTTTGAGAGCCTTAGAAAAGGCAAAGATTCCAAATATCCTCATTCTAGTGATAAACATCTATATTCCGTCGTAACCAATTTACTTCGAATTTGCATCTTTTTTTTTTTCATAGATAGCTGACGCATAAAATTTCAGTGCTAAATACTATAACAAGCCATTTGGTTGCAAATAACTGCATTTCTGCAAAGACATTTTCTGTCTTTATTGACTCCCCACCCCACAATTCTTACAAGACAGGATTAAGGGTTCACACAAAAACTTGGAGTTCAGTCATAACCCACCAAATAATGCTATCACTCCTTATGCTGAGGAGAGTTTGTGTGTGTGTGTGTGTGTGTATGTGTGTGTGTGTGTGTGTGCTCACACTTGTGTGTTGTGCATGCCTATATAGGCACAGCTAACTTCAGGTATATATTCCAATGTCCGTTCACCATAAAGGAGAGGTTCCACGTAGGGTATCCATTTTTGGTTTTCCAATTATTTTTGAGGAAGCTTTTCTCACTGAACATGGGGCTCTCTGATGTGGCTAGAATGATTTTTTACATAGTCCTTAGACAATTCCTGTCTCTACCTCCAATCTCTGGATATCCAGTGCACACCATCATGCCTGATTTTTACATGGATGCTGGGAATCTGAAACTCAGGTCCTTATGCTGGGCCTAGCAAGTAGTTTTTCCACAGAAGGAACTCCCTAATCTCATACAATTAATTTAAAGTCTTTAAGTGCATTTACACTTTAAATTGTTGGTCAAACATAGTGATCAAGAAAATATTTTTGTTTGTGTTTTAGGGGGTAAGATGATCAATCCTCGTTTAGAAAGACAGATGGGATGTGCATTGAATGTATGACAGGAGTCTACTGAGCGCATCTGAAAGTCTCTAACTAGCAGTGTTTTCAAAACAAAGACTCATGACCAAACCTTTGGCAGAGTACAGGGAATCATAAGAAAGAAGGGGAGTTAGTCTGATGGGGAAAGGATAGGAGCTCCACAAGGACCAAATATATCTGGGCACAGGGTCTTTTCTGAGACTGACATTCAACCAAGGACCATGTATGGATATAACCTAGAACCTCCACTCAGATGTAGCCTGTGGTAGCTCAGTAACCAATTGGTTTCCCAAAGTGAGGGGAACAAGGACTATTTCTAACAGGAACTCAATGACTGGCTCTTTGGTCTCCCCACCCCCGAAAGGAGGAGCAGTCCTGTTAAGCCACAGAGGAGGGCTTTGCAGCCAGTCCTGAAGATACCTGATAAAACAGGATCAGATGAATGGGGAGGAGGTCCCCCCTATCAGTGGACCTGGAAAGGGGCACGGTGGAGATGAGGGAGGGAGAGAGGGCCTGGGAGGGGTTGAGGGATGGGGACATGGTTGGGATACAGAGTTAATAAAATGTAACTGATGATGCCCCAGGTCCTGCCTCTGAGAAAAAGGTATCGGGCGGGTCTGATGCTCTTTGGGTGGATGACACCTAAATGAACATCGGTACAAAGTCCCAATTTATTTCTAATATCAGAGATCAGACCTCTACTCTTGCCTGATGCATCTAAAACAAAAAGGGGGAACTGTAGAGAGCTGCGAAATGCTATGCCTTAAAGATGGAGCTGGTTTCCGCCTTCCACCTTCCCAATGGTGAGTGCTCTCTGTCACGAACAACTCCACATTTGGCTAAGGCCGAGGATCTGGCTTGCTTCCATGTATGTGGACCTATCTGCATTGCCCACGTGGCACGCCTGGGTTGGCTACCCAGAGGCTATTTAAGCTGTGGGCTGGCTTTCCCCAGGGTCCGAGGATTGTTCAAGGTTCCTGAATAAACTGTATTGAAAATATATATATATATATATATATATATATATATATATATACAACTCAAAAAAAAGAAAAAAAATAATAATGATAAAATAAAAAAAAGAAAAATGTACTAGAAATTGCTAAGGTTTTTATTTTACTAAGAAAAAGAAGTAGAATAAAAATTCTAACATAAAGAAATTGAATAAAACTGCTAAGTGAAAAAAAAAAACTGTTGAGTGGTAAAATGATGAGATGTTCTCTGTTACTTCTGAAAATTTGGAGTTTCCAGAAACATAGGTAACAAGTATGTCATTATAAATTGATGATGATGATGGCTTAGCCTAATCATGCAAAACTGAGGCTTTGGGAACTAACAATGCATCGAGTCTCTAAAGATTTACAAGATACAAGAAATCTATAGTGCATTTTTTATGCATTCATTTATTATTACTTGTATGTTCTCATATATACATGTATTTATGTTTATGAAAGAATAAATAAAATAAAGATGAATCTGTGGCCAATCCAGAATATCAAGACAAAAGACAAAAGGTAAACATTGTAAGTAAATGTATCCAAATAAGTGCTTAATAAATTTATGGAAAGTAGTAAAAGAATAAATCATTTCCTTGTATTAAATAAAAAATATTTTTTTTTCAATGCAGTTTATTCAGGAACCTTGAACAATCCTCGGACCCTGGGGAAAGCCAGCCCACAGCTTAAATAGCCTCTGGGTAGCCAACCCAGGCGTGCCACGTGGGCAATGCAGATAGGTCCACATACAGGGAAGCAAGCCAGATCCTCGGCCTTAGCCAAATGTGGAGTTGTTCGTGACAGAGAGCACTCACCATTGGGAAGGTGGAAGGCGGAAACCAGCTCCATCTTTAAGGCATAGCATTCCGCAGCTCTCTACAGTTCCCCCTTTTTGTTTTAGATGCATCAGGCAAGAGTAGAGGTCTGATCTCTTGTGGGTTGATGCCCCAGGTCCCGCCTCTGAGAAAAAGGTATCGGACTGGTCTGATGCTCTTTGGGTGGATGACACCTAAATGAACATCGGTACAAAGTCCCAATTTATTTCTAATAAAAAATATTTTGTATTCAAATGGTTAAATCTGTATCTTAGTTGAGATAAACTGATATCTTATACTGGCATTCAATGAGAACTTTCTTCTGATAAAATGTTAATATAAAAAAAATACATCTGGAAAAAAATAACCACCACAACAATAATTGAATAGTTACTGTGAATTACTCTCCTCAAGTCCAGGCACCTTCTTCTAGAGAACTACTTTTTGCCTTGTTTCAGCTGCTATTTCAAATGATATTGGAGTCTAAATGCGGCATTAATTCCCATTTTTAGCATTCCCCTTAGTTAATAATAAATTTAAGGAAATGTTCCAATATTGAAAGAAGTTCAAGAAAACAATCATGCATGGAATCTTTATTTTCAACTGCTTTCTACAGACCATGGTGAAGCATGCAGCTCTAGTGGAATAAGTCAGCACAAAGCTGTCTCTTAATCATGTATAGCAATGGCCTGGGCATCAAAGAGGAAATCCTCAGAGGTGCATGGGATCTACACAGACAAGGTTGAACAAAGATTATGTTCTTGAGGGTTTTGGTTTCAGTACTGACTCTGCACTCAGCAGTGTTTTAAGTTCGCTGAGTCTCAGTAACCTGGTGATAAAATGAGGTTAAGATTCTCAGAATATAGCCATCCTGGGGATTAGATGAGATGACACGTGAAAAGCATCATTACACTGTCTGTGGCATGATAAGCACCTAACATCGTGTGTATTCATCTTCCTTGTTTGTAACAGAAGTTAAAGCTTATTTAATGTTGCATTCAAAAATGTAATGCTTGCAAAAAATAGCCAGTAAAAATTGCTGATCTGATGAAATTGGTTGGAAGTAAGACATTTATTTTACTAGGGGACTCAGAAGCATGAATGCATTTTAGGTAGTAACTTAGAGAATACAGACTATACACTGATCATTTTACTGATTTCTATAAAGGAAGTCTCAGGACCAAACCAATCACTTTGTTATTATCACTACAGGAAATTATGACAAAGTCTTGTAGTATTTGTTAGCAATCTGCTCCATACCTGCTCCTCAGGTTATTTATTATCTGGAAATCTCGTTAGAGATTTTACAATTTTATATTACTATTAAAACTATGAATATTAATGATTAACAGCAACCAATTCAATGTAAAAATTTGAGCTCCATATTTGAATATGCTTTCCTAAGATGGCAATGTTTTGGAAATACAAAGCCAAGTAATTTGTAAGCACATCTAACCATAATATTCTTCAACATATTTTTTTATAATTTAGAAACTATTTTAATGACATTGATGTGTGCGTATGTGTAAGTGTGTGTGTGTGTGTGTGTGTGTGTGCGTGTGTGTATGTGCTTGTGTGTGTGTGCATATGTTTGCATGGGTTTGGAGGAAGTTATTTAGAGACCATCATTCAGTTTTTTCTTTCCACCATGTGTCCTGAGAATCAACTCAGATCATTAGGAGCAACAGGAAGTATAGTAACTCTTCCTTTTTAGCTGACCCATAGTCTGCAATGCTATTCTCTTATTGATTATAAACATTTTGATCTATTCTATAAAATACCTTAAATTTTAATAGGGATATTTTTTGTCTCAGTCTCATTGAGCATGGGAATTCTCAGAAAAAAATCATATTTTGTAAATATTTAATTAATTTATTTTTAAGATGGGACCTTGTCCCTTAGCCAAGAATGACTTTAAATTTTTAGGAATATTATTTCTATTCCCAAAAACTGGAAGTACAGAAAGATCATTATATATGTATTAAATTTAATGATTGCATTCTTATTATTCTTGCATACAGATGACTGGGAACAAAAATCTCTAAGGGTTTACTTTGATACTGGGCACAGTAAGGCTATCAGATATTCGTTCTTTTCTTCCATCAATTTACTAAGTGCCAAGAGAAAACTAATGGCCACTCAAGAAATTAGGTTAATGCAATATAGCATAGTAACTAAATGATTACCAGAATCTTGAGCAAATTTGCTCAAAGCACGTAGCCTAAAAGTGGTTTTAAGTAATATACTTAGGAAAATTGGTTAGAAAATATTATCTCCCTTTTCTGGGATTAAAATTATAATATACAAAGCAACTATGAAATTAAGCATTCAACCATTGAGGCTGTAATTTGAGGCTTACTTGGTACCTTTGTTAGCTCCAATCCTCCATGTAAATTGCCATCGATGTGTAACAATAGCTTGAGATACTTTGGAGACAGCATAATTATAGTGTTATGTTGAATTTTGAGATTTTATCTTCCAAAAGTAATTTGTTGTTGGCAGAAAGAATAAGAACCTTGGTAAATTAATTATTATGATATCCCATATGCTCTATCCATATTAGGATCAGAGACACGAAAAATGGGCAGATGGAAGGAATCACACTTTGTCAGAACATTGCGGGTAAAGCCCCCGAGAGTAGAAATTGAGCCATATGTTGATGCACATTGACCTAATATCCACATTTTGTTCAAAGAAGAAGTTTCAATAAACAGCCAAGAAGCCGAGATTGGAGCCAAGTGAACACCCTGTATTCATTCGGTAAGTATCATCAGATTATGGTAGATTATTCTCGATTTAAGGATCCGTAAGGATAACTGAAGACTGGAATGTAAGCTCCCTTCTTTCTGTATTGAATGTCCTAGCGCACTACCGGAAGAAGCTGTAATATTTTGCTCTTCCATTCTCACAGTGCCCTCTACTGCCACTCTAGAAAGCTCGGTGACAGCAGGTTGCTTGACACCAGAGAAAGAACTCTGACACAACTTCTGAGTGAGGTCAAGTAAAGGTAACATAGGTTTCCTTTTTGCACATATTTTTTTTTTAAGTTTTATTTAAAAGCTGTACTAAGTTTCTTTTAAGTAACTTTTTCTATTTTGCATCAGGTCAAAGACAATTTTAATTCTTTTAGTAGACGCATATTAATATATTAAACAAAATATTTTATACTTTAAACAGCACTTAAATTGGTAGTGTGGGAAAAACTGAAATTAACAAGTTATATCATCAAAGTCTTAACTACATTAAAATATAATGTTTATACTGGAGTTTTTATACTCAAAAAGGAATTTTGTTGCCTATTAATGACTCATAATTACTGTATAGTACATTAAATAATGTTAGAATGCTTTTGTAATTGTGGAAAGGTAGTTACATATAATAAATTGCGGATTATATTTTAATTCAATGTTACATATGACTGAGCATTAAACAAAGTAAAAGTTTCAAAGTATTTGAAGTGAACTAAGTGAAAAATTAATCTGAAAAAATTCACAAGAGGCAACCGGACATTTACGCATATTACAGAAATTACATATTGCAGCCTGAAATAGTAGAAACAGGAAAATCTAGAATGGCAGAGCAATAGTGTTTAGAAAGGACAACAAATAAATTATTTGGCAAGCCATACTAATTTTAAGTCTATCTCTTTTACAGGACTCTATGTTAAATTAAATAGAGCTTAGGAATACCTACATATTAAATTGGATTTATAATTATATTCAGTATCAGAAACCAATTTATATCACAAAAATACAATAGTATTTTGCTTTGAAGTTTCTTCTATGTCAAAACACATTTTAATCTATATTTATATAATAAAAATAAATGAAAGTGATGTCACAGCAAATATATTATGTTTCATGACTGGTTAGTACAAATAGTACAAATGTTTCTATGAATATTAAAGTTAAGAACAGAAAAACATCACAATTTCTTCTTTTTCCAAAACAGAAACGGTAAATCACCCAAACACATAACTTGTTCTGTTGTATATTCTAAAGGTTATGTTTATACTACGAGCTGTGAATGAGATTAATGAGTTTTCTTAGCACAGTAAACCTCCCCCACAGAAACAGAAGCTAAATTGCAATAAATCATGGATTTATGTTCACGTATTTATGGGCTGGGAAAGATTTAGAGTTCCTCAGTAGAGGAAACTACCCTGAAGTAAAAGAGAAAATTATGGCTTCCGTAACATAAAGGTAGATAAACTAGGGCATGCTTAAAAACGTGCATTTGCTGCACTTTAATGATGTCAGTAATTTATTAAAAGTAATTATCCTGGCAGTTTCATGCTCATACTTCACCAAAAGTGACAAAATGCTAGCTCAATATGTTAGTTACCCTCACATGATTTTGTATCAAGAACAATTAGCTGAGATTTTTCTATATTTCTCTGTAAAATAAATAACTTTTCTTACAAAATCTTTCTGTATTTTGTAATTATGTGATGATAACTTTTGTAATGATAATGGTACTGCAGGTCGCCTAGTTCCAAACACTGACCATTATATTATTATGGATTCCTAAATCTGAAGTATTTTTTTCCTCTGTGATTTTTTATGGAAATGAAGTATAACCACTGATTATACGTAACCACTTGCAAATAAAACAACCATGTATTTACAGAAAAATTCTTTGATTAAAGAAATCTTAGAATTCAGCTTTTGGCTTGTCTTACTGTCTCATTGTCACTTCAATTTTGTTTATTATTGAAAAATTAATGATTGAAAGAAAGAAATGAAATGGTAGCAATGCTGGCCCCTTGCCAAAATCCTAGTAATTGTAACTTCACCCAAATCAATAAATGAAGAATTCATTATTAGAAACTGTGCTGTGACCTTTCTACTCAATATCTTGAAACATAAACAATGGATTTGATACATGTTTTCTTACTGAGAATATCATCCATGCAGTCTAACACAACATAATATAGTAAGAAAGGAAGAATTTTTAAAAGTAGGTTGATTAAGAAGGGATTAAAAGAATTGCCAGAGAAGGTTTAATAAGTGAAAACCATGGCGCTATGAAGGAAGTAATTTTAATCCCTAATATCATACAGCAGTAAACTGTAACAAATATTCTAAATTCTAAAATATTAAACCTTTAAATTCCTTACTTTCTCCAGCTTCAGAATAAGTCATATTGATCACAGAGACAAATATAGACTTTAATTGGTTTAATGGATAAAAGTATTTTCTAAGAGTATGCTCCTCAACTAATTCATCATAGAACAGGGAATTTGATGTAAGATGAGGATATCTTCTTTTTTTTTTCTCAAAATCAAGATGAAAGAAACTCTTCTACCAGGTTTTATACCTTTAAAGGAAATGGGTTAATTAAAAATGAACAATATTTTACATATTCTGGCAATTTAAAACTGTTAAATAACAGCTATCACATGCAACCTAATTAACAGTGAATCAAAAACACAAACATAAGTAAGATTTATATTTAAATTAGAAAACAATTTATGGTTTTAACAATATTAATTTAACACAAAATATTTTATATTTTCTTAAATTATAACATTCTGTCAAATACTCTTATAAATAAAGGATGTAATGACATTTTTTATTTTAAACAAGTAACACATTGGCAAAAAATAAACAGTTTCTGAATTGAAACTTTACAGACATTAATCATGATCATATTACTCAATACATATTGAAGATAAATTTGTGGTACTTGCCACCATATCATCTTTCATCACCAGACTATCTGGAAACAACAAGAAAAAATTTTTATCATATTCCTTCACTTTTAGATATGGAAAATTATAAATGTGTTTATTGATTTTTTACTTTAAAGGGACTCTTATAATGATTGGGCACAAATCATATTGTTATAAAAATATAAATTGCCAGTTTTCCCAAGATTTGTGGCCCCTGAGAT
The DNA here is from genome assembly GCF_030254825.1 of Meriones unguiculatus. Lineage (NCBI taxonomy): Eukaryota > Metazoa > Chordata > Mammalia > Rodentia > Muridae > Meriones > Meriones unguiculatus. Next base: position 90,488,142 of record NC_083357.1, on the reverse strand, counting down.
TAGACACAGATCAGGGGACAGCAAGAAAGTAACACTTCCATCTACGGGCCTGACACACCCTTACAGCTACAGTGGCCAGGTCTGCCTAGGGCCCTCTTTGCTCTGCTACCCCTGTGGTCCCCACATCCAAGTTCTCCAATAATGCCATTTCCCAGGACCAACACCAATCGGAGGTATCAGAGACCAGCATAGATCAGGGAGCAGCAGAAAAACCAGAAGATTGCTGCCATCTGGGACCACAAGCTCTACCTACAACTCCAGAGATCTATTACCATCAGATACCACCAGCCCTACTAATAACTGAATAAACCAACTGGCTAGACATCAGAGCAAGAACATCAGCATCAAAACGTAGAGTCAAATGACACCACCATACCCCAGCTGTCCTACAACAACAAGTGCTGAGGATATTATCACACCCAAAACACAAGAAAACGATCTTAAATATGAGACTAAGAAAATGATAAGACACTTTAAAAGAAGAAAATAAATCCCTTAAAGAACTGTAGGAAAATATAACCAAACAAGTAAAAGAACAGAATAAATCTTTTAAAGAAACGCAGGAAAATACAATCAAGCAGGTGAAGGAACCAAGTAAATCCCTTAAAGAAATGTAAGAAAATGCAAACAATGGGAAAAGAAAAAGAATAAAACTGTCCAGAACCTAAAAATGGAAATAGAAGCAATAAAGAAAACACAATCCAACACAATCCTAGATATAGAATACCTAGGGAAGAGAACAGGAGCTATAGATACAAGCATCAATAATAGAATACAAAAGACAGAAGAAAGAATCTCAGGTGTAGAAAATATAATTGAACAAATTGATACATCTTTAAAAGAAAAAGTTAAATATCTAAAGTTCCTAACACAAAACATCCAATCAATATGGAACACTAAGAAAGACCAAACCTAAGGATAATAGGAATAGAAGTAGAATACTCAGAACTCCAGAAAAATATTCTAGAAATTCATAGAAAGAAACTTTTCCAACATAAAGAAAGAGATGCCTAGAAACATGCGAAAATCCTACACAACACCAAAGAGATTGGATCAGAAAAGAAAATTCTCCCTTCACAAAATAATCAAAACACTAAATGTACAGGACAAAAAAGGAATATTAATAGCTGCACAAGAAAAAGGCCAAGCCACATATAAATGCCAACCTATCAGAATCACACCTGACTTCTCAATAGAGAGTATAAAAGCCAGAAGGGGCTGGACTTATGCCATGCAGACACTAAGAGAACACAAACTACTATACCTGGGAAAATTTCCAATCAACATACATGGAGAAAACAAGATATTTAATGACAAATTCAACTTTAAACAGTACCTAGCCACAAACTCGGCACTACAGAAGATACTAGAAGGAAAACTCCAACACAAGGAAAACACAGGAAACAAGTAAGCCTACAGCCGAAAATCTTAAGAAAAGGAGAAGGCACACACACACTAAGACCATCAACATCAAAATAACAGGAAGTAACAACAACTGGTCATTAATATCTTTTAATATAATTGGTCTCAAATCCCCAATAAAAAGACACAGGCTAACAGAATGGATGCAAGAACAAGAACAATCTTTCTTTCAAGAGTACTGATAGACATTCCCTTAGAATAAAGGGCTGTAAAAAGGGTTTGCAGCCTCTGGCTATTACAAATAAAGCTGCTACAAACATGGTTGAGCAAATGTCCTTATTGTGTACTTCAGCCTCTTTTGGATATATGCCTAGGAGTGGTATAGCTGAGTCTTGAGGAAGCGCTATTCCCAGTTGTCTGAGAAAGCGCCAGAGTGATTTCTAGAGTGGTTGTACAAGTTTACATTCCCACCAGCAATGGAGGAGGGTTCACCTTTCTCCACAACCTCTCCAGCATGTGTTGTCACTTGAGTTTTTTATATTAACCATTCTGATGGGTGTAAGGTGAAATCTAAGGGTCCTTTTGGTTTGCATTTCCCTGATGGCCAATGACATTGAACATTTCTTTAAGTGTTTCTCTGCCATTCGATATTCCTCTTTGAGAATAGCCAGAAGCTGGAAACAACCCAGATGCCATTCAACTAAGAAATGAATTCAGAAATTGTGGTACATCTACACAATGGAATATTACTCAGCAATAAAAAAAATGATATCATGTGATTTGCAGGTAAATGGTGGGAACTGGAAAAGAATATCCTGAGTGAGCTATCCCAGAAGCATAAGACACACATGTTATATACTCACTCATATAGACATGTAATATAGGATAAACCTACTAAAATCTGTACACCTAAAGAAACTAATCACGAGAGAGGACCCTTGCTAAAATGCTCAATCCCTATCCAGAAATGAAAAGAGTGTAGACATCAGAAGAAGAGGAAAACAGGGAACAAGTCAGAAGCCTGACACAGAGGGCTTCTGAAAGGCTCTGCCCTACAGACTATCAAAGCAGATGCTGAGACTTATGACCAAACCTTGGGAAGAGTTCAAGAAATCTTATGAAAGATGTAGGAAATAGTAGGATCTGGAGAGGACAGGAACTCCTCAAGGAGAGCAACAGAACCAAAAAATCTGAGTACAGGGGTCTTGCTGAGAGTGATACTCCAACCAAGGGCCATTCCTGGGTTTAACCTAGGACCCCTGCACAGGTGTAGCCCACAGCAGTTAAGTGTCCAAGTGGGTTCCATAGTAATGGGGACAGGGACTGTCTCTGACATGAACTTATTGGCCTGCTCTTTAATAACTTCCCCCTGAGGGAGGAGCAGCCTTATCAGGCCACAGAGGAAGACAATGCTGCCACTCCTGATGAGACCTAAAAGACTAGGGTCAGAAGGAAGGAAAAGAAGACCTCCCCTATCAGTGGACTTGGGGAGGGGCATGCATGCAGAAGGGGCGAACGAGAGAGTTTGGGAGGGAAGGAAGGAGGAAACTACAGAGGGGATACAAACTGAATAAAGTGTAATTAATAAAGAATTTAAAAAAATAAAAAAATAGAAAAAAAGGTTTTCCAAGCAAATAGACACAAGAAACAAGCTATTCTGATACCTAATAAAATAGACTTTCAAACAAAATTAATTAAAAGAGAAGGGGAAGGGTACTTTATACACATCAGAGGAAAAATAGACAAAGATCACATCTCAAATCTGAACATACATGCCCAAATGTAAGGGCACAAGCATTTGTAAAAGAAACATTACTAAAGCTTAAATCACGCATCAATCCCCACATGTTAATAGTAGGAAACGTCAACACAACTTTCTCACCAGTAGACAGATCATTGAGACAGAAACTAAATAGAGAAAAAGCCAAACTCACTGCTGTTATGAATCAGTTGGACCTAAGAGATACCTTTTCCATCCAAACACACACAAAAATACTTTCTTCTAAGCACCTCATGGAAGCTTCTCTAAAATTGATCACATACTCATACACAAAGCAAGGCTCAAAAAACACACACACAAAAAAAAAAGTTAAAGAAAAAAAGAAAAGAAAAAAAATGAAGTAACACCTTGTATTCTATCAGACTGCCATGGATTAAAGCTAGACTTCAACAAAAACAGAAACAAAAGAATGCCTATAAACTCATGGAAACTGAACAACTCTAACTTAATGACCACTGGCCAGGGAAGAAATAAATACTTTCTAAAATTCAATGAAAATAAAGGAGCAACATACTCAAACTTATGCAACATAATGAAAGCAATACTCAGAGGAAAGTTCATATCACAACATGCCTTCATAAAGAAATTAGAGAGAGCTCATACTAGCAATTAAACAGCTCACTTGAAAGATCTACATAAAAAGGAAGCAAACACATACAAGAGTTTGTGGTAGATATACAATGTTTCCCAGACTTAGGGTACAAGTAAATCTGTATCCCTTCCTAATGTAGCACATACAAACTATAATAATTTAGAATGCAAATGAAGGAAGTTGGATAGTGGAAATGTTCATTTTGTATTTATTTTTAATTTTTTTTTACACTTTTGATTTCTTTATTCTTTTTTTTTTTTTCAATGCAGTTTATTCAGGAACCTTGAACAATCAACTGACCCTGGGGAAAGCCAGCCCACAGCTTAAATAGCCTCTGGGTAGCCAACCCAGGCGTGCCACGCGGGCAATGCAGATAGGTCCACATACATGGAAGCAAGCCAGATCCTCAGCATTAGCCAAATGTGGAATTGTTCGTGACAGAGAGCACTCACCATCGGGAAGGTGGAAGGCGGAAACCAGCTCCATCTTTAAGGCATAGCATTCCGCAGCTCTCTACAGTTCCCCCTTTTTTTTCCTACGCATCAGGCAAGAGTAGAGGTCTGATCTCTGATATTAGAAATAAATTGGGACTTTGTACCAATGTTCATTTAGGTGTCATCCACCCAAAGAGCATCTTCCAACAACAACAGTTATTTTATTGACAGAATGTAGAACAATGAAAAGAAAAAAAGTAAAACTAAAATCTTTAATGTGTCTGAACATAGAACAGTTAGAAAGATGTCTCAACTTGTTTACTTATGTAGGAAAAAACATCACCAAAACATGAGGAAGATATTACCAAAATATACAAACACACTCAAACATGCACAAAATGTCCATAGTCATCATAATCATTGGTAAAAGCAGGTAATTAAAATTAAATGACAGAAATTAATATGTAATGCATCATTTTAAAATTGTATTTGCCATAAAAATACGAGAAAAGAAGTGATAGACAAGAATTCTTTACACATGAGCTTGTGATTACCTGTACAAAGCCTGCACAAGGTTGAGCCTGTTAAATTCCAGCATGGATAGGTGAAGGAGTGCCTTGCTCAAACACTAGAGATTTCCTGGCTGTTGAGGAAGATACTCGTTTCCGAAGAAATGGTTGCTGATAGTTGCTCAACCTTCAAAGAATTACCTTGCACTTATGTGGATCCCTAACGGGAATATTAAAGTTACTAATATCAATTTTAAAATGGAACATAAATTTGAGAAAGAGACAGTACAGAGAAATAGACAGGGGCAGTATTGGATGGATGTGACCAAAATACACTGTGTGAGTGTATAAAACCTTCAAAAGCCAAAAAAAAAAAAAAAACAATATTAAAAAGGAAGTCAGCTGTACTAACAGAAAAATGAAATAATTATTTCCTTGTCACACAATAATGGTGAGAAAAAAATAACTGCATTTATGCTTTGAAAGTCTTGCCATATAAAAAATGAACTAAGAGGGGGAGGAAAGATGGCTCAGAGGTTAACAGTGGTTGTGCTGGCTGCTCTTCCAGAGGTCCTGAGTTCAACTCCCAGCAGAGATCTGGTAGCTTCTTCAGGCATGCAGGCAGAATACTGTATACACAATAAATTAATAAATAAATCTTTAAAAAAATAGACTAAGAGCATGTATGCAATTTGTGTTTAACATAATACGAAAAAAATGATAGCAGACTGGTAAACCATCTATATTAGAATCTATAAGCTATTGATAAAATAATTCACAAAAAGCTTAAGTAAGTAAAGACATAAACCACACTCATGGGCTGAAGGTCAATATTCTTAAAATGTAAGCTTCTTCATATTGACATGTAACAGCATAATCCTTAAGCTAACAAGGACCAGGAGTTTTCTGTACCATTAATAGTGAAGTATAGTCAAAATATGAAATTCTCAGGGCAGTAAGGACCGAAAAGAAAATGTAAATTCAATATCGAGTGTATCTGAAGTTAAACAAAGTAGATTAAATAAATTTTACAGAATCAATAAATGTACTCACACATTGGTTTTCTTCAGTAGCAATTAAAACCATTAAGGAGAGACATGTATTTCAATTTCACACAACCAGCAAACTTTTTTAAAATGAATTAAGAACTTTGGGGGAGCTAATAATTATCCGACCATGAACAATTAATGAATAAAGAGAAAAATCAAATTTTACTGAAATTAATTACTTGCCTATTATAACAATTGGAGAAATGGAAAACAGAAAAACACATTGAAAATCTATGAAAAATTGAGATAAGGGCTAGAATGGTTGCTGAGCAAATAATGGTAGTTGATACATACAGTCTAGCAATCTGATCCTCAGAACCAAAATAAAGGTGAAGAAAGAAAATGGACTCCACAAAGGTATCTCTTGTGTGTCCCCCACATACATATGCATACAGACAAGAAACAAAATTTTTAAATGAACTTAAATGTTTTGGTCTTTAAGAATTCTATACATGGAAGAGGAGGAGGACCTCCTCTATCAGTGGACTTAAAGAGGGGCAGGGAGAAGACAAAGGAGGGAGGGTGGGATTAGGGGGGAATGAGGGAGGTGAGTACAGCTGGGATATAAAGTAAAAAAACTGTAATTAATATAAAAAAATAAAAATAATTTAATAAAAGAATTCCATACATGAGTACTGTGTTTACTCAATTTCTACCCCTCCTCTTCCTCATCTAACTCTCCTGTGCCCATGAACCTCCCTTTAAATTCATGACTTTAGTCTTATTTTTGAAGTTTATTTCTTTAGTTGTTACTGTTTTACACACATGCACACACTCACATAAACATGTTGTTTTGCCCATTTATATACATGAGGTTAGGGCTGACCATTAGTTGATAACTTCTAATAGAGCTTATCTCTAGAAAGGGCAATTCACTCTCTCTGGGAAGCCATTGCTTGCCAGCTTTATCTGGGAGTATAGCCTTGTGAAACCCCCCCTCTCCTAAACAGTATGTCCACTCATGGTGTCCTATGCAGCTGTTATTCAGGAAACCATTATTTAAAGGTTTTGTGGATGTAGCATCCCCTTCATGTTTAGAAGGCTCTGTTTAGCAGTAGGCATCTTTGTCTGTCCTCTGCTTCCTATAGATTTCCTAACACCTCTTTTGAAATGGTTCATGAGCCTTAGGTATAAGTGTTGTAACACTGAAATTCTTCCGCTTGGGGCTAGGCACCATATTCTGCTCTATTTTGTGCATTTTTGAACAGTTGTGAATATCTGTAGCAGCTTCCGTCTGCAACATAAATAATTTATTTCAAGATGGACAGATGAGAGTTTTACTATTCTGTCGGTATGGGAATGGTTAGAATGCAGCTAGAAATTATGCTTGCGTAGGAAAATGACAGTTACAGTTTCTTTTGTAACCCAGCCTGGCTGGGTTTACAGTATGAGCTATAAATCTTCTCTTATTTAGCAGGTCTTTTGTTCAATAAAACGGGTGTAGGTTACCCATGAGATAAAAGTGTCACTGCAGCACCGTTGGAGAGATTATACAGGGTTGGTCATTGTTTTAGGTCATATTCTTTCTATCTGGTGAGCAGTGGATTGATTTCATCCATTGGCAACACCTTCGGACACTATGAGAGCTAGTCAGCAGGGAAGAGGGTTCCAGGTTTGTTTCAGTTCAAGTTATTAAAATCCTCTACCTGAAATATATGGTGTCCTCATCAGTAGGATCTGACCTTCAAGTTTTGGAAGTTTACCAAAGGAGACGAGGATAATTTCTATTACTTTGAGCATTTCTTGAACACTCTTTTACTTACTGACATCCGAGAAGGAGGACATTCCCATGCCTGGTACAAGGTTTTTGTTGGACATTCTTTTGTTGAGCATCATCCTGTATCCAATTAATCCATATAACATATGAACTTTATATATGATGTATGTATTATTTAAGAGAGAAGCATAGCAAGAGTAACAATGTGCGAGGAGATAATAAAGCTGAAATGAATGTGTGAGCAGTGTGATTCCTTTAATTTTAAAAGACAGAGTTATCCAGTTGAAGAAAAGTAGGGAGACTGGGAAAACTAGTGGCAAAATTTTTATGATATAGTAATTAGTATTTTTTTAGAAGGCAAAAATGTACACAACCTTATTGTATTGCCTCTACCAAAGGGCAAAACACTACAGAACCTCAGAAGTACAGTGTATAAGCTATTATCTTCTAATGCCATTTCTTATTTCTGACCACTGATGTCCTGCCCTGTATTCTTCTCTGTTCTGAGTTTGCTACTTAATAATTGTATTTTTTAAGTTTCATTTTCATTATTGTTTCCATTTGTTAAACCAGAATGAAATGATTGAAATTTCTTGACATTATTTCCGAGACTGCATTATTTATAAAGAATAATTTATGTGAAAATGCAAAGCAGTAAACTTTCTTTAATTAACAGGTAATCATTCCTTTATGTTTGATGAGAAGTAGCCATAGTCCCTTTTAAACATATAATTTAGACCAACTCTACAAGCTGATAGGTACAAATAGCACATATCACTAGAGTCGATGTTACGGGCTGTAAACAGTTGCAAAAAAATCAATTTCTTAAGTGAATTTTTATTTTAAGCTTTGAACATGATGCACGACCTTTGAACACAGCATATAATCGTTAAGACATTCGGTCTTCGTATTTTCTGCCTCTTAATGGTACTATCTGCTTCAGATATTTTCATCTATGTTCCCTGGGTAAGCACCAAACTTTGCAAAACAGCAAACAGCGTTGCAGATTTTTTTGTCGAAGTATGAGAGCATTGCTGTTGTGGATCTAGCTATGTTTAACATTCTGAGTTGCCACATATACTTTAAAAGTCAAGATGTGCTCCCTAGATGGTTCAGACTTTTCATTTAGAATATCTTAGCGTGCTGTTACACTTCTAATTCTGTACATATTGATTTATGTACAATCACAGTAGATTTTCTGGACAACTTATTTTCTTACCTTAAGGTTTGGCCAACCATTGCTGTTAAGCAAATTTTCTGTTGTTTTCCACAGAATACTAACAGTGACGATTACAATCATCCTGTACATTTATTCAAGTCTTTTAACATAAAATATTAGGTTAGTCATTGTTTTGAATGTGGTAAGTAGTTTTGCCTGTATATATCAGTATGAATATACATTGAAATCTACAAATGTCATATTATTTCAGCAAATTAATGCTAATATTGAAAACTTTATACACTAGCGGTGAAAATATGTCAGCTTATATCATGAAAGAAGAATTTCTAAAGAAATCCATAAACATGGAAAACATGAACAGATTTATAAGGTAGCTGTAATGTTCCCTCTGCTTTGAGGAAAAACAGCACCATATAATTGCCAAGCTGAAGCATCATCCTATACAGTAAGGGTTTGTAAATATCATGCCACTTTGTAATACATACTACAGTATCCTTTTCTTGTTAGAGTGGCATGTTTTTTGTTTCAGAAATTCCTTTTTGACACAGAATATCTATTACTCCTTGCTTTACTTGGCATGACATATGTACTGTATATGGATTTACTTAATCGGGCATTTGTACTTGTATGTAATTGCCATGATCATTTATCACTTCAGTACGACATTCTCTACTTTTACTTGTAAGCTATCTGACCTCTTTCCTGAGTTCCACATGACTTGAATGAACTGTTCCTGGACTAGTTCCAGCTACAGCCTTATACTTGGCATTGTGCATGCTCTTCTCACCAATGTTGGTACACTGCTCTTTTGAAATATGTACACTTTATCCTTACTCATTCAAATGTTGATTCCCTCCCCCTCCCACCCCGTTTCAATCTGGGTATTGCATTGTGATACTTATTCTAAGCATCCTGTCTCAACTAGCCGACCAAAATAAAGCAACTAGCCACACTGTTGAGCAATGTGAGGAGCCAGAGGACAGGAAAGAGAGGAGGATCCAGAGGGCAAGAAATGAGTGGGAGGAGAAAGGGCGAGGCAGAGAGAGGAGAGCAGAGCTGGAGCAGAGATCTTGGAACTGCGTGGAGAAATGGACTGGGCCTAATATATCACTAACAGCAAGTATGATGTGGGAAATCTAAATGTTAGGAAACTATGAAGGCTTGGAGGTTTAGGACAGAACAACTATTGCCCAGCATTGTGATCGAGGTTAACTAAATAAACCCAGTCTCTGTGTGGTGATTTGGTTATACAGCTGTTTAGGATTAACAGCAAGCTTTACCAGAAGATATAGCAATACTAAATATTTATCTCCACCTACAACACACCAATCTTACTTTCTAATGTGGGAAATGCTTAGAATAAGGCAAGAGTCAGAAAAAATGACTCAGTGAGTGCTTGCCTACTGAGCATGGAAATCTCAAGTTCAAACCCTAAAGCACGAGGAATGTAAGTGACACCATAAGCTATCCTCTGGTCTTCCTGTGTACACAATACATGTTTGAATTGACACACACACACACAGCTACACATACATATATGTATATGTATGTATGGAAATTGCCACAAGGAGTCAATCAAAAACTGGCCTTTTGCCCATCAGGCCTGATTAGGGTGGTGATTTTTGTCCCATCTTATCACACAGCTTCACTGCAGCCTGTTCTGCTACCATTGGCCTTGAGTTGTACAATGAACATAAATATGCTCTTCACTCGTCAGGGGATCAACAAGAACAGCATGTGGTAAACTTCTGTCCTTGAAGTGTTCTTGTAAGCATACTTGGTCAGCTCCACAGACACAGTGCCAGGGCTCTCAAAGGGACATGGTTTTGGATCTTTGCTTGCTCACCATGTCCATAGATGCATTTCAATATTGGCTTCTTGGCTTCTGAACTTTTGCATCAACTTGGGCTGTAGCATGCTTATGGGCCCCCTTCTTTAATTTTGGTAATCAAAAAACTAAATAAAAGTAGTAAGCATAGTTGTGAAGAAGCATCTTGCAGGTCATTCCCTTTTCCTATATACAAACAAGAAAGTTCAGTGTGGTTGAAGATTGTGGCAATTGACTCTTATTTAATTTAAGACTTTACCCTAGATTTCTCACATGCATGGCTGATTCAATTAATTCTTATCACTTGGCTCAACATAAATACTGGCTTCTGGAACTTTACCTTTCACAGCCATGATAGTCTGTTATCATCATCATAGAACATATAATTACATTTGATAAAACCTGGGATAATTAGTGACTTTTTGCCAAATACACAATTTTCATTATAAAAATAACACTATGCTGTGCTCAAAGAGCCCATGTGCCACAAGTGCATTTTAACTAAGTCCCAAAAATTTTGTAAAGAACAGATCATCAAACAACTGAGAAAGTGTGAAATTAGTATAATGAAAATTTAGAATACAGTTCTTGATCTCATGAGTAAAAAGGATGACTAAATGAACGGAAGGAGTAATTTTCAACCCTCAAGATCTAAAAACTTGCATTATTGTTCAATGACCCTGCAAATTTAAGAGGTTGGACAACACTGTAGCTCTGATAGTAATCACACTCTTCAAATGGAAGAGAAGGTTCAAAATACAATTTAGCTTTCACGGTGTCATGTAGGATTTCTTGGGTATCAAATAAACTATATCAAAAAGGTATTTTTAAGATAATGATTTATGTGCAAAATTCCTAAGTTTAAAAAAGACTTTATTTTTCACTTGCTTTTCTTTCAACACACACACACACATAGATATATATAACACTATAGACAATATTATGATCATAATTACTCCCCTAACAAATCCTTGTAGTAAAGCTGTACTGTGTTACTACTCAGGGCACAGTGCTTTGCTATAGAATAATGATAATAATAAAAGTGGTTAGATACAAGACAGGTATTAGGTAGCTATACATGAATACGTAGATGGGGAAAGATCGGTATTTTAGTCATGCTACAATTTCTTCCACATAAAATAACATAAATTTAAGAATATATGTGTATATGCATAAGAATATATGTCACAGGGCCATATAAAGTTCTTGTTTGAATGTAAGTTATTTCTGTCTCTGCTGGAAAATGAGCCCAGTTAAGTCAAAGTCTGTACTTTTGCTTTCATAGTCAGATAAGTTACATTCAGTGGTAAAGCTTTCTTCTTCATACCCCAGTTTTTAAGGTTATTGAGTGGCTCATAATCTTTGAGGAATGTTTAGTTTTCATAATAACTCTATAAGGTGGTATTGTTTTTCTTTCTGTTGTATTGATAGCTTTGCAGTTTCACTATTGAGATAATGTTTTCTTTTCTTTTCTTTTCTTTTTTTTCTCTCTTCGTTACATTGTAGCTTGAACTTTTAGGAAACAATTTCTCTCCTTTCCCTCTCTCTTGCACTCACTATCTCTCAAGTGTGTATATGAATGTGTATGTGTGTGAAAGAGAGAGAGACAGACAGACACAGAAAGAGAGAGGTATGGTAAGCATGCATGTGTAGGAGCCAGTGTTGCTCTTTCGAGACTCTTGTTGGAGGCACAGAGGTCTTTTCACTCATAGAAAAGTTCTATGAGCACCAGGAATGTTAATTATTCAGGGGTGTTTCCTCAATGGAGGAGATAAAAAGCAAATAATTTCATTCTATCCAGAAAGCTGAGAGTGGATTTTGTTAATGATATAATGGTATTTTGCTCTCTGTGGAGAAAGACCTCACTCTCCCTTTGCTGTAGAAGCAGACCTCACACAAATTCCCCAGAATGATTATTCCAGACTCTTCCCTTCCTAGACTGTTGCCATCTTTATGGGAGATGCCACATGTACTTTAGGGTCTGCTGACCTGCACGCTATTAGTCCAAGACCTAGATTCTAGGCCTTTCATTATAGAAACCATCCTCATGGTCACGGGTACTTTGTAAAAGAACTTCTGTGTAGTCACAGCTTAAGCTTTATTGTACAGCTGAAAGTGTACTGATTGGACTGAGTGTTTCCGAGAAACCCTTTCCCAAAGCGTACTTTGAATTAAATATGCTGACAGTGAACCACCTGGCATTAGACTCCTTGAAGTCTGACCCAGGTTGGTGAAACCAATCCGCACTGGATTTTCATTCTTACCTCTCTGCAAGGTTCATCCTGAAGCAACTCCCAAGAATTCCTTGCTGTCTCCTCTCCATATAATTATGATGGGTTCTCTTTACTCAACCTGCAGCTCACCAAGTCTAGCTAGCCATTCTATCCTGAAGCAACTTTTGTCTTCACTTTTCACACAAATTTAACCATGGCATCTCAAGTAATTTACTATCATATTAAGTATTAGCTATAAACATATATAATTAATAGGATGACTTGCCCATAAAAGTCTGTAATGTAGTTAAAATAAATCTTTGATACAATTATTATTGCTTCATTATTATTTAAAATAATATAATCATCATCAAAGTCACTAAATTTTTGTCATGAATAAAAACACATATACTATATAGGTAATTATGTGTGCACACATGTTTCACATATGTTTTATTATGCATATTAAATTGATTACTTTGTGAGACTGTCTCTTTGGGAAAACACTTACCTGCATCATAGAAGATGTATTAGAATTCATTGAGAAAATCCTAGTTAGCATAGTTTTCATGGCAGAAAAAGAAATGGCATGATTTTTAAGAGATTCACATTAGGAATGTCAAATGTCCATTTGACTTATGAGAAAGGAAGTAGTAGCGTTTTCTATAAATACAAATTCTAAAGAAATGTCATTATTAAATGCATTCATCATTATTTACACTTGTTAAATACAGAGGTAAACAGCCTTTTTTGGGAACTATGCATTTATTTTAGATGAAATGATAATGTATCAATAGATTATAAATATAGATGAAATATTATGAGTTTATGTTTTCATTATGAACAGCAGCAAATATTTCAAGAAAAGTAATCTCAAAGACAAGAAGGACTGCTACAGGTGGGGATAAACAAAATGGGAGTGTCAGCCAGATGCCAGAAGGATCTCAATGACAGCAGAAGATAAAGCAAGGCCAACAAAGACCAAATAATAAAGCACAGCTGCTGAGGTCTTCATTTGCAGGAATAAAAATATACCAAGAAGAAACATGAAGACAAACAGTCCTAGAGAGTAGCTTAAATCTTTCTATTCCATTGTGTAAAATGTATTTTTAAGAGGACAGAGATTTCTAAAAGCTAGTCCTGTTCTCCAGTATATGCAGACCTTTAATGGAATATAATGGGATAAAAAGACAAAATTAATATTGACGATCAATGTTTTTATTCTTCTTTTTATGTAATATTATCTAATGAACATCTCTCCATAATTTAAATGATACTTTTAATTTAAAGTAAAATATATAGGCTTATGTAAAACATAAAACTGGTGAAGCAGTGGACTCTCTCAGAGGCCATCAAAGACTCAATCTCCAAGTAGGCTCCCTAGTAAGGAAGCAGGGGCTGTCTCTGACTGACATGAAATAATTGGCTGGCTCTTTGATTACCTCCCCCTGGATGGGGGAGCAGCCTTGCCAGGAAGACAATACAGCCAGTCCTGATCATAACTGATAGGCTAGGGTCAGATAGAAGAAAAGGAAGTCTTCACCAATTAGTAGACTAGAAGTGGGGTATAGGGGAATAAGTGGGAGGGAGGGTGAGACTGGGAGGAGATGAGGGAGGGGGCCACAGCCAGTATACAAAGTGAATAAATTTTCGTAAATAATAATAATTAATAAGAAAAAACTGGTTAAGCAAAAAAAATGAAAGTGCTAGGTTATCTTGTACATGTTTTAGGAGTTTTGTGATCTTTTTTCTATGTTTGTGTTATTTGTGTGATCTTATTTTGTGGTTTCTATAAGCTCTATTCTAAAATATACATAATGATTACAATATTTTGCCAACAAACACAACTTGAAATTTCAATGTGCTGCTGCAAATTGGGGACTCTAGCAATGGAGAACATAAAACCAAGTTACAGAGAGAACACTAAGTTTCTGTTTGATCAAAACAGATGTAGTATGATGATGATAATTAATACATCTTTTTGTATTGAATGAACTACTAGAAAATTGCTTCATGCTAAGCAATTGACAGTGTTCTGATCTTCAAAATATCTCCATGATTTCACAAATATGAACTTCCTGAATTACATAGTTACTAATAACACATGTATTAACTGTATGTTTTTACTAGTTTGGGATTAAAATGTTTCCCAAATTCTAAAAATATATAAAACTCAAAAATATTATTTTTGCATAAAAGATAACTCAATATTATGTTGTGTTCTTTCACAAAGTTACCAAATACAAATATGTTAAATATTTATTGATGCCATGTAATTTTTCAATATTGATGTGCATTGTACAGTGTTTTTAAATAAGGATAAAATCTCTTGAAATAATTATTGATATATTATGGAGAAAACATTCCAAATACTTTGTCACAACCTTTGCAAAAATATAATATGCTAGTGATGTGTGGCTCATTGTATTGTGAAATAGCACACCAGAACTTCTTAGGCTTATAGATCCATAAGTTGGTACTCACAGACGCTTTGTATAATAGATAAGGCTCTTCATAAGACATAGAGGCAGGCTTTTTTATTGAGCTTCACACTTTCTCTCTTTCTAATATTACATTGCAGCCTTAGGGAAACCTGCCATTCTTGTCTGTGTTTCAACTCAGTATAATTATCACTTCTTTTTTCAAGGCTTCCCTTGTGCCTTTAGGCAGTCAGCCATTCTCCTCTCTCTAGTCACATGAAAGGAGATAATTGGCTGTCATTCATTGACCTTATGTATAACATTCCAGTATTGTGATGAAGACTGGATTATATAATATCAAAGGTCATTTACCAACGTTTTGCTTATCTACAGGATTTTATACTTGAGTGCCCATTACTTATAGCAGCAAACATAATTGCAACTGAAGGAGGTATATTTTGGCTATTTGTGTCATATTTTGTTACATATATTTTTACTTTTGCTTTAAAATGTATCTTTATCATCACTATGCTTTGAAAAGAAAAGTAGATTAGTACAGGTTTTTGTAATTCTTTTTTATTTTTTTTACTACTAATTACACTTTATTCATTTTGTTTCCTCACATAAGCCCCTCTCTCCTCCCCTCCCGATCCCACCCGCCCTCCCCCTTCCTCATGCATTATTAGAAATATGGAATATTTCTAGTCCGCTTTACACTATAGTATAATTTCACTGGGGTACTTAAGTATTTCTACATTCTAAGTGACTTAAGGAAAAGAAATTACATGATTCACAGGTCTGGAAACTTAAATCTCAGAATCATAGTTTTAGCAGAATATTTTTCTTAAGACAGCTATGAGGGAGAATCTGTTTCATGCCTCTTAACTAGTGATGTGGAAAAAAACTGGGGATCCTTGAGATCAATGAGGGCATTCTTTCCTCAGTTGAGTAAAGAATGAAGATACTATAGTCCATCACAAATCAAATAGAAGAAAGCTACCCAGGGCCCATGCATCTGAACAACTCTGAGAAGGAATTTCATGGTCAGCAAGAGGGTAGTTTTTAGAAAAGAGCTTTACTATGGGAGCAATCTTAAGAGAAAGAAAACAAGTAGAGCTCATTTATAATGAAGTGGATTCTAAAGGAAAGTTGCCTTTGAGCTGCTTAGTTTGAGAATTTTATAGGACTTATGAAAGAAAGTAGGTTGAGGTGAGTTGGTCAGTCAGAATAGTTGTCTCACCTGTGAAATGTTCATGCAACTTTGATTGGGTTACAACTTCATGGAAAGCCTCTGTGAAACTGTAAAATGAAGAGAGAGCAGAAAAGGGGAGCAGTCACGGCCCCTAAATCTTTCTATGATATATTCCCTAGAAAAATAAATATCAGCACTGTTCTCAATCTGGCAAGGTATCCTGCATGGTCTCGCTCTTGTTCGTGTCACTACTTTCTGGGGGTGTTTTATACGTATATCACATTATTTGGCTCTTATAAGCAGTCCTCTAGTATCTGTCTTAATCTGCTTGACACTTTATTTTTCTTGAGTACATGCATAGGTCCATAGTCCCCCTCTTTGCATAGGCATCAGGGGAACTTCACACCAAAGCCACCGAACTTCTGTTTATTATAAATAACTGATTCTAAAAGATATTTTTTTTACATATCAGGGGCTCAATACATGAAAGTAAAAAATTAGGAGTGATATAATACAAGCCATAGCATATAGACTCATCAGTATTTTCACCAGAGTTATATTAAATAGTGCGCTTTGTGGTATCATAACATAATATTGACGTGAATATTTATATTTTTTGTTTTATGTGTTTGCCTGAATATATAACATGGGTGTGGTAAAATAAAAAGAAACAAATAAACCATAATAGGACAAAATAAATAGACAAACAATAAAATGGGACAAAGAATAACACATGGCATGGAGACACAAGTTCACGGACACAGAAATTTCATAAAAACAAAAGAAAATATATTATTAAAAGACCTGAACAGTAAAACTAAAAGCCCCAATATGGTAGTTTGAGTAAGAATGCCCCCCAGAGGCTCATATATTTGAATGCATAGGGAGTAGCACTATTGAGAAGATTAGGAAGTATAACTTTATTAGAGTTCTTATGGCCTTCTTGGAGGGAGTATGTCGCTGGGGATGGGTTTTGAGGTTTCAGAAGCTCATGCCAGGCCCAATGTCTTTCTCTTCCTGTTGCCTATGGATCAGATGTAGAACTCTCAGCTACTTCTCCAGCACCATGTCTGATGTGTGATTGCCATGCTCTCCTCCATGATGAGAATGGGCTAAATCTCTGAAATCATAAGCAAGCCCCAATTAAATGCTTTCTTTTGTAAGAATTAAATGATCACAGTGTCTCTTGACAAGAATAAAACACTGACTGTAACACCTAGCCTCATGGGCCAAAGAACCTCCAAAACTGCCATTATATTCATTTTATGTTGACCATGTACTCTGATCATAAGGCCTGGCATTAAGAGTAGTTTGTATATCAACTGAGATTCCCTTGGGGAAATTTTCTGTTTCTTAAACATTATCAAATGTTGAAATTTTGGCTGGAGCATTAAGACAACTGAAGGAGATAAAAGAAATACAAATAGTAAATGAAGATGTCAAAATATCTTTATTTGCAGGTAATATGCTAGTATACACTAATAGCACAGACAGTAAGAAAAACAATAAATGGGACTCCATAAAACTGAAAAGATTCTTCAGAACAAAGGACACCATTGTTTGTCAGGGCTACAGACTACAGAGTGGGAAAATATATTCATTTAATATACATCTTACACCTTAAGATATTTCACCTTATTAAAGGGGTAATATCTAAAATATATAAATCATTCAACTCTGGACTTCATAAAAAAATAACTAAAAATAGCTACAAATCTAAACAATGTTTTCAAAAGAATAAACACAATTAGCTAAGAAGCACCTAAATAAATGTTTAACATCTTTAGTCATTGGAAATATTCAAATCAAAACTCCATTGGAAGTTCATCTTTCACATCAGACTGGCCAACATCAATAAAACAAATAAAATTTTATCCTGGCAAATACATGGGGTAAGGGAACGCTCATATATTGCTAGGGGGAGTAAAAACTTGTACAACCGCTATGAAATTCAATGTGGTAGTTCTTAGGGATGCTAGGGATAACAGCCACCACTTTACCCCACTGGCATTTATCCACCCCTGGGCATATATCCAAAGTATTCGGCATCTTCTACAGAGATACCAGCTTCAGGTATGCCACGAAATTTCTAATATTAGATATCTTCAAATTTTGTTAACTTTTAATCAATAATATCAAAATAATGATAGAAAAGTATCAAAGAGAAAAATGAAAACAAAATTACATTTTTTACAATGATGTTCTGTTTAGAAGGAGCCAATATAATAAAGACATTAATGACATCTGCTAGAACAATTGTACAGAAGTTATTATTTAAATAATGTATGAAATTATAGAACCATTTACATTCTTATTAAGTAAGAAGGATTGTGAGCAGTAAAAGTTATACTTAGGAACATTCACATTTTCTTATATTTTCACTGTCCTGTGGTCTTACTGCTTGACTACTTTCAAAGGCCAGATGTTAAAATTAAATCATCTGTGGAACAGGCCTTAAGGATGCACATTTGGGTCATGATAAAGTCAAGAAAGAGATGCCCTCATTAACTGAATCAGTGCTCTCATCAGAAGAAACTTCAGTAAGGGTTTTTGTTTCTTCATCAAGTAAGCACAGCAAGAAAGAGCAGAAATAGAAGCACCAGGGGACTTAATTGGCCTGCATCTTGAACTAGGACTGCTTAGATTCTGTAACTATAATAAATGATGTTCTATTTCTTATAGGCCAAGATACTGGGTTTGTTTTTTAGTTAAAACATACCAAACTATAAGAGAAACTTAGAGATAAAGAAGAAAACTGTGCTGTGTGGGGAAAAAAAAATCAGAGAATCCTCTTTTAATAGTGACTCACCATAAAGTTTCATGAGTTTGTATGAATTATTAATTCAGGGGTGTTACACAAAATACAAAGTTATTCAGTTTTTTCTGCAAGTTTTCAATAGTTACAAAAGTAGTACAATCTAAATTCATGAAAATCTACATTTTTCTGTAAATCGTGGCCTAAAAAACATTATTTGGAATTTTTGCACTTTCTTTTTAAGCTTTATATTATATTGAATATTAAATTTTTATTTGTACATGTTTGTAACACCTATCTAACTTTAGAAGATCAGTTATTTCATTGCATAGTCTTTAAGTATATACGACCACGAAAAGTATGAAAATCAACTTGTAAGTTGAGACTTAACCAAATTGTCTGGTTTTCTAATGTTGGTCAAAATTGTGAATGAGAAAAAGATATCGGATGGGTCTGATGCTCTTTGGGTGGATGACACCCAAACGAACATCGGTACAAAGTCCCAATTTATTTCTAATATCAGAGATCAGACCTCTACTCTTGCCTGATGCATCTAAAACAAAAAGGGGGAACTGTAGAGAGCTGCAGAATGCTATGCCTTAAAGATGGAGCTGGTTTCCACCTTCCACCTTCCCGATGGTGAGTGCTCTCTGTCACGAACAATTGCACATTTGGCTAAGGCTGAGGATCTGGCTTGCTTCCATGTATGTGGACCTATCTGCATTGCCCACGTGGCACGCCTGGGTTGGCTACCAGGCTATTTAAGGTGTGGGCTGGCTTTCCCCAGGGTCCGAGGATTGTTCAAGGTTTCTGAATAAACTGCATTGAAAAAAAAAAATTGTGAATGAAATTAAAGACAAAATTTTAAATACAGATCTCATCCCAATCCCACCTGAGTTCCTATGTTCTCCATAGACTCTCTGCTATGAATTTTCCTGCCTTAAATCTGTAGTCAAACTTCTGTTCGATGCCATCGATTCTACTATAGATTCGTCTGCCACCTCCACTCACCATGGATCTCCCAGTATATCATTGTAGGATGATTCCACTATTACATTTCTGCGGTAAGTTACAAACCACGGGTTTACCTGATAATATACTAATATCTAACAGTCATTATAAATCAGGTACTTTCAGACTTAAATTTCTTTCCTTTTTATCAACATTTCTTCTCTCCATGGAGTTTTAAATTTCAGTTTCTCAACTTAGCCATTCTGATATAGGTATAAAGAAAAATCTCAGCATTGTTTTGATTTTCATCTCCCTGATGACTAACAAAGTTGAGTAAGTGACAGTACATGCTGGAGAGGACTAGAGAAAGTGGAGCCCTCCTCCATTGCTGGTGGGAATGTAAACTTGTACAACCACTTTGGAAATCAATCTGGCGCTTTCTCAGACAATTAGGAATAGTGCTTCCTCAAAATCCAGCCATACCACTCCTAGACATATATCCAAAATACGCTTAAGCACACAGCAAGGACATTTGCTCAACCATGTTCATAGCAGCTTTATTTGTAGTAGCCAGAACCTGGAAACAACCCTGATGTCCTTCGACTGAGGAATAGATACAGAAATTACAGCACTTTTACACAATGGAAAACTATTCAGCAATTAAAAACAAGGAAATCATGAAATTTGCAAGCAAATGGTAGGAACTAGAAAAGATAATTCTGAGTGAGGTATCCCAGAAGCAGAAAGTATATACTCACTTATAAGTGGATACTAGACATATAACATAGGATAAACCTACAAAAATCTGTGTACCTAAAGCTATGCAACGAGGAAGACCCTGGGTATGATGATAAATCCTCACTCAGGAAAACAAACTGCATGGACATTGGAAGAAGGAGAAAACAGGAAACAGGACAGGAGTCTACCACAGAGGGCCTCTGAAAGACTCTACCCAGAACTGTACCAAAGATGCTGAGATTCATAACCAAACATTGGGCCGAGTGCAGGGAATCTTAGGAAAGAAAGGGGAGAGAGTAAGATCTGGAGAGGTCAGGAGCTCCACAAGGAGAGCAACAGAACTAAAATATCTGGTCACAGGGGTCTTTTCTGAGACTGATATTCCAACCAAGGATTATTCATGGATATAACCTATAAACCCTGCTCAGCTATAGCTCAATGCAGCCAGTCCTGATGAGACCTGATAAGCTAGAGTCAGATGGAGGGGAGGAGGACCTCCCCTACCAGAGGATTTGGAGACGGCTTTGGAGGAGATGAGGGAAGAAGGGTAGGATTGGGAGGGAATAAAGGTGGAGGCTACAGCTGAGATACGAAGTGCATAAACTGTAATTAATATAAAATCTAAAAATACATCCTAAAAAAATTCAGTCTCTGAATGGTCATTGTTCCTGTATTTGAGACAAGATACAGACTATCTTTAGGTAAATCCTTAAAACAGCACCCAGAAATGTTCTTATCTTTGTTTAAGTGAACATGATACATGTAGGCATAATGTTATTGTATACTGTGTAAAGATTCAAATGCTGATTTCGGTGCCCACCATATCTGGTTGTAATCCTTGTTGTGAGGCTCTCCTGTGTCCTTGTTGTATACACACTGCTCTCCAATTGTCCCCTGATATGCCAAGTAAAGCAGTTTATAGACGATCTCTGAGAAGGGGAAAACATAGGCTAGATTTTCTGCTGCCCAGGGGAGGAAAAGAGAGAAAGAAAGTAGGGGATTCAGTCAGGGGCAGAGGTCCAGGAGATATCAGAAAAAAACAGCAGCTGAGCAGTGAAAACAAGTATTTTGAGGATTTTGATAGAGCAGAAGTCAGTCTACCTTACAGGACTTGAATAGAGAAGTAACTAACTGCTCAGTTGATGTGTCATATAGCATAGTAAATAAATAACATAATCCAGTCTCAATTATTTGAGTGCTAAAATGAAAACTAACAGATACACTTATAACTTCTGGTTTTACTTAGATCAGGTTAAAGTTTGGGTGTGATCTGGGTATATATCTCACTTATTTTTTTAATTAAATTTTCATTTTTTTACATTAATTACATTTTATTCACTTTTTATCCCAGCTGTAGCCCCCCTCATTCCCTCCCAACCCCACCCCCCCTTCATCTCCTCCCATGCTTCTTTCCAAGGCCACTGATAGGAGAAGTTCTTCTCTCCTTCCATCTGACCCTAGCTTATCAGGTCTCATCAGAACTGGCTGCAATGTCCTCCTCTGTGGCCTGGCAAGGCTGCTCCCTGTTTTTGGTCATGTCAAGATTTTCTAATCATGTTTCTAAACATGGTCAATGAAGATTTCTTTGAAACAGAAAACAAGATACTCCATCATGATAGTAAGTGTTCTCCTTGATTGGAAGTCTTGATCATTGACTCTTTAATCTTATTGATACCCTTCTAAACAAGTTTATTCTGATCAGGAAATAAACATTCTTTGCTACTTTCTTGAAAGTCGTAATTTTATTTGATAAATTTTATTTGGTAAATCTTCAGTGTTAACAATAAAAATGATGACAAGAAACATAATATTTAAATTTAATCAGTTTAACACTTTTACTCAAATGTATTTTACATATTACTGGAATTTTTAAACAATACAATATGTATTCCCTTGATCCATCATCCAATTTCACCTAAAATATAAACTCAGGCAGCTTTTCATTGCCTAAATGTGAATTATTAGTAATTAAATAAAAAATAAAAAATATTGCCAGGGTTCTTCTAGGCTTAAATATGTAAGTGTATTTTCATAGTATGTGCCAAACTGCAGGTTGCTATAGTAATAATGAAATGACAGCTACACATAATAATGTTTTTGAGGTGACACAACAGAATTATTTTTCCAAAATTGGTTATATTTTCCCTTTGTCCTAGTTAAAAAAATAAAGTATAATCATTCCTATAACTTTTTTCCTGAAATATTAGAAAACCTTTAATGATTCTAAATTACATAGTATCTTAAAATGTAAAATAATTCCTAACTTTTAATTTTTTAATTTATTTTTCATTTTTAGAAATCATTCAGCGTTAAACTACTGTAGCTAATACATTTATGCAGACATGTAGAATTACAGAATTGTATACCACATTATATGAATGCTTCATCTCCTGTATATATGTTCTCTTAGAAAAGATTTTGATATCTCTTTCTAAAAGAATTTGTATTGGCTAAAACAACTGTCACTAACTCCTGTGATTTTATTTTCATTGCTCTCTCTTTATTTTCATTTTATGAATCTGATAACTTTTTCTGTGATATTTTACCTTATTTAAACATGCAGTATTTCTGTCCTTCAGTAATAGGAAGCCATAAACTCCTTCAGCAAATAAAGCACGGCTAATTTTGAAAGCAATGATAACATTTCAATAGCCAAATCGTAGCTTGGAAGTTTTATCTTGGCAGGCACACTTTATAGTTCCGATATTTATCAAAATTTGATTGTCTTAATTGCCTAATTATCTGATCCAGTGCAGTAATTATCCCCTTTACTATTTCATTTTCTAGAGTGTGAAGAGGTATTCCAGTCTGTGCTTGAGATCCTTGTAGCCCTTTGTTGCGTGCTAAGTGGAGTTCTTGCACTTTTGTTAGGCAGCTCCATCTGTCATCACACTTTTGTTCTTTCCACCTCCCTCTTTACCCAAATGTTACTTGTTTATGCAAGAAACACCCGTCTTTGTACAGATGTTCATTTAGGTGTCATCCACCCAAAGAGCATCAGACCCGTCCGATACCTTTTTCTCAGAGGCGGGACCTGGGGCATCAACCCGCATGCAATCAGACATGCTCTTCTCTGGGTCCAAAGCGGCTGACCCTGAGTGCAGTGCTTAGCCTCGCATCCTGAGCGTATCATTTTAGCTTTTTATGGTATCCAACCATGCTTGGGGAGAATGTCCTGCTTCAATGGCTGTAAAGGCCTGAATGATCATGGCTGCATCACACTGTTGTGAGACTCTAATCTTGCATATATACCACAGGCAAACCAAGGAGACCAACACCAGAAGGCCTGCTAACACTCCCATGCCCACCCATTCCTTCAGATGATTCATGGCTGCAGCAATCCCTGTTGATAATCCTGTGGCTAGTCCTGCGAATTTATTTCTAATATCAGAGATCAGACCTCTACTCTTGCCTGATGCGTCTAAAACAAAAAGGGGGAACTGTAGAGAGCTGCGGAATGCTATGCCTTAAAGATGGAGCTGGTTTCTGCCTTCCACCTTCCCGATGGTGAGTGCTCTCTGTCACGAACAACTCCACATTTGGCTAAGGCCGAGGATCTGGCTTGCTTCTATGTATGTGGACCTATCTGCATTGCCCCCGTGGCACGCCTGGGTTGGCTACCCAGAGGCTATTTAAGCTGTGGGCTGGCTTTCCCCGGGGTCCGAGGATTGTTCAATGTTCCTGAATAAACTGCATTGAAAAAAAAAAAAAAAAAAAAAAAAAAAAAAAAAAAAAAAAAAAAGAAACACCCGTCTTTCTTTTCTTTATCTCTTCTCGTCGGAAGCTCTGTGTTTTTATACCCACTTTTACGTTCATCAATAAATTATCCTCTATTTCTATAGATGTCTTTAGTACCAACAATAACTTCATTTCCGAGTCTTAGGCACCTCTGAAAAGTTCTGTTCAACTTCCGATCCAGCCATCAGCAGCCCCATTAATCTGACAGGCTGTGCCTTGCTGAATGTTAGGACACAATCGGTGCTTCCTTTCAGGCACTGACAGGAAGAACTGCCCTGAGCACACTCAGCCAAACAGGAGTCCAGGAGGTCAACAGCAAAAGGATTTAGAGAACTTTCAAGAGCTTCGAAATCCTGTGATCACCTTTCTCCTTCCTTCATTGAACTGACCAATCTCAGAGAAATATATTTTATGAAAAACGTACTTATAATTTCAAAAATTAATTCCTCACACCCTCAATAAGATGTTTTGGGGTTTCATGTTTTGCAACGCTAAAATGGATATTTAAAACCATCTTATTTTAAAGCCAGGATCAGAACTCTCAGTTTCTATATCCATCAGTCATTTCTACTCTTCAGCATACCAAGCTAGTTATTCAGTCTTATTTCCTTCACACCATCTGACCATTCTGAAGTTTTTTGATGGGCCATCAGTGATAATATTTACTTTAGTTTCATTTTAGGTAGCAAAAGCGTATGTACCATCAAGACTTTGCACTTTAATTATGCATCAGTTATGCTCAGATTGTAATCAACTCAAGAAAATATTCAGAATATTTTCCCTGGGGAAAGGGACATGTTCACTAAGAAAATAGCTAAGCAAACAAACAAGCAAACAAACAAGCTATGTTTTTAAACTTTAAAGTAACTCTAAAGCCTAATAAGAGTCCATGAGTAATATAATTCCTCAAAAGTAAATTTCACTAATGCTTCTCAATATCTGTCAATTACAGCACTCTCCTCATGTAATCAGTGATTAAGGAAGATGAATCAAAGCTCTCTTTATGACATCAGGTAAATTTGAACAAATGAGTAAGTATTATTGCTTAAATCTATATTTGGCATACAATTTTAATATATATATATATATACACACATATACATATATATGGACTAGAATACCACAATTATATACAGTTTTCAATTATATGTATTTTAAATCACAAAAGGAACATTTAATAAGAATGAATATTAATATAAAAACAGTGTGCTCAGCCTGGCAAAAATAATTACATACCATATCTGGCTCATTATTTTGTAGGCATGTAGAAAGCAGATTAAAATATGGCTCATTTAATTTTTGAAAAAGACTGATGGTAATTTTTCTGACAAGTTGAATATTATAGACAACGCACAAAAGAAGATCAATAATACAGAATATTATTCAGAACTGAAGTTGAACTTTGGATGAGAAGGTGTCTTTGACATGATTTTTGAGATCAAAACTTTTGTTAGTAATATTGGTGAAGCCCAAGATATAATGAAACAAAGACTATGTGCCGTGGCAGAAAATAAATGCTCAGAGACAACACATCTGTGCTGTATTTCCCAACCACTGCACTTTAAATGCTAAGAAATTTGCTTTAAAATTTTCTTGACGTATTTATAGCTTTATAAATCTCTTAATTTAAGTCACCAAATGTAGGCTATTTTTAATGGAACTGATTTTTTTCTACTTTCACTGATTTTTCTAAGTGATGATTAATTTTTAAAATAAAACAAACAAAACAAAAAATAAATAATTCTGTCGCTGATTCAAAATTAATCATAAATATTGTTTTAGACTCCAACATATAAAAAACATAGAGCCAATATCTTAAAGCAGTTAACTGCATGCAACCTGGCCAAACCCTGCCAAGTAGCTTTTGCAGGTGTGTTTTATTTCATCTCTTTAAATGTTGATTTGCATTCTGAAAAGTCTTGCAACAGTTAACTTCACACCTAAACCACAGTATTATCTGCAGGGAGGAGTGGTCGCTAAGCAACCTTACCAGGCAAACATTAAGTACCAGATTTTCCTCATTTAAATCTGTTTGAGAGCTTGAGAAGTGAGACTTTTTATGGGTAGGACTTTTCAAGTTGATTTGGCAAAACTAAGCAGACTGCAATTTGTATGCCTGAAATCTTGTCAGGTGGGCAACCGACAAAACAACAGAAATAGCAAGAACAAACTACTATTAACGCTGTGAGGAGGATTTTTCTGTAAGAAAAAAGAAAAAAAAAGACATTTTTCAAATGGTATAGAACCTGTATTCCTTATATTTTTATTCAGTTCCAGTAACTACTCAGTAAGGAACTGTTACGCCAGTTCAGTATTTTACACAACTTGAGGCAAAGTTATCCATTTAAGTTATCTTAAATAACTATAAGGGAAATATTTAAAATTTTTCACATATTTCAGGAGAAAAACATTAATAATTTCCAAAAGATTTTTGACATTAACAATCAAGTGAAGGGCAAGAGAGTAGATATGTTTTTTTTTTTCTATTTAAACATATAAATTAGTATTTTTTTCAAATATCTATTTAAAAAATATTTTTTGTTTGGACATATAATTTTAACTATGTTGAATCAGAATGCCTAAATTGATATTTACACAAATATTCATATTTATTTCTATATTACATTTTTATGAAATAATAAGTTTGCAAAAAATATCAAGTATGTATTGGTCACAGTTTTTCTAGTGTTAATCTACATGTGAATTCATTAAAATAGCACACATGTAAGAAATAGTTTCAAATTATTAAGCAAATGATTAGTGTAGCCTCACTTTTCCATTGATTAGAATGAATTCAGGTTATTTCTAATTTGGGATATTATAAACAACTGTGATATATTACAATAATAAATGTTTCATTACAAAATTGTGAAACTATTCCTATGAATAATTAAATGTAGAGCCTTATTTTCACTGTAACCAAGGAATTAAAACCTACCATAAAAATTACTTCATATATATAAATATATATTTATATATAAATATATATAAATTTATTTTTATATATTTATATTATATAATATATATATTTTATATTTCCCTTACTGAAAACGATTTTTTCATACAATGTATTCTGATTACAGTTTCCAATCAATTATATTCTCTGATATCCTCCCCACCTCACCTCCCATCAGAATCCACTCCCTTTTTCTCTCTCTTAAAAAAAAAAAAACAGGGGGAGATCCAAGATGGCTGCACCGGGAGGACACTGTGTCTGAGGAGCAGGACAGCAGTGTCACCACAGTGACCAGGAAACTGAACTCTGGGACCTAAAACATCAGCAATTGTGATTCCCAGGTGAGAGGAAATCCTACAGCGTAAAAATCAATGGGGACTGACCTCAGGTCACCCAGTCATTCTCTGGAAAAGGTCCTGGGGACCGGCAGACACACAGCCTCTGAACCAGAGCAGAGCCCTCAGCTGCCTACCCAGAGAGGAACGCACAGCCTCGGGCCCAGAACAGGTGCACAGCTGCCAACCCAAAGCAGGGCGCACAGCTGTCAGCCCAGAGAACTGCTGTGCCCCAGACTCACCTTTCCAGACAGAACTCTGAGCCCCAAGGCACCGGAGAATGAGTTTCCCTGTCAGGATAAAACACCACAGCTAGGGAATCAGCAGGTTCTTCAAGAGGGCTATGTCTGGAAAACAGGGTAACAACAGCAGCAGCTCAGTAAATTCAGAGCAAGAAACCCAGCAGCAGGGCAGCTGTCTCCAGCACTTCAACAGTAACAGGAGAGCCCCCCCTGCCTACAAAGACCACAGTTACCACTCAGGTCTATATGCCTGACATGATTCCTGAGAAAAACCGGCCATTCAGTGACCATACCCAGAAAGCAGAGGAGGGCTCCTTCAGGAAAAATCATCTTCCTGCCAAGGGAATTCTCCCCACCCCAGAATTTCAGGAAGGATCAGAAACTAACAGCCAATACCTAAAATAGCCCAATGGGTAGAGGCCAGGGTAAAAACTCAACCAACAAAAGACAGAGCGATATGGCATCTCCAGGACCAATCATACAGGGGCAAGCAGCCCTGGATACCCCAGCAAAATTGAAATTCAAGAAAATGACCTTACAATCATGTTGATGAGAAGGATAATAGAGGAAACAAATAAAATACATAAAGAATTAGAGGAAGATAAAATCAAACAAATAATGCCCATCCATAAAGAAATGAAGGAAGACAAACATTATGGCCATCTGTAAAGAAATACAGGAAGATAAAGACAAACAGATTATGGCCGTCAATAAAGAAATACTGGATTATGCAGCCAAACAGTTTGTGACCTTCAGAGAGGAAATAATTAAATGACTGAAAGAAATAAAAGAAACAGAGCAATGTTCAAACAAACAGCTGAAGGAACTAAAAGAAAAACAGGAAAATACAATCAGACAGATGAAGGAAATAATACAACTCAAGATCTGAAGAAATAATTGGAAAAATTAAAGAAAACACAAATGGAGGAAATCATAGAGAGGAAGAATTTAGGGAAGAAAACGGGAACCACAGAGGTAAGCATAACCAATAGACTAGAAGAGATGGAAGAAAGAATCTCAGGTGTAGAAGATACAATGAAATAAATCATTGTATTTTTCAAAGAAAATGCCTTCCACCTTCCTGATGGTGAGTGCTCTCTGTCAAAAACAACTCCATATTTGGCTAAGGCTGAGGATCTGGCTTGCTTCCATGTATGTGGACCTATCAGCATTGCCCACATGGCACGCTGGGGTTGGCTACCCAGAGGCTATTTAAGCTGTGGGCTGGCTTTCCCCAGGGTCAGAAGATTGTTCAAGGTTCCTGAATAAACTGCATTGAAAAGAAAAAAATAAAATAAAATAAAATAAAATGTTAAATCCAAAAAATTTCTGGCACAGACCATCCAAGAAATGCAAGACAATATGAAAAGACAAAACCTAAGAATAATAGGAATAGATAAAAAAGAAGGTTCACTCTTCTAAGGCCCAGAAAATATTTTCAACAAAATCATAGAAGAATGTAAAGGAGAGGCCTATAAGAATACAAGAGGCATACAGAACACCTAATAAATTAGACCACAAAAGAAAATCCCCCCCACCATATAATAATCAAAAAAGTAAGTATAAAGAAGAAAGAAAAAATACTAAAAGCTGCAAGAGAAAAAGGCCAAGTAATGTATAATGGCAAACCCATCAGAATCACACCCGACTTCTCAACAGAGACTATGAAAGCCGGAAAGGCCTGGATAGATATCATGCAGACACTAAGAGATCACAGATGTCAGCCCAGGAGAAACTATCCAGCAAAACTCTCAGTCATCATAGATGGAGAAAGCAAGATATTCAATGACAAAAACAAATTGAAAAAATACCTACCTACAAATCCAACATTACAGAAGATACAAAAGGAAAAATACAACCCAGGAAAACTAACTACATTCAGTAAAACACAGGAAACAAATAACCTCAGTACAGCAAAAATAAGAGTAGACAAACACACAAACACACTACCATAGCCAACAGCAAAATCAAAGAATCTAAAAGCCACTGGTCATTAATCTCCCTTAACATCAATGGACTCAACTCTCCAATAAAAAACAAAACAATACAAAACAAAACAAAAATCACAGACTAACAGAATGGATATGTAAACAAGATCCAACAATCTGTTGCATACAATAAACACACCTAAGTCACAAAGATAGACATTACCTGAGAGTAAAGGGCTGGAAGATGATTTTCCAAGCAAGCGAGCAGGAGTAGTCATTCTAATATCTAATAAAATAGATTTTCAACTAAAATTAATCAAAAGAGATGGGGAAGGTCATTTCATATGCATCAAAGGAAAACTACACCAAGAAAACAACACAATTCTGAACATCTATGCCCCAAATACAAGACCACCCACATTTATAAAAGAAACATTAATAAAACTGAAACCACACGTAGATTCCTGCACATTCATAATGGAAGACTTCAACACCCCACTCTTATCAAAGGACAGGTCAACAAAACAGAAATTAAACAAAGAAACAATGACTCTAACAGAGGTCATGAATCAAATAGACCTAGCAGACATCTACAGAACTTTTCACCCACCAAAGCAGAACTTAACTTCTTCTCAGTACCTCATGGAACCTTCTCCAAAATAAACCATATAGTTCGTCAAAAAACAAGACTCAACAGATACAAAAAGATTGAAATAATTCCATGTATCCTATCTGACCACCATGGACTAAAGAAGGACCTCAAAAGCAAAATGAATAACAAAAAAGCCTTCACACACATGGAAACTGAACAACTTGCTACTCAATGACAGGTAACTCAGGGAAGATTTAAAGAAAAAAATTAAGGTCTTCATAGACTTCAATGAAAATGAAGAAACAACATATCCAAACTTATGGGAAACAATGAAAGCAGTGCTAAGAGGAAAGTTCATAGCACTAAGTACTTTCAAGAAGAAATTTGAAACATCTCATTCAAGCAACTTAATGGCTTACCTAAAAGCCCTAGAAAAAGAAGCAGACACACCAAAGAGGAGTAGATAGCAGGAAATAATAAAGCACAAGGCTGAAATCAATAAATTAGAAACAAATAAAACAATTTAAAGACTAGTTGGAACAAAGAGCTGGTCCTTTGAGAAAATCAACAAGATAGACAAACCCTTCGCCAAACTAACTAAAAGACAGAGAGACATGATCCAAATCAACAAAATCAAAAAAGAAAACGATGATATAATGACAGACACTGAGGAAATCCAAACAATCATTAGGTTTTACTTCAAAAGCCTATGTGCCACAAAATTTGAAAATCTAAAAGAAATGGACAATTTCTTCATTGATTCCACCTACCAACACTGAATCAACACAAGGTAAATCAATTAAATAGTCATATATCCCCTAATGAAGTGGAAGTGGTCACTGAAAGTCTCCCATCAAAAAAAGCCCAGGGTCAGATGGTTTCAGTGCAGAATTCTACCAGAACTTCAAAGAAGAGCTAACACCAATACTCTTCAAACTATTCCACAAAATAGAAACAGAAGGAACTACCAAACTCATTCTATGAAGCCACAGTCAGCTTAATACCTAAACCTCACAAAGACACAAGAAAGAAAGAGAATTTCAGGCCAATCTCCCTCATGAACATCTATGCAAAAATACTCAACAAAATACTTGCAAACCAAATCCAAGAACACATCAAAGATATCATCCACTATGACCAAGTAGGCTTCATCCCAGGTATGCAGGGGTGTTTCTATATACAGAAATCCATCAATGTGATTCACCATATTAACAAACTGAAAGAAGGAAATCACATGATAATCTCCTTAGATGCTGAAAAAAACATTTGATAAAATCCAACATCCATTCATGTTTAAAGTATTGGAGAGATCATGGATACAAGGCACATACCTGAACATAGTAAAGACAATAGCCAGAGCAATAGGACAATAATAGTCATAGCCAGAGCAATAGGACAATTAAAGGAGATTGAGGGGATACAAATTGGAAAGGAAGAAGTCAAAGTATCACTACTTGCAGATGATATGATAGTATACCTGAGTGATGCCCAAAATTCTACCAGAGAGCTCTTACAGCTGATAAACCCCTTCAGCAAAGTGGCTGGATACAAAATAAACTCAAAAAATCAATAGCCCTCCTGTATACAAATGACAATAGGGATGAGAAAGAAATTAGGGAAACAACACCCTTCACAATAGCCACAAAGGACATAAAGTACCTTGGTGTGACCCTAACCAAGAAAAAAAAAGACTTGTATGAAAAAAATTTCCACTCTCTGAAGAAAGAATTAGAAGAAGATATCAGAAAATGGAAAGATCTTCCATGCTCATTGCTTGGCAGGATTAACATAGTAAAAATGGCCATCTTACAAAGAGCAATGTACAGATTCAATGCAATTCCCATCAAAATACCAACACAATTCTTTACAGATCTTGAAAGAAAAATTCTCAACTTCGTATGGAATAATAAGAAACCCAGAATTGATAAAATAATCCTCTACTATAAAAGATCTTCTAGAGGTATCTCCATCCCTGATCTTAACTTGTACTGTAGAGCAACAGTTATAAAAACTGCATGGAACAGGCATAGAAACAGAGAGGTGGATCAATGGAATCAAATAGAAGACCCTGAAATAAACCCACACACTTATAGAAACCTGATTTATAACAAAGATGCCAAAACCATTCAATGGAAAAAAGATAACATCTTCAACAAAGGATCTTGGTCTAACTGGATGTCTACATGTAAAAAAAATACAAATAGATCCATACTTATCACACTGCAAAAAACTAAAATCCAGGTGGATCAAAGACCTCAATATAAACCAGACACATTAAACCTGTTAGAAAAAAAGGAGGGAAGAGGATTGAACTCATTGACACAGGAGACAACTTCCTGAAGAGAACACCAACAACATAGGCTCTAAGAGCAGCAATTAATAAATGGGACCTCAAAAAACTGAAAAGCTTCAGTAAAGCAAAGGACACTGTCCTCAGATAAAATCAACTGCCTATAGATTGGGAAAGGATCTTCTTCAACCCTTTATTTGACAGAGGGCTAATATCCAGGATATGTAAATAACTCAAGAAGTTAAACTGAAACAAATCAAGTAATCCAATTTAAAAATGGAGTTCAGAACTAAACAGAGAATTCTTGAGAGAAGACTATTGAATGGCAGAGAAACACTTAAAGAATGCTTAAAAAATTCTTAAAAACACTTAAAAAATGCTCAAAGTCATTAGTCATCAGGGAAATGCAAATCAAGATGACCCCGAGAGTTCACCTTACACCCATCAGAATGGCCAAGATCAAAAACTCAAGTGACAACATATGCTAGAGAGGTTGTAGAGAAAGGGGAATACTCTTCCATTGCTGGTGGGAATATAAACTTGTACAACCACTCTGGAAATCAATCTGGTACTTTCTCAGATGATTAGGAATAGTGCTTCCTCAAGATCCAGCTATACCAGTCCTAGGCATTCAAAAGATGCTTATCTAAACAATAAGGACATTTGCTCAACCATGTTCATAGCAGGTTTATTTGTAATATCCAGAAGCTGGAAACAAACCAGATGTCCCTCTTTGAGGAATGGATAAAGAAATCGTGGTATATTAACACAACGGAATACTACTCAGCAATTAAAAATAAGGAAACATGAAATTTGCAGATAAATGGTAGAAGCTAGAAAAGATCATCCTGAGTGAGGTCTCCCAGAAGCAGAATGACACTCATGGTATATAATCACTTATAAGTGGATATTAGATATATAATATATAGTGTAATCATACTAAAATCTGTACAACTAAGGAAGCTGATCAAGTAAGATGTTCAATCTTCATTCAGAAGGGCAAACAATACAGATATCAGAAGAGGGAGAAAACAGGGAACAGGAGAGGAGCCTACCACAGAGGGCCTCTGGAAGACTCTACCCAGCAGAGCGTCAAAGCATATGCTGAGACTCATGGCCAAATTTTGGGTAGAGTGCAGGGAATCTTATGAAACAAGGGGGAGGTAGAAAGACCTAGAGGGGATAGGAGCTCCACAAGGAGAGCAACAAAACAAAAAAATTTGTGCACAGAGGTCTTTTCTGAGACTGATACTCCAGATAATGATCATGTATGGAGACAACCTAAAACTCCTGCACAGATGTAGCCAATGGCAGCTGAGTGTTCAAGTGGGTACCCTAGTAAGGGGAACAGAGGCTGTCTCTGACATTAACTCAGAGGCTGTCTCTTTGATCACCTCCTGCTGAGGGAGGAGTAGCCTTACCTGTCCACAGAAGAAGACAGTGAAGCCAGTCTTGATGATACCTGATAGTCTAGAGTCAGATGGAAGGGGAGGAGGAACTCCCCTATTGGTGGACTGGGGGAGGGGTAAAAGAGAAGAAGAGAGAGGGAAGGTGGGATTGGGAGGGGATGTGGGAGGGGGCTACAGCTGGGATATAAAGTGAATAAACTAATTAATAAAATTACATTAAATTGAAACCAGAACAAAAATCAAGAAAAAATAAAGTTAGATTAGATAAATCAAAAATTAAATCAGAAAAGCATGGACACACACACAGTAAACACTATGAATCAACAAACAAAACAAACAAACAGAACAAAGAGAAACACGTATAGACCGAGACACACATGGCATTTTTTTATTGTTAACTGTAAATGTAAGTAAAAGCGGTGTATGTGTTCGTAGTGTACATGATGTGTACTGTGTGGTAACGGAAACAGTGTTGTGGTCACTGGCGTCTTTTTACATACATGAGTAGGCCCAGGCAGGAGGTCAGGAGTCTTCCTTCTTTCCTCTATGCTGTAGTAACCTGAAGCAGGACCTCTTACTGAAGAGAAAGCATGAGTTTTTGCTAGGCTGACTCTCCAAACAGCTCTGTGACCCACAGATCTTGTTCTCCTAAGTCTGGGTTGCATGTAGCGTATGTGTCATGTTTAGATATTTTCATGGGTGTTGAGGATTCAAATTCAGATTCTCATTCTTTTTTTAATTACATTTTTCCTTTTCTACATTGATTATATTTTATTCGCTTTGCATCCCAGCTGTGGCCTCCTCCTTCATTCCCTCCCAATTCCACCCTCTCTCCCTCATCTCCTCCCATGGCCCTCTTCAAGTCCACTGATAGGGGAGTTCCTCCTCCCCTTCCATCTGACTGTAGCTTATCAGGTCTCATCAGGACTGGCTGTAATGTCCTCCTCTGTGGTCTGGTAAACAGATCCTCATTCTTGAAAATCAAAGACTCTTATCATCTTCTCAGAGAAATTTATCAGCATTAAAGACTTAGAGAGTGGAATGCGGGGAGATGAGGGAGAGAGGGTGAGATTGGGAAGGGACCAAGGATGGTCAGCCAACTGTTGTTCACAATTAAACAGGAGTGTTAGCTTCCATACACAGTACTAAATTGTTAATTGGGATTTTATTTTATTTTATTTTATTTTATTTTATTTTATTTTATTTTATTTTATTTTATACTAAGACCATTCTTCTAGGGTTTGACCAAGAAGCTTAGAGCAAGTGCCAAAATTATATTCCACTCACCATGGCATGCACTGTGAATAAATAATTATTTGCTGTTTTTAATGTACTATTGATTCTTAAAATGTATTCTTGGCCCTACGTATTTTTGAGAGTAAGAATTTAAAATAACAGTTATGCAAGGGGTTGTTGCACATTTTTCTGCAATGCTTCTGATAAAAGTTAATAAAAACAGGGATTTTTTTGTTTGGGTCTTTTTTAAATACTAATTTTAGTATTTCTAGTAAATTATTTTTAGAAGTCATCTCTTCTGGGACCATTGTATTCTGAAACATTCCATGCATGCTTTTCACACTTTACAAGAATTACACTATAAACATTTCAGGTATTAAGTGTTTTGTTGTTGGTTGTTTTTTTTTTTTTTTTCTTATTAGTGCGTTTTTAAGTCTTGCTCTGTTTTTAACCAGAGAATTGGTTATGGATTTTGTTTTTATAGTTCTATATGTGTCATTTCTTTAACATAGGTCTCTCTTATGAATATGGTTAACCTCAAGCCTGATACTCTCTTGCTGATATATACACATATAACTTTACTATACCCAACTTTCACTCATTTCAATATTGTCTGTTTCTAGAAAATTATTCACGTCACATACAGTTTTCAATAAAGGGAGGTAAAGGGGTTTTGAAAAACAGTACTAAAATGTTTACAGTTGAAGTATCTCTAATTTATCACAAGTATTTTTGTTCTTTTTATATCACTTCATTTTACTTGGGATTTATGTGCCCAACTTGGAGTTTGTTGATTATTTCACATGGTCAAATTGTTAATTTCTGCAGTTATATTTGTTGTTTACTTGATTTTACTACTTTTTACTGATTCTTTGTGAATTTCACATCTTTTACCCCGATTCCATTCATCTCCCTGTCCCTGTGTATTCTCCACCTGCTTTTGTAGCCTTCCACCCAAAATAAAATAGAGAATAAAAATAAAATCTTATCTTGGAAGCTGCTGTGTATCACACAGTATACACTTTTATCCATACATTTTCAGTTGCAAATGTTCTTTGCAGTAAGTCTTTGGTCTGATTTGAGGCCTCTGGCTTCTGTTACGCTATCAATACTGGATGTTCACTGAAAGTACTCTAGGATATCATGTTGTTGTCCTTTGTCATGGAGATCCTTCATCTTGATATCTTCAGGACCATCCCTTTCACTTGCTCCAGCAGTACACAGATGCCTTAGATGTTGGAACAAGCCAATTCAAAGCCCTAGATCTGGGCCCAGGTGGTAGCTGAGTTGGCCAGACCACCAGCTCTCCTGAATCCACGCCACCAAGGCAAGCTCTCCATGACTGACCCAGGTAGCTCACCCACTGCCTATGTTGGCAAGTCCAGTTTTCCCAGTCTCATGTCCTCAGGGATGGCTCCCCTCCCACACCAGTGAGGCCAACTCTACTATGCTGCTCAGACAAGGTGCAGAACCAGCCCTAGTGGGTGCTGCACCTAGCAATGGGCAGGGCCAGCTTTCCTGCCTGCTGCAGGTGGCAAGAATTTAGGAGGGGAGTATCTCCCTTGCCTATGTCTCTGCATGCCAGACTGGGATAGGACAAGATCTCTATTCTCTCAAGCTCAGGGCTCGCCTCTCAGATCCCAACCACCAAGGGCAGTTCTACTGGGCTCTGCAGGCTCCACTCTCGCAAATGTGGTAGCAAGAGGGGAACAAAGGCTGATTTCTTGCTGTCATGCAGGTAGAGAGGGGCAAGGAGAAGGAAGAATTTTCCCCCTCAGCCTTGCCCCCAAACAGCAGATGAGCGTTGGGACCTGCTCTCCTGCCTCAGGCAAGAACAGGGGCCAGCTCAGCACAGTGCTTCAGGAATCAACATGGCCTCAAGCTGCAGCCCAGACCACAGACATTTTCTGGGTCTTTGGTGGTAATTCAGACATTAGACATCGATGACACAGACCCCAGCTGCAAAAGGATCATGGGTCCAGACTTGGCCCCTGGCAGCAGCATGGGCCTGGATATCACTGTGGTCTCAGGCGGCAGCTCAGACAATTGACATCCTCATGGCCTTTGGTGGTAACTTGTGCCACAGACATTAGCACATACCACTGTAACTGGACAATACACACAGACATGGCTCTTGGTGGCAGTCAGGGCCAGGACATTACCATGGCTGCAGGTGGTTGTGAGGCTTCTCTTATTCTCCAGTTACTCACTGTTTTAGAGTCTTCAATTCCACCATTCTCCACAGTGTAAGAGCACCTCAGCTTGGAATTCTCTCATCTATCCACCACATACTCCATCTTTCCCGTCTCTCAATAACATAATCATTCAGTGTAGTGGTGCCCGCAGGGGCTGCTTGGTTTTCTTGCTTAAGGCCACTACTGACTGGCCCAGCCAGGGCCTCATTTTAATTTTTATTGGTGTCATATTACTGTAGATGTGGATGTGCTATATTTTATCTTGCTACAGTTTTACAATAGGATAATCAAGCATGAGTATACATGTAACTTATAACATATCAAAATATGTATGGTAGCAAACCTGTCAATAATATTGATGATACACTACATCTAAATTAAAGTGTTCTGTAATCACCCTTTATTTACATAAAAAATCAGTTCATAAATGTCATCCAATAATGTGAATATATTTTATCATTTAGAGCTTCTCTAAAGTAATCACATTTGTTTTAGCTGAAAAAAAAATTAATGAAGTGATATAAGATAGAAAAAAAGATGTTTGGAAAAATTGTAAAGTAGTAATATTTTACCATTTGAGCTTAAAATCAATTAAATAGAATGTCGTACTGAAACATACAGGACAGTTGCAAGCATAGTGATCCCTAATAATTACAGTCATTATCTTTAGAGATAGTGCCGGGTTCAAGTTCAGTTCCTAGCACCCACATAGCAGGAAGCACACAATGCCCTGTAACTCTAAGTAGAACCCATATCTTTTTCTTGATACTAGACATTAACTTGATGCATATACCTTCATGCAGGTACAGCATTCATTCATATAAAATAACAATACTTGTTAAAAAAATAACAACCAATACTGAAACATGTCTTTCAAATAAGTAAGGGAGGCTAACGAATAATAATCAGATTGGGACAATTTTCTGATCAGTCTCATTTGTCATCTTTTCATGGATTCTGGTCAGAAGGTTTGTGAATATTGCACTCCACTATCTTAGAGAAGAAAACACAAGTCATGAGCTTTGTGGATTGCTATAACTTTGAGTTTATGTCTAGTAGTTTTTAAAGGGGGATAAGACACTGGAGCAAAGAAAGGGAAAGCTATGCTACTTATCGATGTAGATTCTCATTCTTAAAAATATAACATTAGATAAAGAGACTCCTTGACCTGATAAAAAGAAGCAAAACTGGAAAATGCTTGACTGAACTGGAAAGAGTATTGTATGATGAGAAAGAGTTTACCTGTAGCAATGGATTTTTTAGCTCTGAATATTTTCTTGAACCTTGACTCACACTTCAAAGAACACAAAATAAACAATATTCCTCGGCTTTCATAGATGGCCTAAAAAATGTAACCATTTGAAGGATGCTGTCACAAGTGTTTGGGAAAGTAAAGCAGTTACAAAGCAGTGGATAATTACAGAAGCATAAACCCAACTGGTGATGACTGTTCACATGAAAGCAATAGAAACTGTTTTGATTTCATTGACTCTGCATAAGTCAAACGTGACCTAAGATAAATGGATAGACAAGGGGATAAACATTTTGTTCTTATTTCCATGATTTATGTGATCATGAGTATCAAGGAAATAATTGGAGAGAGATGATTCAATGAGTAAGACCCCTTGCTGTGCTATCATGGGAGTTCAGATTCCCTTCTGTAACATGATGTTACTAGAATACCTGTCACTTTCCAAGATTGTAACGATGAGAAATGATATTTGGATATAGAACTATTGGCTAAATTTATAGCAATTAAGCCTTTGCAAAACATATTTTTGTTCCCCAAAATTAAATTTATTAAACCATAGCTATAAATGTCTAGTGACAGAAAAATAACTATTAAAAATGGTAGCTAGAGATATTGGGAGATCACCTTTCCCTTAATATCTATAAACCTTTAATGTTTGCTGAAAGCTTGAGATATATTTCTTGACTAGGATAAGTACTTGTAAGATGCCCAAACCATGTTACATAATCTCACACTCAAACTCCTATAAGTTTCCTAAGGAATCTCACTGAGTCACCCATACCAAAGAAAGAAAGAAAGAATGAAAGGAAGGAAGGAAGACAGAAAGAAAGAAAGAAAGAAAAAGAAAGAAAGAAAGAAAGAAAGAAAGAAAGAGTAAAGGAAGGAAAAGTGAAAGTAGAAATGGACTTTCTTAAAGAAGGGAAGAAGTCATTGGCATTAGGAGCAATGATTTGATCAAAATATATTACATATATAGAAATGTTATAATGAAAACATGCAGAATTAATACATGTGAACAAAATCAATGATAGCATATCACAGGAGAAGATTCATACTAGCTTATGTGAGAGTAACACCTCAGGAAAACCTTTAGTTAAGTATATTCAAAGGCAGAACTTATCTTAAATTGCTACTCATATTCTAGAAGGCTCTCAAGTTAATATAATTTTGAAATGATATTTAGTAAATTCATGAGGGAGAACATATAATTTATATTTGGTCGGTTATTAACAAGGTCTGCAGAAACAGAACATTAAAAATAAAAAAGTCCGGCTTTATCACTGGGCTATGTCAAAGAAACTAGTAAAACTGGATAAATGACTACAACTAACATAAACTCCAAACTCTAAAATGATGTTCATTCTGAGAGTGAAATAGACACAGTGTGAAATGGCCTCCTAGGCAGTGAAAATATAAAAGCTTTAAAAAAAAATAACAATTACAGTAATTTCACAGCCACAAAGTCTAATGTGAGAAAAGTAAAGCCTTCAACTCTGCACGCTAGCTACATGGGAAGGAGAGGGTTCGCCTGTCAGCCATGATCCCAAATTTTATGCTATTACTGCCTGATATAGTCGAGCATACCAAATAGGAATGAAATGATAGCAGATGACCTCCTGTGGGATTCTGTGCACAGAAATCGGGGGTATGAATCAGCCTGAATTGAATTGTGTTTCTCTATCCCACAGATAAATATTGCATGCTAAGTCAGTTTGGGTGTACTCACACCACTTTCCCTTTAGCTTAATATATGCAGTGTCAAGTTATTTCAAACTGAGTGCCGTTTGACTCTATGCACTCAGTTTGTCTAAGGTAAAATCTGAAAACAGTTTTAAGTATAATGAAATTCTCTTCCCGCTCCCACAATATTTCGGGGATTAGTGAGAAAAATCTGTGAGCTGGAACAGCGATTTAACTGGTGTTTCTAACACGACTAAGTTGTGTAAAAATTCCAGGTCCTCCGTATTTTAATAGAACATACTATATTATTTCATTCAGACACTTCTGCAGGCTAAGACTCCCCTCAGTGATCAGCTCAATTCACTGGAACACATTTGTTAAGTCATATTTTCCAACAAGGAATTCTAATGTAAAATTTCAGGCCTCAAATTATTGCCATCTACAAATCTGAAATAAGAAACATAATATTCGTGAAGAATTGCTTTCTACATCTCTGATTTGTGGTGTGTCTGCATTTAATATATATAAAAATGGTTGATAAGTAGGTGAAGGACGTTGGAAATGAAGCTCTTTTTTAAAAAAGATAGTTTAGTTTTAATTTTTCTTTTTTTTTTTTTTTGTCTCCTTGGAAGGACTTTATTTCAGTGTCATCACAGTCTCAGACAGACTCTGAGGCTCCATCATTTGTCTCAATTTGGCATCCGTGTGAATTTTTTTTTTTTTTTTGGAGTGCTTTTCCCTTAAACAAGAAAATATTGAGTGAGCGTTGCACACTGCCAGTTAATGTTTTAACAATAATTTAAGAATGGTGCTGTTGTCTCAGTGGAACAAGGGGACCAACAATACAGTACAGCACAAGGAACGTCATGAGTTACAGTGGGCCAGACCGACGCACACACAGGTGATGGCAGGGATGGAGGTTTATGTACTGGTGCCCGAAGACGCAAGGCCAGGCCAAGCAGAAGACATGTCCTACTGTGAGCCTTAAGTCCATCTGAGGACTCCATTGCAGAAATGTTGACCTGCATCCTTCGAGGTCACAGACACTCTTGTCTTCTGGCCTCATGGCTTTTCACTACAAAGAGTTCACTGAGTTAGACAGCCCAAAGCCTTAAAAAAGACTCCTAAAAAAATTAATACTGGACAAAACAAAATTTAACTTAGAGCACGCCGATCTCAACACAGAGAAACCCAAGCAAAATGGAACAGTGCAAATTTAACAGAGGCAGCCAGGATCGAGAACAAGGGTATTGGGAATCTCTTAAAATGTATATTTTAAAACTCTTAAATCTATTTATATCTTATTTCCCTTTTTTGTTTAATATATTATGGGTAAAAAAAGATGGAGACAAAAATAGTTTTCTGAGCTATGAAAAAAATTATTACAGGCACGCTTAACTGTTTCATAGTTTAATTTTTATGTGTGAGTGTGGGGGCCTATTTGTGTGTCCTCTTAGGCTCGTAAAAGGTGTCAGAATATATGGGATTAGGGTGACTGACAAGTAGCTGGATTTCCCTAACAGGTGCTGGGAGTTGAACTCGAGTCCTCTGCCAGAGCAGTGTATATCCTAAATGGCTCTTCCATCTGTCCAGCCCTAGGAGATGATGTTCATGGAAAGAGTTCTTGTGAAAATACAATCCAACCTGCTCCTTTTCTTTTCTCCAGGAAGTATTTTTGTTAATTCCTAAACAAAAGCAGAGGACTTTTAAGAAAGTGCTTTAATCTGATAGCTGATAATTACATAGTAAATTCAGTACAATTATTTGTGTGAGGATATGAATAGATTTCTTTAGAAAACTTCTAGAGAATCACTGGTTAAAAAAAAAAAGAATACATTCACCTCTAACATAGATCTAGATCAATATGAAACTTTGATGCAAATTCATCCTTGCTGAAAGTGTCTTTACTTCTCTTGTCTACTCTTTTTCCAGGAAGGAAATTACTCCAGGGATTATATAACCACTTATAATGTGCACAGTCACCACACCAGTGACTGATAAATGTGGACATGACAAAAGGGGAAAAGAGAGATCATATATAACTTGATATTATTTTTCTTGATGGGCCAATAATAAATGTTTATATTGTATATGATAAATATAAAACAGTTTTGTTATTCACCTTGGCTCAAGAATGATGGTTGGTCAATGCAGTCTTCATTGAAAACAAATTTGTTCTTGCCACAATAGTAAACTTTGGATATAATTTTACTGTAAATTGGAAACTAATTTTCATGAAAAGAGGTTATGGGTAATCTAGAAAACATTACTAATACCATAGCTTCTTGTTTCTCTTGTTGGCTATTGCTGAGTCTTACAGATCTGAAGGACTTAAATGGTTCGGCTTTTTGATTGTTTTCTCATCTGTGAAATGGGAATAAGCTGAATTAGACTATTGATGAAGGCTAGTGCTCAAAGTTAATAAAAATGATTAATTGTGACTGGACAGGGTATGATTGGATGGTTAGGACCACATACTAATCTTGTCTCAGAACACAATTCAGATGTCATATAACTACCTTAAATCCAGCCCTAGTGTCCTCTTCTAAATTTTGTGACTGCCCAAACTTGTGTACATAGACCTATATGTAAAACCATTCACACACACACACATACACACACACTCATAATGAAATATTTTTGAAATTCAATAAATTTAATATATGGAATTTCATGTCTGATCTTTTATGGAATAATTTTTTTCCTTTCTCTTAAAACTTGTTAGTCTCTTTTTCTTTTAGAATATATTCTTTAATCTAATTACATAAAAAATATAAAGTCCCATTTAGGATTTTTCCCTTACCATGTGGTCTTTATTAGCATTTTCAGACAAGATATTATATTGTATTTTAGTTGTACAAGTAATTGTTTACTGAATTAGCTGATAGATTTATTGTTTGGCTTATTCTTATGTGCCTCAAAATAGTGCTAACTTTATAAAACACTTGATCTAGCACTAACCACAAAATCAGAATGCTTTAGACAACACTTTCATCTTTCATTCCAAGTGTACAGCCATAATAAAGATTTGTGAGTGTCATGCCCCACAGGGGGAAAAAAAAAAAGCTTGCTGAGTATTTCTCAGAATGCCAAAGGCACTTTAGTGAAAAACAGTCAAATGAAATTTATGAAATTATGCAGCGTATAAATTTTAATCAAGTATTAAACACATGAAAACCATCGCAAGTTGCTGGTGCTCTGCATACATACCGAGTTAGGCAGCAAAAATCAAGTGTTTGGTTT
Source organism: Meriones unguiculatus (assembly GCF_030254825.1). Lineage (NCBI taxonomy): Eukaryota > Metazoa > Chordata > Mammalia > Rodentia > Muridae > Meriones > Meriones unguiculatus. The sequence continues at coordinate 90,444,326 of NC_083357.1, read as the reverse complement.
GTGTATTAGCATGTGGCAGGACTCATTCCTGTCAGGATGAAAAGTATCGTTTCCTATCATGAAGGGTGGGGATGAATTTTATTTCTGAAGACAGAAGAAACAGAACAATCTTAGGACAGCAAAGAGGAAAGTCAACGTATAAAATAATGCAAGACATTAATAAAGTATGATGTAAAATTGTGGATCTAAATAGAAATTGTCATGATAAGAGAGAGAAGATGGAGGGAAGAGAGTAGAGAAAAAAGGGGAAGGGGAGTGAACATACAGACATTCATGCATACATAGAGAGCAAGGGAAGACACACAGAAAGTGAGTGAGTGAGTGAATGATTGCGTGATAGAGAGATGGAGTCAAAGATGAAAAGCCAATGCCCCATGCAAGTAACACAGTGCTACTAAGAGGCCCCTGTTTACATTGTAATAGTGAATGGGTCTTGTAGATTTCTTTATCCTGAGAATGAGGAGGAGATTGCATATTTTCTATGCCTTGAGCCCAAATATTAGTTCAGAAACCTAGCATCTGTTGGTGACCCTGCTGCTTGAAAAGTCATCAAACCCATTATCAGAGCAACATTCTTTCAATAGTTGGGTGTTATAAAACTGAAGGAGAGAAAGGTTTTCCATACCATTAAGAGACACCTTGTGAATAACTATACTACCATTATACTAATAATCATAGTAATTATCAGCTATATTTGGTTATTGAGCCACAGTCCAAATTGACTTAGGCTATAACAATTAGCAGACAAATGATTTTGAAGACTTTGTCTCAAAAAAAAAAACAACTTTGCAATAATATTCTATGCTGACTATTTGACAAAATAATCTATTGAGTTTTAGTTATATTGTCAAAATTAGTTTGTTTTTTTTTTCTTTTTTTACTTTTCAAAAGATGAAAACGTACATGCTGGTTATATTTTATTTCTATTAAGCAGAAATCATTTAAAGCTATGCATTCAATATTGAAAAAACATCAGCCTTTCTGTAAATTATTCAAATGAATATTTTTTTACTAAGTAGATGTTTAAAAGCCTTGCAGTGGTGTGGTGTGTTGTACAGCACATAATTTGTCCTGTAACAGTTCTGCCTGCCCTTTATCCTAGGGCTTTAGAAATAATTTTATCCAATTTCCAATGCCATTCACCACCTCTTTATACATCTATAACCGCATCACTTATGTTCTCCTTTGCTCATGATAAGGGCCGTAGAAGGCACAAGGAAATTATAATTTGTAGTGTATGCATTCTGTGAGACAGAATAAAAACAAGTTTATATTCATTGAAAAGTCATTGTAGCTGATTTGTGTGCTGGCAGGAAGGGTCAGAAACAATGTATTTATTGAACATTAACTGTCTGAGAACTCAGTGACGGCCATGTCACTCAGCAGCAGAGATGCTCTTCAACAGGTCAAATATGGAATTTATATCCCCAAAAGTTACATGTTTGTTTGTCACAGTTTAACACTTTTTGAAATCAAGATGTGTCTGTGATTGATGGCACACTGCAATTCCATCTAGATGACAGCACTTAAGTATTACAAATATAACACAGCTTGGGCTTGGGTAAGAGCCTTCCTATTTGTGGAATGATAATGCTAGTGATATGCTAACATTTTCATCAACAAACTATTTGAGAACCGCCAGAGAAAGAAATACAAATATGTCATTCTGTAAATATCTTTCTTATACAAACCCTCACCCAATAAATGGAGCTTTCAACAAGCCTTTAGAGCCAACTGCATCATGGGAGAAATTTCTACAAGAAATCCTGAGGCACTCTTGAAGAAATTAAGGTGAATTAACATTCTGGTTCAATAACAAAACATTTTGAAAAATAAATATTTACATTAAACCATCGTTAAGCACACTAATTCAGACTTTACATATTCCATGTTTTTTATGCTTACATTTTGTTGAGTTTCTGGATTCTGTCAATTTATTTAATTTTTCTCAAATCTAGAATTTTTTTCAGCCATTATTGAGACAAATATTATTTCACCCAACCCTCCATACTTTCTAGGACTGATATCAAATGTTTTTAAATTTTGTTGAAGAGTGAGTCCAAATCTGTAGCACTCCATTTGTTTTTTTTTTTTTTTTCTAAACTTTTTTTTTCCTTATGTGTTTTAGTTTGGATATGTTATATTTTTCTACCTTCAAAGTGACTGAGTGTCTTTAAGTATTCTGTTCTCCGGTGCACCAAGAAAGTATTCTCTTTTGCATGTTGTAATTTTCATCTCAAGAACATGCATTTGTTCTTTTAAATAAAATAATTTGTTTCTTATTTAATTTATGTTTCCTTTAAACTGCTGGCATGCTTATAGTAAACATTTAAGCTTATATTCTGATTTCATTATCTCTTCCATTTTGTGGATATGTTTCCCTTGTTTATTTTGACTTATGTTTTCATTCTTTTTCAAGTATCATACAAGTTTTGTTTGGACCTTGAAAAAAAAAAAAAAAAAAAAAGAAATCTTAAGAAAAGACTACAACAACTTAGGTCACATATTTTTAGGTCTCTATAGTGGTTTTTAATAATCTCTCCCTTTCTCATACAAGTATATGACACCTCTTTCAAGATGTAAAAATTAAAAAAGTGGGTTCTCTAGTAAGGGGAACAGGGGATGTCTCTGACATGAACTGATTGGCCTGCTCTTTGATCACCTCCCCCTGAAGGGGGAGCAGCCTTAGCAGACGACAGAGGAGGACAATGCAGCCAGTCCTGATGATAACTGATAAACTAGGGTCAGACCGAAGGGGAGGTCAACCTCCTCTATCAGTGGACTGGGGAAGGGGTGTGGGAGGAGATGAGGGAAGGAGGGCAGGACCGGGAGAGACAAAGGATGGAGGCTATAGCTGGGATACAAAGTGAATAAATTGTAGTAAATAAAAAATTAAAATTTAGCATGCTAATGAAATGAATTGTAGCTCAATTTTCAGCATTTGTATTATAAAATAATTACATTTTAGTTTGTGTCTTCTGAGATTTAATAAAGTAGGCAGTCTAAGTTTATAAGACTAAAAGAATATAATAATTATCAGGGGCAAAATGTTTAGCTTATTTTTAGGTGAATAATGCTAACAGTCAGGTAATAGATATTATTATATTTGTTCATAAAACACTAAGTCTTAAGAACATATTCATCTTTTTTTTAAAGATTTGCTTTTATTTGCTCATATGGGTGCATGTGTACCTGTGTGTGAGGCATGTGCACATGTGTGTATGTGAATGGGTGTGAAGGCCAGAAAATGACATTGCATTGGATCTTATGTAACTGGAATAAAGGTGTTTGTTACATGGGTACTGACATCTGAACTCTGGTCCTCATAACTGCTGAACAAGCACTTAATTTATAAGCCTTAGTTGCAGTACCTACTTCTTCCTTCTTTGAGAATCCCTCAAAATTAATTCCTTTTTTATTAACAAACAATAATTATTTGTATTCAGTAACTTAAAGCTTTAATATAGGTATATATATATATATATGTACACATATGTATTTGATGTACATATGCATACATATATATGTATATACACATATATTTGCGCATGTATATGCATAATTATTTAATTATTAATATATTTTGAGACTCATTCACTTTTCCAAATGTCTTCTAATTTAAGTACAGTGATCGCTTTGTTTATATTTTTCAAATTTATAGTATTTAATTATTAAATTCATAATTAAAACCAGTGCAATACACTAAAGAAGAATACAAAAGCTGCATAGTACTGTGCTTACCCACCTTTTATCTCAGGTTGAAATAACATGATTTAACTCAAAAAGAAAAGGAATACAAAATAAAATCTGTAAATATGTTTAAGAATTACTTAAAATTATACGATATTTTTTCACATTGTTAAATTGCTTTTTGAATATAGCTTTTGTTGCTGTGAAGCATTTAATTTTTTTTTCATCCTATTAATAGTAGGAAAATAAAATTCAGCCTAACATTACAGATTTCCATGAATTGTAATGCAATGCACCGTAGCCAATACACCTTACAAACTTCATTAATTCTTGGTGCTCTTAACTTTGGCTAGTACACTGTTAATTTTTCTCACCACTGTGACCAACACTGACAGGATGCACCTGAAAGAGGGGTTTCTTTTTACTTTGATTCAGTTTGAGGGATTAGAGAATATCACAGTTAGAAAAGCATGCTCACAGTCAGCCCGTTGGCTGTTGGAGTGAGTTGCAGGCCCTTTTTGCCTACTCTTACCTTCCTGGAACATTAACTAGAGAAAGGAAAAGAAGTAATGGCAGCTATAAACCTCTCAAGAACTGCTGTTCTGATTCCCACTTGATCCTGCTAGATCCATCCTCCCAAATATTCAATAAACTCCTAAAAGAGCGCCATTATTCGGGAACCTGGCATAGAACACATGAGCCTGTGAAGGGCATTTGACATCCAAACAATAACAAACATTTTTTCTCTCACTTAAGAGTTCTGATTCATTCTTTCTTTAGCCTCATAATCCCGTGGTTTTTAATGTTTTGTGAAACTGTACAAACACATTTTAAAGTACTTTCTTCATCTAAGATGAATAGTGGATTTTTTTTGAGAACCTTAATTCTTTTCTGATGTGTTTATGTCTTAGAAATTATCTTTTCACTGTGTCCTTAAATTTAATCTGGTAGCTTTACAAGGTGTTCAAATAGCTTACTTAACACCCTTTCCCAGCGCCAAGTTCCCTTGCCAGCTTCTAATCAAAAGCGCTGGGAGAGCTAAATTCAGTTTCGATACTCAATTCACAACTTCCTGACAACCATGGGCAGCTAAGAGACACAGCTGTATCCAGTACACATGAGTGGAGTTTTGCTAGGTGATGGGAAGATCAAGGAAAACTTTTGTTTTGTGAAAAAATATAAATTAAAGGACTCTGCTGATGGATTAATGTACCCTCACCAGCCCTGGTATTTTCATGGGCATACTTAGCAAAAGTACTAAGGAAGGCAAGAATCATCTCGAGGTTGAAGACAGAATTTGAAAAGAAGAAAAAAAAAATATAGATCTCTATAAATGCAAATGAGTGTGTAAACTTCCGTGACTTTTAAGCGGGAAAGCAGTCTGAGAGTACCACTTGGTGGCTCGCTCTACGTGTTTGCTAGGACTTGCAACCCTCACATGTTTATGAGTAAAACAGAAGTGTGCTGAGATGTGTTTGTGCAGTTCGTTTCATACACAGAGAACACAAGCAGGATTAAGCTGGTGTTGACTAACAGCACCCCTACTCCCACCAAACCGCGATGAACTACAGAGGCCAGATTGCAGAAGACACCGATTAGTTCAACATATGGCAGTGTTTTGAGCAAAGTAGAGAATGGAAAAGCAATTCTATGTTTCACCAGAAACAGAGAAGTAGTTATTAATGAACAGGAAAAGTATTCACAAGACTGTCTTGATTTATACGCTGACAGGACTGCAAAGGACTTCTAGGCAGATGTATGACCCCGATATTTGGAAAAGAAGAATTGCAAGGTGCAATGATCACACCATTTCCCAGTAACGTGTGCTTTGTAAGAAGAGTGAAGCATGGTTGCCTGTAGCAAAGCTGAGCATGGATTTCTTTTGTTTATAAGCAGCTCTTCTTAGCTGAGTTACTTGGGTACAGAATATTGGATGTAATAAAATTATCACTCAGACCTTTGAAAGTCTTATTAAATTGTCTTTCTGAATTTTCAATTATCTTTCAGTCAAAGATATTATTTTAAAGAAAGATTTAATGGCTTTTATCTAGAGCATAGACTTTGAATTCTGAAGTGCTGTGGGACTTCTCTCATTTGAACTGGTTGACACTTAATAGTCTCTTTCAATCAAAACATCAATTCCTTCAAGCATTTCTGAAAAGATATCTTCTTTTAGCTTTTGCTTTCTTTTTTTTTTTAAATCTTGTATCTGGAAATTTTATTCAAATATTGTAGATCTTTGAAGCAATTTAGAACAAAAACTAGAATTTCAAAATATTAATTTTTCTCTTCCTTTTAGGTTAGTGTTCTGTTTGTTAATTTTAGGGTTTCTTTTATGTTAGGTGAACTAAAATGTTTTAAATTGATGGCTTCATTTTAAAACTTAAGAAAAATGTTTATTTCAGCATACAATTTACTGCATTTTCATCGTACATTCTGTATGCACATGTGCAATCCATGGAAGAGAAGCTACTAAGTCAGTGAGAGAGGTGGGCTTTCTGGTAAATTGAATCTATGCTCCACCATACAACAAGCGCTTTTGCTCAGCTATGTTCATAATAGCCAGAATCTAGAAACAACCTAGATGTCGCTCAACCAAAGAATGGATACAGAAATTTTTGGTACAATGAAGCAATGGAATACTACTCAGCTATTAAAAACAAGGCAATCATAAAATTTACAGCAAATAGTTGGAACTACCTAAGTCACCCTGAGTGAGGTAACCCAGAAGCAGAAAAACACACATGGTATATACTTAATTGTAAGCGGATATTAGCCATATAATATAGGATAAATATACTAAAATCTACATACCTGAAGAAGCTAAACAACAAGGAGGACCCTAGCTTCATTCTCATTCAGAAGGGCAAACAGAATACACACTGGAAACAGTAAAATAAAGGGAACAGAATGGGAGCCTACCAAAGCTGTCCTCTGAAAAACTCCACCCATCAGGGTATCGAAGCAGATGCAGAGACTCACAGCCAATCTTTGGATAGAGGATAGGGAGTCTTATGGAAGAAGGGGGTTTTGGAAAGATCTAGAGGGAACAGGATTCAACAAGAAGACCAACAAACTCAAAAAGTTGGGCCCAGGGGGGACTTCAGAAAATGGTGCATCAACCAAAGACCATGCGTAGAGAGGATTTAGACCCTCTGCTCAGATGTAGTCTATAGACAACTCAGTCTCCATGTGGGCATCCTAGTAAAGGGAGCAGGGCCTTTCTCTAACATGAACTGAGTATTGCTATTTGATCAATTCCACCTGGTAGGGTGGTCCTACCAGGCTACAGGGAAAGAAGATTCAGGCAGGCCTGATGAGACTTGATAGGCTAGGGTCAGATAGTAGGGAGAACACATGCTTTCAGTGGACTTGAGGAGGGCAGAGGGGAAGAGGAAAGGAGGGTAGGACCAGGAGAAGAGGGAGATGGGTATAATCAGGAAACAAAGTAAATAACATAAAAAAATAAAATAAAATTGCATTTCTTTGGGGAATGTGAATTTAAAGAAGAACATTTTCCTTCGATCCACTTTATCTATTTGACAAATGAGTGATTTGTTTTCCAGGTGAAGAGTTTTATACCTCAAAAAGATGTTTGCTGGACCTGAAGAATAGGCTCCAGAATTTCAAGTATTTCATAGTGCTCTTGCAGAGGACCTGATTTTCCAGAACCTATCTTAAGCAGCTTCCATTGTTGGTAACTCCAGATCCTGGGAGTCTGATACCTTCCTCCATCCTCCACAGGCACCGGCACTCAGGAACCCTCCCACAACATAATAACTAATCATAAATATATGTAATATTTGGTCAAATTCCAGTAGATCTTAGAAAGATATCAGCCTTTAAATAACCCAACTCCCAGTCTTTGAAAATTTCTGCGATATGGCTCTTCTTGCATTTTTGGAAAAGCTGGTTCATTTGGGGAGATTTTTTTTTAAACAACAGAAAAAAATATAGTTCAGTGCTACATATGGGTAGGGCAGTATTAATTGAAGATTGTATTTAGTCCCTGTTCTTTTTGAAGAGACACCATGACCATGGCAACATTTAGGAAGGAAAGGATTTAATTGAAGCTAGCTTACAGTTTCAGACTTTATTTTTGGTATTTCTTTTTGTATTTCTTTTTTTCTTTATTATCTATTACATTTATTCACTTTGAATCCCAGCTGTGGAGCCCTTCCTTATCTCCTCCCAACCCCTCCCTCTCTCCTTATTCTCCCTCTCTGCTCCTCCCCAAGTCCACTGATAAGGGAGGTCTCCTCCCCTTCCCTCTGAGCCGAGCCTATCAGATCTCATAAAGCCTTGTCTTCCTCTGTAGCCTGGCAAGGCTGCACCCCCAGGGAGTAGTGCTCAGAGAGCCTGCCTCTGAGTTCATGCCAGAGATAGGCGCTGCTTCCCTTACTAGGGAACTTACTTGGAGACTGAGTCTATGGGCTACATCTGAGCAGGGGTTTTAGGTCCTCTACAAGCATGGTCCTCGCTTGGGATATCAGTGTCTGCAGGGCCCCTGGGCCCAGTTTTTTTTTAGCTCTGTTGTTCTCCTTGTGGAGCTCCTGTCCCTTCCAGGTCTTTCTGTCACCTCCTTCTTTCATAAAATTCCCTGCACTCTGCCGAAAGTTTGGCTGTGAGTCTCAGTCTATGCTTCTATACCCCAGTCAGTGCAGTCTTTCAGAGGCCCTATGGAAGGCTCCTGTCCTGTTTCCTGTCTTCCCTTGCTTCCTAAGTCTATAGTATTTGTCCTTCTGAATGAGGATGGAGCATGTTCCTTAGGGTACTCCTTTTTGTTTAGCTTCTTTAGGAGTATAGATTTTAGTATGCTTATCCTATATTATATGTCTATTACCACTTTTGAGTGAGTATATACCATGTGAGTCTTTCTGTTTCTGGTTGGACTACCTCACCCAGGAAGTCCAATATTATTATGGTGGCAAGCATGGCAGCATGTAGGCAGACATGATGCTGAAGTTAGCAAAGTATATTACATCAGAATCCATAGACAACAAGAAGAGAGAGAAAGCCACTTGGCTTGGCTTGGGCTGCATAACCTCCAAGTCCACTCCCTAGTGACAAACATCGTCCAACAAGGTCACATCTCCTAATCCTTTCAAATACTGACAGTCCTTGGTGAGCAAGTATTCAAACCTATGTGCTGATGGTGGCCATTTTTATTCACATCATCACAGAGATGTGTAAGTGATAGGCAGCAAGGAAAACAAAGTCTACTTAAACTGGAATTAGGATATTCTTCAATTTCTTTAACCTCTTATTTGCTCATGTACTTATGTTTTCAGACTATGGTTTTGAAAGCAGTTTGTTAAAGATTTTGTCCTTTTGTTTTCAGTTTTTTCTGTGTGAGTACACATCTGGTGTATGCAGTGCCTGCAGAGACGACAAGAAAGTGTTGAGTTTCATGTAATTATAGTTACAGGCAGTTGTAAAATACCCAAGACTGAAGCTGGAAACAAACCCTGGTCCCCTCAAAGAGCAGTAACTGACGGAAACCACTGGGCCATCTTCGCAGGCCTGAAAGTTGTCTCTGAGAAAAGTAAAAGCAAACAAGTAGAAGGATTTGGAAATGACACTTTACAATCAATGTGTAAATTTTGTATCTGCTATTATTTTTATCATTCTTATATTCTAAAAGTATTTTAAAGTACACACCAATTGTAGTAACACATATTTGCATATAAATAAAATTTTTAAATATTTTGTACCTTTCAAAGGTAATTTATGGTATTTATATAGCATTACATTGTGTATTATTATTGAATAAATAGTTGATAAAGATAATTATGTATATATATTTCACTGTCAACATTCAGTTTGATTCATAATTTTAATAAGATCTGGTTCTTAAAGAGGTGCTAGCCAAAGCTATCTATGATCATACATAGGGGAAAAAAGACAGTACTCTTGACATCATAATAAATTATTATTATTATTATTATTATTATTATTATTATGTTTTTGAGACACATTTTGTCTGTGTAGCCTTGGCTGTCCTGGACTCATTAGAACTTACAGATATCCACCTGCCTCTGCCTCCTTTTGTGCTGAGATTACAGCCAGTGAACTGGGCTTATGCTTGACATTATAAAAAAATGATATAATGTGCACCTTTACTATTCAAATTATTGTTGAAGAAGGCATGCATATGTAATATATATGAATAAGGAGAGAGAGAGATAGAGATACAGAGAGACAGAGACAGAGAGACAGAAAAACACAGAGACAAAGTGAGACCAAGACAGAGAATGAGAGAGTTCAGTTTCTGTGATTAAAAAAACAAAAAACTGTAACTAGAAGCAGCCTAAGAGGAAAATATTTACTTCATCATACACTACCAAAAGCACCCATGGACTGGACCTCGGGCCCCTACACAGGCATAGCAGATGTGTCCGCCTAACAGAGGGAGAAGTGGATATCTCCTACTCTGTTGCCTGCATTTGGACCCCTTTCCCTAGCCGGGCTGCCTTGCCTGGCTCCAAAAGGAGAGAAGACGTGCTTAGCCCTGCTGATGGAGTCTGGGCAGGAACTTCAGACATGCAGGAACCTGGAGGCAGAAACTGTTGCTCCTCATGTTTTCTTTGTCTAGCTTTCCTGCCTTCTGATACCACTCAGGACCAACTGCCCATGAGTTGTAGTGTCTCCTGTGGGCTATGTCCTCAATATGAAGTAAAGATTAAGAAAATGAGCCACAGAATTGCATTTTCACAATTGAGTTTCCTCTTCCTATTTGACTCTAGCTTATATCAGGCTGAAAAAAAAAAAAAACTAAAAAGGAAAGCGTATAGTCTTATCTTATTTTAGAGATAAATGAGAAAGAAATTGAATTATTTGGTAAAGTGATACAAGGCTAGTGTGCACAGCATTGTTCAGTGCTGTGACCTGTCAGTTATGCAGTTATCTAGAGAGGCTGTGCTATAATAGGCAAGGAGACGTTTAATGCAAATAACAAACTCAAGCTCCTAATGTTCTTCATGGAAATGAATGATTAAACAGCAATGATTAAACCCTGAAGTGCACGGAGGTACTTATATTTAAGATTTCCTCATGTTTATATAAACAGTTACCTATTTTTTTTTCACAAGGTCAAACTGAGTTATATGCCCTGTTCACGTGTTGTTCATCAGAGTCTATAATCCTAAGGTTAAATGGATATATATATATATATATATATATATATATATATGTGTGTGTGTGTGTGTGTACATATATATGTATATACATATATATGTGTACACATATGATTATGTATATATGTATACACACACACATATATATACGCTCAGGGTTAGAGTATACACTATATACATATAGTGGTCTTTTGAAATCTAGTGAGGTGAATGATACTGTCAGGTTATCTCTCACATACATACACACACACACACACACACACACACACACATATATATATATGAATATATATCTATAATCTTAGAGTTAAAAATATAGTCTGAAGAAAAATACTATCAGATTCACAAACATAACTGGACACACAACCATTTTTTAGAGCAGCATCCAGACAGAGGGGATGTACTAGTTGGAAGTATCTATTTCTGTGGTAAGTCACTTCAAATTCCTTTTATGTGCCTGAGCTTTTGGAGAAGTTAAGTCACCAAAGGATTTGTTTTGACAAAAGATAGCAGAAATCAGAAGAAGCACTAATGCTCCAACTTTAGGTTCAATAACGGAAAGTGAGATTTCTCCCCAAATAGGTTTTAGTGTTAGAAGCAATCTTAAAAGATAAAATACCATTTTTATTAGATGTATTATTTTTTTAAAGTGCTCTCTATAAAAGCAGATGAATTAGTGTTAACTCAATACATATTTGAAAAAACAGAAACACAGGGAACTAAGAATTGTGATATTAAGTACATGAATATTACACTTGTGTTTCACAAAAAAATAAAATAAAATATTAACTCACAGGGCATTTCTTTTTTATTTTATTTTTTATTTTTATTAATTAGAGTTTATTCACTTTGTATCCTCCCTGTAGCTCCCTTCCTCATTCCCTCCCAATCCCACCCTCCTTCCCCCTTCTCCACCCATGTTTCTCCACAAGTCCACTGATGGAGGAGGTTCTCTTCCCCTTCCTTGTGATCCTAGTCTATCAGATCTCATCAGGAGTGACTGCATTGTCTTCTTCTGTGGCCTGGTAAGGCTGCTCCCCCTTCAGGGGGAGGTGATCAAAGCGCAGGCCAATCAGTTCATGTCAGAGACAGTCCCTGTCTCCATGAATGTTCCTTGGTTGGAGAAACAGTCTCAGAAAAGACCCCTGTGCCCAGATTTTTTATTTTCTTAAGGGTGTAGAAGGGCTAAGGAAACTTTCCACATAGACATGAATAATTTCATCTTATTGAGAATACAATAAGTTGTGGTTCAAATATAAAATGTGCCATAGACTCATTACTTGAGGACACAAGTGTAAGCAGATTGCAATTTAAGAACTATTTGAATACTGAGGATTCTGACCTAGGAATGAATCAAACCCTGGATGAATTCCTAGCATGATGGCAGTGCTGTAGAAAGTAGGTCAATGATAGCTTGACTTTGGTACTATCACTTACACTGGAAACTTCCTGGCATTGTCTTCTATGGCCCCTTACCTCCAAAAGGTGATCTGGTCTCCCTGTCATTCAAGAAGAAAACATCTGAAACAATCAGTTACAAAAGATCTTCTCAATTTTAATTGTTTTCCAGGTGTTTAGTCAAAGCAACGAAGAAGTCTAATATAGATGTGATCCTTTCCCATGCCCTCCAACCAGTTTTGCAGTTTTACACTGTAATTGGGGTTAGATGGGGTTTGTTTTTTGTGTGTGTGTCTGTGTTCACATGTTTGTACTGTACACATACAGACACACATATACACAGAGAGAAAGAGAAAGAGAGAAAGAGAGATTTGAATGTTTCAGGTTAAAAAATAAAAAACTTATACCTCAATCTGTAAAAGTTCTATGTTAGGATTTTATAGGAAATAATTTCCACACAGAACTAGATCTACCTCAGAACAGAACTACCTCGTCTTCTAAACAATGTGAAATGATATGTTAGGGCCCTTCAGAGAAATGACTCTTTGTTTTTCAGTGAAAGAAAACTCTTCAAGGTTGCCACCGCTGCTTCAAAATATCACAGCAGCTGTGAAATAAGAAAGTCAATATGTATTAGTCAAAGAGAAAAGAGGAGGGTGTGGAGAGACAACAGGCAAACCTTGATGAGGAAAACAACAGGGGGTTGCTTGTTGAGCCCAGTGACCTTTCTCTATGTTTCAACACTGAAGACTGTGTAGATCACTGGAAAGAAAAGTTTCCTTTAGTGCTTTATTTTTCTACATACAGGTAAGGATTTTTCCTCCCCCTATTTTCCATTTAACTTCAGTAATATTCCCCATTGAGGTTATTATGCTTGAAATTCAACTCAGCATAAGCTAAATGGAATAAAATAACTCTCTTGAAGTTTTTCCTAATCCTATTTATAAAACTCTCCAAGAACTGCTAATATTCTTCCCCTGACAAGTAATACTATACACACCAAGGGGAATGAGACAGAGCCTAGAGTGAGTCTAGAAGCCTATTAAACATTTAATAAGTAATAAGGGTCCATCAGAGAATGGACTATTTTCTGCATAGTGCAGCTGCAGACACTCATTTTCCAACTTGAGCTATAGAAGCGAGAAGGAAGAAACAATCAGGATTGAAGATTCAAAAATACAGTGACTAAAAAAGCTTGCAGACTGTAGTTTTGGTTAATATGAGCGTTCAAGGACTGAGTTTTAAATGCCGGCATGATTGTTCCTTTGTCTACCTGTATGTTTTGCTGGCTTAATATCTTAAAATACTGAAACCTTGTTTCCTCTCCAATGCCATAACTGTTTTGATGCATTCATTATTGACATCTCCAATTGCAATTTCTCTTGTTTTGGGGCATCAGGCACTAAGAGCAATACAGCAGATGTTAGGCATACGTTGATACCACAGTACTTTCTTATAATCTGGTAGAAAAGATAGGTTAATTTCACAAAATAAAAGTCGTAAATTTCAATATCTGCAGACTTAGAAACCACATCCATAGGTAACATATCAATTCATTCATCATTCTGTCTTCTAAATATTAACTCTCATTTTAATATCCTAAGAATATCATACAATTCAATCAAACTACCATCACATTTTGTAATATATAGGCAGAGTTAAATGAACATTTTCCCAATATCCGTTAAATGAACATTTTCCCAATATCCCTGATATTTGCTTGTGTTCTGTATAACTTACTCATGTCAAATATGGTGCTACCAGTGAGCATAAAGGGCAATCACAGCTCTAGTCCTATAATATTACCAGAGAGAGATGGAAGGATTTTTGTCTGTGTTGACACAGCCTAGTCACAAAAGCTTTGCTAGTAAGCTTGGTCCTTTACTGATCTCTAGGATCCTCCTCCTAGCTTTGCAGCTCCAAACTGCAGTGTTGAAAGAGGTAACATGGTGAGTGCTGACGGTGACTTTCAGAGATGAATGTAACCCTAAGCTGTTAAAGAGATGGAAAATCCTGGAGCATGGTAACTAAACAAATACTTACCTGAAAGTAAATGGATCTATTCTTATACTGGTCTATGCCAGTATAGCCTACCTAACACCTTAATTTTGGTCATGTTAAATTCTAAGTCGAGTGCTCTTTGGGGTTAGATCTAATTTCTTCTTCTTTTTTTTTTTTTTTTTGGCTCTGATTTTCTATATTAAAATAAAGACAAAACACATCTTAAGAAAAAATAAACCATATTAAGTATCTACCACCAAACTAGCTGAACAGTGGCCATATTTCAGCGTAACTTTTACACTTCAATGTAAGCACATTTTGATATCTGAAGGGAAGCATTAATACAGATTCCCATCTGGTCTAAGTTTGAGATGTGTCTATGTCCGCGAATCAATGTGAAACTGTCAGAGTGAGCTAATTTATAAGGACATTCGAAGTTGAAAATTCAGCCAATCAAATATCATTTTCCCCTGAGAGCTACCCAATGTTCAGATAATTCTAAGTTAATGGGTAAAAGTAAAATTAAAACATTAAGAAGACATTTTAGTTAGCACATTGGAAGTTGCAATGTGAGACCTGTAGAAAATGTTTTAGCGTTTTGATAATGAATACTTTTTTCTAGTACTATTTTTCTGGGCTGTGGAGATTGATATTGTTAAAGGAGAGTGACAGGACACATCCGTAGTAATGTTAATTCTCTTCTTTCAAATGATCATGGTAGTGTCAGATTCAGGGTCAGCTTTTGAGGTTTTACACATCAGAAACTTGATTTGCTTAAAATATTGTATAAACAAAGGCAGTATCAGCAACAAGTGCAGAGATTGCATGTAAGACCAGAAAGACAAGTCACCAGTTCACACTGACAAATAGATATTGGAAAAAACAAATTCCCCTGGCTACATTTTCCCACACTTGCAGACAAACCACAACTTTTCCACTCTAAGTGACTTCTTACCATATCACGCCAACTTAATACAAATAATTTCCACCAAGATTAAAATATCATGAACTGAAGTTTGTGGATAATGTCTTGAAGACTCTGAAACTCTTGGGATGCAGAACTATAGTGTTAATGAATTTCAGGTTTGATCCATGTTTAATTTACTGTGTATACTATGACTTATATATGTGACTGAATACAGAATTAATTTGTGATAAACACACAAGATTACAGATCATCTGGAGAGACATTCATTTTAAAACTTTATAAGAGAGTTATTATT
Organism: Meriones unguiculatus; assembly: GCF_030254825.1. NCBI lineage: Eukaryota > Metazoa > Chordata > Mammalia > Rodentia > Muridae > Meriones > Meriones unguiculatus. The sequence goes on along the minus strand of NC_083357.1, from coordinate 90,428,878 downwards.
ACAGAATACATTTAAATTGAAAACTGCTATTTTTTAAATTTATTTTTCTATATGGGGAGTGCTCAGAGTACATTGTTATCCTCTGAGCAGCAGAGGATAACTTACAGAATTTATTTTCTTCTTCTACCATGCATGCCCAGGTATCAAACTCAGTCATGTCCCCAGGCATGGCCACAAAGTACCTTTATACAAATGAGCCATGTTAGCAGCCTCCAGTAGAGAATTTAAGAAACTTCACTGAAATCTCAACATTATCAAATACCAATATCTTCCACTTTAATTGCTTTGCATACAATTAAACTGAAGTTTAAAGTACGTAAGTGGAAAAATTATTTGAAAATAAATACACTTTAGATTAACTCAGAAATTCAAGTGAAAATAAAATCTTAAAAAAAATCACTGTGGGGGAATATCATCTACAACTTTTTTAAAGTATGTCTCTTGTAGATCAATAAAAAGAAAATGGGAAATTGAGATTTTAGAGTTTATGAAGATTTACATTTTGATATAGCGATTTTATATATACCTTATCTATACTGAAAATAATAAATTTTCTACCATAATATGATTTTGAAAATTAGATTTTGAAAATTTGAAGGAAACTAAGAGGCCAGCTATAGTGTGTGACAGGACTGCAATCTCAGCATTTTGGAGGCAGTGGTCCTAGGCACTTCTGACTATGTTCCTGAGACAGAGCCTCACTAAAGAAATCTACCTAACAAATAGACAAACAAGCCAAAACCGGTTTAATTAACCAGTAGACACAGGTTTTTTTTTTTATTTTATTTACAAAAGTGTTTGCCATGCGTAAGTAGTCTCTATTCCTATATTTAAAAGGGAACGTAGGTATTGAGGCTCAATTAAGAAAGACATAAAAAACATGAGAAGTCTAATTTAGCTATCATCTGAATTCAAAAGTAATCAGAGTCACTCTGGAATACTCAAAGAGAGAACTGGTGGCTTTTGAAAGATATTCACTTTTTGAATGTAAGACAGAGAGAATGTTTTTGTTAATGTAGGAAAGTCATTTTAAATAGATTTTTTTATATATACATTCCAACTGAAATGTTTCTTTGTAAGAATAAAGAAGAAACAATCATTTTCTTTTCTCCCTAAAGACAAATATTAAAATTACTACTCATAATTAATTATTCTAGTTTTAAATGGTTTGGGGCTTGACAACATATTTCCAGATTTGCTTTTTAATTCCAAATTTTCACATGCATTGTTGGCCCTAGTAATTACTTCTGAGATTTCAAAAAAGATTCACTTCAGTCTTTTACCCAGAATAACTCCAATATATCTTGAATAGGACTTCCTGACAGACAGACTGAGATATGAAACATCTTGCAACATGATTGACAGATTCTCATATACACACTAAAGCTTGAGAAGGTAGATGTCATTTTCTGTGGCTGCAAAGACATGAATTTAAAGTATCTAATACTAAATTTATCCAGTAATTTTCTTTAAAGTTATATAAAATTTATAAACGGATTCATAAATGATCTCTGTTATAGTCATTCAATTCAAAAAAAATTAAGCTAACACTATTTGCATAAGTTTCTTTATTTACTTTACGTCACTATGCCATGAGAGAACCTGTAGAAAAATATTTAAAAAATTTGTATCTGCCACTTTTATGATTATGTTTGAAACATAAAATATTTGAAAAGAATCAGAAAAAGCAAATTCTCGTTTGTTTGCGGTGGCGGTATGATTTATGCTATCCTAAATAAAACAGGGCTTATCTAGTACATGAAAGTAATAAAAATGACTCACATGTGATCAACAACATTAAGCTCATACAAGGCTCCTTTACAAGGTTTTCAAACAGAGAAGTCATAAATCTTTTACTGTTGAATGAATCCTCAAACACACACACACACATACACATGCCTCTACCTCCACTTAGAAAGGAAGACTTTTATCTACCTACATTTTTATATGAAGGAATAAAGATTTATCAACAAGATAGCGAAAGATAAAAAAAAATAATGTGCATTTTAAGAAGTTGCCAATTTTACGAAATATTTTAAAACAGGAGTGGTATGCCTGTGTGCCTCTAGGAGATACACCTTCGTGTATGCAGCACTCCAAAGGAACAGTAGCAAGTGCCTCTTGGCTGATGGCACAGAGTCTCAGTATTAGGAACAACCTCAACACGTGTGCACGATCGTTGTCAATGAATCCTGCACCATGGTTGGTTGAGAAAGTAGTAATGAAAGGGTAGTCTTAGTATTTCAGGTAGCTTTTAAAGTGGGATAACCGAAGTGTCGCCTAATAAAAATTTTGAACGAACCAAGTTCCATAAACTACAAAAAAAATACATTTTTTTTCTTCTTCTGCACACATAATCTTATTTAAAGAGGCAATGCACGGATATTGTGAGGAGAGGGTGGTAAGACTCATACATAAAACTGAGATGAATTATATAAACCCTGAGATACATCCTACAGTGATTACCAGATCATTTTTATTTGACAAATTGCCACTTCTGAGGAAAGCTTTTCATTTCAGAAAGAAATTCAATTAGGGACTTGAACTCCCCATTGCCCGAGGAAGAATGGAGTGTGCCTTAGTGGGGTTTCCCTGCTAGATACCATCTGCAGGTGAGTGACAGAGAAGCCTGCGGACAAACACAGGCTGGCCATGCTCTGGTCAGGAAGTGTGGGTGTAGCTTTCTTATCATAATAGCCCAGGAGTTTTCTCTATGAAAGTAGTGTCCTAGAGCAGGTAATAGCTTTTTCTTGTCTCTTAACCACTTGCGTTCCTAAACCCAAGCAGATTCTCCCTTTTATCATGGAAATGCCTGCCCCCTTTTGGCCAAAAATCAGAAGTTTAATTTACAGTGAGAAAAATGCAGAACATTTTTCATCCTTCACCCCATTCTGCCCTCAATTTTCCATGGAGTAATCCTCGAGGCAAAAATAAAATTAATTATTATGAGACAGAATTGCATTCTCATGAGAACTGTGTGTTCGCTGGTATTCAGAAGTATATTCAGAAGATATACTTCAGAACTAGAACAATTTCCATCTTGGTACAAAGACGAAGCGAAAGTTTGTTCTCCAAGTTGTTCAAGTATAAGTTTAGATAGCACTAGATTTACAACTGCGATACTTCTTATTTGGGACCAAAAATTTTAAATGATTGTAATGACAGGTATCAAAAAGTTAGAGAGGATTTAATCCCAAAAATGCATAGTCATACAAAAAACAAATTTTATTTTACAACTCTTTAAAACATCACGTAATGCTGATCCTTGAAGAAAAATACAGCATGTACTACATTGGTGTTAATTTATTACTTGATTCTGATAGCACAATCAAGGACTAATACTACCTAATGAAACATATAGCATAAAATACGAAGATCAAGAAATGTCCTCAGGCATATATAGCATATTCACTCATGAATATGAATAATCAAGGAATGTCAAAATAGCTGATTTTTTTTTTTTGCCAGAAAATAGGAAGATTCTAAATGAGTACCATATTAGTCAAATGCTCACCGTTGATTCTGTGATTAGAAATAAGAATTAGGTCATGGTCTCTATAAGGGACAGGAAAAAAATACTCTGCTTGGGTTTGCTCTTAAAAAATGATTCCTTAATCAAAAATGCGACACTATTTCTTTATTTTTTTTCTCTCCTTGTGAAGTATTAAGGGTTCAAGTGGCTAAGAGTTTCTTTTGGCAAGTAAAAAGAAATGAAAATTTAGAAAAACCTTGGAAAAAACCTATAAGCCATTGACCAAGCTCCATATTTCTCTTTTAATAATTTATGGAATCAGTTATAGTAAATGCAAATCTTCCATGAATATTTTTTACATCTCAAAAATCTCATCTCAATAGCTCCTTGGGCTCAATCCTGTGGAACCATAACCCAAATAAACCCTTTCTTTCATAAATTGTTTTCGTCAATGTGTTTTATGCCGCTTTGGACCCAGAGAAGAGCATGTCTGGTTGCATGCGGGTTGATGCCCCAGGTCCCGCCTCTGAGAAAAAGGTATCTGACGGGTCTGATGCTCTTTGGGTGGATGACACCTAAATGAACATCGGTACAAAGTCCCAATTTATTTCTAATATCAGAGATCAGACCTCAACTCTTGCCTGATGCGTCTAAAACAAAAAGGGGGAACTGTAGAGAGCTGCGGAATGCTATGCCTCAAAGATGGAGCTGGTTTCTGCCTTCCACCTTCCCGATGGTGAGTGCTCTCTGTCACGAACAATTCCACATTTGGCTAAGGCTGAGAATCTGGCTTGCTTCCATGTATGTGGACCTATCTGCATTGCCCACGTGGCACGCCTGGGTTGGCTACCCAGAGGCTATTTAAGCTGTGGGCTGGCTTTCCCCAGGGTCCGAGGATTGTTCAAGGTTCCTGAATAAACTGCATTGAAAAAAAAAAGAAGCCAAAACAGAAAATGGTAACAGGATCTCTCATGATGCATTATTTTAGTGACAGAAAACCGTGTGGTTTTCTGCAGTAATATGGAAGCTTTGGAAACTTGGACTATAAAAGCAGTTGGACACTCTAAACTGTACCTAGTGGGCCACCATAATAGGATCTTGGAAGGGGTAGTACTAAGAGCTATGCATACTGATACTGAGGTATCAGAAGGGAACAATATCACCAGAGACTATTCTGTGATATTTTGTAAAAACAATGTAGCATCTTTCTGCTTCTGTTTTAAGACCTTGCCTGAGGCTAAATTAAATACTAATGGACTACATTCTTTGTAGAAGGGACTTCAAGACAGCCTAAAGCTGACCAGTGCTACTTTTACATTCATCTACAAGCAAAAACAGCAAGTGGAGCAGAAAATAACTAAAATATGCAGTTTATGGACAAAAAGGCACTGACCAGCTAAATGTTATAGCCAAAGCCTGTACTGGAAGAAAGGCTGTAATGGTTAAAGAAAATTGTCATCCTGAGGAGACACCTAAAGTATGTTGGCATAAAGAGAAGATTGTTCTCAGGGTTAGACCCCATCTGGTAAAGCTTCCACACTGTGAAAGCAAAGGTATAAGAGAGCTTCTGTTCTTAGGAGAAACAACAAATGAATGTTTCTGCTAATGTGGCTCAGTGGAGCCAGGAATCTGTTCCAATTTGTTACCAACATTGTCAGTATCATAGTTCTACCAGCTTTAAAGTAATGAAAGCTTCAAAAATTAAGGAGTTAGGGATTCTTCCTCTGCATTTTAAGATAGCCACTTGAGCCATGCATATGACCTTGGTGTTCTTACATGGGACATTTGAAAGGCCATTGTATGAAGCTGTGAGAGTGAAACTTGAGTTGGGTAGGAGACCAAGAGACATTGTATTTGGCCTATGAGAGCTTCATATTGAAATAGGAACCAGCCTGAAAGAGAATTGTATTTACTATTATTATTATTATCATTACTACTACTACTTCCTCATAAAATACACCCTTAGCACAGCTTTCCAGCCCTCTACTTCTCCACCCAATCCACTCCTCTTCCATATTCCTTCAGAAAATAGCAGGCATCCTTAGAATACCCACTGAACACATCATAGAAGGTCACAATAGTACTAGGCATAAACCCTCATATCTGAGTCGACAATGAAACCCGGTTGCTTCAGAAGAAAGCATCTGAAGAAAAGTTGAAAAGGTGAGAGACACACTCACTCCCACTCTCAGGAATCCCACAAAAAGAACAAGATAACAACCATAGCATATATGCAGAAGACCTATCACAGATCCATGCAGCTCCATGGTTACAGTTTCAATCTCTGAGCCCTGTTTGTTGATCCTGTGGACCATGTTATCATGGTGTTCCAGAATCCTGTCTCCTACAATTCTCCCTCTCGCTCTTCCAAGGGGTTCCCAGAGCTTCAAGGGGTGGGACCTGATGGAGATCTCCAATTTGAGCTCTCTATCTAATGTTTGCCTGTTGGTCTCTGCACCTGCTCCATTCAGCTGCCAAAAAAAAAAAATTGTGATGATTATTAGGTTATGTACTAATTTACAACTATAGCAGAACATCATTGGGAATCATTGGGCTTTTTGTTGTTGTTGGTTGGTTGTTTTGTTTTTCTATCTTAGATCTCTGGGGTATCCACAGACCAGTTCCTGGTCATTCAGGGAATGTTGGACATGACCTCCATTTAGTGTCCTGGACCACAAATTAGTATTACTGTGTATTTCGCAGACAGCAAAGATAGAAGGGCTCACCCATCTAAGTTCTGTGGTTTCAGATATAGAGTTATGAGATTTCGAGCTTGCCCTGCTGTGTTTTCCTCTTGCTTTTGCCAAAGATTTTCTCATTATGCTCTGATTCTTCTATTTTAGAATTGTAGTACCTATCCTGAAGAGTTATATATTGGAAGGATGTGGGGTTATTTTGTTGGTTTCTTTGTTTGTTGTTTTTCTTTTTTTTTTCTTTCTTTTTTTTTTTTTTACAAAAAAATATACTTAAGAGATCATAGTGAGTTTCAAAAGAGTCTTGGAATTAAGAAAATGTGGGTCTTGAAAAAGATTATATGAACTTTTAAACTTGCAAGAAATGAATTTTTCTATTATGGTATAGGCACATGATTATGAGACCAAAGAGAGCAAGGTAATGTTTTCAATGTATGTTTACATACGTATGTGTATGTGATATAATATATATATATACATATACATATACATATACATATACATATACACACATTATATATATATATATATATATATATATATATATCCATTTAAATACTTGGTTTCCAGGTAATAACACTGTTTTTTCCATTTTTAACATTTTCTTATGATAATTATTATTTGTTACAATTTATTCACATGGTATCATGGTATTCTGGCTGTGCCCCTCCCTCGTATCCTGTTAATTCCACCCTCCCTCCCTGTTCTCCCTCTCTGTCCCTCCCCTAGTCCACTGATAGGGGAGGACCTCCGCCAATTCTATCTGACCTAAGCTTATCAGGTCTCAAAAGGACTGGCTGCATTGTCTTCCTCTGTGGCCTGGTAAGGCTGCACCCCACAGGGTGAGGTGATCAGAGAGCTGGCTACTGAGTTGATGCCATAGACAGTCCCTGCTCCCCTTACTAGGGTACCCACTTGGAGACTGAGTCTATAGGATACATCTGAGCAAGAGTTTTAGGTCCCCTTCATGCATGGTCCTTGGTTGGGGTATTAATTTCTTCAGGGCTCCTAGGACACAGATTTTTGGCTCTGTTGGTCTCCTTTGGGAGCTCATGTCCACTCAAGTTTTTTCTTTCTTCTTTTTTTATGCATCGTTGTTTTAATTTTAGAACATTTAAAAGCAAGCCAGTAGGCTAATGTCCAGTGTCCATTAGTTACATTGTTCTAAGCTTATACTCTCTAATTTTACATCTCAACTTAATTGATGACATGCTAGGCAGAAATACAGCAACTGCAGTGATCCTCTGACTGCTGTTTTTCTTCTTTTTTTTTTAATTTTATTTTTTTTTCTTATCAGTTACATTTTATTAACTCTGTATCCTTCTTTCACAAGATTCCATGGATGTGTTCTCACTTTTTTTTTTTTTTTTTTTTTTATCTTAGCCATTCTGATGGGTGTAAGGTGAAATATCAGGGTACTTTTGATTTGCATTTTCCTGATGATTAAGGATGGTGAGCATTTCTTTAAGTGCTTCTTTGATATTCTTATGTTGAGAATTCCCTTTTTTATTTAATTGTTTAATTGGATTACTTGCTTTGTCAATGTTTATCTTCTTAGGTTCTTTATATATTTTCGATATTAACACTCTTTCACGTATTGAGTTGGTGAAGATCTTCTTCCAGTCTGTAGGCTGTTGTTTTCTTCTAACAGTGGCCTTTGCTTTACAGAAGCTTTACAGTTTCATGAGGTCCCATTTATTGATTATTGATCTTAGAGCCTGTGCTGCTGGTGTTCTGTTCAGGAAGCTGTCTCCTGTGCCAATGAGTTCAAGGCTCTTCCTCATTTTTTCTTCTCACCAATTTAGTGTGTCTGGTTTTATGTTGAGGTCTTTGATACGCTTGGACTTTAGTTTTTTTACAGGGTGAAAAGCATGGATCTAGTTGCATTTTTTACATGTAGACATCCAGTTAGACCAGGACTATTTGTTGAAAATGATACTTTTTTCCTCATTGCAGGGCTTTGGCTTCTTTGTCAACAATCAATAATCCTCAAGTGTGTGGATTTATTTCTGGGTCTTCTATTCCAGTACATCGTTCTGTTTCTATGCCAGTACCATGCAGTTTTTATTACTGTTGCCCTATACTCCAGCTTGATATCAGGAATGGAAACACTTCCATATTATCTTATATTATACAGTGTTGTTTTAGCTATTCTGGGTTGTTTGTTTTTCTATATGAAATTGAGTATTGTTTTTTTCAAGTTCTGTTAAGACTTGACATGGGAATTGAACTTTAGACCTCTAGAAGAACAACCACGTCTCTTAACCTCTGAGCCATCTCTCCTCCTCAAGGAAAGCAACAGAAAGAAAATATCTGGACACAGAGATCTTTTCTGTGACTGATACTACAACCAAGGTCCATTTGTGGCTATAACCTAGAACCCCAGGTTCTAGGGGCATGGTATAACTTTATACTCTAAAATATGAATGACTATGTGTTTAATGTCAATTCAAAGTTGAAGTAAAACTAATCAAATATAATTAATATCTATACCTAAGACGATGTCATTTGTAAAACCATTTAATGTACTAATTATAATGTTCAATTTATTGTTTTTTCTTTAGCCCAGAAAGTGTTGCTTTTATTTTAAAGAAAATAACTTAAGAATTAATATCCATACATATATGTATATGTATGAATGCAATAATAATTAGTGAAATAATACCCATGAGTTTGAAATAGAACAGGTAGGGATACATGGATGGTTTGGAAGATAAAAGTAGAAGCAAAAATGTAATAAAACAATAATCTCAAAAAGAAGAAATAAAATTCTGTAACACAAGAACAAAATTGGACATGGATGTATTTATCTTAAATAGAGGCTTATTGTCCTTGAAATAAAATAATAGTTAACAGTACATTAATTATGTTTATAGCCTATGTATTATAAAACATTTAAACTTTTATTGTTATAAATCTGAGTTCGTTTTTTTTTTTTTTTTGCTGTATATATTCACTGAGTCTCAGATAATGCTTTTGTGTTTTCATTCAAAATTGTAAAGGGTTTTTTTTTTCTATTAAATTCATTAACACTACGTTCATAAACAGAAATAATTCAATTTATATTTGTGCTTGTTATATAAATCGATTAACTATGTATATTTTATGTATTAAATGAATTATTCCCGAATTATAAATATTCCTGGAAATGTAAAATCACATTAGGTCATACAACATTGTCATTGACTATTCACCCACAAATGATTTGACCAGCAGATGTGATCAGTTTCCTATCTCGCCCTGTAAAGCTAAGTGTTGAGACCAGATGTCCTCTCAATTTGCTACTTAGCCTCACCTGAGTTTTGTCTTGCTGTATAATCAGGTAAGATGTTTCCGTTCATTACAGAGTTTAGCCATTAACGTCGGGGCTTCTGGGAAGCTATTCCTTGAGCCTGTCCATTGTGTAATATGTCAGGAACTGCACATGGGAAATTAGTCAGTTAAATAAATATCCTGAGGAAATATTGATCTTCATTCCTGAGATTTGCAAAATTCTAAAACACCTCCTGATGAGACGATTAGGCTCAGACTTAGGTTCACTGCTCATATCGCACTGCCTAAAACAGCATCCTCAAGCAGTAAACGCTCATGTATGCAAGCCAACCCTGCATAACCTTAACACCGAAATAGACTTTGTGACAAGCTATCCATTTCTCTTCTTTATTTCTAACATATAAGTGGCTGATCATAGCAGGTAGCTGGACTTGAATGCTAACACTTGGTTTGCAAAACTCACTGGAGTTAAAATGAAGGCAAACAGGTGGCAACTGGTTATAAAGTCAGCCATTGGACTGTGAATTCTTTAGATTTCCTTTCATTTCAAGATAATTTTTTTTATGTCATAGAATCTCAGTTTTTTATTTGTTTGAACTATGAAATCAAAAGCATGGTCTGAGGAGAAAAGTTGTTATCATGAAAAAAAAAGTATTTTTGCAGTGTGCCACACAGTGGAACTTTGAGAAGCTGTAGAAGTTTGTACTCTTCTCATGTGCTAGGATGAAGCATTAGGCATGTAATATTACCTACTAATATGGCTGGCAACATCAGTTAAAAGGACAAAGGTGTACGCAATGGACCAGTAAAGATGCCAAGAAAAACAGGGAAGAAAACAGATTTGTTCTGTCACAGTCTGCTTTTTGCAGTGAGTCAGAATGAACAGGGTCAGGTCCAAGTATCAGCTGACTTAGTTGACTTATGGTTGTCTTCGTGTTGGTTGTTCTTTAGCTACTTAGTCCCTCAAGCCACTAACTCTGTTCAAACCTAGTATAATTATGGGGGTTTCAGTACATTCAGAATCCACAAGTTACTTGTATCTAAGTGAGTTTCGGCATGGAATTTTTTGTTATTGTTTTGTTGTTTTTTTTGTTGCTGTTGTTTTTTATTCATTTGTTTTTTGATTCAGAGCTAAAGCTTAAAGCTGATCCTTAAGCTACCAGCATTAAGTACTTGGAGGAGGAGTCAAGCTTTGACTTAATGGGTAAATTGCTTGCTTTACACATTGTTGTGAACAGTTATCTGTTACAAAGCATTTAATAGAAGAAGGTCTTATCCTGGATGACAGATTAAAGCAGTTGCTCAAAAGGTGTCTGTAGTTCCAAAGCAGAGAGAGACAGAATGCAAGGCTAGACTATAAATGGTGAAGGTTACCTACAAGTAATCTAGTTCTCCCAGAAAGACTCCATTTCCTAAAGGTTCCACAACCTTCCAAAACCAGTATGGCCAGTCAGGAACTGAGTATTCAAACACAGAAGCCTTTTGGAGGGATATTTTTTTATTCAAACCACAGCACAAGATAGAAGTGAATTAAGTATTAAAGCTTAAGACTGTTCTTATCCCCATCGCCCTATTACCTCAATGAAAGATGTTGAGGGTCTTTCATCTAACCAAGGTCTAGCACACTTGCCTGGAACACAGCAGGGGATCATTAATGGAATAATAAATGCAAAAGGTCACTTTGCAATAGATTTTCCTTATCAAAACCACTTAAGAAAAGTGTAAAATAGGTATCTTGGATTTTTAAATACCACCAGGGAAACTAACTTTATGCTCTTACTTCCCTTAATGTGAACAAAATTCTGTAAATGTGTATTTTAAAAATTTGCAGGGTACAGAATAAATTTTCTCTTTGAGAAGGGCCTACTTGTACATTCTCCTGGCTTTTGTGGTAATGGTGTCAATTCAATTCCTGGAGAACCCTATTTCTTTAAAAATCCACTGTACAGAAAAATAACCAGACCTTTGGCATATTAAGTAGCACAGCAGATATAATTGGCATTATTTCCTATCATAGAAATACAGGGAAAAATGAAACAAGGTAAGGGTGAGTTGCAAAGGTTCTCCTTAAAGCATTTTGTTTATTCAAAAAGACTTTCAAAACAATACATTTCTTACTGCTGCTCTTCAGGTGGTGCCATTACTTGAACTCATGTACACCATTATACTGCAAATTGCTTTTCCAAGTTCAGGCACCTTTGTTCTAAGTGGATGATGCACTACCTTAAAAGGCAAATCTATCTCATATTTTACTTTAATCAGAGTATCTTTCTTACAGCTAATAAGCAGGAATCTTCTTGTGTGTTTATGAGATCTGTGTTCACCTTTGTACCTAATAAAAAGATGAGTTTGTCCAGACATTGTAAATCTTTAGACTCAAAAATAGGTAGTTTAAGATTGCTGCTCAAGGTTGTAGCAACCAGTCCTATTTGATGGGTTCCTTTGCTTTGGAATTCTCTTTACAGGAAAGCCATTTGCTTACCATACCAAGTGTCAGTGGTCATGCAGCATCTTCATGGAACAGCATTGAGTTGCTTCACTGATGAGACTCTGTGCAGCAAGGCCAATGGAAACCCTTTCCTACTTGGCAAGGGCATAGGGTGAATTTTGGTGGCCTCAATGCTTATTCCTAAATTCTGTGTGCTACAAGCTTTTCTTATTTGTTGTTATGCTGTTTGGACTCATATTTAATTTTACTTTGTTGTCTATGGACAAGGCTGAGATCACAGAGGCTGAAAGTCCTGTTCATTTCTTTTTTTCTTTCTTTCTTTTTTTTTCCTCAACACACTTTAGAGAGGTAAAGAACTTCTCTTCTCCGGCTACCTCTGTTAGGCCACCACCTGTGACCACTTCTCATGGGTATTTTGGGACACACACCCATGTCCCTAGAGAAGCAGCTACATTTACACTGAGCAAACCTGTAGCAGTGTGGACAGCAGCAGCACCGGGTTGTATAACAATTCTGGGGAAGCTGTGTCTGGTGAAAAGAGATTTAAAAAATGTTTCTTGGAAAGATGGTATCAGCAATTAATGTGTACCTATCAGGAAAGCTTGCCTGGTAAGTTGAACACATCTTTGTGTACAATTTAAAAGGAATTATGACCAAGGGGTGCTGGTTGACTATCAGTCTCACATCTTGCACAACTGCATAACTGCATCTACTACCACCTGAATACGTGTTCATGTCCACAGGAATTTCCAGGGTAAATATTTACTTTTGGCTTGCTGAACTTGTGCTTTGTAGTGCAATATATGGTTGTGGGGGATAACTGAACCCAGAGGAAAGAGGAAGGAGGAGGGAAACTATTGGGGATTTTGTAATGTTGCTGTTATGATTTCTTCAAGTAAAAATGATAACCCTGTTC